>NW_028072798.1:7765781-9140053 GCF_014824575.4 Sturnira hondurensis | reverse complement strand
GTTACAACGACCTTTCCCCCTGACTGCTTGTCTCAGTATGTCTGAGTGCGGCTGCAGCCACGTGGAGAGAGCTGAGCAGCTGCTGGTGCTGGGGTTCCGGGGCCTGGTGCCACCCCCACACCTCCGGTCAGGAAGCTTCAGCACCTGGAACAGCTCCCTGCTCCCCTGTGAATCCCGCCTCTCCCTATCCTGTGACTCTACCTTTGCTACTTCCCCCCAGTGGTCTCTGATCATGGCCCTGCAGTCTCCCACTTCTCTCAGCTCACACTGTTGAGATGTGAAGTTCTGCTCAGGGCACACTCTAGTCGCCAGCGCTTCCTCCATTTGCAGGTACCGCACCATAAGGCACTCCCGACTCGCCCCAACCCCTGAGCCACATTTGCCACTCCATCCAGGGCCAGGTCCTGACTCCAAAAACTCCTGAAAAGGAAGCCTGGGATTGGGGACATCAATACACTGTGGTAACAGTGCTGGAAAGAGAAGAGAAGGGTGACAGCCAATAATACCCTAAGTGAGCTCTTTCCTGTACCTCACAGTGTCTCTAATTCCGCTGGAGCCAGCGCCTGCTCTGGAGTGCCCACTCTGTCCCAGCAACTCTCCTAGACCCTGCGACCTGAAGATTTTCACCATTACTGTCATTGTCCTCATTCTCATCACCGACCGTGTCTGCTGTTCAGACTCTCACTGAGCACATTGCACGGACTCGTGTTTAATTTTAAGCATGGCTTTGCGGAGAGGGTGTGTTCACGCCCAGTGTACAGGGGAAGAGGCAGGGGCTCAGACCGGCTCTGTGAGCAGCCCAGCTGGCTGTGCACACGGCAAGGGCTGAGTCTGAGGAATGGGGGGCTCAGCCCCCCACCCACCCGATGTCTCCAGGGCCTCGCTCCACTCAGTACGCATCCTCTTTCATCCTCAGCCTTTATCTTTTCTCTCTGCCTATTAAGATAGGCTTGTCTCTCTTCCTTTTAAGAAAATTTCTTTTCTCAAAAAGAAATTGTTTTGGATGCTTCTACTCCCCTTCTCTTTTTTCTTTCAAGGCCAAACTTCTCTGAAAATTAGGGAAAACTCTTGTCTCCACTTTCTAACCACCTGCTTGCTTCCTCCTTAGCACTTTACCGAAACAACTGTCGGCAAATCACTCCTGGCCTGTAATCACCACGTCCTCGGGTAGTTTCTGTGGCTTCATTCTCCGCCACTTCTGTAAACACATGCCTTTCTGACTCCTCAGCTACCTCGGCCTCCACATCGGGTACCAAGTCCTTTCAGGTTCACATTCATGATTTCTCTTGCATTTAGCTCTGCATGCCCTTCCCACAGTCCTCTGTTGGTATTGCAGGCTCTCCCTGTCTTTCACCAGGATCAGGAGCAGTTTTGCATTGGTCTCTGTACAGTTCCAATCATTCCTTCTGGAAACCCAAACACTAATATTACTTTTCTGCTCATAACTTTATAACCCCCTTTTCCTCTCCCTGGGGCTCTCAGTACAAAACTGGACTGGAGGGCATCCTTCCTTCCTCCCCACCCTGACCTGGGGGCTAAAGCAGGAGACAGCCCCCGGCAAAGCCCAGTTGGCAGTCATTGTGAAAAATCTGTCCAGAATCTTCCTCCGTGGGTTGGTTGTGAGGTGCTAGACTCATGGAGAATAGGAGCTGATGTTTGAAGTCTAGAAAATCTTGAGATATATAGATGGGGTGAGTGATTCAGTCATCCAGCAACCTCTGTTGTTACATGGTAGAATTAGAAAGCATTCCTTGAAACCTAAAAGGGCAAATTAGGTCAAATTAAACACTGCTTTTGCAAACTTGATAGACTAAGAATGACAAATGTTAAATTTATTAAAGGGCCAAGAAAAATTTGCATAAATGCATAACATACATGTCTAATGTGGAAGGTAAAGTTGAACACCTAAAGTCTGTGCTGCCCGAGCAGCCTGGCCATGACCCATTGTTCTGCAAGTTTGCTCTGAGTTTTTGCAGAACCGAGAGCTGGGTGCAGTAGGTTACCACCTAGTAATTACATGTCATCTCCAAATGCTTCACGCTTGACCACGGAGGCTCATTCCATGACCTCAGCTAGATTATCACTTAGGTTCAGAACCTCAAATGCTTTTTTCCCTATATACCCCACAAATCCTACTATTAAAGCTATTCAAACATTTTCAAATAAATAATAAAGAATAAATAACTAATTAATTCTCTAAAACTTGAGATTTGTGTTATCTTAATCAACCTTGGTTTTGACATTTAAAAGAAGGTCTGTACCACTTTCTGGCCGGAACAGGGGGATGCATGGATTCCTGATCTGAGCAATTATCATTGTGTGTGTGTGGGGCGGGGGTTAAGCTATAGTTCAGTCTCTTAGAACTGACCCATTTAGCGGTGTGTGTTAACAGTTCAGTCTGTGCACGTATAGAGATAGACAAAATTATGCTCACAACTTCCCGATACAACCAAGAGAAGTCTTTGGTAATGTATTTTTATATCAAGGTTATACAACTATGTGCAACACTAACCCTGAATATACTATTTTTCCAAAAACAAAACCTCATTTTTAATAAGAACAGGTATTCACTCGTTTTTCTGTAAAATGCCGTTTTCTGTAACCTAAGCCATCCTTGTAAGATTTTAGAAGCCCACATCAGCTGTTATTTTTCAAGGATAACAGGAGGTTTTCCACGGCAATAGGACTGGTGAGAAATCCTCACTTCTTGACACCACTGAAACTTATGAACATGGAAGGAATGGAGAGGAATATGCGTAGACTCTAGTCCATTTTCTATAAAATGCTCATCTCGAACAGAAGCACCCACGTTCAGCACTTGAGTCGTTCATAGTACTTTTACGCTACTGACAGCATTATTTTGCGTTGATTTGCAAATGTCAAGCTTAAGAGACTCGACAGTGGTTGGACTCGGCATAATCCGTTGTCCCCGTTTGGCTACACAGGATCCTCCCAGACGTTAGTGTGGTGAATCTGGGCGTGCGCAGCCACAACGACTCGACGGAAGGGAAAACCGCAGACGTAGAGATGAGATGCTGGCACCACGCCGAGGGTGTCCCTGGGGAGCCAACCGTTTCCTGCAGAGGAGATTCATGTTCAGGCCTAATTTTGAGGTTACTCTGTGGAGAGGGGGATTCCTCGGGATGATAGTTTGGGCCAGTGGGGAAGGGCCACCGACCACCACAGGGCAAGTAGCAAAGCCCTGGGTCTTGGAATCTGGCTCCTGGCCAGCGGAGGGTTGGATCTGAAAATGATCGTGCAGTCTTATACTAAACAGTGTCATGTTCTTACTGCTAAAAACATCAGCATGCCTGAAATCCCAGTAGCGTGAAAGGACTCGTCAACGTCTGGCCTCTACAACAACTTTAGTTTGTTGTTTTCATTTTTTCACTTCTCAAAAATAAAGGCTTGAACTTCAGAGGAGAACTATTCAAAAAGACCTACGTACTTGAGAAATACAGTGGAAGTAGACTATATCGCTGCTTTCCTTGGCCATAGCTACAGCAAGTCTCTCCCTTCAGACTCCTCCATGCTCCCCCCCCCCCCCTTAGCCTTCCACTTTGGAGAACTCAGAGCTTTACCGAAGGTTTGACGGATTCCAGGAACCAAGTGCAGGGGATGGTCCCCTAGTACAGCCATCTGCTCCGCAGGCGGATCCCCCAGGCGTCTGCTTGTAGCAAATGCGACCTAACGCCTCCAGGCAAATTGTATGACCCAGAAGCCAACAGATTTATGTTCTCGAACCATTTCTGTGTGCGGAGGATTTTCCTCTTGGCCCTCATAGACACAGCTTCTAATTTGTTTCAGTAGAAGACAGTTTTCCTTTTTGTCAAATGCTTGGGGTCACATTCTTCTGATAAATCCACACCCTGTTTGTGTAAGGGTGTGCCTTTCTTTGCTCTTTGCATGCACTCCACACGAAATATCCAGAAAGGCACTTAGAAATGGCTTTGACCTTGTATAGAAATAGCTCACCTATATGATGAAATAAAACAAAACAGCCTCCAGTCGCTGAGCACCTGGTGTCCATCTTCTACTACAACCCGAGAATAATACCGCTCTAAGCCATTTTCAGCTGTGAGCAGGGAAGGTGCCACTCTATGGAGTGGGTCTTCTGCCTGCTCTGTGTTAGCGAATGCGCCTGCATGTTTCCTTAGAAAAGCCCCAAACCACCTGGCACACAGGCATTACAGTAGCCCAAAGGTCAGCAAATGACAAGGAAAAACATTTACAAGTATAAACACAGATTGATGATTCTTCAAGTCCTCTTCCACCCCACCCGGCCCTCTCGACCACAGGCAGCAAAATAACCACTTACGTCTTTTCACTGAAGCAGTTCCATTTGAAAAGCTTGCCAACCAGGATGTTTTAAAATGTTGCTGAGTGATTAAACACAAATCCTTAAACGGAGAGAGCTGGTTCGTATTAAGTATCTTCAGGCGCTGTTGTCTGCCCACACGTGGGCCCCTGTCTGGCTGCCGACTGATAAACGCCATGGCTTTAAATATTACTTATTAGCATGCCTCTGTATTTCTACCGCACACAGGCACCAGGGGTGATGGCTATCTGTTAATTGAATTCTGTGCCAGCTACTGCATCTCCGTGTGCTTGCTGTTATAATTTCAAGGATTGTGACTTCATTTCCTTTTTCCTACTGATAAAAGTGAAATGTTATATGTGTGTGCATTCCTAAGTATGTACATGAGCACACATGTGTAGTCATTCATGTTTACATGTATGTGCATATATATACACAGAGTCCAGCACAAATAACACCCTTTTTGTATTACAAAATCTTTCATTACAAAATCATAAGCATATAATTCTGTAACATAGCAATATCATACTCAAGCACACCATATGCCATTTTAGGTGAAATGTTCAAAGTAAAACTATAAATTATTACACCCATATTATTACCCTAACAAGCACACTCACACAGGCCTTACTTCCGCCCAATGCTGTGTGTGTATGTGTATATGTGTGTATACATATATACACACACATATGTGCATGTGTACATATACACACATGTGTGTATACACACACATATAAAGAGTCACTTAAGGTCATAGTATGTTACAGAAGGCCCACTTTAATAGCCAAACATTTTTATATAGAAACACACATATCCAAGCACTAACAGTGTGTGGTCTTGAGAATGGCCGGAAAGAATATGAAATAGAAGGGAGCTTTTTTTGATTTTGCATAATAATCAGAAACGGACATGGCAGCAGCCCGTGAGCAGGCAGTGAACTGCTCATTTACCCGCTTGTCCTTGTGGCAGAACGAGCCACAGCGATTCGGTGAGCCCTCTGGGGTTCCAGGCAGCCTGACGCTGAGTCGGGCATCCCAGGGGCAGACTCGGTGAAGGCAAGACCTGGGCCCAGCATCGGGTGGCATTGATCAGCTGCGGTTGGTAAAGGGAGGGGCGGGGGGGGCCTTGGATGTCGTGGAGCCAAGGATTCCAACCACCCAGTGTCAACCTGACCCTCATTTCCTCTCATAACAAGTGAATAATGTGCTCCAATTTTCTAAGACAGCCGATTTCCTAAAGCGTGGTGGAAATGTTGTCCTCCTGTGGCTAAGCAGTACCTCCGATGACATGTTCAGCCGGCCACTGGGGAGAGAATAAGGTGCGGATGTAACTAACCCAGAAAGAGCCCAAATGACGCCTTCAGAGCCCACGATGGGGACTGCTCAGCTGGTGAAGGGCGGCATGGCGTGGAGTGCCTGGGGACAAGTGGGTGACGCTGACCAAGGGCCAGGAGAGTAAAAGTTAGAACAAAGTTAGCAAGTTTTTATCACCTGTACTATCAACTCCTCCCCTGAACAAAGCTATGACGAGAAGCCGGACTCGGGAGTCAAAGGAGGGTGTTGGGCTGGGCGGGACCTGCCATTTCTAAAGCTACCTCATCTTCTCTCTGTGATCGGGATGGTAACCGGACCCCCCCCTTGGAGCTGTTACGGGCCCTCTTTACGTAGATCGTCTCACTCGGTGGTCTCTCTCTCTGACACGCTACTGATATGTCTCAGCTCCCACAGCGCAATGTCCCTCTTCTTCCGACCTGGGCACATTTATACTGTCCCTCACTGTCCCTCCATGCAGTTCTTTTCGATGTGTCTTTTCTAGAATTGGCTTAGAATGGGGTGTTTCCATTTTCACCAACCCCGCCAGTTTTAATGTTTTAGTATAAACACAGTTTAGCTAAAAGTCTTAAAATCAAAGAATATTAGAATTCCGGAGAACTGGGAAGGCCTTATTTTCCTCCCCTTGTTCTGCTGATGAGAGACGCGAGGCTTGAGGAGACTAAGTTGGCTGTGAAGTCTCTGGGGTTAACTACTAGACAGGAGCCCATTTCCTGGATATACGCCCTTGCACTTGACATGTGAACTTTCATCTCCCCAGAGCAATTCTGACGCCTGCTGGTTCTGCCGCTCACCCAGGTCCCATCTCATTCCGAGTCCATGGCAGGACTTGCCAGAGCCGGTGGCATTCTGTGGCTGGCCTGCGCAGGCCAATGAATTCCAAACAAAAGTGGGCAGTTCTCAAAGAATGAGGACACAGACCCCATCTAGTCCCGTGCAGGAGAAGTTCATGATCTTCTCCTGCAAACCAGGCCAGCGGCCTCGGTCCACCAGGGCTGTGGCTGGCTTTTCAGAGCTCACGACGACCAGTTCAATCATAATTTCAGCGCTGAAACAGGCAGAAGCTTGTCCGAGAGTCCATATATTCACAACAATGAACTCTTCTGCTGCCCGGGTTCCCCTGCCCAGCGGAAAGGAGCAGCTTTCCGAACCAGAAGGGAAGCAAAGCGGAGCCTCATTCCCTAGAGACCTACCACCATGACACTCCAGGTGCAGCAGGACTTGCTAACGATATTTAGCCAAAATTTGCGCATTGTGTTTTTACTTTCAGAAGCTGAATGTGATTTGATCTAGATTTTAATATTCATGTGTTCTTTCCTAAACACACACTATAGCACTCAACATAAAGGTATCATCTTAGTTCAGTGATTGAGTGGAAGTTTCCAAGAAAATAAATACCCAAGTAGTTCCTAAATATTTACATAATGAGCTATTTAAATGCAAGGGATTCTAACATACATAAACAATTGCAAATAGCATATGTGTGGAAATTCAAAACAAAGATGTCCACTGTTACTTGTAATACACGACTCATAATTTAGCCAAAGCATATTTCTAAGTTTTGTGTAATAAAGAACTAGATACTACCCTCCTGAGTGTGACACATTTTCTAAAGCAATTAGAAATCAGTCAAGTAGAGTAGTTAAAATGTAGCAGGTAGTGTTGAAAAGTTATTAAGTGTCGATTATTAATTTTTCCTTGAATTATGTCGTGCACAACACCCAGAGGAATGCATTTTAAAATCAAGACCAAATCTATTAGAACTAAGCCCACAGAAAGTGATTTCACACTTTCTAAGTAAATTCTGACGAATCACAAAATACATAGTTTTTAGCATGAAATATTTAAAAGTATATTTTAATTCTCACTAGCTGAGAAGATATTTGACCAACCAATCAAAATACGTGCTCTCAAAATGTTTACTAAGGTGAAGTTTGCAAAGCCAGCTCAGTCGTGCACCTGACACTGAATTAGCTCATCTGCTCCTAGGTGCTCTGACATCTGTACACCCTTTCTTATTTTCTCGTGGTTTTTTTTTGGTCCTAGAGTGCAAGTGGGAGAAGGATAAAGAGGCATGGACAGTGAGAGAGTGCTCTTGGTAAGGAGTCGGAATGTATCCACAGAGAACAAACAGTGTGAACTGGATTTCATATCTGTTCCCTGCTAATCGCTGCCCCAGGAAAGCCACTCTTCAAACACAAAGAGCTGAGATCGGTTAGTTCAGGGCTAATGGGCGACCCTGTCATGTTGTCGATGCAAGGCTTGTGGAAAACGTCTGGACAGACAAATACACCCATAACCCACTGGTAGACTGCTACGCTTCCTCCTTTTCCTTGTTCCACATGACCCGAAATAAGCAAGCGAGTGAACAGGAGGTGGTGTGGCATTTTTTTTTCATCTGTGTGGGCCACCACAATACAACATTTCAAAACCAAAAAGGCAAAAAAATATATAATGGGCCTTTCTATTGCTTCTCAACAGTCACATTATTCAAGGGCCTGAATATGTTGGAAACTAATTTCCAAAACTAACTTCAAAGCCATGGAGTGACTTCGGATGACTAGAAAGCCACGGGACATCACCTGTGGTGTGGCTCCCAGCATTTCCTACGGACCTGAGGCCCGTAGTTAGGGAAGGTGGTGTCTTTCTGTGTCAGTAAGGGGCAGCCTTGGAAAACAGCCATGTTGGCTGAGGTCAGTCAAGATTGCAGGGAAACCTCAAAAACAGCCGACCTATAAAGTTCCAATATTTTCAAACTAGGAATATATATATATATATATATATATATATATATATATATATATATATTCATATAGAAAGTACTGTTTTTTACTTTATAAATATTTTACAGAAAATATTCATTTTTTTCAGGGAAGTCTGGGTGCACAATAATTTTTAGTTGAAGTTAACTTCCTAGGGGGAAACCACCCTATTTGTAAATTCATCTACATCTTCATACTTAACACTCATTTTTTCCAAGGTTCCCATAGTTTTATTCTTACAACGGGTGTGACTTTCTGTGATATAACACTGCTTTCTAGTCGTGAACAAGACTGGATGTATAAGGTTCTTTACTAAACATTTGGGAAATAAAAACGCCCGAAGTTCAGGAGACTGGCCCTCTTGAGAGCTCTGGAAACGGTCTCCTCAGTCCACGCAGGGGTGGTCAGTGCCTCCCTTCCGAAGGACAGACTCTGAGTCCTTCGCTGATTCATGTTTGGCTTACGTGGCTCATCTCCGCTGCGGACTTACAGATGGTCCCCCTAAAAGACATGTATTGAAATTATTTTTACTTTGCTTTGTAAATGATGCTGGTTTTATTTTATTTTAATATATTTTATTGATTGTGCTATTATAGTTGTCCCATTTCCTCTCTGCCTTGCACCCCCCTCCCATCTGCATTCCCCCCCCTAGTTTATGTCCATGAGTCACACATAGGAGCTCTTTGTCTTCTACTTTTCCCATACTATTCTTAACCTCCTCCTGTCTATTTTGTACCTACTATTTATGCTCTCTATTCCCCG
The DNA here is from genome assembly GCF_014824575.4 of Sturnira hondurensis. NCBI lineage: Eukaryota > Metazoa > Chordata > Mammalia > Chiroptera > Phyllostomidae > Sturnira > Sturnira hondurensis. The sequence continues at coordinate 9,130,880 of NW_028072798.1, read as the reverse complement.
TACCTTTTCCCCCGCCATCCTTCCCCCAATCCTCACCACTGATAACCCTCCATGTGATCTCCACTTCTGTGATTCTGTTCTTCTTCTAGTTTGCTTAGTTTTTTTTCATTTTTTTAGGTTTCGTTGTTGATAGTTGTGAGTTTGTTGTCATTTCACTGCTTGTAGTTTTTGGTCTTCTTCTTTTCCTTAGATACGTCCCTTTAACATTTTGTATAATAAAGGCTTGGTGATGATGAACTCCTTTAACTTGGCCTTATCAGGGAAGCACTTTATCTGCCCTTCCGTTCTAAATGATAGTTTGCTGGATAGAGTCATCTTGCCTTTCATACTTGGGATACTTCTTTCCAGGCTCTTCTTACCTGCAAGGTTTCTTTTGAGAAATCATCTCATAGTCTTCTGGGAACTCCTTTGTAGGTAATTGTCTCCTTCTATCTTGCTGCTTTTAAGATTCTTGGATAATGTAATTGCGATGTGCCTTGGTGTGTGCTTCCTTGGGTTCAACTTCTTTGGGACTCTTTGAGATCCTTCTTCCTGGAAGTTTATTTCCTTTGCCAGATTGGGAAAGTTCTCCATTATTTTTTCAAACAAGTTTTCAATTTCTTGCTCTTACTCTTCTCCTTCTGGTACCCCTACGATTCAGTTGTTGGAATGTTTAAAGTTGTCCCACAGGTTCCTAAGCCTCTCCTCATTTTTTTTGAATTCTTGTTTCTTCATTCTGTTCTGGTAGAATGTTTATTTCTTCCTTCTGGTCCAAACTATTGATTTGAGTCCTGGTTTTTTTCCCATCACTGTTGGTTCTCTGTGCATTTTCTTTTAATTCACTTTTCACAGCCTTCACTCTTTCCTCTGTTTTGTGACCATACTCAACCATGTCTGTGAGCATCCTGATTGCCAGTGTTTTGAACTGTGCATCTGATAGGTTGGTTATCTATCTCTTCATCACTTATATTTTTTCTGGAGCTTCAATCTGTTCTTTCATTTGGGCCATATGTTTTTGTCTCAGCACACCTGTTTTATAGTAAGGGCAGGACAACCCACCTGGCTGTCTTGTGGCACTGAATGTGGGGGAAGGGTCTGAGAGGGAACAATGCCACTTGCTCGGCTCTAGGCCAGCTTTCTGCCACTTCCTTCACTGCCCATAAGCAAATTGGGCCCTTCTGGTGCTGATTTCCACGTGGGTGGTTTTGTGTACATTCTGGGACCCTGTGGGTCTCTCCAATGAACTCTCCTGGGAGGCTGGGAGTTTCTCCTGCTTCCACAACCCCCACAGGTCTTTCCATTCAGAGGTCTTGAGGCTTTATTTCCCCACACTGGAACCCTGGGTTGTGGGGGTTGTCTTTGCTCCCCAGTTGTTCCTTCTGGATTACCCACACAAAAATGTGGGACCACCTCCTTGCCCTGGGTCCTCTCTGCCTGGCTGCCAGTCTCCATCTCTCCTACCAGTCTGGATGAATGTTCCTTCTTCAGCTTCTTGGTTGCTGGACTTCCATACAGTTTGACTTTCTGGCAGTTCTGGTTGTTTTTTGTTTTTAAATTTGTTGTTGTCCTTCTTTTGGTTGTGCGAGAGGCACAGTTTATCTACCTATACCTCCTTCTTGGCTGGAACTGTAAGTCCTGCTGGTTTTAAATTGCAGTCCTTTATGTGAATTATATACAAGTGATGGCTTTGCAAGAACACAGTCTTACTACACAGGGCGTATTATCAGAGATGCTATAAGACATGTTTTTAACAACACAGTGTGAAGATCAGTCTGTTTTAGGTTAACAACACAGGGCCTGGGCTTCAGAGCAGTGACAAGGACTTGGATGTATAATTAAGCACACTCCAGACATCGAAGATGAGCTTCCCCTTTTCTAGAAAACCCACTTGATAGGGGCCTGGCCCAGCTTCTCGCTCTCCTCGCACCACTTCCACCTACTCTGCTATTGCGGTGTTTTCAATGGAGAGAGCTTCCATTTCAATATAATTTTATTGCAATGCATGCATGTGAATTTTGCTTGTTTCTTCTAAATTTGGATGAGATTCCAATTCCTCTGGGAGGAATTGGGGCTGCAAGGTTCTCTAGGAGAATTTGGTTGTAAGAGGGAGGAGCCCAAAGACTTGGTGAGGGGCCAGTTATGTCGCTCACTTGGCCTCTCGGCTGATGTCCTCGCTGTTTGAAGCACCGCTCATCGGTGGAAGCTGCCACTGAAGCTTCCAGGCTCTGCCGTCCATGTTGTTAGCCATGGGGAGGCATATGGCTAGAGACCTTTTCCCCAGGGATCCTCAGTCCCCTCAGTGTCATGACTTCCTCTTCCTGGGAAGTTTGCGGACGTCCGTGAACGTCAGAACCAAACTCTGTGCTCCTGGGTGGGCAGTAATTACATTTTCGTGGGGTTGCAAGAGATAACCTGTGAAAACACAGGTTAATTACTTTTTTTCTGCTGTGTTCTAGAATAACATTAGTGTTTTAATAACTGCAACCTTTTTATGCGAGAGGTCCTTAGAGACTTCAAATTAGCAACAATAAAATAACCTACCTCCTTTGCAACAATAATTGTGGAGGCAGTTGTACAATAAAAACGTGCCCTAAACGGGCTGCCTGGTACTCCCTGCGATCCTGCCCCTTGCTGTCTTGTCTCAGGGTCTCCATCTTTGCACCAATAACATTAATCACATGTCCTCATTTCGTGCCCCCTTTTCATGGCAATTCTGGAAGTCTTGAGCACCTAAATGGATTGTCAAGAAGCCACACTAATTACATTTTATTCCACGATTATAATTTGTTTTCAGAGGCATGTGTTTAATTATTTGCGTGAATAATGCAATTATGTATTCGTGCCAATACAATTCTGATAATTAACTTACATCATGGAGATTTCTTAATGATTTGATGTCAATATAATAGCAGGATGTTGACATAAATTTAACTTTTAATATATTATTGCCAACACCGCCAGCAGTATAAAATTATTCTCCGAAAAAGGAAAAAATTCTGTTGGGGAAGAATTTCGATGACAAAGAAGGTGAGTTTATAGACCCGGAACAAAATATTTGCATCGGGTGTGACTCAGGACTTGCCTGTGGAACACTTGCAGCTTCCCCCCCAAAAAGCTCGCTGCGTCAGTAATGTACTTGCTGCAAGAAAAGGCTTTTGCAGCCTTTTTCTATTTGTTTTCATTAGTTTTTCTTTTAAAATCTTTCAGAAAGGATTTGAAGCCCTTGGAGTGCTATTTCCTCTTTTGGCTTTGCTCATTTAAATTTCACTTGGAAATTTTACCAGGGAGAACAATAGGCCATTGTTATTTTAACTACAGAGCAGAGCACATCTTCTGTGTTGTCCTGAAGGCTTGCTTCCATCCTGCTCTGTCGGTTAAAGGACCCAGGTGCTGAAATGCATACACAGACTAGCCCTGTTGATAGGTTACCTTCCTGTCCATAACCCCTGCAGAAGATTCTACGGAAAACACCTTCCTCAGTTCACAGAGTAGGGGGGGAAGGATACAATCTCAGAAGCCCACCTAGAGCTGAGAGCAGTGAACAGCAAACAGGGCCTATTCCACTCAGATTCACATATATACAAATGCATATAGAGATAATGAATATATACAAATATATATTATAAATATATATACTAAATACATTCAGATATACACATATATAAATGCATGTATATTTACACATATAAATGATGACGTGTGTATAACAGTCTGTCCAGAAAAAGTCCAACCATTGTTAGTATGATGAGAAAGGTTTGTGTGACATCGGTGTAACCCGGCAGCCAAGGAGAGTGGACTGGAATGTACATGAGTGAACAGTGACGACTAGTAAGTCAGTGGGGGCGGTAGATGTTGCTGAGTGAGCTTGTGTACTGTGTGGCTGTCACATTCAAAGTGACGGAGCCAGTAGAGCAACGAATCTGTATCCAATTTTTTGAACATTTCTCCACGGAAACTATTCAGGTGACTCAGAAGGCTGCAGCTGTGGGCAGCTGGTGATGGGCAGCTTCGTCACGACAACGCTCCTGCTCACGCATCACCTCTCGTGCAGAGTTTTTTGGCAAAACATCACCCAGGTGACTCAGCCCCCTACAGCCCAGATTTGGTGCCCTGAGACTTCCGGCTTTTCCCAAACTAATATCACCTTTGAAAGGGAAGAGATTTCAGCTCATTGATGAGATGCAGGGAAATACAAAGGGGCAGCTGACTGAGAGAATTGTGTTGGGTCCCAAGGTGCCTACTTTGGGGGGGACTGAGGTGTCATCATCCCATGTGCAATGTTTCTTTTATCTTGTCTCTTCTTCAATAAATGTCTCTTTTTGACAGTCCATGGCTGGATCCCTTCCAGACAGACCTTGCATATGTCTTCCATACTTATATAGTAAGGAAACTATGATACCTGCAATGCTAACGACCCTCTGGACTTTAAGAAAACCAGTTTTAAGATCATCCAGGAACCAAAAATAAATAAATACACTTCTGCCTTTCTTTTAGAAGGCATTGATTTTGGTTTTCGCAGGAAAAGTGAATGACATGTTATTGTATTGTGGCCCTCCACCCAGCAAAGGCCATCATCCTTTGTTACTATTTCAGTTTTCAGGTTCTCCTGACAGAAGAAGAACAACGCCGACCCCTTCTGACCCCTGTATTGTCTGCTCTCCACCTGCTGAGTCTTAGTGACAAGGTCTGTGATGACTTTGTCATGACTATGACTTTGCGATGACCACTCCCCACATGGGTTTGGTCATGACTGCCTCCCCCGGTGATGGAGAATGTGGGGTTACGTGTGTTGCGTGCTGGGCAGAAGGAGGAGGAGGACCATGGTGAGACCCTCACAGGAGTGTGGAGAAAGATCCCAGACGACCAAGTTCAGCGGCATGTCGCAGACTAGCCCATGTCTAAAGCAGATGGGAGGGGCCCAGGGGGAAGAAATCCACGGGGAGGGCCCCGCTGTTCAGTCACGTCCCCCAGTCTCATGCCCAGTCCTCTCTGATGCCCTTGACTGCCTCCCCCAGGACGTGCCTTCTGCCTCCTCCCCAGCCCTCCAGAGTCTCGTCCTTCCACACACCGCTCAGCCCCACCCTCCTCAGCAAAGACGCATCTCACCTGCAGAGTGGAAACCACAGCCTCCTTCACCAAGAGGCCCTGGGCCCCCATCGAGGTCAGGTGTACCAGGCACACAGCAATGCTCAGGGACACTGCTGTTAACATCCTTCTCTCTGCCCTCAATGGGCTCAAACAATAGAGCCTGACGCTGCACTGCCCATGCACAATCCCATTTCCAGAGTCACTGGCTCGTCGTCACACCGCCTGGCGTGTTATCCAGCGGGGTCACACCTGCGTGCTGGTGCTCTCAGACTGTGCACCGAGGACTAGCGCCCTGCCTCCGCTTCTCACCTCCTAGCACAGCGCTGGTTACAGCAAGGGCTCCGTAAAAACCTAAGCAATTGTTTAGAGAATGAGTGAGAAAGAGGGAATAAATGCATAATTCCAGAAAACCACAGTTTGCACATGGTATGTGAAGAAAACACTGTAAGGCAAATTCCTAGGGGTAGGAGGAGAATGTACACACCTAACAGCTCCCACAGAGAATGCTGCTCTTTATTTGCATGGAGAATCTATTACTCAAAACATTACCAGCCATTCGCAGAGAAGAGTTCACTGTGCCCTGGGCAGACAGACGGCTCAGGGAAGTGTTTTCGTCACATCTGATAAGCGGATGAGAAGCTCCCTCAAGACCCAGCCAGCGATCAGCAGGCAGGAAAGCAGTGAAGGGGAACTCAGCGTAGAAAACCAAGCGCGCAGCTCAGCCAGACAGCGTGAGCAGGGCAGCGCCCAGGCCAGCTTCTTGTAACTCCCATCCCCCGACCGGAAGGGAAGCAGCCTCAGTCCACCAGGCCGTTCTGCGGATGAGCGGCACCAGGAAACCGGAGTGGACTGCAGTCACCTCGATGTTGTTCTGCAAGGAACCTAAGGGGCAAATGCATTCAGGGCAAATCCCTACATCCGCAACATCTGCCCATGTCACTGACAAAAGACAGTTAGTGAATTCGTCACCAGGGGGAGACTGAAGTGGGAAATAGGCCAGTACTGTGAAAGGCCCGGCCGCTTGCTCACTTCGATTCCCTCACCCTGATGGCAAGAAAGCAGAAATGAGATGTCTGTGTTCTAACCGCCATTGCCCCTCCCCCGTCTTTCTGGGGATGTTGGTCCCCTAAATGAGCATGAGCAGGAAAAGCAGAGAAGAGAAAGGAGAAACTTCCCTGAATATTTGCATTCAACAGAGTGAGATTCATGCATGAAACACAAATTTCTCTGTGATATTTACCCATCTGAGGAAAAACAAACTTTGAATGTAAATGTTTAGAGGCCATATTATTTTTACGAAAATGTTAAAAAATTATTTGTGTTAAAAAATGTTAAAAAATGCCAGCTCTGTTAGAGAGACATTCAAAGGAGTTTTTAAAAGAACTTCTGTGTAATTTCAGAACGTACCAAAGCATCTAAAAAGTAAAAAAGCATGGAATTCCTGGCCGTCTCTACTTTGGTAAATCCTTTGGAAGGATTGCTTGCGCTGTCTGGTGATTTTAGGCTCAGGCCTGTCTCTACAAACACGTCGCTGTTGGCTGACCACCAAACATGCAATAGCTCCCCATTTACGCCCAGCCCCTCCGTTGTTGCTGTTAGAATTCAGATATATGGAGCATTGTATTGTTTAGTCACCTGGGTCCAATTTCTTGTAAAGTTAATTTTTTTAGATAGTGAAACAAACGAAGGAAATGGAGACCCACTAGCGAATTCCCTGGATCACTCGTCGTTTATCTGGGAAATTGGGCCCAATACCAGACCGTGCTGCACAGGCCAGGGCTCCCTCACAGACAGCAGGGAAACCGCTCATCCTGAGCACTTCGCGTGTTTGGGCTCTTTCTAAGGGTTTTACATTTATTATTCTCACAAAGTGCCCATCAAATAAGTGCTGTAGATGGGGAAACTGAGGCCCTAGAAGTTCAAAAAACTTTCTAGACAGCACAGGTGGTGCAGCCAGGGTCTGACGTTCCACCCTGCAGAGCGGCTCTCACAGCCGAGGGTGGAGGGGCGCGTCCCAAATGCAGCCATGGCCTCTGGGGAGAAAGGTGCACTCACGCGTTCATGCTGTTCGCTCTCCAAGTGCAGCGGCTGGGGGCTGTGCTGAGCGTTTGATGGGTGTGAGTCTTCCTCACCCAGTGAAGCTGACTTCGAAGATGAGGGTCCTGGACCCATTTAAGGTCACCGAGTGAGAAGCTGGTGGAGCAGAACTCAAACCCAATCCTCCGACTCCAGGGCCATGTTTTTCATTAGAGTGTCTTCTCAAATCATCTTCTTTTGGACTAACGCAGCGTCCCAACTTACCGATGAGAGACCGATTACCAAAAGATGGGGGAGTCCACACTGTGGGCAGAGAGCCCCGTCTCCCACGGGGCTGGGGGCTCCTTTCCAAAGACATGCTTTTTGTTGCTCTTTTCTAATCAGGTTTCTTGATAAAGGATAAATGGTATGGAGTCCACGTTTCTGTGTTGATACGTCTGATGTACGTTCGTACCCTGGAAAACATCACTGCAGTGAAGTGCAAGCTCGTCCCCTGCCCCCCACAGGCTTCCAGGGTGTCTAACCTTCCAGGGTGTCTAGCCCCCGTGGGGCCCCACTGAGGGAAGCTCTGCTGTCAGCCTCTTGGATCCTTAATAATTTTTGAGCTAGAGATGCTGCATTCCAGAAAGAAAGAGACCAAAAATTTGTCAGAATACAGTTTCCCCATGTCCCACCCGGCTATTTTCATTTTCTAACCTGATAGGTATAATATGAGGTCTAGAACTCGGATCAGATTTTTCTCTGACAGTGAGAGAGGTTGGGCATCTTGTCACCGGCTGATAGGCCCTATGGATTTGTCGATCTGTTGTCCATTTCTTTTTTTTTAATGTGTCAAAAGTAGTTCTTTATTTTTTAATATATTTTATTTAGTATGCTATTAGAGTTGTCCCATTTTTCCACTTTTATTCCCCTCAGCCCTGCAATACCCCTGCCACCCGCATTACCCCCCACTATTAGTTCATGTCTGTGGGTTGTACATGTAAGTTTTTTGGCTTCAACATTTCCTATACTATTCTTAACCTCCCCCTGTCTATTATGTACCTACCATTTATGCTACTTATTCTCTATATCTTTTCCTCCTTTCCCCCCCTCCCCACGGATAACCCTCCATTTGAGCTCCATTTATGTGGTTCTGTATCTGTTCTAGTTGTTTGCTTAGTTTGTTTTTTTGGTTTGTTTTCTTTTTAGGTTCAGTTTTTGATACTTGTGGGTTTGTCATCATTTTACTGTTCATATTTTTATCTTTTTCCTTTATAAGTACCTTTAACATATATTAAGGGCTTGGTGATGACGAACTCCCTGAACTTGATCTTACCTGGGAAGCACTTTATCTGCCCTTCCATTCTAAATGATAGCTTTGCTGGATAGAGTCATCTTGGATATTTGTCCTTGCCTTTCATGACTTCAAATACATTTTTCCAGCCCCTTCTTGCCTGCAATATTTCTCTTGAGAAATTATTTCAGAGTTTCGTGGGAACTCCTTTGTAGGTAACTGTCTCTTTTTCTCTTGCTGCTTTTAAGATTCTCTCCTCCTCTTCAGTCTTGGGTAATGTGACTACGATGTGCCTTGGTGTGTGCTTCTTTGGGTCCTACTTCTTTGGGACTCTCTGAACTTCCTGGAAGTCTATTTCCTTTGCCAGATTGGGGGAGTTTTCCTTCATTATTCTTTCAAATAAGTTTTCAGTTTCTTGCTCTTCTTCTCCTTCTTCTTCTCCTTCTGGCACCCCTATGATTTGAATGTTGGAACGTTGTCCCAGAGGTCCCTAAGCCTCTCCTCATTTTTCTGAATTCTTGTTTCTTCATTCTGTTCTGGTTGAATGTTTATTTCTTTCTTCTGGTCCAAACTATTGATTTGAGTCCCAGTTTTTTTTCTATCACTGTTGATTCTCTGTGTATTTTCCTTTAATTCACTTTTATAGCCCCACTCTTTCCTCTATTTTGTGACCATGCTCAACCATTTCTGTGAGCATCCTGATTACCAGTGTTTTGAACTGTGCATCTGATAAGTTGGCTATCTCTTCATCACTTCGTTGCATTTTTTCTGGAGCTTTGATGTGTTCTTTCATTTGGGCCATTTTGAGGGAGTCTCGGCACACCTGTTTCATAGAGAGGGGTGGAGCCTTATGTGTTCACAAGGGCTGGGTAGCCCACCTGGCTGTGTTTTGGCACTGAATGTGGGGGAGGGGTCTGAGAGGAAACAGCACAGTTTATTCAGCTCTCCCCTGGCTTTCAGTCACTTCTCCCACTACCCACAAACAAATTGGGCCCTTCTGGTGCTGATTCCCAGGTGGATGGGTTTGTATACATTCTAGGACCCCATGGGTCTCTCCAACAAACTCTCCTGTGAGGCTGGGAGTTTCTCCTGCTGCCACAATCCCTACAGGTTTTTTTTATTCAGAGGTCTGAGGCTTCATTTCCTTGTGCTGGAACCCTGGGTTGGGTGGAAGAATATTTTATCTTCCCTTTCCAAGTATACTAAGGCTATTTCTTTTTCTTATCTTATTAGATGTCCTAGCACAATCAGAAATATTAATGATAGTAGTGATATCAAGCTTTCCCCATTTTAGTATAAATTATTTTTCATATTTGAATGATTTTCTCCTAATCCTGATTTGCTTAAATATTTTATGAGGAGTACCTGAAAATTTTAACAAATGTCTTCAGAGAAGGTATGAAATGATCATAATTTTTCTCCTTAAACAGGGCAATGTCGTAAATTGTGTAAAACGCTGTCCTGATAGTGAGTCATCCCTATGTTCCTAAAATAACATCTATGTAGTGTTCGTCGGCCATCTGGGGGACTCTGTTGTATGTTGGTCACCAATTTTTAACCTAGGATGTTTGCATCTAGGGTAATAACAGGGGTGGTTGTTATAACAAGTTTGGTTTTCCATACTTTCTTCAATAACTCGTAGTGTTTGCGTGGATTATCAAACAGGCTGGCGAGCAGCTTGGCCAGGCCTGTAGGACTGTGCCCAGGCTCTGCCCCGCCTCCGCTTCCCTGTGGCCCTCTTGTCCCCTAATCTCTGCCCACACCTATTGTGCCTTCAATGATACACACAGGCAAGGCCGTCCGGGGCCAGATGACGCCAGGATTGCAAAAATGTCAGGAAGCGGCTTCAAAACAACATCCCTGAAATGTTCTCCAGTGATGATGGAAGAGGGCGTGACCCTAAGAAAAACAGAGATATTGATCAGTGAATGTTAAGGAAAGAGTGCCGTAAATTAGTATGTGGAATCTGCAGAGCAAGTTTCCCCATGTCATAGATTAAAAGAAAAAGAAAACTGATTTTGGGATTCTCATAACTCACCATCGCACTGACTCTAAGAGCAGACGCCGCTGGGAAGCTGACAGATGAATTGGGGCTTTATTTCCTGGTCGGACCTTCTTTGGCCCATCCTCAAATGAATTCCCAGTTGGGAAGAAGCAGCTCGGCCATCAGCAGAATTCTGGAGAAGCTTTCGTGCCCAGGAGGCGGGAATACCTGAGTGCAGGCCTGGCTGCCCCTAGCAGGTCCCCCGCGGCCACTTCCAGAGGGCCTTGGCTCTCTGGACAGGAGCTGTTTGCTTGTTTTATTGAAGGGCCGGGGTGGGGGGGTGGACGCTGCAACAATACAAACTCGCCAGGCTCTCTCTCTGAAAAACAGAGCTCACGGCAGCCTGCAATGTGGAAAGCAAACACGGTCCCATCTTTCCCAGCTAATGAGGATTCTTGGAATGTGTGAGCTACGGAGGCAATGGCAACATGCAGCCGAGGGCAGGGTTTGAGAAAGCACGCCCACCCAGCCTCCCGGCAGGATGAAATGAATCCTGAGACCGTTAGCAGGCAGACTTTTGACAGTACCTTCAAAGAGGGCAAGAGACCAATGGCATCAAACGAGGCCCATGAAATGGATCTGATTTTTTCTAACTTGAAGAAAATTGCTTTGAACAGTTAGCTACATAAAATTAAAGCTGGTTCAAAGGGACAGAACGGTTCCATAGATCACAACGTCAATTTGTCAGCCTATTGTTGCTACACCACAGAACTCCTTTGGAGGCGACAATTGCCACTGTGTAAGGACGTGAGCTGCTCTGAGGACCCCAGACGCGTCCAGTTAAAACACCCTCAGAACAACCAAGCTCACCCCTCCCAGGCCCACTCACCCTCTTCATTTTCTTTTTCTCGTGAGTCAAAATGAACCGAATGGGAACGTGCACCAGCACACCCATCTCCGGGTCACTGAGAGCCAGGCTCTGGATGTCACTGCCCTTTTGTGCCTTGTGCCCAAAAGAACCCGGGACCCACCAGACACATCCGGGCATGGGGGTGACTATGTTCTCAGTTTTCTTTCACTCCTATCTTGTGTGTGTCCCTGCTCTGTCACCAGCAGGGCTGTGATGAATGCTAGGGGACATCCAGTGATGTGAAGTTTACTAGAGCACCCCAGACAAGGGGATTCCTTGGGGTGTCGCCTCCGAGATGGGTTGCACTTTGCCCTGAACATCAAGAGCAAGGGTACCCGCCCCCCAGAGCCAGGGTGTGGGCTGGAGTCAGGCCCTGGAGAGATGGCGGTGGGCAGGCCGGAGGGGCTCTGGGGCCCGTTCACAGTTCAGGAACGTGACTGAGGACCACGGGGCGGGGTCCAGGCTGTCGAGCACACCTCGGCCCCACCGGCGGAGGGAGGAGCACTCCCGTGAGAGGATTGAAGCTTTGTGCTGTTTAAACACATCACAAACCGGAAGGTTTTAGTACTTTTAATTAAGAATAACATTCATTGCTTTTTCATTCCTACAGCAATGCATGTTTGTGAAAATAAAGATAAGCAAAATTTCCTTAAGAAATTAAAAAACATCCATTATCTCATTGCAAATAGATAGCTACTGTGAAGGCTTTGGGTACGTTTATTTCTAAACCTCTCTCTGCCTAGATATATTCCTCTATTTTTCACAAAAATACACTCATATTGTCACATTTCTTTGTAACTCTCCTTCTTTATTTAGTAATATATCACAAACCAATCCCACATCATAAAAATTCTTGTAGAGTACATCATTTTAACATTAATTTATTTTGCTGTATTTAATGGCATTGTAATTTTATTTCATTCTTCTTGTCTACAAGGTTAAATTTAGGTTTCAATTTTCATGAACTGCTGGTTAGTTTTTTAAATGCCTGCTCAGGTTTGGTTGGTTCACTGGGTAAGTGGCGGAGTGCGGCTCCGGGGATGAGCGCACACGCGTCCTGCCTGAGGGAAGGGGAGAAGCACCTTTGTATTAAGCCAGCTCCTAAAACACTAGTAGCAAACTAAAGATAAAGTGATAAATACTAGGAAGTGTCTCAGAGGAAAAGACGAACAGTCAGTGAGCGAGAATAACGATATTTGACTGGCGACCCCAGTAAAGCAACTGAGCCAAGGAGAGGGGCGCGTGGTGCGGGGACAGAGTCTGCGGCAGGACGATCAGAAGAGGAGAAGGACCTTCGTGCTGGTGAGGAGCACCGACCAAGAGGCCCTAGTGCCAAGTTCACGGGTGAGGGAAGCACAGCCTGGCCATGCAAGCTTCCCGCGTGTGCTGCCTGGGGCGGGGGGGTGGGGTGGGGGTGGGGTTCACGTAAAAGTGACAATGACAATCGGGGCCTGAAAGATTCCTGTGGCATCCGCGTGGGCTAGGGACAGGGTGACACGACAGCAGTTAAGGAGCAGCTGCATAATATTGAAGAGCTTACGCCTCACCCGGGTCATTTCAAAAAAACTTCTCGGCAGTTTTCCCAGCGTCGCTAGATCGCCAGCTTGGTCCTCAACAGGCTTCTGGCTCTCAAAACTCACCTTGGAACAGTAAGTAACGGGAGAGATGGATCACTTCGCGAGGCTTTACGAACGTTCAAGACACATGAAAAGGCGTCTTGTGTAAAAACAACCAAGACGATTTAACTGTAAACTTTGGGTTGTAAGCAGGGTGAAAGGGGGGAGGGGAATATAACCAACATGTTGGGGTAAGTTCACACGCCGACTTCGGGCGATGACTGGAATTACTGGGGCGCTCACACTGTGAGGCATGAAAGTGCCGCATCACTACACTGCTCACCTGAAACTTACGTAACCTACATAAGGTTGTAGACGTGAATAAAAACATTGCTAACACGTGTGCTCAGCCAGCCTCTGTCAACGCGGTGGAAAGCAAAGTCGCTATTCGCAAAGCCGGTGCCTTTCCCTGCTGCTCTCGTTGGCTGTCGCGCGGTTAATGCGCTGGTGTCTCGTCAGCCGCTCTGCCACCGCGGCTGCCCAGTTCCCCACCACCCTCGCTGCAGACACCTTTGTGTGAAGACCTCGCTGAGATCACGCTGTTGTCACTGTGGGCTGCTGCCCCTCCACCAAAGCATCAAAAAGAGCCAATAATTACTGTTTCCAGCCGTAAGTCAAGTCGCTCTGAGGACGAGGTAAAAATCATCACCGCCTCTTCCTGCGCTCGTGCCCCCCAGCCTCCCGGTGCACCCGCGTGCTCAGGAAAAGGCCAGCAGGCCCGTGGATGCCTCTGAGTGCACGTGTGTGCGTGTGTGGTGAGCGAAGACACAGGAACTGGGAGAACAAAAGAACCTCAGCGTCAGTTAAATGACCTCAAAGGCTCTGATCCTCCCACGCCCTTCCTCGCGACAACAACATGGTAAGATTGCTAGAAACACCACATATCCGTTTGGTGGTTTGCTCACCGCTGAATGTATCTGGGCCCAGCTGTGGGGAAGGTTCAGCATGGCGTGACCTTGGTGTCGTACGTAGCACCTGACCTTAACATCGAACCACTCCTGTCTTGGTGAGCCACCCAGAGAGGGCCCCTCGGGCCCCTCCGGCATGCAGGGCGTCCAGAGGTATTTGCGTCATTCAGCCCTGCAAGAGGTCCCCGCCCTTCTGATCAGCGTGCTCGGTCCTTCCGAGGTTGGGGATTAAAATCTTGGTTGCCCTTGCAGTTGGAAATAGTCCGGACGCCCTTAGGTCAGTCGTAAGAAAGCGGTCCGAGTTCCTACGGAGCCTTCCGGAGGGAAGCCTCCATACGGACACAGAAAAACACCAACCACTTGTGGCCTCGGTGTGTTTGCAAAACACAAACGCGCCCCTCCCGAAACAGCCAGTTTGAAAGCTGTACAGTACAAAGTAGTGAACATGAGTGCACACGTGAACACACATGTACATATATGCACGTGTGTGCAGACACATGCATGAGCTCTAAATGTTCATTTTAAAGACTTGTTTTTACAGAAATGTGCACCTGTGGTCTAGTGGCCCCAGACTGAAGCGAAGTCTTAAAATCGAGGAATGGCGTGACAGGATGTCGGAGCTCTGAAGCGTCATCACACTAAAAGAGACATAAAAGGACCTGGATATTTTTCCTCTCTCCACAACTTTGGAGTCAAACTTGCTTCATTGTCAAAGCCACGATGGTTCCTTCCAGCCCAGAGGGCACAGCCCGTCCCTGGAAGTCAAACCGTGTTCTCTCTGGTTCTGACACTGTCACCAGGAATCAACTCTCCGACCTCAGGAGCCTCTGCTGCCCCCACCCCGGCTCACACCCGGCTCAGACCCAGCCGAGGGGTGCCTGTAACCGCAGCATGAACTTACGGGGTCAGCTAGACCACGCAGAGCTCTCAGGGATTCGTTCTTGGAAGTGGTCGTTTAGCATCTCCCAAGCTGTTCTGCTGCCTCTGCACTTGAGGGAGCAAATGAGGAGAGACCTCCACTCCCACCCCTCCCAGGTCCCCATAGAGCTGGGCTTGGGGAGGGGCAACACCAGCCTGGGACCTGCTGTCCCTCAGAAAAGTGGCCATTGGAGCGAAGGACTCCCCTTTGCCTGCCTGGCCCCCTCCCCACCCACATGGCTCTTTGCGGGGCTCCACGTTCTGGCCTCACTAGAAAGAGCATCATCTTTGTATCTCAGGTGCTGCAGTTCTGGGTGGGTGTGGGGGACTGGGGGCCTCACTGGGTGAGCCCTGGGGCTTCTGCTCTGCGAGGAGGGAGGGAGCAAACCTTGCAGAGGGGGGAGAATGCCCAGCAGGAGGGAGGCTTCAAGAAGCTGCCAGGGCCCAAGTTAGTCATGCTCGCTCAGCCCCACAGACAGAAGGCCCCAACACACCTCCAGCATGTCTCCACCAGCCATGGCGTCCCTGCACGGCCTCCTGGACATTGCTCATCAGCCTTGAATGCCTGAGCCAGTCAGGGGTGGGGTGGGGTGGGTGGAGTGGGGTGGGGGAGGCCCGGCCGGCCAAGCTTACACTGCGCAGCTTGGCTTTATGGAGCTTCCTATGGTTTGTTAAAACTTGTCTGGCCCACCCTGCTCTTCAAAGTCAAACTCTCGCCTTTATTACCCAAGCCTGTCCCCTCTAGCAGCAGGATGTGGGAGGCATGGTGCCTGCCTGTCCTGTCGGGTGTCCTAGTCCAAGAGCTTCCGTACTATGGCCACTCGAGGTTTGCTTTTGACGGACATTGCCCTCCCTCCGTAAGTTCTCTCTCGCACTTTCCCTGAAAACCGAAGGCCCTGCGTGGGGTGGGAACACAGTGTGGGGGGAGGGCTGCTTGCACATGGACACCGAGTCAGGGAAGAGTTTGTGACATACTCAGAAGCTGGCCTTCAAAATCCTCCAACACACAAGGCCTTCCTCCAGGGTAAGGAGGAAGTCATCTGTGGTCCCTGCCATCCCCGTCCCCTAGGACACAGTCCAGGTGGCCCTCTGGGGCTCACCTGAGGGCCTGGTGGGGAGTTCCAGGGGAATAAAAGCCACAGGAGGAGAGACGGATACGGTTCCCCAGCCCAGACACTGGAGCACAGTATCTCCGAGGGGGCAGACACGATGCACCCAAGACGGTGGCCAGGTGTGTCCACACAGACGGACAGGCCACAGCAGGCCCTCTGGCACATTCTCCCAGAGTGGTGACGTAGAGAACGAAGTGGGACTTCAATAAACGGGGGCCCTCCTGTGAACCTGGAGGCTATGCATGTCTTACTGCGGAAGGAAGACTGCGGAGACCAACCAATGGGGGCAGCCCAAAGCTGCTCCCCCCTGGGACCGCCTGGCCGAATGCTAACGGGATGACGAGTGTATCAAAATATTAGCATCAAATCCTCGATGGCTATATTTGCCTCACCGTGCGACCTGCTTCAGGGAGCTTGCCGTCCTGCTGTGACTTTGTGTTAATCTCTGGCTCCCGGCTGGTCACGGGGTATCACATGCACTATAATTAGATTTGGAAAATGCCTACAGGGAAAAGGAAGTGGTGTAATTAAGGTAAGGCCCAACCTCACCCTCTAGCAAGTTTCCCAAAACGCATATGACCAGTCCACAGATGCCCTTCAAGGGCAGAGGGGTCAGACACGGTCCTCGTGTGAGGTCCAGAGCCGCTGGCTGGTGTCCCTTCTGCAAGGCAGCCTATTTCCACACCCAAATCAATTGGGCAAGGTTGTTAGCTGAGGGGACACCTCGGGATGTGTGGCAGCAACTTAAGGGTGGAGAAGGGCAGGGCACTTAGAAACGTGACTTTGTGTTGGGCTGAAGAGTCCTGTCTCCAGGACTCAGAGCCCCAGGGAGCTTACCTGGAAAGGCAAATTCACTCTGAACTTCAGCCTGAGGCATCTCCCTTAAATTGTCCTACTGGCAGGCGGCCCAGGGGCTCTGCCCCGGACAAGCTACGTTAAAGCAAGGTTGTCTGGCTGCTTCAGCCTGTTCCACCCAAGGGTTTGCTTTCCACGCCAGGAGCCTGGCTTCCAGCCTCCATTGCTAAGAGCGAGGAGAAGAGGAATGGAGTGAAGTAATGGAAAATGTCACCTGAGCTGTCCCTAGTCAAACCGAGGGGGCTGAGCTCTGCCCTGATGGTTTGGTTCCCAAGGCTCATGAGAGGTGCTGAGTTCAAACCCTAGGACCTTTGTGCCCAAGCTGAGTGATTTCAGCCGTTACTTGGCCTCACGGTGCCAGGGGACTGCTATCACAGCCTCCCTAGCTGGTGCCCTCTCCTACCGACTATGGGGTGGCTTTGGCCAAGGGGACAATGACAAGGGTGACAGAGCTGAGACTTGAGAAGGTCTGGCAGAAGGGGACGTGCCCTTTCTTGCTCTCCTTGCCACCTTCCTGCCACCCTGCTGGAAGAAGTGAAACAGGGCTCGATTGCCCTTGTCACCTGCCTTCCCTGCAGAGCTGCCCAGCTGGACCGCAGGGTCTTGAAGCCACTAGACGTGGGGGAGGTCTGTTAGACAGCCACCGACTAGTGACATGTTTCCTAAGCCTCAGCATCTTCGCTGCTTCAAGGAGGCCAATGGAAGCGCTTTCCCAGGGTGAGGGGTGGCGGTCGCACCGGTAGAGGCAGGTGGTCTCGGCTCGTGGCTGTGGGGCAAACCCTGGCGTCAGCGGGTACTCACATCACGTGTCAAATCTGCAGCAGAGTCAAAAATCACAAGTAACTAGTCCCTTTTCTAAGTTCCTAAGTTTTAAAAACAACTATGAGGCACTAAGGAAATACCACACCACGACATGTAAAGAATTCGCCAGGGCAAAGGAAGTTGTGGTGGGAGAACTTCCTCCATCATCTCGGGCATCGTTTCTTCTGTCCCTCTTCTCCAGTGATGACAGGACCGCTGGGCAGCTTTTGAGGGGGACACCCTGGGCAAGTCGTGCGCACCTGCAAACCGGCGGACCAAAGGTAGGAGAGTCCGATGCTATTTATCGGTGGGTCGGGCCCCCCAAGTACAGAATCTCTGAAACCTCCAGAGACAGCCATCAGTGACTCCCTTCCCCTTCCCAGCGCCGAGCAGGTTGGGAAGCAGACAGTGTTCTGCTGCAGTGAACTTTTAGAGAAACCTGCGGGGAGGGACGAGAAAGGGGGTGATGGAGGGGTAAACACAGATAATCCCCCTGAGCTAATTAATGAACAGACCTGAGGGCCGAGGAGTGTGTCCAGTTGGCATCTGGAGAATCAAGGGAGAGAAACACTGGGGCGGGATGGGCTGAGTCACTGCTTCTGCTCCGAACTCCTGAGTGTCAGATGGGGCGGCAGGTCGCACTCGGCCCCCCTGCTTGCCCCCCACAAGCCACTCTCGCTGCAGTCCAGTGAACTATGAGGGCAAAGAAAGAAGAGAAAAGAGATAAGCCTGGCACCCGCTGCGGGCCTGCCTGTGCCCGAGTATGTCCCAGCAGCCAGGAGAGGGACGCTGTGACCTGACTGCGGCGGAGGAGTGTGTGGGAGCCAGGGCTTGGACTCGACCTCCCGACCCAAAAGGCAGAACGTTTTCTGCTGCCCCATGCTTGTCAGAAGGAGGAGCCGGAGAGAGGCAAGCCCGGGGCCTACAGAGGCAAGGTTTTCCCTACCTGCACAGAGAGGAGTTAGCCAAACAAAAAAGGGGAAGACCAAGTTCGACCCTGGCGTTCACTGAGAACTAAGGAGACAGAAATCCAATACAGGACAGAGATCTGACATATTACCACAGTGAAGCTCGGGCTGTGGGGATTATCGTTTTGGTATTAATAGCAGCTGATTATTACAAGAGCCATTGGTGAGATCTGTTATTTTAAAGAGAAAAAAAGGAGCCTGAGTGTTAGTAGATTGTAGGGCTGAATCTCCTGAGTGTGTGTCAGGCTGAACTTTCATCGGGGATGTTTTCATCAGTTCAGGAAGCATTTATTAAACATTGTTAGGAAGACTAGTGCAAGGTTGGGAAGATAAGATGCCAGGAAGGAGAGTCACAGAGTGACTCAAAGTGAGTGCCACTGAGTACAAGCATGGGCAGAGCGAGCAGGGGCTGGGGGCCCCGGGTGAGCTGGAGAGGGCAGCGCCTGAGTGCACCACTGAGGGGCTTCCTGCAGGAGGTGGCCAGTGAGACAGCCTCGTCTTTCAGAACCGGAAGTCTTGTTCCCAGGCCCGGCGTGTCATGGGGCTGTGCCAATGGCTTTGGTGCGGTTCCCCGGAGAGAGACCCAGGTAGCTGCCGGGGTGGGTGAGCCGACTGCCGTGTTAAAGTAGGAAGAATAAGGTCGGTGGACTACAAGAAAAATGGCCATTTGCATTCCTCTTCTCATCGACTCTTAGGAAAAAGGAGAAAGAGAAGCCAGCAGATTTTCTACACCAATATTCTATGAAATATTCCCCCAAATATTAACAAATGTGTCACAAAATAAGGGTCCACAATCAGAAGAGTTTAGAGAAAACTTGTGTGTTGCTCAAAATGTTCTTTTCACGTGAAAGGCCCTGAAAAGTGCTGAAGCAAAGGACCATCTTGTTGTGAGTGAATTCTGAACAGAATCTATTATGTAGTCATATTTTCTTATTTTTTAATTTTTTATTTAATTGTATTTAATCCATCATTTCAAAACTGACTTGAGGATGGGACACCTTTTCTTCCTACATGAGAACGACAGCTTGATGAATTTCTCAGGAAACAGCAAATTGAGAAACTATGGGTGATTTAAATAGGTCGAGGTCTCTTGTCTTTATGACCCAAACTTTCAAATGAAAATAAAATGCTGCTGAAGAAATACTTGGAGATTATATCGATTCATGCTGTCAGTCAACAGCGACCATCGATTGCTTCTCAGCAGTGGTCACACCCCCGCTACCTGGTGTCCCCGAGGGGGTCCCTCCAGTTTCCACTGGCCATCCGGTCCCCAGAACCTCCAGCAGGGGGCTCCGTCCACCAGGGCTGGCTGTGGAGGGTCCTGAAGACCATTCAAGGTTAAGGTGGCTCAATAAAGAGCAAGCCAGAAATGTCATCTGGTCTGCTGGGACACGGCATTGTAAAAGGGCGATCATGGTCCAGGAATGTCACCATGAGAGGAGGCTGTGCCACTCGGAACTTTATCACTGGGTTTTATCACGTGTGCCTTTTAAATATAGCGGAGAGCACAAAGGGGGAAGAATTGGAGACCAAGGCATGATGTAGAATAATTATCAAAGTATAAGACTTACACCGAAACATGGTAAGGACTTCCAAGTTTCTCTACAAGGCTGACAATTCAAGTAGGCCAATTTTCTGCCCAAATTGTGCAGAAAAACTAAAGTGTGAAGGCAAAGCTGACAATCAATGGAAATAAACTGCTCCCACTTGGACAAGGGACAAACAGGACCCTTCCAAAGCAAAATCCCCAAAGGAAGGAAGCACATTGTTCTGGTAAAGTTGCTTTCTGGTGAAGCCCAGATCCTTAATCCGGATTATTTTTTTCTTCAATCCCCTCTCCCAGAGTTCCCTCTGCACACGCCTCCCTCTAAAGGAACCCAAACAAAACAAAAAGTATTTTAGAATACTTACAAACTGACTTGTGAAGCGATAAAAACATTTGGTTCAAAGTGAAAGCAATGCTGTGTTAGCCAGAACTGTTGGACAGATGACAAATAAAGTAGCCAGAAAAGAAGATCAAAGGCATGGAATGGAATGTCACTCACCACATGCAACGTTTTGCTCTTGCTTGAGCCAAAGGAGGTGGTG
Organism: Sturnira hondurensis; assembly: GCF_014824575.4. Taxonomy (NCBI): domain Eukaryota; kingdom Metazoa; phylum Chordata; class Mammalia; order Chiroptera; family Phyllostomidae; genus Sturnira; species Sturnira hondurensis. The sequence goes on along the minus strand of NW_028072798.1, from coordinate 9,110,343 downwards.
GCTGCGTGAGGGGACACGTAGTCCCACTGGGAAGGAACCCTGCTGCATGACAGGTGCACCAGGCTAATAAATGGTGGCATTTGTAAGGGAGTGGAACAATTTATTCCCTCCTACGGCTTAGGAGGGTTTCCACGTGATGCCCACGAAACCACTCACTGGTAAAACTGACAAAGCTTGACCATCCTTTTATTGAAATGCCAAACCTGTCCCTATAAATAGACGGCGAAGGATACAAATAGAGTTCTCTCCAATTTCCCATCACCACGTGCAGACGACCCTGAGAATGCGGTCCCTTGGAGTCTTCGTTTTGATCCCATTTGAAGTCAGTGTTATGTGAAGATGTCATTTCCACATTCTCTGTACTTTTATTTACTTTTTTCTTCACCTCAGGAAAGGGATGACTAGAAGGTGGGCGAGGTGTGCACTGTAAACTGTGTGAGGGGCAGATTTGGGGGAGATACAATGTGAGTAAAGAAAATACAGTATCAGTAAAGATTTGGGGAATATAATGTCAGTAAAGAATAACCAGTGTCGCCCTGGCTGGTGTAGCTCAGTGGATTGAGCGCGGGCCTGCGAACCAGACGATCGAGGTTCGATTCCCAGTCAGGGCACATGCTTGGGTTGCAGGCCAGTTTCCGGCAGGGGTCAGTTCCCTGCAGGGATGCACCAGAAGCAACCATACATTGATGTTTCCTTCCTCTCTCCTTCCCTTCCCCTCTAAAGATAAATAAATAAAATATTTTAAAAAAAAAAGAATAACCAGTGTCTTCCTACCAAGGGAACATTGCCTTAGCCTGGCCCTCCACCCTATCTTCCCGGGGATGTGACTGCCGGAGAGAGAGGCCCATGCCTCCGGGTATCCCTCACCCAGTGGAGGCTCAGTGGCCACAGGGTGGCTGTTCCTAGGAGCCAGTCATGAGCACCTGGGTGGAATGAAGTAGCTGTAATGATAGGGAGGAGACAGGACCACCACGCTCACTGGGAGGGAGCACGTGCCCACCACTCCCCCGTTATCCCCACAACCCAAACACGTGGCCTGGAGTTCGTGTCACGGAGCGAGTGGCGTCTAAGAACCAAAAACAAATTGTCCCACAGAATGGGGTGATCACAGAGTTTTCAATCAGAAAGTGACCAAATATCCGATAGAGACGGAGATGCTGGCAAATACTGGGTTGGCCAAGAGTTCATTCAGTTTTTCCGCATTACGGCTCTAGCAGTGCTCAGTTGTCTTCGACTCCATTCCAAACAATTTCAATAGGTTGAGTTTTGACAGCTGTCACATCAGGGTGCATTTTTTAAAAAACATCAAAATGGGTGGATTTTTGTGCAGCCATTTTAATATTGAAGATGGAAGATGGGCAACATTTTTAGCATATTATGCTTTATTATTTCAAGAAAGGTGAAAACTCGACCGAACATGAAAACAGATTTGTGCAGTGTACGGAGAAGGTGCCGTGACTGACTGAACACGTCAGAAGTGGGTTGTGAAGTTTCTTGGTACTATTGACACTTTAGCCCAATAACCCTTGGCTGAGTAGCTGTCGTATGCACTGGAAGATGTTCAGCAGCACCCTGGCCTCTACCCACCATCAGCCAATAGCAGGAGACAGCCTACACACTCAAAATACCCAAATCAATGAAGTTACTGGTGGCAATAAAAAATGTGTCTTTTATTTTACAGAAAAAAAAGTAACAGATTTTTTGGCCAACCCAGTACTCAACAGCGAACTCTTCAAGGATTAAAGCCATGATTTGTAGAATGGGCCAATATCTGTGGTATAAAAGTACCTTGGCCAATTTCGAACCACCAGCATCATTGGACACAGAGTTGAGAAGAAATAGGGCCTCTGGGTGTTGTGGGGGGTGACCTGTGCAAGGCCCTGGGACTAAAAAGTGGGAAGCCCGCAAGTGGCGGGTCCCCCAGACTCTGAGTGCAGCGAACTGAGCCAACACAAAACACAGTTTGGTTTCAGGATCTCCAGCCCCAGGCAGGAATTGTGTCTCTTTGTTATAAATTAGAATTTGTTAAAAACAGATATCTAAGTGATGTTTGTTCAACCGATAAACAAAACCACTTTCCATCTTAGAAGTAGCTTTAACTTTCTAAAAAAGTGATTTTCCTGCAGCCGACCGCACACTCTTGTTCAGTCCCTCCTGCAAGCATTTTCCTAGGAGCACAATGAAGGACCAAAAAGGAGCGTCCATACATGTCGATCTGTACATTATCTTGGCATAATTTGGGTGATTTTCAGGGCAATTTCTCGTTCCCTCTGCTGCCTTACCCGCTCAGAGCTGCCTATTTTGTAATTTCACCCTTTTCCCTGCAATCTGTTCTCACAGCACTATTATCGCCCGACCGCAACCTGTACAGAGAAAGGGGTGGGAGGCGCAGGGCTGAGTCGCGGGGGGCGGGGGGCGGGTGGAAGGAACTGCAGGAGCCCGCTCTTCCGCCTGCCGAACACAAGAGTTGGTCTGAGTTAACTTCATGTTTCCATCGGCTTCTACCTTCTCTCTCACAGCCAAGGAAAAATGAGATTTCTTCCCATGCCCAAAAGCCATAAAGCCCTTTTGTGGCCAGGTGAACGTCAAAGCATTTCCATTTCTTATGGATCTTACGTGTTGAAGTGTGTGGCCTCTTGAATATTGAATATGAGGGTAAAGAAAAGTGCAGCATTGAGAAAAATGCTCGTAATATCTCTAAAGTGCAATAACCAACAACCAGTTTGGGTCAGAAAGATCTCGACATGACCCTTCTTTTAGTTTTAATCAAGAATCAGCAATAACCTGTTAATTTATAAGAAATTAAATGTCAAGCATCTAAGATGAGGAAAGCTGAAAAAATTTCCAATTCCCAATTCATCATTTTACTATTCATGTTATTTCTGGATTTAGTTCATTACGTCAAACAGTAGCATGAGTGGAAATAATGCAGTTATTTTTATCTTGGTGCCTCTGAGGTTGTCCTGTGTTCTTGAACACATTTGTGCCTGAAAAATATGTCTAGGGCTGTAAGTATTCTGAGCATGTCAAAGTGATAATGTTCTTTCTTCAATTTGACTGTAAGGTGCAGATACAGACCAATTTTGTGAATTTTAACAATGTCATTTAAAAGAAATATAAATGTGATAGAGCTCAAAAGATTTGCATAATCAATGTGCTATTCCCAGTAAGTCCAAGAAAATGGAAACTTGGTCATAAAAAAAGGCAAGTTGAACTCAATAAAAATACAAAATAAAGCATGTAACTATCTAAGTGCAAGAGAACCAGGGACGGCAATTAAATATCAAGAACATCTTCAAAGAAAACAAAAGGAATCCGGGGGTGAAAACTGAGACAAGCCTTTAAAGAGGAACATCACAACTAGATCATGGATAAGTTTATTTGGGAAACACCACTGTTTTGCCCATTATTAATTTTCACTAAAATTTAAAACAACAATAAATATACAAAGAAAAGGTGGTCTCAGGGAGTTTAACTACACCAACTTAGCTAACAAATTTTCCAATAGCTTGCAAAAAAAATTAAGGAAAAGGTAAATTAAAAAGAAACGCCAAGAGCTCTTTGATAACAGGTGGCTTCACTTTGGAGCATCCGCCTTGGGAAGGGGCAGGAAGCGCTCGGGGAACTCGAGCTGGAACCAGGCGCAAGGCCACCGTGCCTCTCTGGATTTCTAGGGCGTAAAGGAAATCCGGCACGAGGAGTTTGCCTAAATGCCTTTTCTCAGGCCTCTTTTAGTTCATAAGGCAGGTCGCACCTCCTTGCAGACGCTTCCAGAGGTGAACAAATCTCACCAGAAGGAACCTCACTGACTGGATGTGTTGAAAGAAGCTGGAAGCTGCTGACTGCAGCCTCCTCGTTCGGAACAGTTCCGAATGCCTGACAGTTTTACATGAATCTGTTTGTGAACACAGTTTGGATGGTATTTTGTTGCGGTTTAACACGAAAGACCAACCACAAAACCCTGAAAATGCCAGGAAGCCAAAAGACGTCATTAAAAGCTAATCTAATTACATCATGTGTGGAAGGCGGGAGTTGGGAGTCCAGTGACGGGAGAGACAGAGAGGCCACTGGGCAGCCCTGATAAGTAAGATTTAGCGTGGGTTTACTTCGCTAAAGTAAACTCATCCAGGTGGCATGCATCACAGATCACAGGCAGGTAAGTCAGCAAAGGCAGAGGGCCTGGGTGAATTCTCAAGTCAATGTAAACACATATGAATTCAGAAGAAGTCTAGATATGATCCTTCCCACGAAGAGCCACGAGGGATCACAGCTGTGCTAGAGGACCGTGGATCTGATGTGAGAGAGGACAGGAATGCAGTGTGCTGGGGGGGCATGTGGCTCCCCTCTCAGGAGGTCAGTCTGGCGCCCAGCACAATGTCCCTGGTGTTGTTATGGGGACAACAGCGCCCTAGCCTCTCAGACTCAATGCCACTCCCCTCCAACCCCCTTTCATTCTGCTGCCAAAGATATTTTTCTGAAATGGCCACTCTGTTCATTCTACATTTTATTTCAGCAGCCAGGCTACAGACATAAATATAATGGTAAAAGGTTTTCAGCAAGCGTCCCCCAACCTACCCTTCCTGACCTACCCATGGATGCCCTGCTGTGCCTCACCAGCGCACTGGAATTTCTGTGAAGGTGCCACACCCCCCACCCCGCCCCATCCACACTCACTACATCTTGGAAAACCCTCCGCCACCTTCTCTGCCAGGGGCACTACCCACCTTCCCCTGGTTACCTCCAATGCCACCTCCTCAGATGGGCGCCTCCAGCAGCGTTATTTCTCACACTTTCTTGCTTCAAGAGCATTTTACTTCTACAGAAAGCTATACCCAGTTTAGAAGGCATCGTAATTGTATAACAGCTTAGAATATATAACATTTGCACTATCATCATTACTTGTCCATCTCCAGTTTAAGATCTCTCTCTTTTTTTTAATGTAGTTTATTGATTACACTATTACAGCTGTCCCATTTTCCCCCTTCACTCCTCTCCATCCTGCACACCCTCTCCCACCCACATTTCCCACCTTTAGTTCATGTCCATGGGTCATGCTTATAAGTTCTTTATCTTCTCCATTCCCCACACTATTCTTAACTTCCCCCTGTCTATTTTCTCCCTACCGTCTATGCTACTTATTCTCTGTAGTTTAAGGTCTCTTAAGGGTAGCAGGGAGGGGCATGTTATTTCTTTTTGTCCCCGCTCAAGGTGAGCGCTCAGCCAGTAACGCTCAGTTGAACATGTAGAATTTTACAAGTTTGATGACTTCAGTTAGTGATTTTCTATTTTGCCAACTTACACATGCAGACACAGTGCTCAGCGGGAACCACCCAGTGAGGTAGTGGACATTCTGTTGCATGATGGACCCCAACATGTCATTGATTTGTACACAGGGCCCTGAACATTCCCCTCTCTTTCGGTAGCTTGATAATACAGCACCAAGACTTGCATTACAAAAACTTTTATTGTCAAAATTCACAGTCTAGATATTGTTATCAGGCTAATTTTTATGTGAGAAAATATTAGCACATGAAAGCTAAACCAATTCACAGGTTTTCTTCTTAAATAAAAACCAGGACCACAGCTATGAGTCAAGATTTATGGAATCCCCGAGTAGATCCGAGGCCATCGAACCGTCCTGTGGCTCAGTCAAGCTGAACCCAAGGGAGAAGGATGGGCAGAAACAGCAATGCTCTGCTCAGAGGGTGTGGCTGGGACCTACTGTCACGCTGCAGGGTGGTGAATTGGCAATGAGCACTCACGCTCTCCTTATAACCTCACTGGTCTGAAGCAAACGCATGACGGCTGCCCGTGGTACCATCTTTGGTCACGATGCACGGTGAAGCCCATGGTTATAGCTTTAAACCCACAAAGGTCTAACCTCCAGTGAGGCTCTACTCAGCTCCAATGCATAAGCCTCTTTCCTGACCACAGATGCCTTGAAAATTACATTTTACAGGGAAAAAATTAAAACTTGCCAAATGATGCACTGAATGTGACAACCTTCAGTACATTTAGATGTTTCTAAGAAATGTTTCCTAAATTACATTTGGATTTTCTGCATGCTAAGGGGAAATGATTTGCATGTCATCAACAGATCCATGAAAATCCCAAGCTGTGTCAGAAAAACTTTATAAACATAAACATTTGGTATGCCAAATTTTATGCCCAGGAGTCAAAGGAATAATAGCTTATTTATGGTTTTGTGTTTACGCTGTCAACAGGGTGAAGTCAATGAGGGGAATGGTGCTCTCATTAACAGTGTGAAGTCTCCCCTCTGAAAGAGTGGAACTGTGTGATCTTGGGCCAGTCAGAAACCAAGCTGGGTTCCTGATTTACAAAGTAAGAATGGCAATGTCTTCCTTGCAAGGCTATCGTGGATGTTAAAAGAAATAAATACAAGGAATCTGTTATAATTCCCAAGGCTTTTTATAAATCAGTGATAAAAGAACAACCAAATACATGTCATGGAGTCCAAAGCGTGAAAGTTGGCATCTCACCAATGCACGTGCACGGAAGGGTAGGAATGTCCACCTGCCCTGCTTATCAACATGGTCCCATTGCCTCTCATTGGTGAATTAGGACCCCATCAGCAGAGGGAAAACCAGATTGTTCCACAGAGGGCTAGAGTCTCCTAGACTCACGAAAGTCACCATGCGACCCTGTCTTCAACCTCTGTCGTAACTCACCAACACTTTGACTTTACTGTTATAGTGACGTCTACTTCACCATTTTTCAAGGTTTTCTCAACAACAGTCTGTAGAGTTAACTTAGCCCCGTACACAAAGTACTTTATACGTATATCTAGTACTGTAATTATATTTTTAACATCAGTGGTCTTTTCATGAGCCTCAATGAGCTACCAGCACTCTGTAACCCTGAACCTGTCGTGTTTACCTTTCCAGGGGACCGGCCACGTCTCGTACTCCAGCGCATCAGCAAACGGATCCCTAGAGAATAAGGAACTTCCGTGCCTTCTGGTGCTTCTCGCTCACCCAGATGTGCAGGCCCCGTCCACCACTCCCCCGTGGTCCTGAGCAGGGAGGCAGGGGTGGAGGCGGCCTCAACAGGTTAGGGTCGGGGCTGGAATGTTAACCATGCCACTCACTGGTGGAGGACAGCTGTGATTGTAGACATGGCAACCGGAATCGTGAAGACTGGGGTGCGGGGGGTGTTAAGTCTGTTCATCCTACGTATCCTGTTTGCCAACGGGAACTTCCACTGACAAATTCCAATGGGTTAGCTGCACAAAAATGAGGGTCCATTTCCATGCCTAACAAACCCACCAAGTATCCATCCTCACTGGCGGCTGGCTGACTGAGGCAGCAGAGGTCTTAGGGGGGTAAGGTCCTGGAATGACACGCAATTACATAAGCTCAGTCTTCACAGGAAGGTGGACTTCGGATCATTTGGGGGGATGTTGACAATCGAAGGGAGAAACCAGAGCCAAAGCAAGACTAAGAACAGAGACCCGGGGTCACAGACCCACGTCACCAGCACGCCCATGAGTCACGCAAGGCTATTTTTCAGGGCCAGAGTAGTAGCTTAGTTACTCACTCCTGTAGCCTGACACAGTTTAAAAGCCCCACGTGGACTTCTGAGCCGGATAACACACAAGGAAAGGGTGTGTGATATTACTGCTGAAAAGAACTCTAATTGGGGATTTTCAAGCTCTTAAAATTAAGCAAATGTCTTGATCCGGGGGTAATTCGAACCCACCGGGAACAAACGAGGCCTTCACTGAATCGGGGTGCCTGTGAAGTCTGTCTCCTGCAGAAACCAGTCGCGACCTTGGAGACTCGACTTAGAAAAAAAGAATGCGCGCTTTTCCCTCTAGAACTTCTGGTTCTCGGAGCTTCTTGGGTTGCAGGAAAATCGTATTCATTAATAAAGCCCCCAGGAAAGCCACCTTTGCTGAGCGACAGCTGGGAAGAATGCTTCGGCCTGAGATTAAAGTTGGTCCACAGGCTGGCATAGTCTCAAGGCTTCAAAGGCGCACAAACACGGAGGGGTGAGCCACACAGCTCACCTGGCCATGGCCTTGGAGAGAAACCTCTCCACCCCTGACATCTGCACTCACCGCACGGAGGGGACCCGCTCCTCCTCAATTGCCCAAAGTCACTCAAAATGCAACCCGGCCTCCAAACACAGAGTATGATGCTCCCTGGACGAGGTTCCCAAGTCACAACAAGAGAAAGTGAAGGTGGACGAAGAGCCTGCTGCGGCTCTTCTGCTGGAACCCCAGACTGAATCTCCACCTCAGCAAGTGTCGCCCGACCCTGAACGTGAGGCAGCGCGGTCGCATGGGCTGGAGAAAGTACATGCATGCCCAGCAGTTAGTGACCCTGGATAGTGACCCTGCTGCCTCACTGCAGAGATTAGTGAAGGGACCCACTCACGGGCCAGAAATTGTTCGTCCAGAGCCCTTCCCTCTCGCTGAACCCTCTTCAGCCCATCTATCCTCCCGTAAATGCTTCTGGGCTATTTGGCTATTTACATAGGATTCAGTACCAGGTGAAGCAGAATCCTGTGTAAATAGCCAAATAGCCCAGAAGCAGCTAAGGGAGGTCATTTCCTGGGGCTGGAAAAGACCTCAGTTCACTGGGCGACTCTCGGGCCTCAGGCCCCGCCCAGTGCCTGAAGAACCTCCCTCGGGCTTGCAGGTGACTCTGCAGTGACGCCCCACTTACAGGACAGGAGAGTTGACCCGGGGCTCCCAGTGTGTCTAGGAATTAGGCTAAAGATTTAAATTTTGAGGTTGAACATTCCCACCCCACCCAGCCTGCCCCTGCCCCCTGCTAAACTGTTACTTTCATCAGCGAGACCAAAAGAAAACCCACAGGCCGGCCCGGGAGAAAGGAGCACAAATGTCCCACCAGAGACCGACCCACGGGAAGGTTTGGTCAAATAACTAGCGTTTTCCGCTCCCTTTCTTTTTGTCCACAGGCGCGTGTTCTAGACGTGCTTAGCCCCTTTGTATGAGCAGTAGAGACATAAAACCCACCTGCGCAATGCGGCCATTCCGACAACACTTGCTTCCCCTTTTTGCTTAGCTCTGAGCAAGGACGACTTCCCTGCCCTTGGTAACCATGCCCNCTCCCAGTGTGTCTAGGAATTAGGCTAAAGATTTAAATTTTGAGGTTGAACATTCCCACCCCACCCAGCCTACCCCCGCCCCCTGCTAAACTGTTACTTTCATCAGCGAGACCAAGAGAAAACCCACAGGCCGGCCCGGGAGAAAGGAGCACAAATGTCCCACCAGAGACTGACCCACGGGAAGGTTTGGTCAAATAACTAGCGTTTTCCGCTCCCTTTCTTTTTGTCCACAGGTGTGTGTTCTAGACGTGCTTAGCCCCTTTGTATGAGCAGTAGAGACATAAAACCCACCTGCGCAATGCGGCCATTCCGACAACACTTGCTTCCCCTTTTTGCGTAGCTCTGAGCAAGGACGACTTCCCTGCCCTTGGTAACCATGCCCTGGGTTTCATGCATGTTGACCCCCAAACACTTCCAATATATTAACCTCAAAAATATTATATGAAGGAAAGAACTCTTCCTCTGTAGCAAAAATAACGCAAGACTTATGCCAACCTGTTAGAATATCAGTAAGAAAAGTGGGGCCACACGTTTCACAGACAAAGAAATGAAGCCGGTTTGCGGCAATAACCAGCACCAGACAGCTAGTCCGTCACAATGGATCCGCTTCACCTGCGCGTCCCCGTCTCTCCCTGGTGGCCCTGGCGCGGTGCCTCCTCCCCACCAGCACCGACTAAGTATTCACTGCTGATAACAATTCGTATCTGCCCGAGGACGGGGACAATACCCCTGCCTGCCTGATGTCACTGGTGTGCTCCCACCCCGGTCACGCCCAGTCACCCAGTGCAAGCAGCAGGTGGGTTTGGAGGGTGACAAAGTGAGTGTGTGTGAGGCCAGCAGAGGAAAATCATGCCGGGGCCCCACCCTTCCTGAAACTGCTGGGGCCCCCTGAGTGATGAACAGAGAAAAGACGCCCCGATGGCTTTTCCACCAGACAAATCAGGGCTGCGGTCTGCCAGGGCATCTGGTCAGAACCTCAGAGGCAGGCACACTACTTACCCAGGACATTCCATCGGGCGAAGGTGCAAATCTCCCATCTTTTTAAATATTTCAAATATGGGGAAAGTGTCAAATAACTTAAATCCAGCAGTTCTCACAGGAACCTAAAATCTTACTTTTTCTAAGCAGATTATTTTGGTAGAGACCGCCTTAGTCATTTGCTTTCCCCTTGGTAAGTCCCCTGCTTATAGATGTGAGCTATGTTCCATTTGCACAAAGGTTGCCTGTCTCTTTCCTTAGTGAAAACATCCTGTTCATAATTTTAAACTCTTTAACACACAGCAACAGAAGCCCTGAACCTCCTTCTTCGGCACCATCCTGATGAAATCAGACTGGGAGCTGGCAAAGTGATCAAGTCCCAGGCTTTGAGTTGTGTTGCTTTTTTGTTTTGTCCTTTAATTGCCAACCCTCCCCTTGCACCACGGCATTAATCCTTGGAGAACAGAAGGCAGATCTGCCAAGAATCCAGCAGAGAAGGGGCCTGGGAGTACGAGGAGGAAGGAAGCTGGCCACTGTGGGAGCAACCCCCCTCCAACCCCTATTGAATCTTGCACGTCCAGGCCCTGCCTGCCTCCTGCCCTGGCCCTGGACACAGGCCCAGCAGCATTGGTATTCAAATGAGCCCAGCAGTCTCAGCCCGACACAGCTCTTGGTGGCCTGTCACTCCAGGATTTGCAGAGAAGGGACCATGTCAGATCCGGAAGATTCAGCCAGTTTTCAAACCCGCCCGGAATACTTGTCACCAGCCTGCGAAGGGAGCTGCCTCGGGCTGGGGAGGCTGGGAGCATCTTCTTCTCCCGCCTTTATTTTCATTAGAACAAAAATAACTAGAAGACAATGCATCTCCAACAGAGATTAAAAAAGAAAGAGGAAGGGGCTGTGGGAAGTCAAGCTACTCATTCAGCGAAACAGCGGTTTCTATGGGAACAGGAGCTGCATTGTGTGGCTTGTGCACCTTCCACTCCCCCCGCCCAGCGTGGGAGCACAACTGTCCCTGCATTGTATTTGTGCGGCCAACTTTTCCCGTTTCATTCATCCCCCCTGCCCCCGGCGGTCTCCGGCAGCAGCGCCCATCGCCACAGAAGCAGGAAGGAAAGAAGGACTCGCGGCATCTGGGCTGAATTAAATCACGAAGCAGGAACGCGTCCAGGCCGCTGGGAGCCGGCATTCTGCCCCAAGGCCCACACCATCATTTTGTGTCTGGCCTCCTTTCTTCTTATTCCTTCTTCAAGTGGGTCACCAAGACTGTTTCTGAACTCTCCTTACCCGGAGCAGAGCACACGCATTACGTATCCATTTTGAACTAAGTTCTCTCGTGCATTAAATGCCGTGGGCACATTGGCTATTACAAAGAAGTGATGAGCATGAATGCCTAAATGGAAAATGGTCAGAAAAGCAGGTTGAAAGCAAACCCAACTTGGTATATTTTGACTGTGTAGATGTTTTCTGATTGTGTGTAACTGCACCCGTGTGTTGGGGTCAGCGGGGAGAGACACTTTGAGAAGGTCGACTCTTGCCCGCCTTGGTGAGGCGGGTGGGGTCATCGACAAACATTCAAGGGTGGGGAGCCCTGGTAACCCAAAGCTCCTCCTCTCTGTTTGACTTGATTTGGCCTTTTCTTTCTCTAATTCATTTTGACTTTTAAATTTAAAAAAGGAAATATTTATTAATGTACTCCTCAGAAGCTGCCGTGCAAAACATTTTAACACATAAATTCTCATCATTTAATGAAGTGCCAAGACTTTTTCATTATTAAAGGAAAGCAATATTTCTTAACATTGTTCATAAATCACCACTGAAATATTTAGTGCTACAAGTTCCCTAGCTTTCAAAGACTTGTTCCATTAAAGACTTTACAAACCGCTTCAAAGTCCACCCCTGGCAAAACCCGGGTGTCGTTTGCAGGCAAGCTTTCAGATCGAGAGACAGAGGCACTTGGTTTGTGAGTATGCAGCTAGCAGATCTGAAACTCATTTTCTTCTGCAAGATGAAATGTCAATTTTCATCATTTAGATTAAAACTTGTAAAAAAAAGTTTAACCTATTTGTGAATGACCCCATGGCAATCTTACACTTTTAAAAGGTATCTTGGGATGGATGGCGAGAAGGGAATCATTGGAAATTGAGAACCATTTCAAGCCTTAGTGAATTAGAATCATGATTTGCTCATAAGAGCCAGAAGCCTGTACATCCATATTTTCCCTCACTGCCTTCCTTATAAGTGCAATACTTTTTTACCACAAAGACATCAGGATGTTGGCAATTTGATGGGTCTTGTCTATCCTCACAACTGGCCTATTCCGCCCTCTCCCATGGAACTGTGTAGGATTCACGGAAAACAATATTTCTCAAAATGTGAAACAGACTTAACAGGGCCACGGTTCATTAATATGCTATTTTCTTTTCTTTTTTCTTTCTTTTTTCTCTTCTTCCTTCTTTTCTTTTCTTTTTCTTTTCTTTTTCCCTCCCCTCCCCTCCCCTCCCCTCCCCTCCCCTTCCCCTCCCTTTTCTTTCCCTGAGAACCTGTGTGGGATGAAGCATTTCCAGTCTAGCACCCTGAAAACTGGTGACTCCTTTATCTTTATCAGTAAAAGCTTGTGCTTGTCTCACACACCCATGAGGAACGAATGGCCACTTCCATTATTCTTTAGTCCCAAGCATTTCTTATGTCCCCACCCAAAACCACAGAATGTGACGCCGCTCACGTGTTCCCCCTACCCCCTGGCCCCGTGACTCTGTTCCTGTGGATGTTGGTGAGACGGGCACGCCTGGTGTGCCCTCATGGGGACCCCAGGCCAGTGGAGGAAGGCGGGTCCCATGGGGTCATAGGGTAATCTGTGATAGCACAGCAGGGGTCAGTGCTTTCCCACGGGGTGGCCCCTCTTCCTGCAGGTTCAGGGGGGAGAGCCTCAGATTAGACCACACTCGTGTTCTGGGCTCTGTCTCTCCCTGGCCTGTCGGACACCATGTTTCTCTGGTTCCAGGATCAGTTCCTAGCCCCTGCGCCCTCTGGCGCCGGCTGCGTATCCTCTGCTTTGAAACAGGGGAAGGTCTCCAAAAATCCTGGGACGCCATTCACCAGCCTCTAATGCAGCCTCCATTTACCTTCCCTAGTCACACACCACCAGATTCACCCCACAGGAAGGGCACGGCTAGTGTGTAAATCCATACACTCACGGTGTCTGCACTGGAATGCCCGGTCGTGACCTCGTCCTTCCCTCACGACCAGCGGCCCAGGCCAGCAGGTTCCCTGGCCTCGCCCTCTTTACTTCTTCAGCCTCTTCGGTCTGACGCCCATGCCAACTACTGCACCCGGCCCTGGAGGGCTCCACAGGCGGGTGGGAGGCTTCCATGCCCTGGTTTTATTATTCTCCATTCTCTGCCCAGAACCCTCTGCTTCTGTTTCCTTCCTGCTCGGGCTTCCTGTTGCTTCTCCCCCTCATCCTCCTTTTTTGTCTGAACCCTGATCCCCTTCCCTCCTTCTTCCTCACTGTCTTCTGCCCGTGGCCTCTCCTCGTTTAATGTCAAGTCCAATGACAAATTCGTTAATAGCAGCTTTTCTTCAACATCTACAGCTTCCCTTTTGTTATATGCCAGTTGCTGCTTCTGCTCCTCAGGCACTTGCCACCCGTACCTGGACCACCAGAACGACCTCCCAAGAGATAAACCCCACATCCAGAGGTCCAACTGGGGTCTAAGTAAAAGGCTGACTTGCAAATGACAAGAATTCCTTAAGTACTAGGAAGGGCCATGCCTTTGAATTTCCAGAGATACCTCGCACATCCCAGGTCCGCAGGGAATCCGTGGATATCCTGGGGCAGAGGACCCTGGGAGACATTTCTTCACCCACTCAGACCCACGCACCACACCCCTGCCAAGCAACAGAGACACAGCAGCAAAATACACACGTGGGGCTCCACGGTCCCCAACTTCCAGTCTAGTGGAGGCAAAGAGATCGAGCCGTTAATCACGGAAGGAACTGATTAGAGTTGAAATACAAGGACAAAGCAGAAGGTGCTGTGAAAATGACTACTAGCAGTATCCACCTGGGAGGGGGGCACAGGACGCTGCCCACGGAAGCCTGAGAGGAGGTCCGGAAGGGGCCAAAGGAAGATGGGGGGTGGGGACACCGGAACATCCCATGCAAGGATGAGAAGACGGACACTGAGGGATGCGAAGATGGCTGGTGAGGCTGATGCGGAAGAAGCAGGCGAAGCAGCAGGCAACGGGGACTCCATAGGTCCTCAGGGACGTGCCATTGAGGGGAGAGTGCACTCTCCCGTCTAGGGCTCCGTCTAGGACAAGGCGAAGCCGTTGTTTGTGCTTTTAGACCTTCTTTTCATCAACTGGGGGTCGAGTCGCATGACCTATCTATTCTTGTTGCAATAACATCCAAGTCTTTAGGGTAAATGTAGTTAATACTAAAGATGGGTGTGTGGCGTGGAAATGGTTGGAATACGAAAACATTTAACTTTCCAGGAGATGGGCGAGGCGCGCCAAGAACGGGATGAGTCAGTCAGTATGCAGGTGATCACACAGTTCAGGGGCAGACGGGAGCTAGGGCTCGTGTTCCCCATGTCACCACATGACAAGACATAAATAGCCAACGGTGACAAGATCGTCTGTCTTTGGAAATGTCCTGCTCTCACAGCTTCCGGCATGCAGGGGACAGGACGGCTTAGAATGACAAACCCTTTTCCTGTAGGACCTTGGGGACATGGTTCTTTTAAGGGAAAGTTTCTAGAAACGCTGTGAACATCTGATGAGTAAGGCAGCAGAGCTTCTGGAGCAAGCAGCTCACAGAGCCAACAATCCGATGTTTCCTGGGCCCTCTCTTCAGCCTCATGTTTCTTCCATTTTTTGTGTGACCGTGACCTAAGACATAAATAATTCACCTTTATGGCTAACTTCCGCACCCACAATTCATACATTGATACATACTAGATGGCAAGATTTTATTTTGATCTTTTCCCTGAAGTACTTGGAGGTTAATTTGTTTTTATGAACATCAGAAACGCATCGCTATCCTAATATTTGACTTTTAATGATCAAAAGCCATCTTATTCCTTCAGGATATGAGCAAGAGGATCCTGTTTCTATCACCCTTTTTGTGGTTTGATTAACCCCAAATTGGGTTCTTTATCATTTCATCAACCAGAATGAGCAATGTAAGTGCAGTCATTCAAATTCATCCTAACTAAAAATAAAGAACAAAAAAGGATTTTTCATCAATCTGGCTCTTCCAGGTTATCAGGGTAAAGAAGCACATACCATGACATTAATTTTTAACTACTTTCAAGTTTCAAGTGGATATTTCTACTTATATCCACTTACTTCATTAGGTTCATAATTCATTCATTCAGCTAGGCTGCATGACTGGTATTCTGAGAACTTTTACCAAGTTCAAATATTATTACCCCATCCTAATTTAAGTGACATAATGTTTTGAAACTTACCAATGTATATATTTGTTAGGATCTAGGTTCAGCTGCTATTAATAGTCAAAACAACAGTACCTTAAGTAACATGGAAATTTCTTTCTCACTCATGTAATTGTGGGATAAAAGTAACAGGGCCTGAAGGGCAGCTCCCTCCTTCTGTCTTATTTCTCTGTCCTACTGAAGGTATTGCCCTTGGTCCACATTCAAAGTTGGCTTACACCGCACCCGTGTTTCAGGGAGCAGAACAGAAGAAGAGGCAAAGAAATTAAAATCCCACCCATTTCTTTAAGGTTATTGCCTGGGAGTTTCACACGGCGCTCACTCTACACGATCTGTTGGCCAGAACGCAGCCGAATAGCCAAAATTAGCTGCCAGGAAATCTTGGAAATGTGGTCAGGTGACAATGTACCTGGTTAAAAATACTATTGCTAATGCAAGAGAGAAAGGATGGATTTAGGAGGTAGAGCTAGCAATCTACACTATTTTTTTCTCTTTAGATTTTCAACTTCTGGCAGCACAATAAGATTCTACAATAAGACAATGACCTCAAGAACCAAATATTATATAGAGAGGAAGGGTATATAGTTTGTGTCCTCTGTTAGGGTTTTGAGAACCTGGAGGACTGACATCAAACCATTCTCTTCTAGCGTAGACAGCGTTCCTCTTTCAGTTAGGAGGATGAGACATCTTCTACTACTAGTAGAGAATGATATAAGACAAGAAAAAGAAAAGACATACATTTACAGTCTGCACTATAGTGAGAAGGACAGAGAGACGGAGGAGAGAGAGTACAGAATCAAAGAATAAATCTCCAGGCTGTACCCTGAAAGGAGGAGCTTCAGACAATGTGGGTGCATGGAGATCAGGGGGAGGTTCACATGACCACGCTGATGCCCTAATTTCCCTTTTGGGACCTTGGAAAGAGGTTCATATACAGACGTCTGTATATGAGCTTGAGGGGACTAGTACCATATGATTTCAGAGGGAAGGCTCCAAGTTAATATCTCCAGGGAACTCTTAGCTCCTTTATATTCTGAGTGCTGAGTGGGGAGTCAGCAGCCGTGCAGCCAGCCAGGGCTGGGCTAAGTGATCCCACGACAATGTCTGGGGCGCACAGTGAGGAGGGCGGAAGTAGCCGAGACGCAGGAAGCCAAGCCAAGGCTGAATAAACTAGCCGTGTCCAAGCCAGAAGAGAGACCACCAGAATGTGTCTGTGCTTTTTTTAATGTCATAAAAAGAAAATACAATTACAATGTTCTCCCAGACTTTCTCCCAACAGTGGAAGAGAAAGAGAATTTTTTAAACAAACAAATAAACCCCTTGTTCTGAACAAAAGTATACCATAGTTTTGTATAAGACATGTGTGTCATAGGGTAAATCTGAACAGTTGCCAAATTTTCATGAAGAAAAGACAGCAAGTATCCCACCCATCACTCCCCAAGATCTTATATGGAACCATTTCCTTGCCTGACTAAAAACAAACAAAAATAACAAAAGGAAACATGAGAAAAAATCTTGAATAAAGCTCAAGTAAAAACAACATATATTTCAAATGTAACCTGGTCGTTGCACCATAATCATTAGGCAGTTTTATACCTTTTACTGCTTGTTTCCTCAAAGGTTTGTTCCTTTTCAATGTCCACAAATTCCCATTGAAAGGACATACAACACTCCTTTTAGTCTTTTCTGCAATAAAAAATGAAATCTTAAAAGCATGGATCTTACTCTGTCCTTTCCTTTTGTCCTTACTGCATCTTTATTCTATTCCCTGTGAACAGCTCACCTCACATCTGCAGAAAACAAAATCAATCCTTGTGTTCCTGCCATATTCACAAGAAAAATAACTTACCTTCCTCCTCCCTCTCACAAGCAAATCTACTGAGTAATCTATTCAAAGTACCGCTCCAGAGTCCTGTAGGTTAACACACAGGGGTTGGTCCCTCGTAGTCCTGCCCTAGTCAGTCTTCTTGAGATTGTCCATGGTGATTTCCCAATGAACAAGTTCACCCATCCCTTTGAAGAGGTCATCCTCTTTCGACTAGAGTACTGGCCCAGCTGGCCACCCGCTTTCTGGACAGTCTCTGTCTCTCACAGCACTGATGTTGTTCTCGCAGCTCTTTTCCAATCTTCCCAGACGTTCTGCCTCCTGCCCCTTCCTCTCTCTTCCATGTAGAGGATACGCAAGGACTCCTCTCTGATGCCTTCCTCGCATCCCTCTGCGCCCTGCCTCTTCTGTGACTCTCTGAGGCCACGTGCAAGAGTCTGAACAGGTCCGAGAGCCTGGAGTGGGCGCCTGGAAGGGGCACTGTGGAGTCACGAAGTATCAGTGTTGTCGGCTTGGCTACTTTTTCTGAACTGTTGTCCAGGGTAACAGCACCATAATGTCCTCAACCAGCTGTGTAAGAACGTGCCTCTCGGGCATTCCCAGTCCAGCCAGGTTGGGGAGGGGGGCATCAAATGACATCTCACTTTCAGTTTAATCTGCAATAAATCAAATGGCTGAACACCCTTCCATACTTCATTGACCACTTAGGTTTTCTTTCCTTAAATCTCCTGATTATATTATTTGCTTAGTTTTTCATTGGCTCATTTGCATTTTTGTTGGATTTTATCCTATATTTTTATACTAATCTCTGCCAGTTCTATGCATTTGCAAATATCTTCTTCCAGCCTTTTCAATTTTTTAAAGGCATCCCTTATTGCAGAGAACTCTTAAATTTCATGTTGTTAATTTTCTCAATCTTTTCCTTTCAGGTTTGCTTTGTATATCATATTTAATAAATTGTTTTCTACAATAAGAGCAGAAATTTATTTTTAGATTATGTTCTATGAGTTTTTTTGTTCAGTTGTAGGTTTAACTTCACCACCTTTCATTGATTTCAGTGTAAAGTGAGAGGTACAGACATGGTCTACATTTAAAATAATGTAAAACACTTCTCTTTTTAAAATAAAACAATAGCCAATCAGCCCGTGATTAGTGAATTATATCATTTTCCCCACTGACTTCTAATGCTATTTTTGAGATTTTGCGTGTGTGTCTAAGTCTGGACTGGACTCTAACTTACAATTACTCTGTCTCTTCTTGGAGCATCGCACTGTTGCTATGACGACTGCCCACATTGGAGTCTTCCCCTGAATGAGCATATTGTCAGTAGGATTTTGAGGGAGTCCGTGTAATGTAAGGTGAGGGTATATAACTCCAGGTCTCATGGGTTTAATTTTACTAGATGCCCCAGAAGTATTACCAGCCTAGGATTGCTTTTTAAGTAATGTGTTGGCTGGTGGGTTTCTGAACCACAGGGTTAGTATACATTCAACCCTCAGAGTGGCACGAGGCCGTGGCTGCGGTTATAAAACTTTGGAGGGCATGTTTCCCATGCACAACTGAAAACAAGACACATAAGCTTCCTACCGTCCACCCTCCTTTGTGGGCACGTTTTTAAAATCAAAATCCCTCGCTCTTGGTGTTGCTTCTTGGGAATCCCAGGTTTATAGGCTCACGAGTGCTGCAGCCCCTCGCCTTTGGAACCCATTTTCAATACCCACGTTTTGGGGACCCCTGGCGAGCTGTGAGCATGGGAAGCCCACCGTGATGCAGGGCTGGGCTTTATCAATGCAAAACACTCAACCAAGTATTATGTGTAATATAAAAAACCTTTATTGTTTTGTTTTTTAAAATTGACTCCTAGTCAATGTAATTCTTTAGCTGCTATTTTTTCTTAGTAAAAGTCAACCTTCCCTAAACGACTTTTCTTTTCTTCATTGATTGGCTTTTCTGGGAAGACTTCTGTCTTTTCAAAATGCTTTTTATGTATTTTTTTCTTTTATAGTTTATTCTTTTATGATTTTGCCCTGGTTGATTACTATGTCTTTTTCTGTTGACTGGCTTTGTTTGTGTCTGGTTTGAAAGCATTTCCGGGGATTCTGAAATAACAAACATGACAGAGAGTTCGGTATTTAATTACACATTCACAGACAGTGAGTGCCTGGTGAATGTGGACTTTTCAGGAGGGGGAAGAATACACCAAGATGTGCTACATACCTTACATGTTTCACACAATTGAGACTTCCATGCACTTCTGTTTCAAGTGCTGGGCAGAAGGGTGGTGGGAACTTGAAGTTGAACTTCACCAGAAAGGGAAGTCTTTTCTCAGGTCGTTGTTGGGAGAGCTCCGTGTAGGGAAGGGGTAGCAGAAGGAAGACTGAGCCAATGCCAACGTCCGGCCCTGGTGGATGGGCCTGGTGCTGGTATAGAGTTCATCCTGACGCGGGCAGGCAGGCAGAGAGGCCACTGACCGCTGAGTAAACCACAACAGAAAGGCAAGAGCCACAGAAGGAGAACCCAGTGCCTGACCACCTGAGCACCATCGCAGAAAAGTCTGGGCTGCCTTGGTGTGGGAACTACTGAGTAGTGTCTCAATTCCTTTGCACAAGGTAAGTGGTCACCTTCTAGAACTT
This sequence comes from Sturnira hondurensis, assembly GCF_014824575.4. NCBI lineage: Eukaryota > Metazoa > Chordata > Mammalia > Chiroptera > Phyllostomidae > Sturnira > Sturnira hondurensis. The sequence continues at coordinate 9,090,350 of NW_028072798.1, read as the reverse complement.
AGCAAGGCCTTTGAAAGACGGAGGCCAAGCAGACTCGTCCTGTGACCCCACAGAACCGGAGCCTGGCCCAGGACTAGCCGTCCTTTGTGCGGCATTCGCTCCAGCTGGGAAAAGCTCTTCCTTCCCAGCCACGGTCACTGCCGGCCCCACCGAATGACTCAACCACAGTGAGATGGCTGAGCAGCTGAGCTCTGAGCCACGTCTCCTGCCAGCCCACAGTGACTGGCTACACCTGGACAAAGACAGGCTACAGGCCAAGGGTGCCCCTGGCTCCGAAGGGCATTCCAGGGAAACCTCCACACCAATGGCGTGCCCTTAAAAACCCTGCACTTGCCCCGCTCATGAAGGGATGTGCCCTGGGATGCCCTTCTTGGCCTGGAGGCTCAGAAAAGAGTCCATTTTCTCTCAAGACACAACCATGTCAAATGTCCACAGCTCACTGTGTCAAATCTCACTTCCAAAAGGAAAATACCCTCTACTTGCACTTTCCTGAGTGAACAAAAACTGATACATTTGGACTTCAATGACAACTCATGAAATGTTTCTTAAAAGACATACAATTACGGAAAAATGAAACTTTCGTTTCAGAACTTAAGCTAAGTGCTTGACGCTGCATTCCACCCAGACTTCCAAGAGAATTTCCTGTGGGAGTAGAATCAGGACGGTTTCTAAACTGCCTGAGAAGCATTATTTCTAGGGGACACAGTTTTAGTTTTCATGTTGGTGTTGTTGATATCATTTAATTGGCAATGGCCTGTGTTGAAATGAATCAAATTATGCATCTAATTCAGTTCAACTCAGCAAACAGAGCTTGAGTGCCCACTTTGTTTCAGTGCGTGGCACCGAGAGTTGACGTCTGTTATCGAATCTTCCATAGACGGAGTTGGGGGTGCTGGCCTGACTTTGCGCACAGAGAGACAGAGGCTCGGAGAGGCTCATAACCTGCCCAAAGTCACACCCCCAAGGTGTGGCCCAGCTGTAGTTTTGACTCTGGGTCCCACAGAGCCTGTGCTCTTGATCTCGGTGTCTCTCGGACCTCACCCTTGAGTCCAAGAACTCCCAAAGGGCAAGGAGAAAGGGAAATGTCTTTAAAGGGTTACTGCAAGTTGAATGCTGGAAATCCACATAAAGCCCTGTGAACGCACAAAGGAGGGATGAATTAAAATATATCAAAAACAACCTAGGTGCCACTGTCAGGAAACACCTCAGCACGCCCCTGGTGGGGAGGTGGCTCTGGTTGTTGGTATTTGGTTTTTCACTTTGCTTTTCGTGTTTTGGAACATGAAAGAAACATTGATCACCCAAAGGGCGGGTTGAGGCCACCTGAGAGGCACCCACAGCAGGCCTCACTTCTGCCCCACCCACGCCTCCCCAGGGCCGTCAGAGAGGGTCACTCCTGCGTAAACGTGCGTTGCTCAGCAGTAGGGAGAAACAGCGCAGCAAAGCATTGTGGGAGTCTTCACTCAAGCGCATAAAATGAGCCAGCTGCTCAGGACTCAAAGATGGCTAATCTCTGATTCGAAAATTAAAATAGTGGTTCAAAGTTTGTTTTGAAATAATGCTGAGCCTCTTACTATCAAACTATTAACATTCTTCGTCTTCTTCTTTTTTTTTTTTTTTACCATACAGGTACAGCTCCCAAAGCAGTCAATTGTTGAGCAATAAAGCGTGATGGGGCATGTAACAATTATGTAACAGCTGCCTAGACATAACAGATATAATTTAGTGTCTTCTACCACCCTAGGATATAATAAAAGGAAGATTTAAATATATATCAATAAAGCTGATAGAGCAATACCAGAACAGATAAGTTTCAAGGTCTTTTTTAGCATAATGCCTCTGATACGCATTGAAATGAAAGAGGGGGGGGGAGGGGAGAAAGAGGAGGTTGAGGAAGGAGAGGAGAAGAAAGAGGAGGGGACGAGGAGGGGGAGCAAAAAGAAAACACCCTCTCTGTCCTCCTGAGGCGTGATGCCAGTGAAAACCAGCAGCAACTCGGGAGAGCCAGTCCAGCCTGCTCCGAATTCAGAGCAGCGTCCTGGGGAGTCCTGCGTCCCCGGCCTGTGGTGCACCCTCCACCCGCATTCCACTTCCTGCACACTCCGTTCCACGCGTCCCCTCCCACCTTTGCACGTGCACTCGAGTATTTCCGTGCTTCGGGTCCCTGTGGTCTCACAGTGGGCACCTGCAGATGGCTAATTCTGTCTCTGTCTCCCTCCCTAAAGAGGCATCCTTTCTGACTCACTCCATCTTCATTCTTATCCCCTCTCCTTTTCTCCGCGGTAATCAGACTTCCCTCAGTCAAGCACGTGCCTTTTACCTAACCGGCCTGACCTCCTCTTCTCTCAGACTTGGTGTGATCAAGGCTGAAAGCCCAGACGCTGCATCTGATGGACAAAGTGATGTTTTAGCCAGCCTCTCCTGAGAGGCGCGGTCCAGCGGCTGGATGCAGGGAGGCTCAGCCACCCGGCCCTCGGGTGTGCTCCCTGCAGAAGAAAGAGGAGGGAGAGGGAAACGTTCTGTTATTGCGAATATTTCCACTGATCTGTTATTATTGCCCGAGCCTTTCTCAGCCCTTGCTAAGATTATTCCCATAAATCACAAGGTGTGAGGAACACAATGCTCTTGTTAGGAGGAATGCCCTACTTCGCTTCGACTACAACACGCAAAGGTTTCCATGAACCTCAAGTCTCAGTTGTCGTTCTTACACACCACCAGGTCTTTGACCTGTCACCTCAGTCAGTTCCAAACCAGGGAGTTCTGAAACGAGGGAGCCAGCATGTGTACTAATGCTGACCTTGCCGTGCATGTGAGTGAGCTTAGAAGGCTCTGGAAGTCGTCCGTTTCCCAGGAAGGCCGCTTGAATGAGTTCTGTTATTTGTTCTGTGTGACACCAGGGGCTTTTTCCACTGGAGCCAGAGGGCAGGGGGTGTGAGGATGTGGGCAGAGTGGGAACCCAGCACCCAGCACCCACACTGGCCTTGGGATGCAGGGGAAGCCCACGAGGAGAACCAGGGCTTCTTAGAAGAAAACCACTTCCAGTTCCCTGAGAAACTTGTCTGGAAGGCAGGCAATTTCTTGTGCTGTGTGATTTTAAAGTGAGAAAACAGTCTGAAACCTCCCAAATGCTGCTGGGAATTAATTTGTACCCAGATGCAGTACCACTGAGTCCCGCCTTGGGTGGGAGCCCTACACTGGAGAGGCAGAGTGACTTGTTTTGTTTTGTTTTTAATGACAAGGGAGGAGCTTTTTCAGAGCTGTTTTTCAGTTTAACGTCACACGGCCCAATCTTCCGGAACCAAGCCCTTCAGCAGATCAGCAGATTGAGTAAGAGGTGCCGTTCTATACTGGGCCAGTTGAACGCTCCAAGCTCTAGTGCATCACTTGTCCCAGTGACTCGCCGAGCAGCCAGGCAGGATGGTGAAGGGAATGGCCCCAGCAGGTAGAAACAGATGCATATAGCATGCACCCACACACAGTGGCTTAAGTGGGCTGGGTGCACTCAGACCACACTGGACACCCATGGGTGGGCAGCCCGTGTGTGGGTGGCAGCCCCGAGCACTCTCCCGGACCACCCTCTCTAGCTCAGTCCTTCTCCAGTGTGGCTCCAATCAGAGCTGTGCTGAGACTTCTGCCCGTCCTGGACACTTTTGCCTTCATGGATCCCTGAAACAATATTTAAAAATAAATATTATGACTATCTTTGGGATAAAGACATATATTTGCATTCTATTAAGACACTCCCTTCAGCCCTGGCTGTTGTGGCTCAGTGGATTGAGTGCCAGACTGTGAAGCAAAGAGTCACAGGTTCAATTCCCAGCCAGGGCACATGCCTGGGTTGCAGCCAGGTCCCCAGTAGGGGGCGCGCAAGAGAAAACTACACACTGATGTTTCTCTCCCTCTCTTTCTCCCTCCCTTCCCCCTCTCTAAAAATAAATAAAATCTTTTTTTAAAAAAAGACATGCCCTTCAACTTAAAGTCCATCTTTTTTCCTTCTGAATTTAGGAGGAATTGAAACTTTTTCATGGGTCCTAAGCTATTGTGGACACTAGGCACTGCACCTACTGCCCTGAAGGCTCTGAGCCCTGGATCCAACCACCAATCTGTGTCTCAGACAGGAAGGAGGGTGGGGAAGGGCCAAGGCCACACCTCCCTGCTGAGACATCATTATAAGCTTTCCTGAAAGACTCAACATGATTGGCTAGAACTTAGCCACATGATAATCCATTATCAAAAAGGAGCCTGGGAAATATAGTCTTTATTCTGAGTATCCAGTGTTCAATGTCACACAGGCAATCACAGAAGTTGCCAAAATTGCCATTCCAAGCAGATAAATGCCTTTTTTTAAATAAATAAAACTAATGAAAGACTAATAAAACTTCCTCTGCTAGAAGTAGTTTTCAAGATTGCTTTGAAGGCAGTCCACACAGAAAAATAAAAACAAATAAACAGAAACCCCTCCCTCCCCTGCCTGTGTGCCCATGTTTAAGATTCCAGAACAGGAACTTCATTTTGGCCCAGGCTTCCACGCACATCATTTCCCCTCGCTGTCAGCGTTCATCCTCCGTACCTCCATGAATAATAAGCAAACGGTGTATTTTAATTACTCCTGTGTTTGTCAGCCCATGGACTCTCTGAGAATGGTTTTATTCTAAAACAAACTTACACGTCTTCAGCATGGGAGAGTGTGGCATTTACTCAGTACTTAGCAAGGGGCTACTTGAATGAAAAGAGCAAATTCCAATGGCTTCGCGATGAATGCTTTGCTGACATGTGTGATAGGCCCGAGTGCCAGTGCTCCTGCCCGACCTCCCAGGCCCAGCCAGGGGGATGCTGGGTGGATGTGCTCCCCGGGACGCATCCAAGGATCAAGCCAGCCTGGGCTGCCTGGCTGCACGCGGAACTTGACCCAGTCTGCAACATGTGCAGCCGTTCAAGGCTCTTTGGAATAAAGGTGAAATAGGAAAATAATGAAGTGGGAATTTAAAGAATCTCAAAGGGACAATGATCTTCTTCAAAGAACATGTTTGTACTATTTTTGTTTTTTGGACACCCTTTGAACGAACTTTACTGTCGCTGTACAGAGATCAGACAAGGACAAACAAATTCTACAAGTAACGAAGTGGATTTATGACCAAGATAAATTAATCTAGCACACACACACACAAATTGCTTGAGTGAATAAATAGTAATTAACCAAATTAGAAAGTTATTGGTCCCTTTTTCAAAATAACTCACAATTAGGTTCTTTCATGAGGTTACATTAGTAGAATTTAAGTGATTTAATTTTTAAATTTGCAGTTTATTGTTCACTGAAATTTCAAGAGAAGACCTCATTCTTGAAGTGAGTTATGACTTCAGGTGCATCTATTAATTCAAGTTTGTCAAACTCAGAGCCCCATTTACCCTTCAATGCCGGAATGACGGACTGAAGGATGGTGGTTCTAACCGGTTCTGAAGTCCAAGTGCTCCAGGAGGCTGCAGAGAGCTCTGTGCAGAGAATGAGGGGAGCCAGCAAAGGGGAGGTGTGCACTGAAGGTAAGAGGTAGAAAGGCAGAAGTGGAAAGCACGAGAAGTATAAGAGCATTCCCTCTTAGCTACAGGGTTTAGTGTAATTCGCATCTCAATCAATTGATAAGGAAAGACCTTACTGAGCTACAAATGCTAGAGAAATATGCAGACATGTTAAAAAGCCCCCTCCTTCTCTGCAGTCAGCCGGGGCGGGTCAAACCGTTGTTCAAAACGCACACGAAACCCTGCTTTTAGGTGAACAAATAATCTATTCTCCCTACCAGAGGCAAAGTTTCTCTTCCTCGGACTCAGAACTTCCTGTCCTTGAAAACTGCAGGCCAGTGGGGAACACCCCCAACCTCCTCAGGGAAGTTCAAAGAGCAGATTCTTCCTCCTCTTTCACAGCTCAGACGTGCCGTGTGTTTCAGCTCTTAGTTCAGGGGGATGGTGGAAATCTTTATTTAAAATTGTCCCTTTGACAAAATTCAAGCCCTTGAGGTTTGACAAGTCTCCTTCGTGTAAACAGTCAACTTGGAACCCCCGCAGCCTCTCTGCGTCCCCTGCCATCTCTCCTCTGTCACCTGCACTGCCGAGGCTTTCAGCCTGAGCTTTTGGCCCTGGGTCCTCCACTCTAGTGCCTTGCCGCACCTCTCCACTCTTTCCTGAGCCCACGCGCCTCCTGGCCACTGGGTTTCTCATCACCGACTTCACCCTCTTTTGGAGAGAGGGCCATTCAGAACATACAGACTCACAATTTGCATCGTCCTTGGGATGGCAGAGCTTGGCCGGGGGGGGGGGGTACCCACAGGCTCAGTCAGCACACTGCCTCGGGAAGTGAGCATTTCTCTCCAGATTAGCAGCTCTGTAGTTCCAAGGCTGTTCGGGACATGGGCTTCCGCTAAATGACCACGGTTAGCCTCTCCTACCTAAATCCTGGACAGTGAGGTGCGATCTTCCTGCTCTTGAGTCCCCATGGGTACCTGTTAGGTCTCTGTTTACCCACCCGAGGGCTCAGTGGGGGAGGAACACACAGTGGAGACTTTCCTGGGCACACGGCCTGGTTCAGACTACCTTCCAATGTGTGTTTCCTTTGGGGGAGGAAAATGACTTTAATGCAATCTAATTTCCCCTTTCCCTTAAAATGTTTTGTATGGATTCTATGCACAGTGCTCTAAGCTTAGTTCTTGAAATATAACTCCCAACTGCTTTAGACCCCCAAAAATCTTTTTATTATTTTCTGACTAACGTCTAGTTCTTATAAATCAAAGCAGTATGGCTTTCTGTTTATTCTTTCTGTTTTTATTCTAAGAAATCCATCCAAAAATTAAATTCCTCTCTTTGCTCCAGCCCGTATTTCCCTCACTCTGAGGCCGGTGTACGTCACTGTCGCATGAAACAAGGGACACGATGAAAGTGCAAAGAATGGAAAAACTAATAACCAATAGATGTCACAAATTAAATACGGAAGTTTAGGAACCGAGTAGCCAGGATCCGGTTTACTGCTCTTATTCAGATTACTGCTGCACGAGTGTAAAAACAATCCCGAAAACAGTGTAACGAATACAATGACCTTGTCTTATTAATCATTGTGAAGATGCTTTTGTTAATTTTTAAATGTGTTACTTTGTCAAATGCTTTCCTATACACATGCCGCCCCTAGTGATCTCAGGCTTGAGCATCTCGAAGGCGAAGATGGTGCTTCAGGTTTAGTGTTTACGTCATAGCAACTGCCACGGGGCCAGGGGCCCAGAGATGCTCCGTAAACACGAGCTGCGTGGCCCACAGCTAATGAAATAGAACCCTGGTCATTGTTCTCCGCCAAAACAGAGAACCGCGCAAAGGCGATGGGAGTGATCTCCTACGAGGAGGTGGTGCTGGGAGCCGGCTCCTGCTCTTCAATGTCCCATGAGCGATTGCATCGGGGACGCCACAGAAGCAGGAGGAACACGCCAAGGTGTCACCTGAGAATGAGTTGGGGTCACTACATTAGGCATGGTGACCAGGGTGCTTACAGTTCAAAGTCGAACTATTTTAAAGGGAAAGGAAATGCTACTAATAATTCACTTACCTCACACACATGCGAGTGCATGGTCGCTCCAGTACTAGGAGCTTTTTAAGACACAAGAGAGTCACAGAATATTAAGAGACCACAAAGTTCAGTATTGAGGAGGAAAATATGTGTGCCCAGGACAAAAGGGGACACTGGCTTTGTTAAAACTGAGAAACACCAAAAAAAAGAAAGAAAGAAAGAAAATTTTGCATCATGGCTTTGCCTTTTGACCCAGTGATCCTACTTTTGGCAATATAACCGAAAAAACCCAAAACACTAGTTTGAAAGAATATAAATACCCCTATGTTCTTTACAGTGTTATTCACAATCACCAAGATATGGAAGCGGCCCAAGTGACCATCAGTAGAGGAGTGAATAAAACAATTATGGGATATTTATACAATGGAATACCACCTGACTGTAAAAAAAAGAAGAAGAAGAAGAAAATTTTACCCTTTGCAACAGCATAGATGGACCTGGAGAACATAAAGACAAACACCATATGATTTCACTCATATGTGGAAAATAACGAACAAACTGAGCTAACTAACAAAATAGAGGCAGGACTCATAGATAGAGAGCAGGCTGACAGCGATGTGGGATGTGGTTGGGGGCTGGAGGGATCTAGCGAAAAGGAAACAGGACTCATGGTCCAGGACAACAACATGGGGATTGTGGGGCATAGTGGAGAGAAGGTGTATAAATGGTAATGGAAAAATACAGTAAAAAGATATTTTGCAGCCAAATACATTTGATGTGCACTGTTAGAGATACATCACGCGTATTAACATGTTAATTCTTCCATCAGCAAACATTTTTTAAATGACATTCCTAAAAATGCTGACCCCCCTCGCTATGTTTATTGCCACTTTGCAGATAGAAGCGTGGACCTAGTTCTAATTTTACGAAAGGGGAAAAAACCAAAGTAGGCCAAGTGACGTGTCAGAGGTCACGTAGTTGCTCAACGGCAGGACTGGCAATAGTGGTGGAGTAGTCATAGCAGCGGAGGCGGCGCAGCAGCAGTGATGGAGCAGAGACATACATAGCAGCAGGAGCTGTAGTTACAGAAGCAAAGCGGAAGGAGTGGCCATTGCGATAGCAGTCGCGGTGGTAGTGGTAGCAGTCCCAGCAGAGCAGCGAGTGCCGTACTCAGAGCAGATGCAGTAGTAGCGTTGACTGTGTGGTAACAGCCGCGAGAGCAGGCGGAATGGTTGTAGCAGCGGCGGCAGGCGGCAGCGGCGGTGGCAGGAGCTGCAGCCGCCGTCACAACGCAGCAAGAACAGTGGCTGCAGGCGCGGTGGCAGTAGAACCAGCAGCATCGAAAGTGACTTTCGTAATTCGAACACCTGCCACTGTGCTTGTTGTAGAAGCTCAGAGCCCGGGTTCTCCCCACCTCCTTGCCCAGCAGGCAGCTCAGGGAGGGCGGTTTCCACTGTAGCTGGTGCTCACTGCAGCAGGCGGTTGGTGACTCTGCTGACCAGCGAATGAGTAGATGCTTACAAACAGTCGATTTCAAGACTAGAAAAGACCCGTTCTAAAGTGTCAGGGTGCTCCTTCATTAGCATGAATCGACCCATCTCTTTCCAGTTTTATCCCCCCTCCCCTCTTAACGTTGACGTGCACAGTGCAGGGTGTGCTCAGGACCACCCACAAAAGTTCTTGAATTCCAGGAAACAGAATTATGAACAACAGTTCCTCACATAAATGAGCAAAGACGCATTACATCAGGTTTGCAAATTACCTGGAAATAGGAACTACACAGGCAGAAGTGAAGTTCAAGCAGAGCTCTGCTCTCCCCCAGGGTCACACATGGAAAAGACCCCCTCTGCAAAATTATTCTGTTAACAATAATCCAAAAAAGGCAACAGCAGGTGTGGGCAAGTAGGAAGGAAACTGGTCTACAAAATCAGGTGCATTACCTGCAATAAAGAGAGGTAAAGACTTTAATGAGCCTACTGGGAGCCACTGGGTAATCCCTGTTCAATAGAAGTAAACAAAGGGGAAAACATCCCCAATAAATTCGTCTTTGATCTTAGCGCATTCTTTATGCAAACTTTCACATTTTTCCCTCTGGTTAAAGATGTTTATTCCAAGAAGGTTAGTTTTTATTTTTAGTCTCAAGGAAACATTGAGGAGACAGAGTGATGTAATGGCTGTCTTGAAATATTCAAAGAATTCTCATGAGAAAGAAGAGCACAGAGCGCACGGTGGGCGGGCGGGCCGCAGCAGGAGGAAGCCACTTCTCAGAGGAACAGAGATGAGAATCTTCTCCTAATCAGACCTGAGCAAAAAGGGGCCTGTTTGCCTCAGAAAACACAGTGTGGAGCTTTAGTCACTGGGAGCACCCAGGTATCGCTGAGGCCGCCACCTGTCACAGGACACCTTCACGGGGGCAAGCGGGCACCTGAGAGCGCTTTCTCTTCTGGACCTCCCAGCTCCTTGGGGGACATGGGGAGTTTTCATTTCCCCACTGTTTCAGCCCTAAGGCAGGGCGTCTGGTGAAGGTTGCCAAGCAGTGTCTCCTTTCGGGGGTCATCGGTCCCACTTGGATTGTGGTAACAGACAGACACCCTTCGTGAAGCACCAGGTGAACACAGGCTCTGCCCGCTTGTGCAAGGCCATGTACCAGGCAAGAGGAAAGCATGGCCCCAAGATGCTCATTTCTCATCTCTTTCTGGGCCTGGGCCTGCCAGGGAATCACTCCAAAGAGGTAGAAATATGCTTAACCTAAAGGGGAAAAATTTGGGACAACTGTAATAGCATGAACAATAAGACATTTAAAAAATATGCTTAGCCTGCCATCCAGGAAATGTGCCGGGAAGAATAACGGTGGGCCCAGGCGTCTATGTTTGGAATGGGTGGCCCAGAGACCTGAGAGCCAGAGGTGAATTAAAAATCCTGGTCACCTCTAAGCTGCCACATGACCCAGCGTGGGCTGTGAATTTTTAAAGCATTCATTTCCTCATTTGTTAGGTAAAGATGAAATAGCTACGTCACAGAGTAATGACAAGGATGGCGTTGTGCAATGTGTGACCCTGGCCTCACTCAGAGCTGGCACACGGGCTGCTGCGAAGGGACACCAGGTGGCCCCAACCCCGGCCCCTCTCAACAGACCACACTATCCTAGAGGGCGGAGGTTGCTTGCGTCTCTCACGGCCTTTTTAGGCAGATCAAATTCACCTACTTATCCAAAAAGCACTAAGTTGGGAAAAGCTGCCAATGGGGTGTGGGGTGGGAAAGGGAAAGAGTGGATGTTACCATATTAGGAAGTAGGGTGGGGTGGCAGTGGGACAAGAGACGCAGCGTGATTAGGTCGTTCAGGTTCTGCACTTAGGACGAGACAAGGTTTGGCATTTGTTAGGGGGAACCAGAATCCTGGCAGAGCCCCATGTCTGAAAGGTGTCAAAGGGTCTTGTGGGGGGAGGTCTGCACACCAGGCACAGGTGGAGACCAGTAATCAGACTAAGATTGTGTCAATGAGGAAGAAGACTTATTGTAAAGGAGCAGGGGACAGAGGCCTGGGGACTTCCTGGGGCTCATCAAGCTACTCGGCATCTCCGGGCTCTGGACCGTGGGGGTAGCACCAACATAGTTTTTAACAAATCTGAGTCCAAAGGCAGCAACTCTGCACCCAGAAGCTCACAAAGAGAGTAGGATAAGGAAGATACACCCACAAGTGTAACAAAACAGCACGTGACCAGGATCACCGGGAGGGGGCGGCCAGGCCTCTGGCACCAGGCCCACGGGTCTGAGTCTCGGCCCCAGTGTGGCCCATCTGCGTGAGCTGATTAACCAGCTCCCTAAGCTCTCTGTGCCTGAAGTTGCCCGGAATAGAGTAGGGACGTCCGGATAATTCAGTGCGGTGTTTTTAACAGCGCCAGGCATAGAGAAAAACAACCCATAAATGGCAGCTATTCTTGTCATTATTGGTGGTTTGGGATATTTAAATTCAGTTCATCTCAGAATATTAGTCATCTCATCCATAAAGCTGGAAATCAGACAAAAATAGCTGAAGCCCCCGTTGATCTGAAGCATCTGCGAATGGCGCGTTGAGCAGAATGCTGCTTCCAAGCAGGGAGCGCCCGGCGGGCGGCATTCCAAAGAGGGTTCTCGGGGGACACGGCTTCGCCCCTGACCCCGGCACAGTGTTTGCTGTTGAGAGTGCCCCTTGGGTAGCACCGAGTGGTCCAGAAAGAGAGCTGGGAACCACAGAGGCAAGGGGAGCTAGTGGTTAACGAAGAGACTCTGCAAATGGGAGGTAACGGAATTTATCCCATAGGAAAGAGGGGGCGCTGAAGATTTTAATGACAGGAGTAAGGCTGACTTGACATTTCAGGACTTGTCCAGCTACAGTGAGCAAAACAGATGGGTCGGAGACAAGAATGCTAAAGAGAATGAATTAGGAGACCACTGTGGTCCTTCAGGCCTGGAGAACAAACCTCTCCGGGCAGCGGGCACAGGCGTGAGGCGAATGGAGGCTGCCCGAGCCCAGGCCCCTGCAGCAGGGCCCCGGGGACCCCAGCCCCGGAGACTTTCATCTGAGTATTTGGACGAGGTTGCCTGCACCTGAATTTTGCAAATGGATGGCAGAGAACAGTAGGTACGTCTTTGGCCGGTTCCTTTCTTGTCTTAAAATAAACCATGATCAGCCGGTCACAGCTGCACTTGAACAAAGAAAGGCAGAGCCCTCGTGAGCTTCAAAGGAAACAGCTGAGAAGGGAACAAACAAACAGAAGTGCAAGATCTGAGACTTCGGCTGCCTGAGAAGGATTTTGGGGGACCATTTCTCACCCTAAACTGCTTCCTGCCTCGGCTGAAAGCCTCCCTGATGGACTGCGACCTCAGGTGCAAGGGGAGGGAGGCACCAAGGGAGGGCTGGCCTGCTTCCCAGGGAGGCCCTCCTCCTGCAAAAGCAGACACGTACCCTGCTAATAGCTGTTAAAGAAAACATTGCGAAAGGGGCATAATCTGCGGAAAGGTTGCAGATTTAGATGCGTGAAGGTCACGGGCTTTCTGGAGGAAGTCACAGGATGCTACTTTTCAAAGGTCAACAGGAATAAAATAAGAGTCTCCTCTTGGCCTTCTCTCGCTGTGAAATAATCAGGTGCTTGCAAATATCAATAAATTCTTAGGACAGCTTCCCACGGAAAATGTAAACCTTAATGCTAGCTGGGATTTGAGTTGTACAAATGCAAGCAAATTGCAAAGTCTGATGCCAGGCGAGGACTCAGAGCCGCAGATCTAACGGGTACCCCACTCCTACCCACAGGCCACGCTCTCGGGGCAGCAACGGGAAGAGGAGTCCCAGCTTGGATTTTTCTTACTCCTGCAATAAATGGGGGAAACAGAAGGGGAGGGGGTCCGGTGGGGCCGGCTGAGGAAAGCCTGCTACAAACGTGCTGTTCTGCTATTTAACTTGCCCACTTGCCCTAAAACCTCCGAGTTGAAGGAGGAACCTAGCAGATTCAACCCACTTCTCCTTTTGCATTTAAGTGTGCTGCTGAGTGGTTGGCTGTCTGGCTAATGGACGTGAGAAGACACACAAAGACAGATGTTCCTTATAAGGAGTCCATCTGTTCCTTATAAGGGTGTAAACTGGACAGCAACTAGACAAAACATAAAAATCTTTTACACCTTTCATACCCTATGACCAGAAATCCCAGGCTCAGGAATTTATCCTAAAATATCAGTCCTGTGCTGCTGCCCCCCCCACAGGCTCCCAGCCAGCCCTCTACACTCGGGGCCAGGCGCGGGGGCCCCCTGCCCAGCCCACGAAGTCGGCGGGCGTGCAGCTGGGGTATCTCGTTTGCCCAGGGGCTCCGGAGAGCCCTGCCGCACGCTCGCTGCCGGTGGGCCTGGTGCTGGAAGGGCACTGAGTGCAGACCATCTCGGATGCTGTAGAGGAAACGATGAGACGCACTGGGGTGTTCATGTTAAGGCACCGGTTAAACGAATTACAGTATATTCATGTTCTGGGATGTCATGCAGCCTTTAAAATAATATTAAATAAAAACGTAGAAAGCATAGAAATGTAAAAGTGAAAGCAGATTTCACTTTTTTAGTAAAAAATGAAAGCAGATTTCACATTTTTTAGTAAAAGTGAAAGCAGATTTCAAAACCATGGGTCATAATAAAATTCAATTTATGTCACAAGACACAAGGAAGAGAAAAAAACAGCAAGAACTTTGAACTGGATGATGAGATTTTTGTTTGTCTCTATGTACTAACTCTTCAACAATGAACATAAATCACTTTTATAACATGAAAGCATTAAGGACTAATTTTTAAAGACACATACATGTCTACATTCCCCATCAGTGCCTATGCTTACCTGAAGTTTTGCGGTTCGAGCCGTGTTATGCGATGACAACTTGCTGTAGGAATGACTGCGGAGAAGCCTGCGGGGCAGGGCCGGGAAACGGGAGGATGTCAGGGGTCATCTTTAGGAGCTTTCTTCTGCTGTATCAGGCCTGACAGTGAAACTTTACACTAATTTCAGCAGAACTTACACAATACTCAGGAAACAGACTGTTCAACAAAACATAAGATAGTGTAATCATCAAACAATGTTTTTGATTTTTTAATTTAAAAAATTATCTTTATTGTATTGATGAGCACCAGCCCCAAAAACTTGAACGTCTGCCCCTCCCCTCTCCTCCAAGCCTGTTCTTCCTTCTGGGAATGTGCTTTCTTTGCACCAGTGACAGAGGTGGGGAGCTGGGGCTCCCCAGGTGACCAGCGAGACAACACAACATCCTCTGGTGGTGGGCGTCAATGTCACTCACCATGAAGGGGTCTCCTAGCTCCAACAGGGCAAGAACTGCCCCCCAGTGCTAGCCCAATCAGAACATTCGTTAGAAATCCAGGGGCAGGCAGACGCGTCCCTGACCCTCCAGACTTCTAAGAACAGTCATGTCAGGTGCTCCTGTTGGAGGTGACACGCTCACTGGCTGCAGAGAGGTCAGCCGTCTGTCTGGCTGTGGGAGGGAGTCTGGGCTTGCACGGTGTGGCTGGTCACCTCACTGGCCAGGAAGGTGTGTCCCTCGGCCACACCCATCCTTTCTCCAGCTATCTGCCTCCCAGAGTGTGAGGAAAAAAGGGGGGAAGGAGACGGGAGGTTGGTGCAAACAAAGAGAAGGTGCCAATTAAATGTCCCAGCTCCTTCCAGAACTCTCCTCTCCCGATAAGTCCCAGAATGACCGTGAGATGCAGACTGTAATCAGGAGCCGTGCTGGGAGCCTGCGACTGCAGCTGCCGCTGCTGGCACCACCCATTTCATGGGCCTGTCCAGGCCCTGGGCATGGCCTTGAGTTCAATGCCACCATCTAGAGAAAGCCTCACACACTCTGATGGAGGAGAAGCTACTGCTTGTCACATGTGTTCTCCCCACAGACCAGAGGTTGTTGCCATTTCCCGAGGCGGGGTATCCACAGGGCCCCTGAGGCATCCTGAATTATTCTGAGGTCGTCTCCTGGCCGCTGGAGGATTTCCACCCCCGCCTCCCACCATGGCCCTGACCTTGTCTCCTCCACAGCATCTGTAAATGTTTCAAAGGGGCAAACCCCACAGCCAGCACGTGACGCCGTCACAGAATTCAAAGGTCCTGGGAAGAGGCAAAGCCACAGATTTGAGGGGAATTTCTCATGAGGCGAAGTCTTAGAGGCATGTGGTAAAGTCTTCTGATGTGAACGCTTCAAAAGAGGCGAGCGCCCCATCTCTGCCGGTGCAAGGCAGGCTGCCAGAACCCCGGAGAGGGAGAAATGTCCTTTGTGATAGAGGATCAGCTTGATAAATCACCGGGCAGGACGGGTCCAATTCTTCTGCCCTTCGATCAGGGGTGCCAATGCCATTAATGTACCCATGGCCCACAGACATGATAGCAAACCACAGAGACGAGGAAACACAAATTGGGAAAAGAATATTCGCATGAAATACACTTCTTCTAAAAGCTTTTCAAGATGAATTTTCCCTCGTGGAGCTGGGGTGAGAGGTTAAAGCAATAGCAATTGCTTAGTTAGGCTAAAAGGCTTTCCATTTAACACTGTTCATAAATTTTAATGCTTCAAATGAGGACCATCTAAGGTTTTCCAAAAAATAAATAAATAATGGTAACTCGTTGCTGGCAGTGTAAATGATTTTGCCATAAAAAAATGAAAAGGACTAATGTCTAATGGCTGCCTTCACTTCACCTTTTCTCTGTTTGGTTCTGGGGAAACAGGTGTGGACACGGCAGCCACTGGCCAGCAGGGCATTGCTGCCCCACCCAGAGCAGCTTTCCGCTTTCCTTCAGGACCTCGCTGCAGAGCTGACGGCCCGCGCTCAGCCGGAATCCGCGGGCTGTCCCTCCCACCCGTGGCTGGGAAACACTCTGGGCAGCACCCCAAATCACAGCACATTTGGGTTTGGGGGAAATATGGGGTTCCTGAAGGGCAGACAGAGTGTGGGTAGAAGCGTCACATTCTACTGTAGCCCCGAGTTCTCCTTCCCCTAAATCGACATAGTAATGACCAGGCTTCCTCTACCGGAAAAGTTGCCAATGAATATTGATCACTAATATTAGCTGCTAACATCTGCAACAGAAAACAAACATTTTGGCAATTCCTCTGTTGAATAAGGAAGCCTGGTGCTCAAACCTCTTCTTAGTTAGATGCCCATATTTGCAGCTTCCGGATCTTCTTCTTGCTTTGAATGGGTACTACAGGTGGCCAACCACACATGCTGAAGAATGAGGCAGACCTGAGTTTGAGCTCATCACTGTCATTTATGGGGGCATGACCTTGGACAAGTTATTTAACCTTGTTGTATCTCGGTCTCCTCACCTGGAAAATGGGGATACTAATTATAATGCTTCCTGAGATCAGAGGCTGGGTATTATTTGTGTACTCTGATACTTCTTATACCTTAAAAACATGCCTAAGATGACATAGGGAGTGAATGGATAGATTCTGATAAGGATTAACTTGAGGAAAGGCGAGGAAATCTCCTAGCACACTCTCCTCCGTAGAAATCCCTCAGTTTGTGTTGGTTACCGGAGTTCTCCGCCCTAGACAATGGGAGACTGAAAGTATATGTTTATGTGATAGGCAGTTTAGTTTCCTGAATGGGGCTCTTTAACCCACAGAGCAAATGCAGCAACTTGCTCTGCCGGCCGTCTCCCAGTCCAACGCAATGCTTGTTTACCGCCCGGCGGCACAGAGCTGGGGGGCCACGCGGGATGAGCCATGAGCTGGCAGGGGGCCTCAGCCAGCGCTAGCTGTCCCTGTCAGCTGCGCATCGTCTCATCTGAGGCTGGAGCTCAGAGGGCGCTCAGACATCACTGGGTCTAATTCTCTAAGAAAACAATCCCAGAAGCAAAGGATCACATTCAGAAGAGAAGTAAGCAGAATTTCAGTGTCACCTGTGGACTAATTAATCCTTATTTATAAGCTGCCTTCGGATTTCACACCTGGTCTCCTGGCTTGGTAAGTGGACCCCGCCCCTGAACTAATGAATATTGTTTGTGCGCCCTTGTATCAGGTGTCCGAGCCTTCGAGCCTGGGGTCTGGCCCAAGGACACACAGTCATTAGGGAACCCTGTAAAGGTCCTGGGGAGACGGCCACCCCCTCTGAGTGAGATGATGCTGGCTGACCTCAAGCCTGGTTTCTAGCAGGAATATCTGCCCCGGATGGATTACTCACACGCACGACTTTAAAAATAAAACAGTTTCATGAACACACGTAGCTTGGAGACTGTTGTATAAAACCAAATCCTGTGACTTCATGTGCTAAAACTATTTGCTTATTCATCATAATTGTCAGATGGTATCTCAGCAGTACCAGTAAGAATAATACCATATACTGAAAACCATCTTATGTGCTGTTACTAATAAAAAGTAAAAGATTTATTTTATGGGAAGTCTGTACCCGTGTTCAAAATCACTTTGTCTTCGTAACATGTTTTCCATATTCCGGTTTGCAAATGCCAACTACAGGTTTCTGAAAACAGGGCTATATTAGGAGCTTCACATTTTCTTCATATATTCTGTTCTCTGGTTACTGCGATGTCGCTGAGTGACCTCTCCCGGGGTGACTGCCTGCCTGCATGGGTCACCATGATGCGGAGTCCACCTGAGAGGAGGGGAGCGCTCGGTCACAGACCGAGTTGACCTCACGGAACCTTGTCAAAAGCCCCAATTTGATGTAATTGGCCTGAGGCACAGGATCAGGGTCGGGCCAATATTAACTGGAATTCTCTGCTACCAAACACAGGACTAAAGGAGTCTATTTACTGCTGCTCCTTTACCCATCCTCCCCGGTTCAGCTAGAAGAGAGAGAAGTTGTGTGTGAGACAGCACACTCCCAAATCTTTTTCAATTGGCCTCATCTACTCAGAACAGGTGTACGGATGGATTTCGAAAGTTTGTGATCTGTTTATTGACCCGCCTCCTATTCAAATACACTCTGATGTCCGTAGGACACGTCATTTGTCCTTACAATGTTTGTAAAGGTTTATTTTGATCAAAGTCACACACTCAAGCAGTCTATGCACAGAAAGGTCAAAGAACCCTCCCGTTTGGTGGGAAAAACAACAGTGTCTCCAACCCCCATGTTCTCTGCCTCCAAGGAAACCATTTTCCATCCGGTTACTAAGTTTTTTATATGCTCCCCTGGGTCCCTTCTTACATATATTGTGGTTTGCCGGTGTGAGGGCTTTCTGCCTTAACACATGGGGAGTCAGCTCCCTGTGCCACTTCCATGGCTCCTTCCTTGTGGGGGGCTCCCAGAAACCCCCAGTCACACTGTGTTTCTATAAAAGGATCCTCCAGGGTCCACACTCGGGGGTCCCCCAAGGACTGTTTGTGGGACACAGTGACCCCGAGCAGCCCTTGCCACACGTGTCTACCCTTCTGTTTCTGGTAGAGATAGATTACTTTGGGTTAGATCATTATTAAGTATTTGCATCATTGCATTTATATAAACGCTAGTCACAGAGTATGGTATGATTAAACTTTATTTCCTGTGCATTTTTATTTTACCCAAGGTAATATTTTTCTTGACTTTGTTGTTATTTGCCTCCTTTTTCCATATACTTACGAATATTCCAATCACAAACTCTCTACCACTTGACAAATTTCTTCTTAATACAACGAGATGCACCGTATACTCTGTGATGCATCTTCTGAAACCTTCTCCCGCCCTGCTCCGGTCTCAGTGGGTGACCGCAGGCCAGCTGCACACAGACTGTACCGGGTCTCCCACACCTATGTCCTGGGGGTCTGCTCTGCCTCTCTCCTCTGTCGTAGTCTTTCTTTCCTTCACCCCAAATCTGCCCATTTATTGGTTTTCTTCCTCATTTTGATGGAACGCGCCCTCCAGGGTCTTCCCGAGACAGGGTATGCGGAAGGTCGATCTTCTGGGAAATGGAGTATCTGAAATGTGTCTCTTCTGCCCTCGTGTTTGATTGAGCTGAGCTGCGTGTCATGTTCTCAGAAGTGAGAGGCCGTTTCTCTTCTGAACATTGAGGCTGTTTTTCTGTTGTCTACAAGCTTCAGATGCAGCCGTGGAGAACACTGAAGCCATTCTGAGTCCTGATTGGGTGGGTGACACCTTTACTTCTCTCTCAGCAGCTGAAAGAACCTCTATCTCTCAACTATTCCAAAATACCGTGATTGGGCACTAACCACAAAGTAGATGGGTCTGCTTTAATTCACCGTGCCGGGCTCTTTTCACGATGGAGATTCCTCACCTTCGGCTCTGGGATGTTCCAGTCTCGTGATTTATTTCCATGGTGATTTCTGTGTCTCGTCTTCTCCTCCCAGAACCTCTTTCTTTTCTTGGCTCCCTAGATTGGTCTTCAGACTATCTCATGGGTTTTTTTCTTTTACTCTCCATTACTTTGTCTTCTTGTTTTACTTACCAGAGTATTTCCTCTACTTCATCTCTCATCCTGTTAGCTTTTTTCACATTACAATCATGTTTTAATTTCCAGAAGCATTTTTCATTCTCTGAATGCATTTGTAATAACCTATTCTTCTTTCCAGGGGGATACGATTATTTTCATTACACTGACCACATTAAAATGGGGTTCATGCTATTTTCCTTCAGAACTTATGTTTTCTTATATTGTTTTAGTCTGTTTGCTCATCTCGGTCTCTGCCCATATTATAGGCTTCCTGGCTGCCTGCTCACACTGCAGAGTAGACTCTACACGTGAGTGAGCAGTTGGCAGGGCTTGTTCAGTGGAGAGAAACTTCAATGCCCGTATTTTTCAGTCTTTCCTCCTCGTGGGCTGATCAGAGTCTCCATGGGAGAGTTTTCTGTACCAGAGGCAGCAAGACTGATGCCTGCCATCGTTCTGGAAGCCACGCATGGGACGGGCCTTGGGCTCTGAACATTCAACTACTTCACTTTTCCCCCTTTTTATTGAGCTGACTGGGGTGACACTGGTTAACAGAATTAGACATGTTTCAAGTGCACGATTCTATTACACTTCATCTAGCTGTACACTGTATTGTGTGTTCACCATCCCGAGTCAGGTCTCCGTCCATCACCATTTACCCCCCAAGCACTCCTCCACCTCCCCAGATCGCCTCCCCCAGCGATCTGTGTTTGTGTCCACGGGTTCCTTCTATTCCCTCCATCCCACCCCACCCCCAACAGCTGTCAGCCTGCTCTCTAACTATGCGTCTGTCTCTATTTTGCTTGTTTGTTTACTTTGTTTGTTCACTAGATTCTACATACAAGTGAAATTGCGTGGTAGTTGTCTTTCTCTGACTAGCTTCCCTCACTTAGCATGGTGTCCTCCCAGTCCATCCATGTGGTCACAGGGGTTAGATTTCTTTTTTTTCTATAGCCAAGTAGTGTTCCACTGCATAAGTACACAACAGCTTTCTGTACCCACTCATCTACTGATGGGCACTTGGCTCCCAAACCTTGGCCATTGTGAACACTGCAATGAACTTAGGGGTGTTCGTGTTCTTTTGAACTGGTGGTTATTGAATCCTTCTGTTCCCACGGACATCTGAGCTCTGTTCCGTGGCACACACACCGAGAGCCCCAAGTTCCTCTGTTGTAGCCTCTCCAGAGCACCCCCTTCTCTCCAGTCTTCCCCCAGGATCTCCACAGGATCTGGGGACACTATCACTTCCTACATGCTCTCACCCGACCCTGGGAGTGTGCCCGTCTCTGTGTCCTTGGCCCCCTGGGCACTCTGACCCCAAAGGACATGGAGATTCTGTGCTGTAATGTCCCCTCGGTCAGGGAGGACCCCCGACCTGCCCTGCTGCCGCCTTAGGACGTGTTTCTCCACTTCCGCTAGTGTTCGCCCATTCTTCTCCAGCTTCCGAAATTTGTTCTTTCTTTCCCTCTCTTTCTTTAATTGTCCTTTTGTTTTGGCTTCCTCATTTCGGTGGCGAGTTAACCTAGCATCTCTCACTCGAAGTCTAGATAGTAGGATGGTTATGTTTCCAAATCCTTCCCTTTTCTTTGAGCCTTTGCCCTTTTAATGTGACCTCATAGGTCCTGTCGCCGGGAAATGGAGTCTTTCCCCCTTTCCTTAAATCAAGGCTGACCATGTGACTTGCTTTGGCCAATAAAATGCAGCAGAAAAGTCAGCTCAGCAACCTCGAGTCTGAGCCTCCAGGTACCGCACGTGAGTCCTCTCATTGCCTCGGGACCCAGTCCGGGCACCACGGGGACAGGCTCAGGCTCACCTGCTGGAAAATGAGAAATCCCTAAAAGGTGCTGAGCCATTTCAGCAGAAGCCTTCCTAAACCAACTGCCCGGTTTCCAGAGATGCAAGTGTGGGGCAAACCCAACCAACGATAGGAAACATCCTCGATGAGCCTGGACTAAATTTCCTACCCACAGAACAATGAGCTAAATGGCTGTTCTAAGCCACTAAGTGTTACACCCTGGCACTTGCTGTTACACAGCCAAGGCTAACCGGTGCAGTTTCTAAAGAAAATGATTTCAAAGACACACGCAACGCAACTCTTTAAGGCCATCGGCAAAGGTCCTTGCTGAGTCTGAATGGAGCAATCCATCAAAAGCGTTCATTTAAACTTGCTGTTGAATGTGCACTTGAACAACACCTGGATAAATAATAAATGTGTTGGTTTTGAAGTTTATATCGTTCTTCTCACAAAACTACACTCCCCAAAAGATAGCAAATCAATTTCATAGTCAGTGCTCACGCGGGGGCAGACGATTCATCCTGACACTTGGTACCTGCTGGCTGCGGCTCCCACCTGTGCCAGAGGCTGGAGAGCAGGTCAGTGGGGACAGGGAGCGTGGGTGCAGCAGGCCCACTGGGATTCCGGGCAGGCCGTGGCCTCGGGTCGGCGCGGCCTCACGTCCCCACCTGAACAAGCACAACAGCGACACCTCCCACTTCTGTTTCTGTTAACTTCTTGCAGGCACGAAAGTAACCAATTAACTCATGGTCAAGTTGCTCTCTGTGCAGTATCACTAAATTTACCCAAAGTCAAGAAGCAAATAAAAAATTGGAGGAGGTGTGAATGAAGACAACGTGATAAAGAAAGGCAGCCACGGTGAGGGAGACACACCAGGGTCCGATGAGCAAGCGCACCGCCCACCTGCCCAGGCCCCTCCAGGCTGTGCAGAAGGTGGAACGGGTCCGGAGAAGCCCCCAGCTCGGCCCTGCTCCGCGATGGCCTCGTGCAGCTGGGCAGGACCCACAGTCACTGCAGACACAACAGAGAGTCCCAGGGCAAGGGGTGACTCATCTCACCCGGGAGACCAAAGTGGTGCCTTTAACTGGAGGAGGAAAGGGAAGAGGTGAGAGAAACATTTAGCCCTGAACATGGAAACGACTCATCTCCTGAAGCCTGTCTCGCACGATGACTTTTGAAGAAGTGGTACAAAGGGCTGATTCCAGAGAGCTGGTCCTTCGCATGTGGATTCTTTGAATGTTTAAGATATATGCAATTATTTTCCCCTAGTGAAATCTGAAACAGGGTATTATCTAGATGCCATTAGCAATTAACACCTCCAAGTCTCTAAGAATACAATGACAAATTACTTTTCTATTTCATTTTACTTTCTAGGTCTGTTCTTTGCCGAGTTCCTCCTGCAACCCATAAAATTGATTTGAAGATTTTGATGGGATCATGTCCATGAATTACTGATGAGAGAGGAAGTAGATTTTACTAAAACACATAAAGCAAAGGGAGAGTAACTACATGCTAGAAATACGCAAAACTATCTCAAAAAATTAAAATATTCGCAGAATCTATAACTCTCTGAAAAGTTCCATAATGCTATTACTTTCAAATGTCAGAAATTATTAAGCTTCCAAAGCACATGTTAAACAATATAATAATGATACATTCTTAACTACACACGCATTTAGTGAATTTTCAAGAAACAGTCACTGAAAAACACTTCATGCTGTAGATTCCAGAGTGGACAGATGGACACAAGCCTGACCACACAGACTCACAAACTAGTGAGGGGCATAAAGTGACGTGACATGCAGGGGACAGAGAGCTGTCTGTGTGTACCCAAAGAGCACTTAACACAGGTACGAGGGGCCTAAAAGGCTTGCACAGTGAAAGGCAGCTGGGCTGACAGGTGAAGGCCGGTGCGGAGGAGCCTGGGGGCCAGTGGGGGCGGGAGCAGTTGTGTCTGACAGGCATGTATCATGTGCGAGAAGCCTGGGCAGGGGTCGGAGGGCCCTGGGTGCAGGAAAAGTGTGTCTGCCCGTTCAAAGAACTGCTGTTAATAAGGTAAATGGCTGTAGAAGTGATCAAAGAACAAACTGGACAGATACTTATAAGCCACACCGAAGAACTTGAATTTAACCCTGATAATAATGAAACAAACTGCATATCCGTCTATCTGTCTATCTACTTTATCTGTCTGTCTACTGTATCTATCTACATCTGTCATCTACCTATGATTCTATCATTTCTATCATGTATCACTCCATGTGTCTATCATTTCTGTCTACCGTCTATCTGTCTATCCATCTGTCCATCCGTCCATGCATCCATCATCTACCTACCCAGCTAGCTAGCTAGGTATCCTATCCAGCCACATAGCGATCTCACTATCTACCAGAGGTTTGGAGAGAGCCCAGACATGCTCTTCCTGGTTCATGATTATATCCCCGAGGCTCAGAGCAGCGACTGACACAACCTGGACACTCAAACTTTGGCTGAATAGGGGGAACCCTGGGGTACTTAGCTGGGGAGTGGCCTGGCTAGATTTGTGTTTCCAACATTGTGGCTGAATGGGGGACCATGAGCCGGGGCGGGGAGGCGACCAGCCCACGGGCAGTGGAGGTCTTAACACACCCCTGTCGACTTCTGATAAGAAAAGCAGGCCCAACTAGAACATGGCAGAAAAGACTGGAACACTGTAATGGGCAAGGTGGCCTAGTGGGCGTATGTAGATGGTCGGGTTCAACAAATGCAGAACGCACACTCTTGTCAACACAACCGGAGCCTGTGTTCATATTGGCCGTAGTCCGCCGCATAGCGCAGATCCCAAAATTCACAGCGTTCCAACCACACAGAGCTCATTCTCCCATGACAGGTTAATCACGCTAAAAATCAGGAACAAAGAACTAATATGGAAATCCCCAAGTTTGCAAGTTTAGAAAAACCTCCAGATTACTCATTTGTTAAACAACATAAAATGGAAATTTAAAAACATATTTAACTGAATGTTTCTGAGAACACTGCACACTAAAACTTGTAAGACAGGAAGGTGCACATAAAGGAAAATTTATAACTGTAAGGTACATGTTCGGGGGGGAAGAGACATGGAAAAAGTCAGTCAGGGGCTAAGCATCTATCTCAAAGAAGCTGGAAAAGCACAGAAGATGCACAGACCAGGGGGAGAGAGGAAATAGCACCCAGTAGACAATGAAGGCTGGGGTGGCTGCGGAAGGCTGTTGGGGGGCCTCAGGCAGTTAAATTCCTGGGCCCGGGTTATGGCTGCCTGTGCGTTCACTTTATGATCATTTGTTTGGCTGCAGATTTTGATTGTGTATGCTTTCCTGTATGTAAGTTCTGTTTTCATAATAAAAGTGGTTTAAACGTTTGTATCTGCAAGAAAACAATAGAGATGATGGTTATCTAGTATCAATAGGTACTGAAGAATTAAAATGTGTTGCACTTGCCGGAGATGAAGGGAGTGCTGGCCTCTAGGGCTCTTTTTCCGAAGGAAACTGGAAGAGCGGGGTTCGGGACCTGATGAGGTCAGAGTGCCCCTGCTTCGGGGTGCTCTCCAATGGAGGCCTGCTCTCGGCGGCCGGGTGGCTGTGTCCCACTCCCAGGTGCGAGGCCTCCACTGAACACAGGGGATTTAAGAGGCGTCGGGTCCTTGCAGCAGTCTGTAGGCCTGGGGGTCATGGGGAGAAGTGAAGAGAAGGTCCGACCGCAGCCCGAGGCTCACACATTGAGGAGAAGCAGAGAAAATAAAGCCCCCCCCAAGGCACTTCCACTCCTGCAGGAAGAAAACCGGGAGAAAGTGAGCCAGTGGGAGCCAGCAGGAGGGAGTGACTCGGGAACTAAAAACGGTCAACAGCACTTAGTGCTGCCCGGACGAAAAGGATCTGGAGCTGCAGATGGAGGAGCTCTGTGTGAGCCACCTGGGCTGAGGGCACCGAGCCCCGGGGAGGGATGCCTCCTCTGTGGTTCTGGACAGATGGCGGTGACGTGCGGGCGCAGGCAGGCCTGTGCACAGGGAGGCAAGAAGGTGAGGTGATTCGGACAGTCTCTCTCCTCTCTCTGGGGTAGGAGGAAATAATGCCACGGGGGCAGCCAGGGAAGGAGGGAAGCCACGGAGGCTTCAGGGCGTAAAGAGAATTCGGGAAGAGGACAAATTGGATGGCCGGCCAAGAAGACGGGGAAGAAGAGGTGTCCTGTCTGCAGGTGCTGGCCCGACTGGTACAGTGGTGTATTTCCCTAGAGGAGTTCTATTTCAGGTACTTCTGTGTGAAATTACTACATTTTTTTATCTCCAGGATGTTAGTCCTGAATCTGAAAGTATTCTTTTTATGTGTCTGAATCACATGCTTGTTTCCATCCGATGGCAGAGTCTTTGATCCTAGCGGCTGCTGAGGACCATGCAAAAACGATAATGGACGAGACTTCACACCATAACATGGAAATGATTGTTTGTGTCGGTAGCGGCCCTAGCAACACTCTGGGAAGAGAAAACACTCACTCACGTGGCTGAAATGCCACTCTCAACACACAGAGAATAACACACCCAGAAAGAGCTCAGCTTTACAGGCAGTTACAGCCCTTGGTTCGACTCCCATAAAAGTCATGCAACACCGGCTTTCTAGTCTCTAAAAATGGGGACATAATGTCTACTTTCTGAGTGTCTGTGAAGAGTGAACTTAAAACAAAGTCTTATACAATGGTCAGTGTATCGTGTGCCCAGTGATTTATAGTCATTTATATCGTTATCAACATCATTCTCATCACCATCATCTCTGCTAACATATTACTTCCTACAAATTCAGATGTAAATAAGGGTCTGTTGTATTAGTAACTATCTGTCTGGCTTCTTTGGGGCTTTTTAATTCATTCAAGATAAATAGAGCTGGTGTGAGTAGGAAAACTCTAAGGATTGTCAAAGGTATGGCATTTAGTATTGCTTTCCAACCAGAATTCCTTAATATTGAATCAAGTATTACTAATTTTGACACCTAACTATCTTCCTAAACACAGAAAGACAACTGAAAGCCAACACGAATTTCTCTTTACCACTATTTCCCAAATTCATAATATAGTAACTTTATTTAAAACTGCACTTCTAGGTCAAGCCCCACTTTCTCACGTTTTTAATGTAAGTTTCTACATTTCTTTTTTTTTATGCATTTAAATTTAAATTTTATTTTCGATTTTAGAAAGAGGGGAAGGGAGAAAGGAGAGAGAAAAACACTGATGTGAGAAAGAAACATCAATGTAAGAGGGAAACATCCGTTGTGTGCCTTCCGTACGCACCCTGACTGGGGGCTGAACCTGCAACCCAAGTTGTGCCCTGACCAGGTATCAAACCTGCAACCTTGTGGTTTGCACAGCAGTGCCCAGCCAACTGAGGCACACCGGCCAGGCCTAAGTTTCTGCATTTCTAAAAGTAAGGGAAAATTTTGTAGCAGGCTAGTGTTCTCATGACCACAGACAGAACCTAAGAGGTAAAAAATGTTTTCCCAAATCTGAAGTAGTTAATGTATGCATTTCTTGATTAGTTTTGGAAAATCGATGTACCTTTAAAATACATGCGTCTACCCATGAGGCAGTTGTGTACTTAAACCTGTGCAACTGGTCACGCATGTGGTTAAACTGCTCAAAGTAACGTTTTGTCGTTTTAAATAAGTAAAGCTTAAATGGCAAATAAATCTGTAGAAACAATTTCATACCGACTTAACGTGATTTATTAGGAAGATGACACAAAAAGAATAAGCAGCGAACAAGACACTCTGTCACTGCAAAGTCACTCTCATTAGTCAGGATTCCGAGACCTGTCGGATTCTGTCAGCATCGGTCTGCAGGTTATGTAATGGCCAGATGGAGCTGCGTTACTGAAGATCTCCGTGCCTTACAGCCTGTGATCCCCACACTAAACCCACGAGATTGGCACCATCAGCCCCATTTTCGTGGGAGGAAATGGAAGCCTCAGAGGACTGAGTGCCCTAGCAAAGCCACCTGTTCAGCAAGAGTGGAATCTGTGTTCGAATCTTACCCTTAACACCACACGGCCTGCCACGCTTCCCTGGCACTTGACATCTCAGAACAGGAGTTTCCCGAGGAATTTCACAAGAAAGTGTGAGGGCCTCAAGAATAAAATGCTAGCGCTGTGATCGACCTTCCTACAGGGAAGCGAAATGCTGATTAGCCACTTACTCTAATGCGTGATCATGAATGACGACTTCCTGCCAACAGCACTCTGGGCACCCAACCCTTGCCAAGAGCAATCCCGCAGGATGGATGTGCGAAATGGAAAGAACTGCAGGTCTTCATCTCATTAGAGCTAGTACAGGAGCCAAAGTGGATTAGCATTTTGATGGACTGGAGTGTTTATGCCCATCCATCCCATGGGTTTAGGTTGCAACCCCAGAGGGCAGGAAGCCCAGGGTTACCTCACCACATAGTACCCGCCAGACCCCACAGTCGGGTGTCTTCAGAGGCTGTGGAAGGTAAGACCCGGCCGAGTGACTCAGCACTCTCTGGATGCAAGAGGTAGAAAATCAACTCAAAATTGCTTAAATGAATACGCATGGAAAATAAATAGAAATACGTTATATGTATGCTTGTATATAGACACACACGCGTCCTTTCCTGTACGTGAAAAGGTCAGGGCAAGGTCGATGGAGGCTTCAACTTGGCCCTGAGGCTGGCACACACCCCTCTGTGGGAACCTGCGTGTGAGGCACGTGACCCTACAGCTGCTCCCACCCTCCCCGGTGCACACCCAAAGACTCCCCAGTGTGCACCCAGAGAAAACAGCCACCCTGCTTGTGTGGTCACCAGAGCCAGTGTCCTGGGATCCACGTGCCTCCCGAGCGAGGTGGGACTGTAGGTCAACGCGCCATGAGCATTGCTCAAGGCATCCTCGGGACTGCGGTCACTGAGGGCACCCCAGGGGCTCGGGGGTGCACCTGAAGGACAGAGCCTGCTGCTGAAGAACAATGGAACAGACACTGTGCTGACGACAAGCTCAGCTCCTGTGGGGCCAGGCTCAGGGTGCTGTCTACTGGTCTCTGACAAGCCTCAGGTGACATCTAGCTGCTCAGTCCCCCGCGGCCTCACAGCAGCATTCACAAGGGGCACCTCTACCCCCACAGTCAGCCTGCTACAGGATGTTCAGGGGGGGTTCTCTGCTTGGTCAATCAGCCATCCCTAACAGCCCTCGGAAAGTAATGCGGGGCCTTGATGGGGGCTGAGACAGGGACCCACTGTCCTTTCCAGGAAAGAGTTCCTGATTACACGACCTCCCCTCCCCAGGCAGAGCCCAGGGTGGGGAAGAGGGAGGAAGAAGCCAGAAAAAGAGAAGCGTTAGGTTAATGCAACCAAAACTGTCCCCGGCCAGGATGTCCTCAACTTTTCTTCCACTTCAGGGAAGAATGGAACCAACTCAAAAACTGGAGGTGAATTAGTGGATGTTTGAAGCAGAAATTCTGTCCTGAATAAAATAAAGAACAAACAACACAAAAAGCAAATCAATTTCATTTTGTTCAGATACCCAAAGACAAAGGAGCCGTAGATAAGACTGCAAGGGCTCAGGACCCAGAAGCCCAGGATGTCAGCCCTTGGTCGCCACGTTTCATTCTGTGACTAAAGATGAGAAACGTCAGTTTTCTTCTCTACCTACTACTTCCTAAAGTTTCTAAAGAGTCTGCAAATTCCCAGATGCCTTGTCCTTCTGCAAGTGAATTTTCCCCCAAACCAAAACACCTATTTGCACCCTACAGAATGCAACCTGGTAAACTCTATTTGAGAAAGCTCATTTTGTTTTATTATTCAGAACTTTCATACAAATACAAACATGAGCTTATCCTCTTTTTTTTTTTTTTTTGTCAAGTAGTTATTTTCACCACAAGGAAATGGAAAGTCAACTCTTCAAACAAAAACTCGACCTGGAAAGCCACAGGACCCCTCCAGCCCTCTGCAACTCCAAATTACGTGGCTAAATGTACCCAGTATCATATAGACCTGACCTTAAACCATCTCTCACACCAAAAATAGTGTGACATAGAAAGACTCAAGCCAAAATGTCATTGCCAGAATTAGTCATTCGAGAGTAGGCTAAATACGGTACCATATAATCTTGTTTTCCCATAGAAAACCTCAGACCGAAAAAAGGCAGCACTATGGTTTTTGTTTCCTTCTGGAACAGAGTTACTATCTTTGTTTATTTCTTTGTTTATCAAACGCTCACTTTTAATACGCAAGTACTCAAATATGAGCACTGACCAGATTTGAGAAACCTTATAGATAATACTTCACCTTGAGTATCAGTTCAGGGTGAAGCATCTTTGACTATGCCTTGAAAAGCATTTTTCACCTCACAAATCACACAATTTGAGACTTGCATCATTTTTAACTCAGTAGACCTCATCCCTACCCTCGCTGACTCCATGACTCACAGCCAAAACAAAGATGCTAGCTGTGCCTACCTGGCTCTGTGGGACCCCCAGCTCCTAGTTCCCCCTCTTCGGACCAACCACCCCAAGCAGCCCACCTTCATGCCACACAAGACAGACCCAACATCTAAAGGCAACAGGGGCTGATTTTAAAAAAATAAGTGTGAATAGAGCCCATCAGTTTTTGTATCTGGAACTGGACTTGATACTTCCCAGTGACGTGATCCACAGCTTTGCCTGGTCTCAGAGTTTCCTAAAGTACAACCAGCAGACGTGTCTAAGGTACCGAGACACAATAAGCAACCTACCTGTCCAGAGCTCCTGCTGAATCGATCTGTCTCAGGAGCTCATGGGAGTCTGCGTGTTAATATCAACATAGGTTATGGATGTTAATATCCTGGGGTGTCTGAGCCAGGTGGCCTCAGACTGCCCTCCTGATCCGGTCAGGAGCCCCACCAGTTTGCATTTTCCTTGAAGAAGGTCCCAACACCACAGCAAGCGAGCATCTCTCAGCTAGATGGGCTTCTGTCCTCCGCAGCACCAACCTCTGTCTGCCTAGGGAAGACCAAGGTCTCCGTAAGTCTTGCTCCAATCACAACCTTAGTGTTGCTTAGCCCCCTCCCTCCCGTGAGACCCCCGTCTGCCTTGTCCCACAGCCAATTTCCTCCTCTTCCTGTTTCTCGAAGAACCATGTCCATGGGGCGAGCCCTCCTCCAGCCTGTCCCTGGGCACAAAGCCTATCTTTGGTGCCAGCCTCGACCACTGGGGCTTTAGGGAGGAGTCTGTCCTCTAGGTTTGTTCTTCTCTTGTTTCGTCCCCTGTTCTCACACCTCAGTCTGAAGCGTCATTAAACAGCCTCACATCCCGAGACCCTACCTCACCTGGACACAGACTTTGCTCATTAACCTGGGGGGTATCACTCAGGTGCCTGCTCTGGTCGTGCACGTCCCCACCCAGCACGTCGCAGTGCCTCCTCTCATTTAAGCCTTGGGAGGACACAGGATGGTCAGTGTAGTCAGTCCCCACTGTTCATGTAATAATAAAATAAGAGCTAAGACGTCTTGAGTTCCAGGCCTCACTCCCAGCCCGTTACGCAAATTAGCTCATTTACTCTCCATAATGCCTTGGCGGTAGGGGCATCACCTCTGTGTCACCTCCGCATACACTGAGGCGTGCAGAACAAGTTGGCGCAGGTAGTCGATGGCAACACTTCCCCCCAGTGCAGACCTGCCCCCCATGTGGCCTTGCACTGCACCTGCCCACAGGAGAAAGCGTGTAGCCCAGAACCTCAGGGCGTGTCTGGGAAGAGAGCTCGGAGCCCACTCTTCTCCCACGAGCAGAGTGGATGTCTCTTCAGCTGCAACCTGCTGCTTCCTTTACGACCCCTTCTCCTGTCCCCCTCACGCACGCTGCACCTCACCTGGCATTTTTCATAATAGTGGCCAATCAGAGGGCAGGCGCTCCGTGGGCACAACCAGATCCGGTGAGAAACCGGGGATCTGCCGACAGGAATCATTCTAGGTCACCGCACAGCAAGCAGGGTCGCCGGCAGTTGGCGGGATGAGGTGAAGACACTGATCTCGGACACCCTCTGACTCCACTACGCAGCTGTTTTGTGCGGTGCCACTGAGGCATGGCTGCTCTCTGCAGAAGTGGGTTTGGGAGGTGGCCGTGGTGGGGACGGGAGAGTCCCAGAACCCAGAGCAGAGGCAGCATTTGTGTGCACAGGAAATGGCTCAGAAAGGCAGGACCTTCCAGATGACTGTCATGAGGAGTGGGTACAGGAGGTTTGCAAACTGCCATGGCCAACAGCTTGCCCCATGGGAGGACAGGAACCGCCCAATCTTCCAGCAGTGGCACCTGAGGAAGAGACCGGCAGTGATGGCTGTCACGCCACAGGGTGGCAGGTCTGCCCGCGCACCCACCTGGGTGGAAGGAGGATGTGGAACTCCCTTGATGCAGCACCACCTCCTCCAGACGCCTGCTTCTCTGCTCCGTGGCCCCGTGGCCCGTAGTGAGCACGTGCCACTGCTGATGGAGCCACGGCCACGGCCACTTCACCAGCGTCTGAAGCTGAAGCAGCATCGAGAAGCATCGTCCTTTGGTAAAACGGGGACTGGGGGAGCCGACCTGGCCCTGCGGTCTGGTGAGTTAACGGGCAACGTGAACGGTGGCTCGGCTTCGAGAGGCTTGGCAGTCAACAATGTCAACATTTATTGATGGGAAGGAAATTGGGGGGACAGGATGTAAGATGGAATCAGGAAGGAGAATTCAATGTGAAGCGGGAACTTCATCAGTGCCAGTAAATCAAAGAAATAAGCCGAGAAGGAACAGCACAAAGAGTCGAAGCAGCCCCATTAGTAGGGGACGCGGCACCAGAAGCCGGGGTTATTGAGTTGCCCCAGAGAGGAACTCCCCTGGGAGGGGGCACTTCCCGCTCTGTCTTGCCTGATAGGGTGACAGACACAAGCAAGCCTCTCAAAGGGTAGGAAACGCTGAGGGAGCGAGAGAAGGTTCGCAACAGGAGGGGAGCTGTTCACAGCAGAGTGGGGCTCGCCTTACCAAGGACACCCCCCAACCTCCAAGGCACAGGCAGACGGACTGCTGCTAGTTACACTAACGCAATGACAATTGATGAACCAAAACTACTGTTTTAGGCTATGGAACCGTGTCCTGTCGGTGTGTCCCTCGGGGAGCGAAAGTAAGTCCATGTACAAATAGGAAAGAGAAAGAGAAAAGAAGGAAGTGAGAAAATGAGTTTTCTGGAGCCTCTTTGCAAGATGAGTGGGGGCGTCCCCTGGCCAGTGGCTGGAACGAGGGGTCTGTTGGAATGATGGCACAGGGCTGACCATTCAGGGGTCCCACGGAGAAGCCAGAGTCACAGATGGGCTCCGGCCGGAAACCCTGGGTCAGGGGCCCAGCACATGTGCCACAACAAGATCAGTCCGGAGGCACTTTCTCGTGCAGACACACACTGTCCGACTCGGCGGCCACCAGCCGCGAGTGGCTGCTGAGCACTTGAAATGTGGCTCGTTGGGTCCTGCGTGAAATACACACAGGCATTCCAAGACTTCGTACAAACCATAAAAGGTTAAGGTAGCTCGATAATATGTTTTTATATTGATTCCAGGTTTAAATGATAACATTTGAGATATACAGACTTAAGTCACATACGTCATTAAAATTAACTTCCCTGGTTTCCTTTTGTCTTTTTTAATGGGGCTGGTAGGAAATTTTGGGTGATAGCTGTGACTCACATTTGTGGCTCACATTATGTCCCATCTGCCACTGTGGAATTTGTGTGTGTGCGTGTGTGTGCATGTGCACACGTAGCAATGCAGACTCTCTTGCCCCGGGATTCTCAGACTCCTACTCTGGGGCCCCCCAACACCCCACATTCCTCACTCACACTGGTCTCCTCTCACTCCATGAACGTCTTTTCCAGCTGGAGCCAAGAACCACCGTTCTGACCCACAGTGAGTGCTCCACGTTTGCCGAGTTTCGCCAAGGGTTTCGGCTTTCGGAACACAAGAGCCAGGGGAAGGCAGGACTGCTTGGCTGGGTTGGAAAGAAAGAAACCACACAAACCACCAGAAGAGGGACAAGCATCGCGCACTCTCAAAAAATACATCCCTGCCACGTTTGTGTGCCTAGCTGTGATAAAACGTATAAATGAGACACGGCTATGCCCTCTTTTTGTTAAAATAAATCTGAATTGTGGCATAAGAAAATATTTAAATTCATAATATGTGTATGTAGGAGTGGCATAGTTTTTATTATCTTGTAAATCCTCCCTAATCTGAACTCTTTAAAATCCTATTTTATAGCTTCTAAATAATAATACCACATCTTAGTTTTAAAAATACTTACTAGCAGAATTTCCTGTAGGCTTTTCTACCTGAGTGGGATCGGCTTAAATACCCCAGAAGGCCGTCTCCCTTAGCGGTTCAGGCGCTGGGCAAGCCCTCTCACACGCTGCAGGGGGGCGACCTTAGCCCCAGTGGTCGACTTAGCACCCATTGCAGGCTATCGAAGTGTAGGTGAAGTGTGTCGCATCTGCTTGGTGGTCGACTCTAGCGCTGGTCTAATTGCTGGTCTAATTACGACTCTAGCGCTGGTCTAATTTCTGGAAGCGGCAGGGCTGCCACCGATTTTGAAGTCGTATCGGTGATGGTGCACATGGCCGTGTCTCCTCACGGGCGGAAATCTCTTTTTAAGCCAGAAATGGGGATTTGATAGGTAGGTGAATCAGCTTCTGGTTCAGCACCAGGGGGCTTGCCTAACAAGAGTGCTTAGCAACCAAAGGGAAAATGATTACGAGATGATGGAACACTCAAGACGACCAAATAGCTCTGTGGAAAGCACAGCACCTGCCAGACGGCTGGACGTCCTCCAGGTCTCCAGCGAGTGGGACCTGCCCCCACCCTGGCTGCAGCTTGGGTCCAGACACCGCCCCAGGGATCTGCTGGCCCTCCCTGAGGCCTGGGGAGGCAGCCTCCCCTAGATCTGGGACTCACGGCACAATCAGGCTCCCTGGGTGACCGCACGAGGCTTCGGCCCCTGGAGCGTTCCGTGCAGAGCAGATGCGCCTGCTCCGGAGGAGCAGGGCCGTAGATCTTCAAGTGTCAGAGCCTTTTCAAGTCAAATTCCTCAGCTCTCCAGCCCTGCCCCCCCAGAAGTTCAGGGAGTGTCAGTTATGGAAACGCCTCCAGCGGAGACGAGGGTGCATGTGGTTGGCTGTCCACTGACTTCTGCCCCCAAATTGCCGTGGCTACTTCAGGAATCACTTTGTATTCTACTATTTGGTGCAATTTTCAAGTATGAAAAACGTATGTGTGTGTGTGCGTGCAATATTTCACCCAGGAATGAATCAGTCATAAATACAATTTTAATACCGATGACGAAACTGAGAAGTGACTGGGTTTCAAATAGAATTCCCGTGGCCCAGGCTGGACAGGGGCCGGAGAGGAGCCCGTGCACGGCGTTTTGTCCGCGTTGTCCGGAGTTGCCCTCTCGCCTTTCAGACCCTGCATCCTGATTCTGCGGCTTCGGTTTCCTCTGCGCCTCAGAAACCGGTTCTGTGATGGGCATTTTATGTAAGCCGTTTGTAGAGATTAGAGTGGAGCTCATTTCCTTCCACTTTTCATTTACATTTCTTTTAATCCCTTCCTTCTAAAAACTTAATTGCTGTTTTGCTAGTCCCCAAGCAGCCAACCTAAGCCTTCTTTAAGCATTTCTTAGTAATTTTCTTTCACTTAGGTACTACGCTTTCTCTTTCGTCAGCGAAATGAAGTTTGCAGGATTTTCTTGGGTGAATAACCTTTTGCAGATGAGGCATTTGCTTTTTTTGTTACAAGAAAACACATTTTATTTTGCATCATTCTCCTCTTTCAGGGGCTTCAAAGAGGTGACAGAATCATTGCTACCAACCATTAGTAATGATTTTTTTTTAGTAATCTTGAGCCAAACACTTGACATTCCCATGAACACCAAGCAGAGGAGCCTTTGATGCAATGGCCACCATCCCACCACACCCTGAGGGGTCTGGGTTTGGGTGGGGGTACAATGTGTCCTCTACTTCACTTTGGAGTCACACCTGTTTCACCCAAACTGCGATGGCAGTTCCACAACCACCCACCCCCACCCCAGCAGAGCCCGCCCCAATGCAGCGTTACAGAATAAGCCAGCCAATGAGTGAGTCTGAAGGAAGCCACGAGGGTAGGCCCTGGGTAATATAATTTCTTCCAAAGAAAAGACTTTGGAGGACAGTTCAGTTATTTAAATCTATGTATCCTTTTTAAGAAAAATAGTAGCAAAGGTGGCAAATTGACCAGCATTGTCCTAAAAACCCTGCATTGCAAGATAGGGAGATCCAGGAAATGAGCTGCCACAATGAGTGAATATATATTTGTACATAATATATATTTAGCGGCTGTTTAGCGACACAATAAAAAATAAAATTTTGCATTCAGTGTTTCAAAACAGGAAAAACAAAACAGATTTGGCTAGGTACTATAGGGACTGGCTCGCTGAACCCTTGTCACACGGGAGTCAGGAACAAACACAGGGACCTGGCTGGGATGCCTTAGTGGACTGAGCACTGGCCTGAGAGCCAAAGGGTCACTGGTTCGATTCCCAGTCAGGGAACTTGCCTGGCTTGCCGACTAAGTACCCAGCAGGGAGCACATGACAGGCAAACACACACTGGTGTTTCTCTCCCTCTCTTTCTCCCTCCCTTCCCATCTGTCTATAAATAAATAAATTTAAAAAATCCTTTTTAAAAAGGTGATGTTTTAAAAAAAGAGTAAACGGAGGCAATGCAAGCATGACCTGGACCATGCAAGGCCATCAGAGCACTAATGTCACTTCGCTCTTGTGTCCCTGGTCTCCCCGCAACCCCAACAGGGCCATGCCCCTGATGTAGAAAACAGCAGTTTACCTTCGAGTGTCACTAGAAACTTTAAAGGAGGGTTCCGTATTTATTTTTTCATTTGAGCCTCTCAGCCGCTGCCACAAAGGTGTTTGACAACTACACTGGTCACTATTACCCTGTTTCACAGAGAAGAAAACCGCCTCTCAGGGAGCTCGTGTGCCGTAGCCAACACAGCACAGCTAACCCCTAACACAGAGACTTGAACTTCAAATTTTCAGTCCTTCAACAGCCGTGCAGCCAGCTCTGAAAAGTATTTGAGTCTTGATTTAAAAGCAAAAACTATGGGTGTTTTGTCCGCTCCATCTGAGATCCGAGGTGAAGCAGGTGTTCCCCGTCCTGGCCACAGTGCGTGGCAGGGGTCTGAACACGTTAACGGGACCCTCTGCCAGAGAGCTCATCGGGACGGACAAAGCACGCGGTCTCCGCAGAGTCAAGGGCGACCCAGAAAAGTCCCACGCACCTGCTCCCCAGAGTCAGCCCGTGAGCCCAGGAAGGAGGAAAGCACACGGCTTGTACGCAGGGGCTGGCCGATTGCACTAGCTACTGTGTCATTGCTCCATCGGCGACGAATATGAGTGATTCTTTATGGAAATGACAGTGTGAAGCCCTCGTGCGGCTGATCAACACCTCTGTTACAAACTGACATGGAGATGACTAGCTCTGGGGAAAGGGAAAAATAACCTGGGCTAAACACCAACTGTGTGTTGGTTTACTTTTTAAGTGGAAGGGGAAAGCTAGCCACTTGGGTGGCAAGCAGTCCCCTCGAGAATACCTGGGTCAGAGGCCTTGTGCGCCTGTAAGTTTCCCACTTAAAGTGGGATAATCACACCCGGGAACGTGCCTGGTAAAGAGTAAAAGTCTGTGCAAATGTGAATGGCATTCTTGCTACCATCGTCATTAATACGTTGTGTTGCAAGCAGGTTAGCATAGAATAATTATGGCACGACGCAGCCCACTTGATGCCAGTAACTGCCTACAGCATTAGTCAAGACTCCAGTGAATAAAAAAAGTCTGTCATGCACTGTGAATACACGACATGGAGTGTCCTCACTGTAGAGGTGGGGATGTCTGTTCTCCACAGCTCTGTTGTCCAAACCGCCCCCTCCCTCCCCTCTAGATGTTCAGGGCAGAGCCTGCTTGAAACGAGAGAGAAAAATGGTGGGGCACAGGGTGTGAGGGAATGGAGCCCGGGGATCAAGGGTACCAGGGACCCCCAATCCCTCCATCCCACAGCTCTAAGCCCCGTATCTTAACCCCCTTAGCAACTGCAGTCCATATTTCAGAAGGCGTGCCTCTTCACAGCCACATGACGTGTTCCTTGTTGAAATCTAAAACAGAAAATGTTAGCAATTTCCCACGGCACAGGCAGACAACAAAAGGAAGCACGCACTGTTTGGCTGGCTATCCAAGACCGCACTTAAACAGCAAGCTCCCTGTTTTCAGCAAACGTGGGGCCATCACCTAGTATTATGGGTCTTATCCCTTCATATTTGGAGGAACACTTAGTTCAACAAATATGAGACTTAGCACATACAGTGGGCTAAAGACAGTTTGTTCAATAAATGGTGTTTGGAAAATTGGACAGATACATGGAGAAAAACGAAACTGGACGACCTTCTTATACCTCAGGCAAAAATAAATTAAAGATGGATTAAAGACTTGAATGTTAGACCCAAAATCACAAAAACCCTAGAAGAAAATATAAGCATAAAATCTCAGACATGGCTTGTGGCAGTTTTTATCTACCGAATCTCCCTAGCCATGGCAAACAACAACAAAATAAACAAATGGAACTGTATTAAATCAAAAAAGTTTTGTGCAGCCAAGAAAACCATCAACAAGATAAAAAGACAACTCACAGAATGGGGGAACATATTCACCAATATATCTGATAAAGAGTTAATATCCAAAATTGATAAAGAACTTACAACTCAACTCCAAAAAAACAAACAATCCAAATTAAAAGTGGGCAAAGAACCCAAATACACCCTTCTCCAAAGAGGACATGCAGATGGCCAATAGACATATGAAAAGATGCTCAATGTCACTAATCATCAGAGAAATGCAAATTAAAACCACAATGAGATATCACCTCACACCTGTCAGAACGGCCATAATAATTCAAGTGCTGGCAAAGATGAGGAGAAAGGGGGACCCTTTGGCGCTGTGGGTGGGAATGTAGACTGGTGCAGCCACTGTGGAAAGCAGTACGGAGTTACCTCAAAACACTAAACATGGAACGGCCTTCTGACCCAGTGATCCCACTTCTGGAATATATCCAAAGGGACCCGAAATACTAATTTGGAAGAACATAAGCACCCCTATGTTCATTGCAGTGTTATTTATAATTCCCAAAATACGGAAGCAGCCCAAGTGTCCATAAGTAGATGAGTGGATATAACAACTAACTATGGAATATTTACACAATGGAATTCTACTCAGTTGTAAAAAAGAAGAAAATTTTACCATTTGTAACAGTATGGATGGACCTGGGGAACATTATGCTAAATGAAATAAGCCAGTCAGAAAAAGACAAATATGTGATCTCACTCATGTGTGGGATCTAACGAACAAACTGAACAAGCAAAACAGAGACAGACTCATAGGTGGAGGGCAAGGGACAGCTGTGGGGAGGTGAGGGGTGGAGGGACCAAGCACAAAGGGCAAGGGACTCATGGGCATGGACACAGTGTGGGGATTGCTGGGTGGCGGTGGGGGTGTAAGGGGGCTAAGCAGTAATGGAAACAATACAATAAAAAACAAAAATAAAATAAATAAAAATAAATAAATAAATGAGACTTTACAGTAGCCATAATTATAGGGTTGCTATTGTTAATACTAATGAATAAGAAAATGCACCTAATACCAACTGCACAGATAGAGAAGTTAAGGCCCCCAAGCTCACATACCCACCGCAGTGAGTTCTGGGGGTGGGGGCACCTCGGCGTGGAGCCCCCCGAGGCGGTCCAATGGAATGGGCAGGGCACTCCATCAAGGAGGCAAGAATGGCGAGAGTGCCGTCTCCTCCAGTGTAATCATTTTATACACATCCTACCCGGCAAATTCTTTGAAAAGTATATTACACTTACTGGGGACATAAAGAAGTCAACATTCCAGCCTCAGCCCTGCTCACACTGAGGCAGCTGATGCGGGAGAGGCTGCGGTGATGTTGCAGAAGTTGTGAGAGTCTGAATGAGGTTTGCTCCAGTTTCGAGGCTGCGGTGGTCTGACCGATGGGCCCGCCCACCTTGACTGGGGTCTCCCCTCTCTCTCACCGTTTCTCTAGCACTCTTTCCCCTCCCACGACGCACAAACACCCGGGCCAGCGCTTTACGCCTCCCATGCTGCTGGTTTGGCTTCCTGAACTACTGGGCCTCTCTGTGTATGACCACGTGGCCAAGATGTCCTTGCTTGTTCATTGTGGGGGATGGTCCTTTAGAGCTGCTGGGAACTGTGACCCCCTCAACCCCAAATTTCTTTTCTGCATCCCAAAGATTTATCTGAATTCCAGCTATGGCCAGTAACACCTCACCTCCTGCTGGAAGGGCCAAAATTCTACCTGAAGGTGAGCCGCGCCTTGTCCACTGGGGCGCTTGCCAGGACCGAGCCCCTGTGCCCCTCTGTGGCTCTCTAAGGCTCCCTGGTGCCCCCTCCTGCTTCTGGGGGTCAGAGAAACCTGTCAGCCACAAGGTAAAATTATGTAGAATAATCATAGGAGTTCAGGGCAGAGGGAGCCTTGGAAGTCTAGGACCTTTTGCTTCAGGTGGGAAATCAGAAATCATGCTACGTGCCAAGCCACAAAAAATTGGGAGTAATAGGTGTGAGTGCTGTACCTGAGCCCCTCACCCTCTAGAAGGGGCTCCTTTCACTCCCACCTTGGTGGGGTTTCTCAAACAGGTATGGGCCGGTGTGCTTGGGCCTTCAGCCCGCCTGGGCTGCTTTTTGCAGGGCTCATCCCAGGCCTTGGCCTACGTTCACGACAGCCTCAGGTGCCCTGAGCTCTGGCCGACGTGCTGACCCACCTGTCCTTTCTCATAACTAGCAGGACCCCCCTGTATGCTTCTTCCTCCACACTGGGCTGCCCCCAGCTGGCAAAGCCCAAGAGAAGGATGAGCGCGAAGGGATGACTGGACACTGCTGGGGATGGCAGAGAAGCCTTTCCTTCTGCCCCTCTTCCCTTTCCGCCTCGGCTAATTACTCCGCGACACTGTGATTCTCTCACATACTGATCTCGGTCTCTCTACCCAGGGGACAGGGTGGGGCCGGCCTCAGCGCAGCCCAGGGGCGTGAGAGACTGGGTGCCAACATAGAAAGTAATTAATTTGGTGACACACATGATAAGTGAGGCAGGTGTGAGGCAGGCGTGAGCCCATAATGGCCAGGTCCTGGATGGCAAGGAAAGCTTCAATCTTCCAAGACAGTTTCTCGTGTCCCCTCGCCTCCCCCCTTCCCCTCCCGTTCTCTCCCAGCCCTGTCTCGTCCTTCCCCAAACCTGGGTCTTGCCTCCTTCTGTCCTTCCTTCCTCCCTTCCTCCCTCTCCTCCAGACCTTTTTTCCCTCCTCCCTTTCTCTCTTTTTCTCTTTCTTTCTCTTTTTCTCTTTCTTTCTCTTTCTTTCTTTCTTTCTTTCTTTCTTTCTTTCTTTCTTTCTTTCTTTCTTTCTTTCTTTTTCTCTTTTTCTCTTTCTTTCTCTTTTTCTCTTTCTCTTTTTCTCTTTCTTTCTCTTTCTTTCTTTCTTTCTTTCTTTCTTTCTTTCTTTCTTTCTTTCTTTCTTTCAATCCTCACCCAAGGATATGTTTTTATTGATTTGAGAGAGAGACAGGAAGAGAGAGAGATGTGAGCGACATCGAGCAGTTCCCTCCTGTGCTCACCTGGACCAGGGGTGGAGCCTGCAGCCTTCCTGTGTACCAGACGAAGCTCTAGCCCCCTTGGCCACCCCACCAGGGCTCTCTTCCTTTTCTTTTTTGAAAGAAAAGAAGCAGCAGAGAAGCAGTGGGTGATCCTTAGCGTCTGACAGGATCTTCGCCTGAAAGAAAGATGCCACGCAGCCATCCTTCGTCCACTTTTTCATCCGTCCAACAAATTTTTATTGAACACTTACTAAGCGTCCACAGGCCCTGGGTTGGAATCCAATGCTACGGGACTGGGCAGCAGTGACCACGGAATGACGGTTTCTCGGGACGCCCAGGAGCCAGGTCTCAGGTGGCAGCAGGCGCTTGGGTCTTCAGCACCCACCCCCGTCGGAGGGCCTTCGGCCCTTCTTACCTGCAAATGCCAGTGTGAAAGGATCCCTCCTTGAGGAAACGATGGAATCTGCGATCCCACCCAGAGAAACACAAAATGCAGCCCAAATCCTAGCCATGAATGAACACTTGCAAAACAGTGTTCACCTTGACCTCCCCAGAGAAGCAATGTATCATTTATGAAACGCGACCCTTAAGTGGGAGGACTCAGGTGTCTTTCTAAACACACCTCTTGGCGAACTTGGCAGCCCTGAAGAGTCGGTGAAGGTGCACCAACTGTGTGGCCACAGAGCCTTCCCTTGCATCTCGACAGGGAGAAAGCGCCATCTTTGTTCAGCTGGAATGCTTCGGACCAACCCGGGCGTCCCTGGCTTGTGTCTCTTTGGCAGTAAGTGTGTCGCTACACGGAGACTGTGGTATGTCCAGCCCATGGGCCTAAAATCAGTAGATGAGTTCAGTTGTGCTTTTCAGCTTTTCAAAAGCACAGATTCCATTTATTACAAAACTTCCGCTGCCTGCCCTCTCTCCCTGCACATCAGCTGTCTGACGGTGGGCCATGTGGTCCGAGGTTACCTGCTGCCACACGCACCTTGACGTTCTCCTCTGCCTCCACACTCACCCCACAGCCCCCCTGAAGAGCCCCTGGGACTGTGATCATTCTGATTTAGGCAAAATCTCTGTCAAAAGTGTGCACTTCTTCCCAGGGTTTGTAACTGGGCCATAAAACTTTACCCGAAACTGAAGGAAGCCAGGCCTGACTGCAGGGCAGTAGTGGGAACTGAGATGGAGCTGAAAGGACCCTGCAGTTGCCTCTGGTGGTGCCCATCAGCCACTTCCACCTGCCCCACTCTGCTGCCAGGACACCGCGGCCCGGGGCAGCGGGGCTCCTGCACGGGTTGGCTCTGGTGGACGGGTGTTTAATTTCCTGTCTCCTATGTAGGATTCCCGAAGCAAGAAACTGAGTCACGCTCCACTTTAAAGATTGGTAGCACGTTCTGTGGAGAAGAGGGTCTTCCTTCTTTAACCTAAAAGCAGAGGAGGAGACCGAACAAGATCTTACGTGTTAAATGTACGGAGAGGCGGCACTGGCAG
Organism: Sturnira hondurensis; assembly: GCF_014824575.4. Classification (NCBI taxonomy): domain Eukaryota; kingdom Metazoa; phylum Chordata; class Mammalia; order Chiroptera; family Phyllostomidae; genus Sturnira; species Sturnira hondurensis. The sequence goes on along the minus strand of NW_028072798.1, from coordinate 9,047,918 downwards.
GGTCGCCTGGATCACCGATGGGTGCGCCCAGTCATGACTTGGAGCTACGACCTCCAGCCAGATGCCCTTCCGATCATTCGCCTGCTGGTGGGTCTGCTGATGGGGACCTGCACTGCCGCTGAGGTCTGGACAAAAAAGTACGGGCTCTGAGAAAATGCTCTGGAGAAATGAAACCTGTCAGATGACGGCAAACGCCAAAGGCTTGTTGGCCTTGGTCCAGGAGAGATGACATCACCTGAGAGGTTGTTTGGCATGCAGACCCTCAGGCCTCCTGCCAGACTGTCCAATCCTACCCTCTGTGCTGGAGATACTAGGGATGGTCAAGTTCGAGGAGCACCGGGCAAAAAAGTAGAGTGACCCTCCTAGACCCAAATCCGCTCTGGGGATGTCACCCAGCAGTCAGGCCACATCCCCGTCTGTGTAGTGCTGGAGACAGCAGTGCGCCACCTGCCCAGAAGCTATCTAGATTCCTAGGAAGGCTTGCTATCCCAGACGCTCCACAAACCCACATGGTTGCAAATGTCATGGATTGGCTAACAGTGCATTTGGTTAATTCAAGTTCTCTGCTTGCACCAGGATGTCAAAGGTGACAGAAAGACACAGGACAATTCTTACGTCTGCCGCTGAGACCCAAGCTAAGCAATCGACTTTTCATTCTGAGAGTGATCACAACAGGCAAGGTCTGTATCATATAAAGCTTTCTTCTGAGCAGAGCACTGCTCACGTGCAATATCGTCCTTGACTGGTGCCCGTAGACTGTTTCAAAGTGGCATAGTTACCGTTCTAATCTTTACCAGCATGTGGATTTTGTGTCCCTCCATACATCCTGCTTTCTCATCCCCCAGGCTGGTGACTCACCCGGACCCATGGCCCAGGCCTGATCGGGGACCCGAACCGAAACGCCTTGTCCATCCGCGGCTACTCCTTGGACTCCTGTGCACCACGCCCCTGGCTCCCCCAGAGGAGGGAGGAGCGCACCCACGCTGAGGACAGGAAACCGCAGATCTTGCACAACATAGCGCCCTTTGCTCTGGGTGACACGGTGCAGATGCGAACACCTGTCTGCCCTCCTGCAGTTCTGCCTTGAGAAGTGATGATTTCGGCACAGGGAAAACACCCGTTGTTCGCCCAGGTGACGATGTCTTTGTCTCATTAACACCCGTCGCTTCCTGCTGGTGACCACGGCTCCGCCTTCCGACTGTGAGTTGACGTTAGTGCTCTTGCCTCTTCAGTAAATTGGGAAACTCGGTGGGCAATTGTTCCAAACAAAAATAAGCAAAATTTCTCCAGGATTTGTATCTTTCTGTCACGTCGGCTTATATATTGATGTCCCTAGTTCCGTGTTTCCCCCGTTACAAGGAGACAGAGAGACCGGCGAGCCCACGGGGGCCGGCCGCCACCATCCACGCCAGCTCGGAGAAGGGCGGCGACGCTGTCATTTCTCCACGGCATGGGGCCAACATCAGTCTTTCTTCGAAAGAGAAGCTCCGCGGATCTGAGACAAATTCCGTTGCACTCTGAATGATATGTGTGCTTTTTATGTTTATGAAACTACCATCCGGCAAAAAATAGCAGCCTAATATTTTGACATGAAGGTCATTTGAAAGTTTTACTGCCTGCAAGCGCGATCCATTTTGTTGACAAAAAGCTCTCCCAGGGCTCTTTACGGTGCCCCTGCCCCCTCCACTCTCTCTGAGTCTGGCATTTCTGTCCCTTCCCGCCTCCCCGTTTCCCACCAGACTAATTATCAGCTCATTAAGGCTGTCCTAATGAATTATGTTTCAGCATTAAGAAAGGGTTGGGGATGAATGTGGGTGTCAGTGAAGGGGGAGGGAATGGGGATGGGAGCAGGGAGTCACCGACTGGTCCACTCGGCCCCAAGAGCCACCGCGGGTTCCAGCTCAGTGCGCACACTAGAAACTCATCAATATTTCAGCCGCCATAAAGTTCAGACGAATGTAAACATGCTCTTGGGTGGAGCAGGTGCCCTCGGGCTCCTTGGCTCTGCGGATGTGGAAATTCTCCCAAAGGTGACGTTGCATATGGCTGTCCAGGCAGATGCCCGTGTGTGGACAGAGAGGGCGTTGGGAGGAAAGGGCACCCAGGGCATCCCACGGGGACACGGGCAGGCCAGAGCAGAGAGCACATGGATTTTCCTGCCAAGACAACCAGTCACTCGCACGGAGTGGGGACGGTGCCGGTCAGCACAGCTCATCTCTTATCTCCTTAGAAAACACCCACCTCCCATTATACGTTTGCCATTTGCTGGTTTTACTCTTTCCTGTGTCCCAGAGAACAAAATAAGATGCCACGTTTTTCTGCAGCCGACAGGACACAGGACTCGCTGCTGCCTTGAGAACAAAGATGCCTTGGATGCCTTGCGTGTCCCTAGCATTAGCACAAACAACAGAAAACGAGGCGGACCGCAGCTCCAAACCAGACCGGGTCCTGCCAGCGAGTCGAAAACCGGATTACAGAAGAGCCGAGTGCAGCACTCCGTTTTAAAATGCCAAACGGATTTTGAAGCACTCGGTTCACGCATTCTTCTCCTGCTTTCAGAACTGTGTCGGGGATACTGATCATAAGGGTATTATTTTCTTATTTCAATAATGACCCCCATCTCATGCCTTCTGTTTACTAAGTTTCTCAGGAAAAGGAATACCAAGCTTATCAAATCATATCGCCAGCATCTGACTTTTTTTTTTTTTGCTTCTAATTATACTGATGTTTTTCCTTACGTAGCTCTGCAAAGCACCGAGCCAGCTGAGCAGCTGCGCGCAGGGGCCACCCCAGCCCCGAGGAGAGGCAATCACCCCGCAGTCGGAAGAAGAGAGCTAATTAATTATCACATTTGGCAAAAAAATCCTTTGTAGCTAAACAGATAATAGAGATGATAAATATCATTTTATCTATGGACTTTTTGGTGTTAAATGATGCTTTTCTCAGACTACACAATAGCGAAAATTCACATTAGAGAAAGATGGTTGATTTCACCAGCAACGCCCACCTTAATGGATCTGCTACCTCTCAGCAGGCGTGTGTATATACATCCACGCACAGCTCTGGGTTGACTTCCCCAGGCAGGTCTCCAAACCGTGTAAGTAGCAGAGGTCATTTCAATCACGTCTGGGAGAAAGAAGCCAGTGGACCCCTCGCGTCTCAGAAGAAGAGTCCTTCACTGCTCGGGGGTGGCCACCCCAGGCCTGCCCCTCCAGCCCTACCCCTCCAGCCCTGCCCCTCCAGCCCTGGCCCTACCTCAGGTTCTCGAGAACATGTGACTTCCTCACTCCGTCTGTTCATTTCTCCTTCACTGCAGCCTGCACAATGCGAGGACTTACAGACCAATGACAAGGGGTCATGCAGAGGAGGAAAGACCCAAACGTTCAACCAGGAGAGGATGGAGAGCATAGAAATGGACCAGTGTGGTAACCCATCACGTTAGCCGTGCATTAATTCATCTGTATAGCGCTGAACGATTTCCTCTTCCTGGAAATATCCAAATGACAAAGACATACAGCCGCACATGCATTAGTTTCAGCATTGCTCTTCCTAAGAGCATGGATTGGATGTACTTAAATGTGCTGAGAAACTCCTAGGCAATAGACAGCCAGCAAGGATAATTCATTTAATTCTCACAAGGGCCTAAAAATGAAGCCATGGTTACCACTTCACAGATGGGAAAACCGAGGCCTAAGGAGGCGAAGTCACAGCCCGAGGTTACAATGGTAGGTGGCGGTGGGAAGTTTTAAACAACGTCTGCCTGGTGTTAGAGACCTCACTTTTCTTTAAAAGAATTTTGCTGTGGTAAGAACACAGCATGAGACCTGCCCTCTTGACCGAGGTTCAGGTGTCCAGTCCGTGAGCGCTGACACAGCGCTCTGTTGTGCAGCATGGCTCTCGAACTCACTCATCTTGCTTAACTGAACTTCACTCCTGACGATTAGCACTCCCCACTCACCTCTCCCCCACCCGAGCCTGTGGCAACCACTGCTGCACTCGGAGTCTGCGGATATGCCATTTAAACATCGCAGACAAGTGGCATCCCTCAGCTTTGCCGTTCTGTGCCTGGCGACGTCACTCAGCATCATGCCCACAAGACTCATCCCTGGCGTATTGCAGGAGTGCCTCCTTTCTAAAGGCCAGTCACAGTCCACTGTGTGTGTGCACCCCATCCTCTGGGCCCACGTGCCTGTGGACGGACACTGAGCTCATTCTTGGGGCTCGGCCGCGGTGGACAACGCTGCCGTGAACACGGAGGAGGAGCGGGCGTCTCACTGAGATCCTGATCCGATGACCTCGGGCCCAGGAATGGCATTGCCGGACTCTATGGTGGTTCTGTTGTTCGTTTTTTATGGACCTTCGCTCTGTTTTCCACTGACGTTGCCTCACTGTGCCCCCTCCCCGACCCATTAGTGTGCAGGGGGCCCTGCTCTCCACATCCTCCCCAGCACTTGTCTTTGTTTTGTTGTTTATAGTCATTCCAACAGCTGTGGGGTGTCCTCTCCATGGTCCTGGTGGCTCAGATCACACAAGATGCCAGTACTAGTGTGGGCCATGCCATGGTCACCATCAGTACCAGTGCGCGCATCTGGTCAAGGCCGATGTGTGCCGGACATTGGGGTAGGCAGACGGTGCTCGCGGGTGTGGGTCTGGAGGAAGGGTGGGCTTCCTACAGCAAAACCCAAACCTGGCACCCGCCCAACACAGTAGATCCACCCTCCGGGGAGCCCCGCGTGGGGTCTGAGGAGTGGGAAGAAGGGCTGCCTGTGTGTCCCACGGCTCTGGGGGAGCCAGGGCAGGACACACACTGAGAAGAACGTTTGGTCCAGGTGCGGACGTGGCAGCTTCCCTCCCTGTCCTCCCTTCCCTCCAAGGACCCGGCTTTGCCAATTCAGGAGTGGGTGCCGGTTTTGGGTGGGGTTGAGTTTTGCATTTGGTCGGCTCTCCAGCCAGCAGCAGAAGGAGCGGGCCCTGCTTTCTCCTTGAGAGGGAGGAGAGGCCGCTGGAGAGTGACAGCACCAGCCCGCCCAGGGAGGTGGCCGTATCTCGCGGGGCCATCGCACGTCCCCGTGCCTATCAGCGGCGCCTGGCAGCTGGGGAGATACGTTTAGATAAAGCAGCCAGCAATCGCCGATAGCAAGCCCCTCAAATGTCAGGCCGCACAAAGGATGGCATTGATTGCTGCACGCAGCCCGCCTGCCCTGTCGAAGCGCCCGCTCCTCCCGCCTCTGCTTTTCAGGCAGCCGGCGGCCAGGCTCCGGCTGGGCTAATCTGCCTGCGGAAAAGGCCGTTGTGCCTGCACACGCATTGTGTTAGTTGCTAATTTAGCGACATCTAAATTCCGGGCCCTTCTTTCTGCCCCTCTGGGGCGGGTTTCCCTCCCAGCCAGGCCCAGGCTCAGCCTCCTCCTCCTGCTCCCTCCTGCTTCCTGGAGCCCCAAAGCCAGGCAGGATCAGGCCCTGTGCTGGCCCTGCAGACCTCCTGGCTGGGCAGGGTCCCCTGCAGCAAAGCCCAGAGAGGAGAAAGGGAGTTAGGGGTCCAGCAGCCTGCGGAAGGCAACGAGACCCAAGCCTGGAGGTGTCGGAGAGACGCTTGACGCCGACGGGCTTGTCCAGGCTTCCCAGTGAGCAGAGGGTCTCTTCTGTGCAAGGAACCACCTTGCAAGCCCCTGTGAAGGGACATGAGAGCCAGACAGCAGAACCAGCCCAATGCATGACCCAGCCCAACCCTCCGACTCGCTTCCCCCTGCTGGCGTGGAAATCTACCATCCCTTGAGCTGGGCAGACGTGCTGGTACATGACGCACAAAGGCCTCACGGAGGGGATTGTGTCAGAAAATGAGTTCAGCAACAGTCGATTTTTTTTATTTTTTATTTTTGTGCTGTTGAGTATCCCGCTCAGTGCAGAGTAGATATGGAGCCTTTCCAGAACCGGTGTGCAGAAATAAACGCTTCCCTACCGAATGTTTGCTTAGCCGTTGCTGGCTTGTACTGGCAGCCGAACATGACACATTTTCTAGTGACAGGAGAGCCCCCGAGGGGGAAAATGATCACACGCGTTAGCATTTCGCTCCTAATGGCTGCTAGTAAATGACAGAACACTGTCTCTATTGTGGCCCACTGTGCTTACAATAGTTGCTTTGGAGCAAAAACAGGAGTTAGACACCCAAAAACTACTTTGGAAGATTTAAAAAGAAAGTGTGAGCAGTGCACCAAGTAAATCAGAAGGTAAAGGGTTCAAACATTTTAATTACCAAGAAAACAAGGTGAGGTAGACAGAATAACAGCCTCCCAAAGAGGTCCACACCCTGATGCCCCAGACCTGTGAGAACGCGGGACTACGCGGCAAAGAGAAGGTGGGTTGCAGGCGGGATTACGGTTCCTCACCAGCTGTGCTGAGTGTGGGGCGATGGTTCTGGAGTGCCCGGGGGACAGTCGCAGGGTCCTAAGACAAGGGAGCCCGAGGCTGGAGACCAGGCGAGAGCCGTGTGTCGGGATGGGAGGAGGACTCCATCTGCTGTCACCGGCCTCAGAGACGGAGGACCGGCCCACGAGCTGATGAATGGGGGCTCCTCCAGAGGCTGGAAAACATAAGGAAGCAGATTCTGCCTGGATTCTCTGGAGGGGACCAGCCCCGCCAACATCCTGACTTTCGGCCCATGAAACCCACGTAGAACTTCTAACTCATGGGACCGTAACATAACAAGTGTGTTCGTGGTGGTTTGCGGCCGCAGAAATGGGAGAGGGAAACTGAAGGGGGTGGGAGAGAAGACCGCTCCTTATACAGCGCTGACCACGCGCCAGACCCTGGGCTAAGCATCGGACTGTGTTACTCACTCAGTCCTCGCCCCCTGCCCAGCACGACAGCTCTGTTGCCGTCCCTGCTGGACGAGTGAACTCAAGTTTAAAGGTTAACAGGTCTGATTTCAAAGCCCGAGCTCCTCTCCATGTGTGTTTGCCCACAAAGCCCCCTCCATGCCTCTGCTATGCTAAGGAATAAAATATTTAATGTGCGTGGGCACGGTGGCACACCTTTTACCAGAGCCATCAGTCCTTGTTTAGAGATTCAAACCTCACAAATGAAATCAAACACCTGGCGAGCGCATGTCTGCGTTATTGCAGAGCTGTGTCCGCTGCCTCCGCCGCGCAACATTCGAGATTTCCTGGGCGAGTCTGTGGAATTACCTTGCGTGCAGCCTCCGCAGGAAATGCCGCCAACAGCGCTTTTCAACAGAACCAAATGTGACATTCGTAATGGCCCCAGAAAAGCTTCTCCCTGATGACACCGTGTCACCGCACGATGCGGAAATCAAAGGCGATGTTTCTAATAGAAACGCGGTCTCCGGTGGGAAGGCAGGCGCTCAAGGAGTCGAGAGGGCCGGACCCTGCCGGGGCCGTGAGGGGCTCAGCCCTGCAGTTTGCCCACAAGGATGAGGATGCGAAGTGGAAGGAGAAGCAGCCCCTCAAGAAAAAATACTCTCCAAAATCCTTCAGGAAAAAACCCGAAGCACGTGTCATTAGCAAGTCTTGATACTTTAATGATGACGAAGCATGAGAGTTTTATTCTCCTGTGGCAGAGACGCCAGCTGTCACCCCAAGACAAGTGCTCCCCTCCCAGCACCCTGTTGCTACAAGGAGACGAATCTTCCAGCTCCTCTTGCGTTTAGATGGGACCAGGATGCAAATCCTTACCCTAGGGACAATGAGCCCAAGAAGTGTGTGCCTGTTTGGGGCTGAATTAGGAGGCTGATCTGCCTTCAAAATCTTTCATTCCCTTTCCACAGAGAACGTGAAAGCCACACATAGAAGCTCACGCAGCCGTGAGAGGGAATTGCTTGGATCCCTGAATCACCGTGTGGAAGATTACCTACGGAACTCGCTTGTTGGACTACTACTGCGTAAACCATCAATTCAACTGTGCTAAGCCAGTTTAGAGGTTTCTGGGTGTCTCTGTTACAGCTTTATCTGAATTGGAACACACACAAAGGTCAAGAGGAGCATGTCTCATGGTTCATGCAGCAATACTGACAAGTGCATGGGCAGGTGGGGGGAGGGGTTGGAAGCACTTCCATGCATGGTGTGTAGCAATAAAGAATGCTGCCCAGCAGTGCCTCACATGGCCTCGGGCCATAGTTATTAAGGTCACCAATCTTTAAAGCTCGAAGTGGGGCCTGTTGGCCTGGAATCGATTCTGCTGTAGAAGCGACTATGAAGGTGCCTACAGTAGGCCTCACACTAAGAATCACTGTTGATTTTCCAGAACCTTTTCAGGGGAAGATCATCTTGCTTCCAGAAGACACCTTCTCAAAAATGACTCAAGTGCTCGTAAGTCCAACTCAGAAACATGCTCCAAGGAAGCGTAGCTGTGCATACATTATTTGCAACATACAGATGGAGAGAGGGAGAGAATTCTTCAGTGGATCTTCATCTACATTAGCTGAGTTTTAGGGTGGGGTGGGGGTGTTTAAGAGCTCTCATTGTGCCAAAATACCTTCAAGCAAGTAATTGGGTTTAAAGCTAATGCAGACGCTCAGACCTCCCTCAAGCACCGTGAGGAAGGAAAGCAGTGTGAGCCCGTGCAAGTCTGGAGTGAGGGAGGGAGGGCGCTCAGCAGGAGGTAAACACCCCCAAAGCAGGTGGACAGCTCTCACCTGGTGGGAAACCCCTCGCTGGTCTGCCCCCCCGCAGTGGCTTCTCGAGGACTCCTAAGCTCACCTCGGGATCCTGGTCCCCCCACCACCTCTGGTGGAGCGTGGAGTCAGACAGGTCTGCTTTGGTCTTTCCTCTGAGGTCTTCCCCTGCCCCACTCAGGACCTGCAGGGGGTGGCAGAGCTGGGAAGCCCTCGCCACACTAGTATAAAGTTGACATCTTTCTAGATCAAAAATAAGCAAATATGACCAACTTCACACGATTCAACGTAATGTAATACAAAATATTTAGAAACCAGGAAGGCAAATAAAACACAAACACGTAAGAGTTATGGCCCACGAATGTCCTGCTACATCGTGGGCTCTGTGCCGTGTGCTTTACGCACAGTCTCCGTCCTCCACTGGGCCTTGCTTCCTTCCGCCCTGAGGAGAGAGCACCCGCACACAAAGGCACACCCACAAAGGCACCCACCCAGGTGCCTTTTTTAAAAGGAGGGGAGATAGCGAGGGTATTTGAATACAAATTATTCTCTTTAAAAATGAATAAATTATCATTATTTAAAAATAAAAATGCAAATGACTACGATGTAGTCATCTGTGCTCAGAAGTTGCACAACTTCACATAATGGCACGTCGGAGGCTTGCCCCGCGCCAGACCCTCACCCCGTGTTGGTTTGCTCTTATGCAGAGCCCAGGGCAAATGACCGCAGCGAACGGCTGCTTCCAACTCCCCGCACAACTCCTGGCAGGTCCGTAATCCTGATGAACAAAACTGGACTACAGTTCTCTACCTCGACTCGTAAAGTATTGAAGTATATAACTTTTCAACATATGCTCTACCCAAAATGTAAATGTTACATTAGAAAGTCATGTTGTACTGGCATCCCTGCCTCAGTAGAGAGCTTTTTTCTTGCTCTTCAAGCTCAATTTCCCTCGTCTCAGTACCATTTCATGGATTTTTTAATCTTTTGTGTTCTAGTGGTGAACAGCATCAGGAGAGAATCCTAGAAAACCAGTTGTGAACCAAGGCAGCGCCTACCCTGCGCAGTGGGAGCTGGGGGCAAAGCCGTGGGGTCCAGCCCCAGAATCCTACACTTTGCCGGCATCTTGCTCGGTCGCCCACATCTAGACCTGCATAGGTTTGACTTCTGAAATCTGGAAAATGAAGAGAACAAGTGCACGGCCTTCCTCGCCAGTAGCTGCTAAGTTTAGAAGTGAATGATCCGTCTGGCATGGCAATGAACTTTGCTCTTTGAGGAGAGCCTTTTTGATGATTGCTGTCAGTAACAGTAGCTCATTAATTTGTCCGTGTTTAAAGCAGGCAGTGTGAGAGCGAGCAAGGGGTGGCCCTGTGGTTTCCTTAAGCCACCACCAGTCCCCCTGGAGAGCTGCAGGCAGCACTCCTTGGCTGTCATGGCCTCCCCGGCCAAGTGCAAACCGGCAAAGCTTGTGACGGCTGAGCAAGCTGCCCCCAGCCCTCCTTCATTTTTCTGTTTGAAGCCCCTCCCCGGGTATCGTGTCAGGGGCACTCATGTCAAGTGTGGGCATGGACCAGACATCACCATCACCCCAGTATCAGTGATAGACAGGGACTGGGGACCCACAGTGTCCGAAGTAGGAATGGTCCTGGAAAGGGGATCAGCTTAGAACAAGGAAGCCCTGCGAGAAGTTCACTCGCTGTGCCCTTTCTGCCTGGAGGGAGCCAGGGAATGGAGACAAGTAAGTATTACTCAGATTTCATCACAATCAATTTCTGTCCCTGAGTGAAAAGAACAAAAAGCCGGGGATCCATGGAAGTCTCCTCACTCAAAAAAAACTTGTAATTAGCATTTGGAGAGTCGGGCTTTGCAAGGAGGCTGCAGCGGTCTGATAAGGGTGCCCCAGCACACCGAGGGCCCTCTCCCCCTCTGCCTGGCGTCCAGGAGCTCTCTGAGGAAGCCACTCGGACCAGGCTTAACTCGGAAGTTAATGGACAGGCCTCACCAAGGACAGGGTGTGCTGCTTTTCAAAGGAAACCACCTGTCTGCACTTAGGTCACCGTGCTGGGTTGTGTCCTCAGTTCGCCTCCTGCTCTGCGGAGATGGGTTAGTGGTGGTGTGGGCACAGGGGGGTCTCCGTCCTGGCTGGTCCAGTTCTCAAAGGGCCTTCCAGCCAGCAGCACAGAGGGCACTGTGATGCGGTTTGTCCCCCAGCCACCAGCCTTTCAGCTCCCACGTTGGGAGGACAGAGGCAAGCTTCAGTCAGGAAGCGAGCAGGCAGCCCAGCTCTGTCAGGGTGTGGCCCAGAGAGGCCCGGGGCTGCGGGATCTCTGCTCGGCTCACAGGGGCACGTGCACCCCACGGAGAAGGGCCCTGGACAGCTGGCACACGTCAAAACCGAGGTCACCTGGGTGTCTGACTGAGGGCCACACAGGCTGCGTGAAACCCCTGGAAGAGGGCGGGTGCGTCATGCGATGCACAGATGTGTCCAGAGGGCCATCTGTCACTACTATCTTGATGATCTTGGTTAAGCTACTGAAAACTCTTGAGTTTTGTTTAATCAAGAAAAAAACAACACAAATCAGGCTCTGATGCTTCCAAGCTAAGTGATTTGGGCAAATCCTTCACCTTCAATAAACACCCATTTTCTTACCCAGAAGATAAGACTACAGATATAATTGCCATTCTTACTTGAGAAAGTTGTTATGTGAATTGAGAAAATGTATATAAAATACTTAGCATAATACTTGGAAGATAGTGGGCATTGGTTAAATGTTAGACAACCTTTCTGTGTTCATTACTCATCTGTTTATTTCTTCATTTAACAAAGGTGGAGGAGTTAAATGAGGAAAGATATATAGAGTGCATAGCAAAATGCCTAGCACACAGTAGGTACTTAACACAATGAATATTATTTCTCCTCCTTTTTCACAAGCAGGAAAACCAGGCCACAGTGGCACACGGAGATCCCACCCTATTGAACGTTGCTGCTAAGAGCTGCTTGTACCAAGCAGGTCCCTGCAGGAAGATCATTGAACGTGAGAAAGGGACCGAGAGGAACCGAGAATCTTCTCTCTGCTCTAATTGATAAACTTCAGGCCAAAGTCAAGGAGCGCGCAGACCTTGGTGGAAGTCTGTTTAGCCGACTGGCAAGCTCTGCTCTTGACCTCGGAGAACTGGGAGGTCTTTGAACTCATCTGAGTTTCTAAGTCGTAGGCCAGAAAGGAAAATTTCTCAGCTGCTTTTTCATGCCTTCAAAATGAATTAATTTTCTAAATGGAAAATTGAAGTAATTAGGTTATAGACTGAGTGACATTTACGAAGGTGAAAAGCAGGGAAATTTTCATATCCTTTATTAAACAGTCATTAAATGTATTAAGCAATACGAACTAATCGAGTATATTCTTCCAAATGTGATTATTCTTTTCATGCCAAGGCAAGCTCAAGCTCACAAGGATCCAGCAGACCATGACGATTCAGAAAGGCCCCACGCCGCCTCTGCGGCGTCCTTCCAGGGCCACCGGCTTCCCTGGGCAGGTGACACAGGTGCCCAGGGCCAGGGGCGGTGGTCTGCACTCACTTCCACACTCGCTTCCTGAGGACGGTTCTTCTCCTACTGACCCGTCCAAAAGGAAACCCACTCTCTGACTCAAAACTCCTTTCCATAGCACCTCCTACGTGCTAGACACCGTTCTAAGGTCCAGAGCACCGAGAGTCACGGACAAAACTCAGTTTCATGAACTTGGCATTGCAGGAGGGAAAGTCAGAGAGCAAATGAAACAAGTAGCCCCTGTAGTAAGTTAGCTAGTCATTGTCATGGGGGAAAGGGATAGTCGGGTGCACAGGCTCTGTGCTCAGGAACATCTGAGGGGCGAGGGAGCCAGCTGTGCAGCTCACTGGGAAGGGGATTTAGGAGACAGAATCATCATGCCCAAAGGTCCCACCATGTCCTGGGGGGCTCCAGGAACCGCAAGCAGGAGGGAGCCGAGTGACTGTTACCCGAGTGGTGGTAACAGGTTAGTCTGAGAGGTGGGACGGGTCAGCCCCTGTGGGCACTTGGACTCCTGCTCTCAGTGAGATGACAAGCCACAGGGAGGCTGTAAGCAGGGAGCTCCCGCTCAGAAAACACACAGATACCCATGAATGGGCAGTGTCAGAAGTTAGCATTCCCCCTAGAGACTTGCTTCCCACGTCCTTCTCCTAAGTGACACGAGACCCCCTTGTCTCACGTGTGGTTGAGACCTACTCCCCCTTGTCACAGGGAGTGGTTCCTGCTCCCTGATCTTACTTGTCTGAGGGTCTTGACAAGGAAGGAGGGGATGGGAACCACCCCTGGCAGGGAGATTAGATCTGGGTTTAGAATGGCCATTGAGGCGGGGCCCAGGAGAAACTGCGTCTGCGATATGCAGCTGTGACCGGAGCAGCTGTCTCCCTCTGTCTCCCCAGCCCCACCCCCGGCCTGACACGTGTGAAAGGAGTCATTGTGACGGTTACCTGAGGTGACGCATTTAAAACACTTGCCATAAACTTAGTCCTTAATCAGTGGTAGCCATTTCTACTTACAGAATGCCTTCTTATGCCTAAGTGCAACTCCATGTCTAACGTGGTGCTCTTGAGCTCTCTTCCCACCCGGAGAAGCTTCCTCGGCCCCCACCTTCAGATCCAGGCGCTGTTCCTACTCCTTCCCCAAGTTCCGGTCTCTGCCACCACATCCCTCCAAGTGTCCCTCCAAGTGTCCCTCCCACCTTTCAACCAGGAGCTCCCACCGGCATCTGGTGTCGCAGGGGCCATTCGGAGACACCTGGAGACAAGTGTGGTCGTCACAACTGGGCAGTGCTGGTAGCTTTTAGTGGACAGAGGCCAGGGATGCTGCTGGCCATCCCAGAGGACGGAGAGTCCGCTGTCCCCACGCGGCAACAGCGCTCCGGCCGAGAAACGCTGCTGTAACTGCAGTAAGTGTGGCTTCATCCACGCTTTATAGACACAAAGTACAGACACAATCTACACGGGTTTCTTCTTCACAGACTCTGGTTGTGGTTCCCGACCACTCGGGCTCGATTCCTGACGTGTAGTAGGTACAGTTACTAAGTGAGTTTGCCAAACAGACTTCTATGGAAACACTGTTATCAGTTAATTCCTACCAAAACTCTGCCCGCCCGGGGGCCAGCGGCATGGCCTCCCAGGGGAAAGTTCCATGTCCTGCTCCTTACATTTCCACAGGGAGTTCAGCAGAGCCTCCAGTTCGAAGTGGATTAAATAAGATAAAATGAATGAGTGCAGCCTCTTGGCATTGCTTTCAAACACAAATTAAGGACTTCGGGGAAGAGGAAAACACGACGCATTTAATGGAATCCTCGTCTGGCGTGAGGGACGCAGGACGCTGCCGAAGAGGGCGGCCTTGTTGAAGGGAGCCGGGATGAGGCGGCTGGAGGAAGCCCGGAGAGGCAGCCCAGGGGCCAGGTTTGCAAGGACGCCGACAGCCCCGTCGCCCCTGAGCGGCCGCCATCGGAGCTGCGGGGGCACACAGCGTCTCTTTGGAGAAACGAAGCTGGCTCGTGCAGGGCCTTGGTCCACGAGGGTGGACGCAGAAGTCAGAGGGTGGAGCTGATGTCAGCCACCACCAGCTGGCTCCTCTTCGCTGTGCATGAAAGTCACGTCTGTCTGTGGTTGGCCTTGCTTTCTTCTTCCCACTTACCGCGTTGCCAATACTCCCTTTCTCCAGAGAAATGCATCATTACTACACCGGGGTGCCTAAGAACTTGGGAACTAAAAAGCTTCATAAGACCAATGTGGAATGGCTAGAACCACCATCCACGTGGGGAGGAGAAGAGAAGCGATGGAGAGAAGCCAGCCCACGGAGACAGTGGGTACGTGAGCAAGGAGGAGACTTGGCTCCAAGGGAACAGGTTTGAATGCAAAAGAAGGTAGTGACCTAGGCCACTGACTCTGCACTGAGAAAAGTCTGCCTGGGGAAAGGGGCGCCCTACTTCTCTCACCCCCTTCTAGAAGCTTCTATCTAATGGCTTTCTCCCGTTTGGCTACCTGGGCCAGCTCCTTTACACCGCCCTTCACTCACTGCTCTTTCTCTCTGTGTCTCGGTTTCCCACCCTGTCAGATGGAAGACTATCACAACTACCACACCGCGTAGGGTGGGTGCGTGTTCAGCCAACGTTGGTTTACCTTGTCCTGGTTCGAGAATCTCCTTTCATCTCTGCTCACATAACATGGCCATTTTGTTGGTGCAGTTAATCTTAACTAAGTATTAGAAAGAAAGCCATTGAAATAAATTTATGTTAATATATTCCTAACTAATAACTCATTAGCCCATGTGGTATTTTAGGAGGCTATGGTATCCCAAAAGATTCAACACTGTGTAGGTTTGTTGATTCCAAATAGTATAATAGAATGAAATGAACACATTCTAGCGTTGACCAGGAATCTGGCCCCAGGTGTTCCAAACCCACCCTCTCCCCTCAACACCTAGGGATGGTCGGCCAATGACTCTGTTGTGGTTGCCCTGTTCTCTCCTGAAGTCTCCTGGTGGCTTCTCCCCACTACTCTCTCCCATCAAGGTACCCTACTACAAACTCGAGAGCTCGGCACCCTGTCCTCTACCCATGGTGCACCTTGGTTCCTTGTCCCGAAGTGACCTGGGGCAGTTGAGGCGTGGCCACACCTCGGTGTACGTCGGATGTGCAGGCTGTAACAGCACTGGCAGCCCCCTGGACTGTCCAAAAGCCCCCTGAAGCCCATGGAGTGCACCTGCTTTCTGTCGGGTGGTGCAGCACATGTGCCATCTGCCTCCCATGGGGCCAGATGCAAAGACCAGAATTATCTCTCAGTTCCTTGCCTGAGAGACTGGTGGTCATGAATTTGGATGGACTCCTTAATCAGACAGACCGGGGCTTGACTCTCAAATCTATCATTTGAAACCTTTGCCATTTTGGAGAAGTTAGGTAGTCCTTTAGCCTTTAAAAATCCCGATGTCTAAAATGGGCGAGAACAGTGACGGGCTCCCTGGAAAGGTAAAGGTGGGAAACCGCAGAACCCAGCTCCCTGTGCCCCTACCAGTGCTCGACACTCGCAAGCTAGGGATCATTGCTGGGGCTGGTCCTTCCCATCTGGGTCAAGAAGGACCTCTGAGTCCTGGTCAGTCTTCAGAAGTGCCCTTGAGTGCCCGTGCTCCTCTGTCCACATGCCCATTGTCACTACAGGCTGGCGCCCTCCAGTCAGCCAATGAATAGTGATGCATTTTTTGAGTGTTATTATGCACTAACCTTCCCAGCCTCTCTAGTTTGGTGATTTTTCTGAAGAGAGAAGCAGATGTTTTTTTAAAAGAAGAAAATTGTGATAGAGTGGACGGATGAGAGAGAAGCAAATTTCTTGTCCATTTCCAGTGCTTTTGTAGGACCCGGCAAACATCGCCCATTAATGCCTTGGAATGACAGACACGTCAATCCCCCTGCCGCCCCTCCCTAGCCCCCCGCGCAGCCGTGTCCCTCCTCCACAGCCGGGCGCCAACCCCGCTGCGAGGCCAGGGGTCCACGGAATCTGTGTCTGCTCCTTTAAAAAATGTGCTGTAAGGGAAAAGCTGGAGGCACTGAGAAGTGCAAAAATCAATCCTACACCGTGTATAAGCAGAGTCAATGCTATAGGAAGCTCTGCAATAATGGCCGTGTCAATGGGAAGGGCTTTATCGTCGGCATCTGGGTAGCAGATGAGATTATAGTGTTGGGAACTTGACAGTGAAGCAGCAGAAAGGAAACCAGGAAAAGGAAAAAATGGAACTGCTCTAACCCATGCTTCTTTATTCAAGGAATGTACTTGGGGTCCACTGTCCTGCAGAGAGGCTCTGGGGGTGAAAGAAGACTTTTGGCCTCAAGGGTCAAGGTCTAGGAAGGCGAGTGCCTGACCCAGGGAGGGCACTGTCCAGGCCGGGGAGTCCCCCCGGTGAGATTTCAAAAATGCACCCAAAATGCCACGGCATCTCCTTCCTCGCCTCCCAGAGAAACCTCACCCCACGAAGCCCCGCCCTGGGGGACTGCCTTCAGAGGCCACCCGCAGGCAGACCCTGCCTGGCCCCTGCACGCCAGAGGGGGAGCCGAGGGAGTGTCAGCCTGGTGGTTGAGACAGGGCACAGACACCCTGCGGTGATGTCACCAGCCTTGGCAGTTCAGTGATGTCAGCTCCCAGCAGCCCAATTCGTCAGGAAACCAGAAACATAGCGGCCCTTGGAGATGCGTGGAGAGACCAGCCAAGCTGGCGTGGGTCGGTCCAACCAAGAAAACCAGAGGCTGGAGGACCATTTCCCAGTTATTCTCACGAGTTCTGAGTTGGGAAGAAAGAGTGGCCCTGATTCTAGACAGACCTGTGGCCACATGTGCTGGGGTCGCACCCCGGCACACTCAGGCAGCCCCCTCTCCCTGCTGGCCGCTCCCATTCAGAACCTATAAGGCTCAAACCCATGGCAGCCTTGGAAGGTGTTTCCTAAAACCAGGAACTGGATTGGAGCCTATTTCATGGAATATTTTATTAACCCTAAACCGCTAGGGGACTCTGAGAGAGCAAGGATGGGTTTCATGAAGGCAGTGTTTGGCAGGCACCTTTTCTGCACGTGATGCCGCAGGGGTGCCGTGGAAGAAACGGTGAGGAAACTCATTGTTTGTGTCAGGAAAATTCATAGGTGCCATTGGAATAAATAGACAGAGCCACGGACAACTGCAAAACACAGAGCAAGGGGTGTCGGTGAGAAGCATGAGGCCCCCAGAGACTCAATGAAGGGTGAAGTCACCCGGAATCAAGGGGACTGAGAGAAGCTTCCAGCACTGGCCTCAAGGACGAACGCTCAGAAATTATCTTGGAAACCAGACGAAACAGATTAGGGAACTCCAGCCGGAGGCAAGCATAAAAATAGAGGCATGGTCAGTAAGAAAGCGCAGGTGCAAAGAGACGTTATCTGCCCATTCACTTGTTAATTCAACATTTATCAGGGACCTGGAATAGGCCAGGCCTTGCCCCAGGCACGGGGTGCAGAGCAGGGAATGAGGCCGGCTCTCCCAGGGCTCAGAGACGGATCAAATCCATCAATTAAAAAATATCAGAGAGTAAGGAGTGGCCATCAGAACAGGGTGGGCGATGGGCTAGCGTGTGGCATTCAGACTGAGACTGGTGGCGTTAGCCACAGGCAGGAAGGGTTCCTGGCGGGAGGAAGAGCAGCAGTGGTCAATGACCTTGACCATCTGCAGGAGAGTAGGGTGGCCAGAACATCAGAGGGGAGGGGAACAGGGCTCACGGGGAGGACAGATGGCGAGGAAGCAGCAACAGTGGGCTACCCGCGTCGGGGTAAAGAATTCTGATATTGTTTTAGGCCAGTTGGGAGGCTGTGGAACATTCGGGGTGGGGGTGGGAAGGGACAGGACCTGGTTCACGGTCCTGAAACACGATACTGGGCCCTGGGTGCAGACGCTCAGCCAGGAGGGACGCAGCGACTCCGGGGAAGAAGCAGGTGTTGGTAAGCACACAGGTGAGGCAGCAGTGGGAACAGGGATAAGGGGGTGGTTCGAGATGTTCCGAATCCCAACTGGCAGAACTAGCAGCTGACCCTTGGTCTCAGCTGACCTTGGCCTGAGCCCCGAAGAGAAGGATGAAAGAGAAGGTCAAGTTTTTGCCTGAGGCACCTGGTGGCTCTAGTTTCTGAGATGGAGAGGCACGTTTCAGAGAAGAATTCTATTTTAGCCAAATTACATGTGAGATTTAATGGTAACATAGGCACTTGTGCTAAGATGTCAGGAAGGAGCGCACACAATTTGTCTGGAAAGAGAAAAAGAAAAATAAGGCAGTAACTGGGACAGTAGCGTCAGTTTTTTCTGTGTTCAGATCAGAAATATTGGAACATTTTTACAGACTTTTCTCCACCCAGAATATATGTTACAATTCATAGCCATGTCTGATAGAAAAAGACATAGAACAATTAACTCTAAGAAACTCAAGAAATACCAAAAGAAAAGAAACCCAAGAAATGAAAATTAACATAACATTGTAATATTTTTCGCCCTACAGAAGAGTGGGAAAAAATTAAAATATTAAATAATACCCAGTGTTGATGCAGATGTTGGGAAAAGGGCACACTCACATACTTTGACAGAAGTATAAATAAGTAGGACACTTTCCAAAATCCTCTGGGAGATAGCCATCAAAGCCGTTGAGTGGAACAAGTTCGTCTGAAGTGCATCCTGAAGAATTGTGCACAGAAATGGTTAAAAGTGCATGTGTGAGGATGGTCGCTGCCCCCTTTTTGGTCTTAAGAAGTAAAGAAGTAACTCATTTTACATCTACATAGAGAAATACTTTGTAAACACCTGGACATAGAAATCTGTATTCTAGGTGGAAAAAAGGAAAATTGCATGGTGATTGCAGCACGTGACCCTAGATGTGTGATGACTATTTACACTTGTCTAGGCACAAGTACAGTCGTGAGAGAAAGTGTGAGAAAGAACGAGGCAGGCACACATCGCGCTGTTCTCTGGGGCTAGAGGAGAAGGAGAAACCTCCTTTTCACAGTGTGCGTTTCAGCAAGGTTTAAATTCATGTAACAAGAAAGATCACTTTCAAAAATTAACATTGGAAATTAGAGGTATTAGCAATGCAGACAAGACAGGACATGAACCGCAGAACACAGAGCACTAAATAAAGGCACTGATTTCTGTGAAGTGTTCCTGTACTTAGACACACAAAATACGCGTCTCGGAAGGAACCCAGCCTGAGGGACCAGTCAGATTCACAGTCAAAGATTTACAGGAAAGAATGCTCACTGCCCATTCCCTACAATAGAAAAATTTAGGGAAACTTATTGTTTGACATTAGAGTAATCATTTCATTAATCACACTCACATGTACAATAGCATGTAAGGCAGTGTCCAAACTGGTTTTGAAGGTAATCGAATAACATGGAGAAATGTCTCCAACATGTACACTTGCTAAGTATGAAAAAGCAAGATGCAAATGACTTCACATTTCATATTCCCAAGTGTGTATATACACATATAAATATATTAATCCATTAAATTAATATTAAAAGGAAGTAATCCAAAATGTTAACAGTGATGACTTCTTGGTAAAAAAAAATTAGAATTTAACTTATTCTTTTTATAATTCTAGTTTTTCTAGGTGTTCTTCACCGAGCATGCATTCCTTTTATAATCAGAATGTTTTAAATAAGAGAAGAAATAATACGTTAGTACACCCATTTGTCTAAAAGCTTTTTGGGATTTTATGTTGCCCTTTTGCTCAACCCAAAAAGCCCCTCAAGGTGACTCAGCTGAAAAGGAAAGGCCTCCGCGAAGCTGCCACATTGCACACATTCGTCTCTGCCCACTTTTCCCACAGTTCCACTCGTCTTCTGGAGGCTGGGATCCATCGACCTGTGGGGCACCGGCAGCCTCCCCCTGGCGCCCAGGAGACACATGAGCCCACACACCAGGCAGCATCTGTTAATACAGCAGAAGGTCATTCTTCAGCAGAAATCGAAAACGATGCAATTTACTGGGGCCAACGCTGACAGCATCACAGGGTTCCAAGTCAGGTGTACACGCATGCCACCCCAGGGCCCACACAAGCCCAGTCTGTGCAGAGGACCCCTGGCCTGTCCCTACCCTGGGCCCTGAAGCAAGTCAGGTCCCAGCAAAAGTCGGGTCATTCCACAGACACCCCACACCCATTTCCACCAGCTCCTCTGAGACTCAGCCCCTGCCTGGCCCTCGGGGAGGTACCCCACATTTCAAGGGGCTGCAAGGGGCACTTCAAACAGCCTCAGCCTAAGTCAGACCCAGCCACAGATGCAAGTCGACCCAGGCCTGTCTCCAGAGCCTCCCTGAAGAGCCCCTGGTGGAGCCAACCGTGCCGGGATCACAGAGGCTGGGCTGTCTCTGAGTTCATGCCCTTCAACTCAGCAAGAGTGCCACGCTACTGAATACTAACATTAGTCTGTCTGCAGAAGTTACCCAGCATTGGGTGGCAACCCAAGCACTTGCCACTGATTAAGTAATTTTATCATCATAATATTATTATGGGACCAGATGCTATTGGATACCCATTTTACAGATGAGGAACTGGGGCTCAAAGAGGGTAAGAAATGTGCCAAAGTCCCACAGCACGCAGGCAGTGGGGCTGGGGTTTGAACCAGGCTCCGCGTCCTCATCGCTACCAGTGTGGTGAGCTACGGTGACGACGACACACAGCACCCTTTCCTCCGGACTCAGTACACAGTTAGCTCTCGATGAACAGCACCATTGTCATTAAACCTGCAGTATGAGGCTTCCGGAAGAGGGAAGGAAGAGCTAAGCTTTCTAGAGACTTCTGCTACTACCCGTGTCTCAGTTCCTCTCTCCCGTCCCCCACCGTGCAAGGCAGTGTCTTGCCAAGCTCGGGTGGCTCCGAAGAAGGGGGAATCCAGAGCCCTGGCCAGAGGTCAAGGTGACCTGTGCGAGTGGCCTCCCTGTTCTGGTCCAGGGATGATGATTTCTGCCCTTACAGCCTCCACGTGCTCACCTGCATCGACTGGTGAAGGGCACTTTGAACTCCAGGTCCTGCATCTCTTCGTACTTCATTACCATACCGCGGTTGCTCAGGACAGGGACGAGGAGCCCAGGGAAGGACCCTCTCCGAACCCTTCAGTAAGGATTCCCCCGCTCACTCGCTCCTCCCTGCAATGCAAGAAACCTCACGAGTGGTCATTTCCTCTCTCGCTTGTTTCTTAATCGATGGATGGGATGGAAAGAGAAAGAGCCATTTTAAACTGTGAACTTTTTTCCCCCTGAAAACATCGTAACATCACCCATTACATGGAAAAGATGTTTCTGTGTGGCCTGGTCATGTGCCTTGACATCATAGTATGTTCCAGTGTCATTATAGGTGCCATTTGATGCTTGGCCTGTGAATGTGCTACATGTCACAGAAGCCACTGACCGCCAAGCAACTGATCTTCAGTCGTGAAACACAGGACAAACAGCCCTTTGCATGTCCCCGCCCCCTCCAACGAGAGGCGAGGTTTCCCGAGGCCCCTCCTCACGGCATTTTCAGTGGGACTTCTCACTCTGCCACCCATGGTGTGCACAGAATCAGGGGGAGGACGGTGCAAGTGAGGACGCCGGCCCGCACCCAGGACTCTACAGAAAGACATGCAGTCACGCTCCGCTCCACTGGTCTTGAACACCTGAGCAGGTGCATCCGGGTCTCTGTCACCCGTGGCCCCTCTGAAGGGGGGCCCATGGCTCCCACACCCACCTCCTCCCGCCTCAGCTCAAGTTTCTTCTTCAGTCAAAGAAAACCCTATCAAAGCCTCAGAACGCGTATGTCCTCTGCCTCTCTGAGCTGTTATATAAGTCACATCTAGTCACTTGGCACACACCCCAGATCCTAAACTGGGGGAGCATTTCAGGCCTTCCTGTGTCAGCAAAATCCTTCTGGGTGTGGCCTGGTGACACCTCCTGCCCCTGCAATTACCCCGGGCTCTGCTCTGAGACCTTGACCCGTCCATGTCCCCTCAGGCCCCAGCTGCCTGGCTCACTTCCATGCATGGCTTCGGGAAGTTGCTGTGTTACAGAAAACAACCCAGCCGCTTTTGGGTATACGGAGTGGAAGTTTATTCTATGCGTGGACCCAGAAGAGTCCGTCTCCAAATTCTGGGCACTGGGCAGCGGAGGGGGCAGCTATTTTTATAGAGCAAGGGAGGGCCCGACCTTCGGACCCTTGCTTCTGGTGCGAAAGCAGAAGGCAGTTTACAGAAGCAGAAGGAGCAGAGCATTATTTCTGGTATGTAGACGATAAACAGTCCAGAGACGCCAAAAGAGAGTTTTGGCCTCTTTGGGCCAAAACAAGCCACCGGGCTGCAAAAACAACTGGGCTGCACAAACAAATCACTCTCTAGTCACTTGTGGTGTGCCTTAAAATAGCCATCACATCTGATGTGGAAGACAGGAGGTTCCCTGAAGCCTGGAAATGGGCAAACTTGGGCTTGTACAAGTGAGGAGAGGAGTGAGGGAGGGAGGGAGCGAGGGAGGGAGGGAAAAAGAACGACCTTAATGGTGATTATAGAGCAGTCCATGAAAGTTGGATGTTGAGTTACATATTAGAGTTCGCTGTATTTCGGGGTCCCTCTACAAATGCACACAGAGAATTGTGATGGTGAACATGGGAGAAAACTCTCTCTGACCCATCCCCCTCCTTCGCTGACCCTCCAACCCATCCCCCACCTTCTCTGACCCCGACCAGCCTCGGGGATAGGGCCGGGCCATGGGCGCCAGCCATCAGGGCCTCAGGAAGGGTGTTGGAAACATTCAGTAAAAATGTTTGGGAACGGCAGAGAAAGGCGACGGCCTGGGAGATTCAGAAAGGCTCTCTGTGACCTGTGGGGACACGGCAAATACGGGTGTCCAACACAGCGGAGGGCGGAGGGCTCTGATGGCTCTGCTCGTGGTTTCCTGTCTGGGTGGGTGGGGAAGGGAGGCCCAGCTCGAAGGCCAGCGTGATGTAAGGGGCCCTGAGCAATATGACAAATCAACCCCCAAACCACGATAAAATGTAATCCTGACACAACTCAGTGTAAAAAGAACCATTTCAGAATGCACTCCCCGTCCCGAGGAGCAGGAGACCGTAAACACAGGCTGCACGGGGTGAACCGGGGCGATTAGATGTGGCCAGGGAGGGTGCGAGGTGGGCCTCTCAGACGTCATCTGTCCACCAGCATTCCAAGTAAGTAGGTGGGTCCTTCCGAGGGGCTTGTCAGTATTCAGAAGACCTCATTTGCTTAAAATTGAGTATTCCTTCTGAAATTTGCTTTCCCATTATTGGTGTCCTAACCACGTTGTCATAGATAATGCAAAGCTAAACATCAAGGGAGCCCCAGTGAATCACTGCAAATGTCTGATTCATGCAAAAAGAATCAGCAGGCGTCTGCACACCAGGGGAGGAGGGCATGCTGGCCTTCCCCAAAGGTGTGTTCTCTTGGGACCCTGGTCCTAAGAAGTTCTAAGAAAATGGGCTCCAAAGACACATGTAATCCCGATCATTATACTAACCACAACATTAGTAGCAACGACAATTCACTCGCATGCACACACACACACACACACACACACGTTACTTTACACCAAGCACCGTTCTAAGAACCAATACACTCAGGAACCTCAGCAGACTGACTCCACGTCCTTGTCCATACACAGTGACAGGGGTATTTTATTCTCCGATGGTCCCATAACAAAGGAACCTCTTCAACGTAGAGGAACGTCCTCCATCCTAGACTAACTGGACAACAGAATCCTATTCCTTCATCACCCCTGTTAATGACAGCACTGAGTTGCTGAGGCACACTCACTAATCCATTCCACAGACATGTGATGAACACCTTTTCACCAGGCCCTGAGCTGAGTGAGGGTTAGAGAGAGAACAAGAGAGAACTAAAAATTCAGGACGCACTTTAAGAGACTAAGCAGAGAAAGCACGCAATGCAGTCTTATTTCCATACGCACTGGGGGGTACGGCAGAAGTACGCTGCACAGAGGCTGAGGAGTCCAGCTCCGCGGAGGCCGCCCCAGCCCACGTGGCGCCGGCGGTCTATTACACTCGTCTGCGGACGGCGGGAAAACTTGTGAGAGGCCCTGTCCCTCGAAACAGAATTTACTTTAATTACCTTTAAATAAAGACCCTCAATAATCCAAATCCACATCAGGTGCAAAGGCAATCAGTTCCGCTGTAAGGGGACAGCCCTGTCTGACTGACTCCGAGCTCGCACAGGCCACTGATTGAAGTTTCAGACCCCGAAACCTGCAGGAACAGGGCTGATGGCCCTCGTTACTCAGGCAGGGGCTGGGACAAGTACACTTCCAAAACTTCATTCCTTTAACTGGGTTGGTGAGGAATAGCAGAGCAATGATAAAAATTGTGTGTGTCTGTGTACACAAGCCCGTGTGCACATACCTGTGTGTGTACTTGCACAGGTGTCTATGCGCACAGGCAGAAAGGAGGAAAATGTGAAAGGTCATTAGGCTGCAAAGGTCAGTCTAGTATAAAATGTCAAAGCCAAGGGCAGCTCACAGCTTCCATTTGGGAAACACAGGGAACAGAAAGAAGGAAATGTTGCTTATAATTGCCACAAGGCGTGGGGTGCATAGTCGATGAAATTTGCACACTTGACTATGTCCGTTCATCAGACTGTGGCAATTTCCATTTCCCCATCGCAGTCATTGATGAACTTCGAGTAAGAACCAAAATGTCAGCCTCCCTGTTTTCTTAAATGGTGCCAAAGCTCTGACCTTTTTCATTTAGAATCCTTTCTCCTGTTCAATTCCCACAATTAAGGACGACCCTTCAGGCTGCCCGTCCGGGTCAGATGTTACTCTCTGGAGCCCACTCAGCTCTGAAGAATGACTCGGGGGGCCCTCAGGAAGACACTGAGTGTTTGGGAAAAAGCCAACACAGCGAACACGGCACCATGTCCTCATCAGCACCAACCGCCGTGCAGGGCGTCTGAGCACAGTTGTTCTGGGTCTTCAACTGGGGAGGTGACCACACTGCCAGGGGGTGGAGTCAGCATGACCATAAGCAAACACACAAACCACTGGGGGCTGTGTGTGTGTCAGACACACACACGCATGTATGCATGATCATCACATGAACTCCACTTCTATCTTTAAAGACCGAGACTAGCTACTGATTTGGCCCCAAAGCCTCCTCACCCCCCCTCCCCACAAAGCCTCTATACACGTACATTCATGCAACCCTACACCCCCTGGGGGTCTGTTGGCATCTGATTTAAGCCATACACCACCCTCATCCAAATACCAAGGAGGGGACCCAGTGAACTGCCCAGGTCCCTGCTGGGTGCAGGCCAATCATTCAGCTCTGTGTACATCAAAGACATTATCTGCTGCTTTTTCTGTCCCCACTAAGGGCTCAAAAGAATATGATTTGACTAAATAAGTCTTAATTCATGCAGTTTTTATCCATTCATATGATCTGTAAGGCCCCCTGCTTCTCAGGTGTAGTCAGGACTGCGTTCTAGAACATTGGGGCCATGATGTGCCATCCCCAGAATATTGGGGGAAACTCCGGCCATAGCTGCCCATGCAACCAAAGTCGGTCTTGGAGAATCAGTCCTTTGTTTATAGAAGAAGAGCTTGCAAGTCTCCCGCAGAGTCTGGGGCAGAACTTGCATTTGGCTGCCATCTTTTCTGGGGTTTTCTAGCCCCTGTTCTCTTTGGGGAGGGAAGGGTGGGGCCCCGTGGTCCACAACACAGCCACCAGCGCTGGGAGCCCACTCCCGGCCAGATGGCGTTCTGTCTGATACCTTGACACTGAGGAAAGGAGAGAGTGGTTTCTATAAGAAGTGAATTTCTGGAACACTCGCTGTTAGGTAACGTTCCCTCCCCCACTCCACTGTCAGCCCCTGCACCAGCCTCTCTCCTGCACGCCCCCTTACATCCGCCCAATCACAAGAATTCCAAATCACCATCCTTTCTTGCCAACTGAATACACATTTTTGCAACCCGTTAACCTGAAAAAGACCCTAAACAGCCAGTGGGCCTGAAAATGTGGAGGATTCTTCCTTCTTGCCACCCACAAATCTAAATAGGTCTTTTAAACAATCATCTCCAATTTTCAGTGCCATTTTTCTCACTGTTGAGAACAGCCTCATTCTCTCCTTGGCATCTTTTATCTTCACACGGTATCTGCCCCTCTTTCAAAATCTTAGCCTCCCCACGTAAAAAGCAAGCCCCGTATTCAATGTGAAAATACGTGCGTGACATAATTGTTACAGCAGATAAATTCCATGCATGAAATCTAATTCTCACACTCTTTGCAGAAGCTTTGTTGCCTGGGAATCATTTCTGAGAAACTGGAAAATCTTAACGAAAATCTAAGAAAACCCAATGACTTCTAACCAGAGTATGAATTTGAGGGAGAAAAATGGGTGTTTGGGTGGCAGAGCGTGGGACGGGGAATACAAAGCTGGAGGCTGAATTGAGTAAGAAGGGGAGAATGAGTCAGAAAAAGCCCCCCTGAATGTCACAGAGGGACCTCTGTCAGGGAGACTGCAAACATTAGTGTTTTATTGGTGCCCGTCCGTCCTTGATCTTGAACAGAGTGCCGTGTCTCTGACGAGACCAAGCCCGGTCTCGGCAAATGAATTAGAACCAAGAGTCCGGATGTCCTTTCTGTCAAATGGAATGAAGTTCATTTCTAACGTCCCTGGGTTGTTTCAAAGAGCTCACACCACTTTTCCTCCTATTGGCCTGGATCTTGCGGCTAATTTATTTAAAAGACTTAGTTGGCCCCTTATGGCTGGAGCCCATTTTAATCTCTAAATTGACCACTCTTCTCAATTGAATTTAGCAATGAAGAGGCTGGATGTTTCAGACTGGAAGAGTGACTTCATCCACTAACCTTGGCCTGCGGGTCTGAGTGAAGCCTGGCTCGTGGGCAGCAGCCTTGACCCTGCTCCTCAGAGTCAATCCCACAGGGACCAGCAGAGGTCCCACGCCACAGGGTCTGGTCAAGAGGTCGGCAAGACTTCAGCCAAGTAATCCATTTAGGCGGGATGTCGTCATGCAAACATGAATGCAACGTGACAGTGATTACCGTGCTAGCAATTCCGGGGGCAACAGGAAGAATCCACGTGACCCCTGCCTACACATTGTTTACGGTGCATTAAGGGAAGAAGGCATTGCCAAGTTAATATTAATAAAGGGTGATGAATCCTTAGATGGAAGACGAAACAAAATCCATGCACAGGCAGAGAAAAAAATTCCCACAGAAAGGACGGTGTGGGTGTGTGTGAGCTGAGACTGCAGAACCTACAAATTCTGAACAAAGCCACTGGCAAAGAGAGAAGAAAACCATGAACATTCCTGTTCCCACAGATTTGATCACTAGTTCAAGGCCCAAGGAGTTCCAGAAATTTGAATAAGGCGGTGCACAATTAACGAGCAGAAACTCCAGTTTCATGTTAATTAATTTTGATTAAAAATATTTCCTTCTGCTTATCTCCAAGGGTTTATTGTCAGTGCCCCAACCATCCTGTCTTTGACCTCCCTGCACTGTGTGTTTCACTTTTGCAGCTGAGCAACAAGGCGCACCTCCGAACAGCACCTGGGTGGCCCATTGGGGCAAGGAGGAAGCGTGTAATTACGCAGGAAGGAGGAGACAAAGGCAGATGCCATAATTCAGCCACGAAGATGAAACCCATGGGGCAGGAGTGTCGTTCCAGACTATCAAATCCTTAGTCAAAAACTTCACCCTGACTTATCAAACATGTGCCCAGCTTTCCCAGGTGACCACTGCAGGGGGCTGGGGCGTCAGGATTCAGGAAAGGGAGGGACAGAAATGAAATTGCCGCACCACCCGTGGAGCTCTGTGATGTCCCTGCTTCAAGGAAGTGAGGAAGGGCCCTGGTGGCGGAAGGCTGCTCGGTGACGTCTCGGGGAGGGGACTCTGCTCTTTGGGGGTGAGAAGCAGTTCTGGCAAAGCACAAGTGGGTGGTGTGAAAAGGGTGTGGGCAGGACTCACCCTCTGCTCCTGCCGTGTCTGCGAGCACAGCCTGTCTGACCACAGGTGTCCCCACCTCTCCAAACGGCCTCGTAGTCGCTCTCCCACATGTCCCATCTTTATTTAGGGCGTGCTCGCTCACACTCACACCTGGGAAGGGGCAGCGAGGGGCATCCGTTTCCAGTCTCACACGTAAGTGAGAGTGTTAAACAGTCGGTTTCCTCAAACACGACGGGACTGCGCGCATCTTCAGTGATAAAAACACTCGTCTCCACTGCCGGACGCAGCTCTCACCCGGGCGTGGACGCAGCAGCCATCCCACTTGGCCGTGCTCGTGAGTGTGCTCCGTCCACTCGGCCTTTCCTGTGGAGCTAGCCATCCCCTGAGCACTCAAGCAATGACTCTTAGCGGGTGACAGCTGTGGGCTGGGAGACCCTATATATTCCCGTGGAAGCTACAGTTTTGGGAAGGTCATTCCTCAAATGGGGCTCATTTTTCACTGGAGACAAAGGCAGTACAAGGTCTTTTCAATTTGTGTGGAATTAGGCTAGTTTTGTCCAGGTGATAACAGGAGCCCCAGACCAGTTTTCTTTATTTTTTTTAAAAAAGCACGGTCAAAGATTTATATCTTTAAAAATTCATGAAACATTGATCCAGAAGTAAAGCTTTAATGAGATTTATAAAATAAATGATGAAGCAAAAGTTATGGCTGTAGGAAACAAACCCTTATCGAGGGGATCTTGTTATTTGAAAATTTAGTATTCCCCCTAGAATTATCTTTAATGAATGAGATGTTAGGCCTATAAGGTTAGAAAGAGAGGTAAGAGAGGGTGTAATAGAAGTAATACTTTTTATTGTGTTCAAGAAAATTCCAAGAAACTTAACATTATTGCTATTAACAGTTTGCAGCTATTGATTAAGCATAGAAATTGGGCTCATAATATAAACATTGCTTTGATTATGGACACCCAGAAAAAGAAATTATAGACGTACAAAAAAGTGCTTTTTTCCCTTTAGATTGGTAATTTTTTTCCTTGTTTCTTTTTTTTCTTGCTTTCCCATCTTTCTTCTTCTATCTGACTTGTTACCTTTTTCAGATAACCAGTGTTTACCGACTGACATAGTTCAATGCAGAGCTCTCTCCACGGACCATATAATTGTGGCACGAGCCAATGTGGATATATTCATCGAAAATGTCATTTGATTTAACCAATGCTTTGGGAAAACTTAAAACTTTTCCCTGCACCTGGCTTCTTTTATTTAACATTGCATCCTGGAATTCTCCCTCCATGGGGATAGAATTCCTTCCACTTCCAAGCTACAAAATATCCCCCGGTATGGAATGGAAATTCTACTAGGTGCTGGCTCCCCAGATATCACCGAGTTGACTTGCTAGTGAGGCAAAGAAGAGGGTCTTGCTCAGTGGCATAGGGAGAGGCCCATCACAGCAGAGCCCTGTGATGTCTCAGAGAGGGACCGGCAGTGTCTGGAAGGGCGTTTGTTGATGAGACTCTGAAGTCCAGGCAAGCCTTCCATTCTGAGGCTTGGTTAGTTTGGGTAAGGGACGTAAAATAACAAGCTTCTGTTTCCAGTTCTTGCAGAGCAGCTTCCCCTTGAGCAGCTTTGTAGGAGTATGACCGACATGCGCTAAACTGCACCTACTTCAACGGGGCTGTTCTACAAGTTTGGACACGAGTATAGACTCGTGACACTGGTGTCACAAGCAAGACGGCAAGCATGTCCATCCCGATGGGTCAAGGACCGGTCTTTGTTGTCTGGTACCCAGGGTCCAAAAAACCATTGTTTCATTTGTTTCATTGGGCCGGTTTCCGGCAGGAGGGTCAAACTCGTTTCTGTCATTGCCGAGGAGGAGTGCCCTATGAGATCATTTAGGCTTGAAGGCCACGGGCAGGCAGCGATTTTGAAACAAGAGGTTTAGTGAGTAAACAGTGGCTTGATACTTTCGATTGAATAATTTTTATGTCTTTCAGAAAGTTACTTGCAACGTTTTTCTCTCTGCACGAAAGTGTTCCTAAAAGAACAAAAATATGTTCACAGAGACAGTGTAATAGCCAAGTGGCACAAAGGTAGACAGTACGCTACGTGGGTACAGGGACGCTTCTGTCTCCAGGGTCCCCCTCACAGACCTTCTTCAGCCTGAGCTGAAGGGGAGGCTGTGAGTAACACCTGTGGGTGGGGGAGCCCATCCACGTGCGCCACGGCCGAGGCCGCCGATGCCACACACGTATCCAGGCGTGGCTGTGTCAACTTATGTCAAAGGTCAGGTTTTCCTGCTCTTTCTGTCGGGGGACCGTTTGTTGCGTCATCTGAAGTCCAGCAGCTGCGCCACAGCCCTTGGGACCAGAGACGGCACACCCACCCACAGCTACCCCGGGGCAGAGCCCCAGAGAAGGATGAGGTCTCATCTGTTGTCTCCTCCTCACAGGTCCTGGTTCAACCAAGAGACCCCGTTCTCCACCTGCAGAGGCTGCGGCACCAGTTACAAGGTGATCAGCACAATTATGTGTGGCTGTGATTCATTCATGGGTGTTTCCGGCTCATTTACTGATATTAATGACTCCGGGAAGGCCCTCAGAAGTACAGATATAACACTTTTGTCCCCTGCCATATTCCATAAATCTCTCAGGAAAGCACTCTGTGGCATTAGTGGGGTTATCTATCCTGTCTGCCAGCCTCTAAATCATGGCAGACAGGATTCCCCCGGGTTCTGGGCCTCTGGTGAAGCATAAAATGAAGACACTTGAGGAGGGAGGCAAACAACCCAGAATTGGGGGGTTATGAGTTGGGTTCTTACATCAAGGCCCCATTTTCCTCCTTCTTGAGTTAAACTATGCAATGACGTGTATTCCAAGAGGAAAAGCTGATGGGTCAAAGGGACCGGGAGGCCGTGTCCCCAAGGCGGGGGTCAGTTTACCAAAGTCAGGCATTCCAATCCAGTTTTCAGTAATAGCCAGTGTGTTCTTGTGTCCCAAATCCCACACCAGTCGCCGAGAAGCAGTCAGTGAGCTAGTTTGGGGCAAAATACCCCTTTAGGATCGTCAAATAGTGTGGCAATGAACTGGTGCCACTCAGCGAGAACAGTTCAGTGCCAGGCAACAGACTTTTTTGGCGTAGAAATCATTAGTTAGGTCTGAAGCAAACTAAAAGTGGTGTGTCTTATTTGCAAGGTTGTGAAGGGGATGTAGTCTCCAAGTGTACGCCTTCTAATCTCCATTCCTCTCCCAGTTCTGCTTCTGTGAAAACTCAGTTATCAGAGCTAACTCTCAACAAGGTCCCCACACATGGTTTTGGTGGAGATAAAAACTTCCTTTTCTAGATATGTCAAATAAGGTCTTTTAGATTTCTAGCTATTGTGGTGTTTGCCAAATAAAAAGTCACTGAATAGTGTGTCCAGTTACCCAGAAAACCAACGGGCTAATTACAAGAAGTAAGAATTAAGGGAAACTAAGTAGCTCCAAGGGAAAATGTAAAAACCCAGTAGTCAATTTGGCTGCATGTTTTAGCAAGTACATTATTGGGACAATACAAAGGAGTGACTAAGTGCAAAAAACAATATTAAGAATTGAGTCTTATAAGTTAACCCAGCTAGAGAAGGAAAAAATAGCCAGGAAAAAAAAAACATGCCCTGGCTGGTGTGGCTTAGTGGACTGAGCACTGGTCTGTGAACCAAAGGGTCGCTGGTTTGATTCCCAGTCAGGGCACAGGCCTGGGTTGCAGGCCAGGTCCCCTGTGTGAGGCACACAAGAACCAATCACACATTGATGTTTCTCTCCCTCCCTTTCTTCCTCCTTTCCCCTCTCTCTAAAAATAAATAAATAAAATATAAAAAGAAAAGAAAATCCAATAAAATGCAGGTGAAAGTTTGGTGGTCTGTACCCTTGTTCTGTGGCCTTGATGGTCTGTGCCCATGTCCACATGCCGCGCAGTCGTCAGCTCAAGCCGAAGCTCTGGGGGCGGACGCTCTCTGCTTCTAAAGACCGTTCGCCTCGGGAGGGCCCTCAGAACCTTCCACTTGGGTCTCCCACGGAGAAGGTCTTAGTAAAAGACTGAGTTGAGGATAGTTTTGCCACTTTAACAGATACACATGAATCCAAAAATCGATCCCTTGGATATTTACTGCTATTCTAGTTCTTAGTAGCTCTTGTTATCATCCTTTCAGTTGGGTTTGGGGGCTGTATTTCTTTGATGTCTAGGTTTTAGACACTACAAAGTGTGTTTAGGAGAATGTTGGGGAAAGACTCCTTGTACTTGTTGATACAACCGGGTATACTGCTTGAGTTCCTGCAGTAAGTGACCATGTCTGCTTGCAGAAGCATGGAGCCCAGCACTGGAAGTGATAGCCACAAATATACGGATCTGCCTGTTACTAACTCATGGGCAAAGAGTTGACGTGTTCTACAGGCAACCAACCTCATTGTCGTGTAAGCCAATACCTTAGATCTCCGAAGTTCTAGACTCTGTGAGAATCCTGTGAAATTGAAGTTTAGAATTCTCTTGTTCTTCCTTCCTTCCCTGAAGATTGGAGATGATATAGTTAGTAAAAACCACTGAGCAAATGAAAGGGTTTTTAGAAGCTATTTAGTAAGAGTCCCAATAAAACAGAATTCCCTATCACTTGGGAATTAAGTCATAACCCCCCAAGTAGGGACTGCAAAGAAGTTTTGCTACTATGAGAATCACATCATTTCAGAAAGGAAAGGTTTCTGTCTGTCCTTAAAAATAATCAAACCACGTTCAAAAGGAACGCTGAAAACCCCCACAGAAGGCAGTTCTGCGGAATTCACCTGGAGACGAGCAAAGGGGCCCGGAGGTGTATTTGTGTCCCATCTTGACGCACGTTCACAGCTTTACCGGACTTCTGCTGGTGGCAAGTGAGACTTCTCAGGGACGCCCCTGCAGCCTCAACGATTTTAGTAAATGTCCCCATCAACGTTGAGGAGTACATTTTTTCAACCTATGATGGGTAAGTTTATGCAAACACTCTTTATGAGCTTCCACTTGAAGTTCTTTTACTCTGGAGCGTATCTCTCACACTCTGTAACAGCCTCCTGGCAGCTCTCCGAAGACTGAGTTTCCAGTGAAGCTGTCAGGGTCAGAACCTCACTGTCCTACATAGCGAGGAGCCAGGGCACGGCCTTGGGTCTCAGGTCACCCCCTTTTGCACCAGCACCTAGTTTTGTACCAACCTCTGAGCACGCAAACAGCCACCAACCTTGCTGACTATCCTTAATTGGGGTTCCCACCAAGGTCAAGAATTATCTCTGCTTACGAAGCGTTAAAAAATCACGAACTTTACCAATAGCGTAACTACTTCCAGTGAACACATCAAACTTCTCACCTCTATTCCGCTCGCCTGAGGAAATTTTGCCTCTGATAAGTTCTCTTTTTCTAGGGGTGAAGTCAGTTTTGTTTCAGCTTAACTCACATGAAACTTTTCCTGTGTCCATCTTAAGATCCAACCCATCAATAACAAAGAGTAATTATATAGTTTCTAAAGGGACTCCTAATAAATAGATATTAGAGATGTAAACATTCACAAATAGAGATTGGGGAGTCATGAGTTTCCACTGTAGTAGCATTTGAAGGATTAATTTATAGACATATGAGGACATGGAAAAGTGACAGGACTGAGATATAAGCCTATGTGTGGGGCGACGCTGTGTCTTGTAGTGACAACAAAGGCAGAACGAACACCCTGACCGACCAACAGAACCAAAGGAGACCCCCAGCCACATCTGTCAGAACCAAAGGAGACCCCCAGCCACATCCGTCAGCAAAGCCCCCATGGCCCAGCTGCTGCAGGTTCGCCCCAAACTGTGTGGGTAGGACTTTGCCGATGAGACAAGAGAAGCGCTATAGAAAGCTCTTGGTCGCTGGTGGTCCCATGGCAGCTGAGTCAGAACAACACAAAGAGCTGGCCTCTCTTGGAAAAATGTAGAAATGATGATGCAGGCACAGAGTGGGGGTTGATAAAGGGCTAATTTTAACTCACAGCCTATTAATGTGTGGGGTTCCGCAAGAGGTCCAGTGACTAAAGACTTGGTGACTTAATGCAGTGTGACGATTTCAGCAAAGGTGGGAACCCACTGTCCACAGTACCAAGTGAGACCCGGAGAACTTCTTAACTCCATCATGGTTACTGGCTGGGCAAGTGTGGAGGGTTCTGTACTCTGTGTTAAGGGAGGGATTCGCCTCCTTAGGAGGCGGCATGTCCTGGGTCATGTAATTGACTGTGACAAAATTACAGCTTCCACTTGGAAACCTTCTGCCCTTTCTGAGCTAAAATAGGACGTAGATAGATGGGCTCTGTCTTGGAACACAACACAGGTCATCTACATATCGGATCGGAATACAACCCAAGAGGAATGGGAGGTCTTCAGGTCGTGGTAAAGCAGGTAATGCCTCAGCAAATCCTTGGGGCGTAATGGTCTGAGTACGGTGTCAATTTTCCCAAGAGAACCAGACAAATACTTACTCTGTTGCCAACAGGGAGCATGAAAGAAAGCAATGTACCACTAGAAAAGAAGCACTCTTACGAGGCAGCAAAGACAAACCAGCATTCGGGGTTGGCACCACAGGGAAGGCAGGGGTGAATGTTCTATGTATGACCCCCAGGTCCCCCACAAACCCACATCCCTGCGCAGTATCGGTTTGTTCTTCTGTGAGTGCTGTAGGTCCTGGTGTTGCTGACGTTGGTGCTGCCTGTGTTGTGTTGCTAGGAAGACAGGAGTGTTACAAGAGCTGTTATAAGGTATGATGAGTCCTTATCAGATATATGATTTACAAGCATTTGCTCGTTCTATGAATTTTACTTTCAACAGATTCACTCACACAAATGAAAAGACATTCATCGTCTGTAAGTCTTCCCCATGATGCAAGCTTTCTTCTGTGTTCAGAAATTCTAGAAGCTTAGTCCTTTTGTAAAATATTATTACAATATTCATTAATCTAAACAGTAGTAACTTCTCCATATGAAATGTCTACTGTTATCTAAGCATTAGCATGGAAGGAAAGGCAGCAAGATGAGAGGGTTTACAAAGAGGGATAATTTTGCATGCTGAACTAATAGAAATCCTATTATTAGACAATCTAGCTATATAAATACAGTAGACCCTTGTAGTTCAATTCATTAAATAGCCATATGAGAGATTAAAAATTTTTATTAACTTCCCCTTGAGCTAAATGAAGATTTCAAAAAAGCAATTATTCTTGTGTCTAATGGGGAACACCCAAAAACCAGCCAAGCCTACATCAAGTGCCGAACTTTGTCCTGTGGTTGGTCTGAGCTAACCAAGTCCTCCGGATTAAGCCAAAAGGCTCAATTCTGAGATCAGAGGGGGCAGCCCTTGGATACCTGAAAGAGGTGGACACCTGCCTCTGACCAGTGAAAGAGCACCTCATTCTACGCAGCAATTCTGTTCTTCGAAACCCATGTGCTCATTGTGCTGTTCGCAATCAAATCTATTTTACATGGACCAGACGTTTTGCTATCAAAGACATATTACAGCAAATCCTTTCAAAAACAAAGAATGTTGTGTGAATAATAATTACTCTCTGGTTAATCTGTGCAGCACAGCAAATTCGAATTCTCAAATACTGCATTTTCTTAAATTTGGGGCACGCCCCGCGGAGGGCTGTGAGAAGGCAGCTGAACAATAGAGATCCTTCTGCAGAGATGAAGAGCCAGGAGCAGCAGGCACCAGGGCGCAGCTCTGGTCCCTGCCCTCCGAGGACCGTGTGGGGTGTGGAAAGCCTCCAGAGAGGAGCAGCTATGGTGATTCCGTTCACGGAAATGAAGACCCTTGAGAAAATGTTCGTGGATTCGAGCCTATTTAACTTGGAACAGAGGAAGACAAGGCCCTTCTTGTTCACCATCTTCTGAAACATACACTTGAGGGAAAAGGTTTGCAGTAAAATAGGTAGTCAAAAAAGCATACAGCAGATGACCATGGCTCTGAACAAATACATATGAGCAAAGACTCCAAAGGCAATACAGTGAGGATAGCAGATACGTTGGTGTCTGGTAATATGCATTTCTAATATGCATTTCTTCCTGTCCTGCATTTCTATATAAAACTTCCTTTCCTGTCATTACGTGGCATCACATTGAGTGTATACTTACATATAAACATGTAATGCAGTAATAATGTTCCATGTGATATGTGAAGTAGAGAGGGGGAAGCAAGGCAGCTTCGCACCTGGGCAGCACAGTGGACAAGGTCATCCAGGAGGAAGGAGTTAATTCCTCCCTCCTTCTCAAGTCACCTCCCTGCCTGACTCTTCCCTGCTGAGGCTCCCGCCCTGTCAGCCTCAAGGAGCCAACATTATTCCTCCCCTGGGGTAGTGGGGACACCATGCTCTGTCGTTTACTGATTGGACCACACAGATGAGTTGACCGGACTCCATGCTGGTTGGTGACTAGGGAGGCAGCTGGGACCAGACACCATCGCCCTGCGCCCCTGCCTGACCATACTTACAGAGATGATTATAATGAGGCATGATGCAGTCAGAGGGGCAGACAGAGACATGAGGAGGGCCCTGTGTTTGGGGCGCTAAGGAGGGCTTCCTGGTGGGAATGACACTGACACTGGGTAAGGGACAGGCTGGGAGAGGGGCCCCCAAACACCTGGAGGAATACCTGGGATGTACACAGAGCTCAAGTTGGAAAGGGGGGAAAGTGCCAGAGCTGGAGAGCTGGGGAACTGATGGGTTGCAAAGGTCGCTGTCAGGGCTCCTGCTGAGTCTGTTTGTTTATCCTAAACAAGCTCTGGTGGGGGGGGGTGAGATTTCTGAGCAGAGAATGATGTGGTAAGAGCAGCCTTTCCAAGAGAGGAGAGATGCAGAGAGATGTGTCCGTTTGCTAAGTAGGGAGCCCATAGACGCAGAGTAGAGGAGAGAAATGCAGGGCCCGGGAGGTGAGTGCAGAGGACGTTCCAGCAAAAGCAGTAAAGACCATGTGAGCCAGGAGGTTGCAGAGAAGGTCCAGAATCCAGAGTAACCCAGGGAGCAGAAACCGGATTTAGAGAATGGTCAGGGCGGAGAGGAAGAAAGTAAGGGTCCTGGGATGGGACATATCTTTACGGAACAGACACAGGAAACAAGAGAGCACAGCACAGGTGGTCCTCAAGTCCAAGGAGAGCCCATGACAACAACTTTCTGGCTGGTGAGGGGTGGCAGGGGTGAGGTGCACGTGGAGGTGTGGGGTCAGGAACCGTGAGTGCAGCAAGGCCGTGGGTCTGCCCAGGGCGTGCGGCAGTGAGCGGGCACCGGGAAACCAAGTTTGAGCCTCGCCGAGACCCCTACCTTCCCAGACCACCCCGGCCTAGAGAAGAAAACACAAGGGACCGAGGAGCAAGAGTCATCACCAGGTCAGGGGGCACCGAGAGTGGCCCTCTGGGTGAGGGTTCCTGGGCACCAGCCCTCCTCTGCCAAAGTTCCCCATTCACTCCAATGATGATGCAACCCCTACCCTGCGAGGGGTACCCCTAGAGATCCACAGGTAGGTGACCCTGACAGAGGTAGGTGTCTGTCCCAAGGAAACGAGCCAAGACAGGTGTGTAGTGTGCCATGGCCGGCATCACAGGGGACTGGGTGTCCATGAAGGTCCCAGGGGTCCAGGGATCGAAATGCCTGAGCCTTGTCTCCCGGGGCAGCCTTGACAGCAGCTTCACATGGAGAAGGGGGAACAAGGCCCTAAGCAAGAGGTGCGGGTGGGCTGGCCAAGGACAGGTAGGACCGGAAGTGAGCAGGGGCAGGAGTGCAGGGGACAGACGGGGCCAGAGTGATGGAGCAGACACCAGAGAGCTGCTCAGGGGCAGGGCGTGGAGCCCTTGGACTTCACCGCTCAGTGGGGCACTGTGCTCTATGTCTGGGAGAAACGGAAGGCATTTTAAAGCAATGTAATCGCATGGACCTTCAGAGGCAGCTGACACTATTTCTACAGATGATCAAGCATAAAGATGTTAATCATAATTAGCATCGTTTTTAAACTATGGCAAAGGCCTTGTTAATTCTAAGAATGACCATCAGGAGATTCCATGAAATGTCTGTTCCTAGACCTTTATGATGTCATTGTAGCCAAAAGGTAAAATGCTCAGGGTATGAGGTCAGAATTGGGGAAAACTGAATCTTCCCTCCATGCCAGACCGACCACCTTCACTTCCGGCTTCTTCACTATTCATTGCAGATAGTGACTCTTCCTCTCCCTCTCTCTCTCTTACACACACACACACACACACACATTACAGAGATGGTAGCACACTAAACACGCTGTTTTGTCATGTCTTTATTAGAATATTTCATGAAGACCACTTTCTGTCATTATATGCAGAACTGCTTCTTTATTTTTGAGAGACGTGTGATTTTCTCTTACGCAGGGGCATCACAATGTGTTTCTCCAGTTTCCTGTTTTCCGATGGGCTTGGGCTGATGACAGCCCTGTGCCGCCACAGGAAAGCACTGCAGACAGCAGCTGTGCAGTGTGCGTGAGTGCGAGCCACCCGAGGGTGGAAGTGCTGAACTACTAGTTCCTAAAAAGGTGTGCCCCTTTTAATGTTAGGTGTTGTCTGTTTTGTTTCATAAAGGTTTTAAGAGTGTAGACTCCCCAAGGCAATTAGCCCTGTCTCTCCACACCGTCGCACACTCCTTGTGCTGCCAAACGCCTTGGCCATTGTCAGTGGTAGGGGAGAGACACTACTGCATTTTAGATTTATTCTGAGTATTTCTTATGCTTGACCACCTTTTCTGATGTTTAAGGGTCACCTGATTTTTTCGCTGTGACAGATTATAACCTTGGCCCATTTTTCCAATGGGCTGTTAGTAACTTTCCTGTACATTTGTAGGGCTCCTCATGTACTGAAGAAATTAAGCTCTTAATGAAATAAGTTACAAGAGTTTTTAAATTTTATTTATCTTTCAAATGTATTTTTAATATTTTTTCATGTATAAATTCTTTGCCTCTATGTAACCAAATTTATAAGGATATATATATATATATATATATATATATATAAAATGGATTTGGGGTCAAATTTATAAAACTTTCTAGACCGAGGTTTTTAAAAAATTATCCCACATCATCTTCTAACAATTTTTATAATTTCATTATTGTACATATAATTATTTTCATCATGAACATACTTGGATATAAAAATAGGAAATACACTGTAATTTTCTCCAGATGACTGACTATAATTGCTCTAATACATTTCATTTAATATCAACCTTTTCCCTGCAGATTTCAAATCTCATCTTTATGATATACAAAATACCTAGTGTGTTCAGGCCTATTTTGCTCACATCGATCTATTTATAAAGTAGATCATATTATTTTCAATGTAGGAAGGATATCCTATCTTTATTCTCCTATTTCAGAATTTTCTGGCTAAATTTGTGAGTCTACTTTTCCATAGAAATTTTAAAATCAGCTTATCTGGCTATAAAAAAAACACCCATTGGAAATTTTCTTTAAATTTCATTAAATTTCTACATTAACCTGGAGAGAATTTAATTCTCTCCTTACAATTCTGAGTCTGCCTGTCTGAAACATAGTAAACTTTCATTTGTACAAAACTGACTTTGTGCCTTTCAGTAGTTTTAAAATATTTCTCATGTAGAATATGTGGCACTCTTATTAAAATGATACCCACACATTTAATCTTTTTGGTCACTATTGTGAAGCCCCCCGTCCCTCGGCTTCTCCATGGTGCGAGACTCTGCTGATGCCTGCGCATTGGTTTGGAACCCAGCACCTTACCTGTCGTTTCCCATCATTTCTCCTGGAAGTTTGACAGCCCTGTGGTGCGCACACTCGGGTAATGTCTCTCTTCTCCTGTTGTCCCACCTCCGCTCCTTCCCTCTCCCCCCTCCCCCTCCCTCCCCTCCCTCTCCCTCCCCCTCCCTCCCTCCCCCTCCCTCTCCCCCTCCCTCCATCTCTATCTCTGGCCAGCACCTTTGACATAGTGCTGAAGAACAGTGACGACAGTAGATGAGCTTTTTAATTGTCCCTCACTTCAGTGAAATGTGTATGTGAGGAGCAGGCTGCTGCCTTCTGAGACGTCATGTGTGAGGGGATATAAATATCTGTTTCTTTATTTCCTTTTAGATCATGAACTTATGTCAACTATTGGTGAAACCTTCTTGGCACATTCAAAACTGATCTTACAACTTTTCTCTTCTAACTTCTTAAAATAGCAAACTAAATTATCCTTTTAAACTACCCTTGAATTCCTAAAATAACTCCATTTTTATCATTTTATTTTTTATGGCACTGCTGGGCTGTGGTCCTAATATTGCTCACCTACAAAAATTATTGCACCCATAGTTTTATTCCATAATCCTATTTTTGTTAGGGTTGGCAAAATATGACTAAAAATGCAAAAAGAACTCCAGAGCTCCCCATTTCCCCCTTTTATGTGCTCTAGAACACCTTATTAATGTTGGCAGTACATATTTCTCAAGAGTTTGGTAGAATTTCCTGATAAAATAACCTGGGCTGGTTGTTTTTCTCAAAAGGTAGCTCTTCATCGCTTTCTACACGCCCCTACAGTCACTGGTCTCTTTAAACGTCTCCCTTCCGAGGGGTCTGTTTTCAGTGGGCAGTTTGTCTTGGCGTCTGAGTTATTTATGTAGCAATGATCAGAGCAATGTATTTGTTCACTTGATCAATGTGTTAGGATGTGATGCTGTTTCACCCGGAACACAGGTGTGCTGGGACACCTGCCCCGTCAGGTGCGCTCTCGACTCTGAAGTGACTCTGCTGGTCATGTTTAATAACTTTACCCCAAAGCCTGACATAAAGTCATGACCTCTGGGTTTGGTTTTGTTTGCATGTGGTAGGTATTTACTTATTCTTTCACTTGAAATGTTTCTGATTTTTTCCTGTTGGCTGTCCCTTGAATGCATTCTTCTCTACGCAGTGCTCAGTGTTGCTGGTGAGGAGCCCAGGACCACTAGGAATGTTCCAGAATGTTCCTACTCTTAACCATAGTTTGTTGAAGTTCGCCCCAAATATTTTTAATTCAATGAACTTACTAGAATATATCTAATATATAAACTTGTGTCAATTTCCCCTGGAATTCCACGTGTCCTTTCAATCTGTAGATTTTAGGGTATTTTTTAAAATTTATGAAATATCTTCTTGCATTGTGTTTTTTATTATATTTTTTCTGTTCTACCATTTTGGTTCACTCCTCTAAGGACCCTGGTTCTTCATACATTGACTGTCCTGTGTTTCTCTCACCTCTCATTATACTTGTTAACACTGTATAATGTCCCTTGTGCTGCTTCCAATAAAACCTTCATTACAGGGACAGTTTTCCTTGCCGTTCTGTTTTTTCCTAAAGCCCTACAGTTCATCTTTCTTCTTCACATCCTTCTCTTTGGCTTCAATTCTACTTTCACTTTCTACTCCAATGGAGGTTACTGCTCAGGTGATTTAATTCTTGTTTTTGCTTTTATTTTTAAAACCATCGGTATTTTTGGTCATGACTTATCCTGCTCTGTGACAACATTTTATTTTGTGTCTGCCATCTTTTCCATCTGGCTTACTCTTTTTTCTTGTAACACGTTGGCACAGAAAGACGTGGGATTCTGATTGGCCGATTCCCTCCCAGAGCCACGCGTTGCAGAGGCTCATGGGTGGCGCTCTAACAGGCCGGATGGAATTCCCACGACACACCGCGAGTTCTTCGCCTCTGGTTCTCCCCACACAGCTGAGATCTACAATGAGTCATTTTCTTAAAACATGGCCAGGTTTCATGATTTCTCATTCGTTCCCATCTTCCTCCATTCTTCTTTACACACGTAGTTTGGGGAAGCTCCTTTTGCCCTGAGAAGGATGCTGCCTCGGCCCCTTCATGTGCTCCTTAGGACTCAGAGAACCTGCTACGCCCCCAATCCGCATGTTCAGGGTCCTCGCTCCATGTGTCCCCAGCCCATCGCTCACCTTCGTGGAACTCCTGCAGATGTCAGACATCAGACGTGGTAGTTCAGGCTGCTCACACCTCACAGTTCCGCCGAAGTGTGCGTGTGTGTGTGTGTGTTCCTTGTTCTCCTTATTGCCTTTGCGAGGTTTCTTCAAGGAGAGCAGGTGATGTCTTCTTTAATCCAATGTCTGTTATAAGGAAAGTCCCTGCTCCGCCCTCCACAGGTCTTTAAATCACAGTTCTGTAACTAAAAAAAGTATTCTTCTGTTTAACATGCACATCGTTAGAACCTGTCGAACATTAGGCCCTGCACAGGTGCTACAGACATTCATGACCTGACCAGATATGAGCGCGGTGCTCTGGGACCCCGGTGGACCGAGGGGTTTACTGGACACCCTGTGCTTTTAGTCAGCGAAGCCTGAAGTGACAGGACACCTTGGATGGGTGTCCAGAGTCATCCCCACAGAGGTCAACAGCTGAACTTCAACAAATCCGTGTGTGATCGAAGTTCTGGGCTGGTATCAGCAGTCAGCTTTGGTTTCTGAGCTAAGCCCCTGGCAACAGCTGTTTCTGACCCCTTGTGAGGACGGAGCCTTTCCCACAGTGGCCCTCCCAGCTGGGAATCGCAAACAGTCTGCTCTTTCAAACCAGTTGTTTCCCAAAGCATTTGTCTGTCTGCCTAGGATTTTCTAGAGCCAGAACCTAGTACTGCAGGAGTCGGTCTGCTACAACTGAAGGCCAGGCCAGCTGCCAGCCCGGGGCCAGTGACGGGGTCCACGTGGTGTCGCCTTACTCGCAGCTGCTTTTCCCAGACCCTAGCAGGCCCTCTGTGTAATTCCCTGTGTGTTTAAGGAAAGAAGGAAGGCAGGAGAAGGGGAGGGGAGGGAAGGGGAAGGAAGGGAGGAAGGGGAAGGAAGAAAGGCAGGGGAAGGAAGGGAGGGAGGGGAAGGAAGGGAGGGAGGGGAAGGGAGGGAGGAAGGGGAAGGAAAAGAGGAAAGGGAGGGAGGGAGGAGAGAAAGAACTTTCTACGACAGAGGAGAACACACCCAGCTCTGATTTCCTTGTACGACTCAGACAGCAAAAAAATAAACTCGGGGTGCAAAAACAGACTATGCAAAACTGATTTCTCATTAGGGTAAAGATTTTAAAATTAGACTGGAAAATACCATGTTTTTCATAATATCACTTATTTGGGGATCTTGAAGGGCCCTTTGCAAGCTCCAACATTCTCCTACCTTAATGTTCTCACAGTGGATGGATTACTAAAGTTTACACATACTCCCATTTAACAAACAAAGAACTGGAGTGATTGATGACCTCAGGCGGGAAACAGTAGCAATATTATGCAAGTATTTTTGGAAAGTCAGCTATTTCAACACAAAGGGAGAGAGAAATTCTTGATGAATCCTGACAATTAAAGGGTGACTTTTCCTGAGGCAAATGTATGCAATGTATCCAATGGTTAGTGATGAGAAGCCACCTCACCTGAGAAGGACATGCAGTAGCAAAACCAGCCTCCTCAAGGAGCCTCTGTAAATTGCAAAAGTGATTTTGACTCAAGTTTAATATGGGAGACCTATGTAATAACATGCAATTTTCTTTTCATGAGTGTGTTTCTTTTTTAGACTCTTTAAAGTTATTCCTTTTAGAGTACCACTCATACTCTGACCCCCTAAAGGTTAAAGCAATGTGGAGAAGGCTCCCCACCACAAAGGCTTTCTCAGTTAAAAAAAAAAATTCCAAAGGCACTTGGAAGAATCACTGAACTGTAACAACCAACACACAAAATTCTGTGACTTTCCAAGTACAGATATTTTTTAAAAAAATATGCCCAGAGTCTTCCTGGGTTTTATTTGTAACTTGATAGAATTTCATTCTATGTACTGTATTCACTCTCTACAATGAAGTAAAAATGGAATTCATACACTCAGAATTTTTTCAACCACCAAGCTCTGTGTGGACTCATTCAAACTCAGAGCCACAGGCCTTCTTAAATTACTGAAAAACTGCATTTTATTCCTGTTAAGGCAAAACTAACAATGCCAGCATTTGTCAAGACAGATGATAGAAAATAGATGAGAAATGGAATAGGTACATAAATGGACAGATGGAGGGATG
Organism: Sturnira hondurensis; assembly: GCF_014824575.4. Lineage (NCBI taxonomy): Eukaryota > Metazoa > Chordata > Mammalia > Chiroptera > Phyllostomidae > Sturnira > Sturnira hondurensis. The sequence goes on along the minus strand of NW_028072798.1, from coordinate 9,003,690 downwards.
GATAAATAGATATGGAGGAGAGAGAGGCTACATGAGCCGCCAAATGAAAATAGTTATGGAATAGGTACATAAGTGGATGAATGGATGGACGGAAGAATGGATGGATAGATACGGAGGAGAGAGAGGCTAGATGGGCCGCCCAATGGAACCGCAGGTGTACCGCCACAGACATAGAGCAACAGCGCTCTGGAGCCAGAAGCATCACTAGACCCCGTCAGGCCGCTGCCCCACCCCACATGAACCAATTGCGAGGCTGAGAGAGCTGAGCCTCTGGGAAATTGGCCGTCCTGCTCACATCGACAGTGACAGATGGGAACCAAAATCCAGTCCCTCCACCTGCAATGCGGTTGTCCCCGCTGCACTCATCTGCTCTTCCAGGTTAGCCGAGGTCGGACCTGAGCCACTGTTAACCCTCATCAGTGCAACCCTTCAGTCCCCACTCAGTAGCTTCCGCCTCCTCTTGCTCCATGCACAACATCATCTTGCTCTTCCCCATCCTTGACTCTTCCACCCACAAAACTCATCACTAAACACTATTCCACAGGCGCCTCGCAGTGGCTGGTTACTCTTCATTAGCCACGGGTCCCTGACCCCCAGACCAGTGCACTGGCCGTGGTTCCGGCCGATGGCTGTTCCATTCTGATCGTTCTTAGCACACAGAGGACTGGGTCACGGGGTTGGCTGGGCTGTTCGTGCTTACACAGACAGGCCTGTCTCTCCCGGTCCAGCCAGGCCTGGGGCACCCTTCCTCATTCAACCTTGCTCCCTACGCTCCCTCAGCCCCTCTTTCTCCACCCTCCTTTGCATCTACTATTTGTACAGGGTCTACAAAGGGATCCCAGGAAATTGCTTTTGAAAGAGCATGAGATTCACCACCATGTTCCAACAGGTTTCTCGCCGCGTTCAAACACGTTCTCTTCTGAGCCTTTATTTTCTTACGTTCTCTACGTACAGTCTCACTGACCTCCCGCCCTTGTCTGTTCTCATATTACCACACCTAACCCTACATCCAGCTTTGTTTCTACTCTGTCACTTGCACACAGCTGCCGCATTTGGTTCCAGGGACAGCTGGACACGGTTGCCAGTGGCATAGTTCTTAAAGTAGCTTTTATTAGCTCATCCTAACAGCTTAATAGATTTAGCAGAACTACTTGAGAGCTGGGTACCACAAAAGCTTCTGAAAACGATTGATATAAATCTCATGAAACACTGTTCTGAGCCTGCTGATTCTTTAACATTTTAATCTGAGAAAAAATAGGCCATGATTCTTCTGCCTAATGGGAAAATTTGGGAGGTCAAGAAAAGAACTTATTTTTCTCCAAATACTCTTTCCACACTCCATGCTGAATGGTACACACACATAGTCCCTAGAGCTAAGATAGACAGACCACCCCTTCCACTTGCTGAGCCAGGGGTGGGTAGACTTTATCTGCAAAGACCCAGATGGTAAACATTTTGGCTTTATGGGCCATAAGGTCTCGGTTGCAACCACTGGGTTCTATTCTTGTGAGAGGAGGCAGCTCTCACAGGTGTAAATGACGGACCTGCCTGAGTTCTGATAAGGATTCTTTATAGAAACAGGCAGCAGGTCCGGCAGCAACCTGCAGGTGTAGATGGCAGAGTCCCGCTCTAAACCAGTACGACATGGAAATCAGAGAGGAGCCGACAGGGAGGAGAACCACAGTCATCTGCTAACCAGTTTAGCGTAGCCGTGGAGGACACTTCCTCACACGCTCGGAGGTGGTCGCAGTCCCAGGGATAAAACCCCATTAGCATTTTGGGAGATTAAATTTTAAAGAAAAGTCAAAGGGGAGCAGCGGAGGAAACACTGAGCCACAGAGGAGATTCTAGAAACTCCACACAAGCATCTGTGTCAACAGCCCGCTGAACTTGGATTAGAGAGGAATTCATCAGGAGATCACTGGTAGCCTTACTGAAGGGCAGTTTATGAAGGGGCACACTCACGGAAGCCCACCCTCAGTAGATGAAGACCTGAATAGTTTAAGAACAAGCAAGAGATGCCTGGATGTTTGAGGATGTCTGATTCACCTCCGCGGGGCTGCTTCTCCACTTTAAAAAGACCTGCCTCCATCCTTATCACCGTCTTCATCTTCCTCATCCTCACCTTCATGACTTTTGTGATCCTCATCACATTCATCACCTTCCTCGTGTTCATCCTCATCTCGTCGTCATCCTCGTGATCGTCCATGTCACCATCTCTGTCCTCATCATTATGGTCACTATCATTTTTGTGGTCAGCCTCATCACCCTCCCCATCACCAATATTTTTTAAAGTTGCCCTGGAGGAAGCATTACGCTCAGCACTGACGTGTTGCATTCGGTTACCCTTCTAACAGCCCTGTGAAACAGGGGCAAACAGTGCCGTTCTCACTCTGCAGACAGGAGGCCAAGACTCACTGGTTAGCAGCCTGACCATAGTCACGCAACCAGGATGTTGCAAACCCTACATTCAAATCCCGGCCTCTACAATCCAAAGCCCACTCTCTCACTAGAAAGCAAAGCCATCGCTCCTGTACTTCGCAATATGGCGTAGGAACGCTGCTCAAAGATGCTCATGACTAAAATCCCTATCACCACCTGGGCCCATCGTGAGCATTTTATCAGTAGCACAAATAGCTGCAGATTCAAAGTGACGCCAGCAACATCACCCTTGCCAGGCCCCCTCTGCAGAGGTGAAGGGTTAACAAGCTCAGCCACAGTGCCCGGAGCAGCCGCATTTAGAGAGCAGCTGGGAAGACCCGCTGCCCTGCCACTTTAATGCATATGTATGGCATCGCCCTCGCCAGCCTCCGCATTTGTTTCGGAGTGTTTTTTCTCCACGAGGAGACTGCGGAAGAGGCCAGCTGGAGGGCCCCCGGGCTCCAGCCTGAAGGCCAGGCTCTCTTCCCGGAAACAGCCCGGGTGCAAAACAGAATCTGCTCCCAAGGTGATCACAAAGACTGCGTTATTCATCAACCACTAGAAAAAAAATTCGATTCGAAACAAAACTTGTGAAAAGCCCCCCCATTGCGTGGGTGGTTTCCTCAGTCAGGCAAAGCCGTCCCAGGTGCTGTGCCCTCCCTAGCAGCTACTGGCTGTTACAAATGCATCACTGCGGGCAGTGGACCAGAAAAGTACTTTTGTTGGCGATAAGGGGGCTTTTATTCTAATGAGGTGCCCTTTGGAGTTAGCGGGGGGGCCAGCTACATCTCAAAGATGAGCCAGCGCCTCTTGTTCAACGGGACCTACCACATGGGGAGCCACTGTCCCGGACTTGGTTCTCTCCAGTTCCCCAACGTTCAGTCCTTAAGGACTCGGGTAGATGTGGTGGGGAGTTAACAGGGCAAACCCAAGTATACGGCAGGCTGTTCACGTCGGACATACTGCATCACTTCTTGCCATGACAGCTCTACTTGCAAAGACACCACACATTGGGAGAAAGGCCACAAAGTAAGATTTTCAGGGCAAGACAAGCAGAAAATATACAACAAATTTAGAATGAAATGGCTTTAATGAAGCAATATAGTCATTTTCATGTGCTCTTTTAAAAAAAAAGAACATCACCAGCCCCACCTCTCTTGGGTTTTGAGTGTAAACTAGCTCCCCAAATGGGAATTGCTCAACGTGCTCAAAATAAGTAATCTGTAGAGGCCTGACTATAAAAAATATCTTCAGGAGGATTTTAGATTTTCGACTTGAAATATGAAGGTTTGGAAATGCAGCATAATTGAAGGTTTCAATTTACACAATGTGGCTGCCCCAGATTTCTGTTGTTAAAGAAGAGAAATGTTGCTATTTAAACATCATGAGAAAGTGTCTGGATGGATCTAAACCACAACAGAGTGCCTTGCTTGCGTTATGCATTTGAACTTGAAATTATAAATTGTGACTCGGGGCAGATCTGTGTTCCTGCTCACCCTTTTATCACTCGTACTTAGCACAGTGCTTGGCCCTCGTAGAAGTTGAATAAATATTTCCTCAAGTACATTCATGAAAGGAAGGAAAGGGGAGAGAAGGAGAGAGAGAGGAGGAAAGTCTCAAACTAACAGGTTGAAATTATCATATCTCAAACAATTAACAAATCTATGTGTCTAACCATAAAGTATGAGACATATAAAAGACACCATTTCTCTCTCATTTATGCTTCATGAGAAAGGCAAGCAAGCACGGGCAGGAAGGACTTTTCTACAGAGGCTCGTCCTGGGGGGCAGAACTGCAGTGTTGAGCCCAGAGGCAGCAGAAACACCGAGTCTTTAAGGATCTGCTGCCTTCCCAGCAGTAGTTCGGCCCCTGCAGGTCTCGTTAGACCTGGTTCAGCCCAATGAGAACAAGAAAAGCACACTGGGGACCACTGCAGTCACCACAAAGTCTCAAGAAAACCTCCTTTGTCCTTCCCGAATGCAGACAGTGGGCTCTTTTAAATGTACCTTCCCGTTAGAGAAAATTCCAAACACATGTGAGGGTGGACAGACTAAGTGTAGTAAATCCTCATGGCCCAGCTTCAGTGATGACCAATCCAAAGGTCAAATTCAATAATCAAGTCTTACTTCATCTCTAATCCTGCCCACTCTTCCTAATTGAGCATGAAGATGACGCCCTTCCCCCCACCGTGTCCCACTCCACGGGGAACTCCTGTCTCACCCCCCACCCCCATGGGGTGTAAGTAAACATGACATGAGCAGAGGCCCCTTGAAAATGGCTGTATGGCGAGGGCCACTGCTGATCTTGTGCTCCACCCATGACAGCACATTTGAGCAGCAGGCTGAAGGAGAGCGCTGTGGTCACCCTAGCTGTCCCTTCCAAGGCCATGTGGGGTCAGCTGACAGCCTGCCAATACCCATAAGAGCAAGTCAAGCTGAAATGAAAAGAATTGCTCAGCCAGGCACAGCCAAGATCAGTAAAGCCCGCAGCTAAACATTTCTGACTTATAAACAGAATTAGTTAGAATACCTCCATAAATATTTTCCTCGTCTATAATTTGGGTACCTAAGGCACTGTTTAAATGTTTGGTTGTCTGGGGTTATTTACTTTTTTAAAAAAATAAGAGTTTGGCTTACTAGCATCTTCCATTGGTGACTAATGAATCACCACTTTTTGATTTCTTTTTTTTTTTGCAGCACTATAGACTTATTCATATAAATATATTTAGTATATAACAGTTCACTGCAGGTATTACCAGTATTGGCGCACAAAACATCCCATATTTCAGTGGCGGAGCTTCTTCAAGTTAGCTCCTTCGTTCTTTTGACATCACGGTTGTTGACTTTAATGGAGGAAGTTCATCTTGTACATTTATTTCCTTCCCTCACCTGAATCAGCCTTCTTTTCAAGGATCCTTGATGTCTTTTAGAGGGGATGGTGTTTAGAGACCACACTCTGGGCTCCAGAGGAGTTCATTGTAGTTGGACGGGCATTGTTTCCGGGTCTTTTCAGTGAACAGAGCCAAATGGAAATGTTTTTTTAACGTGAAACCCATCATGATTTCATACCGCTATCCCAAATCAAATTCAGGACCCCGGGGTATTTTTTTCACTCCTTCTGTCTTGTGTCTTCCTTTTTCACTATAATTCTTTTCATTCTCGGTGACAAGAGGAATAATAGGAGATTGCCCATCTGTTTTATTCACATCATGCAGACCAATCTCCACACTACAGTATCAGCACTACAACCAGCAACATGATGCCTGAACACAGCTTACAATTTTTAAAAATTCTATCTGCCCGTTAAAAAGATACAATAAAGATTAAATCAAAAAATTATTTTTGTCCTCTTTGTATGTATGTACATTGAAGACAGAAGTTCAGTTACTATATTTTAAATCACTTTAAATAATTCTTATTTTGTGGTTATGCCAACAACTAAATATTTGGTAGATATGCTTCCAACTACTGATTGAAGTTAACTTTTAATTTCCAGGTTTTGAAATTTAATTTCATGTCTTAATTATGTAAAATCACATTCATAGAGTCAACTATAGGGTCCAGCACATGTAGTGCCCTTTGTTTATTACAAACTCATTAGCATGTCATTCTGTCACATGACAAAATATCACACTCAAGCGCACCATGCAACATTTTAGGTGAAATGTTCACATTAAACCTATAAATCATTATGCCCATATTATTACCCTACCAACCACACTCAAGCAGGCCTTACCTCTGCTGGGCCCGTATATATCTAATAAGATTATTTAAAGAAGTCTAATGAAGATAGTTTTTATAAAATATTAGTGTCTGAGTTCCTGGAAATGAAGACAGTTTAATGCGTGTGTATCAGTAAGTATGCATAATCCAGTAAAACGCTATGTCCCCATCAGAATAAACTGAAATGTGAAGTTAAAGTGCTGTCACATTTGACAGCCACGAAGAACACAAAGCACATGGAAATCACGCAGCAGGGCAATAATAAAGCAATCACCCGGGCAACCTCCACCAAATTAAAAACATTACCAACATTTTTTATTCCCTGTGCGGTTCGCGTGCACTGTGCCCTTGGTTTCCCCCTAAAGTACCACCGTCCTGAATTCTGCGGTCCTGATGACACGCGCACACACACACACACACACACACACACACAGATTACATACTTTTACAGCTTTCTCAAATTTGAACACATAGGTATATCTCTAAGAAATGTAGTAGTGCATTACTTCCACATTTTTATACCTATCTTTCTTTTGTATAGATTCTTTTAAAGTATTTTATTTACTTCTTTTTAGAGAGAGGGGAAGGGAGGGAAAAAGAGAGGGAGAGAAACATCAATGTGTGGTTGCCTCTCACACTCCCCCTACTGGGGACCTGGCCTGCAACCCAGGCAAGTTCCCTGACTAGGAATCGAACCAGTGACCCTTTGGTTCAAAAGCTGGCGCTCACTCCACTGAGCCACACCAGCCAGGGCTCTTCTTTATAGACTTCTGTATGTATTTATTCATTTATCCCGATGGGAAACTTGAGGCTGGGGTGAAAGGCAGACTTTTAATGACTTGCCAACTATTTGCATCCGTTTCCCACCCCCTAGACCCCCATGGGGTGGGGCCACGAGGGCCAGGCATCAGCCTGAGTATGAGAGGTCCGCACCATGGGTTACGACCAGAGTTCTAGAACAATGATGTCAGAGCTCACAGGGCTGTCACGGCCACACCTCTCCTCTCCGGACAGAGCAGGGGAGAGAGACTTTTGTTCTACAAGGCAAACAAATGTGCTCTGGGGAGAGGCAGGAACATCAGTGAGTTTATCCAACCCTTTGGAATGTAACAAATGCCTCACCAGAGTTTTCATTTGCCCACCCGTGTTTTCAAAGCCCCACAGAACACCACTGTTGCCCAACCCAGAACACGGTATGATACAGGGTTGCATGAGCAAAAACCGATAATAAACATTATCCTTACAAGAGTCTCAAGTTTAGAAAGCATTTTCAATAAAAACCTGTTCTTGAGACTTAATCGTAGTTATCAACATCAGGATTTGCAAAGTGCTTATCCATTATCTCACTTGGCCATCACAAGTTCTTGAAGGAGTGGACTCAGGTATCTACCTCCAGCAACTCAGTGGAAATACTGAGAGCCAGTGAGATCAAGTGACTCGTTGAGTGTCATCCAGTGACCGAGTGGTGACATAGAGACGAAACACTGACTCCGTTTCCTGGGTTCCTTCTAAGCTCTGGTCTGGAAGAGGACTTTTTAAATGTTAATTGAATTAACCTAGGTAGGGAAGATTCTCTTCTCCTCCAGAAACACAGAATAAAGAAAGTAGGGGGAAGAAGTAGCAAAATGTTAAAGGAGAATATAATTACTACACAGGAATAAAAATTGCAAACCAAACTTGATAAGAACAGAAATTATAGGTGAATGTCAGCCTCACTTTTTATTAATGTTCTAACAAAAAGCGAAGCTATGAAACCGGAAAGAATGAGGTTTACTCAGGTATGATATTAAAATACTTATAAATCAGCAAAATCCAACACCACCTTCAGCCTCTTAGCCCACTTCACCGGCTGCGTGTGTAACCGCTCGCGGTGAGAAGCAGATAGACAGCGCACCCCAGGGCCTCGGCCACGTGGAGCTCCCAGTCCCCAGAGGTGTTCCTTCTCAAGAGACCCTTCGAGGCTCCCTAGTGGCTGTTCTTCCTCCAGCCCAAACCCTACGGGAACCTGAGGGCCCCAAGACGCACCTTCCTGGCCCCCCAGTAAAGGACATGCAGCTGGGGCCAGCACCTACCCTCTCGGTGCCGCAGTCACCACCACCGACTAGGCAGGACCCCCCAGGCACTGCACCTCCCCAGGCGGAGCTGCAGTTTCTGAGTGCCTCTGAGGCTCAGGGAACAGGTCCGGGTTTTGGTCAGTTTGCCACACGAGGGCTAGCCAACCAAGCTACCGGCTGCAGCTTGGGTACCCCTGGAAGCAAGGGTCTGCCTCCACCCTTGACCAGAGAAAGGCTGGATCATTCCCCACTTGCGGTGCTGTACCTGCGGCAGCCTGGACAAGCCGCTTTTGCATCTTGCCAGCCCAAGAGACGCAGGGACAGCAAGTGGGCCACGGGCTGGCTGAGCAGGGCGTAGCTACCACTCTGGATGGCAGTGCGTGAACAAGCCTGTTAGACACAACATGCACAGAGGTGCTTCAGCAAACCTTTGCGCAGCTGCCCCTCGGTGCCAGGTGTCGCCCTTGCTTCCCTCTCCCTCTGGAGACACTGCTTTCTGGGCCCACTTCCTGGAGGAACCGCTGACCCCTGAGACAAACTTCAGTCAACTCCTTGAACAATTGCAACCCACCCTTCCTGAAGCCAATAAAGAGGTTTGCAGAAATCCAAACAGCCTGGGGAGGAGTCAGGAAGTAACCCGAGGAAGGCATGCTGTTTATAGGCCAGGAACGCTGGAGAGATTTTCTTCTGGTTGTTTGGATTGTAGAGAGAAAGCGGCCCCTCCCCGGGACACGGCCAGGCTGCAGGCTCTCATTCAGAGAACCGCCTCCGTCATGTCTGGCCACAAGCCTCAGGGGGGCCCCCCAAAAAAGACAATGATGAAAGAAGGGCAAAAATAGTTGCTTACCTAGTGCGGGGCAAAACAGAAACGAGGGGAGTTTTGGAATATGCTTCACAAACTCTCAAATAGGGGGACGTGCCAAGTGCTCTGCCTACTCAGATACTGGAGACTCACTTAGTTTAGCAATGCTTTAAAGTTTCCATCGCCTTAAACTATGGAAAACAAGGAAATATGCAGCAGATGAGAGACAGAAAAGCCCGAGAAGTAGTCAAAGAACACTAAGGCTTCCTTGAGAGAAGAATGGATGAGAGGGTTCTATCGCATTTATGGGATAAACCAAAGTGCACTGTGGGGACGAGACGCCGGGTTTTAGAAATGTTAGCGCTAGAGCATGTCTTCAACGTAAGCTAGGAGAACACAGAGGCTCTCTGTGCCCACGATTCTTTGGGCATAGATCATGCAGTGTAGGCGACCCAGTGCCCCGAGGGTTAGATTACATGGGATTGAGAAACGGAGAAGTCAGAGAAAGCGTCCCTCTTTCCCACGCACAGATGACGCCCCAAGGTGTGGACAGAGACGTCATCAGGGGCCGGGCAGGACGAAGGAGGCGGTGGGACCACAGAGTCATGAGGTAGCAATGCCAGCTAGGGTGAGACTTGCGAAGATGCGTTGAATGTATTATTTTTGCTATTGCTATTTATTGTAAAATCACTACAGAAAAGGTTAAAATAACTTCCAAATACCCAGAACTGGACTAGCCTGGCTACTATCTTCCGAAGAAAAGACTACGGCTGCCAGAACCACAGGTAACTCTCAATAATATCAATGACCTCCTGAATCTTGTCTGGAGAGATCGTCTTAAGTAGTCGAGGATTCAAATGGTACCTTCAGACTCCACGAAGAACCAGAGACATGGGGTCCTCCCTGTCCTCAGTGGTGGGCTTCTTTGTCCAGGGTGAACTGAGCTCGCACCTCCAGTGCCCACTCTCCAGCCACGAGAGCAGAGGTGTGGGGCGGCATCCGCCCTTACCCCCGCAGCGCTCACCCCATTACTGGAGTGCGCTGAGCTCTGAGACTGACAACCTTCCCAGGAAATGATCAGAGAAGGAGAAACAGGGCTGCGTAACCATCCCCACCTGGGCCTTCATCCTGGTCTGAGCCTGCTGACGGAGGAATAGAGGGAGCCAGGCTCATCCTCACCCTCGGCCACCCCACTGGGGACCCTCTGCTTTTCAAAACAATTTAAGTTCCTGGGGTTTTTGCTTTCAAAGAGGAAAGTAGGAGCCAAAAATATCCAACCAAAAATAGCTGATACCACCATGAAATAGTGCCCTATAGGAATAAAATAGCTTGAGTACTTTTTAAAGTTTCTAATAGGTCCTTACAAAGATGATGTCAAACAATCGTTGGACATATTGAGGCCAAAGCACTTTGAAATACTCTGGCCTTAGGATATGCTGCAGACTAAAATATTTTCTCCTTGAACACGGGACTACTGCCTCTTCTTTAAATTGGGTTTAAAAATGCCTGTTTTCTGTTTTCAGCATTATTAGTTTCTCTCTCAAGTCATTCTTACAACATTCAACTCAAAAAAAAAAGGAGTCATCACCAGCCTGACTTCCTGAGTTGATTTGGTGAGCCAGTGAAGCATCATCGGCTTATCGTTAAATTGTAACCAAAATGAACATTAATAAACTTCGGTTTTCACGGCTTCCTAAGACAGGAAGGTGATTCGTGGCCAGTGATTTGAAGTCTCCTGGGATGTGACTCAAGTTCACACTGGTGTTTATTAAACTTCTGCAGAATCTTCTGCATGAAAAACAATAAATTTCCTTACACATCAAAATGTTCACACACCTGTCAGTTGTCAAAATATATTTGTACCTTATGGATATTATGGCTAAATGGTGTTCCCCCCAAATTTATATACTGAAGCCCTAATTTTCAGTTCTTCAGGGCATGACTGCATTTGGAAATAAAATCTTCAAAGAGGTGATTAAGTTAATGTGAGGTCATTAGGATGAGCTTATAAGCAAAGGAGTTGTATGTCTGTACAACATAGACAGTGAGAAAATAAAAAGATTCAGCAACGAGAGATGCAGGATGCTTGTGGACAGAGGGATGACCACGTGGAGAGAAGAGGCCAAGGAGAGCTGCCTCAGAGGGCATCCACCCTGCCAGGACCTTGCCCTTGGCCTTCCAGCCTCCGGAAATATGGCTACATAATGTTCTGATGTTTAAACCACCCAGTCTGAGGTGCTTTGTTATGGCAACAGGAACAAATACACTAGTCGTCTGTAAGTCAGAAAGAAGTTTAGAAATTCTCATTCCATCAGTCCAATTGAATGGGATGGGTGGAGCACACCCACCTGTATTTTATCCCGCCAAATTGTTTCACATTAATCTGTAAAAAATCACAGACCTTTCAACTAGATTTCTAGTCGGGCTGGATGACACAGATTGTTCTCTAAAATTTGCAGGGAAAGTGGAGGGGAAAACGTTTACCTGCTCAACTCAAAAAAAAATTAAAATGAGAGAAATGGATCCTGGATCACTTCATTGCTCTTTTTCCCTATGTCTCATTTTTTGTTACTTTTTTCTTCCTCCACATCCATATTTGCAAAACGAACACCATAAACCCTAGGTCACAGCTGCTGTGAGGATGGGGTAAATTAATCCACTCGAGTGCTTCCCGAGTGTCAGGGAGAATGAATTACTGTGGGCGTGGCTCAGAGGACGCGCGGAGGGAGCAGGAGGGAGTTAATATCGTGGAGCACCTGCTAGGGGTCAAGTGCCGCCCTACACACTTCGCAGGGGTTCTCCATTTCATTCAAATCTCATTGTAATACTGTGGAATAGGTCACACTATTCATTTTATTTTCCAAATGTAATTACTAATGTTCAGAAGGGTTAATTTGCTTCCTAATTCACACTGCTAAGAAGTAATAAATCTTGGAGGGGGAGGGAGGAAGGTGCGGTCCAAGTTCTAAGCTACGGTGATCTGCCCCAAGCTGGAATTGTCCTGTTCGAGCTAACACATTCACACTCGTTTTGCATAGTAATTCGATACTTGCTTCGGGTGCAACAGAGGCAGAAGTGACTGATGTGTGTGAGGATACACAGCCTCGCCTTCCATTGGAAAGGCCGATGACGGCCAGTAGGAGAGAAATCGGACAGGAAGGCAGAGGAAACAGGGCCCCCCTGAGTGAAATGCCACACGGCCAGCATCAGGCAGTGTGGCGCGGGGCGGGGGGGGGGGGGGGGGGGGGGGGGGGGGCACTGGGGGAAAACGCTGATGGACGGCTCGGGGAGCAGCTGTTCTCCTGGTGGGAGATGCGGGAAGTGGCAGGAACAGGAAAAGGACGGGTAAGAGCTTTCTTTCAGTGCACTGAGAACGTACTACTTCCTCCCCACCCGCCCCTGATATTCCCTTGATAAATGAAGTTCAATACCTGAATTACTTTAAATTCCATTTGTATACTGAGTCATGTTTATTTGAGTCCATGACGAGAAAATAAGGGCCCTGTGGTGCCCAGTTATACTTGGGTAATATTTCCCACATTATTTTGCCGTTCTAAAGCCAGGTGCGAGTTCGTAGCTGCACTCCGTTTTCCCTTTGTTTCCCCGTGCCTGGCCAGGAGTGTGTTTTGACTACCAGCGCCGGATCACTGGGAGGATGACGAAAGGAAGGAGCAGAAGTGGCCAGACCCAAGGCGCGTTGATGCAAAACACCCAGAGGTTGGATGAAATTCCACCAATCAGGAGAGCGTGGGTTGTGCTTTGCAGCCAGCGGCTCCCACTGTTCAGAGCCTCACAGAACAAACCCTCTGCTCTCACGAAGCCTGGTGTGTTGTGACGGAGGGCAGCTCTCCCGTACGAGGGGCGTGGAATTCCGGGCTCCTTCCATCTGTGGTGCCCCCATCAAAACACCAGGCCAAGATGGGAGGAAACATGGCGGATCGCACACGGTTCTCCCACAAAGCCACAAAGCGGGCGGGGATAGGCAGTCTTCCTATTTCTGGCAAGGAGACGAGAATTAGAAAGATTAGTATTTTCACAGGGGAGCAAAGTCTGCCACAGACACAGCAGGGACCACAGAGAGCTTAGTGTTACAACTTGAAAAAACTGTATCCTGATTGGGGCTCAATGGTTCTTTCACTCACAGTACCAGACGTGTGGTGGTGTGTGAGTTCCCTGAAGAGGGAAGGCTAAAACCTTCTTTCAATGATGAAACTGAGTGTTCTTTCCCCCAACCCATGGACACCCGTCTTCAGGTCTTCCTGAAAGGCAGAGGGACAGTGACAAAGACATACTTGGACTCCCGGGAGGTCCTGATAGACCCACCTACCAGGTCCTTAGGAGCTTGGCTCCTGCAGGAGAACTTGACATCAGGCCAGTTCCGAAGCTGCGCCAACAGCTGGATTTCTGCTGTGAACTTGAGAAAGCTGGGCCACGGCACGAAGCAGAGAAAACTGAGCTTCGAGTCCCGGTGGGAGCTCGGCACTGGGCTGGCATGGGGGTTCTTGGGGGTGGAAAACCCGGAGGCTGAGAAACGCTGCTGCTGGAGAGAGCTGGCAAAATTCTTCATTCAGGATCATCCGTGGGCTCAATCAGCAGCTCCCAGTTTCTGTGGCGCAGCAGCTCCCCGCGCTAGAGGAAAACGGAGTGGACAGTCGCTCAGATCAGCAAGTCGGACTCTACAGCTCACTTTGGCGTGGCCAGGAGAGTCTGGTTTCCAGGACGGGGCGGGGGGCGGTGCAGGGGGGTAACTCGAGCATGGAGAGGCGGAGCTGTCACCCATGTGGACAGTACTGGGAGAGACCAGAGATGGGTTGTTTTTTTCATCTTTCTGGTGAAATAGGGTTGTGCTTCTTCTTTTGCTGGTTCCTTGAGAGATTAGGGAAGATACTGATTACTCTTCATCGCTTTCTTGCACTTGATTTGACATTTTTGACTGGCCAAGCAGAGACTGAGCCATGTGGAGCCCTATATAAACATTTGGTATACAAATCCTCTCCTGCCTTTAGGGAACTACCAGCATGTAAAATTACCACTTTCAGAAGACATATCACATCAGTCAGCTTGGGCTCCCATTGCAGAATATCACATACTGGAAAGCTTAAACAACTGAAATCTATTTTGTCACAGTTCTGGAGGCTGGAAGTCCATGGTCAAGATGCCAACGTGGTCAGATCCTGGCAAGAGCTCTCTTTCTGGCCTGCAGACAGCTCACCTGGTGGAGAAAGAGAGGACATGTTCTCCGGCGTCGCTTTCTCATCTCTGAAGGGCACTAATTTCATCGTGGGGCCCCACCCTCATGACCTCATCTAACCCTGATCACCTCCCAAAGGCCCCATCTCCAAACGCCACCCCATGGGGTGTCCAAGGCACGAAGAGCAGAGGGACTAATGCGGGCCTGCAGCAGCCAGCCAGGGAGGGGCCCAGCCAGAGAGCAAAGCCGGTGCCAGACATCACAGACGTGGCTCCAAACACTCTTGGTGGAGTTGGTATTTCTAGACAAGTAAACAGGAATATAAATTCAAACACGTGACTCTTGCAGTTGAAGTATTTTTGTGTATCCTTATAGAACAGGTTGAGAAAGAGGAAACTATATGAAAAAACCTTTCAGATACATAAAGGGCTCAACATGAGGCACATTTCGTAATGAGCACGAAGTTAACAAGTGTGCCTTCTATTTCAAACTCCTATTATCAGCGCTCTACCCTACACGTGCCTTTTCCTATTCATTTGCGTGAGTCCCCGAAGCTCTGGAATAAACTTTTTGAAGTATGCAAAATTAAAGGAAATGTTTACCAGGGAGCATGTTTGGTTTTTCCCTTCAATCAGTCATTTATGTAACAAATATTTACTCTGCACCCACCCTGTGCCAGGCACTGTGCTGGGTCCACAGGTCACTGCAGTGAGCAAAATGCGTAAGGATCCTGCCAACCTTGAGCCTGTGGTCTCCAGAAAGACCCCGATCCAAGATACAGAAGCAAATGACTGCAAACTGGCGAGTGCTGTCCAATAAAACTACAGCGCGCTAGAGAAAGCCAGGGGACTCAGCAAGGAGAGGCCATCAGCAGAAAGATAAGGCCAGTGTTAGCTAAAGGACCAACAAAGGAGAAAGGGTGAGGGGTCACCAGGAAAAGAGAAGTGAGTCACTTAGAATAAAAGCCAAGTCAGTCCCTGCATTTTTATGTAGAAGGAACCAAGTGTGGCAGAATGCCTCTATGCCCCACTCCCCATCTGTTATAAACTGATAAAGTCATATATTAAACTTCTAATCCCCAATGCCTGAAAATGGGATTGTATTTGAAGATAAGGCCTTTAAAGAGGTGACTGAGTTAAAATGCAGCCAGTAAAGTGGGCCCTAATCCCATGTGACTGGTGTCCTTGTATAAGAAAGAGGAATTTGGGCACAGACAGACTCGAGAGAAGGCCACGTGAGGACACAGAGAGAAGACGACCACCTCCGAGCCACGGAGAGAGGCCTCAGGACCAATGAACCTGCTGGTTCTGAGATCAGAATCAGACCCTAGACTCCAGAACTGTGGGGAAATTAATCTCTGTGGTTTCAGCCCCCCAGTCTGTGGTACTTTGATGCATCAGTCCCAGAAAACTAATGCACCACTTAGCTCTGCTTTAGAGCCTGTAAAGCACTCTCACTGCCGTGCCCCATATCTCTCCTCAGCTCACCCTGAGCCTTTTCCGGTCCCCTCTTCTCCGCACGGTTCAGCCTCGTGTGAGGTGAGCGCCTCCTCCCTTTTAAAGCACTTTCATGTTAGCTTTTATTTCCTTTCCTTCCCTACTCTCCCTCCTGCCTTCTGGCTTCAGTTTCTCGTGAGTGTTCCCACTCTCCAGAACTTCAAGGTGAAGTTCTCCAGAGCTCAGTCCCCTCCCTCTCTGGTCTCCCCTGCACTCCCACCCTGTGGTGGAAGACATCCCTGGATGGTATTCTTAGAATATAAGGAAGCCCACAAAAACCATTGAGAGAATGGATAAAGACAAACCAATGCACATGTTAAAGGTCACTATGGATGAAACCTAGAAACTAAAAGGGCAAATAAGGGAGTTGAGTTAGATGGTAATAATAGAGTTGCACATGTGTGATGATAATAAGTATGGATAGATGTACATAAAAGTGGATATACATGTAAGAGTTATTCACTATATTTAGGACTTGAAATCCTCAAGACTCAAGAGGAAGAGATAGATGTCATAATTCTGAGATCACGAGGGATAAGAAAGATAACGGTACTTTTTACTGAAAGAAAAGCCAGGAGGAAGAATAATTTTGTGGAGCAGATCACAGGTTCAGTTTTGAACACGATCAAGGACCTCTAAGATGTGCAAGTGGAAATGGTGAAGTTGGGGATCAGACACTATGCACCTCAAATTCGGAGACGTTTGTTGGTGTAAAACTCTAAACTCCGAGGCCCCTGGAATATCCGTGGTGCTTGTGTCTGGCAACAGGCATGAGTAGGGCCGAGATCTCTCTGCAATGCCAGGGTGGGAAGGAAAGGAGACCTGAGGGGAAATCGGTGGGGCAGCAAAAGCCTGATTGGGACAAGGATGAGCCAGAAGAGCGGGCTGGAAAGAAGTGGCCAGAGAAATGAGGAAAGGAGAGAGTCTGGGATCAAGGAAGCCAACTGGAAAAAAAGAAAGGGGTGACCAATCACTTCAAATACTGCTAACAGAATGCTAGAACTGGGCGAAGGGCTCTTGGAGAAATGAACGTTTCTCCAAAGAGGGACACACAAATGACCAATGAGCACATAAAATGGTGCACAGCGTCACTAATGGTTAGGAAAATGTAAGTCAAAACCACAGTAAGATACCCCCTTACACCTGCGGGGATGGCTGCTATCAAAAATAAACAAATAAGCAAACAAATAAATAAATAGTGTCGGCAATGATATGGAGAAACTGGAATTATTGTACACCATTGGTGGAACTGTAAAATGGTGTCGGCTCTATGGAAGACAGCATGGTTGTTCCTCAAAAAATTAAAAATAAAATTGCCATACGATCCAGCAATTCTACTTCTGAGCCTATACCCTTGTCCACGTAGAGGAACAATAAGCCAGGTCTTGAAGAGCTGTTCAGATGTTCACAGAAGCATTATTCCAACAGCAAAGAAGTGTAGGCAGCCCGAGCCCATATCAACAGAGAAAGGAATAAACAAAAGGTGATATACACTCAAACAGGAAGAAAATTTGTACACCTTATAACAAGAATGAACCTTGATATGTGAGCACTGGCTTCAACCTGATGCCACAGCTGCATTAGCCCCGCACCAGAGAGTCGGCCTGTCCTTTGAAGCTTGGAAGCCAGACACCGACTTCTCCTCCCTGGCTATGAGAGTCCTAGATGGCAGCCTCTTCCAATACAAGGCTCTCTTGTCTGCACTGCAATATTGTTTAGTGCTGTGCCTTCATTAATTTGCCTTAGCAAGGCCTTCTCGACAACTTGCTGCCGCTTCTACACCAGCACTTGCTATGTTGTAAAGATGGCTTCTTTCCTTAAAGCTCTTGAACCCACCTCTCTTAGCGTCAGACTTTTCTTTTGCAGCTGCCTCACCTCTCAGCCTTCACAGAACTGGGGGGAGTTAGGGCCTTTCTCCGAACTGGGTTCTGGTGTAAGGGAATGTTGTGGCTGCTTTGACTTTCTATCCAGAAAGACTCAAACATTTTTCACATTGGTCATAAGGCTGTCTCACTCTCTTACCACTTGTGGGTTCACTGCAGTAACACAATTTCCTTCAAGAATTTTCCTTTCACATGCATAACCTGGAGAACTGTTTGGCTCACGAGGCCCAGCCTTTGGCCTTTCTTGCCTTCCGACACGCCTTCCTCACTGAGCTGAATCACTTCTGGCTTTCAGTTTACAGTGGGGGGTGTGTGCTTCTCCCTTTCACTTGAACACTCAGAGGCCATTGTAGGGCTGCGAGTTGGCCTAATGTCCACATTGTCATGTGTCAGGGGACAGGGAGGCTGAGGAGTGGAAGAGAGATGGGGGCAGCGCCAGGGGACCGAAGAGTCAGAACACACATAACACTCATCCCTGAGTTTGCTGCCTTGTGTGAGTGCAGCTCAGGGCGCCCCCAAAGCAATTGCAATAGTGCCACCAAAGATCACTGATCACAGATCACTGTGACAAACACAATAATGATGAAAACTTCTGAAATACTGTGAGAATCACTAAAACGTAGCACAGATACGAAAGGGCAAGTGTTAGAAAGATGATGCCCATAGACTTATTTGGGGCAGGATTGTTGCAAACTTTCAACGTTAAAAATACATATCCGTGAAGAGCAGAAGAGCGATAAAGTGAAGTACAATAAAATGACGCATGCCTCTGGTTTCCTTGTCTTGCAAATAAGTAAATCAGGGCTCAGAGAAGTTAAGAATTTTCCCAAAGACCAATCAATTACACTCAGGTCTGTCTGACTCCAAAGCTGTTTCCGTCCATCTTCTAGTTCTACCTGCGGCCTCTCCCACCCCAGTGGGGAAGCCCGTTCTGCCAGGGAAGGTGACAGGTGCTGTTCTTTCTGTCGCTGCGTTTCCACGGTTGTTTCCTCACTCATTAAAAACTGCTGACTCTGGGGCTCTTCTCTCCTGCTCTGCTCCTCCCGTCTCCTTCCTCTGACAGCCATTCCAAACTCCCTCAAACCATTGCGGGCCCTCTGCGGTCTGGCTCCTGCCTAACTCCCCTCATTTGTAACCCAGCCCCTTTCTCCTCCATTTCCTCTAACGGACCCAACACCTCTCTGGGCCCACGGTCTGCTCTCCCTCACCTCCGGGCCTTGCCACACCCTGGTGCCCACCCTGCGCCTTCTCACCTCTGCTGGAAGAAGTCCCCTCGTCCTCACTCAGGCTTCGGATGAAATAGTGAATGAGACAAAGCTCTGAACCCCAGGAACTTGAGTCCTTATAACTAAGGGGCACAGACCCCCAGGGCCTGCCACACAGCAGATCAGTACTGACCAGTGCATGTTGCTGAGTGTACGCAGTCCCGCTCTTGGTACCATATCTGACTTCATGAAGAAAACCCAGACTTCTTCCTAAAGCCTATTTTATCGAATTGGGGGATACTGCCAGGGAATTATTCTTTTGAGAACTACACGGAAGCCACACCTAACTTTCTGGCAGGTGATGAAATAGGCCCCTGCCTCCAGATTCCACACAGAGGTGGCACACAGGGGTGGCCCCAGCAGCACCGAATTTGGGGGCAGGAACGCACAGCTGGAATCCCAAAAGTCTACCACAGGGTGAAGGACGCCTGCTGGGGGTCAGCATGTTAGGGAGCCAGAGCCCGCAAAGGTCAGCACCCTCGTTTCCCACCAAAAGGCAGGCACAGAAACTGATATTCACAGGGAAGCCGGAAATCTGAATTTTTAAACAGCCTCTCCAGACTGACCACATGTCCCTGCACGTCAGAACGTCACCCAGGCCCGAATCCAGCGTGCAGGCTCTCAGTTGACCTTCACTGGGTGGGTTACAAGACCAACTCTGCCTCCGCATCGGTCTTACAACCGGCCTTTCAGTCCCAACTTCCAGGGAGACCTCAGGGTGCAGAGCTCAGGGTGTGGACCATTGTTGAAGTTCACTTTAGTGTGGGGCGCTCTCAACACCCAAGTCCTTGGGGACACCCAGAAGAACAGACAGGCAGGGGCTGGTGTCCACAGAGAGAAGGAGAAGGGGTGGGAAGGGGAGGGTGTGGGGGAGGGGAGGGGGGAGGAGAGGACAGGGACCTGAGAGGCAGGTAGGGGAGAGGAGTAGCCCAGGCAGAAAAAGCTGCTGCTGTTTGGGGCGTGCGGTTCCGCCACAGAGGTGGATGCCGCCAAGCAGGAACATGTTAAATGAGGGTGACAATGTGTGAAGTGGACATCGTCAGCAGCCAAAGAAAGACACAGTGAACTTCAGTTTCTGGTTTAAATTAATAGGAACTCAAGGAGAGAAAATCCTGCCACTGTTCCGCCGAGCAGGTGTCTGCCCGGTGTGACAGGTTCATGGCCCTGCGCCTCGTGTTTGCTGGCGCACAGCGCTGAAGGATTCGGACACATAGACACTTCAGTGGCAGGGATGTCGTCCTGCTACCCTGCCTGGGGTTCCACTCTACCAAGGGCACTCCCTGCCTTTGCACTCTGTTCTCTGCAGCCACGAGGGCGGCGTCCGGGAGCTGAGAGGATCACAGCCAGCCAGGTGCCGCTGGGGGAAGCTGCTGGCGAGATCGGGCCAGAGGTGCCTGGGGTCGCTGGAGCCATGAAAACCCATAAACAGCTCCTCGAAGTGCATTAATGCGCGTGCTCTGTGGGAGGAGAGGGGAGCCGCGGACAGCAGTGAAGCAAAGGGGTCCCTCCCACAGGAAACCAGCCGCAGATGCTGAGGAGCCCAGTCCTGGGGAGTCGGACGCTGGCCCAGGTCAGAGGGAGGCAAGGGCTTGATGTCTGTCTCCCGCACGTGCCTGTCCTCTGGCACACAGGTGTCCTCTGTGAGTTAAGGGGTCTGCCTGCGCCCCTGAAGGAACAGATGCGAAGAGAGGAGCAGAAGAGTTTCTGGTTCCCTCCCCTTGTTTGCTACCCAAAACCCCAGGCTCAAATAACACCCAGCGTGGATAAATGAAACGGTATGCTATTAGAAATGGACTCTGCACGTGTTCACAGGCAGCTCACTCTCAGGGCTGTTTGGAAACAGAAATTGGACAATATTTTTAAATGTAAAATATTAAGTAAGTTCATTGCAACTGAATTTGAGTTCTGGACACCCTGCCCTCATGCCCAGGTGATGGAGACCACACCTGGTCAGCCAGAAAGTCTGCAGCATGCACCCTGCTCTGCTCCAGGAACAAAGGCCGCCCCCCCCCCAAACGGAGTGACCCCCTCTGAACGTCAAAGTGAGCTGAGTCGCCTTTCGCAGGTGTAGAATTCGTGTTCCCGACCTGGCTGCCAGTTCTCTAAACAGAGAAGGTAATAACAAGCCCGCATGCAGGACTCCCTCTCTCTAGTCTCCGTGTCTTCACTCACTGTTGTCCTGGTGACATTTCTGTCTCCCACAGTTTTCCCTCCAACGCATTTGTTTCCAGGGTGCACTGCTGGTCTCTGTGTACAGAGAGCCCCAGGGAACACCTGCGTGTCTTCCAGGGGGTATGACCCTTTGAATAAACACCACTAGGGCTCAGAAGGAGAGGTTCCCCCGCCCCCACCCCAGGCACCGGTAGCATCCCTGTGGTTCGAGCTTATAAGACCTTGTACTCACCCAGAGGTCCTACCAACCAAGGGTCCATGAAGTGGCCATAGCTGTACCTTTAAGCTGGGCAGAGTGGAGATTCCAACCAGGTGCTCTGCATCCAGACTGAGAGGGAGGTGTCACTTGCATGTGACTTCTATTCCTTCCACCTTCAGGCACACCCAGGAACTAGTCAGAAAAGGCAACTCTAGCCTAAGGAGAGCCAACCACAGTGAAAACTGGAGGCAGGCCTAGCAAGTGTGCCAGTGGCTGACAGCGGCCACCTTGGAGCTCCGTAAGCACCTCACCACGTGAGTCGTCATAATGTGTCCTCGCAGAGGTCACTCAAGCAGCGGGCAGTGCTCATTCCCTACATAGTCCCGCACCCTGACTGCCCGGCCCGCACTGGCCACAAAAATGCACACACCTTCCAAAGCCTAAGCTCACTGTCCCAGAGTGGCCATCCCCACCCCGCAAAGGACCCACTCTCAACTTAGATGCCTTGGAAAATACCTAGGCCATGGAGCCCACATGAAATACAGGCTTAGAGCTTCTAATCAGGACGGTGACACAGGTAGGTAACCACAGTGCTCACCACCTTGCACAACCACATCAAATGACAACTAAACTACAGAACAACCATCACCGAGAACCACCTGAAATCTAGCCGGACAAAAGTCCCAGGACTAAGGCTATAAGGAAGAAGCCACATCGAGGCTGGCAGGAGGGCGCAGACCCAGAGCAGGCTGGTTCCACACCCACGTGCAGCAGATAAAAGCTGGGAAAGTTGGGAGGGACATCTCGCCTGGGGGGTCCCAGCCACACACAGGCCCTGCAGCCCAGGGTTCCAGTGCCATGAAGAGAAATCCCCATAATTTCTGGCTACAAAAACCAGCGGGGATTGCAGCTGAGGGAGGAGTCCCCTGGAGTCCAAGGCATTCCTCCTAACTGGCCTGCAAGGACTTACTCAGACTCACTGGCTCACTCCGAGCTCCAGCACTGGGGTAGCAGACATTCAGGAAGGGACCAAAGCATCCGGCATCAAGGCAAGAGCTGGAGGCAGCTTTCTCCCAGACGGAAGTGTTGGCAGAGGCCATTGTTCCTTTTCTGGGCCCTCTCCCCACAGAGCCATGGAGCCCACAGGCAGGTACCTTAACTGCATCTCTATCAACCTGGATAAAAAAGGTGAGGGAATTAAGAAGTGCTTTGGTAGTCACAGAAAAGTCATCGGGATGTAAAGTACAGCATAGGGAATACAGTCAATAACACTTTAATAACTATATACAATATCAGATAAATACTAGATTCATGGGCATGATTACTTGGTAAGTTATATAATGTCTAATCACTGGGTTGTACATCTGAAACTAACATAATATTGTATGCCAACTAATTAAATTTTTTTTAATTTACAAAAAGAAATTTAGTGTGGCTAAAAGGAATACTTCACCAAGGAAAACAAAGGATTTCAGAAAATTAGCGCAGAGCGAGGGCCAATGAGCTAAAAGTATCAGAGCAGCTAGGAAACAAAGTTTTCCAATCCAGCAGTTGAAATGGACAACTCTGCATGATTTAAAATGGCTTTCTTGGTTCTCCTGATCTGACTAAATTGATATCAAAATGCTATTCTAAATAGAGTCTTTGATCAAAGCACAACCTCATGGTTACACCGTACACTAAATATCTGCATATAATTACATAATTATTCATTTAAAAGGCCGTCTTGGGACTATTTAAACTTTCGGGTTGGCTTTTCCCTGGAAAATAGTGTGTACTCAGAAAACACAAACTTTTAATTTTGTTCTCTCAAAACAACGAACAAAGCCAGTTCCCTAGTCAAAGTTGACTAATTAATGAATAAGAGACAGACCGGCTTAGTCACCTACTCTTAAATGAATCTCGTGTCCACTGTTGACGAGGCCAAACGCAGCTGATTTAAGTCCTGCCCGTGGCCATGGTTTGGGAAACGTCACCCGTGGGAAGTTGTTGGTACAGGCACACGAAACCTGGGTAGGGCCAGACTGACATTCGCCTTTGAACAGCCTTTGAGAAGAGGCGTTCGCTAAGCAGGCAGCGTCACCAGAGCTGCCTGGAAGGTGCTCGCTGTCCGGAGGGTGATCATTCATAAAGCTAAATACTCGCTTTATGAATGAAGGCGTTGCCTGGAGACGGGCCTCCCCTGTTCGTGTGTTGTCCTAGTATCAGAACCCCATGTGTTAAGAGCAACACAGCATTTAACTTCTCTACAAGTTTCCCGTGTAGGTCTTTCTCGCTGGTTGTTCCTCCTTTTGAAATCTAACAGACGGTCTCGAAAGACGACCAAGACAAGGAGTCGAGGCTGGGCTGGAAGAGCAATACAGCCAGCGGCGCGGGCGTGGGGAGCACAAGGCGGACAGAGGCACCGGGCTCGGCCTCTGCTCGGGGGAGCAGCCCGTGGCCCCCACCCCGGGGCCCGGGG
Source organism: Sturnira hondurensis (assembly GCF_014824575.4). Lineage (NCBI taxonomy): Eukaryota > Metazoa > Chordata > Mammalia > Chiroptera > Phyllostomidae > Sturnira > Sturnira hondurensis. The sequence continues at coordinate 8,980,024 of NW_028072798.1, read as the reverse complement.
CTGGCAGCTCACGTGCAGGCGAGCACACGGTCTCCGTTTGCTCTGGACCATGGGAGAAGGCCCACCGAGCCCCCGCCAGCTGCTCAGAGCGCCCTTCCAGGCTGTGGGTTGGATGACATTTTCCCTAACCTTTTCAACAAACATGGGGTGAGGACCACACGGTGTGGCTGAAAGACTACATTTCAAAAAAAAAAAAAACGGATAGAAGAGGAATTATCCTGGAGCCTTCAGCAAACAGTGCTAATCACCGCGATCCCCAAGCACGGCAAATGCAGATTATGCCGGGACATCTGGGCACGCCGGGCATTTCTGGACGAACCCCTGCCAGTCCCCAGCCACACTGAGCTGCGCGGTAGAACAGCCAACTCGGCACATTCCTGTGGACCAGGCACGATCACTTCTCAACCCTGCCTCAGCCTCGGCGCCTGGATGGCTGGGCACATTAGGGGCCCTCTGGTGCCACGAAGAGAGACCCTCACAAAGTTCTCCAAGGAAATGGAAGCATCCGGAACGAGTCCCAGGAAAGTCTCGGGCACAGAAGCAGGTGCTTCCTCAGGTCTCCCTGGGGGGTCCCGTGGCCCCCGACACATAGCATCTCCGTCTGCTTTCCGAGTGGGCTCCATTCTCCTCTCAGCCACTGGTACCCTGAGAGTTCGCAGCACCCAGGGCGGCCCCCGAAGTCAGAGTCTCTGTTGCGGGTTGAACGTGCCGCCTGAACACTTCCTGTGCTAAAGTGCTGACTGCCAGGCCGCTGGAAGGGGCCTCTCGTGGACGTGCGGTCTGCGAAGAGAGGATGAAGTGCACGGGGTGATCCACCGTGAGGGGGCCTACCTCAGGAGAGATGAGGACACGGCCGAGCCTGGGAGGGGGCCACGGGGGGCCCCAGGAGAAGACGACTCTCTCACACCAAGGAGAGGCCCGTGGGGACACTCCCGCCGGCCCCTGGCCACCTCCACAGTCATGAGCACAGGACGTTCTATTACTTAATCCGCCCTGTCTGTGGCGCAACAAGCTCAGTCTCCTTCTGGAATGTTCCCCTCAGATTCTCAGCAGCAGGCCCAGGCACTCAGGGTCCCTGTTCCCAGGAGAAGAGCCTGGTGGCCCCAGTTCACCTGCCAAGCCAGTGCCAGTCACAGGACACGGCTGGCCTGGCCCCGATCTGTGTGTCCGTGGGCGGGACAGCCTGGGCCCAGTCGGCATGGGGCCTGTGAGGACACAGGTCCTCCAGACAACAGGCCGTGGGTGTGTATGTCTAGCGCTCCATGTCACCAGTCACCTCAAGCAATTGCCAGATTCCTGAGATGAGGTGGCCCAGATTTGACGGGAACATTGTCCCTGCAGCCACACTCTTGCAGACAGAAGTCCTCGAGGTGTTTACCCCACCACAGAGGAAGCAGAAAGCGCTGCACGGAAGGGGCTGATGACGGCCAGGCCAGGGGCGGGCGGGGGGGTGAGGGGACGTTGGTGTTCAATGGGCGCAGAGCCTGGGACGATGGAAAAGCCCTGAAGATGGGTGGGCGGCGGTGGCGTCTGCACCATGATGTCAGTGTGTGAATGCCCCTGAACGGCACACTTGAAAATGGGGAAAGTGGTGAACTTCACGGTATGCATATTTTACCACAATAAAAAACAAACGAAAATCTTGAGGAAGCACGCACTCTAACCGGACGAAGCTTTCTCCCCCCGTGGAATCACGGGGAGCTGGCTGGTCACGTGGGAAGAGCCTCCATGAGCAAGTAGGGAGTGCAGAGAGGCCGCTCCTCGCTCCTGGGGCTGAAGTGGGGCTCCCCCTGCCCGGAGGGGAAGGGCCACCTGCAGGAATCAAGCACCAAATCGCATACGCAACATTTATATGGAATCCAAGGATGATGCTTTTAAAGCAACATGCATATATTCAAAAAATTTCAAGAAGGATTCTGAGTGAATAATGCTTAAGCACCCCCAGACGTCTTCCCGTGTACCACGCCGGTGAAGTGTCTGAAGAAAGATCTGGAAAGCTACTTTGCAGTGGGCGCAGCGGGTTCCCGCAACATCTGACTGCCGCTAACAAATCACCTGTTAGCAAATTAAGTGTAAATGAATCAGAAGCTTATGGATCATGTTTTAGCTGAAACAAACAAAGGATCCAAATTCTGTGAGAAAAGGTGCTTGGCAAACTCAGCGTAGTTTGTTGAACCCAAGCATTTCAGAAATAGTTTGATTAATTTTGCCAACTCAAAACCCTGCCAATTTTCTATTGTCCCCAAGTACTTACTAGCATTTTTCCAGACTGGATTTCCCATCCGCGTTTCCAAATGTTCTTGGCCGCTCTGCGGTAACCACTTGGAGTGAGTGTTCTCTCCGCGCAGGGCAGGGCGCCTCAACCCTAGGAAATGGATCCAATGTCGTACCAACTCTGGGTAGCCTCCCCTTCCAGAGACTTCTTTCAAGACCATTGCTCCATTTAATGCTCCTGACACCAGGGATGAAGAAACTGTCACCGAGGGCAAGCGACTCCCTCAGAAAAACACAGAACAAGGATCGAAACCCAAGCCTGCTGAGTCCAATCTACACCGTAGGTACCAAGGGGGCGCCAAGCTCTCCCCCAGCTCCTCCGAGGAGGGAAATCTATGAGGCGCTTACCAGGGAAGAGGTGGTGTCTAAGGAAATGGAAAAGTGCCCCCAGGGTCAGGTTCAAGGCCCATCTCCAGCCACTGAGGCAGCTGGTCCCCCTCCCTGTGTCTGGTGTCCTGTCCTGGCTCCCCACGCCGTCGCTCTTTCAAAATTATTTCCTCTCCAGTCAGGTCCTCAGGATACAAACAGGAAGAATCCTCATTCTGAAACTGGCATAAATAGAAAGGCACCCAGGGTAAGAACGTGCATGCGAGGAGAGCCAACCAAAATGCCAGCCACAGCTTGAGCAAAGAGCGCGCCGTCAGCCAAGCAATGCTCTGTCAGTGGGCCGCAGACCCCCTGCAGGGCAAGGTCCGAGCCCCGAGGAGATGAGAAAGCGATTTGTCTGTTTGTTGCAACACCCTCCGATTTACTACTCAGGCACTTAATTAATGTTCTGTTTATACCCCACTTCCAGGTCATTAATGAAGGTGTTTAATGAGACTGAATTCACAGTCATCTGTGTGCACCCTGCCGAATCTCTCCTCTGGGTTGCGGCCCTCGCCCCTCCTCACCACACGCCCAAGACACTGGGTGTCGCCGTTTATTTAAAACACTGGAATTGCCTACTGTGTCCTCACCCTAGAAATGTGACATGTGACTGGAGAGCCTGTCTGGGTGCTACGAGTCCTTTAGCTGGAGGGACAGAGAAGCCACCTGGAGGTAGTGGGGCACTTTGGACTATGACCCAGGAACCCCGGACCCCACCTCGCTCCACCCCAAGAGCAGCTGTGGAAGACTTAGGTCAAGAGGAGGAAGGGGCAAAGTGGGAACTCGCTGAAGACGAGGGACTCACGGGGGCACGGCCTTGGTTCTGCCCAGACGTGGCTCCGGTGAAGAGGGTTCCCATGCACACACACACTGAAGGCACCTTGAACTCGAAGGTCACTGCCCCAGGGGCCAGTGGGTGTCTGCTGCAGTGGCGGTCCCTGGGGCAGCAGAGGGCCCTAGGAGTTCTGGGGCCACCAAGAGGCAGCACCCTGGACAGACACCCACACCCACTCTCATACCCATTTTCCAGGTATGAGCACGGAAATTCAAGAAAGGTAAAGCAGCTTAGCCAAGGCCCCAATATTTGGTTCTCTTGTCCCCTGCACAGAATTAAACACAGCACCATGCACCGCAGCTGTCTAAGGCACACGGACAATATGACCCCTGTTTCTATCCAAGATGTAAGCTGAGTAAACAGTGAGCTCACGAAGAGCTCACGGGTAGGTTGCCTGGCAGGTTGTATTTGCAGCAGCACGTGACGCAGTCATTCCTGAGCACCAGCTAGAATCTGTGGCAGGCACTAGGCTAAGACCTGGGGTTGAAAAGAAGGTGATTCCTGTCATCCAGGCACCAGCCACGGAATTGGAGACAGAGAAGTGGCACTGATTTTAACACTGCAGGCCGCATGTGTGGTCCGCCGCCACACCGCTGTGTGACTCCCTCCCTCCGTACCTCACCTCGTGGGGACCGAGACGTCCTCTGTCCTCTGACTATCATCAGTGAGCTCACAGGGTTGGAAAACCGGGTCAGAAAGACAACTTACTATTCTTGGAATGAACTGGAACAGAATCTGCAAGTCTGGAACTATACAGCCTACAAGCAACTTCTCTGTCTCCCTTAATTATAGTTAAAATCACAGATCTGCTTGTTGCCACTGATACCGGACGTAGTGGCCGCATTCCCTCCTCTGAAGGCAGATGGGGGGCGGTGCAGGGCTGCACACGGGGCACAGGAAGCTCATCAGCCCTGACTCACGGTCCCGAACCTCTGGACACAAACTAAAACGCAGGCAGGGCTGCCAGCACCCACAGTTCCCAGGGAGGGGTGCCCTCTGGGTGCTGGCTGTGCTCTGTGAGGGGCCTTTGGGGCAGAAGAGCACGTGGAACGAGAGCACCACGGGACCAGGGCAGCCAGCGCCCAGCGGCAGGTGGGCCCTGGACCTGCTCCAGACCACTGCCCCTCCCACCCCACTTGGCCTGCTCTGGACCCCCCACCCCCACCCCTGCCACAGGGGCTCACTGCTGAGCCAGCCAGTGGCTTCCTGTTTGTAAGGCCTTGGCCGGGCCTGACAAATGCTGGTTGTGGACAACTCCACAGGCCATTTCTATCTCCTGGGCTTTCCCTGGTCTGTCTCCTGAAACAGTCCTGAGGCACCTAGGCTGAGTCTGCCCTGGACCATTGGGAACAGACCAACTCTGGGAGGACGAAAGCTGCCCTGACTCCTTCCTTCCCAAGTGAACAGCTCTGATGTCTGAGCCCCAGGAACTTCTGGGCCTCTTCCTATCCGCAGCCATTGAGAACATCGTGAATGCCATTGGCCTTGCCTCTGTGTGTCACCGTCCTTCCCAAGTCAGCTTGGATGACAGCATGATGCACGTCCACTCTGTGCATCCAGTTGGCTGTGGCCACCCGTCACCGGGGACAGGCGGGAGGGTCTGCCCACCAATCTCTCCTTATGCCCCAGCCAGTCTCCCAGGCAGCTCCCAGACACACTGTGCCCGAGAAAAGCCAGGGAAACAGACAAATCCATCAACGTGACAAGCCTCAGCATCCACCGACTGTGGCCATGGACAGCTGACGCCTGGCTTCACCCCAGCCTGGGTAAACCAGACGATACTGTTTCTTTCTTTTAATTTTTATCTATTGATTTTTAGAGAGAGAGAGGAAGGACAAGAGAGAGACATCGATTCGTTGTTCTACTTATTTATGTATTTATTGCTTGCTTCTTGTCACAGCCTTGGTGTACTGGCATGAGGCTCTAACCAACCAGGCTGCCCAGTCGGGGCCCAGAGGACACCGTTTTTAATGCAGGGACAGCCTGGGCACATGCACAAGGGGACTCAGGGAGCTGCCCACCTGTCCGGGGGCCAGAAGGGCCCACGGAAAGAGGACTATGCTAACACCTCCCACTGCGTCACCTTCTGTTGTACCCAGTCCCGCTGACAGCAACCGAGCTTGTACTACTGAAATCTGGTCACCAGTACAATTCTCCATCAAAATCCCCTCTCAAAGTAGCCCTCAGCCTTCCTTTCCATGCAAAGAAGCGGGGAACGACACGGCCAGTGGAGGCTAGGTCCAGGCCTCTCCGTGCATCAGTAAATGTCCACTTCCAGCTTCCTCAGAGGGCAGGATCAACCCTGCAAGCTTCTGCTGGGGACTCGGCACTCAGAGCCCTGCTGCTGGGGAGCCACGGGGATGAGCTGCCTGCCGGGCAAACCCGGTAGCATCAGGGTTCTCCCCGACAGGGACCTGGGCACCCCGCAGATTTGCGTTAAAGGGGACATGCACAGAGGAACGAAGACACGGGGCCTGCAAGGGAGGGAAGAGGCGAGGCCCCAAGTCTGTGTTTCCGAATCCCGGGAAACAAACTGAAATTCTTTCAAGGCCTTTCGGCAAAGGCTACCAGCGCACAAGACACTTTCTTTCGGATGTTTCTGAATGCAGATAAATGTGGCGGTAACCAGGTCCCCATGACAAAGTTCTTCCTTCAGGGGGCTGCTTCCTTCTGGGGGTGGCACTGGTTAGCACGGCCCAGCTGATGGAAGATCCCGGCTGCCCAGGGGCCCAGGCTCAGCCTCGAGGGTCCCTCGGCTCCGTCAAACCCACTCCACCTGGGGGTTATTGAACCCTAAGTCTTCCCTGGTAATGGAAAAAACCACAGGCCAAGCACTCGCCCGACTGGCCGCTGAAGCCAACGGGAATTGATAAATCACTTCCTGTCCACCGTGTGGGCATCTACCAAGTTTCAGAGTCGAACTGTATGAGAAATTACTTCTGCAGTTCAGCCAGCGAGAGTACACAGAACTGTATTTTTTAAATCCCGTCAGAGTGTAACTAAAATCAGAAAATTCATTGATTTCAGGCAGTGACTACAAAGACCGGAGTTATAAAAACCCTATTCCGAGAATTTCAATGCATGGGTGCAACCTGCACATTTGCAAGGCTTGTCTGAGAGGGTGAGGTCTCCCCCCGCTGCAAGGGGGCATCTAAAATCCCATTGATTTCCCTGGCTAAAGGAACGTACTGCGAGTCCCCTCCCTGGACAGCCCGGGCCACTGCCCAGAGCTCTCAGGCGAGCCCTTTGCTGGGGCTCCAGTCCTTCNTCTTCCCTGGTAATGGAAAAAACCACAGGCCACTTGCCCGACTGGCCGCTGAAGCCAACGGGAATTGATAAATCACTTCCTGTCCACCGTGTGGGCATCTACCAAGTTTCAGAGTCGAACTGTATGAGAAATTACTTCTGCAGTTCAGCCAGCGAGAGTACACAGAACTGTATTTTTAAATCCCGTCAGAGTGTAACTAAAATCAGAAAATTCATTGATTTCGGGCAGTGACTACAAAGACTGGAGTTATAAAAACCCTATTCCGAGAATTTCAATGCATGGGTGCAACCTGCACATTTGCCAGGCTGGTCTGAGAGGGTGGGGTCTCCCCCCGCTGCAAGGGGGCATCTAAAATCCCATTGATTTCCCTGGCTAAAGGAACGTACTGCGAGGCCCCTCCCTGGACAGCCCGGGCCACTGCCCAGAGCTCTCAGGTGAGCCCTTTGCTGGGGCTCCAGTCCTTCGAAGTCATTTCAGGCCCCAGCTCTTGGGGGGGGGGGGGGTGTCCTCGTCAGAACCCAGCTCAGAGGCTTGGTATTGACAGCTGTGTCCTGTAGGGGCCTCAAGGTGAGACAGAATCTACTGGGTTAGCTTCTCCAAAGCCCTGCCCCTAAGCACCCACACTTTCAACTGCACACAGGCTGTGTGCCCAGGGTGCCGTGTGTTTTTAGGGACTGAAGTTGAGTTAGGGGTAAAGAGAGAAGCAGGGTAACGAGAGGGGGCGTTTGTTGAGCAGGTGGATGCATCAGGCTTCAAGTCATGCCCTTGGCCTGTGTCAATGAAGTGAGCCATCCCCAGAGCCAGAGATGGGGTACGTCAGGGTCCCCACTGTGCAGATTAGGAACAGAGGCGAGAGGGGGTGGGGCCACCCCCAGTCACCCAGCAGAGCAGAGCTGGGATGGGAGCCTGTGCTCCGGGCTGCCCACCCACTCTGGACAGTGGGGTGGGCTTCACTCTCCTTCTGCCATCTCTTTCTGGCCCATGTTTAGGGATGGGGTGCTTCTGCTAGATGGGCCACACCAGCCCCTAAAAGGAGGCTCACAGAAAGTGCACAACTAAGGCCCGGCTGTAGGGCGCGTACCCTGGCGGAGTCTCCCTGCAGCAGGGCGTCACCCGTGCTCTGTGACACAGGACCTGCTCTGCTAGAGGCCGGGGGAAGGGAGATGTCCCACAAGCCCACCTAGCAAGCAGGTGTGGCAGGAACAGTGGCTGCCTCAGCCAGCCTGCCGGCCACGCAAACACCCTGGGTTTCCAAGTGCCCCTGCGCCCTCCCCCCGGAAACCCTGCTGTCGAATCTTTGTGCAAATAAGATCTTTCATGAGTTGGTAAGAAAGCAAGTAGAAGATTATTTTTCTCCCATGGTTCAATGCCTGAAAATGAAACAAACTCTGAACAGATCAACTCCAACCAGACCAAAAGGCTCTAACGAGAGGAAGTCAGGCTTACAATCTTAAAGACGTCACAGTTTCTAGATTTACAGAGGTTTGGAATCTGAAATGGGCCGTAGAGACGGTCACCCCAGCTTGCTTACTCGACATAGGAGGGTGCCAGGCGCAGCGTGTGTGGTGACTCCCCTGGAGGCGGGGGGGGGGACACAAAGCCCGTCCCCGTACTCGGCCGTCTGCTGCTGGCCGGCGGGGCGACTTCACCTGCACACGGCCTCTCAGAGGAGACGGAGCTTCTGAGAACCTGCTCATGTTTCCAGACTCACTGCCGTTTCTCTCAGGAATAGCCTGTTTATTAATGCCTCTGTTTGTAATGAATATTTATTAAGCAATTATGACATACCCAGGAGCCTTCGGCACCCTAAAGAAGATGTAATTACGGGAAGTGCGAAACTATCACACCTGAGATTTTATCTCGGGCGCTCATTGGCGTGACAACCACCCGGGTCTGGACCTGGGACAGGTCCTCACAAGGACCCTGGCCCTGCCCTTTCACGGGAGTAAACGCACAAAAACCCACACACACCTGTGTGCACGTAAAACTGGAGAAATCTGAGCAAGGTCAATGGACTGTGTCAAAACCAGTTCCCTGGGCGGAGTCTAGTAAGTAAGACATCTTCACCACACCCCATGGGGGAGCTTGGGGGAGGGCACACCAATCTGCCTGTGTTATTGACTCGGCAGCTTCAGTGAAAGTCGAGAACAAGGCAAAGTCGGAAATGCGGAATAAACCGGTGGGAGGGAAAATGCAGGGGCTGGCAGGCACGGGGGCGGGGCAGCCTGCAGGGTCAGCGGCCCCCTGCTGCAGGGGCGTGGCGAGGGGCGCCGGCAGGAGCGGTGCAGAAGGCGAGCCTGCCAGGGGCCTGAGCAGGTAGGCTGGGGTCACAGGGGTCACGGAGGGAATGGGGAGCCCAGGAGGAGCACAGAGCCCGCATCCTCTCCTCTCGGGGCAACACTGAGTGCGGACCCAGGGAGCTGACTTAACCCTCCTGACACCCCGAGAGGGGAACCCTGGTCCCCAGAGGGTAGTTAGCGGTGAGCGGTGGCTCAGCCAGCCTTCCCCAGACCCATGGTCTGGCTGCACACCACCCCCCTCCCAGTTAACACACAAGGAACTGTGCTTTTGTTGCCTTTTTGTCACCGGCAGCCACTACAGAGTGAGGGCAGATGCTACCCTGCAAACCCCGCCTGCCGGCTGCTCCCTGCCCCGGAGTGCAGGAGCGCAGGAGCGGGTCCCCGTGGTTCCGGCTGGGCCCGGCGCTATTTACTGTTGCCTTATTTCACTGCTCTGTCCACCGTTCCCTGAGGACAATCAGTCCTGAACTCAGGGAACAGATGTATCTCTCATGCCTCTTCTGATAGAATGAGTGGGACAGAGGCAAGCACACTCCCGCAGGGCAGTGGACACATCTTCCATCATCCATCCTTCCCAGCAGGTGCCACAGCAAAGTCACACCCCGTCCCCAGCAGCTGGAGGCAGGGCCACCAATGGTCAGAGTCAGAGACCTATTGCGAATGGAGATGCTGCAGCCCATGGTTCTGACTGGCTCATACCATACATTTCTGAAAAACACACTCCCCTGTTCCAGCTCTGCTCAGTTCTCCCCACCCAAAGCCCACGTGAGGCCTGGCGTGGCCGACGATCAATGCCAATTACATGCAAAGAGAGCTCACTCTGGCCATTAGAAACAAAGCAAGATGGGCCCAAGGGGTCGGCCAACTTTTAGGGGAGTCACCCATGCTGGGCGGCCGCCTTCTGTGCGTTCTAAACCTGCAGTCCAACTGGACTCCTGAAGTCCACATCAAATATCACCTCTGATAACAGAAACGAAGCAGAGAGAAGGAAGGAGTTAGAAAAGAATAAGATTTGTGTGTGTGTGTGTGTTTCAGGAGCGAGTGAGCCCAGTTGTAACTGTCGTGGGCCATTTGCCACCTCAGTCCTTTCTCATCCAGGACGCCCGGGAGGAAGGAGGCCCTTCGGGAACTCAGGCTACCTGAGCCTCAAAGTCCCCTTGGACTTCTCCACAGCCCTGTGTGCACAGTACCTGGGGCTTAGATGTCCCTGTCAGGAAATAAAGTGCTTCGAGACAGGTGACAAACACACACCTGTCACCGCCCCTGCCTCCCCAGCCTGCTGTCACCTTCCTCTGCCCAAGGCAGGCACTGTCCCTGAGAACCGAGAAGCCACTGGTCCTGGTGGTGGCCATGTGCTCGTGTGGTCACTGAAGACTGAGACTGAGGCCCTCGGATGTCGACACAGCTTCCTCCCGCCCTGGGCCACCACCACAGCGACCCGGGCTGCCCTTCTGGTCTCAGTCCAAACCCGGCGTGGGCTCTGCAGGGCGCTGCATGTCACCCCTCCTGTGTCTGCCCGCTAGAGGCTGGTGGCACCTCTGCTCCAATGTGGTGACAACCAGAACTATCCCCAGACACACAGATAATGTGTTCAGAGCTTCAGGGTGCAGGTGTGGGGCTACCACTGGCAGACGGTCCTGGTTCCAGCCGCCTCTGCAGACCCCTGAGAGTGGCGAGGAGGAGGGGGACAAGGTGCCTTGGAGAGGGTCCGGGGTGGAGCTGGGGAGTCCCAGGAAAGTGCCCTCTGATTCTGATGACCACAATAAGCCCACTGTCCTGATGTCCTCCCTGACTGAAAGTCCTGTCCCACTGACAACAGACCCCACAGGAAGAAGGCCTTATCGGGACCGGAGAGCCACTTGGACAAGGACGCACATCCCTGTGGCCTTGTTGGTAATGGCTGACTGAAGGCCATGCAGCTGCGTCATGACCAAAGGACATCCTCTTGCTTTAAAAAGTCCACCCCCCGACCATGCAGCAACATATCAGGAAGCCACCCAAAAATGAAGCAGGTGCGGCTGGGGAAGGGGCCCAACCCCGACTTGCGAATGAGAAGAGCAGGATGCACTCTTGTTCACGGCACACCTCCATTTCTGAAAAACGAAGTGTGCGTTCAAGGGCATGACTGCGCAGGCTCTCCCGGGGAGAACGCGTGGGAAGCCGCTGCGGTTGCTTCTGGTGGGCTGGGCGTCTTCAGAAGAAAGGAGACCACCAAAAAAAAAAAAAAGAAGAAAGTAGACCACCGTTCCCACTGTGTGTTCCCGTTTCTCTGCTGAAGGTTTTACCGCGGGCATGTGTGCTTCGTCAAAATAAAATAAAAACACACCATTTAGAATACATGTGTGCTCCTGTACGTGCACCTCTGCCCGCCCTGGACCTGAGACATCTGACAACAGAAAAAGTGGTCTTGGTCGAAGAAGGAAGCGCTGAGCGCCCCTGACATTTCTTTCTTCGCAGCTCTGCTCACTCGAATCCTTCCGCACGAGGAGGCATGCCTACAGGTCAGGAGACTGATCCAGAACCATCTTTCAAAGCACCACCCTGCAAGGTGACCCAGGGAAAGGCAATTTCACTGAAAGTTGTTGGCAGCCAAGACCAGTTGGCAGGGCCCCGAGGCCTCTCGCCTTTAAATTTAATGCGCTTTTTAAGTCCTTCGTGCATGCTAATTCTCGATAAATGAAGTCCAAACATTTGGTGGGGTTTTATGTGACTGTTATACTCTCGTGATTGCTTATTCAGGACAAATACATGATGACACCGTAAACTGGAAAATCTGCTAACACCCTCAGACGGGAGTCATTTCCGCAAACCACGAATGTTCCTTAGCGGAGGTAGGGTGGGCAAGGAAGAGGCATGCAGAGGGGAAAAATGCAAAGATTATGATGGTGAGCCTGTTTGTCGTAGGTCAGGGAGCAACGTAATTTTGTAACTAGCAGTAATCCTGCCTGACTCAATCTTGGTTCCTTCCCAGGCACAGAAATGGAAATCTCTTTGTAAACCAATGAAGTCATATTTCCTGAGCCTCAACACTACCCCTCCAGCTGGCGCCAAACTGATGGGTCAGAAGCTAAGAAGATAAAGAATTGGGAATAAATAAGAATGACATCCAATCTATTTCTAAAGTCATAAAGCTGTGTGATTTCTCCAAGGTTTAGGTAGGTTTTTCAATGTAACTTAAAATTACCTATCGTCACCAAATTTTAACAAAATGATCAACTCTTGGAACATTAAGCTGTATGTTTTAAGGTATGCTAAAGGTCTTCATCGCAAAAAATTCTCATTTAGTTTGAAAAGTGAAGTTCTATGTTTGTTTTTGGTTCGTGCCCTAAGCCAACTAAGACATGAGATTAGGTCGTCTGCCTCAGGCGTAGTAGGGTGTCTCTCAGGGGACCACGATCTTGGCAGTGACATATTGGCCAATTAACAGGAAATTTGCCAGTCTCTGCTCCTGTGCATGGCCATGAAATCTCAGGAAATATTTGTCTTGCCAAGAAGAGGAAGAAGCCAAGGCAGGTAGAAAATGTCAGGACTGAGCTCCTCCCGTTCTGGTCTTCTGTGTCCCTGGAGCCTCAGCAGGGAGGACGAGCTGCCCAGGCCAGGGGACAGGGCCTCTTCCGGCGGGAGCACAGCGATGTCTCATCCCCCGGGGTGAGAAGACACAGTGCCTGGCGTGACCCAGTGGTTTCCTACCAGTATTTCAGCTCGCGGCAGAAGCTGGGGTGACCCCAAGCTGCACCCCAGGTCCAGCTACAGCACTCAGGACAGGTAACATCGGCCACCCTCTATATCCAGGGTTCTACAGCCCTGGATACTCAGCGAAAAGTTACATTGCTGCCGACATGCACCGTGGTTGCGTCTGCACAGAGCACACACAGATGTTTCTTGTCATCACTCCCTAAACAACACGGTGTAACAACTGTTCCCACACCCGCGGCAGTGTATTGGGTGTGACCAGTAACCTAGAGACAATACGAAGTCTGCGGGAGCACGCACGGAGGTTGTCTGCAGCCTGAGTCACCACCCCCATCTGCAGTTTTGCTTTCCACGGTTGCAGTTACCCAGTCAACTGAGGTCCAAAAATATCAAATGGAAAATTCCAGAAATGAACAATCTGCATATTTCAAACCGTGCACCACTCTGAGCCGCGTGATGGAACCTCGTGCTGCGCCGCTGCAGCTGGCCAGGATGTGAACGCCCCCGCCCAGAGTTGCCACCTCACTTCATGTCATCGCAGGGACACTGTGTCCCCTCATGTCGGCACGAGAGGAGGAGAGGTGAGTACAGCCCGCTAGCCCACATCCACGTATTGTTATAATTGTTCTCTTTAATTACCAGTTATTATCATGTATTGTTATAATTGTTCTCTTCAATTACCAGTTATTGTTGTTAATCTCCTCCTGTGCCTGATCTATAAGTTAAACTATCATGGCCATGCATGTATAGGAAAAAACATAATATACCTCAGGTATTATCCACGGTCTCAGACGTCCACTGGGGGGTCTTGGAAAGCACCCCCTGTGGACGGGGGACGACTGTTGTAGGCCATTTCACTTAAGGGGCCTGAGCATCCGCGGAGATTGGTATCTGTCTGGGGTTCTGGAACCCGCCCCCCACAGAGGCGGAGAGACCATTGCTCGGGGTGGGGGGGCGGGGGGGCATCACCACCGTACGAATCCGCTGCTCCCTCTCTCCGAGTCAGGAGGAGCGGGGCCACTTAGAGAGTTGGTGGGAAGCTGATGCATCCAGTGGGAGCCACAAAGCAGATCCCAAGGAGGCGCAGGCTTCCCCTGGGGAAGAGGCCGGAGAAATACGCTGAGCCCCGTGCTCTCCCGGTTTCATCTGTGAAGAAGACCCTCCTGGAGGAGAGAACGAGGAACAATAAACAGGCCTCATGCTTCACATTTTCTGAGAGCGAGCACCCTCCTGGCTGGACCCATCGGTTTAGCTTTTGGACGCCTGGAGTCCAGCCAGGAAATGCGCAGCTCCCGTAGGCTCAGCAAAGCGCCGCACATCCGCTCTGCCGAGCCACCGGCGGGACTGGGCTCCATCGCCCCAGACGTCGGTGCAGGCCTGGCGTCTCCAGCGCATGACTTGATTTTGAGAACTCTCCTCCCTGCGTTTGCCGCCCAACCCTGGTCTCGCAGGGGTCGCTGGGGCGCACGGCCCACCGGCAGGAATGGTTTCCCCGGTTCCCTCAGTTCTCGCCTGGCCGCGTTCCCACCCATCACATCTATCACCCTCCGGCTGTCGGGGCGAGGAGCCGACAACACCGTCGAGATGCTTCCTGGGTCCATGTTCCTCCTCCAAACCCCAAAAGGCATGCACACGCCAGGGTGCTGTGCACCCATGGGCATGTACACATGTGCTCACACGCACACACACAATGCTGCCACGGTCGTGCACATGCGGGGCACTGCGCACCCATGGGCATGTACACATGTGCTCACACGCACACACACAATGCTGCCACGGTCGTGCACATGCGGGGCACTGGGCACCCATGGGCATGTACACATGTGCTCACATGCACACACACAATGCTGCCATGGTCGTGCACATGCGGGGCACTGTGCACCCAAGGACATGTACACATGTGCTTGCATGTATACATACCCAATGCTCTCGGAGGCATGCACCCATGCACATCCCACACATTTTTTTTGTGCTCCCTAGTCCAAATCAAGCCTGGCGAGTCCGCACGTTATTCTAGCCTGGAACTGCCTGTGCACTAAGGCCTCTGACCGCCGGCTTGGTCCAGGTGGGCCCCATGGAAACGTCCCCTGGGTACAGAAAAGCCCAGTTACGCTGCCCAGGGAGCATCAGGAACGACTGCGCCTCCGACCAAGCAGTAGGGCTCCTTGGTTTTCCCCCACGGAGTTCAGAATGTGTTGAATTGATCTGGTTGCACAGACGCCGGCAAGTCATTTAACCTCTCTGTGTTTCCATTTCTCCACCCGTAAACCGGAGAGCCACAGCCACCTCGCCGGCTGCAGTGCAGGTGACAGGCTCGCGAGGATGTTGGCGTCTGCCACTGAACGCCAGGCGTCTGTGATGCCTCCCTATCGGTAAGGTCCTTATAGATAGGACTCAGAGGAACGAAGGCCTGGGGTCGAGGCACCTGAGAGGTGCCTAGTCACTGTGACAATGTCAAAATGTGCGCAGCAAGCAGACCACAGGGGCCTGGCCAGCCCTGGGCCGGAGACTGGGAAGAACAGGCCGACCCTTCCAGCCCCCAGCAGGCGGGCTGCCTCCCCTCCTCCCACACGGAGCGCTCAGCCTGGCCCTTCAGGGACCACGTCGCTGCTCCGAAGCTGCAGTTAGAGAGGGCGCGGCGTGAAGAAAGGAACGCATCCCAGAGGTGCACCCGGCCAATCCCCCAGCAAAAATTTCAAGCAGGAGCAGGCCCAGGCTTGGTGGGGTCTGCATCTCGCACGATCTCAGGGATGCTCTTTGGGAGAAAGAGCGCAATATAATAAATGTACAGTTAGGGGTTCGTAAGAATATTTATGTATAATGGGAAGAGAAACAGCAACAAATTACCAGAGATCGGAGTCGCACTTTTCAGACACCTCAAGCTGGACATCAAACTCCGCAGAAAAGCACCTGAAGTGCAAGCCATCCTCTTGCACACCCAGGACACTCGGGTGGCCACCGGCCGCCACGTGCAGGGCCCTCCCAGGGCCTCTGCTTCGGCGGCCGTGAGTCCTTCGGGGACGGAGGGCCTGCTCTCCCTTCAGGTGTGAGGAACGATGGCAGCTTCGTCCACCCTAGAATTGTCTCATGATTCTGATTGTCCATCTGCTGGCTTCAGGGAGGAAGACGAAGCTGAGACCCACCTGACTAGTCTTCGTGTAAGTGAACCGGATCACCCAGAGCCTGTCTACATTCTGAAAAGTGAGCGAAGTCATGGCTACCTGGGTGTTTAACATTCACATGCTGGCTCCCACAGCTACACCCACAATACGATGGGCTGGGTTGCCCGGTAACCACCCTGCCAGGAGCACCTGCCTGTCCCATCTGTCCACAGCCCACACGCCCCTTCCTCCCGCTTTCCACTCACCTGCCCCTACAATCCGCAGAGCTCCGTTTGGGTGACAGTAGCCTTGGCAGTAGCCTCGGGTTGCCACAGGGGAGGGTTCCAGAAATCTATGCCATAGGTCTCATTCCATGTTCCCAAGACCAGCATGTGGTGGGAGAGAATGCCGAGCACCCACAAACCCACACTCACTTCCACCCACATAGTTGTAGCCCCACATCTAGTCTCCAAGTCCCACCCGTTCTGTGGGGATCAGCCCAGTCGTGGGGGGGGGGCACCTCGCTGGGAGGGGCCGCTCTTCTCCTGGAGTCCCGCAGCTCCTCCCTCTACAACCTCATGTTGGCTCTCATCCCATCTGCACAAGGGCACAGCTCTGCTGGCCTCTCTAGATCGCCGCCCTTCCAAAGTCAAGGTCCCCAGCGTGTCCCACACGTCCCCATGGGGGAACGAAGGATAAAGGAACCAAACATGCTTTTTGTACCAAAGACTTACCAGAGTACTTTTTATGGAAAACTACATTATCGTCAAATCCGTGTTCTTTTCGAGAGCAACAACTGCACACCCGGAGGCACCTACATGCCCTTGGACTGGCTGCTCACCCTTTTGTGCCGAGGTCCCCTCAGCGGACGAATGAGAGTGACAGCAGCATCTGCCCCCTGGTCTCCCCGCACACTCAGATGGGGGGCGCACCAATGGGCACACTGTGAGCACTCCAGTTAAGGCTATTGCTCTAGCCTGGGCCCCACGGAACAATCGCTCTCCTCCCATCTGCCCGTCTCACCCACAGCAACTGAGGGAACCGTGCTCGGAGGAAGGAGGCCGGATGGGGAGGTGGGGTTTCTGGAAGGGGCAGCTCTCGGGCCGCTGCCTGGGAGGCTGCTGGGGCTTGCTGGCCCCACAGGGTCTCCTAGTGCCCCTCCCAAACCTGTTCCCGTAACAGTCAGCACCTGAACAGCACCGGTGCCTGCTGCCCTGGCCTGCGTGTGAACAGGGGTCAAGTCCGAATCTCCAGGGGAGTGCTGATCCACGGTGATTCTCTCCGTCCAGGAGTTCAAACCCTCCTTTTGCTGAACTCCCTGACACACGCACCTCCTCCAGATTGGCCACTGGACTTGACCGGGTAACTCGGGGTTCCCTCTACTCCTCACGTGTGTCCTTTTCCATCAGAAACAGCCCGCAGGGCAGCACACTCCGCTTCCTCGAACTGCAAGGTGACTCCCCTGGTGGTTTGACTGAGTGCCCTTTTAAGGGTAAGCTCGCAAGGCCCCGGACAAGGGGTCACATGGAAAGTGCCCAGATGGCCTGTCGAGGCTTCACTCTGCCTGACACAAACAACCAGCCGCGGACAGCATCCTTCGTCACCGCACGCCACGCCCCCACGGCCCTCAGCCCGGCCTCCTGCAGCACATTCCAGCCGGGCTCCCAGCCCCCAGCCTGCCCCCGCTCCACCCATCCATCCTTTCTATAGGCATCAGCTATTTTTAAAAACTCATAACGAAAGAGGTTTGGGAGAAAAATAAGTAAATTACAGCTGAACTTCAATATCAAAAGCCTTCCTGCTGAAAATAACTAACATATGTCATTTTCGCTAGGTCATTAGTTTAAGGCTTTGAATTTTCCAAAGTGATTTAGAAGCCCCAACTTGACAAATCTGTAAAAAGACATTGATAAGCGAGTGAGGAGTGGGGAGCCAGCGAAGAAAAGCTTGGGTAGTCTGTGTTTTTGTCGTCACACCCTGTCCTTGGTCTCTGCAACTATCGCCAGCGTCACTGCGGCCATACGACAGTGAGGTGCCATGTGGCCCTCGAAAACAGGGAGAAAACCGCCCTGGCCACGTCTCACAGGGGAGGTGCCAGGTTCTCCGTGCCGTGGTTGGGTTGAAACTTCAGAGTGCATTGCGGTCTAAAGACCACCCATCAGTCCTGGGGGTGAGAACACTTGTCAGCGTATTTCGCTATTTGGTCACCTGCCTCAGATCACACAGATGATGGCACCCTGAGTCCCGCTGGGCAGCGTCAGGGCCGGCGTCCCTGTCCCTGGTCATAAGCCCGGGACGCAACTGTGCAGCCAGCACTGGCCTGGCGCGCAGGCCTAGCCACGTTTCGGCAACAGGTCCTCGAGTCAGAGCCCCGTTAGCTTCTCGTTCAGCTTGCGTTTTGTTAACCAGCTTTCAAAAGAAAATTTCTGCTTGAAAGTGCTCGTTTACAATCAGGAAAGATATTTCACATGCTAACAGTTTGTTTTCGCCAGTAGGTTCCGTTTGACATCATGAAACACACCCGCCTGGTGGAGGGGTGCCCGGTGTCTGAGACGGGGCGAGCACAAGGCAGGGGTTAAGAGTGGGACCCGAGAGCCACAGTGGCTGCCCCCTGTGACCTGTCCATGCCTCGGTTTTCCTGACTCTAAAACCAATACACCCTACTCGTGGCAAATATCACTTTCAGCAAGATTTCTTGTTCTCCACTTATTCCAGGCCTACGTGCCCTTGAACTTAGGTGTGGCCACACAGAGTGCTCTAGCCACTGAAACGTCAGTGGAAGTGATGTTCTTATTTGTGCACGTATGAATATAATGGAATAATGACGTTATTTAATAGAGAAATAGTGAAGACCAGTGCACAATCCTCCTGCAGAAAGATGATCTGGAAACTCAAGTTGATTTGGAGGTGACACAGATGGAACCCGAACCTTCGTAAATGACTTGACACGTGCGAGAAGTAAACATTTGCGGAGGTAAACCACTGAGATCCGGTGTTGCTTGTTACCACAGCGTCGGCAAGCAGGCTCGGTGGACGCTTCCCCCACGGGTGTTGGGGGGTGAGTGACCACTGTGCACAAACACTGCAAAATTGCCGTAAGAGCTACACAAACACACGCTCAGTTGCCTCCATGGCTTTTAATTCTAACACACGCATTTGTCACACTTTCTCATCTAATCATTGATGGCAGTTTCTATTTTCACTGGCAACACTGTCTCTCTGTTAATGGTCCACAAGATAATGTTGCATCGCCGATCCGATGAGAAAACCTTCTCATCGTTATGATTTGAGGGACTAGTGAGTAATGAACAGAGGCCACGGTCTTGGTGTGTAAGTGTGGTGTGCTTGTGGCGCAAACCAAGGTTCTGCAGTAGGTTGAGGAGAGACTAGTCGGGGAGAACGGAGTCACTGTCTGGGACAGGAATAGGACACACGCTGAATCGAGTTCGCCCGGGGACCTCGCTTGCTTTTGGAGCAGGTGCAAGGTGCACTGTTGGGTGTGATCTTTGCACACACCCTCTGCTAGCAGTCCTTTAGTGGCAGGTGTAACAGTAAACACGCAAGGAAGGGCTGTTTTGTGAGTGCTTTTTCAAAAAGGTTCAGGATTATGTTTGGGCTGCACTAATAAATGAATGGCCTATCCAAGTAATAGATTGGCAGCGCAAAGCAAATTCATTGAGGTTTTCTTTGTAGCACAACATCAGTTATCACAATAAATCAATGCTAATCTGAACTGTATTTTTTAATCACTTTTGTATTGAAATTATAAATTAGTTTTAGTTTTGTAATTGTATTAGAATTAGAAGTATACTTTTTCTTGTCTTTATATGTGCACATACTAATGCAATGGAATAAAAACATAATTAAATCAAAACAGGAAGTCCTTTAATTTTGAGAAACGTTGTCTCAGTATTTCTGCCAACACTCCAAACACACGCTCCGGAGTAGGTCCTCACAGATGGGCAGCCTGGGGGGAACCTGGGTATTCAGCGCCCCACAGGTCAAGGTGCGTCTGCATCCACCCTCTCCATCCACAGCCTCATCGCTGTCCCGGCCGCAGGGGGACTCCTAGGCGCTGCAGGGGGTCTGTGGTGGCGCTGATGCTCCCAGCTGCCAGGGTACGGGTGGGACTTCGGGGAGGCCGAGCATGTGCCCAACAGTGGATTCTGGGAACAAGTCCTCCACTCCCAGGGCAGCCCGAGAGGTGGGGCAACTGTAGCCAATCCACACGGGTGTCAACGGCCCCGACCCTCACAGGCCCAGGCTCGTCTGTACTCATGAACAGCAGGCCGAGGGCTGCTGGGCAGAACGGGAGCCGAGGGCTGGGTGAAGAAGGTGAAGAGATGAAGAAGTACAAATCGGCGGTTACAGAACAGCCCGGGGAGGTACAGTTCAGCGCAGGGAACAGAGTCAATGACGCTGCAACAATGATGTACAGCGCCAGGTGCGTGCTCGGCTTATCAGCGATAACACCCCTCATGTCGTATAAACGTCCAACCACAGCGTGTGCACCTGAAACTAATGTGAAATAACACTGACTGTCAGCTGCAACGGGGGAAACAGATCCCCAGAAAAATGAAAGAAACACGTGAGCATGTGAGGATGGGGTCAGGGTGCTGTTCAGGCCTGAGTTGTGTCCCCAAAACTCTGTGCCTCTTCTAACCCCAGTGCCTGTGAACGTGACCTTCTTCAGAAACAGGGTCTGCAGATGTCATCCAGGTACTACAAGGCCATCAGGGTGAGGTCACAGGACTGGCGTCCACACAGGACAGACACACGTGCAGGGAAGGCAGGCAACTGTGAGAAGCCAGGTGGGGACCGAGGCAGCGGTCAGTGCGACAGGCCCATGAAGCAGCCCCAGGACAGCCGGCACCCACCAAGTGCTTGGAGAGGCAGGAAAGGGTCCTCTCCCGCAGGTTGCAGAGGGAGCACAACCCTGCAGACACCTTAACCTTGGCTTCAGCCTTGGCCTCCAGAGCTGCAAGAATGAAGTCCTCCAGCCCCTCAGCGTGCAGTGCCGCATCGTGGCGGCCCCGGAATCAGACACAAGCGGCAATACAGCACTCACTTGCTTGGTGGTGGTTTTAAACTTTTAAACTCTCACTCAAGGGCACCACCCCAAACTCCTGGTATGTGAGAATATCCTGCAAACTCGAAATAATAGAGAACAGCTGCCCAGACATTCTCATTTCCCCCAGACGCCTGCGTTCCTCCTAATCACTGTTTACACCCTCACCAGACCCTGCCGGCTCCGTCCTCCACCACAACACACAGCCCCTGCCAGCTGTCCACGCCCACAGGAGCCAGGGCAGAGGTGGGGAAGGTGAGGGCTGGCTGTGCCCGAGCCTGCTGCCCCAAGGTCACAGCCACACCCAGGTCACTCATTCCAGCCCTCATTCAGGAGACACCTGCCAAGCCCCTTCCACCAGGCAGGTGAGGCTGGGGCCTGGGCAGGCTGCTGTGAGTCGGGGACTGCACAGACAGATTGAGTCCAGACACAGAGATGAGACGGGCTGACGGAGAGGTGGATAAATAGAGAGAGATGATATGTGGATGGATGGATGGATGGATGGATGGATGGATAGATACCGGGGTGGTTAGATAGATAGATAGATGATAGATGATAGATGATTCATACACAAATGAGACAAAGACCAGGCAGTGATAAATGCAGGCAAAGGTAAATGAATGCTGTGATGGATGTGGCCGCCACGTGGTTATTTTGTCTGGGCCGCCCGTCGCTGAGGGCGACTGGAGCCGAGGGCTTGATGAGGCCTCTGCTGCAGCCTCGGAAGGTGCGGAGAGTGGGGGCGGGGGCGGGGCACTGAAAGAGCAGCGCCATGGCCCAGCACCCAGGAGGGAAGCAGGGAGCTCGAGGCCCTCCACCGAAGACAGACAGCGGAGTGCAGGACGGCTCCCCAAGGGGCCTTCGACGCGGCAGCACGCCCTGCTTCATGGCTGTCTGTCTGTCCCCGGCGCCTGCATCCCAAAAAAGGCAGAAGGCTGCTGAGAAGGGGCCCAAGCATGCGGCCACACTGGGGAGGTGGGCGGGGCCGGTGATGCAGGGACGACCTAGGGAAGGGTGAATAGGATGCAGCTGTCAAGCGTCCCCTGGTAAATATCGCAGCGTTCATTTCTCACTCTAGCTCACAAACCCTCTTAGTAAATACACGCATTATAAGTTCATGACAGGCGTGCACTGACTCCGAAGCCCTGATCTAACGTTGACAGGGTCATTAAAAGTCACCTTGCCTTTGTCCTCGGGGCGTGAGCTCAAGGCACCCCCGGCTTCTTCACAAAGAGTGAGCTCACCACGGACGCACCCCACAGACTGTGAACCCAGACCTGCAATGGGGCAGCAAGCGCCACGCTGGCCTTCAGCAGACGCGAGCTGTCCACCTACAGCAGGCACTCCCTGTGCACAGAGTGGTGGGGGACTCAAGCGCAAACTCCGGCCTTAGCAGGCAACATGGTCCATGAGGAGGGTGCTGGGCTGGTGCCTGGGGCCCACTATGCCCATCCCTGAGTCTCCAGGGACCCCAGAAGCCCAGAGGGCATACCCCCATCATGGGAGTGAGCAGGCAGCCAGGGGACCCCTAAGGACACAGGTCAATCACTGTTCCTTGTGCTCAGAACTGTGCGTCACCCCCTCCTCCCCTCACTGCTCCCTGTCCACCACGTCCTTGCTTCTCCCCCTGCCACCTACTGTCACCCCCCAGGAGCCAGAGCTCTGCCCCACCCCGGCCCCTTCTCCACCCTTTCTGCCCCTACAGCAGCCTCCTCTCACCCCAATTCCGGTGCCCTCCAGGTGGGCTGCACCCACGCGCTCAGGGTCACCCCGCCATCCATTGCCTTCCCTCTTCCTTAGGTCCTTCTCCTCCTCCCTGGTCTCTTCAGGGAGCCCACGACATCCCCATTTTCTGAGCTGTAGAGTCCCTGGCTTCCCCTTCCTCATGTCCACTCCGTCCTGTTCCCTGCCCACCCCCACAACTGTCCTCCTGATGTCACCACAGACCTTCCAGTCTCCATCCCAGAGTTTCATTTCAAGCTCTTCCTCACACCGGCACCCCCCTCCCAGAGGTGGATCTCTCCTAAGAGAACTGCCCCCTCCAGTATCTGCCCCAGACCCTCTGGGGGAGACAGGGATGGGGGGTTGAGAAAGGGTGAGGACAAAGAGGGGAGCAAAGGGCAGGCAGGAGTGGAGGGAGGGAGAGAGGGAGCGAGAGAAAGAAGGGAGGGAGATGGGAATCTCACTGACTAGGTGGGAGGAGTGGGGGGGTGCTTGGGGAAGAGCACAGGGGTGGGGCAGTAGGGAAACGGAGGGGAGAGTGGGTGGGGAGCGTGGGAAGAATGGAAGTGGCTGTGTCTGCTTCAGAGCTGCCCTCTTGGAGGATCCCTGTGGACCTGAAGATAGAGGAACCAGGTCTCTCCCAGCACAGCTACAGAGCACGGCGGTCGGAAGGGCACCTGGGCCCTGAGGGACCCCCCAAGCCAGACTCTCTGAGCAGCAGGGCCACTGGGAGAGGCCGCCAAGGAAGGGGCTGTGAAGGGACACTGACTGGTGTGGTAGGCTGGTCCTCACGGAAGAGCCTGCCTGGGGGCAGACACAGTCACCCGGACACAGCAGACCCCTGCGCCTCACAGCCTTCAGAGCGCTCCCCGTGGGCTGCGGGCCCGAGGGGCCAGGCTGGGGGCAGAGAGAGGGAAGCTGCGTCCTGTCACACACATGGTGTCCTTCTCACACCACCTCATCGAAGCCCCTGCCTGCACCCCAGCGCCGGGCCCCCGGCTGGGACAGAGCTGCCAGGGCAGGAGGATCGGAAACATGCCGTCATTGTCACCCGTGCAAAACCCGGGCTCCAAAACCAACCAAGGCAGGCCAGGCAAAGAAGCACCGCGGGGTCAGGAGGCTGGAAAGACCCACGGGTCCTCGTGCCTTTTGCCTCCCGAAAATAAAGAGGCGGGAGGCGACTGTCCGGCTGCAGCCCCCACCCAGGCCAGCACTGCGCACAGCCGCCCCGACTCACGTTTGTCTTCCTGACACCGGGTTGTCTCCACCTGAAACTCCCTGGGAAGGGAGCCCGGCTCATCTGTGTTTTCTCCACAACGGCCCAGCCCCTGCGCACAGGAGGAGTCTTTCAGCCCCTGTGCGCAGTAGGAGCCCAGAGGTCTGTGGGATTGAACTGAAGTACACAGAACTGAACAGAAGCCAGGCCTCCACGGCCTCTGTGTTTCTGCAAGACCGGGGCATCTCGCCACTGCCAGCCTTGCTTTTCCTCGGCAAAGACTCCTCCAGGCCCACATGGAAGGAAACCCACCCCCAGGGAGCCCCCAACCCAGCCCCTCCACCACCCAGAGAACCCAGTGAGCCAGGGCAACAGGGTTGGGGGCCATCTCCACAGAATGATATCTGTAACTATATCTGCAAGGGGCTGAGAGAGAAAAGGAGGCACCACTGCAGGCCAGGGGGGCTGCCTGGAGGCGGGGGCTGCTGCCCGGAGGCAGGGGCTGCCCGGGCAGCATCTCAGAATTTTCCCAGCATTCCCACCGTGTGAAGGATTTCATGGACAGACATTAAATCCATGTCCCTCCTCAATAGGGTCTTACGCTTGTTCTACCAAATCTTTTTGTTTTTACTTTTAAGTATCACATTCCTGCCAAAAAAAATGAGTTGGATTTGCTTCAAAACTACTACAAAACTCAGAACGGAGAGTGTAAATGGTTCTAAATTTAGCAATTCCTGCTCTTCCAGCCAATTGCAGTGTTTCTCTCCCCTCCCTTCCCAGCCTGGCTGAGGGCCTGAGGTCAAAGTTCCGCTGGACGCCTGCCTCCCACACCTGTCCTTGCCTTTCTCTCTCACGTTCCACTGGGCTGGGTACCTGAGGGGGCGCACCCTCAGCACACGGGCTGGGTTCAGCCCCTGCCCGACCAGCAGCGAGCTGTGAGCCCCGCCTCCACCCCCCCCACCCCCACCAGTCCCCTGGCAAACAGCTGCGGGGCAGTGGGTGGAGATGACAAAAACATCTGCCTTCCTCATCTGGCGTCCACTGCGCAGTGCTCCCTGGAAGGCTCCGGCAAGGAGGACAGGGCGTTCTCATCGGCCTGACGCTGCTGGGCAGATGGGCGGCTCAGGAAGCTGATTCCGTCCCTGGCCATGGGCGTGGAGGGCTCTGACCGCTGGGCAGCAGGCCCGTGACCGTCCTCCCTCCCTTTCCACCCAGGACTGTTCAGACCATTGTTTTTCTTCTCGATGTCAACAGCGTGTCGACTGCCAGCCAAGGACATGTGTTCAGTGGACAGAGGGCCGGTAGTTTCCAAGCGAACATGCAAAGCTTACCAGGAGAACTATTCTGACATTCGTTTTATGTGCCGCACTAGTTTAGGACCTTTCTGTACGGTTTTAATAAGGGTTTTATATCATAATCAAATCTTGAAAGGGGGAGGGCCCCCATAGCTAATTTGTCTCAAACCAGCTTTATTTATTAGAAAGTAGTGCTGAGGGGCCACTGGTTTAGACCAGCCCCCAAAACGCTGCTAAATGTCACAGCCCTTGGGAAGGCACTCACCATTGCCGAACCTCCAGGGTGTTTACTAAGGGGCTCGGGGCACTGGGAGCCCACCGCCTGGTCAGGGCGCGGGGTGGTGGACACAGGAACACTTCGGGGCCAGCCCTCCTTGCGTGGCAAAGAGAAACCCCATCTGGCTCTGCCCCCTCTGCAGGCTGTGCACCAGGACCCCACAGCCGAGACCCTGAGCTCTGCCCGAGGCTGCTCAGACCCAGCCAAGGGAGAGCCCATGGCGGGGAACTCGGGGGTCATTTGGCCAAGATGGTTGTCCATCCCCTACCTCCTTTTGTCCCTCCGGGTCGCAATCAGAGCCATAGTGCGTGAGTCACACTGAAGTCCTTTCCTACAGGAGGGAGGCCAGACAGATCCTCATCACCAATGTGGGCTGGAGGGGACACCAAGAGCATCTGTAACCCTGGGGAGAGCAACTAGGATGTGACCACAACCAAAGGTTCCTGTTCAGTCAAAAATTTCAGAGGCGAGGGCCTCGAACATGCTCGTCACTCTGAGGGTCTGTGGTAGAAGGGGTTGGGGGGCATGCTGTCAGACAGACAGACAACCAGGGGCCTCTCCCCTCCCTCAGCCACCTGGTCTTGTGTCTCCAACGCGACGTCACCCCTTGGGCAGTGGTAGAGAACGTGTTCTTTCAGTGGCACCCCTCAGCCACCCACTGGGAGGACAGACACCTTGCTGGGGCAGAGCGAGCCACCCTCCCCCGGGGCAGGACTGGGGGAGGCCACAGGCTCATGTGCCTTCTCCGCGGGAAGCACGTCACTCAGCTGAAGGGAAACCCCCGCACACTCTGCCGCCCGGTTCTCTGTCCCTCTGGTGCTGGGGCGCACGTGTGGTGGTGGCCGCGGGTCACACACCGGGAGCACCGCTGCCGAGGCCCGGGGTACACCTGAGCACCCTCCATGTCTCAGACGATGTGTGTCCAATGCCAGGAAGGCGCTAAAGAGAGGCCTGACTGGCGCTGCCCCCGTGGATCAAACCAGTGGAGACGAAAGCGCCACAGGCCTCCCCTTCGCAGGTGTGAGAGGGGAGGTTGGCTGCCGTGTTCAAGTCTTAGGAACTGGATGTGAACTGGTCTGACACGTAAAGTGAGTCTCAGGGGATGCTGGGGAAACAGTCTTTAAACAGCGTGGGCACTTTTGCTTTGTCTTCTACACTCACTTTTCTATGAAAAGCGAGAATCCTTGTAGAATCCTTATTCTACGAAAGCCCAACATTCTCGTTTTATAGGTTGGGGGTGGGGATCTAACGGTGTCGAATCAACGACAATGAGCAATTTGGTCTCACAGTGGCCAGCGCCATAACCTCTCAGCACAGAACGAGGGCCGGCCCACCCACCCGTCACCCCAGCGTGCCCCCTGGCCTGGGCATGGCACGCCCAGCCCCCAACCTGGCCACTGCAGGTGGAGAGAAAGGGAGAACGGCTGGAGGATGCGTCCATCCCTCGAGTCTCCATCCCTCATCCCGGAAGCTAAGGTCAGCATTCTCCAGAGCCTTCCAACCACAGGGCCTGAGTTCCCACATAAAAGCAGCACAGATGTCAACAAAGTGACTCCCACCCTGTCCCCGGCTTCTTGGCTCTTCCCGCTGCTGCCGGTCCTTCTGGGGTAAAGAAAACCCAGCCAGTTACAGAGCCTCTCACCAGCCAGGGCCGCCTCTATGTAGGAGCTCGGCTGTGGTGGCATGGGACATGCTGCTTGCTAGGGAGAGGACAGACCCTGCCCCCTGTAGTACACTGTGCTGCGACGGTAGGTTTCTGCCACATGAAGATCAGGGTGACGGGTTTTCATTACTCCTCTGCAGCGACTTATGTGCGTCCCCATTCAGGGACTCCGCCTTGGAGGAAGGCTGCAGCCCGTCCTCAGGACATGCCCTCCCTTGCAGCCATCGGCAGCAATGGTGCTGGCCAGAGGGGGGCCCCGGACCTCACTCCAGTGCTGTGTGAACGTACAGACCGGAGCCTCTGCCATCACTCTTCTGTTTCCTAGCCACGGCCCTCCTGCCGTGAGACGTGACAACCTCCCAGAGGAGAAAGAAGCAATGCTTGGGGGGAGCAGGGAGCCAGAGAAAGTCTCGCAAACAAAATGTCCTTCTTTTGGAAATAGAATCAGCTCATCCCTCATTGACATCACAGCCCTGCAGCCCGAAGTCCCGTGTGCCTGACTGATGGTACCTGTGGTTTGCCGGACCTCCACGTGACCAGGTGTCCTCCGGGCTTGGTCGTAAGCTGTGTCCTGGTCTCCCATCGATGTTAAGACTTGATTCTTCCTCCTTTCCTTTGCGTTTGTGTCTGGAAAGACTCGGAAGGAGGGCCGGCTTGTTGTTCTGCCCTCTCGGCCCCACTTTCCAGAGAAATCACCCTGTGCGCCGATCCCAGAGACCCCCCAGTGATGGGCCTCCGTCCAGACGTCGGTATCTTGCCCTTTGTCGAGACGTTGCTCATGCCTTGGGCAACCACGGGTGTGCTGGCTGAAGGTCCTGTAGGGAAACCCACTTTGTTGGAGATGACCCTGGTCACAGGGGCATCGGATGTCACTGAGGAATGCCCCCTCCTCCTTCACTCTCTCCTGCCTGCCCTCGGCAGACACTTCCTATAAACTGCCTCCCAAACGCACCCCAAATGCCCCCTCTCTCGGCGTGCTCACAGCTTGACGTGAGGGCTGCGTGTTAGATGGATCACATGGCCGCACTGGGGGCCGCAGTGGGGGCTCGGGACATCTAAGTCTCAGTCCCTGGCTATGGGGTTTAAGATGGCTCCGTTGTACCCAAACCCCAAAGTTATGAGAGAAAGGAGCAAGTAAAGTAAGAGATGTGGATAAACCCACCAACGGAAAGAGGGAGAACACGCCACCCAGACCGAAGGAGCCGGCACGCCTTTCTCACGGCAGGTCCAGGAACTGAGGGGTTCCGGCGAGCGCTCCGTCCCACACCCGCGAGCTCATATCCCAGTGGCTCATCACCATGGGAACCAGGTAGGTTTTGGCTGACACGTTAAATATGATAAAGACTCAGAAGAAAGAAAAAAAATGGCCAAGGTCCAGATTTCCTCTGGGTGCAGAGATTTCTCCGGTGGTGATCTAATAACTTGAAAATTTGGGGATGGGTGTATGCCCTGCAGCCCATCCTGACCCCAGACCTCAGCCTAGAGGTTCACACGCTGATGGGGGTCGACGCAGACCCAGCTCTCCCAGGCTGTGGCTCGGGTTTCCGATTCACTGGGCCGGGGAGGGGCCCAGGGGTCTGCATTTCTAACTGGTGCTGCCAAGGCTGCTGTGGGGGGGGGGCCACACTGTGAGCACCTCGGCTTCGCCCGGAGCTTTAAGGTTTTTGCAACGGGGAGGACACGTGGGAGACCACGCCCCACTGCTGACCGTCACACCCACCCATGGGCTCAGGCTTTGCTGGGACAGTCCACGCTGAGAGGCGCCTTCAGGCCCGTGTTCAGCGCTCGGGCATTCACGCTAACCACACGGCCTCTGGCCGAAGGGAGCGAGCTGACAGCACTCTTACGGCTCTCCAGTCGACGTTCGACAAATTGAATTTCCGTTGAACAGGAACTTTTACATGTTAATTAAACACCCACTGAGTCCCCAGACATACCCACCGAGGATTCCCGTGTCATCGACGTGGACTTGTAACATGCCTGCCAGGTCCAGCACTTAACGAGGACTAACCGGCTGTCGCCGCAGAGGGCACAGAAACGGCTGCGGCGGGAGCCATGGTGGTGCGCGAGCTGTTCCGTCTTTCGACTTGCCCGTGCAGTGAGAATGGATCCTGGAGGCCGGGGGGAGGGGCGGCCCACGTCACGTGGGGCCAACCGTTCCATGGCAGCGCCCCTCACAGCCCCGTGGGAAGTAGGGGTGCCTCTGAATTGGCCAAGGACCCTTTCAGGAAGCATACAGAACTCTTGTTCCAGGAGTCACGGCAAAATTCAAGAAGACAAACATGAACCAAAGAAAGAACTGGTCTTTTTTTTTTTCTTAGCAGCATGTAGAGAAAATATAAAGGAGCCAGGGCTTGCTAGGTTAGAAAATAAAACTCTTACCCTCAGCTTCTCTGAGCAAAAGATTCTCAAAGGAAAAAACATGGCTGCGGGGCCAACAGCCAACCCAGGTGACAATACAGGGTCTGGGCAAGACCCGGGAGGCCTGACAGGCGTCTCAGGGTGGTTTCAGGTGGACAAAGGCCCTGCCGAAGATGCCCCAGGCCTTCTCTGCTCAGAAGACGGCCTCCCAGACCCCTAGTGGCCTGTCTCTGGGGCAGCCTCCCAAAGAGCTAAAGACGAAGAAGGCCTTCGCGATGCAAGAACATGGGTGAGTTTTGAGAAACGGAGGCCGTCCGGTGAGCCCAGTCTCTGGCCAGCCTGTCAGGCCTCAGGGTCATAGAACAGCCACCTTCCACCCTCCAGACCAGCCTGCTCACCCCTTGGCACTGCCAATCCACTCCCCTGAAGTGGCACTGCCCTGCCCAAGGCCTGCCCCAAATCCTGCCCCACAAAAGTGGGACATGTAATAAAATAGTGGGCAAGGCAAGCCGCTAATTTCAGGGGTCACCTGTTATGCATCAAATAACAACAATTGTTATGGCATGAACTTTCACCAGTGACATACCTAAGCATTTCAATAGCCAAGCGGTGATCTCTGCCACCTCCCCTGTTTTATGGCTGTGACCATTGCCACCAAGGCATGACCTGCCACTAACCACCCAGTAACCAAATCCAGGAGTTCCCTACGTTTTCTGAAGCAGTAAAATGTAGGGGGCTACAGACTTCACCCCCTTTTCATGAAACTTCTCTTGCCTTCCACTCACTGCTCCCCGGGCTCACAACGCATTTAGCTTCACTTTTGTAAGTGGCTGTCATTTGACTTTCTGCTCTCACCTCTGCCCCTGTAGTCTGAGCCATCCTGTCTCACCTGGACCCCTGTCATTGTTTTCTAACTAGTGTCTCTACATCCAGAATGTTCTAACCCTCACGCCAGAGTGATGTTCCCAAGGCCCAACTCCGAATACGCCCAGCCTTACTTCCTACTAACTGAAAACACTTGGTCAGTCAAAATATTCTACTCACCGTTCCTGGAAGAGATGCCCCTGGATCTTTCCCTCACCAATATCCACCCTGCCCTTTGAAAATCAGGACCGTTCTAACATAATCCCAAGGTCACGACTGCGCATCATTTTTCCCACTGAGGAGGTTCGGACTCCCATGCTTTGGGGAGACTGGCTTTTGGCCACATCTGCCCAGAGTAACGAATTCACGGATTTGTCTTCTACTAGATTACATGTTCCTCGAGGTTGGGTCTCTATTCCACCTACAGGTTTCACAAAACTGTGAGCCAGACACACTGGGGAAGATGGACTTTGCCCTCAGAAAAGCATTATATTCAACAAAAGACAAGACTAACACAACAAACAAGCAGAAAACAAAATGGAGCGGATGTAGCTAACTTCTAAGTTCATGGCCAGAGTCCAAGTACCCCAGGGGTCTGGAGAGGTGGGGAGCTGTTTCTGCGAGTTGGACTCATCGGGCGAAACCTGATAAATGAGGGCAACACACACCTGGACCGTATGCCTGTGGGGAGGGGAGGTAGCCACGGCAGACGCAGAAATTAGCGTGAGCGGAGAGCAGTGAGAATACACAGGAGGGCCCACGGGGCAGCGGGGAGGTGGGCTGCCGGGCCTTCCCCAGGGAGGCCAGTCAGCTCAGCTCACTCTCCAAGGCCAGGCTGGTCTCCTGAGACCTGAAGTCCTCATTTCGGTGCTAACCACTGTCCTGAGACCTTGGGCTATAAATCGTAAAACTGTTTCTCAGACAGAAAACTAGGACTTACAGGGGTAAAATATTTGAAGCCAGTACTGTTTAGGAAAATCCAGGAAATACGATCACCCTGCCCACTCCAGGCGAGTATTGCTCCAGCGTGTAGCAGACTGGGCCACTCTCACGGTTTCCCCACTGCAGAGAGCACTGGGCCAAAGGCCGTCTGCTCCGCACTCCCCTCCCAGCCCCAAGACCCAACGTCAGCTGTTAAATGCACCGGAGGGGGCCTGGAGGAAAAGGGCGTGTGGCGAGTGTGGTGGAACCCCGGCAGTCCTCGGTGTCCAGTTCTGCAGGGCAGGTGGGAAGCCACGCTTCTGCGCCTCTCCTGTGATGAGGCGGGGCGGGGGGCCAGCTCTGCTGGGCATTGCCAGGGAACGCCCCCTGTCATCTGTGCCATTGCGACCACGGAAGCACGTAGGGAGGTGGGGCTGCCCCGAGGCTGAGCCAGCGTGTGGAAGACAGTCAGTCAGCTGGAGGATTACTGAGACCCTCAGCCGACAGTGTGTGCGAGAAAACCGGCATGCTTGTTCGGCCGCCCAGACTTAGAGGCTGCTGCAGCCTAACCCAGCCTGTCCTGACTGATGCGGTGAGAGTTCAGTTGTATGTGCTTCCTCGCCAAGCATCTGACCCTCCTTGCAGAGACACTGGATGTGCAACTTGGAGAGGTTTGGGGGAACTGCCCGAGATCCCACTGCCTGGTGTAGAGTGGATCCAAGCTACAGAACCGCTGACTCTGAGCCCCAGCAGGGTTCACCTGTGTGGTCCTTTCTCCCAGGAAAATAAAGCTGTCCGCAGGTCGGGGACATTACCTAGAAAACAGGCTGTGGAATGAAAATAATCTTGTCGCATAATTCAGTAGTAGGGCGTTTGTAAGGGGAGCAAGCCTCCCCCCCGCCCTGCTTCCACCTCTCGGGAGGGCTGGGGAGGAAGCAGCTGCCTCCTCTCCGTCAGTTGTCAGCTCCTTGCTGGGTCGGGGAAGAGGATGCGATGTGTAGAGTGGGAGCCTGGTGACCTCTGGTCCCCACTGCTCAGAGAGCTGGGCTTAAGGAAGAATGTGAAGCTGCTCACGAGGGTCCTGCCCTGCTGTCCTTGGCGTCCCTACAGACCTGCCAACGCCCAGACAGCAGGCAGCCGGGTACTGACCGTCACTGGCTCTGCCCACTCAGAACCGTGGGTTTCGGATTCGGGGCAAGGAGTAGGAGGCTCATTCTGGTCTCACATAGAAGCCCCACTCTACCCAGTTTTTCAGTAAAGAGCAAGTTGGACCCCCTCTGAATCCTACATATCTTCTTTCCTTAGTTCAAAATTTACAGGTTGACAACACTGACTCCCTCAAAACCCTCCACAGCACCGTCCTGGAAGAAAAGGCAACCAGAACTGGGCTTTGTGTGAGACATCAGCTCAGGGGACAGAAAGGACACGCCTGGCCCAGTTACTCATGGGAGATTCCTGGGCCTCTTCTAAACAGGAACCGGCAACCCTGCCCTGAAATAAATAATAAAGCTCCGGGCTGGATGGGAGTCAGCTCGTTTCACTCGGTTCTGGGGCCGCATGTCTGTCCCCTTCCTTATCTTCCGTTCTTCTCCGTGCACACAGGGGAGGCGGCTTCCTCCAGGGACCCCGGGGTGCCACCATTGTTATCAGAGCCCACGCCAGCCCCGAGTGGAAATTCTGACTGCACCATCACAGCCTCGGAAAGGAAAGAAGCCTCAGGGCCACAGCACCTCTGAGGGGCCAGGTGGCAAGCGTGGGTTTTCGTGGTCACCTTTAAAAGTGGGAGGCCAAGGAAACAGGCCCAGACCCACAGAGAAGAGCAGAAGAGCCGCTGCAGCCCTGGGTCCCCATCTGCTGCTCGGGCTGAAGGCTGGACCCCCTCGGGCTGACGTCTCCATCGAGAGCAGCAAGGGCGCCTGCTCCCAGCTCAGCTCTTCAGCCTGGTGCTGGGCCCCCTGACTCCCTTCTCACCCCAGGCCTGGCTCCTCCCACGTCCTGCCCAGCTTTACAGCCATTGCCTGGCTTTCTCTAGCCTACAGGCCTGCCTGGTTTGCACCCATCGGGGACAGGAAACCCTCTACCTGCCTCCCCTAAGAGCTGCACTGCCCTTCTCTGTCTGGCCTACGGCTTCAGACAGCCCAGTGTACACCCGACTCCCGATTCCTAACCCCCTCCCACGCTGGCGCCGAGACCACCCTCTCTCCAACCATCTCTGAAGATGACCTGAACTGGGCTGACTGGTGTCTCCCAAAAATCCACAGTCTACCCAGGGCCTGTGGGCGTGGCCTAATGGGGAAACAGTTCCCAGAAGTCATGAGTGAAGGCGAGGTCATTAGGGTGGGCTGTAGTCCACCATGACCAGTGTCCGCACAAGAAGAGACACAGAGAGACAGCCAGGGAACACTGAGGGCTGACGACCACCCACGGAGTCGGGAGGAGGCAAGGCGGGTCCTTCCCCTGAAGCCCTCGGAGGAGCGCAGTCCTGTGGACACCTTGACTTGGGACTTCCAGCCTCCAGGACTGAGAGGTTTCTTTGGTGCGCTATTTCGTGCCCCCCCCCCCACCCTCGTGATGCTCTGGGACAGCGGCCCGGGGAGCGGACATATAGCCTCTTCCAGCCCGTACAGGGCACCCGCCTCTCGGCAGAACTGGGCCCCTTTGCAGTGTACCCTTCCTTCGTGAGGGACTCCCGCCAGGGGACCGCCTGGCTGTGCCCCAGCTGGCCGAGCGTCCCTTGCCTTTTCCAACGCTGCTTTTCCACTGAGGTCTGTTCCTCCCCCTCCCTCCCTTTCTTCCTACTCTTTCCAAAGCAGCTAGCGACTTCCCCACAGACAACGCTTTCAACATTTGCGCCTTTCATCCCCCCTGAGCTCCAGGCCCAAATGTCCAAACACTGGCCAGCCGTGTCCACCACCCGCCCAAAACTAGGCGCATTCTTGCTTATCTTGATTTTATTCGGAAACAAAACGGTACCACCCCCTCCCCACAGACCAGGTAAACGCATCTCATTGCCCCATTGCCACTCTGCCCCAACCCGTCCCTTTTTTGAGATTCTCTCCTAGCTCAGGGTCATTAAGAGTCACCAAATCATTACCACTCTACACCAAAATCATCTTTCATTCTCTTCTCTTTTTCCATCCCTATTGTCTTTCCCCATAGCGCGCCTTTGACCTCTCTTGAAGAGTCTACAGCCACGGCTTCTGTCCTGTTCCCATGGCTACTAAAAACGTCCTCCCAGACTTAGGGGCCTAAAGCGGCAACCATTCACCTTGATCACAGACCCTGTGGGGTATCAGGTAGCAGGACTCAGACTGGGGCAGCCGAGTGGCTGCACCTGCCTATCAGCTGAACACGTGCGCCTGGTATGACTTACGGCCCCTTGAGCTTCCCTGTAGCATGGTGGCCAGGTTCCGAGAGTGAGCATCTTAAAGGACACAGGGGAGAGCCTGTAGAGCCCTTCATTGCCAAATCCCACCAGTCACACAGCATCGCTTCCACTGGACTCACAACAGCCCAAGGGGAGGGAGCGCAGACGCCACCTTTTAACCGGAGAACCAGCAGAGTCACACTGGAAGAATCTCCCATTAAGGGCGAGGCACGTAAGACCAAAACCTGCCCCTCGAAACTGCCGCCCCAACCTCCTCCCCAGGAGGCTCTCTGCACTCTGGCCACGTTCCTGCCCCAGGTTTTTCCCCTCAAACCCTACGTTTCATTGGCTCCTCTGTGACTACACACAAACAGCATCGTGGACACGTGAGGGAAGGAACTACATCGCATCCATCTCCATCACTTCCCTTTGCACCTCCCCACCACCCTTACCGAGCCCCGAGCCATGTCTCACACAGGGCGACTGTGCGTTGAATGAACACAGTTATTAATTCACCCATTATGTGCTGGAGGGGCCGTTATCGAATGGATTTCTGGCATTGAACACAGGCAGGTAGGACGGACCCTAAGGGATGGGGCTCGCTTGAGCCTCACACGCCTCATCGCCACGTGGCCTCCCCTCGGCCCTGCAGACTGAGGGAGGCTCGAACACAACCTGAAGGTGTTTGTTTACGTACTAACTGGGAAATTCCAGGAGGACGAGGCATGAATCTGAGCCACAGCGCTGGAACACGCTCATCACCGCTTTGACATCTGATTGTGTGGCACCCGCCACCAGCAGCCCTGTCCCCAGTGCACAGGGGAAATTATTAGGAGCCAACGGGGTTTGAGTCCCCCTGTGACAGCACTGAGAATTCATCTTGTCACTGTTGCTGAGGTATCCAGGTGCCCCACTAACGGTAACATCGGAGCCTATGAGAACACCTGCTCACCGGTCCTCAGACACGAGGCTGGGCAGCAAGCTGGGCCCAGCCTCTCGGCTCCACCAGCAGCCTGAAGGAGGTCCCGGGAAAGCCTTCGCCAGGGGGAGCTATGAAAAGTGGAATAAGGTTTCCAAACACTCTGAATTAAAAATGAGTCAGCATACAAAACCAACTTTGCCTTTCATTTAGGTCTCCAGCAAAACAAATCAGCAAACAAAACCCTAAATTAGTCTAAGTACCCCCAAGTTCATTTGTTTTTCATTTCTTCTCCGAATAGGTAAACACACTTCCTTCCCTTTAGTGTGTTCCTGTTTTGGCTTATTTGGTTTTCTGAAGGGGAGAAAAACCTCCTGTAAGTACAACAGAGATAGAGGTGTGTATGCGAGGAGTGACGAGAGCCCCTCGTAGGACCCAAGAATCAACGTCCTAATTGGGGAGGAGCCCTCTGGCCTCAGAAGGAGGGACAGTGGGGACCCAGGCAGGCCCGGGACTCCGGCCAGAGGGTACGGTCCTCACTCCACTGCCCATGAGCTCCGCCATTTGGCCGCTGATAGCCACAGAATCACCTGCCTCCTTTTCTCTTACTACTGACAACTCTTCTTCACTGCCAGTTCTAATTCTTAAGAAAGAAGGAATTTGGTCAAAGTGACTCACCATTCACACAGCCACAGATCTGTGCGTGTGGACTGGCCGCCCAGAGGGTTGGGTGCTCACGTCTTACCAGCCCGGTGTGAGTGTAAGATGCTCGTGTGTGTGTGTGGAGAGGGTGGGCATGGAACACGAAGCAGAGGATGCGGGAGTATACCTAAAAGCATCGAGGACTCAGGGGATTCCTTCTCTCCATTGACACCCACATTGCATCATTTTAGATCAACTTACTACCACATTTCTTCCCAAATTCCCATGTCCACACATCAGTTTATCTTATAAGTATGTACGATGTGCCTTGAACAAGTCAAGTCACCTAGAAGCTTATGTTTGTGTATTTGGGAAATTGTCTAGTCATGTTGCGGTCGGGCTGTGACCCTGAGGACCCTCTGTTACCTCACACTGCTCCCCACTGTGCAAGCCGGTGGCTCTGCAGAAGGGGACTGACCCTGTCTGAGGACCTGACCCCCTGGAGACCTCCCCTTGTGATTCTATTGTTAAGCTCTGCGATAGTCTGAGATGCGCCCAACCAGGTCTCCACTGAAAGAAATGATAACATAAATAAATAAATAACAAAGGAAGGAAGAGGATGACTCACCTCAAAACAAGGACCTAAGATTTCAGGGTTTGGGGGACCTGGAAGCCCTCCGAGACCCAGCATCTCAGAATGGTGTGGTTTGGGAACAGTGGGCATAAGTGTGAACCTGAAGCGAGTCAGTCCTGACACCCAGGATTGAGGCCCTACGGTGCTAGGTGTCTCCCCAATCACGGGAGAAGCCACGGACACCCGGCCACTACACCTCTCGGGGAGCCAAGGGGCAAGGCCGGTCTGCGTCCACCCAGCCTCCTCTTGCACGTGTGGAAACGGTGCCTTCTCCCCACACTCTGCCTTCCCCGTCGCTGCCTGCCTTTCAAAATTCCACTTGAGAACAGTGTGCCATTCAAGGCTACTCCAGCTCTCTCTCTCTGTCACCAAATTCTGAGGTCCCTTGATCCAACTAACCACGCAACACGGTCACTAGTTGTCAGTGAGCCTGTTTCCCCCACTAAACTGTGAGCCAGAGCTTCAGGGCACTCTTTATAGGCAGAATAAATGCATGATTTGATTGACATGTTATGGAATTGAAGATAGCTTTTCATTTTAAAGAACTGGTTGACACCACACTAAATTCAACCATCACTTCACTTCCAGCGAAGTGCTCCAAGCCTCCGAGCCAGTGGCTGGACCCTGGCAGGCTCGTCTGGATGGGAAAGCACGCTGTCCGTGAGAACAGAGTGACCCCACAGCGACTCGGAGTGTGTCTTCCACATGCAGACTACAGTCATAGTTATCAAATGCCTGTTGTGGTCAGGCTGTGGGGAAGGGTTAACCTGCAAGATGCAGGTCATTACAGGTCGTTAACCTGCAAGATGTCCTGAGGAAACAGGTGTGGAGAAGCGTAGGGCCCCCCAGCGACACCCAGCTGGTTAGGGACGGAGAGGGGCTGTCACTTCAGCTCTGACCACATGCCATCACTGAATGGATGAGGCTTTCTCATGGCTCTCCCTCAGGAGAGGCTGTCAAATCCTGGGGACACCCCTGGTGACAACTCACATCCTCGCTGGAGGTTCAGTTCTGTGACGAGCAGCATCACCTGAGCCCCCTGTACCAGGGGAGCTCAGGAGAGTCGAGACCTCTCAGGTGTTTCCTTTTGCTCCGTACCAGGGCGCCCCTCGCCCAGGGCCACTTGCGTCTGAGCGAGTGGCTGTGAACTCTCTTGGGACTGCCCTGGCTGGGCAGTCCTGCCCTGCCCGGGAAGTGTGGAGTGGGAAGGTCCCAGCCCACTTCCCCTTCCTCCTGCCGCCGGGAACACATTTCCCAGGCCTCCGGCTTCCCTCTCCTCCAGAACCAACAGCACCTTCTCAGAGGAGGGCTGGAGGTGACAACCAGAAAACACCGTTCTTGCAGGAAGAAACCAGGCCTTGGCCCCATCCATGGGGGCTGGTCTGCCCTCATCTGGGACAGAAGGGACAGTTTTTAGGTCTTTCAAGCACCTGAGGTCTCAGTTTCCCCTCCTGTAATGTGAGGGGATGTTCTAACGCAAAGACAGACACGTAGTGGGGTCCTCCTGATCTTTCTTCAGCGCCCTCACCCTGGGCTACCAGTACCAAAAAGGAAAATAAGTAACTTGCTTTCTCAAAGTTCTGACACCGTGTGAGGACCCACGCTTTATCAATGTCTACAATGGTGGGGGCCCTTGAAACAGACAGGAGTGTTTCCATAGAAAATAGTTTGGAGGGGATTTTCAGTGACCACAAAGGCGTCCTAAGAACATGTCTATAAATTCTTTTCTTTGAGATGTCCTCTGCGCTCAGAACATCGGTGGTGGCGTGTTGTTGAGGAAGATTACTTCTCTCTCCAACAGTCACACCAGAGTTCATCCTTAGGAAAGGCAAAAACAGACTGGACCCCGGATCGACATATTCCATCCTGGGCTGTTTAACTCACACATGAGCACCTGTGACCTACACAATCATAGGCTAGAAAGTGTTTTAATTTTCCTACTTTACAATAAATTCACCAAACTGGACATAAAATCCAATCTCACCACCTTCTCCCTCCAATTCAAGCCAGCAGTGCACTCAGGGAGGCCAGGAACTCCACCAACACCACGCCCGGCTCCTGTGTGGACCGCGCCTGTGGGGGGGGGGAACACGGGGCCCTGCTTGGAGCCGCGCCCCGGCCACTAGTCACAGCTGACACCAGCATCCGCAGCACAGTGGCCTGCCGTCCAGGTCTGTCTTCTTCCGCAGTGCAGGCGGAGCCCGCTCCTGTTTACAGCAAAGTCCGAGACAAAACGGCTGTGTGACCGACACCAGGGTGGTCCCACCCAGGACACATCCTTCCTGAAGTCGGGGACACAGCACCACGCCCCTCCACAGCGGAATGCGAGCAGAGCCCAGGGGGGCCCAACGCTGGGCCTCTCCCTCAGGCTGAGCCCGCTGCTTTCTGACACCTTTGTCCTGCTCCAGGCTGTTTCAGAAAACGGAGTTACCCGACCTGACTGCATGGAACCATGCTCTGCATTTTATTCCAGCTATTTCCCGGGAGTCATTTAGTTTGTGTGTCTATTGGACGGTCAAAAGGGGAAAAGGGCAGAGCAGGGAGGGGGAATTAGAGAGAGCACCCTGCTGATGGTGCTTCAGTGAATGCGGGGGCTGGACGTTCTGGAGAAAGAGGCCTCGGGTCTCGCAATGCCTGCGGGCTGCGAGTGGCCGTGGACTCCTGTGAGGGCAGGTTACACACGGGAGATCACGCCCAGGTGAAACACGTGCACACGCGCACACACGCGTCCTTGCTGAAACTGGGGGTATGCAGCACGTTTTAATTTAGGAGGAAAAGATTTTAAGCACTGTACCTAAAGGGGTGAAATTTTTCAGGCTGGTCACTAGTATGAACATGACCGCCTAGTTACCACAGCCCTGGTGTTTCTCGCTATGCAGTCTCCTGGGTTTAAAAGCACTGGTTGACACTTCAGTAAGAAAAGCAGACTCCTGACCCCCAAAGCAGGAAGGCAACCCCTTCTGACTTGGCCTGAGTCAATGCTAATCCTTCACAGCCACAAACGGGGAGCTCCCCAGGAGCTGGCGTTGCGCTGGGCTCCAACGGGAGATGCCAGAGTCTGGCCAGTGCCATCAAAGTGCCCCCGACCCATGGGGGTGGGGGGAGGTGTGGAATTCCCTTTGGTGCAAAGAACAGTGTTCAAAGTGCTGGAGAGCAGGGGTTTCTGGAGCCCGGAGAGAAGGTGCCCATCCGAGGCATGACCTTGGAGTCTGCCCTCTGTGCCCACCCTTGGAGAGATGGGGGTGGGTTCTCACAAGCAGACACGAGGCATGCCATAGCCTTAGAAGGGTGCAGTGTGTTCTGGGCAACAGGGCCCCTGACAGCTGTAGGTAAACCAGAGCACACAGTAGGTGTGGTGGTATGTCTCCCTCAGGTCCAGCGAGGGCAGCAGAGTCAGGCAAGATATACACAGGAAGAGGTGGATTTCCAAGGCATTAGCTTACGGGGTGGTGGGGCTGGCCGGCAAGTCTGAAGTGCACAAGCAGGAGTCAGGGAGAGGAGACCACGGGCAGGAACCTCTAATAGCACGGGCTCATCAGGAAACACCCCCACAAATTTAGGTCTTCAGCAGTAGGTCCTAGATGGCACAGCTTCACTCAGGAGAGAATTAATTTACCACCCCGAGTCCCAGGGGCTTAATAGCACATCCCGTGATTAAGGACACCTCTGCTCATGACTTCTTTGCCACGGAGTTAGGTTTCTCCTGATTTGTCTCTAGCGGTAAATTTAATTGAAGCAATAGATGCAGCAGCTGATACCTGATATTAAAAGAATCGCCTCACCATGTTGGCACTGCTAAAGGGTTTTATTTTACAAAACCTATAACCAGAAAACACTGGCTTTGCCTTTTGTACTACAGATGGGATGGAATTAAAGGATTCGGGATCGCAAAGCCTTCATGAATAATTTAGAATCCTCAACTCCCAGCAAACACTCGCTTTGCTTTCGGCGCACCAACACCGCACTGACATTTGAAGAAGGTTTAATGGTGCTGAGTGTTTCTCAATTCAGGATCATCTCTGGCCAGCACACGTGTGCACACACACACACGCACGTGCACACACACATGCACACACTTTTATCAGCTGTTCTGTGCCACTTTATGTCTAAAATCTCAGGATTCGTTCATTTTCAATATGTTGGGGTCTGTGATATTTATTTTAACAAATACTTAATTGCCATTTACTAAGCACATCTCAAATAATAACTCATTATTCTCCTCATAACAAACCCAGTAGGTAGGTTTGTTATGCCCATAAGGTAACAAAAGCCCAGGTAGGTGGAGTCCCTTCTCCAAGCCACGCCCCCAGCAGAGGCGGAGCTGGGACTCCGAGGCTGGTGCTCCTCTGAGTCTACACTCTGGACCCTTACTCCCCTGGTCGTGTCGGTCACCAAAAGAGTACCAGTGACACCCAAGGGGTGCAGTGGTTTCTCTGCTACACGCTCAGGAGGGGCCAAGACGTTGCGTGGGTCTCTGTCCGATGTGGAAACTCTTTTCTCAGCTTGAAGCCCAAGCAGCAGTTGTCTTCCCGTCAGCCTGAGGACAGGAGAGATGTCCTCCATTGCCACACGTGGCAGTGATGAGGCACAGTGGGCGATGACCACGTGCCCGACCAGGCCTGCATCTCCACACAGAGGGAAAGGCCTTCCCCGGGTGACAAGGAAGCCGTGGGACAATGCACAGCCCACGTTAGAGGAATGATGTGGACACCAGTGGGAGACACTTAAAACTCTGAAGAAATGTTGAATATTTACCCCTGGAAACTCCGAATTTCCCCCTCAAGGTCTCGAAGCTCCTCAGACAACAAAGTGACCCTCCGAATGCAGATCCCCATGGGACCCAGAGAAAGGCACCCCTCAGCCTGGACCACCTGAGGAAAAGAGGAGGTTCCAGGCCGGCAGGGTGCGTCCCCTTGCCCTGCCTGGCTGTGGGCTCTCACCAGCCCGTGCTACAGAGGGTCTGGGAGTTCACACCAGACTTGTGTGACTTGTGGTCTGTGACTCGGGGCCCCGTTATCGCTACATCAGTGCAGGGAGAAGACCCGGCTCCCTGTGTCCCCATTAGACAGAAACCAGTCTCTTACAATGATGGAAGCCAGTCGACTGAGGTTTGTCTTGAACTGAAAATCATAAAGGCACATTTTTTGTTTATATTCAACACCACTCTAGGTTATTATTAAACCAAACACTGCAAGTGTGGGTGGGGGAGATACCACAACACAACATCTCACACTCTACAATCAACTTCCTTGGGATGGTCGAAAGGGGCTCAGCTTTGCAAAACAAATATCACAGCTCTCCCTCAAGGCTTCCAAGCGTCCCTCCTGATATTTCCAAATGCCATGCCGCTGCCCCGGGCAACTTCTACTCTTCACTGGAGAGCTGGAACGGCCCTCTGAGCCTCGCTTCCCAAGGGCTTTGTGCAAGATTTGAACTCCATCGGCTTCAGAGAACTCTGCCTCAATTGCAAGATCCGCACACCGTTCCACTTTGCAAACGTCGCCCATGCACTTGCATAGCAACATCTGACGTGATGAAGACAATGATGAGGAAGGAAGTGGGTTCCATGAGAACTGGCCGTTCTTCCATTGATTGGCGCCTTCTCAGGTCGTGATGACTTTTATTTTTTCTAGGCAGACTTGTAAGTAAGTCCATAAGGGCAAGACCAGGAACCTCCATTGTGACACTGCCCCACAGACCAATCCTTTTTATGTCCCTATGGGACCTGCCCTACGGAAGCCCCAGAGCGATCACAGTCCACTTACAGGATCAGGCAAACCTCACCCAGTTCCTCCAACACCATCCATTTCTGCTAAGATAACCAACGGGATAGACTCAAAAGCATGCAGATACAAACTATGAAAATAATACACATAAAATCCATTGTTAATTTTTTAAATTTAAGTATTCTTAGTTCACAATATCTTTTACTGCTTATATTAGTTTCAGGTGTACAATACAGTGAGTCAACATTTTCATACCTTCCAGTGTGATCACCCCACTAATTCCAATCACCATCTGTCACCGAGCAAACTTATCATGATATTACTGACTTCATTTACTTTTCCACCCCCTCCTCTCTGACGACCCACCCTTTGGTCCCCATTCCTATGAGTCTCTTTTTCTTTTGTTTTGTTTGTTCATTTGTTTTGTTTTGCCTTATAGTCCACATGTAAGTAAAACCATATGGCATTTGTCTTTCTCTGTCTGACTTACTTCACTTAACATAATATAACTAGTCTGGCAAAAATTTAAAGGAAATTCTGACGTATCAAAAACAATGATGCTAAATAAAAGCTGGTGAGCCAAGACTAAGGCTGGAAGAAGCAGTCATCTGCTCACTTCTGGAGGCTGTGAGGGAAAAAGGAAAGCAGGGTCACTAAAGCATGCTGAGGCCATCACAGAAGGACCACCAGGACCCTGCGCACACAGCACCCACAAGGAGGAGACAGTGTGAACAGGTCCCTGCCGTGCTGGTCCTGAAGAGCGGATTTTCCACTCCAGGGATTTCTAATCACATCCTGGCCCTTCTTGTGCCGGGCACCAGAGTCGCGCTGCCCGAGTGGCCCCCATGACATCGGGTGTTCGTGTTCGCAGGCACCAGGCAAAGATGTAAACATAGGCCTTAACATGTCCCGAACACAATTTTCTGAGTAACATCTTGCACAGCTCAAAATCAGGCAATACATGCAGGACACAAGCCATTGTGAATAAGAATCAACAGAGGGAATAAACACTGAAAGCAAACCCACAAGATCCAAAAGAAAATATAAAATACACACATCTAATATGTTCCAAGAAACTTAAAATGACATCACATTCATGATGTAAAACTACTGAAAATCATTCAGATTTGAAAAATGAACTTACTAAAATTAGAAAATATATAAAATAAAATTCAGTAAACAAAAAATAACAAAGTTAACAATGCAAGGGATGAGTTAGAACACATTATACATCTTTGATGAGAGAATTAGTGAACTGGAGGATATATTTGAAAAAATATGTGAGAATGAGTCTCAGAGCCACAAAGAAGAAAATGAAATAGTAATGAGAAATTGAGAAATATGATAATAGAGTCAATCATCCCATCTAATTAAGGTTTCTAAAGGAGATAATACAATGGAGAAACAAGAAATAGTTGAAGTGATAATAACTTAGAATTTTCTAAATTAATGATAGACCTATAAATCTTCAGGTTCAGGAAACCAAAAAAATCCAAGTAGGAAAATAAATAAAATAAATGCTGAAATACTGCAAATAATAGCACACTGGTTGGAAAGAGTATGACTGGAATTAAGACAATCTAGGTTTCTGTATTCTCTAAGAGGAAGGTAACTATATTGCTTAACTTTCAATTTTTTAACAAATATGTTTTAATTTTTTAGGGAACCACTATATGATATTATTCCAAGTAGTAGAAGGAAAAAGTATAATAAGAAAAAAAGGAAGAAAATCACAGTCAATCTGAAAGTAAGCAATAAAGGATAAGAAAAGTACCAAGAAAAACCAGAAATAGAAAGCACATAAGATGTTAGAAATGAACAAAATAAACCAACAGCAACAATAAATATAAATGGCTTAAATTCATCAGTTAGTAGGCACAGACAGCCAGGCTGCATCTTTCCTTTAAAAATGATCCATACAGTACGCTGGAGACACACCTAAAACAGAAAGACTCAAAAAAGTTGAAAATTAAAAGGTACGCATAGAAAATACTAACCAAAACAGAGTTGACATTACTAATAGAAAAATATTCTTAAAAGCACTAAACATTAGTAGAGATAACTGAGGTCACAAGACCATAATAAAATAATCAACTTTGTTATCATTTCTATTGGAGCAGAAAGATCTTAAACTTGTATGCA
Organism: Sturnira hondurensis; assembly: GCF_014824575.4. Classification (NCBI taxonomy): domain Eukaryota; kingdom Metazoa; phylum Chordata; class Mammalia; order Chiroptera; family Phyllostomidae; genus Sturnira; species Sturnira hondurensis. The sequence goes on along the minus strand of NW_028072798.1, from coordinate 8,935,367 downwards.
TCCATGAATTTAACTTCAAAATACAGTTTTTAAGTGGCAGAACTTCAAGAGTAATTGACAAATCTCTAACATAGATTAAAAATCTTTCAATTACATGGAAGATTTTTAACATTCTTCTCTAAACAACTGATTGACTGAGCAATTTAAAAATCATAAAAAATACAGACTATTTAAACAACACAATTAACTACCCTGACTTGCCACCTACAATTCTTTTCAAGCATACCTGGACTATTTTTAAACATTGGCCATATCCTTGGCCATAAACCAACCTTCAACACGACTCTAAAAATTGTTAATATAAAATCCACATTCTCTAGCCCAGTACAAATAGAAATCAATAACAAGAAAAAAATGTTAGCGCTCCCTTCATGGGTAAAGTTTTAAACACCTTGTTAAATAGCCTTAGTTCACAGAAGAAACCATCATGGAATTTTCAAAAATACCCAGAACTAAACAATCCTAAGTATATATCACATATCCAAACTCACATGTTGTAGCTATAAACCACTAAAGAGAAATGTGTGGGTTTAAAGGCTTATTTTAGAAAAAGAAGTCTTTAAAAAACTGAAAGTTAGTGAACTAAATATACAACTTAAGTTGTTACACTCTTACAAAGAACAACAAAGTAAAAGTTTTTAAAATGCAGAAAGGAAGGAATAGTAAAAATAAGAGCAGATATGGCCACATTAAAAAACGAAGCTACACAAAGAAGAAATGAGTGAGACTCACCCCCTGGGTGTGGGTGTCCCAGGGGAGGAGGAAAGCGCCCTCTCTGTGTGAAATGGCAAGCCAGCCTCGGCACGCTTTTCCACGCGGGGTCGACGGCTAACATCATGTTACAGTGTTGAAATGAGCCCGCAGTCCCTCGGAGAATTTTGCATCTTGTTGTTCCATCTGCCTGTTTTAGAGATTCATTCAGCAAACATCTTCCTCCCGGCCACAACCTGCCAACTACTGTGCTAAGCGCTGGTACCCAAAAATGGACAAGGAGCAGAGCTTGTCCACATGGACACCTCACCACCGGTGCCTCCTTTACCACCAGCTGCCCAGCAGCAGAGGCAAGTCGGCCTTGCGTTGCCCCGTTGTGCTGCCAACCACTGTGCTGCACCCGATGGTGTTTTCCTGAAAAAGCCTCCCGCCAGCAGGGCGGCGCAGGTGGTCCCTGACGTTGCAGCCCAAGGCCGACACACCAAACCGGGTGTTCGGGGAAACCACCCCAACCTGCTCTATCATTAGTGAGAAGACTAGTGATCTGTTTCAAACCAACTATCCGAGCGAAGATGCAGCCTTTCTCTTCTAAAACTTATCCAGGCCAAGAGGAAACCTGCCTCCACAGCAGATGGTGGCCACGCAGGACCAGCTGCAAGGGTCCTGACGCAGCCACAGGCAGAGCCCACCGCCGGCACTCTGGATCGGGTGCCCACACCCGGTACCCACTGAGCACCCAAGACACGTCTGACTCAGACGCTCGGGCGGGCGGCCTTTTGCCCAGGAATTATCAATCGATCTAACTGAATTTGCACCTCGAGCTGCCACACACGCTATCCCATGGGCCATGAGGGTCACCCTTTTGTGACCTAAACCAGGCCTGTGCGCCCGGAGCCTGGCTGTCTCCTGAGAAAACTCAGACCTCTGCGGGGCAGGTTGTGTTAAAGGTGTTTTCTGAAACTAACCACAGACTCTTTGGCGCTGCCCAGCTTTGCCTGCATTATAAGTAAATAAAATTAATTGCTCGATAACAGTCAAGTGGAATGTTTATATTTTATTGAAGTATTCCATTGCCCTAGGGGGAGGGCCAAGGACCTAAGCCGTCAGCTGCTGGGTGGGTGCAGGGCACAGAGCTGCGGTCACCTTGGATGGCCCAGCCTCACAATTTCATATGTAGTATGTAATATGTAAACAGTATGTTATACATCATATGTTACTATACACCAATCATGTATAAAAACTCTTTAAAATAGATAATGAATGTATAACTATGCATTATGTAATGTATAAAGGGTAGGAGTATATCGAAAGCCACTTCAACAACAAACAAATTGGCAGGAGGTGGACGCTGGGAGATGAGAGTGTTTCAGCCTGTTTGAACCCCCGCGTGTCCTGGGCCAGGCAGTCACCTCCACTGGCCCAGACTGACACTCCCACTGACTGGCCCCGGCCTTGTGTCTTCTAAGAATACTTTCTGATCAGTTCCACTAACTGATCGGGCGTAGCGGCCATTGGAAGAAACAACAATAAAAAAAGAAGGAGAAGAGAGAACAGAACTCTTACTGACCCACAGGGAATGGCCCTGCGGGGCCACAAGGCTACACTTACTCAACATCATCTACCATAAACTTGCCTCATTGTCCCCGTGAAGACCACTGCCATTTTGGACAGTGTTAATGCGGTGCCCTTCTCCAAGGAACCGGAAATGCTGTTGGCTCAATGTCACAGCCCCATCCCATTCAGCAATACAGTTGGCACTTCACTGTCACCTGCTGTGCCTGTATCAATTGTCACACTCTCACCGCCATGTTCAGCTGGAGGAGCAAAGGGAGAACTTGGAGACCAAATTCCTCGGTAGGACCCCAACTTGTCTCCTCCAAATCTTTGGCTCCCCGTTTTCTCTCTTCCACAGCCCTTCCTCGCCACCCCGCCCCCAGTGGTAATCACAAAAGCACACGCACGTGCACACACCCCCACTCGCCTGCCTCACAGGTTGCAGCTGAGCTCGGTGGCGGGTGCCGTGCGTTTTCAGTGCAGGCCCCGGGAACTCGAGGCTTAGCTGGAGATCAGGAGTAAAAATCACTGCATCCGAGTGATAGCACAGGGTTTTGCAAGGCTTCAGATACAATATTAATTATTTACCAAAAAATGAGTTGCACCTGCATTCCAATATAACTATCAAATAAAATTTATAGCATGCAGGTGATTTCAACTCCTTTATCCCATATTTGTTTCTTAAAACAATCCTCTTAAAAGAGGCTCCCTCAGGCAATAAATCCTTGTGTTTAACTGAACTCCCATTTTCCATCCTAACCAGGCTCCTCGGTAATAAAACCGAAACTCATCCGACGAATTTGTAGAGCACTTTATCCAAAGAGTCCCAGAGGCTTACAGATTCCATTCCATCGGAGGGAAGGGAGTAAATTATTCACTTTATGGAAAGCTGTGGATAACACTTCCTGGCTACTTCAATCACTCCCTCTAACAGTCAGGAGCCCGACGAGACTTCTGCAGCCGTGTGTGGCCAGGGTCCATCTGCAAGCTTGCGGTGGGGGCGTGGCACCCAGAGAGGCTAGACGGACTGCCCCCTGCCTCACCTCCATCCGGGTTCTGGCCTCCAGTGACAAAGCGCCTTCCTGCTCTTCACTCTGGTTTTCACTCACCACGTCAAAATGTGGAAACAGAGAACGAGAACACTTCAAAAACTCCGTAATCGATACACAAACTGGTCCCCTGTCACCAGGAAGTGTTAACATCAGTCCCAAGCACATACTTCCACTCCATCTGAAAAGTCCCCTCTTGCCGTCCAGACCCAACGGGAAAAGGGTCTCCTCACCTGCAGACCATCACCAAGGGAAGCAAGTGGTGAAACAAGGTGGAGATGGGTCGAAATCATGCAGGGCCTAAAACCAGACGACATCTACACATGTAAGTGGCAGCGGCCATGAGCAAAACATCCCTAACCCCTAGAGAGGACAGAAAGAACCATAAGAGACCGCCAACAAGGGCCTGACACCGCTTCATAACTGCTGATGCTTCATGTCAAAGCCACAACAAGAACCGCCCCATTTTTGCTCAAGAAAAATAATGCTTCAAGGAAATGCATTCTTGGACTGGGTGATTTTCTGGAAGGTGAAACAGTAACTTCCCTAGACGCAGTAAATCAACGACCAGGGACCAAGTACCTACGACACCCCGACCCCACTCAAGGCATGGCCAGGAGTGACCTGGTCCTGCGCAGAAGCCCCTGGGCTGAGCTTTGCATTTTCTACCATTGACCTAGATGTATCTGGGCAGTCCCTCGGAAGAGCTAACCTCAGGACATTTAGCTTCTTGCTAGAAACACACACACACACCCAAATTTTCTTTTTAATGTTAACATTACTTACAGCATAGTAATAAATATATGCAGAACAGCAAATAAACCACCTTGCAGATTACAAATCAATGCAGTAAACGTTTTAGCATCACCCTGGTGTCTAATCAATCCCAGAGCAGCTGATTGCTGTGCATGTGCCAAATCAATAAAAAATGCACCTTAAAAACACCTATAAAATAGAGCAGAATAGAGCAGATACTGCGGGACTACAAGAAGCAATTATACTGTACAATTATGGAGCATAATACAAAGAACAAGCAGTTATCTCAACTGCCCATGAAAGATTACGGGATGTTTAAAGCTAACTTGCTTCCCATTACATCTTTCTGAAGGAAAATCCAATATCAGGAGGTGTATTTATAGACCTTTACCCAAGCATTCTGGTACTGTCACCAAAATTGAAATTATCAGTGCTAAATAGGACTCATGGAGGGATTCAAAGATTGTATTCAAACCACAGCCCCTCTGGGTTCCAGGCAGGACGTTGCCTGAGGCTGCAGAAACACCAGGTCTCCGAGCGCTCAGTGGTCATCTGTGCTTCCACGCCCACAGAGTGGCACCCCGTCACATGTCTCTGCCCCGCTCTGGCACCTGTGAGACGGTAGCAGGGTTTCACCAGCCGTGCGTGCCAGCCACCCTTCCTCGGTGACTTCAGCCAGAGTCCCTGTGTCGCCGGACCCACCTCAGCACCTGGAAGGACTTCCCTGCAGCTGTAGCAGCCCCAACAACAGCTGGTCTGGCCAAGGGAATGGACAAAGAGGGGAGGGAAGAGAAGGAATGAAGGGAAGGAATACAGGAGAAAATCAAGACCTGAGGAGAAGTGAAGGGAAGTGGAAGACCGCCCAGTCACGTGAAAGGGGTGTTGACCTGCCCCGACAGGTGCTCTGAGCCCCGTGAACCCAAGCATTTCACCACCCCCCACTCTACGGTCCCTACCCCATAGTGAGGAGGTGCAAATGGCCAGGTTCAAGTCCCGAGGGCCGTCTCTTCAAAAGGGCCATGCCTTCAGATGTGTTACATCTGAAACAAATGTAAAATAACAGTGCGTGGAAATGGTAACTGAAAAATAAAATTGAAATCAAAAGGACATGGCCACATAGAAAAGTGCATGGGTGACTTGTAAGGCTAAATATTGTATGAAGAACACATGGGAAAAAATGGTTTGGTATAATCTGAACAAAACAATCCCCAGAGGGAAAGGACCCCTGTCCCCAGATAAACAGGCATCACATGAAGAGAAATGAGACCCTCTCCAAGGACCCAGAGCCGGGAGGGCGGGAGCTTCAGGGAGAAACCATTTTCAGTGTAAGGAACGATTCTCTAATCAATGGGCCCAGGTTCAGGAATAGGTTGTCACAGGCCCCAGGGAGTGTCTGTCACCAAAGGCGGCCAAGACCACACAGACACCTGAAGGACAAGCAGAAGAGACCCTCACCCTCATAGGAAAAGGAGCTCTGTGACCTCCGTGGGCCCTTACACTGCGGTACCTTGAAAGATTGGTGCCCTGTGCGTATCAGTGGCCCGAGCAACTCACTCATGACTTCAAAGAGGGTGGAGAGAGTGACCCGCCTGAGGCCCAGGAGCAGAATGGGGGGCAGCCTGAGGGGCTGCCACCCAGACAGAGAGAGTCTGATCTAAGCAGCCCAAAGCATGTGTGCACCTGAGAGCCCCTAACTTGGGGGCGGTGTGGGGGTCCTGGATGGCCACCAGGGATGTACCCTGGTGCTGACTAGGGGCAGAAGGGACTAGACCAGGGCTTTGCAACAGAAGTGCCTGATCTCACTAAAGAAGCACAGTAACCCCACCCCCAATAAGTCCCCTGGGTGGACTGCAGTTTCTGGGGGACCCACAGAGCCAATGGCCTCCTAAAGCCCTCTGCCAGTCGGGGGACATGTCCCCCATGTCCTCCATTCTATGGCTGCCTGTGAACTTGGACTTAGAATGACCTTCCAGCCAAATGTGCTCATGCCGAGTCCCTCCAAGCATTGTGACATCCCTGCCTCCTGGCTCTTCCTAGACCAGTTATCTGGTCCAGGGGCAGCTGGGAGAGGGCAAGGCTGCAGGATCAGGGCAAAGTGGACACCACGGTCCAGCCTCAGCCTTTCGAACCTGCAACTTCTAGGGCAGGCTAGCATTTCGCAGGGCAGACACCTGCAAGGAAGTCATCCCAGGGAGACGGCTGCCTGGTTAGGGTGTATCGTTAACTGAGAAAAGGGAGAATCTGTAAAGCATCATTATTCTTCCTTCCTGGAGGCGGCTAGAATTTCAATCTTCTCCCAGGAAACGTGGACCCATTAGGTCGTTTTAGAAATGAACAGTCTTCGCAATTCCCGTGGTGCCACAGTCTTCCCATCACGGCTCGCGTGCTGGGGGACCCTGGAGAAAGCAGCTGGGACCTTGTCCTCATCAGAGGCAGTGCCGGCAGCCCCTGCTCGGTCTGTCTCAGCTTCAGGGGCAGGAGCTGATCTACAAGCAGCCAAGGCAATTACCATCCAGCAGGGTCCAATTGTTTTCAATTAAAAGCTTTACTGCAGTCTTCAGTTTCCAACACCACTGTGGCCATCTGCTTCACTGACGATCTATCAGCCAAGAGCCCAGGCCACGTCTAGTGCCATTAACTCTGGAGAACCATTTTCCTCCTAAATGAGGGCTCTCAGTCGCCCATGGAAAACATGGGAAGGGCCCGGCGCATCTCCGGTGACCCAGGGAGCGCTGTTGCACACAGGACTCGGAAGGTCATTTCTGGGAAAGACAAGCCTTTCCTCTTATTGCCAGGAGTGCTCGACCATTGTCTTCATTCTCAGCCCTGCGTCCAATGGGGACACTCAGCGTGAACTGCTCCACTTCCCGCTGCCCATCCCCCTCGAGAGTTAATAGCGTTCTAATAAAATGTCTCCAAACAATAATGTCACCAGATGCATCGTTTTAGCGGAGACATTTTTTACTTTTCATATTTATACGATCCAACTCTTCATAGTTCACCAAGACCCAAGACCCAGGCAGAGTAAGTTGTACAGAGCCACCCAGGGGACCCAACAGGAGCTGATGGAAGAAATGTTTGCTGTGTTGGTAACTTAGAGCCTGGACTCCATTTGCCAGGTCACAGAGTTTAGAAGTCAAGTTGGGTGCTTTAAGGACCCCCGGCGGGGGACATCCCAAGGGCTAGACGTGGAGTTTCCGGCACAAATTCAGCCCGTTCCTGGTGCTTATGCTGGAAACTGGCTCCACAGAAGCCATTCGCGCAGCTCCACGCCCCTCGCCTCCCTGGGCAACAGCAGATCTACTGCAGCTCCGGAGGCGGGGGTTGGGGGGGGCCCGTGGGCTGCAGCCCTGGCCCACAAGAGGGATGTGCAAATCCCAGAGAGGGGTCCCTTCCCAAATAAAAAGGCAAAGCCTTGCAAGGAGAAAGCACTGGGCCCTTCTGATCCCTTTCCCCTTGTCTTTCATCTTGGACAGGAGCCCAAGGGCCAGTAGTTGTGAAGACAAAGCCGTGGAGATGGTCTCACGAGAGTCAGGAGCCCGAGTCCCACATGACACAGGACCAGACGAGACTGCTGGCACCCAACTCGTGGTCCGCGAGACAAAAAAATCACAAGCTGTGTCGGACCTGCCAGTAGGCTTTGCTGCCACTTGGGAGGAAGTGCCGTCCTAACTAACCGAGTGATCAAACCAAGAAAATAGCCACAAAAGGTCTTGAGAAAACCAGAGGTCCCCTTCCTCCTGGGTTCAGACCAAGTATTTCCATAATGAAGCACCAAGTTTAACCTCTTGAGTCTCAGAATTGTAAGAAAAAAATTCTTGAAGATCATTAACCAAACTAAAAGAATTTTAAATGCAAAATTACAAATCCAAGGGTAAGAGCTGATGCTATTTTCCCAATCTTGCTGGCTTTTGTTCTTCCTGGACCATGATAGGATTATGCTTCTGTACCCCTGGACATGAGGCAAAACCACGTGACTTTCTGTGATCACTAAGAATCAGCATTCTCTCTTTTTCTGAGGTGATGGGGAAGCGCAGGTCAAAATGGAGCATCTGGTCCACCTGGGTGCCCAGAGGTCTACCGTGAGTGGCACCCCCTGCTGACCCACCCTGGAAATGCAGCCTAAAGAAGAAACCCGCATTGAGAGCTCCGTGGAGAAGCTGCTAGGGCTTGTTACAGCAACTCACCTGTCTGGTGAGACTGCCACTCTGGGCTCACACACATCCAGATGGTGCAGGCGTGCCAAGTTGGAGAGAAGGACCTACAAAAAGGTGGAAATTCTTGCTAAGGGACTTTTAAGCACAGGTGCCAGGGAATGCCTCGACGAGCGAAGGACCGGGGCGGCGGTTTGCACACTTCGCTGCACATCACTGTCACTCCTGAGGCCCCAGCACTCTGACAGCCTGCTCAGCGCCCCGCCCACATCAAATCCCAGCAGCTCAGGTGGGACCACACATGGGAATTTTGTAAAGATCCCCGAAGTTTCCACGTGCCAGAAAGCTTAGGAACCGTTCTGTCATTGTTCTTTTCCTTAACTAAAAAACAGTCACTTATTCGTGGAGCATAAAAATATTTACTCCAAGGAGAGCGGAGAATGGTGGCTGGCCATGCTGGAAAGGCTGTTTGATACTGAGCCCCCGACCTAACTGAGAAGGCAGGTCCCTGTCTGTCCATCCACCTGGCCCAGCTGGAAAGGGGGGAGGCCCTGCCCCCAAACACCCCGGGGATGCAGGCTTAGGACCCACACGGTCGACAGCTTCAGCCACCTAATGGCCTCTGAGAGTTGACTTTTCAGCCAACTAAGACAGCATCTTTCTCAAGGACTCACAGATTGCCCCTGGGCACTGAGACCACTTTCTGGACACTTCTCCCCAGACTCTTTGGCCTGGATTACCCGCCGAGAGGCCGGTGCCCCCCAGTTCGGGTCTCAGTCTGGGCTGCTGAGAGGAAAGGGCAGCCTGCACTCTGCAGCCCACACAGAGCCCTGGCCACAGAACCTCCCCAGTCTGCTCTCTGCCCGCATCCTCCTGCAGAAAAGTCCCGCTAGGAATCTTGTCATATTGCATTGCCCTCTCTAGCAAAGAACGAGGTAAGACAGCAGGTATTTTTAAGTTCCTCAGGCACAACTTGGCACTTGAAATACCCCCAACTCTTCTTACAAGGCAGACAAAGCTGCGACGGGCCAGCCCTACCTGGAGAAAGCCCGGGGGGCCCAGGAGAGCCAGGAGCCCATCCGGCTGTGAGCCTTAGCACACCCCTCACTGGGCCATCCCCTGCCTCCTCTTCATGCCCTCCTGCCTGCTGGAACAGGCGCTCCTGTTAGCACCCCAGCCTCCCCCAGCTGTTCGAGAAACCTCGCACGTAGCCCGGCAGGCAGAGGCTCGCTCCTCTGACGGCTTGGCTGCTGGCCACATCCTGTGGTCGTCAAATGAAAAGAGAAAAACTGGTGTATCCCCAGTGACTTATTGTATCCCTTCCCGTATCTGACTCTCTGGCGTCGGCATGATTTAACGTCACTTGTAAATTAAGAGCCTCTGGTGAGGGCGCCGCCGCTGAGCCCAGCACCCCGTTTTGCTGATCACAGGGAAACTTTGCCAGGACTTCCATTACCCATAGTCATTTCCGAAAGCGCAACTCCAATGACACTGACACAGACTCGTATATTAAATGAATGGAGGTTGCGTATTTGCCCTGTGTCCCTCTGAGCTCATTCTGATGATTAAAATGACTTCCTCTGATGTTCTGCCAGCACGCGCTGCCCCCACAATGTCAGCTTTCCCCTGACTGCCCCCCACCCTGCTTTCGCACTTAGCCCAACCCTGGGAGCCTGCACAGCCCCGGTGGGTGCCCAGGTGGTGTGGGCTTCACCCAGCTGAGGCCAGCAGAGGCACCCCCTCTGCCTGACTTATTCTGGGGGTGAGGGGGACTGTCCTGATGCCATCAGAGGCTTGTGCGTGTGTTGGTGTTGTTTTGTCCGCTAGTTTTGTTTCTTCAGGGTGGAATCACGAATGGGCTCTAGACTGGGACCCAGGTGGCCCGATTTTCATCCCGCTTTCCTGCACGCGGCGTTCAGCCTTGTGGGAGTGAGCTGGGTTTGGGCAAATCACGACCTCTCTGACCCGCAGAGCCACCGTCCACACGGTGAGGACACCGCCAACACCTATGCTCACAGGGCTGTCGTGAGGACCCGCGAAATGCTCTGTGGAAACACGTTACAAAGTGAAAATATATCAGCTGTTCTATTGCTAAAAGCCGTAAGAATGGACTGACCGCGCCAGTTCTGATCGTGAACTCACCCTTTACGAGCTGCGTGCCCTTACAGGAGATGCGTCACACCCGGCAGCTCGTCCCTAACTCTGTTTTGAAGGTGACAGAGAGATGACGGGAAATGCACACCACAGCACTTACCAAAACTCAGAGCCCAGTCAACAGCAGCTGCTTTTATTTTTATTGTTAACATCATTCCTGTGCGACTGGGATGAGCAGATAGAAGACTTGCCCAAGAAGAGCAGACGAGATGCCCTTCCTTCTTTCCTGCGCGTCTTGAGAAGCTCGGGAAGCAGGCTTTCCACGCTTCCAACACGACATCGACCCCGAATGTCATTGAATGGATTTGGGGACTCTGAAAAAAAAAACAAAACAGGCGAGCAGCTGACCTGCTACAGCTCAAATATAATCAGCCACTGAAATCGCTCTGCAATTTGTTCCGGTTCTTTCTGTGGAGCGCGTTCTTTTTTTAACCATACACGTGTCCTAAATATATAATTGCATGGCAGAACATAATAGCTCATTTGGAGTTATTGAGGCCGATTAGCCGGTCCAATAGGACGGCAGGGCGGGGTTAGGAGAGGAGCCAGTTACTGACGTGAACGAGCCCCCAGTGTGAGCCTGGGCAGAGGTCAATGAACAGCCAGGGCACCCGTTCTCTTCCTGTGGGGGCCGGTCTTCCAAAAGGCACATCGCTGTCCCCCCCAGAACTCGGTTGCTTTAAATGGATGGCACATATTCTTTCAAAAGATCAAAGCAGTTTCGACACAAAGGGTGTTAAGGGCAGAGTATAAGCGTGCATGTATGTGTTATGTCTGCATATGTGCTGCATGGGGTGGGGGGTTATGTTTCTCTGTGTCCGTGTGTCGGTCTGCCTACAATCTGCGTGTTCCAAATGCCAACGACTGTGTCTTGGACAGAGCAGACATTCAGTTCTTCGAGGAATAAGTAAACGAGGCAGCCTCCCCTCCCCAGACCGCTCCCACCTGACGGGTCTGTGGAAGGTGTGTGACTGTCTGCCCCCCGACTTCGGTTTCAGTGGGAGTGGGCGGGGCTCATCACCTTGCCAGCACATCCCCGTGATGAACCAGTGGGTTCCACGCAGCCTTTCTGCCAATTTCCGTTCCTGTGGGAGAGATTCTCTCCCTTCGGACACTCGTTAGGGCATTTGAGACCACACACTCAAAACTCACTGCTTAATTTATTGTTAATCCCAAGAAGCACCAAGACTGAAGAAGCTTGAGTATGCCTTAAACAGTTGTCTCCGAAGGGGACAGAAATGCCTCCCGCCACCCTCCCCACATGTCCACAGATCCCGGGGGACCTCAGTCATCAGTGAGAAGTCCATTCTGCTCAATTAAGCCAATTCGAACTGACCTGGGTAAACTTTCACTTCTCGCAGTTAAAGATTGTGAAGAACCGCATGTCATTTGAGGTGTGCGCATCTTCCTGGGGGACAGCCCCCCATGGCCACAGAACTCTGCCCCGCCCCAGAAACCAACGGAGCACAGGGCTGATTCTCCAGTGTGGCCGACACGCCGCACCGGCGGCCTCCGAGTGTCTGCCCTTGCCGTCCTGAGGACTTTCGCACGGTGCCCGGTTCTCAGGTCCCAAAGACTCGCATCTCGAAAGAACGGCTTGATGGGGCCTCTGTCTCCTCCCCGGAATTCCAGGAGCCTTCAGAGGCTCCCAGACAGTGCAGAGCAACCACCTCAGGGCGATTTCGTGTGGAACTTTGGACTCTGCAGCCAAAACTTCCATTCTGGGGTCTCTTTCCAAGATCCCTTGTTCTCCAGGCTACACTCCAGGCCAGTGCCAGCCCACCCCTCCTGACCCCGTAGTCCCCACCTCCCCAGGCAGTGGGGCAAGCGCTGCATGGACCAATTTTGGGGGGTTACCGCTTCCTTCCTGTCATTGGAGAGAAGCCACTGTGTCACCCAGAGGGGACGTGGGCCTGAGCCGGGTGGAGGAGCTCAGGGTCCGAGGCCACTCAGTAGCAGCCTCACGTCTGGGCTGGCCCATTGGGCCCTAGAGCAGAGTGAAGATGACCACAGTGAGGGAGGGGCTGTCTCCAGCAGGGACAGGGACTGGGGACACCGTGGGGGCAGGAGGGGCGCCGTGATGCTCAGCCAGAAGGCAAATGAGGACGGATGGGAGGACAAAGGGAAGACGCCCTGGGGTGGGGGCCACCCCACTCTGGCCTCAGCGTGGCCCTGTGTGGACTGAATTCAACCAGGGTCGCGATGCGGTTCCACGGTCAGGACAGCGCCTCGATAGAATCCTCCTTCCCCTCCTCCAGCCCCTCCCTGCTTCAGCCTGACGCCCCTCCAAGTCACCCCCCCCACACCGGGAGCACCAGCGTGGACAGACCTGCCCCACACTCATTCTTCCCAGAGTTCCCGTGAGGTCCAAAAATTCACAAAAATGAAAGGAAAGCGTGTCACTGGCTAGTGCGCCACGGTTTCAATTAGTGACGTATTAAATGTTCAGAACGGGGTGGAGGGAGAGACTCCTTATTTATGTCCAAAGGGAAGTTGTCAGAAACGCCATTCCTTAGGGTAACATCTGTTTTGTAGCAGTTCATTTTTATTTAATAAACTTTATCTATTTTTAAGTGAGAAAGCTACAGTCCTATTATCTTCTGCTGCTGTGGCAGAAACACTCGGTGATGTAGAAAATAAGCTTTGAGAAGATATATCTAAAATAAATAAGACAGAAGATTCAATAAATTTTTTCATCGTTATGCATTTGTACAGATGACAGCCAGTAATTCTTGAAATTATGTGTCTCCTCCTGAATGTGCTCAGCTTTCCAGCACTGGCGAGGGACAAAGGGGCGCGACACACTGCACCACAGCCCTCAGTCAAGGGGGACTCACTGCACCAACAGGCCCATCGGTGGGAGCCCACTAGGGGAGAGGGAAGGACAGCCATGGATTGGATGTCCTGGGCTGTCTGTCAACTGATCAGACAATGCCCACTCACCTTATCAAGGATAATCTTAAAGTCAGCTGACTGTGAAGGGTAATCACATCTCCAGGAGGTGCTGCTGAACAGACACCCCATGGAGAGCCCCCAGGAGAGTGGCGAGGAGTCCCCTGGGCTCTGCAGTGCGGGCAGGCTGCCTACAGCAGGGAGTCACGAAGCTCCGACTCCCCACGCTCTAGGGGACTCTGGTAGAAACAGGCTGCCCGGCCATGGGCCCAGAGCAACATGCGGCCCGAGTGCTCAGGAGGAGCCAGCTCCTTTCTGACCCACTAGGACCCAGCAGTCCCAGCACAGTTCACGCGAGAAGAGGTCCAGAGGGCAGGAGCGAGTTGCGCAGCAGGTGGCCCAGACCATTGTCACAGCGGCACCCATTCCTCGGGTCACACCTGTGGCTGCAGGGGCTGACTGCGTGTGACCGGGAGGGTGAGCTGGGTGCATGCTGTCAGCTGGGCATGTGGAGGTGTGACCACCATCAGGGGTGTCTTTGAAAGATGCTGCTGAGGGACAGCCCTCCCAGGGGGCGGAGCCTCGGGCAGCGCTCCTGCTCCTTGCTCCTGGGGCCTTAGAGAAGGTCGCTGACATTTCGCTAGAGGTGGCCTCACGGGGGACAGTTACGAACAACCTTGCCGGTGGGTCAGGGAAAAAAGTGGGGAGGACGGGGGACGGAGAAGCCTGAGGCACAGGCATAGAGACATCTGAGAGTGGGCACAGAGTGCAAAGACACTGGGCCCCGTGGAAACAGAAGAAGCTGAGTGGAGGTGAAAAGATAGGGCGCCCCCCTCAGCCTTCCCTTCTCCATGCCAGTGAGCTGGGGCCCCCTTACCCCTGGAACCTAGATGCGAGCCTGCATCAGAATGAGCCAGAGAACTTGCTAGAATACTGAGTGATGCCCCCCCACCCAGCATTTTGATTCCAGGGATCTGGACTGAGTTCTGATTTCTGAGATGCCCCCAAGGAACACTGACGCCACCGGCCTGGGACCCCACGTCCACAAGGCTGGCCTTAGCCTGTCCTCGTGGTTCCTGTTTTCCGAACTCAGACACCTCTGGGACCTTCTCCCGACCTCTAGCGTGGACTCTTCCATGGAGAGCCCTGTTTGCAAAGCACGTTTTCCACAGACTGCCCAGCGCAGAGCATAAAAGGAAGATTATTCTGCCCACTGCTGTGTCAGCTGGCCGTGCAAGTCTGTCAGCGAGGGGCCTGCTGTGACTTTCACTCTACAGGGTCACGCCCAGCAGCAGCCCCCCACCCCGTCTCCCTGCCACCCACGGGCAGGTGATAGAACATCCACTCCAGCCACACGCAAGACCCACGCACGACACCCACAACAACCCTAAATGCTCATCAGCAACAAGTTTTCCACACGTCCCTGCTAAGGGACTTATTTTATTCACGACCATGATGAAAACTATGAAACACAAACTATTTCCAAACAAAGCACAGTCGTAAATGACTATTGACCTCTTGAGCTGAATGAAAATAAATTGCCGAGAATCGTTTGTCAACGCCCTATGCACCTGTGTTCCCACCTTCTTTCCTTTGCTTGCAAAGGAAGTCCTCGTTTTGACACTGAAAAGCCCCTACCTCAATTCCAAGTGGCAGGCACAGCTCCTCCCGCGTCAGCGATGCAGGGCCAAGGCGGCCATGGCTCTGCTCCGCGTTCCATGTAATGTGTTCTCAGGGATCAGTTCTCAGAGTTTCCCCTTCTCTTGCCTCTCAGACTATAGTCACATTGCCAGCTGTGTTCTCCTGTGGGTGGCCCGAGTCACCCCTGAGGGTGTGTCTGCTCTCAGACATCACTATGACACTTCAGAGGAGGTCCCTACCACCCCGCACAGCACACTTCCCGGGGATGGGGGGCTGCTGCTTGGAGGGCACTGGTTCTCAGGGGGCGAGCGGGCACCCACTGCGTGCTGACCTTGCAAGAAGACCTGAGTAGGTGAGTTTGGGTGTCTCCCCCTGAACACAGCGTGCCCGCTGGCAGTGGTCCCTCGCTGCTTGGCATAGTGGGGATGGGACGAGGCTCTGTTCAGGGACACATGTGAGAACAGAGCGCCTGACTAGGATCCTCGGCTTCCCAAGCATCAGACAAGGTGAAATTCCCTCCAACAGTCTAAGCCTTGTGATCATGGGCTTTGGTCAGCAGAGCACCCTGAGCCAAAGACCCAGAGCCAAAGAATGCCAGCTAATTGGGGATCCCCCCTTAGTCTCCCCTCTGAATCAGAATCTTCTGCCATTGGCTGAAGGAGATTTCTGGCTGTTATGGGAGGTACCCAACCATCAGTCAGTCATATGTCTGGTGCATATCATTCAGGTAAATTAGCTGACCCAGTTTCTGTGCATATGTTGCTATCTTTCATTTTTATTATTGTAGGTGATATTTTTTTACATTCTAAGGTACTGTATTAATAATAAAGCATCCATAGCATAATATGAGAGTTGGAAATTCACAAACCATAAGGGCCAGCAAGTGCCCTAAATGAAGTGGACCGGCTGCAGGGACTGGTGGGGACGATCCACCGACGGCCACTGGAACCAGCCCCAGCCATCGCTGCCATGTGGAATCTGTCGTCAGAACCTTGGAAGCATCAAGAAAACTGGAAAGTGTAAATCCGTGTGTGGAGTCCCCTGGCTTTCAAATGTTGTAGGTCAAAGCTCGATCAGCTCAACACCGGGGGGCTAACCCCCAGGCTGGCCCCCGAGTCCGCAGCCTCCCCTGCTTACTGGCCAGATCTGAGTTGGAACAGTGCTACCACCGCTTGGCAAGGCAGAGAGCTTGTCTCCCCTTCCCAGGGGAGGAGACAGGGTCCACGGGGGCTAATTGGAGCAGAGCCAAAATGCAAACCGTGGGCTCGCTTCTGCCCAGAACACACCACGGGCTTCCCCTATAGGCTGCCCTACAGTGAGAGACCCGCAGGAGGCATTTAGGGTGGGTAGGCAGCTTCCTCCCTTCTTCCATCCGGGGACTCAGACGTCTTCAGCCTGTGCCTTCCGAAACCACCTGGTCCACTGACAGGAGGGAGGATGAGCAAGCCATTGTGGGAACCTCCTGTGGGTCAGCCCGGGAGCGACATGTGCTGCCTGCTTATGTTCCGTTGGCCAGAACTCGGTGATGGGGACTGATCCCCCGCAGCCAAGGAAGCTGGTAAGTGGGGTCCAGCTGGGTGCTCAGAGGGAGGGGCAGACCGATTTGGCGATCTCTTTGCTGTACCACCGAAAACCTCCATGAAAACAACTCATGTTTTCTGATACCGTTCTTGTTTTGTCTGGAAATAGAACTGTTTTGCAACGAGGCTTCAATTTTTCAAAATATTCAGATTAAAGCTGGAGCATGGACTGCCGAATCTTCTACCTGATAACACACCCAACTTCTGTTCGGTGCTCATTAACCCTGGAATAGTGCTACGCACGTAGGAGGCACCTGTGACACCTACTGAAAAGGACTGAATTCATCCTAGGGGGTGGTACCCTACTGAACGGGTCACAGGCAGAGGCTGCACCTTCTCTCCAGCCAACCAGTTTTCAGCCTGGCCACGCATCCCCCCAGGGAGCTGGGAGACCCGATACCTCGCTGTGCCGGTGGTAGTAACCTTAGCTAAGTCACCCCACTTCTCTGAGTTTTAGTTCCCACTAGCAGAATGGAAAGACCATCGCCACGACACTGCTTTGGAGCCACATGACGTAACTGACCTGCATGTGTGAGCAAGCCCGCCAGGTGAGTCTGCACCTTCAGGTTAGAAAGCACTGGTCCAGGAGGTCAGCATCTGCACAGGGCATGGCAGGCCTTGTAAACACCGGCCAGGCAAGTCCCTGCTTTCTGGTTTTGCTGCGTGAAAAGCTCTGTCAGCCAGTGAGGTTTAAGGTCTTGGACGAGTTCTGCAGGCCAGACGCATCCTCACTAAACACACTGCAAACCCCCAGCAGGCAAGTCTGGAAGCATGAGGTCCCCTCTAGTACCTGCAGTGACACTTACACCTAAATTAGGGACGCTGTGTGACAGTCTCACAGTCATCAGCAGCACACTGAGGTGAGCCGATTAGACAACTGCTCTCCACCTTGAAAATAAAATATGTCAAAACAAAATAATGCTGCCTTTTCTTAAGAATAAGGCAATGATGTGATTTGCAAATGCAAGCTTTCAGGGCGTGAGTAATACTGCCATTATTCACAACCTCCACGCCAACCCGGAGTCCAGGAGACGGTCACAGAGGCAAACGAGGTGGAAGTCTGGGTCCAAATATGCCAAACGCATTGGTGTTTCTTTTTGAATTATTTAGACTGTTTCGCCCACGCACACTGATTGCTTCGTGCTGGCGTTAATTACCTGGTTGAATCACCTCTGTGCACAGAGCGCCAACTGTGGAAACACCGCAGAGGTCGGTCTGGAATCGCAGAGGTGGGTCTGGAATCGGTCTGAGTGCCAAGGGCACTCAGAACAAAGGGAAAGGGGATAAAACTGTCACCTGGAGACCTCAGGAGACCTTAACGAGGTGCAGGTGCGCTGGGACTTGGCTTCCCATCGGCATTACAAGGACTGCCAATCACAGCAATGGCACCAAACTAAACCCTCCAGGAAGTGGGACTGGCATGGAAGACGGGCAAGCATCTGTCTGGTGAGTACGATCTTGCACTTGAAATATCCAAGTTAACTGACTTGGTCAATTTCAGTTTTTCTGTAGGTGGTGTAGACAGAGCCATTTTTGGGGGAAAATACCAGATTACTCTTCCCCCTGGAAAAGCTCAGTGATGGGAAGTCGTTAGCCTACGTCCTTTCAAAGTCTAGAACTCCCTGAAAGGCAAAACCTTCACCTTTTTCCTCCAACAGGAATGCCCCGTGTGCTCACAGGAACCCACCTGGCCCCTCAAAATTGTCACGGGTGACAGAAGAAGCAAACGCACAAAAAGGACCTTGTTTCCCAATTTCACGTACTTAGGGCTGGGGAAAGGATGAAGAGAGACTATTTCGAACAGGCAGTTTAGCAATTATGTTTTGGGGGAATTTTTAGAAAGCAGCTTGGTGCATTTCTGTTTTAAAATTAATGGCATGTACTTGATCAAAAATGCTATTTTCAGCAAATTGCACAGATAATTAAGTCTAATTTCAATGATGTTTGAAATAATAGCAATAAATCTTTATGGGTTCTTGCATTCAATCCATACTGAAAATTCATTTTAATACAAATTTTTCTCATCTTGGTGACTTTTTTATGAGTTTAGTTAACTAAGGCTGTATCTTTATAGACAAATGGACAAGAAGACAGTTATTTGGCCAACTTGAGTATTTTAAAAAACAGATTTATGCTAAGTGAAATGAGGCAGGCAGTGAAAAACAAACACCATATGATCCCACCTATAAGTGGGACCTAATCAGCCAAACAAACAAGCAAGCAAAATAGAACCAGAGACATGGAAATAAAGAACAAACTGACAGTCACCAGAGAGGAGGGGGTAACGGGGGAAAGAAGAGAAGGATGGTCAAGGCACACGTACAAAGGATCTGTGGCCAAAGACAGCAGGAGATGAGACCAAGGGTGGGAGGTGGGGGTGGGTGAGGCAGGGGAAAGTGGCGGTGGGAAAATGGAGATGACTGTACCTGAACAACAATAAAAAAATAAAAATGAAAAATTAAAAAATATTTATCTTAATTGTATATAGGGTCACTTCAATTCTTCAGTATTTTCTTTTTGTGCCTTTGGTATCGATATTGTCAAATCCTCTCCCACAAGTTCCAGGATAAATGGATCATAATTCTCTCTCACACTCCTAATTTGGATTGAAAGTTAGAATAAATACATAATTTAATAAAATGGCTCCCAAACTCTACATGCGGGTAGGCTGGGAAGGTGGTAGAGAGTCATTGGTTTCACTAGATCCCTGGACCGACTGCTTTTAGAAGATATCACAGCTCGGGCCACGCAGAGCTCTTACACCCCCTGCCCCCACGAAACAGCCCCTTACAGGGAAACCCACTTCTGTGTTGTGTCCTGCCCCTCGGCCTCGCACCCCCACTGAGAGGTGAGAGAGCTGCCGAGGCGTGTTGGGGGTGGGGGGAGGGGGGGTGAAGAGCGTCCCAGAGGCACTGGGAGTCCATCCCGGGAGAGCACACACAGTGGGTTCCCCCTGCCCTGACGCCAGGACAGGCTTCACCACCCGGGAGTGACCTCAAGTGCTGTCACCGGAGATGGCCACTCGCACCTGCAGGTCCCGCCACCCACAAAAGGTGCCCCTATTGTTTACCCAGCAGGCCACCGGAAGTGATCTAGAGACATGAATTTCTCTGCCACCTCCCTTTTGCATTTTAGTTCAAGGGTCTGCAAACTGCTTCTGTAAAGGGACATGGGGCCCATGGTGGGGACTTGGAGGCTCTGAGGAAACTCTCTGTCACAGCTCCTCAACTCTGCCATTTTAACACCACGACAGCCACAGACGACCCATAAACAAACATGTGTGGCTGTATTTCACACAAAAGTTGATTTACCAAAATACGAAGGGGCCCAATCCAGGCCTTGAGCAGTAACTGCCCCCCCCCCCCGCCCCGCCGTGTAAGGGACGTGAAGACACAGGACGCAGATGCTGCCTGGTGGGCTCATCTCCTCGCAAAGCAGAGGGCGGGACCAGCTCCATGCCTCGCGTGGGACGCCTGCGGACCCACATCTCTGTTTCAACACCCACGTACTTCCCAGCGGGAATTTAGAAAAGACTTCCCATAACTCTCCATTTGGAGAGAGGCAAAAGATAATCAAAATGACTCAAAATTACCCTGGAAAGCAGGGAAAGACGGGGGGAATCAAGTGTTTTACCTAACCATGCAGAGGCCCCATGCGTTTACATTTCAAACTGGGGACGAATCAGTCACCGGGTGGGCCCTCAGTCTCGTGGGGCGCCAAGCTGAAGGTCACACATCCACTCCTAGGGAAATGTAAAATTCCTCCTGGCGGCACATTCGAGGAGAAGTTCAAGAGCCACGGTTGCACGTGGGCGTACCGTTAGCAGAGGCACAATGCGGACACATCACTGAACCTCAGCCAAGGCAGCCCCTTCTTAGGAGCAGCGCACGAATTGAGCATATTGCTCTCGCCCACTGCCGCAGAGATGGAGCCTGGAGGGGGCGTGTCCCCCAGGCCCACCTTTCTGGCCTCAGTTTTCCCATGAAACGGACTGGGTGACAGCAGCCTGTGAAGTCACATAATGAGCATGCAACTGCTTTCCGGAGCAGCAAAATGATGTGTCATAAGTCAAGATGTTGAGGACAAGTGCAGGACACGTTGGCACTATTCGAAAGGCCACCCCCTGTGGAGTAAAAGGCAAAATGAATATCATGTTCAGATCAACCCCCGGCTCCAAAGGACAGTGCCGTGCGGCGGTGAAGAGCACACGCATGTTCTACAACCAGAATATCTGTGTGCGAATTCAGGCTAACCTGTGAGGCCTTGAGGAAGGTTTGTGACCGTCTGGGACTCAGGGCACTAAGTTGTGACGGGGCCGAGTAGCACCTCGCGGGGCTGGGGTGTCATCTGCCCCCATTCAGCTCTCCCTGCAAACTCACCCCACATCTCAGCCTCGGGGAGGCTAGCCACACCCACTGTGTCCCCTACACTCTGGCTGCTCCTGGCTTTCCTGGATCACTGTTCTCAATAAACAACCAACTGGAGCTTCCAAACACCCGGACGGTGGGCTTCTCACTCCGCCTCTGTTGCCCCTCTCCGTTACATCACCTCCCAGAAGTGGTACAGAGGTTGTTCTGAGGGCTCGTGAGCTGCCAGGCCACCCTGGGGTGGACCCACTGGGGAGCGTGCAGCCAACGGGGCCAGTTCCCACCAGCAGAGAAGCCAAGAAAACGGTTCAATACCACACCTGACATTTTCAAAGATGAGATCTGAATTATTTTCCATGTTGAGGGAGAAATGAAATGATTCATAACACCAAACCACTGTCGTTGGAACAAGTGTGATTTGTCGGAAGCACGCTGCTGTCCGTGGCAGGTCAGGAATTGGCATTCTTCGCAAGTGAGTCATTTATTATCTTTACAAATACCAGGTTCTTACAGACTGTGCATCTGAAAAAAAACACTTTGCACCTCAACATAAATCCACTGTATGTTATACTTAATCCCTCACATTATTTAACTCTGTGTAATTATTTGTTCAAAGCAAAAAATATTAATTGCCTACTGTGCTCAAGCCCCTACCTTCGCCAGGCCCAGATCCCGCAGGGGAAAGGGAAGAGGTGGTGTTGGGAGAGGGGCCAGCAGAGCAGGTGACCTCACGCGGGCAGAGCTCGGGCGGGAACGCAGGTGTTCAGTCAGCCCCTCCCAGTCAGCTCCCAGCTCCACCTCCCACGGGGACAGCGGCAGGTCGCCGCCCCTGTCTGGCTGCAGCTGCCCCGCAGCTGGCGGTGCAGTGTGAGTTCCAGTCCTAACCACGAGTGCCACACGCCCATCCCGTCATAGGACTCAAATGCCACCTCCACCCCTGGGTGAGCTCCTGTCTGCTGGGAAGACACGCTGCAGCTATCTGACGTGGGCAGGAAGCTTATGACGCTGAACATGGTGCCATGGGCATAACATGTTATTTCCTTCTTCCTCCAGCATCCAAGCTCAGATTCTGACGGTGGCGTGTAGGGGACCACATGGATGTGACATTGTATTTGGGAATCTGAGTGGTCATGTCTCGTGTGCAGTGAGGAACTGGTGGTTCTCTGAGCCCCAGGCGCCTCAGATGCTTGCAGCCTGAAGAACAGGGAACAGGCCCCGGGCTGGGTCCAGAGGCTCCCAGCCGGCCCCCACACTGTGGGGCCCTCAGTCAAGGGCAAGGACGTGGTGTGGGGCCTGGGGGCCGAGGTCAGGGGCCTCCATCAAAGCCCACGAAGGCTGGGAACACCAGGGGCCATCTACCCAGACCGCCTCTTCTGTCTCAGTGGTGTTCCTGCCACCACACCCCCACCCCCACAGGGGAGAGACAGCGCCGTTGGGGGTCTCTGGCCTCTGTCTGCCCAGGGGGCTGCTCCAAGTTCCGCTGTTGACCTTCAAGCTGTTAACCTTCCCAGAACTCCTCCTAGTCCGCCCCCATTTATCTGCGTCAGACTCCAGTCAGGAGTGGAGACTTGGTGACTCCACTGTGTGTGGCAAGGAAGTGCCCTTGGATGGTGACCAGCGCCGCTCACACCTACATCGCACTCTCAGTCACACGCTCTCACACCCATGTTCGCGCACACACACACACCATCTCGTGCACTCACCACAGCCGGGCAGACCCTGCCCCGTGTCCACAGGGGCTCGGGGACCGTGGGGACTCCAGGCTATGCTGCGAGTGGGCGGAGCACGCTGGCAGCCGCAGAGCCTGCGCTGTGCATGGGCAGTCCGAGAGCCACAGGAGGGGTCTCACCGGATGACCTGGTCCTGAAGGAGCCTCGGCTCCCCACCCACCGCCCCCAGGGCTACATCAGAGCAGCGAACTTGTCCCGTTGGGAATGCAAGGGCGGACACAGCAGGTCAAGGATAAACACGCTGCTCCCTAATCACTAGGAAACCGCCCGCCCACCCCACCCTCCTCTGGAACTCAGGGGCATTTGAAGGGAGAGGGGTGAAAAAGAACCAAACTGACCGAGGCGGACAACAATAGGAATAACTTCTGAGAAATTAAGTAGCATCACTTTTCTAGATGCCCTGAGTGTAATCTGAAATTCAAAACTTCCACACGTGCTCCTGGGTCACTTCCTCTCGTGAGAACAGCCAGAGTGAAGGACAGGCGGTGCGGGGCGCAGGGGTCGCAAGGGTCGCAAGGGTCGCTGCTGACTAGCCCGGACCAGTACAGGGCCCCACGGCTCCTAGTGAAGGGCCAGCTGTGGAGCAGCGCTCTGCGGTTTGAAATGACCTTTTATGAAGAAGTATTCCAAGGGCCGTGAGATCCAGCACTCAGCCTAGACCCCCGCCAAGACCCAGCCCTCCCTCCCTCCCTCTTTCGTAACTATCAAAAAACGTGCTTTTGCCCAAAACATCCTTTCGGGCATTCCGTAAAGTGATACGAGCTCACTTCAAACTTCTCTGCCTAGACAACATGCAGGACCAGGATCTGGAAAGTTCTGGTGACCATGAAACGGCAGGGGGTTAGGGCGTCGCTTCTGAAGTTCAGGTGTGAAGAGACCGTGGCTCCCAGCTTCCACGCCCTCTGGCTTTCTATTTGACTTTTTTAATCCTCACCCGAGGATATGTTTATTGATGTTAAAGATGGAGGAAGAGAGAGAGAGAGAGAGAAGCACCGATGTGGGAGGGGAACATTCACCAGCTGCCTCCCACACGTGCCCGGATCAGGCATCAAACCCTCAACCTATAATGTAGAGGGTGGCGCTCAACCCACGGAGCCTCCCGGCCGTGGCCCCTCTCAGATTCTCACACTCATTCGGGGGGACACCAGTCACCAGGCTGTGAGCTGTCCTGCGGAGAGGGGCACACGGCAGGGACCTGAGGTAGCCAGCCAGAAAGTGAATCCCGCCAGCACCTATGCCCGTGGGCTTGGAAGTCATCCTCCCCCAAGTCGGCCTGGGATGGAACCGCAGCCCCAGAGACAGCAGGACCTCGGCCAGGTGGGAGACACAGAGAGCGACAGGTGAGCCACCGAGCGGCACGACTCCGCGGCTACAGAAACTTTGAGATGATAAACGTTTGTTATTTAAATCCATTAAGTTTGGGGTGATTTGTCCTACAGCAATAGATAACTGAGGCAGTACCTAAATACTGTCTTCTTTAACAATAACGTCAGGTTTTCCCTACGTTGAGGAAGAATTGCCTTCTATATATTCATTTTATTTTTTCTCAGTGACAATTTTTGGGTGAGCTCCTTAGAAAAAAAACAAAGTGAAACTCAACTCCCACCATTAAATAATTTTTCCCATGCTCTACCCTGCTTTTAACTGGACTTTAATACAGTCTCCTTACATTTTAAGTTTTTACACTTTTAAGTGTTAAAAAATGAAAGGTAGAAAGGAGAGCCAGAGGTACTTTCTCTGCACACGCAATGCCTGCTCTTTAGACAGAAAACACCATTCCCCTCCATCCCCATTTCTAGCCTCTTGCTCTACCAAGTGTTGCAAAATTAGATTCCTCCCTACATCACCTGAAAAGATTGTTCCTATTCATCTCGCAGGCTCTGGCCGTTCTGACAGTGCAATCTCTGTGCAAAACACAAGGAGCCTGTTATTTGGTAAATTAATGCTTTGGTCACTGTGGGCGTTTTATGGGATCATGACATTTTTCTCATTCCTGCCCCCCAGGGGGCTACACTGAGCACCACCAAACATCCCAACTAATTTCAGCTGTAAGTCAGGACTTTGCTCCAAGCAGTGTCTCTGCCATGTTAGCCATCCGTCCTGGGTGCTTTCTGCAAACAGAGCGCGAGTCTTAAACAGAGTTCATAAAAGAAGGTTTTGGAAGAGACTTCGTTACCACGCACAAAACACCGTGGGAAAGCGAAGCCACCTTCTGGGGAGTTCAAGGGCTTCCTCCAGCAGAAGCTGCTTGTGCTGGGAATATCTCAATAATTTATATAAAAATAGGGAGGAAGGCGTTTTCATCCATCAGCATCCTGTGGCCCTGAATCCCCTTACTGGCTGGGCCAGACCCTCTTCTCAGCAGGGAGAGAGATGGGCACTGTGGCTGGACCCTATAGGGTGAGCTTCATTGGCGTGGCCCCTCACCTCCAGACAGGGTCCCGCGGGAAGGCCTGCTGTCCCCTCTGTCCCATTCTCCACCGGTAGCCCTTCCACTGCCTGCCACGTGGAGAGGCCTCTCAGATCCTTACAGAGACTGGTCCCCCCGACACCTCTTGGGTTCTCTGTCCCTGTCCTGACTGGTTTTCCTCCAGCCCCACCACTTCCCCAAATGAGGCATTTCCTGGCTCATTCACACGTCACTTCTCCTGCTCAATCATAAACCCTAGGAGGACGGCGCTGCGTCACTTCCCGTGGACATGCCAGGCACACAGCCATGACCGCACCATGAATGGATGGGTGTGACCAGATTGCTGAGCAGAAAGACAACAACCGAGCCATCTGGGGGGGAAAAAGCACATGAGGCCTCAGCAGCCGAAGTAGCTGGATTGTAAGAATATAAAAGAAGAAACCTTTTAAAAATTGGGGACACAGAAAGAAAAAGTTAGCTCATCCTACAGCACAAGGCATTAGAGGAGAGGTCTGGGCATGACTTTAAGGGGCAGTGGCTCATTGTGGGGCGCTCGGCCACCTGTGGGACCATCTCCCCCACGGCTTGGGTGGGATGAGTGGAGTCAGCAGCTGGGACCACAGGTCCATGGCTGGCTCTGTGTCACCCTCTCCCCACGTAAACATTTGAAAGGCATGGCCAGAAGAAGCCAAGACCAATGCACCCAGCACCCTGGTGGAAAAGGCCCACTCCTGCAATGCAAGGGGGGGATAACTGGATAACAGGAGTCAGGAGAAGCCACCACTGTAACTGAGCCGTAACGGCAATGGCAGCGAAGTGACTGAGAAGCACGTGTCACTACTCAAACAGCATGCTCACGCTTGCTGTGCAAGGAACCTTCTAACAGTGATGGATTCCTGGGGCTCCCCATCCCTGGAGAAGCTGCCCACCCCACGAGCCTGGAGTGACCAGGGGGATGGCTTGGCCGGGAATGTGGCTGCAGTCTGCCCGAGTGAAGCGACATGCGTGTCTCCCTAGAGGGCGCGTCCCTGTGCAGAAGAAGTGCGCAGAGCTTCCATAGTTTCCAGACGAGCCAGCCAAAACATTGTTCACTTCCACATCATTCCCGGTGGTGGAGACTGGCCGCTGTCAGCCACACACAGAGCGTGAGCAGCCATTAACATGAACACGACCGACCGCCACGTGCACAATACTTCAGTTAAGGGCGTGGGGGTGTCTAGTCCAGACACGAGTGGCAGAAAACGTCATTGGTAGATTCTTCGTGGACAGGACTTGATGGAAGGCAGAAGCAGCTTCCTTTAATCCTGGTTGTGTTGGGTCTGCTCAGCACGTCCCGGCAACTCGAGACAAACACAGTGCCAGGCGAGAGGCTTGGAAGCAGAGGCAGGTTCAGAGAGAGGAGGTTGGTTGGTTTGAGTTGTTTCTCTAGCGGAAAAGGCTGGATCCAGTCGGCCAAGTTCAAAGCATCCACAGCTCCCTCCCTTTCTCCCTGGCAGAGTGGCCTTTCTCCCTGCCAGGCGCAAGTCTGCTCTCGTGTGCAAGGCCTCGCAGGCTGAGGGTGCTCCGCCAGAGCCAGGACGCCACCGTACACTTCAGTGTGTGCGCAGGGACTCCGGACACCGGGTCTCTCCCTGGGCTGGAGGCTTCACTGACCCTCGAGCCTCTCTAGGGCAGAAGGACCACCTCTGAGCAGCGAGCTTGCACCGATGGGTGGGCCCTTGCACCGATGGGAGTGGGTGGGCCCTCCCTGGGTGGGCCCTCCCTCAGACACGGCCTACGCCAGTGGACCGTGCTCAGGTTAGTCCAGGTCCGAGAGTGGCCGCCACACCGCTTGGGCACCCGTGGGCAGCTGGGCAGGGTACGGCTTCTGTGAGGAGGAGGGCGGCTTCCAGCTTCCCTGCAGTTCCAAACTCCCCCCCTGCCCCAAGTACTTTTAACTTTCAGCGTGCAGGCAAAACAGACAAACTCTCTTATGACCTTTGCATTATAACTTAAAATCACCTTATGGAGGGAAAATATGGCAATATTAATGTTTGTAGGTACACAGAATATTTTTTAAAGATTTATTTATTTATTTTAGAAAAGGGGGAAAGGAGGGAGAGACAGAGAGAGAAACATTGATCAGTTGCCTTTCATATGAACCCCGATGTAGGACTGAACCTGCAACCCAGGCATGTGCCCTGACCAGGAACCAAACTGAAGACCTTTTGCTTTGCAGGAAATTGCCCAGCCCACTGAGCCACACTGCCAGGGCTACACAAAATAATTGTATTAAAGTAGATGATTCAGATTAATAATTATATTCCACAATGACTTACTGGGTATGGCATTACTGCATTTAATCATTATCACAACTGAAGAGAAAAAATTCTTGCAAGTGCAAATAGTGAAGTCCAGACAAGTGATATAACTTTCCCCATTCAGACACGTAATGCTATTTCTAATTACCTGAATTTCTAAAAATGTATTATCTTTAGGTTCAGCATGTTATTTTTAAAACCTGAAGCATGAACCACTTATATCTTGAGGGGTTCAAGAGACTTAGATGTAGCATTGAAATTCCTAATCCAGCCAAACTGCACTTTAGAAAACGCGACAACCACACCCTGTTGCTGGACTCCGCCCAGACAGCTTCCCGATTTTCCTTTCCAATGTCCCAGATGGCGGATGTGGTGGAGCCCTATTCTCCTGGGTAATATTCATTTATGTTCACCCACAGCCATTCATTTTTGAAAGTCCTGCTTGTGACGAGGGGATTGAGGGGAAGTGGCATGTTAGGAAGACCTGGGGAAAGTAGGGGGAGAGGGGAACTCAGCCTTGCAATTTCCAGCCCTGGAGCTGACCCCCACCCACCTAGGGGCAGCCAGCCCTCTCCCCTCACCTGCCTTCCCTCTGCCTGAGCCGCACCCCTTGCCTCCGCTGCATCATTCTGGCGAGGCCTGCCGGGCATGGAAGGCTGTTCAGGAGGGCAGAAGCCCTCGGACCCTGAGCCCCTCTCGGGGGGAGGCCCTTGTGATGAGATGCCACACAATGTTCAGTGAAATAAAGCCCTCAGCAGTGCTATTTCCAATTCCTCAGAACTGCAGTCACTGAACATCACAGATAGGTCACCTGTCACTGCTGCAAGGGGGCTGAGACTCTGCATTGCTGTCCGCAGAGCGTCCAGGAGCCGGCCTGACACAGTCACCCAGGTGCTGGTGCTGCTGTGAGCTGGCCCAGCAGGCTTCAGGGTTCTCCTGGCAAACACGAACAAGCTCACAAAATGTCACATCACACAAGGCTACACTGTGACTATGGTGGGTCAAGAAAAGAACAAGGCCACTTATGTTCATGTCTGGACACAGACAGGGCGTATTCCTCGTCCAGGCCACCAAATCCCAGACATCCTCGCTCCCGGCTGGCAGGAGTGACTGGGTTTCCTTACCAAGTAGAGTTTAAACTTGGTCTAGTCTCCCCTTCTGCAGAAAAGACCTGCTAAGATACACAGTCACAGAATCACCACCGCTTCCAGACACAATCCCCATCACAGCTCTGCTCTCTCAGCCCCTCCCCAAGGTCGCCCGCCAAAGTCAAGTCCTGTAACAGCCCTCTCTAGCACCCTCCTAGTGCAACACCCACGGTCCCCTGTGGTGCGTGCATGTGCCTCCTCGCCGCGGCAGTGACAGACACAACTTGTTCAAACACAGCCATGAGCCCCAGTGGTCCCTGGCTGGGGGCACTGACACCATGACACATTTGTCATCAGGTCGAATTGACAGGTGTAGAACCTCCACTTGGCGGAAATCCGTTTTTCTTTAGAGAGAAACGGTAGTTATGTCAGTGTTACGATTACGTTTTGGTAGGCTCTGTTAATCTCTGGGTTCCGCCGTGTCCTCGCGGTCACCAGTGGTGGAAAAGAAAGGGGACTAGAAATGCGTATCTTTCCTGAAAAGAACTGTGTGCCCGATGGAGCCGTTGGCAGGGGGTTGGAGAGAAACCAGATGACTCACCCAAGGAAAGACGTGCAGCGTCCCTCAGAAAAGAGAACCACTCACTGAAACCGCACTAAGAGGCCATTTCTCATCAGTCCGACCAGCACAAATCCAAATGTCTGACAATGCAAGGGAAGTCGGGGTACAGTTGGTGCAGCCCCTCTAAGGAGAGCCTTGAGGGCGGCTGACGAAATGTCACATGCGTCACCCCTTTGAACCAGCACGTCCACCTTTAGGACCCTGTACCAAAGACATGCTGGCAAGAACACACCGTGACGTTCCCACAGCTCAGAACAGGCCAGACTGTTAACAACCTCAGCAGCCATCAGCCAGGAGTGAAGTCAATTCAACTTCAGTTCACCGGGAGACTACGCAGCTGGGAAACAAATAGGGGATTTCTCTTCTGGTGAAGTGGTCTAGGAACAGATTCAGTGAAAAACGCCTGGCTGTAGAACGAAGTGCCTAGTACTCGACCTTTTATGACTATAACAGGGGAGGGAGGGAATGGATGGGACGCGGGAGAGGAGCCAAGGACAGAAGCTAGAGCTTACCAGAAGCACCTGACCAAATAGCTTTGCATCTATATGATATTTTGTAAACTTTAAAAAGGAAAATTAATTTTAAAAGAAAAATGTCCTGGATGGTGTAGCTCAGTGGATTGAATGTGGGTCTGTGAACCAATGGGTCACTGGTTCGATTCCCAGCCAGGGAACATGCCTGGGTTGCTGGCCAGGTCCCCAGTAGGGGGTGTGAGAGAGACAACTGCACATTGATGTTTCCCACACTTTTTCTTTTCCTACCCCTCTCTAAAAATGAATTAATAAAATCTTTTTAAAAAAGAAAATTTTCCATGAGGCAAAATTTTGAAGAAAAAAAGGAAAACATCCTTCAAAGGAACTGAAAATATACCAAAAGTGTATCCAGCTGGTAACTTATCCATGCAGAGAATTATTCCTACAATAACCCTAAAACATGATATTTGATGATATATTTCTAATGAGATATATCCTAAGACCAAAAACATTTGAAAGTAATCCTAAATTGCTCTACCATTTATTAATTATAATATTATTATGTTGGACAAATATATATATATACACATATACTAGGGATAAAACAAATAATAATTATTAATGACATTAGAAAAAGGTTTTCAATGTAAGAAAAAAATGCTTGTATTTAAAGTGTTAGCTAAATCTCTGTATTCATTCACAATTATTTTCTTAGAATTTCACAAGAGTAACATTATGATATGTGCACAATAGTTAGGTTTTTCAAAGCACTCTGACCCCCAGGCCGAGGGAAGTCGGCAGTAAACCTGAACAGCAGCAGAGCCACCGGAGGGGTCCCGGCCGCAGCTGCCCCACTAATGGCACCGCGGTCCCTAACCCAGCAGTCGGTAAACAGTGACTTGCTGCCACTTCAGTCCTATTTCTTCGACTGTT
Source organism: Sturnira hondurensis (assembly GCF_014824575.4). NCBI lineage: Eukaryota > Metazoa > Chordata > Mammalia > Chiroptera > Phyllostomidae > Sturnira > Sturnira hondurensis. Next base: position 8,904,953 of record NW_028072798.1, on the reverse strand, counting down.
GGTGAAGCGGACAGTTCTTCCCACGTGTTCAGCCTCCCGGCCCCCTGTGTGCATGGAGTGTCTGCTTCTCTTGTTTGTCCACTTTTTCCTCCTACCTGTGTGGACTTTGATCTTGATCAATCCCCTATGCACTTGGCCTTTGCTATAAGCTGCCCGGATTGTGTGTAAGGAGCAGGCAGTATGAACAATAAGTAAATAAAGAAAACATTGCTGTAAAATACCTGTTTCTTGAAAACCCCTTATGTTTGAGGGTCTGGGAGAGGGGCTCGGTGGCCTCAAGATGGCCTGAATTGGGTCATGGCCTCAAGGAGACGTAGGGTGCAGACAGAGAGAGGGACGGGCATATGCAGACCAGGTCACAAGGGAGAGATAATGACCTGCTGTGCAAATTCAGAGGCCACAGAGAAGATAAAGCACAGGCTTAGAGGACAAGGGGACGGGTCCTCTCTGCTGCCAGGGAAGGTAAAACTCCTATCTTCGGGCCTGGAGAAGAGGCTTGAACGCAGCGCCTAGACCAGCTTGAACGGGGGGCCCAAGTCGTGGGGCGTGGCTAGAGAAGAGCAAGTATTTCTCTCTGGCTGCAGGAAACATGATGACAGTGAATTGCAGACGCTGAGGCTGTTCTTTTCCACTGAGCCCAGAATACGTGGACCCCGGCGGACAGGCTACAAGGTGCGGCACCCACTCTGTCAAGCCTCTGACGGCCTGATGCGGTAGGGAAGTGCTACAACGAAAATCGTGCTTTCAAAGGACCAGCCCGGTGATGTGGGTGAGGGTGGAACGTGTACCGCCTAGACAGGGGACACCTTGTTGGGACGCAGCTGACACAGCCAGGCAGGGGGTAGTAGGGACCATGCTGGGGAGCAGCAGGGGACAACGAGGTGGGGCAGCAGCACCAGAGACCACAGCTGCAGGGCGTGGCAGAGGGCAAAACGGTCAGCACGTGTGCGGGAGAGACGGCCAAGCCTCCGATTAGTGGAGTGAGGGCAGGGGTTTGGTGGGTGGAGGAGGGAGGTGCAGGGGGGAGGCCGGTTTGCGTGAGGACGGAAAGGACACGGAGAGCCCAGAAGCCACAGGAGCTCAGATGGCCCCACGCTTTCACAGGTGGTTTAGTAAGCTGGGAAGTTAGGCATTCTCTCCCCCACATAAAGCGACGTTCAAGTGGGAGTGTGAGAAGGGTGGGTTGTGGCGAGCATTCTGTGAGGCCTGAGCCAACGGGGGCGTCCAGGACGAGATCAAAGACTGAACAGCACCACGAAGGGTTGACCCCGTTTCCCTGCACAAATTTGGATTGGTGCCAGTCTCCTGGATGCCCAACATCCTGTGCAAAATGCAGCAGCAGAGAGAGGAGTCACGTGAGACTGACTGACGGGTTGGTTGGAGAACACGGTGCGCTCACCCATTCGACCAACGCTCAGTGAGCTCCTGGGAAAGCCCCCCTGTGGACAGCACTGCCACCCTACCCCGCTGAAGGGCCAGTGGCGTCCGATAGGCGCCTTCTCAGAAGTCCTGGGTATGGTCTGGCCAGGCAGGGACAGGAAGGAGAGGAATCAGAGACTCTGCAAAGAGCATTTGAAGGGGCACCCGGGGGCAGACAGGCTGGTGAGGACCAATGCAGCCCGATGAGCTCCAAAAAGGGGCCTCAAGGCAGCCAGAGCAGGGGTACCAAGCCTCCTGTGCTGTCCTTGCATGGTACAAGGAAGGCCAGTGAGGAGATGCGGGGGTGGGCATCTGAGCCTGAGGGTCACTGACCACACAGAGGGGGAACTGTGTTCCAACTGGCCTGCCCAAAAGGGTCTCCCACTTTTTATTTGTGTTCCGTAGGTTGAGCTGCAGGTCACAGGAAAGAGCCAGGATCACTGAGAAAGAGAAGAGGGGGTCGTGATCAAACAGAATGCCAGCCTTCGAGATTTGGGAATTGGGGGGTATTTGAAAAAGGAAGCAGAGAAGGAAATAAAATTAGCAGCACAGAATTGGAACAGGAGCCAGAGAGCTAATCACTGTTAGAGAAATGGAAGACAGAGAATGGAGGAAAACAGAAAAGAGACACGTGGAAGAAAGGTGTCCCCTCCACACTCGGTGACTCTCGCCGTGTCTTCCCTCCTGTCCCCGTGCAGAGCACCTGCTGAGTGCGCAGCGCACTTGCATCGCTGCCCCTTCTCGGGCCCCGGTCTGCTTTAACTCCTGGGGGGGAGTCTTAGTAAGCATTTGGCTCAGATCACCCAAAACAAATAGCAAAGCAAATAGCTCTCCCGTGTCATTTCTTTTTTATTTGTGTGTGTCATTAACATTAAGCACATGATCTTGCAACAACAATGTAATTGATGACTTAATGGGCTGAATTTAAATTCAAGTAATATCTCTATTCATCTAAAAGCTATCCCTTAAGTCTGTAAAATTAATTTATTGAGAAAATTCCAACGTAACGCTACCAGAAAATCTCCTCTGAATAATAATGCCATAGACTTTTCAGGTCCCTCTTTTTATTCCTTTCTTCTAAAAACTCTTTCGATCAGTTTGTACCCTCCTCCTGCAGACGTGCTGCCAAAGAGGTGACCCGGAACACATGAGGCTGGACAACACGAGTCTCCGAAGCCTCAAAAACCCACGGGGACGTTTACAGACAGACAGGCCACCCGAGAGCCGTGCGGCACACGAGACGCGCCCTGGAAGAGTCACCAGAAAGGAGGGAAGGACGTGCTCTCTGCTTCCATGTGGAGCCGCTCCGCACAGCCACGTGGCCACACTGTAAGAAGGACAAAAGAGCCACTATTTTGCTTGTCTGTGTAAGTGTTCACTCAGGCCGACCCCTCCTCACCCAGGATGTCTTTTTTCCCCCTGGGGCTGCCATACAATTTGCCACAACCTGGGGGCTTAAAAACCAGAAATTATCCTCTCGTGGCTCCGGAGGAAGCCCTGAGCTCTGAACTACGGAGCCAGAAGGGCCCCTGCCTCTAAGAGCTCTGGAGGTGGGGAGGGTCCTTCCCCATCTCCTCCAGCTTCTGGTGGCTCCAGGTACTCTGGGCTTGTGGCCACATCACTCCAACCTGTCTCTAGGGTCCCCTAGCCACCTCTGTGTGTCTGTGTTTCCTCTCCTGTCTCTTGGAAGCGCGCTTGTCATTGGATTTAAAGCCCACTTAGATGATTCAGAATGACCTCATCTTCCTCTCCCCCAGCTTCACTGAGATATAATCAGCCTCAACCAGTGGGGAGGTTTCCCAGGTGCTGATTCGATACACTCCTCTTTGCTGATGACTATCATCATAGCTAACAACTTCATCCTGTCACAAAATTACCATTTTTTAAGAGTGACAACACTTACCATCCACTCTCTTAGCAATTTTCAAGTACACAACGCAGGGTTATTGGCCGTAATCACCATGCTGCGCCTTTGGTCCCAGAACTCACTCATCTGGTGGCTGGAAATGTGCGCGCCGACCAGCACCTGCCCCTGCGCTCAGCCCCCAGCCCCTGGTGACCACAGCCTGCTCTCTGTTTCTACGAGTCCAGCTTTTTCAGGCTCCACGTGTAAGTGATGGCGAACCTGTGTGTCTTGCCTGGTCTGACTTTACGTCGCTGAGCATCATGCCCTCGAGGCCCAGTCACGTTGCGGCAAACGACGCTTCTTCCTCGTGGCTAGATAAATATCGATTCCCTCGTGACGCACACACCATGTCTCCTTCCCCATCTCGTTCCCTGGCTGGCTCTCAGGCTGTTTCCATGTCTTGGCCAATGCGAATGGCGCTGCATTCAGTAAACGGGGCAGTGCAGGTATCTCTCAGAAATCCCGTTTGCCTGCCCTTTGGATATACAAGGCAGAGGTAAGGCCTGCTTGAGTGTGGTTGGGAGGGTACAAGAGTGTCTCCCACAAAACGGACAGCAGTTTGAACATTGCACCTGAAATGCCCCGTGGTGCGCTTGAGTGTGATATTGTTACGTTGCAGAACGACATGCCTGTGGTTTCGTAGTGGAAAAGGCGGGTTATTTGTGCTGGACCCTGAATTTCCAGAAGTGGGCTTGCTGGATAATATTTAAGTTTTACTGTTAGATGTTTGAGAGCCTCCGTACTGGTTCCCACAGTGACTGCACCAATTCGCGCTCCCACCAACAGTGCACAAGGGTTCCCCCTGCTACAGTTCCCAGCAACTCGCATCTTCCGCACTTTCGACGTCAACAAACGGGAGGTGATATCGGGGTTGGATTCGAGTTTCCCTGATTAGCGGGGATGCTGAGCACCTTTTCCTGTACTTATTGGCCATTTGTGTGTCTTCTTTGGAAAAATGTCTATTCAGTTTCTCGGCCCATTTTTAAATCAGATGGTTTGTTGTTTCGCTATTGAGTTGTACAGAATAAGCTCGTCTCCATACTTCATCACATCCGCAAGGACGCTTTTTCAAAATCCGGTCACATTCACAGGTCCCAGGGGTTAGGACGCGCACATACCTTTCCGAGGGCCCCCATGCAGCCTACCACCCAGGTACAGAAGGCGATGTGTGTTTCAGACAGGAGCATCAGGAGTATGTTGGCTGCAAGTAAAGACTCACAGCTCAGACCAACTTAGGAAGCAAGGAAGTGTATTCGCACCCAGAACTGGAGACGCAGGTGTGGTGCCGGCCAGTGGGGGACTAACCCCAGACCCAGGGATCCTGCTTCCCACCCCTCCTGTTCTCGTAGCGACTACTTCCCAAGGCGTGTTGCAGGATGGCCACTGTGGCCACCAAACAACGCGTGTTCTCGTTCCTGGCCAGCAGAGACACGCATCTGACTGGGCCAAGTTCAGTAGTGGCCCCCACAGAACCACAGTGGTTCCCAGAAGGATGGCTGGTCTAAACTCCCGACCACACTCGGCACTGATGACATGCTGGGCATCCTCTGAGCTGAATGGAGAGAGAGAACATGGGGACAAAATTCTAAAAGCAGAAGGAGAAGGCAGACACCGAGTGAGGAACTGAAGTCCCCACTAGGACGAGTAACAGGCATTTCAGAAGGTGACCAACGAGACCACCTGGACCCCTCCCCATTCTCTCAGTGGGCCCAGGGTTTGAACTGACCCCACGATGAACTAGAGAGTCTAGGACATCCCTCAAGGACACTGTGTGTTCATCCCGTCGTGGTTCTGCCCCTGCAAGCACAGGGCAGAAAAAAAAACAAAACTGGGGACAGAAGAGGGTGGGGAAGGCGGCATGAGACTAACAACTGTTTTCAGCAGGATGTCATGTGGCTGAGGGGGGACTCCGATTCACTGCTGCTTCTGGTTTCAGAGAGCACAGCGCGGGGGTCCCAGGCTCCTCTACATGTCACGGCGCTTGGCTCACCCACTCCACAGGCTCGCCCAGCTCAGCAGAGCCCGGTCAGCGCCAGTCTCAACCTCTGCCCCTGTTTCTCCAGGCTCCCTGGGGACCGCTTCCCCGGTCCCCGCCCCACTGTTTCAGCACATGGAGTGAACAGCAAGGCTTTCTTTGGACTTCTGTGACTGACACCCACCCCTCGCGACTGCCATCAGTCACTGTGGCTCCCTGAAGCAACATCCTGGCCTGCACTGAGAGCAGACCACACTGACCAGTAAGCTTTGCCGCGAGACACGCGGGGACTTCCACCAGACACTAGCCAGAGCCATTTCATGAGGGCTTCACTGGTTGGAACGTGGAGGGCCACGGAACCACCGAGACCCCAAGCGTCTCGAAATCCCCCCCATGAACCCAGTTCACGACCTCTGCTTCTACTCTGTGAGACCAGGGTCAGAGAGAACTGATGAAACCACAAAAGAAAAAAGTACATTTTTTCTTTCTTTTTAAAGTGGAATTTCATGTGCATGCTCCCCTAAACTTAGAAACTTTCAAAAATACGGAAGAGTGGAGGAAGAAAGTGCCGTGGGGCCCTCACCCACAGGAAACACACACATCCGTGACTAGCACTTGGGTGGCTGCCTCCTGGAGATATTTTTATGGATAGAAACCTTCACAGACAGATGAGAGGCAGAGACATCTGAAGGGCAGCACTAGACAGACCGGCGGCTCTGTAGACGCGACTGCTTTTTTTACTTGAAAATATACTGAGCATCTTTCCATATCATTAAATTGAAAACATGATTTTTGTAACTTCTCATTTTGATAAAATTTCAAACTTGTAGGAAAACTTCAAGGCGAGTTCAAAGGCAAGTTCAAAGTAATGTATATACTTTCTTCCCCGAACCATCTGAGAGTGAATTGCAAATAGCACACTCCCTTATCCCCATATACTTCAGGACCTATTTCCTGAGAATGAGAACCTTCTCTTACAAAAATCACAGTGTAAGCATCAAAATTCAGGAGCCGAACACGGACGCAAACGCTATCCACTAATTTGCGCTCCATTGTCCGACCTCTTCAGTTGCCCCTAGTAGCGTATTTACAGTTACTCTTCTTTTCCCGGCCCAGAGTCTAATCAGGGGGTTTATGTGGCAAGAATAATTGAGTATATAGACTGTCCCGCCACGTGGATTTCTGTGTTTTATTAACCAGCGCATTTTCCTGAATGTTTGTATCTGACTTCTCACTTTCCTTTCCTCTAAGTGATGCTGCTACGGTAGCCTTGACCTTAATCCTTTTCCCCCCGCCCTCTTCATTATCTTCCAATACATTAATAGTTCGCTCCCTGAGAAATGGCCGGCCGTGCAGGTCAAAAGGATCGGCTATTGGTGGTTCTATGTTTCACTGATAGAAAATTGGAGGACTCCACGGAGGGGGTGATACCGGCCACTGGCCGCCCGACCACGCCGGTGAGAGAGGTCAGTCTGAACGCCCATCAGACCTGCCGCCGCCCAGTCCCTTCCGTTCTCATCAGCACCATTCCTACGTTTAAATCGTGAGCTTGGCATGTGGAAATGACATCATTGTTTTAGGTTACACTTCCTTCTGTTCTCATCAGCACCATTCCTATGTTTAAATTGTTTAAACAGTAAGTTTGGTCAGGGAGGGGGAAATGACGTCATTGTTTTTGTTTACACTGCTAAAAACCAGGGTCGAAAATATTTAAGGTCTACCAGCCACCTATACTTTTTTTGCTCTGTGATTTTGTTGCTCTTGTCCTGTTTTTCTACCACTATGCTCTTCATTATAACATTCATTTTAGGAGCTTTGTGTGTTAAGGACTTACCTCTCTGTGTTCACGCAGTTTCTCATATGATTTTACTTTGCTTATTTTACTTTCTGATGATTTTATCTTTACACAGTGAGCCTACAATTCCTCCGTAATTAAAAAGGGCTTCTTCCCCCCTCTCCAGATTCACATGCACACATACCTACTTTTTAAAAAATTGTATAGGTCTGCTAACATGGAACAGTTTGCCCTTATGAAGCGTATTTCAGGGTATGGCCTACCTGATGCGAAGTATGCAATTAAAGTGAATTTTCCCAATTGTTAAGCTATTGACTCTGTTTTCCTAATGCTCCAAAACATCAATGATCTGAAAGGCAAAATATGCAACCAACTGATGTCACGTGAAGAGTCAAACCCCGATGCTGATGGCACCTAAGTGTCCCGCTGAAGGCCCTTTGCCGGGTGTGCGGCCACACCCACTGGGTACAGTCACTTTATCATTTATGCAGCAATTGTTTTTACAAGAAAGACCTCATCATCGCTCCTCTTTTTCAAGATTTGTTAAGATATTTTTCTTTCTTGAAGCCATTTTGGATTAGTTTGTCAAGTTGCCAAAGAATTCATTGTAATTGAAGTAAATATTGCCCTAAATTTTTAAACTGATTTGAAGCAAATGGGAAGTTTTTACAATATTCTGTTGCCATCCTGTAATGTATGTATTTATATATATACTTGGTTATTCCGGTAATAATTCATGGCCCCTTGTAAAACAATTTTATTTATATACTTTGTATTTATTATTAACTTGAGTGAGTTTTATAATCTAGTGAGTTCAAGGAATTTTGAAAATTTGTTTTTAATGGAAACCAAGTGTATTTGGGAGTTGCAGGTGAACACCAGTAGACATGACCACTGTGACTTTGTCAGTCCCTGCTCACCAACGGCTTCTGGCTAACATCCCACACGACCGAGTCCTGCAAAGATGAGCAGCCAGCTGGCCAGGACTCTGGGTCTATGTGCGGAGCCTGTCCCCATGAGACAGGGCTGCAGGGCCCACCAGGTAGCACAGGAGCACCTGGGAAGGGCCCAGAAGGCTCCGTGGGAGGCCCGCACCTTGGGCTTCACTCACACCTGGCTCTCCAGCCAGCAGCAGCCAGCGGAAGGAGTCAGGAAGGCCCGGGTGGGGGTGGGGAAAGGTGCCTGTGCCTCCCACCCAGGAGCCGAGATAACCCCGAACTTCTGTTCAAATCCGCACCGAAGTTGTAGGTCCAGAGCCTCACAGCATCTCCAAACTCCAACCTGACTCCTTAATCTTGCAACTGGACTCTGTGGTTTCAAGGCAAAGGAGCCCAAGCAGCTCAGATAAAGGCGGTCACTGTGTGGGTTCCCCGGGGCAGCTCAGGCCGGAGCCGCCCTGTTGGAGCTCGGGGGCAGATGGAGGGGAGGCGGCAGCAGCTTTCCCGCCTGGGTCCCCAGTTTTCACCCTCACGGTGGCTTCCCAGCACTGCAGCCCAGGGGGGCCTCTGAAGGTCCTCGGGGGCCAGGCACACACTCTGAGTGGTCACTGGTCACCGTCCCTTGGAGTTCATGGGTCAAGTCAGGACGGAACACACAGCAACCTCGCCTCCTCTGCCCGCATTCGCTAAACACACTGAAACCAGAGACTAAAACTTTCCCACGTGTCCTCGGAACACAGAGCCACCCTCAAAACCAGAGGAGTCCCTCCAAGCCCAGAGAGGAGGTCAAAGTCAAGGTCACATGGTTGTCAGGACCCCAGTTACAAACTGAGGCTGACGCAGCTCCGTCCACTCTTGAGCACCATTGACACAGCTTCGTCAACCTGCCGTGGCCACTTGCACGGGTCATCTTGACAAGGCCACAGGGTGCCCATCTGTGTGGTCACATGTGTCTGGGTGTGTCTGAGAGGATGTTTCCAGAAGAGATTAGTTTCGGAATCAGCTGAATAAAGTGGATCCCCTCCCTTGTGGCCAGGCACCATCCAATTCAGTGAGGGTCTGCCTAGAACAGAGACAAGGGAAGGGAGACCTCCCTCTCCCTCTCTCTCTCTCTCTCTCCCCTCCCTCCCTCTCTCCTCTCTCTGCAGACCGGGATCTGCACCACCTGTGGCAGCCCTGGTTCTGGGTCCCTCTGACTGGGACCAGAGCCCACACCCTTGGCTCCCTGTGCTGTGGCTTCACACCCTGCCACAGCCCCGCTGGGCCCCAGCCTGCAGACCACAGGTCATAGGACAAGGGCGCCTTGACTGCATGGCTCAGCTCCTTCTCATGAGGCTCCTGGCTCTGTTTCTCTGAGTTGCCTCGACTAACACACAACTCAAAACACAACACAGACCAGAAAGGAACCTGGGGGAGGTGCGGGAGGAGGAAAGCCCGCACACAGGAGCTCTCTGGCCAGGAAACCCAGCCGAGGGGGAACCCCACCTGAACCCACCGAACAACACAGGGAGCTGGAGGCGGGGCACGGGGAACAGTGCCCTCGCAGTGCTGGGGAGGAGTCGCTGAGTCAGCGCAGTTCTTTCGCTGAGTCTAGAAATTAAAACCACACAATGTACCCTTTTCGTCTTTAATCAAACGTTTTTTCGTTTAAGGAATAAGTGCTGTCAAGCCCCCACACTTGGCAAATGATTGAAGGCCACCGAAGGGACTCACCCCATCTTAATATCGAGCGGCAAAAATGCGTGTCTCCCTCCTGCCTCCTATTAACTAAATTACAGAAGCGTTATATGAGCAAAGCAATAAAAAGGCAAAGGAGATGGAATCGGAGAGAAACCTATAAAGTGATTAAGCTCATTAGAATAAGAGCCGTTAGCGGACTGAGCAGCATGGCTCCAAGCACAGACTGACAGCATCTTTCTCAGACGCGGGTATCTGCTGGAAGGCTAATTCCACTATTGATTATACGTAATTATTAAAATCTCTGCCCCAAATGAAACGCAAACTAGTTTTCTGGATGGCAGACTGTTATTAACTTATGCAGCTAAATAATCTTAGTAACTGTGATGCGTGAAAATGGAAAAACTATTTGCCTTTCCCTATTAGAACAATACAAATGAGGCCAAATGAGAAGAGATGATTTAAATCAGCATCTCAGGACTGAAGAAGCTGTTTCGAAGCAATGTTATCCCATGAGCGAAGGTTCCTGATGGGATGTTCAGAAGCAGGACTTGGGACACAAGGCGTGGGGAACGGGGACGGGTGTGGGTGGCCGTGGGCAGGGCTCTGCGGCTGGGCGGGTCTGGGCAGCGGCCGGGCTCTCCCATGCACCAGGCCCCACCCCCACCCATTCCTGCCCCCAGTCTCCCACCCAAGCTCTGTTCAGAGCAATGATGAGCCCAGCTTACTCACTGAGCCATGAGGATCCAAATGGGCCCTCTCCTCTCTCAGGGAGATTTGCACTTTAATGAAGACAGAATTCTACTCCCTGGAACCGTCTCCTAGAACAGGAGCGTTTTCGGAACCAGAAATCTAAGACGTTGGTGGTGTGGAAGGTGGGGCTGAGAGGAGGCGGCTGGGCAGGGCACTGCCCTGTGTGAAGTACCCAGGGTGTCTGCCTCCCTCTGGGACCCCCACTACCCATCACCTCCCCTGGATGGGGGGAAGGGGGCGAAGGTGGAGTCATTTTTAGTTTCAACTTCATTGTCATCAGCCGACCTAATCATATACAAAAAAATTGGTCTGAGCTCAGCCTGACACATGGATTTTTTAATAAAACTATTTGAGATTTTATTGCTCTGTGAAACACACACACACATTCATAATAAAGCTCATCAGTGTGGATTTGGGTCTAGGACAGACCCAGAACAACCACACAGGTGAGCTAGAACTTGATGTTTCTAAATATTGAAGGAAACCCTTACACATCATTTTCACCAAATAATAGGGGCCCGCGATTCCCACAAGCCCCACTCGTGGCTGCGACCCTAAGACAAGATGCCCGTTTCTCGGCGTTTCACTCAGGTCACTCCATGAGCTACAACTTGGCTTCAGAGCCACCGAGGGCAGGAACGAGGTGGCCCGGGCTGCTTCCCGCCTGCACCCCGCTCTGTGTCTGCCTGGGACTGGCGCCCTTCCCTCACTAACTCAGGACCCCCGTGACGCTCTACCCCGAGTAACACAGCAGGCGGTGCTGGGCCCAGCCACCCCGTCCCCTGCCCGCATCCCAGGCCCTGCGTGGGGCGGGCACTGCCAGCCAGCAGGCACACAGCGAGGCAACAGTGGACAGGGCTTCCAGTGGGGTTAACACCAGGCTCCGCCCACGACGTCCAAAGGGACCCAGAGGCCTCTGTGTCAAAGCTCCTTGACACCTCACAGGCTGCCCGGACTCCTGTTCCGGGGAACTGGACAACGAACTGACATTTTCCTCAACAGCCTGCACTCCGCCCTTGATTAGAAACTATCTGTAATTAAAATGCCGTATCGGGATTCTGAGCCCGTTTCACCCGGGTTCTCCTAAGCGCTTCGCACAAAACATTAGCTGTGGAGTCTCATTACCATTCGCAGCCCTGGTGACAGGCACAAATGGCAATTGGGCTCTCAGGCCTTCTGGGGGCAGCCGAACGTTCCCAGGCCATGCACGGGGGGAGCGTGGACGTGCTCAGTTTATCTGTTTTGAACAGAGAGTTCAAGCTGGGGCGAGGGGCACGGCTCTCAGGGCCCCCAGCCGGGCTCCCCCAGGAAGCAGCCTGCCTTCCGCCAGCCGGTCCTCAGGCGCCAGTGACAAGGGGGTGGCACTCTGCTAACAAGGAAAGGCAGGTCTGAGCTACGTTGCTAATGACTCGTGGGGGACACCTCCAAGGACCTGTGTTAGGATTACAGGAGACCCTTCCTGGAGAGGGGACAGAGACACCTCGGGCCAGACCCACACCACAGGAGGAGCCATCACTGAAGGCTGAGGACTGGCGGTCGCCAGGGAAGCCGGTGGCAGTGCCGGTGAAAAAGGCGAAGGGACCGAGAAGCAGATTCACCAACTGCGTCACAGGGCGGTGAAGTACTGTGCAGGGAACACAGTCAATAACGTTGTAATCGCTTCGTCTGGTGCCAGGTGGGCACTTGAAATACTGGGGGAATCACTCTGTAAAGTATGTGATCGTCTAAGCACAGTGCTGTACACTTGAAACTAATTGAACATAATATTAAATGTAAACTCTAATTAATTTTTTTATTTTAAAAATGCAAAAAATAATAACACTTGAGAGTTTACATCTTCAGGGCTGCTCTGGCCCGCCCCACTGGTCTGGCTGCCCCGTGTGGCCCTGGCCATCCCCCAGTGTCTCTTTAAGGAGGGTGACAGGCTGCAGTCCTTGAGCCCGTTCCTCCCGCCTGCGGGGGCTGCGCTGGGGGCAGCCCTCAGTCTGGACCAGGAGCGGCTCACCCTTTGGCTTGCTGCCCCCAAACACTCAGCTCAGCTCCCATGGGGCCCCTGCACCAGCCAGGCGCTCAGACCATGGAGCACGAGGGATGAGACAGTCCTGGACACGCCGACACTGACGGAAAACCTATGTGGCGTGTGAGGGAGCCGTGGAGGAGAGACAGGCCCGGGTTTCAAAGGGAATCCAACAGGCCCTGAGGAGGCGGGTTGCGGTGGGGGGAGGGACTCGGTCATGGTCTGCCCCCCCCACCCCCCAGGCAGAGCCGACCGGCAGGCTACAGTGGCTTCCACAGGGTGTCACCCAGGGTGTCACCCAGGAAGGGTTTAAATACCCAAGACAGCTGACTTCTAGTGTTTATCATACACTTCTCTGGAGACAGCTATGGATAGTTTATGAAACGTTTTTAGCAAAATGTAGAACTCCTTCCCCGATCTTTGCTGATAAAACTTTAGCACCTCGATGAACCAGATCTTGTGTGTTTGGCTTTAACGTGACCATTTCCCACAATCGAGTGGCAGCCATCGGTCCCAGGCCAAGCTAAAGCCTCGCTTGCAATGTGGGGATTCAGGCACCGCCTCCCGTGGGACCCTAACAAGAAGGACATGCATCTCATGCTTCCTAGAATCACCGATCTTCTTAGTTCTCCCGACCTTTCTAATTCACCAGCTCTTTAACAATGGTGATGCCCACTTCCTCAGCCTCCGTCCCCCTCGCAGTGGGTCTAATGAAGAGCTTCCAAGTTCAGGTTCAGAGTTGTGAGTAGCCGCATGAGTTCTGGTATGCTCCTCCCTCTTTCCAGCTTGGCTGAGATGTGATGGACATACAATGTTGTGAGTGTAGAAAGTGTTGTGTGATGACTTGCTATCCGAATACACTGTGAAGGGATGATCGCAACACAGTTAACACATCCATCACCTCATACAGTCCCCTTTGTTACTGGTGTCATGAGGACTTTGAAGGTCTACTCTTGTCGCCACTTTCAAGTACACGGTACCATGTATTCACTATAGTCACCACAGTACACATTTGGTGCTCGGGACCTGTTCCTCTTACAAGTGGAAGTGTGTACCTTTGACCTTCAACCACAATCCCTACCCTTAACTCCTCCCCACCCTGCTCACGGCAATGAGCGGTTTACTGTCCATTTCTATGAAGTCATTCTTTTTTAAGATTCCATGTATAAGCGACATCCTGCAGTATCGGTCTCTGGCTGACTTAATCCACTGAGAATAACGCCCTCAAGTCCCCTTGGTGTCATCACCAGTGGCAGCGTTTCCTGCATTTTGGGGCTGAATAATATTACTCTGCACCTACTTACCACGTCTCCTGTACCCACTCACCCATCGGTGGGCCCTTCGGATGTTTCCTTGTCGCGGTTCTTGTAAATAACGCCACCGTGAACATGCGGATGCAGGTCTTCTTTTGAGTTAGTGTTTCTGTTTCCTTCACATAAATGCCCAGAACTGATGGATCCTACGGGAGTATTTTTCCAGTCTTTGAGAAGCTTCCATACTGCCTCCCACAGTGGGTGCCCCAGTCTGCGTTCCCGCCAGCAGCGTGCGAGGGTCCCTCTTCTCCCCAGCCTCGCCAGCTCCGTCACTGCTCGTCTTTTTTATGACGGCCATTCTGACAGGTGTAGAGTGGGTGCCCACTGTGGCCTTGGTCTTTCCCTGATGGGTAGTGATGTCGAGCGCCTCTCCATGTACCCGGCGGCCATCTGCATGTCTTCTCTGGAAAAACGTCTATTCGTTTTTAAGTTGGACTATGGGCGGGGTGGGGGAGGTTCTAGTGAGTGGTATGAGTCCCTTCTAAATTTTGGACATCGATTCCTTCTCAGATAGATGGTTTGCAAATAGTTTCTCCCATTCCGTTCGCTGCATTTTCATTTTGCTGAGTATTTCCTGGGGTTTCTTTTCTGTGCAGAAACTATTCAGTCTCACGTCGTCCCACTTGTTCATTTTTTAATTTGTTGCTTGTGCTTTCTGGGTCACGTCCAAAAACAAATCGTCTCTAAGACCAATTTCAGGGAAATCCCCCTCTGTTTTCTTCTGGAATTTTTAGGTCTTCCATTTAAGTCTTTAGTTCATTCCAAGTTAATTTTGTGACTGGCATGATCTTCTTTATCCAAAACATGAGGGTAAAAAAGGAAATGTACAGATATAGGTTCTGAATGCTGTCGAGTGCGGGTATTAAATGAGTGTGCAATGGACTTACTATCAAACAGTGTATTCTACATAGTGCAACAACTGTCTCACTCCACTCGTAACCCTCGCTCGTACACAGTCCCATCGGGGACTCCACTTTGGCACCTTTCAGCAGCTGGCAGGTTTATCTGCCTAACAGACACCACCTGACTTTGATCTCTCCCCTTCCCGTGGTTTATTTCCAGCAGCAGAGCCCCCCCCCCCACTCCCAGGGGTCAAAAACCCTTCGAGTCATCATCTGAGCGGTGTTTGGAGCTGGTGGCACATGGCAACGTCCTTGCACAAAGACAGCTTGGCGCAAGGGCAGTACTGACTCAAGTCTGAGACTGTGCTGGTCAGCTAAAGAGATGACCAGAGTGGTGTTTTCCATTTTAAACACGGCCGAAATGCCTGAAGTAGCAGCTCTCAGAAGGGCTTACACAGGCTGGACACTTAGTGTGTACAATCCCACAGAGCAGACCCAGGGCCTAAGATGAGAGAGAGAGACAGACACCGTGAACGTGAAGTTTGGTTACTGGGACTGAAGATGGACTGACTGGGGAGGAAATCTGTCCTGCATCCCCCCAGAGTTTAAAAACAAAGTGTGTGGGGGTTATATCATTATGTCTGAACACTGTCCACTTCCATGCAAGATGGGAGGTGGCACTGGGCTCCTATGGCCCCTCGTGTCCCTCCCCCAGCTGTCGGACTTCTCCACAACCCGTCCCCTGACCCCACGCATCCATCAGAATTGGAATGGATTCCAGGATGGTGTAACATTCTGGCGTCTCTGGGCCACACCAGGAGAGGAAGACTTGTCTTGGGCCACACATTCAACTCACAAACACTAATGAAAACTGATGAGCAAAAATAAGTTTTCAAGTAAATTTATGATTTTGCGTTGGGTGGTATTCACAGCCATCCTGGGCCCCATGTGGGCTGTGGGCCACAGGCCATGGGCCGGACGCTAAAATCCTAGAAGAAATGGGGGCCGTTGTTGGTTCCGCCGGGATAAGAGCTGAGCATCACAGTCGCCTCAGCTGTAGCCACCTGGATGGGAAGAATCTATAAAACGCCCACCAGGGTTCTGCTCAGCACTCTCGCTGAGATCAGTACCCCAGGAGGATGCCTAGGTCATTGACCAGCACCTGGAGCCCCAACCCGCGCATGCATGGGAGCAACTTCGCACCAGAGTCTCCTTCTGAACACACAGCCTCCTGACTTCCTCTGAGCCTCTGCCCCCTGCACCCTGAGCACTGCCCACCCATTCCTCCCCTCCCTCCCCACGCTGACCCACCCACCGTGGTCCTGACCCCACTCTGGAGGGCTCATCTAGGTCCCCACGCTGCTGCAAGCCGACTCTAGGGCAGGTAGACTTTCAACTGGGTGTCACCTTTAGTGGGAGAGCGAAGCGTGGGAGGAGAGGGATGGGGTGGGGAAGGCGCCCCTGCACCCAATAGGTGTCCTGTCCTTGGGGCAAGTGACCTAGGATGAGCCCGTGGGTGGCCAGTGGGATGGTCCTTTCGGGCTCAAGTGTGGGAGAAGGATGAAACGAGGGAAAGGAAACAGTTTCCCCCGAAGCTCTTCGGGAATTAAATAAGGAAAAAAGCACTTGCCCAGTAATCTTGTTCTCGGTTCCAGAAACATTTGAATTTCAAGAGGATAAAAATAGATATTGTATCTAATTTCAGCTCATTTCTCTCCAAATGACTCTGTCTCTAAGGATTGGATTTCAGGTGCCACGTACTCTCTCTACAATCGTCACCCATGGCGGCTTGGTCGGGGACCTGCACAGCCGCGCGTGGGCGGGCACCAGAGCAGCCCCGCCCTCCTGCCAGGCAGGCGAAGCCCTCATCGAAGGGCAGTTTGACCAGAGGAAAAGAGATTCTGATTCAGGATGCAGAGAGAGCAGCCGGTTTCTACTCTAGAAAGGCAGCGCCTTGGGAACTTTTTAAAAATAAAACCCCCCATCCGCGCCCTCACTGGCTTTTCTGTTCCTCACCAGGGAACTGAACTCAGACCGAGAGAAGTGGAGTCTGAAATGGTTTCTTACGGAAGAGCGTCGCCTGCCCAGGGGCACAGGGGGCTGCCCAGCGTAAACCGTTCCTGGGAAGTGGCCGCCTCCACTCCTCCTCGGCCTCTGCTTCCACCTTCTCGCCCTCCTCTCTCCTCTATTGTCTCATTTCAAAGACTGTTTTCTCTTTGAAATTGCTTGTTTACATATACACACGCATCATTTTACATGATAGGCCAACGCTGGTCTGATTTTTTTTCGCTTTCCTTTGCTTTGCTTTGCTTTCCTCTCTGTGGGCAACAGAATAGTGTCCCCCGCCCAAGGGTGTCCACAGCCTAACCCCAGCTGGTGAATACACCACCTCACAGGACAAAAGGAACTTCACAGGGGTGACTGAATGAAGGCTCGTGGGGTGGGACACGCCCCTGGATCTCCAGGGGGTCCAACGTCACCACCTTATGAGAGGAAGACAAAGGGAAGGAATCCGGTTGGAGAGACAGCAAGGAAATGGAAGTAGCAGGTCGGATTCAGGGAAGAAGTCTCGACGGCCTGTTGTTAATGACTGATTATATACAGAGCTCTAAATACTCTTCCTATGTCCATCCAATCACAGGCACATATTTCCGTAGGCACCTACCCACACGTGTGTAACGAAGGGTTAGGTTAACGTTCACCTTATCAAAGGCAAGTCGTGCTGTGGAGGGTTTTTGAATAGCCTCACAGTCAACAAGACATCGTGAAAAACCCCTTAGACCCACCTGGTATGAGTCCCATTCATTCTGGTTGTAACAGTTGCATCGACTGTTCCCAGTGCCTGTACTAACGCATAGTCACTCATGTCCCTGACTCTGGGCCTCCATCTGGCTCTGCTGCTAGGGACAGTGCTGTGATAAATGACCCAGGAGGGGGACTGTTGGGTCAAAGAGCCTATATATATTCATTTTAACAAATACTGCTAATTTATTTTCCAAACCATTTGTGAATTTCTACGTTCCCACCAGCAATGCGTGAAAGTGACCAACAGCGATCTGTCTGCTGTGTCAGCGGGGCTTGGACAGCACAGACCACCGGCACCCCTTCTTCCAGCCTCCCACTACCCTCCAGCCTCTTTCCCAGTCAGCACCTTCGGAAACACCTCCACCGCCCCCAGCCTCCAAACCAGCCAGCACCGGTTTGGGGCCTTAACCCCTCCTTGCCGGACAAGCACGGGCTCCCAGGTTCGTCAGAACGACCCCATCAAGGTGGAGGCGCCATCAACCCCTGACTGCCCTGCACCTGCGGCCCCGACACCGACCTCCTCTGGGCTTCTGTTTCCACCCTGACGCTGTGTCTCTGGGGGCCTGGGCCTCTTCTTCCCCCAGGTGGCCGAGGAGATGCCAAGAGCACCGAGCATCTCTTAAAGCTGCAAAACCAGCATGGTGGCTGTATACCCTTTTCCAGGACATGTGGAAGCCATCNCAGTCAGCACCTTCGGAAACACCTCCACCGCCCCCAGCCTCCAAACCAGCCAGCACCGGTTTGGGGCCTTAACCCCTCCTTGCCGGACAAGCACGGGCTCCCAGGTTCGTCAGAACGACCCCATCAAGGTGGAGGCGCCATCAACCCCCGACTGCCCTGCACCTGCGGCCCCGACACCGACCTCCTCTGGGCTTCTGTTTCCACCCTGACGCTGTGTCTCCGGGGGCCTGGGCCTCTTCTTCCCCCAGGTGGCCGAGGAGATGCCAAGAGCACCGAGCGTCTCTTAAAGCTGCAAAACCAGCTCAGTGGCCGCACCCTTTTCCAGGACATGCGGAAGCCATCCCAGATGAGGGGGTGGCACTCAGGACACCAGGGAAGCCGTCCTGGCCTTGGAGAAGAACCCGGCCCAGGCCCCGTGGACCTGCAGGCCTAGGTTCTGCCTGCCCGGCCCCTCATCTCCGTGACATCCTGGAGAGCGACGTCCTGGAGAGCGACGTCCTGGGTGAGCAGGTAAAGCTCACCAGGAAGATGGGTGACACTTGGCTCCCTCCACGAGCTGGTGGCCCCCCGGCTGGCCGGGTGTCCCTTTGAGAGGCTCCCCTCAAGCAGGACCAGGAGCCTGAGGAGCCCAGAGGCCTTCGAGGAGCCCAGAGGCCTTCGAGGGGCCCCTCTGCACCCTTGGGGTGTGGCTCCTGCCTGAGCCTCCCCCTGCAGCCACCAGGCAGCCTTTCGACCAGCCTGCGCCTCGCCCAGACCCTGGACCAGGTGGAAACAGGAAAGCTTATTGCAGCAAAAAGAAGAAAAAGAGGAAGAGGAGGGGAGGAGAATAGTGCCCCAGCATTACACCCTCACCAGCTGTCTTTGGGGGGCACTTTTTGGTAGTGAGAGCAATGTGGTNGGTCTGGCTCCTGCCTGAGCCTCCCCCTGCAGCCACCAGGCAGCCTTTCGACCAGCCTGCGCCTCGCCCAGACCCTGGACCAGGTGGAAATGGGAAAGCTTATTGCAGCAAAAAGAAGAAAAAGAGGAAGAGGAGGGGAGGAGAATAGTGCCCCAGCATTACACCCTCACCAGCTGTCTTTGGGGGGCACTTTTTGGTAGTGAGAGCAATGTGGTGAAATGGGGTGCCTGCCTCACCCTTCACTTTGCACCTGACCACCGGCCATATACTGTCCCTCTAAATCTGCTTCCCTGTGGGGGCGTTGCCTCTCCAAACCCCTCGCCCCTTTTTTATTGGGCTATGTACATATTTCTTGCCAAGTATTAAGAATTCTTTCTATAGTACAGAGATAAACCCCTTCCTGAACAATGCCTATTTTGTTCATTTTTATGTACTTTTTCCCCATACAAAATCTCTAATTTTTATGTATTCACAGAAGTCTGTCTATTGTTATATTGCTTCAAGGGTGCCAAATAAGATCTCTCTCCCTAGATTGTAAATACAGTCACTTATTTTTCTTGAAGTGTTTTATTGTTCTTTCTTTTTGAAGTGGAATTCGCCCGAATTTGTCTTTACATGATGTGACGTGAGACTCTTGTACATTTTATTTGCTTTTATTTTCTTACAGACAGACGACTGTCCCTGGAAGAACAGGGTGTGTGAAATGACCACCGTTTGGCCTTACCAGGAGAAGAATTCCTTTTGGAGGCACCTCTGAGCTCCCTGAACAGACACCATGAGCAAAACTCACCCCCACCCTCGCTAACAAAAATTATGGACAAGAAGTTACCGTTGAAACTAAATGGTGGCAGGCGTGTCCAAGGAATCTTACAGGGACTTGACCCCTTTATGAGCCTTGCGACCGATGCTGTGTGGAGAGGGCAACTAGTGGGCGCCAGAACTACATGGGGACGGCGGTGACAGGAGACAACAGTGTCGTGTGGGAAGCCTGGGAAGGAGTATGGAGGATGGTGTGTCCCCCAGGGAAACCAGTCGTTTCCGCGTCCCCTCTCTGCCTCTCCTGTTTAACTTCTATATAGAAATCAAGTCTTGCACATTTTCACATTGAACTTTTGTTAAATAAATGTTCGTACTGGCCAAAAGTAGAAAATATAAATAAATAAATAAACAGCTGTTTGCGCGTATTCAAGTCTCCCGGACCTCGGGATGCTTCTGGATGTGCGCGCCCTGCGCCGCCAACACGCGCGTCTGTCCTGTGGCTGACAGTCTGCAGTGAGCAGGGCGCTTTCTCCTTCCACCCGTGGGAGGGCCTAGCCCTCCCCGTCCGGTCTCCTTGTTCTCGAATATTCCCAGGTATAGATCTCTCCCCTATTGACATTACGGAAGCATATTTCTATCACACTAAGCAGGAAAGCGGCCACCAAGGAGGCGGGGCGCAGGCGGGAATCCCGATCCTGCAGGTTCTCTCGGGAGCGGGTGCGGGTAGCCCAGCAGCGCCCTTCCTCACCCTGGTGGCTCGTCCTCCCGCTGCGACCACGCCCGCAGGGCCAGGCCCTCCCGGGAGCGCCGTGGGGGCGTTGGAAGGCGCAGGGCAGAGACCTGGCTGCTCTCGGGGCGCAGGGAACCGTGGCCGAGGGCCCCTTCACCTCCATCTGCTGGTTTCTCCGCCATTAACATCTAGAAGAAGAAACGTGCGGCCAGTTGTATGGTCAATAAATGGCAAGGGCCAGGAGGATGACCGGCCATTGCAGGTGGTGGCTGCAGGGCCTGGATGTGGTGGAGCAGAGTCCAGCGTGATGCGCGACTCGTGGAAGCTGCTTGGCGGTTGGTCGGAGGCCATGGGCGCAGGCTCCACCCCGCTGGGTTTTCTCCGGGTTTTGGACGGAGTCCTTTCCACGCACGAGTCTCCTCTAAGCATCATAGAGTCTCCCCTAAGCATCATTCGGCAGAAAACGAGGCCCGGGAATAAACGCCGTGACCTCGTCGTTGGGGGGATGCGTAGGTTCCGTTCTCCCCGAAACTCCTGGCGCACCCAAAGCAGCACCCACTGTGAGGAGGGCACGTTCAGGTTAAGTGTCCCAGATTGCAGAGGCTCTGCAGGCCCCCGCAGCTGCATGCGCCCTCACAATTGTGGGAGGGATTCTGCCGGGTTTCACTGGCAAACCCGATGACGTATACCATGCACGAATTTTAACCGTGTGGAAAATGGGCCGAACATCCCAACACTCCAAGGAGCCTGAGCGCAGTGAGCTCCCGTGCTTCTGGGGAAGTCACGGCCCCCCTTTAGAGACCGCAGTGCGGCAGACGATGCTCGCCCTCCCCGAAACTCCAAGTGGCTTAAATGCAAATCTTTGGCGCAGAACCAGGGCCAACAGCAGATACAGTGGCAAACGCCCAGCGAACGCACACCAGACGCAAGGCCAAGTGCTGGGAGGTGGGCCTTAATTAGCGTGGTTCACCTTGTGTAATGCGCACGCGCGTTTATGGCCCAGACTTTCAGGAAAAAAGTCCTTCGTTTTAATTTTTCAATTCAATTTTTTACTCCTTTATATTTAGCTACTTGGCTTTTTGGTACTATAAAGACATTTTAGCATTTATTTTTGAACATACAGATACCATTATTGATTTGTAGAGTTGCACTTTTAACGCATAAGCATAAATAAAAGAATTGAAACCATTTATATAGATAAGAAATAAGTGCTACCCGTGTATAATGCTCATCCTTATTCTTCCCTCAAAAACTTTGGCCCTGGCTGGTATAGCTCAGTGGATTGAGTACCAGCCTGCAAACCAAAGTGTTGCTGGTTCGATTCCCAGTCAGGGCACATGCCTGGGTTGCGGGCCACATTCCGAGTACTGAGTGTGCGAGAGGCAACCAAACATCGATGTTTCTGTCCCTCTCTTTCTCCCTTCCTTCCTCTCTGAAAAATAAAATCTTTTAAAAAATTGGGGGCAAAAAAGTGCACATTGTACATGGCAGCGTTCAGTAGCCCCCTCTCTCCCTCAAAGGGCCTACGGTGCGGGCACCATGTCCTCACTTTACAGGTGAGAAATCGGAGACAGGCGGTGACCTGTCCAAAATAATCCCAGGTGACACGAGGCCACAAACCCCAAGTGGCCTGTGTGACGTTGATACATTAGATATACTTTGGTGTGAGAGAGACATGTACAAAACACCTCAAATATGTATGTTTCTAACTGGAAATGTGAGGGACTTGACAAGAACTTTAAAACTCCTTCAAAAAAGAATCTCATCTCTTTTTTCAGTGACTGTGAGCTCCGTTCGGGTGGGAGGGCGCGCTGCCAGGGTCCCGGGCAGCGGCAGACCCCACTTCCCCTCCTCGTCGGCCGTGGCTGGTGGGCGGTCGTGGTGCAGTTGTCTGGACCCGCAGCTATGGCCCTGGCCATGTCTGGAACTGGACAGGATGCTGGGTGGCACCTCGGGTCTTCCAGGCAATGGATTTCGAGGCCTGTGCCCTGGTCCCTTCGGGCAGGTCTGTGACACAGAGTGCTGGCTGCTGTAGGTAGCAAACTCTTACCTAACCTAAAATTCCTTTTCAGCAATCACCAACCGGGCAACAAACGCCTTATTCTGTGAAAGCGGGGGTGGGGGAATTGCCTTATTGCTAATATTTGAAAAATGCAGATTGCCCCAAACCCACACTACCGTGTTTGACGAAAATCTAGATAAAAAGAACTTGGGAATGAGAACTTCGCCCCTTTCTAGGGAGAAGAAGAGAGTTAGACGTCACATAGAGAAATACGTAGGATTACAAATCGTCACAAACCTCTCAAAAGGAAGTAGGAGAATGTGCTCTCTGAAAGCTCCTGGCTTGCTGTTGCCCAGGCTCTCCTGGGAATGGGCGGGCCGGCCCTTGGGCCAGCAAACGTGGTCCCGGCACCGCCCACCGGCCGGTTCCCACTGGGCCCCGGTGCTGACTGGAGCTCCAGGTCTCTGATAAATAAGTGGTTAAAACCAGGTGCTATCGGTTCTCTCGGAGCCCTCATCTAGGTCTGTACTTCCCCTGGAGTTATCAATGAAAGTCAATCAAGATCAATTGGTTTTTGCTGTCGCTCAGACAAGGGCAGAACTCTCCGGAAGCCCAAACACTCACATTTTAAGGCAAAAATGATCAGACACCTATTTGACAGAGGGCTTTTAAGTATTCTGTGTGCCGTTTCAAATATTGGCAGTAGGTAACTTTGAAAATTTTATTTTACGGAAGGAGGCATTTGTATGCCCTAGTCGTCACTGCTGTAAGTGATTTTTAGGTTAGACGGGCCAGGTGTTCCGGTCTCGGGTTCAGTGTGGGTGTGGAACAGCATGTTAACAGTAAAGTTGCCGTGAGAGAAACCCACGCTGGGCGCCAGGGCGTGGGAAGCCCAGCCGGCTGAGTTGCCCGACGCACCGGTGTGCCTGCTTGCAGCACAAACTCACAGAACACAGGGCACTTCGGGGAGGAACCTGCGACTACTCTCCGTGGGGGTGAAGCGAACCACGCTGTCTTCAAGGGGAGTGAAATCCCACGAAGCCAAAGGGTGGATCTGACTCAGGCCTCAGCGGGGCAAGACGGCAGAGTTGATTCAGAATCACCGAAGCCAGGTAGGCGGCTTCAGTGGGCGGCTCGCCTCTCCGGAAAGGCGTGTCGCAGCGGGGTTCGGATGACTGGTGGACCCAGGCCACCCTCCAGGGCCCTGATGGTGTGAAATGTCCTCACCGCACAGCCAGGTGAGAGGCACCCTCCGAATTTCCGAGGCCTTCGGCTTTCTCACCAGTGCACACAGTGGTGAGAAGCAGTTTCCCAGAGGCCGCCCCCTGGTAACTCGCTGTGCCGCTCAGACTCGCGAGTTGTGACCAATGATTGATTTCTCTTCTTTTCATGTTGTTTTGTGTTGGCTTTAGGCGCACGGCTTGGGGGTCAGGCAATCACTTGTTTTGCGAAAAGTGTCCCCCTCGATATGCCCAGCACCCCGACCGACACCACGCACCGTTACGGCAGGATGAGTGACCACGCTCCCTTCGCTGTACTTGACGCCCTGGGACTGTTTCGTAACTGCCACCTGGGGTGAGAGGCGAAGGGATTGAGGCGATGGATGGCTTAGGAATAGAGCGTGTGTGCTGGACACCAAGGAGATCAATAATCATGCCTCGCAGACATGCCTCGAGACAATAGCTCGTTCCCGTAGCGAAGGAGATCAGTGTGACGGCCACCACCAGAGCAGGGTCATCGTTTTACACAGAGAAACACGTGCCAGGGGCTGCATTCCACACGGAACCCAGGAGGCGACTGGGACCCCAGTTCCCACGGCAGGGCCTGTCCCGTCAGGGGCCTTCCCCAGGGCGCACTGCCTGCGCGTCCCATGCCCACCCCAGTGCAGATTATGGGCACATCCTAGTCTGTCTCCTCAGCTGCTAACTCCTGACCTGCTGTCTGTGGTTCCGTGGCTCCCAGTCACCCATTCCACTATTTTCTACATGCGCTGTGGCAGGAGAAACTTCTAGAAGGCCTGTTCTAGGGAACCCACTGGCCCTGCAGTTGGGGGGCAAGGGCCAGACCCCCTCGCACACCAGTTTCCCCTCCTTGTCCCTCCCCTTCGTGGAGGCAGGCAGACACGGCACCAAAGATGCACTGTACCTAACACACCGTCTGCGTGGGTAGAGGAACTGTTGGGCAAACAAGAGGCAGGAGCGTGGGTGGGGGCGACTGCTGAGCTTCAAACACAAAGGGGCGAGTTTGGGTGGACGTCTCCGGGGGCACCTGTGTCCTGGTCTGGATCCTGGGGCTGTTCGTCGCCTTGTATGACTCATCACCAAAGGCGCTTTAAGGGGTCTCAGGGGGTTTGATCGATGTTTTTGTTCCCAGTGTTTTTATGTGCTTATGGGAAGACACTGGGCTGAATGAATCCTGGGTAAACTCTCTGGCTGCCCTTCCCAATAGCACGGCCCCAGGTGGGTTACACCTGTGGACCCTCCGCCCCCTTCTCCCAGCTGGATGCCTCGGCGTAGCATCAGCGCGCCAGCCGGTTGGTCTCCCCACCAATGTCAAGGCCTAAGTCCACTGCCTGAATGCACAGTTGTCTAGGGGCAGCTCCGGAAACGGACATATAGAGGCAAGTGTCCACTCTGCCAGTATTTGTTGAGACACAGGTTTCGATCGCAATTAAATGCAGAGAGACCTGAAAGGGGACGAAAAACACTCTCGGGGTCCTTTCAGACCCTGCTGGCCTGTTCCCGTGCCCCTCTGCTTCCCAGACAGGGAAATCTTGGGAAAGAAGAACTAACTATTTGGGAAGCAGACAGACTGAGATTGAATGCCAGGCTGCCATTTTTAGATAAAATTCCTCTTCTCAGACCATGACCTTGGCAAAAGGATGAAAGGAGATGGGTTATGCCATTAGGTGGTGGCCCAGGGGCACATGACATCTGAGATTGGTAACGGATTTTACAGGGGCACAGGCCCCTGTGCTGGTGGGGGGCTATGTCACCCGAGGGCTTGGCTGTGGGTGGAAAGGAGGCCCCTGGACGGGAGGTCAGGATTGGGGGCGGCGGCCAGGACTGAGCTGCCGAGCCTGAGAAACACCTTTCTGATCAGGGAGACGAAGATGGACGGGGTGAAGGGGCCCTTCCCCAAGACTGAGCAAGCAAACCTGCCTGGCTTCCTAAAAGGTAATTTTCTTAAATAGGAATTTAGTAAGATAGGCTTTTAGGAAATGGGATTACTTCAGCTATGGCTACACAGAGATGCAAAACTTTCTACTGAAATTTAGCCTTCTTTCCTATAAAGAGACTTCGGCTGCCTTCTCCACAAGAATCGTAACTTTCCTAGGAGTGGGCAGACCTGGGGCGTGGAATGCTGCCGCTCCGTGGGCCGGATAACCACCACGCTTTTATTTTATGTTCGTCTTCCCTGCTCTAGACAGGAAGCTGTCTGGTCCAACAGAGCGGGCAGCCTGGTGTCCAGCACGGTCATCGCAGCACATGAATGCTTCCGGGGCGAATAAAAAGGCTTGGTAATCTGGGGAGTTCTTTCACTCCTACTTGGAGTTTTAATACATCAGCATAAATTCCTAATTGGATGTGTCTGTTGAAACAATGTCACTGACAGTTCAGTCTTGAAATGCCTCTCTCCATTTTTAATTACCCTAATCGCCATCCCGGTACATTCTGAAAGCAAAATGGAACAGCCACTTTGGAAATTTCTTACAAAACCCACCCTGCTGTTACCACCAGAGCCAGTCATCGTACTGTCGGAAATGTACACAGAGGGTAGGAAACTTATGTCCACACCGAAACCTGCACATAGAGTGTTTGCCCAAAGGTGTTCGTCAGTGGGTGAGGACATCAGATGCACCGTGGTGCACCTGACAATGCAACACTACTTGGTGCTGAAAAGGAACCACGCATTAACCCGTGCGAGGACGTGGGAGATGCTGAAATACGTAGTGCTAAGTAGAAGCCGGTCTGGATCCCAACTGTAAGACATTCTGGAAAAGGCAAAGCTATGGAGACAGTGGAAAGGCCCACGGTGGCCAGGAGCTGGGGAGAGGTGGGGGAGGAATGGGCAGAGTGGCGGATTTTCAGGGGAGTGGGACCATTCGGGATATGCTGTAATGGTGGACACATCCCATGACACCATTTGTCCAAACCCAGAGGCGGACATCACCAAGGGCGAACGCCCCTGTGAACTGCGGAGTCTGGGTGGCACTGTGTCTGTGTAGGTTCATTAGTTGTAGAAAAAGCATCCATTTGGTGGGGCATCCGTATGCTGATGAAGGGGGAGGCTGTGCACGGAGGGGGGCGGGGGTGCGTGACAAAACTATCATCTGTGCGGTTTTGCTGCGAACCTAAATCTGCCCTAAGGAGTGAAGTCCATTAAAAATGAGACAAAACAAAAACACTCGCCAGAGTCGCCACTGTGGTAAACAAAACTATCTGTAACATTCCCCGTGATGAAAGGACCACAGGGGACGACGGCTGGAGCAGCCGCAATCAATGTCCTCTCTCTAAACACGCGTCCTCCAGACTGCTGTGTTACGATGTGTATGTAGCAGTGAAACCTCTATTCGGACGGTGGGCCTACACTTTGTATTCCTTTTGGCGAAGCACAGAAACTTTTAAGATGCAGGCTGGTTGCATTTTGCTTTACAACAAACACACTGAGCTTTTAGACACTTGGATGCTTTCGGCAAATGAGGTCCTTAAGTGCAACCGTGGAAAGCAGTCTCTGTTGCTCTAAAAACTAGAAATGCCCAGCAAACACATTATACACCTGTTTTTAGTTTATGGCCTTTCAAAGATGTCTTACCTTTAGATTTCCTAGAGCTCTGTTTGAAGAGCATTAACCCAAGGGCGATGGTGAAACATTTGTATATCTTAAAGAGGCTAAAAATTACCCATGAAATGAAAGATGTCTTTGGATAAAATGTTCTACTGTTGTGTCTACCCAGACCATGTATTTGGGGGCTGTCAGGAACCAGAATGAGAGCCAAGTCTCCCACCCAGGCCACTAAGGGGGCATTTTTGGAAGGACATGGATAGTCAAAGCGTGTGTGTTCCTCTTGGTTCCTGATTCTGAAGCATTAAGCCATTTTATCACACAGCTTCCCCGTATAGGGTAACAAACTGGGTGCATTTCCACGTGCAGAGAAATGGTTTTGCTGCATCACACACCGATTACAGCATCTGACTCCCACCACGTGTCCAATCGGCTGAGCTCTGAAGAAGTTGGCTGAGGTGCCAACATAACACGTGGTACAGGACAGACGTGATTGCTGATAGGCTACTTCCTAGTGTCTTTTCCCACCGTCTGACTTTGAAAGCCATTGGATACAATGACACAATTCTCTTCTAATCTTCAGCCCACCCAACAACTTTTCCCCTTGGCATTTCTGTATTTTAATTTCAGCACAATTCTGGTTCCTGCTCTTATGAAACTTTCATGAGGAATACAGGTAGCAATTCAGTTGGGAAGGGAGAAGAAAGCCTACTGTGCGTGGTCCGCTCGCGGCAGCGACCTGCTGAGGCCCCCGGCAGCATGGCACACCTGGAGAGCCACCATGCTCTGCGTGAGCAACTGCCAGCACACACGTGCACATGCACTCACAGCACACCTTACTTCCACCACTTTTGGGTCTAGTAGGATGACCAGAAAAATGTAATGAAGTTGATGTAGTAACCAACTCCATTTTCAAGTTCATACTATTTGTATTACATTTGCACTGTGCCCATGCATCCTTGCAATTCGCTCTGCTCAGTGCTGACTGGAAGCAGAACATCTCTGAATTTAGGGGCTACGAAGAATGAGCTTCCCGTTACCCGCCTTCACACACCCTGCCCTGACCATAATTTACCACATCCTGACTGGCTGGCAGTTTTCATTTAGAGACCACATTCATCTGAGTCTTCAGGAGGAACACCCGGTTTTACACTATGCCCTGTGAGTAGCATTTAGGTGTCTTAAGTTAAAAGTCCCACCCCAGGTCAGGAGAGGCATGGCCAGGTGCCTACGGGCACCAGGGAGGTGGGCACAAAACCGCCCAGGCGGCACTCAACTTGAAGACACCACACTGGAGTTCCTGAGGGGCACCACGAGAACGCGTGCCTCCGCTTTCTGGCTGTTTTGATGTGTAAGGTACCAGGCAAAGGGCTGCTTGACTGTATCTTGCGCTCTCACAAGTGTGTGAGAGGGCACTGCCAAGGCAAACAAGATCCCAGTGAGTGATCAGAAAGGAGAAAAGGGCGGCGAGACTGCACGCGAGAACTCGGGCTGTCAGGGTGCATGGGGGCACCGCACATAGACCTCAGCCCGAAATCTTCGCAAAACGGTTTCAGGATTTTTTTTTGGAACCAATTCTTTTTTGAAGGAATGGATGACAGTAGACCTTCGCACATAGCAGAGACCAAGTTCTGCTCGGCATTCCTTTCTTCTTTGTTACATCTCAAAACACCACACAAATGATACCTGGGTTTCCCAATCAGAAATTACATCTTTGCCCTGGCTGGTGTGGCTCAGTGAATTGGGCGCTGGCCAGCGAACCAAAGGGTCGCTGGTTTGATCCCCAGTAGGGCGTGTGTGAAAGGCAACCACACATTGGTATGTCCCTCCCTCTCCTTCTCCCTCCCTTTCCCTCTACAAATAAACCTTTTTTTAAAAAAGAAAGAAGTGACAACGTTTTTGGATGCCTACCCAACTGAGGACACTGTGCAAGTCTGTTAACGGATTTCCTCTTTATTGCCGTGAAGGGGAAAACATTACGATCACCTTCCAGGTACGTGACGTGAGAGCGCCAGAATGTCAGATTCTCATCTTTTCTCTTAAGTAGTAAAAGCATCAGTAAAAATTAGAAATTGACCATGTGCATTCTTTATTTACATGTGAGCTTTGGGGGCAGGACCCAGGCAGCATCCCGCTCAAGCGGCTGAGGAGGCACAAGCATTTTCCAGTTGGTTTATTGTGCTCGTCTGTGTACAGTCTTGGTTCTCCACCCACGTGCTGCTGGGAAGACCCCGTTTCAACTTCTCTCTGTATGTACAGTTTCCACAAGTACAACACTACATGTTTTATGTACACCCCTACAACACACACCATCAGAGATGCATTTGGTATTCGAAACTTCAGTAACAGCATTTTCAAAAAGGCAAATTTTTTACCCCAGGAGCTGAGCTCCTCTTCACAACTCAGTGTCTTTTGCTAAGAAAGGGCAGCAAAGTTGAAACTGCAAGCGATGCGGGGTCAGCGATGCTGTCGGCTGCACTCGCCACCCGCGGCCACCGGGAACCGTTCCTCCTCCCCCTCCGCCTGTCCCAGCCCCAGTGATTAGTGCAGCAGACACTCAGCCAGGCGAGAACTAGGCTGAGGCGAACCAGTTTGATTCAACATTGAGCACCAGGTATTCACAACAAAGGTGTTTCAATTTAGGTTTTATATTCAAGAAACCACAGGTAAAATTACGTGTGTGTACCATGAGTGTTATATATAAAATCAATTACCTTTCCATTTTGAATAAAGATATTGAGGGATCTGGGATGTTGAAAAATTACCTTTTGAACTACTTAGAAAGTTTGTAAAATCGAAAGTTTTCTGAGAAATTTTTGCTATTAAATAATTTATCAATATGTCTCATTTCACTAAAAAACACTTGCCGTCAATACTGTAACTGTTGTCAAGGAATCAGACAGACATCCCGAACAAGCAGCCCGCCCAGCCCGCCAAGTGGCCTGGACAAAGCTGCTGCCCCGTAAGAAGCGGCGAGCTTCGCTGGCAAGGAGTTTCTCGATTTAGTAGGTGAGCATCTTCACCCACACCCACTGTCCACTCTTGGCCCACCGGAAACCGCAGACCTTCGTGTTCTCACCCACTTAGGAAGCCTCACCTCCCCCCGTGTGTGTGCACACACACCGCCCCACCGGGTGCGTATGAGTGTCTACTGTCTGCTACATTCGTCCTGATATGTTGCGTAAGAAAAAACATGCTTAGCTCCTGAGTCTATTCATTTCACCAAAGTCTTGACTGAAGGCTTTAGGTTTCAGTTGTTTTATTCAATTGTTTTATAAATAGTAAAAAATGATAAACTGACTAGCATGTTTTCCTTCTGAGAGCTCAGTGGCTTTGCGCCTGGGCAGCAGTGAAATGGGCGATGCTGTCCTTGCCCCTGAAAAGCAGCCTCGTCCCACCTCCCCCATGCTACAGATGACAATGTGGCGTGACTGTCCATCAAGGACTCTCACATGGGAGATGAGTCAACTGCACAGAAATTCACCAGCTTAGGTGATGTGGCACCTGATGACTTGTATATTAGCAGCTTCAGAGACATCTTCAAACTCCTGCAGAATAACAGGCAGGCCATACGGCAACGAGAACTTCGGCAGGCAGCAGAGCGCTACACCACGGGCCACGCCCCCCACCCCTGGGGAGAAACCGCCCACTCATTCAATCCAAATGACCCTCTGTTATGACAGAATCAGTTCTCATCACTATCCTACATATTACACATATATGTACATATTATGGGAATAAATAAATACAGAAGTGAGAATACTTTGACATTCTGATTAGTTCAAAGCATATTGGTTATGTCTTCTATAACATGCGACTCATTTCAGCCCCAGAATTTAGAACTTAAATAAAATGCAATTTACAAAAATAAGTCACTAGTTATGAATGTAAAAATTCACCTTAAGAATTTTTTATTGTCCAGATCTGTTTTGCAGATAATAAATAGAAATCAACAATTCCTGTGAATTAGAAGTGCACTTCCGGAGTTAAGCCAGAGAACCCCCATGCAGAGGCTGCTTTACCTAGACGCCGCTGAGAGGCAGGACTGTATTTCCTGAGCCTCCGGCCGACTTGCACGCAGAACCCAACGACAGGGACTGTCAGCCCTCGCGCGCCCTCGCCTCAGGGCCGCACTGCGGCTGCACTTTGGAGGAGGTGCCGGAGGAAGAGCACCTGAGACCTGACCACGGCCGCCTGTGGCGGGCTGAGGGCTGCGGGCGGCCCTCACAGTCCACGGCTTCCTCCGCACTGTCCTGAGAATCAGAGACACTCTGCCTTGACCTGTGCCGAGTGCCCCCAACCGGAGCAGCTGGCTAAGACAGGTCAACAGTTCATAAAGGAAAAGTGTCCATTTAAAATGACAAAACGCCAGCAGACTCTTTGCTGTGCAAGGTAACCAGTAACACTACCTAACTTACAGAAATTAAGAAGTGGTTCAACAAAGAATCAAACTGGTTTCTTGGGGTACATCATTACAGGGAACCTCTTTACTCTTAATGCTGTGAGCAGACAGGGATTATTTTGGAGAAGGAAAAATAAGAAAGGAATTAGTACTGCAGAGGCTGAAGGGCAGGTGGCAAGACCAGGAGACCCCTCACACCAAAGCTACCTTGTCCCCCTCTACAGGCACCTCCCCCCTCGAAGTAACACAGTCAACAAAAGCCACTGCCGCAGGGGGGTGGGGGCTGTCAGCTGACAGACAACACACAAACGAGTCACGCCGTGTTATCTGTGGTCACGTTCCTCGGGGTTAGTCCAGTAACTCAAGACTTTACACTCTTTTGTCTTCCTTTGTTTTAATTAAACACGTAAAGGTTAATAAACAGACATAGTCCGGAGTTAGTAGGTTGGTATTATAACATTTATTAAAATAATGCCATGGGTTAATAGAAACAGCAAAGAACCAAAGAATTAAAATGCAAGCTATGTAAAATCCCAACTAAAACCCAGAAGTATCTAATGTATTCATTCATTAGCTAACTAAAAAGCCCGAGAAAGACAAGACACCCAATATAATAAAGTACTGCAAAACAATTGGCAATTTTCAGTTATCAAAATTGTGGATTTTGCATTTTGTATCCTTTTCTCAATCAAGAAAAAAATTCTTTTTGAATGTTATATAACATACATATAAAACAAGATAGAAAAATACATTATAAACTTGTAACAATGGCTGTAAATACATTATCTTACATGTTTCTCATAGGCAATAGGTTGGTTATGGTACATACAGAGCATGAAACTACTGAGATAATAACAGACAAAAACACATGTCAGCTGTACGGTAACATACAAGCGACACTCCCATCTACCCACGCTAAAAAATTACATAATACTGTCAAAAAAAGTCTTAAAAACTACATATTTTAATAAGAAGTAAATTCAATAAAGAATGATAATACTGAGAACCAAGGCATTCAGAGATTTCAAAAGTCATGCTTATTTTCAGTTGATCCAAAACTGTTTCAACTAAGTTTTCAAAAGTTTGTTCAGAGCCAACATTACTCCTAAGTGTCACACTTCTATTTCATACATGTACTTCTTCCCCATAAAAGACCTTTGATAAACATCTAAAATGTCCAGGTATAACACAGTTGAGATGAAACTGGATCAAATACTGGTAATTGTTTTGAAACTACTACCACCTCAGTGTTTGAGTGTCGCAAATTTATTCAATCAACCAAACAAAGTGAAGACCAAAATGGCACAGCGCGTGCTGTGAATGAACCGGACAGCGGTGCGCGAACAGGAAGACAGCAGTGGCGCTGAGCCAGAGCCGGCGCTACTAAACGATGCATGTCTATTGCATAGTAAATCAACTGAAAACGTTTGGGAGCGAGACCTGGTGACGGAGGAGGTCCCTGCGGAGGTGCTGACTGAGCTCACTGCTGACGTCTGACTGTGCGGGTGTGTATGAGGGGACGAGCTGAGCGGCTGGCACCCACTGCCCCTTGAAATTTGCCACGTCTGGTACTGAAGCAGCTGATGGTCACCCAGTGTTCAGGGAGATGCAGGCTCTGTGCACACGCCACTTTGACTACAAGGGCCTGAACTTCGGGGGAGACTGGGAGTTAGACTCCTGTGTAGTCGGGTATTTTTACGCACAATGGTGCTAGATTTTTCACACTCTTTAAAGTTAAAAAAGGTGTGTGTGTGAAGGTGGGGGCATCTCACGTTATCAGAACTGGCGGGGGGTGGGCTACCCAAGTGACCTGGTAGGGAGAAGGAGGTCTGATTAAGTTTGGGTCGTTCAGAGAACACTGTTTTCCGGAATGAAAATCAAGACGGTCCATTTTGTGGAGATGTTTAGCTAAATATAGTATTAATCTTCAAATAACAAGGCGGGATTCAACACACCCTCGTCTCTGAATGTAAAAACAAAGCTCAAATTTGTCTGTAAACTGATGCTCAAATCACACATAATTTTTATCTTAGAATCCTTTGGGGTAACATTAAATATTGCAATAATCAAACACAATCAATTATGATTTTAAAAGAATAATGTTTGAAAACACGTGTCAGGCATTAGAAAAATTATCAAATTGTTTCACAGTATCAGATTTGGCAAATTTGTATCAAGGTAACGTGGCAAAAAATATATAATTCGAACCATCAACTCCTTAATCTCCCTCTATCTGCTTTCACATACTGGGCAGCTGAGTGACATGCGCTACTTGTAGTTGGAGGGAGGAGCTGATCTTACGAGACACTTGACTAAATGACCATGAAGAAAAATAAGGCACTTCCTTTTCTTTAGACTTATTCCAATACTTAAAAAATAAAAAAGAAAGACAAAAAGGCTCTTTTGGTCTTTTGTTTCTTGACAACCACCAGAAAAAATCATTTAATGAAATAAAGGGTTTTTCTTTGTTCTTTTTCTTTTTTTATAATACTTGAAAGTATAAAATGCTACATTTCCAAAAATATATATATTTTTTCTGCACCAGCACCCTTGTATAGTAAAAGTATCTACTTTTTGTTCATTGTTTCAATGCACTACACTTTATCTACAATTTCATTACATGTATACAGCAAAGAGGCAAGCATGGCTTTTACATCCTTAATGATTTTTCTATACAGGGAGGTTTAAAAAAAATATCTGAACAGTTTGCCCAGTAATGTGACACATAATGCATGTACCTTGTTCTCATATATTTTTAAGGAGCTGTAAAATAAAGGTCTGGTAATTGTAACTCAGATATTTGTTTTTTTAATAGTGTTGCAGTTTTGTTCTTTGCATTACTTTTCAAAACTCCTCGCTGAGCTTTCTCTCCTGGCACTGCTGACACGCCCAGTGCCGGCAGGCCACACGGAGAAGGCTGCGCCGCCGCCCCGGGCGGGCCGTAGAGACTGAACAGCACGTCAAATTCCGACACCCCCTCACCAACGACATCCCTGACCTAAGGTTCATGCATGATGCATCACCACACAGTGCATTCAGAGCCTGGACTCGCCACGAGAAGGGAGGGCTCCCAGGAAGTCTCTCACAGTCACTGCCTGTCACTGAGTGGTTAAGGCCCCCCGGCTCCCCTCCTGCGGGGAGGCCTTCTTACCGTTCGCTTAGGGCGGGGACATGGAAGGATGATCAGTGCTGTGGCATGAATTGGGCCTTATTGCTTTACTACTATTCAGTGCAGGTTCTAGAACCATTTTCACCCAAACAGGAGAAACAAAACAAAACGAAAGCTGAGTTGGAGGACAACAATTTCTTTGTCTTTTGTTTGGTTAGATGGTAAGACGAACGGACAAGTGCCTCAGCTCGCTGCACTGACGACAGGCAAGCAAAGGCGATTACCAGTTAACTGATCAGCAGGCAGGCATGGTCAGGTCATCATTGGGTGAAGAGTTCAGAGGTCAGAAGGTCATAGGTTAGTTGCCGGTGGCGGCTGGGTGGTTAGAAACAAAAAACAAAACAAAAAAAAAAAAGAAAAGAAAAGATAGAGAAGAGATTAGTTTCAGCTAGTGACGGCTTAATGACAACATGAAAAACTAATCACAACTAATAAAAAAAAAAAGCATGTGTAATTCTGACAAACTGATTGACACCATCTACAAAATACAATAAAAATCATGACAATTTCATATCATGATTTGAACGAATGAAGGAGAGCCCTCTCCCACAAAAACAAAAAACTGGTTAACAGGAAAAAATGGAAATAAAATGTAACTACCGACTAACAGTTAGTAGCCCGATGGAGGAGACTGAGAACGACGACGAGGAGGAGGGCCGGGGCACGTGACTCGGGCGGCCGGGGCAGTGTCGGGCCGGACCGCCGTCGAGCATTAGTACTCTCTCAGATGCAAGCATTAAGCAACTATTAATGATGGATGTGATTATTGACAACTGATGATTAATATAGAAATGGATCTACATAAATTTAAATTTGTATGAACAACTTGGTTCAACATAAACTCTGGGCCAAACAAGGTTTCTTTTGTTCAATAAATGTTTATTGCTTTTTCAATTGTTCTATTTACAAACAACACGGGGTCTCTTGGCCTCATGATACAGAGCGACACTAACCTGCAGTCTAGCAGTGTCGGCAACGCCGTGGGGACCAGAAAAGGCCAGGCCCTTCGTGCGCTGGCCCACACTTTCCAGTTGGAAATACTATTTTACAATATAGAACACTTATAAAATGCACTTGCATGTAAACACTGTAAAATCCTGCCATTTAAAATTCTATACTCAAAAGCTCTAAGTACATCAAAAAATAGAAGAAACTTCTAATTGATACCAATAAGGCATTTTAAAACTACGGCTTTCTTTATTCAACTTCAAAGCTAATTCTCTGCAAATACAATAAAATCTGACATTTCATATACATTCCTGCTTTATATATTTTAAAAGAAGCCACCTGTAAATACTATTTTCTTTTGCAAAATAACAAACAGAACAAAAAATCTTTAAAATTACAGTAAAACATAAAGTAGTTCTCAAGTGGAAAAGTTCTCGTCCCCAATGTCCTTGAGTTGTTCCTTCCTTAATCAAACACTGTCACGTTCTGCTTCACCAAACTTGGTCCACTTAACAGTAGTATGATTTTTAAGACTCATTCAACAGCTTAATTATTTCTACGATATTCTGAGGTTTGAAAGACTTTTCTGTACTGTGGCCACTGTGACTACGGCAGAGGAGATACGAAACGCTTCAGTGCAAAGGTAGACTCTGTGCCGCTCCGTGAATCGAAACCCAGTAGTCTCCCGTTCACGGAGTCAAACGGTCTATGTAGTCCACTGGTTTGCCCTCACTGAACAAAAATGCTTTCTGCAGTCTACCATTTAGAACAGTTTAAAAATACTACAAAAATACTGTATCTTTAGTGTGACCAAATCGTCCCTGAATTTCTTAGAAATACTGGAATTCTACTTAAGACACAACGGCTACTCCGCAGTCAGAGGAGGAAACTGACGGTTCATAGGACGTAGCCGCTCCCCAGGCCTCCAGAGACAGAGTCCCGCGGCGCTTCCGCACTATCGTTTTGATTAAATTGTATGAAGCTTCTTGCACAAGCTGTATAAATAATGGTATCTGTAAAAGCACTGTTCAGAAATACTCTCGTTTCTGCACGTGCAGCCCACGGAAAAAGCAGACTGCCGTGCCCACGCACACCTGCGACGCCTCCTCTGCCGAGTCCCCGGCCCCCACAGCACACACAGGCGTGTCGGCCGTGCCAAACGATGCACGGTTCCCTTCGGCCGAAAAGTCAGCTGGTCTTTCACAGGCTTCAACTCCAGTTTTGAAATGTGCAGAGGCGGGTCTGCTTTTAGCGAAGAGCTAGGTGTTTGTTGGCCCTGAACGCTCACCGACAAGCACATGGTTACGGGCCCGAGGGCTGGGCTTCCTTGCATCAAATGAACACTTACATTAATCTTCCCCTCAAAAGATTAAAAAATAATAAAAACCCCTCAAAAACAGAGAAAACAGTAGTATCGTAGGATAGTTTCGGGGAGGGACTGCGACATCTCCCTCGGACCCAGGAGCGAGGGCAGTGACAGCGGCAGCAGGGTACAGAGGGCTCTGGCACTCAGAGGGGAAGCAGCGTTTCGGTTTGCTGACATTGCATTTCGAATAAAAACAGTGACAGGACTAATGAAAACACACATAACCACAGAAGAGCCATGCATGGAATGTGTCCTTATTTTGAAATACAGTAAAATCTCCCTAGTATTTTCAACTATCTCAAGGCACTGGAGTATTGAGTAGGCCAATGATGATTGTGTTAAAATCATGAAAACTCCAAAAGGGGCATACAAGGAAAGGTTAACAGGAGAAAAACCACTTCCAAACACTCCTAACTATTTTAGACAGTAACTATGGGGAAAGGCTTCAAACCATGCATGGAATTACTCCGATTCTTCAAATCCCCACCACCTATCTTTCCCCTGTGAAAAACACCTTCCTTTGTGAGATGTGCTCTGGTGTGAGGAGAGTGCTGGGCACACGTGTGCACGACACGCTCACAAGGCGCACGGTGCTCACTGAGCTCGGGGGTCCCTCCGTTTTGTTCATTAAGTCATTATGAGTAACACAGTAGTTAAAAATCTTCAAGGCTGCTTAATTATATATTATGCTAAATAAATATCATCGATATCTTTGGAAAGGTATTTCATTCTGACATGGACAACAGCTGTGTCCAGTATTTATCAAGATAACTGCAAAGTACAGGCTCTTTAACAAGTTCACAGGAGATGCAGAATTGAGGTTTCAATCCATCACTTTCCAAACTGGTATTAGTTAGATCAACTAAATCGGTGGGTAATAAATGTGCCATAAAAAAAAAGCTTATAAAAAATTCTCTTCTACCTTGCTTTGGATTCCTATCTTATGATTTCAAACTCAGAAAAAGAATTCAATGTCAATAAACCGAAAATATCACTCCTCAATAAACATAAATAATTCTTCAAGGGTCCAAGGGAAATACAGGACACAAATCACAAACGCTGAGAAGGAGAAAAAGGAAGACTTATTTCCAGTCACAGGTCAGTCAAAAAGATGCTCAGACAGCTGGATTCGTGTCACCACAGAACTTCCAAAGATAGTTTACCTTTAGAAAATATGTTTTAGCAGCAAATGACAAAAATCAAAGGATCCATTTTGGAAGAACATATGATAAAAGGGAACTGACTTTCTGACTTATAAATAAGACCCAACCGCACCGGAGTTCCCTTCACGGCCCTCACTCTGCTGATTTCAGCCAAGTGCTTGGCACAGATAACCCTCATGTTTGTATAGTGGCTCGAATGTCGTATTAAAAAGGAAAATGGGAAAATAAATCTTCAGTTTTCTCCAAAGAACACAGGAGGCGTATATTGCTTTACTTCTCTCATTAAAGCACCATCCGCTCAGTTCATGTTGCAAAACCAACCCAAAATTCCAGAACAATAAAAAAAAAAAAAACGTTTAGCAAAAATTATTACTGAGGAATAATCGAGGCAAAAACAAAAATTAATAGCTCCCCAATAGACTAATTTGTGTTTTAGTAGGAATAAATCATAGTACATACTAATAGGATTTAATAAGTTAAAATATGAAAGGAGGGACAAAAAACACAAAAATGCATCCCCCAAAACCCACCCCTTAAATCTGTCAATTATTATAAATGAATTTAGAAAAAGGAAAAGAAATGCTGTGCAGGTAAACAGTCCCGTATCTCTCCATCAGGTGTGGTGTTGCAAATCACACAGCCCCCCAACGCACGCCTCACAGACAAGGACTGCAAAACTAAACTAACCTCGGTCTGCGGTCACAATCCTTTGGT
Organism: Sturnira hondurensis; assembly: GCF_014824575.4. Classification (NCBI taxonomy): domain Eukaryota; kingdom Metazoa; phylum Chordata; class Mammalia; order Chiroptera; family Phyllostomidae; genus Sturnira; species Sturnira hondurensis. Next base: position 8,865,896 of record NW_028072798.1, on the reverse strand, counting down.
AAGGATGGACGCGCATATCGTGCCTTCGAACTTTAGTAGCCACCGCACCTAGTTAAATTGCAATCACCAAGACAAAGTTAGAAAACATTCACAAGGGGGAAAAACAAACATTAACAGGTTTATAAAAATGGATTTCAAATGTTCATTTACTACAAAAATTTCAGTTTAAGAAACATGTTAAGGCACAGTAGTTTCAAAATTAACCATAATACTGTTGCGTATATATGCATCTATTAATATTGCATTTACTTCAAACATCTTGGCCTTAACCTATTTTATCCATTAATTTATAATCCCAAGACACAGTATTTCATGAACTCTCTGAGACCCAAACCAACATTTGCGCTTTACTAGTCACATATTCACCGAAGGGCTTCTCCCACAGCAGAACCGCTGAAAAGCACGCCGTGCTCAGCGCCGACAGTGACTGGCTAACCTTCAAACCACTTCCAGGGTTTATCACGTAAAAAGGTTTCTGAGCAATTTGCAAAGCCTACAGACTGTGGTTTTAGACTTTGAGTCAATAAGTATGAACTGCAATGAATTAGGTGATTAGTAAAGCAAACAGTATAGTACACTTAGCAGTCAGTATACTACTATACACTCCTTTATAAATTACCATTACTTTGTAAGGTTATAGACTAAACCAAATTAATAACATACTTTTACTTCCTATCAGTGTGCAAAAAGTGCAAGTAAGTCACTGACTGCTAGGCTAAGCTTCCCTCCTCCCCCTCGGAGGCTGCTGAGACTAAGCATTTGTTAAATTCAGATCTGATGAGGGTTCAGTTAAGACCGTTCTTGAATTCTTAGCCTTTCGTTGGGAAAGCCATACCTAAAGATAAAAGGAAGGGAATTAAAAATTAGTCACCAATGAAGATTTGATGCTATTATCAATCTCCTCACTACCACCAACACACATGTCTGCATCTGTTGTGAAGGGCACTGCTTATTTGAAAACAGTATGATGTAAGACTTGATATATAGCATGCATGTTATCTGTGTGCAAATTTACTATAACTTAGCAATTTGAAATGATTTTGCCAGTTCTCCAGGTGGTCAATCAATATCACCTTTTACTGCTTAGGTAGCAAAGCAAGAAATAAAATTGATTATAGTGGACTTTTATCATTTAGTACTCCTTATTATTCCTCTTATGAATGCCAATTAGATATCTGTGTATTTTGCTTTTAATTGTCAGTCTAATAATTGTTATAAATATAAATTTCCCAACACAACCCAAACCACATTGCTTTGAAATGAGAAACATTCTGCAGTGCCCCTTGCTGATTCTAAGCAGTAACGTGGTCCATCACCCCTTTCACATTTCAAGGAAACAATCTCAGACAGGTTTAACCCAGGAGGCAAGACCAGCAAGCTCTTGCTTGGAGAGGGCTGGACCAGCAGCCAGGCGGAGAGCCCGCCCTGCGGGCAGCGGCAGCCCCTCCCCCGGCAGACGCTGTGCGTGCAGCAGGGAGGAGCTCTGGGAGGGAGCAGGCAGGGGCCACAGGACAGAGCGTTAACAGGTAAGAAGAAACGTAAACAGGTTATATGTTACAGGTTATTTTAAAAAGGCTTCAAGAAGTGTGCAACAGAAATAAGAGTCTCATGAACAGCTCTACGGTGTGATTCTGACCTGGAATACTTCATACAGTGATTTAGAGATAACCGAAAACATGTACAGGAAGATGTATCTGCTCATGAAACAAGAGGCACCTGAGTGCATGCACACACACAGATAACATACAGAGCATTGTGGTTTTCTTTAACTGAACAATGAGTTTTCAAGTTTAAATCTTTGTCCAGGTTCATTAAAGGCTTTTAAATTTTGATAAACCAATGTTAATGCTGGAAAAAACCCTTAAAAAGATCAAAGTCCTACAAGTGAACAGCATGCACGCAGCACCAAGGTCATATCCAATTCAGGGGAAAGGATTCAAATTGTGTCTGGTACAACACGGGCGGCGCGGCAGCGGCCTGTCCGCACCGCCTGGTCGTGCTAGAGCGGCTGCCGCGCTCTAGTCCTCCGTCCGGCAGTCAATGGGCTGAAATATCAGGCATGACTGGCATTTCAATCCACTCTATAAAAAAAAGGCATCGGTAATGTCTTTTTCATGCACACCACTTCTCGTTCACAGTACGACCTTAATTTTTGCCTCAGTACTGAATCTACCTCGGTGACTTGGTCTTCGCTCATCGATTCCATACTGTATTACTGAAATTACGAGTTTCTCTTATGTTTAATACCAACCAGGACTTCAAAAGAGAAAAAAAGAAAAAACTTGAAGAATGCAGCTACTGACTAGGACCCTTTCATATTTTAAATGGTCAAGAATATTAAAAAGTGCACACAATTACAGCACTTTAAAACCTCAAAATAGTTTCACACGGGAAATTACAATTTAGTCAACAAATAAATTTCTGAGATGAAAAGAATCCGACTTCCTGAAGGAGGGAGTGTGCCAGGGGAGGACCTGCCACCCAGGAGGACCCCGGGGGGCTCAACCGTGACCAGCAGGCCCTGCCGAGTGTTCAGATGTGCGCCCCGAAGTGAGTCTGAGTTACCGGAGCAGACCCGAACAGGTCTTAGACGCTGTTATTTAGAGGGGAACCCTCACGAGGTGCTGGAATAACACCGAATTAGTCTTCAGCCTTTCCTAATGGAACTTTGACTCCCCTCTCTCACACTGAGGTAAGGATTTCAAAGTCTGGGGCAAAAGTTGGGAAGAAAAATGTTACCCCTCCAGAGAAAACAACTTACCTAACACACCACTAGGTTCAATGGGATACTCAAGGATTGACGTAGCTGGTGCCAACGTGTAGGGGTATTCGTAGGGGGTGTAGATTAAACCGGCTTCGGGCCCGGGAGGGACCAGTGCGGCGGTGGGGTGAGGAGTCCCGTTCGGCATGACGGCGGTCTGTATCTGTCTGATCAAAGGCATTATGGTGGGGCCGGCTGGCGTCGGCGTGCGCAGGGCCGCTGGGGGGAGGACGGGCGCGGGCCCGGTAATGATCCTTGGAGCGGCCTGGGCTGTTGCTGCAAGAGAAAAGGCAAGGGCTGCTACAGTAAGCAAGGAAATTCAGAAGGAAGTACAGAGACAGCGGTGCAAAACACAGAAAACGAGAGGGAGTAGGAAGAAGAAGGAAGCAGGAAGGAAGAAAAATAAAAGGAAACCATTAGTACATGCGCCGATCACACAACAAAGCCAAGCACACCGATCAAATGCGCTGGCTCCCCATTCCCAACATGATTAAGAATCAATGTGCAAAAATTAAAAAGCCACTGTAAAAAAACTGAGACCATTAATAGGTTATACTTAGTTTATATAGTTGATATATCTATGTCTTTAAGATCTCATAAAGCTAAAGGTGCATGCAGAAGCACAAGAAAAAACACTCACATTAAAAGATATTTTTAAAAGTATTTTGCAATTGAGTCCACAGAAACAGTTTTGGCATATTTCCAAAAGAGTAGATTCAGTTTAAAATAAAAGAATAATTTTTATTATATTAAATAAGCCAACTAACTACTATTTAGATATAAATTTCCTGCATGCTACACTTTGAAAAATTGCCTAGAACTTTAAAACACAATTTCTCAAAAAAAAATTAGTCATTTCACCTTAGATTTTCTTAAAATATAAATTTTACACTTCATTTTAAATATAAAAAAGCACCCTCCTGTAAACTTGTGAAAGCATATCCAAATACAAATGAAGGGAAAAACTGGATTGAAACAGTTAACGCCTACTGTCCTCTGTGAACTCACATATAAAATCATCAGAGAAAAAACACTGGAGGGAAAACGCGCGAGACAGCTGGAAGGACAGAATCCAAAGGAAGACCACTGCATCCAGACACAGTCCATATTAGCTCTAAACTGTTTTATTTTTTTTGTCCTTTTCATGAATGTAACAAAATAACCTAGAAGTTTAAATCTGAAGCCTTAAATCTGTAGTTAACAGAGTAGGAAATTTCATGAAACTCTTGAATTTAGAAGTCAAAATCTCATCAAAAGAATGAAAGCTCCTAAACCCCAAACTTGGAAGACAGGCTGGAATGCAGTAAACACAAGCACAGCGTCCACAATCTGCAGAGCAGTAAACGGGACTGCTGACACCAAAGCAAGTCCCCACCGCTGTCCCCACCCTTTATTCTGTCCGACTGTTCATGTGCCGTGCCACCGAAGGGAGAAAGGTGTGTGGACAAACAGCTGAGGTGGCGGTCAGCCTGGCCCCAGCCTCATTCTTACGTGATTTGATGTTGGCATCTCGGTAGGTGCCGTTCAGAATCGCCAGCTCCATCAGCTGCATCTTCTTCAGGCTGTCTTCTCCCTCCGCCTGGACAGGGAGACCACGAGAGCAGTGAGCACGGAGGGAGGGCGGGGCTGTGTGCATCGCTGCCCCCCGCTGCGGCAGGACAGGGGGATCTGGGGGCCCAGGGCTCTGACACACTGCAGCCCGCTCTCTCACTGATGGCATCCTGATGAACAGGACACTCAACTGCCACTTGTGGCATTTCTATTTGGAATCTTTTAATGCAAGTTACACTGACTGATTCAAGTTTTCCTAAAAGGTTTTGCTTTTAAATGGGATGAATTAGATAAGAGTAAATACACTATGTTCTCCTTAGTATCTATCATTTTGAAGGTTTCCCAGCTCAAATGTATTCATTAAAAGACAAAAAACAAAAGCAGAGATTCTAAACATATGAGATTTGATTGTGATATTCAGATAATATTCAGTTTAATTCTCAGAAAGGAAAATTTAATAAAGTCATAAGAATTTCTAAAATTGGCATACGTATTCTGCCAACATCCCCCTCTCCCTTAAATTATAAAGTCCTCTCAACTCTAAAGCACATGTATCTTTAGGGTCACTCCCCCACCGCCCGCCGTGTGCTGTCAAAACCACCGGACATCTGAGAGTGAGGCGGGTGCCAGTGCTAGCCCCGCTGTGACCACACAGGGCCCAGGGCTGTCTCTGACTGTCAGAGTGGTGAGCCACCCTCCCGACCCTGGATCCACTCTAGCCCTCCACAGTTACGATGTCACCCCCCGTGCTAGTCGCCACTAGGCTACTGCCGCAAAACTGGAAATGATGTCTACCCACCCATCCACACACAATGGCAGATTAACTGCCCGAACTGCAACTCTCATCTTAATGCTACTTAACAATCTCAAAACCCTTCATGGTTTCTTACTATCTAAAAGTATAACCCATTCACGCTACCTACGATCTGGCCCCAAATTACATTCTCAAGGTAAACCAGTGAATTTTCTACACTGTTTGACTCACCTCTGTCGCACACCAAACCAACACCCCCCCCCCCCTCGGCTGGTCCTTTCTGTGTGGACTCTGCACTCCACCAGCCCTTTCCAAACCCCACTTCACCCTGCAAACTTCAACCTAAATGACAACTTCTCAGAGGGCCATCCCTACATGATATTGCTTCTGCCTTGAATTATAGTGTGTTTTACATCGCTATTACCAAAATAAGCTCCTTGAGAACAGGAACTACTTATTTATTATTGCCTACCTCCTCATTCACCCCCACCCCTCTGAGTTATTTGCTGGAACTTATCTTTTAAATGATTGGCATGTGACATCTTTAATTTCATTCCCCAGTCTCAAATATGTATACCTCACAGAATAAGCTCCCACCACCACAGCAGCACAAAGAGGCTGTTGACAGCCCACCCTCTAAGGCCCACCTCTGGTGATGGTGGAAGGAAAGAAACTGTGTGCTGTTCACTGCTTGTGCATTACCTAGCGCTCAGGTTTCATATGTAGGAAGTGGCCGATTATACACTGCTCATGGAATTTTGGTCCTTCCCAGTCAAGGAAGGAGTGGCGCTGGGTAGGCCAGCCCTTCGTGTCTGTAAATGACACAGAATCACTGACCTTGGCACTATAGCAGAAAACTGAGGACTGTAATTTGTAGGAAAGACAACTGGTACTAAAATTTGTAGTAAACAAAACACAAAAAAATTAAAACAGGACATAAAGAAATTGAAGAAAAAGGTGAGTGAAAACACCGTAAGCCAGCGTTAGCCCCCTGCTGCCACCCTCCCAGCCCTCCTCGGCAGGAGAGAACGGAGAGCACGCTCGCGTGCTTCTGAAATCACTATTTCTCGATTCCCACGCTATTTGTACAGACAGAAAAAAAAGAAGCAACATGATTTGTTTGAAAGACAAGCAATTAATTGTTAAATTAAAAAAACTACTAAGCACCATCACTGGAAGGGAAGAACTGACTGAAAGTCCATTATAATAACCCTCAAACTTGGTCAATGAAAACTAGTAATAGTAAAAATTAAAACCAATCATCTTATTTCAAATGTAAATCTCGCTAGGTAGTACAGCACCAGACACATAACCTACTTTATGTGAGCTGGAAGAAAAGCAACAGCGGCGAGGTAGTTCACATTCACAGCTGTCAGCACACCGAGCCCCAGGACTGCCAACCACCCCGCACTCCCCGCAGCCCGGGGACTCCCAGCCCCACCAACCCAGCTCCGGCCCCAGCCGTCAATCCAACCGGAGAACTACTTGTAGTTGTACCAACATTCTCCTGATCCAACTTCCCTATTACCCTTGTAGGGGTCAATATCATCATTACAGCCCTGTACTCCTTATATGTACCAACTACATACAACTCAGCGAGGCAAACATGTCTATCATATTAATAATACTACACCCTCCGATACACGAGAAAATACTCTCATAGGTATACATATACCTCCCCTATTACTCTTATCTATTAACCCTAAAATTATTCTAGGGACCTTATACAGTAAATATAGTTCCATAAAAACATTAAGTAGACTGTGAATCTAATAATAAAAACTAAAGTTTCTTATTTACCGAAAAAGTATGCAAGGACTGCTAACTCAGGCCCGCACGTCCATCAGCGTGGCTTTTCCAGACGTTCACAGCACACGAGTTATCTGTGGGTCTTAGGAACCAAAGAACTGGTGCAACTCCAAGTGAAAGCAATAAACCTATTTTCTTCCACAAGACTTATACCACTAATCCTTTTAACCATACTCATTTCAACAGTTACATTAAAGTACTTAAAATCGCCCCAACTATGTAAAAACTACAGTCTCTTTGCACTAAGAGGAAGAAATGAAGGTGAACCAGTGAAGAGATGCAATGCTTCACACGGCCCTGTGCACAGCAGAGGCCCTTGACCATGGGTTTTCCTTGGCCCCCTCTTTGGGATGCCCAATTACTGCTGGTGCCGGAAGCAGTGTCAAACAGGGGAGAAAGCCACGGGTGATAGAAGACACGTGAGCACACCGGGGGATGCATGTGTATGTCTTTCCTGGGGCGCAGGAAACTGAGTTAACAGATGTGTGACATCAGCAACGACCTCTGAGAGAACACCAGGCAGAGCAGCAAGCACAGCTGTCACTGGGTGGGGTCACTGGGGTGGGCCTTAAGGACGTCACTAGAGGCTGCTGAGACTCTCAAATTGTGAACCCCGGTGTGTACTGCACTGTGTCACAGGACAGTGGGCCACACGAACACTTCCTAGCAGAGTACAGCATCCAGCTGGCAAAGCTCGAATGTGGACCTGGGTCTCAGTCCAGAATGAGCGTCGCCCTGAGGCCTTGCCACTCACAGCACTGTGCGCTCACAGCAGGATGCCTGGTCTTGAGAATCAAGACAGCACGGTTCACTGCAGACTCACTTTCACGCGGAAGAGGCTGCGTCACTTTGGCCTTCTTTCCCACTGTCAGTGACACCAACAGCGTACCCCTCCCCGAACACTCGGGGGCGGGGGGGTGGGGCGCCTCCTCATTTCCAAACACGACTTTAGACAAGAACACTGGCTGGTTTCCTCAGCCATCACTGCCCAGTTCTTCCTGCAGCCAGGCCTCCGACCAGTCTATCGAACCTCCTCTTCACTCAGAGATAAAAGGGGGTCAAAGGTGCCATCCTGAAACTGGGCATCTCAACTCTAGACCTTACCAGAAGTGCTCTGTACCACATGCTCGGAGCCAAGCACCTCTGCAGAGACGAGAGAGGGGCTCTCTACTTTAACAGAGGAAGCCGTTCTTAAGCAACCAAACCTAAGGTCTTAGAAGGGCTTACCACAATGAACGCAAGAAGCCACCTGGAACCTCAGTTCTCCTAATTTCTCAAGTGCTTGCTCTGTACCAAAAAGTCAAGGTGTGATCTGCATGCAGTTCAACTCTGAGGTCTCCCTCGCAGTCGGCAAGCATGCATCCCCATCACTCAGAAACCCCCCCCCCCCGCCCCTCTCCCCAGCCCAGCCCTGCCCCACACAGACACCACTGACAGGTCCCCCCACCTCGGTTCAGGGTTATCTATCCTAACACTTTATGTGGCGAAACAGTTGAGTACATGTTACTACTTCTGTGCCTGGCTTCTTTCCCTCAGCATATTTACTTATGAAACTCTTCCATGTTGTTGCATGTATCGGTACTTAATTTGCTTAAGCAGTTGCGTAATAGTTTGTTTATTTATCCATTCTTCTACTATGGACATTTGACAGTTTTTAGTTTTGGGATATTGTGAATAAAGCCGCTATGGAAAATTTTGTTTGTACAGGCTTTTTTTGTGAACATAAGTTTTCATTTCTTTTGGGTAAAAATACCTGAGTGCAATCTGCTGGGTCATAGGGTAGATGAATATTTCTCTCATATTTTGCATGGAAAACATTATGTGAAGATTATTAAAATATGCTATGAGTAACACTTGTGTTTGAAACATAAAAGTTGAAAACTACAACAAAGCCTTGCTAACCTCCACAAGCGCCCACTGCCCTGGATTGCTCTACCTTATGAGAACTGAGGTGGGAGCTTCATCAGAGGCACCCACGCTTCACTAACAGGCGTATGGCGTTGGTATTACCCTCGAGGCGCAGACAGATTAGGTCGCTGGCCCAAAACTACAGAAGGTCACACTGAAAACTTAGCTTCCCAGCCAGGGCACCTGTTCCAAAGTCCTTGTTATACCTTCTCCACTGTTGTGGTGCCTTAAAGTGGAAGCAGCTTTTGAATTCATCAAAGATCTCATACAAGAAATAAAGAAAATGTTTACTTGGCATTTTTAAGCCTATCAAGTACACAGTAAAAGATAACGTGCTGCAACAATGTAAATTTTAACAGAGAACAGAAACAAATGTGTAACTATTTCCAAATCACTGAAAACGTGCCAACTAAAAAAATAATGTGAACCACTGTCTTTAGGAAAACCCCAAACTCTCCAGCTTAGCACTCAAGGCACTGACAGACGTCTACGAGCAGCCCCACGTGCAGTGCCCCGCGCTCGTCAAACCCCCTGTCCACAGCGTCCCGCTGCGTACCCGTGCTCTCCACTCACGGGTCAGACAGGGCCCCGAGCAGCCTGTGTGCGCCCAGCTCACTGCCCTGGCAAGCACTCAGCCTTCCTAACCACTCTCCCCACGCATCATCTCCCCGAATCTACGCTGCTCCATTTGGGGGAAACAGTCGTATACAGGCACCTGTTATCTGTCCTTTCTACTTTTTGTTGTTTTTACGAAATTTCTTGTGACTCATACTCATAAATTAATCAGTTGCCACTCTTCTTTGCAGCCCCTAATGCCTTGCAAAAGTGAACTTGCTCAGTACATTAAAAACCTGAGTATTTCTATAAATTGGAAATGAATATAGAAGGCTTTATAAACAAAGAAAATTATATGACTGATTCACCTGGAAAAACAAAGCCTGGACAAGAATTTAGTAGAGAAAAGAGGAAAGGAAGAGTGACTGGTATTTGTTTTTAATTCCAATCATCACCCTGCCAACTAAAGACAGGCCTGACAAAGAACTGGACCGCCCTGGATTTAAAGAGGGTGTCAGAGGCAGCAGAGAGACATAACAGGACTTGTCTTCAAAGGCTCATTCTGCTACTTTGTGAAGGGACTACTGGGAGCAAACCCACCAAATAACAAACAACCCAGTCACAAGCTTTGGTCCAGGAGACAGAAGTTCAACGGGTCAGGGGTGCAGGTGATGAGGAGAGATACTAAAAGTCCCCTGATGGGACTTAATTGGTTAGATGTTGGAGTGCGGGAACAGGAGACATTAATGAATGATGTTTAGGTTTTTGGATACGTATATGGTGGCTCCACCTGATGAGAAGCTAAAGGCTATGTGATATGGGCTCCAATTCTAAGCTTGAAATGCCTACTCTAAACATGTAAGTGAGGATATCTCCTGGACGGCTGAAAGTGCACCTGGGATCTACTCAACTCCAGGTCACCTAGTAAAGCTGGCAGAACTACCCCCCACAGCATTTTCAGAATGGTTTTCTCCAAGACGATTATCTTGGTGAGCTCCAAATGACCTGCTAACTGCTCTTCGGGTGCCGGGTCTAGGACTCCAAGTGGTGCAACTTCTTTGCCGGCTGGATGTGTTAAAGCAGAGAGACGGATGCACGGGCTGAGGGCAAGAGGGGGCTCCTTCCCGGGACAGTGGGCAGCAGCTGAAGGCGTCTCCAGGCCTCTGAGCTGCTGAGGTCCCAGCAACAGCCGTGCACCCCAGTGTCAGGCCTCAGTCTCACCTGGGCACCGAACTTTCTAAGTGTCTAAGGTATGATACGGTACCAACCTCTTCCACTTCCCAGCCATTAGGGCAACAGAAGCTCCCTGCAGTCTCTAAATCTGTGCCACTCCCTGTCTCTTTTTCCCCCCATCAATTTCCCCCTGACACTGATGTAAGCTATTCCCTTATCGATTCTCTTTGTGAAACACTGCAAGACCGAATCTAACGTCACTGTTTTGTTCTGTGACTTTAAGTGAAATGACATTGAAACGAAACCCGTTCCACCACAGGCTGGCTGATAAAAACAAGAGTGAAGTCCCTGTGGCATCTCAACAGTGTGAGAAACGATGTAGTCCAAGGACCTGGAGCGCCTCACACAGTGTCCGTTTTCCTGACACAGAAGTGGCTCTCTGTGACCGTGTCCCAGAATTTGAATCTCCCAGACCGGCATTCACAGCCACATCAACTCCCTCTCCCTTACGTCACTAAACCCAATTTCTGTCAAAAATCTATGTGGACTCTGTGACAGTTTGCTACCTACTGCTTTAGGTTATTTAAAGCTTCCTTGATTCCACATTTCTTATTTTTCCCTGTCTTCAATGTTCAGTTAACAGATGGCTAAGTAAGCACCTACTCTAATGTTTAACACACCTACTCTGATGTTTAAGCACCTACCTCTGATACTTAACACAGTTTCTTTATGGTAAGTCCAACACAGAAAGTGATGTTCACAAATCAGAGGGCACTACGGAAATTCACAGAATTGTTAGAGACCCAATATAGGCAGGCATACTTTGGAGAAATAGTGAGTTCAGTTGCAGACACACTGAAAAACTAAACAAATACTGCAATAAAGCAGGTCACACAAATCACAAATTTTTGATGCATATAAATGTACTATACTTTATTAAGTATGCGATAGCATTGTATCTAAAAATGTACACCGTAAACATATTTTATAGGTAGAAAGGGCTGGGCACTACCTGAGTCTTCAGTGAGTGCTAGTTTTTTGCAGGTGAGGAACCTGCCCTGCTGTAGATGCTGCTGACTTACTAAGGTGGTGTTTTCTGAAGGTTGGGGTGACACCGTGGCAGTTTCTTAAGTGGACAAGGAGTGTGTCGCATCGACCAACTCCCCTCCCAGGAACGGCCTCTCCGCAGCACGTGCTGCTCCTCCGCAGCACCTGACCGACAATAAGGCTCCCTCCCAAGGCACAGGCCATCCTCCCAAACCCTGCCGCTACTTTATCAGCTGAGTTCGTTTAATATTCTAGCTCCTCTGCTGTCACTTCAACGACCTGCACAGCATTTTCACCAGGAGCAGATGCCGCCTCAAGAAACCACACTCTCCGCTCGGCCATAAGAAGTACCTCCTCCCTGACTGAAGCCGTGTCACGAGACCGCAGCAGTTACACCCCGTCTTCAGGCCCCACTTCCAGGTCTGGTCCTCTATTTCCACCACATCCACAGCCACTTCCTCTGCTGGGTCCTGAAACCCTCAAAGGCACCCAAGAGGGTTGGAGTCAACCTCTTTCAAATCCCTGCTAAAATTTTTTTATCTTGATTCAGTTTCCATGAATCACATGTTTCTACTGTCACCTAAAATGGTGAATCCTTTGCAGAAAGTTTTCAATTTACTTTGCCTGGATCCATCACAGAAATCACCATAGTGACTATAACCTCATGAAGTATATTTCTTTAATAGTAAGACGTGAAAGTCAAAATTAATCCTTAATCCTGCTGAAGGGATGCTGTGTTTGGAGGCATGGAGTAAACACTCAACTCCTTGTACCATCTCCCACAGAGCTCGCGGGCAACCAGCTGCACAGTTGATGAAGAGCAGTACTACTGTGAAAGGCGTCTTTTCGCTGAACAGGTCTCAGCAGTGGGCTTCCAACTGCTTGGTCACCCAGACTTCATAGCTCCACCCACAGAGCACAGGGAGAACAGGTTTGGCCTAACTCTTCTGGGTGGTGAATGAGCACCGGCTCCAACGGGAAGTCACCAGCCACAGTGGCCCTCACCAGAAGGTCAGCCTGTCCTTTGACTTCTCCTCTCCGGCTGTGCACAGCCCTGCATGGCGTCCTCCTCCAATACAGAGCTGTTGTGTCTGCACAGCAACAATCTGTTGTTCAGCGGAGCCTCCTTCACTCTTGTATCTCAGCCAGGTCTTCTGGACACCTTTCCGTCAGCACTTGCTGCTTACTCTGCAGTTTTATTTTGAGACAGTTTCCTTCCTTAAACCTCTTCTAGCTCCAGACTTTTCTTTTGCAGCTGCCCCCCTCTCAGCCTTCACAGAATGGAGGAGTTAGGGCCTTGCTCTGGATTAGGTTCTGGCGTAAGAGCTGTCGTGGCTACCCTGACCTGCTGTCCAAACCACTAACTCTCACCATCAGTAGGAAGGCTGCTTTCCTTTTTTACCACTTGTGTGTTCACTTGTGTGTGTAACACTTTCCGTTTCCTTCAAGAACTTTCTCCTGGGCATTTACAACTTGGCTAACTCACTCAGAGGCCCAGCTTTCAGCCTATCTTGGCTTTCGACACGCTTTCCTCACTGAGCTTAATCATTCCTGGCTTTCAGTTTACAGTGGGAGATGTGTGCTTCTCCCCTTCACTTGAACACTCAGAGGCCAACGTAGCATCACTGACTGGCCGGGTTTCAACATGTTGTGTCCCAGGGAACAGGGGAGGCGGAGGAGTGCAACAGGCAGGTAAATGGCTGGGTGGAAGCAGAACACATTAAAACATTTATTGATTAAGTCTGCTGTGTTATATGAGTGCAGTTCATAGTGCCCCCAAACAACTGCAACAGTAACATAAAAGATCACTAATCACAGATCACCATAACAAATACAGAAATAGTGAAAAAAACAAAAACAAAACAAAACTGAAATTCTACAAGAATTACCAAAAAGTGACAGAGACACAAAGCGTGCAAATACTGTTGGAAAACGGCACCAAGCCTTGCTGGACACAGGGTTGTCATGAAACTTCAATTTGTAAATAACGCAGTATGTGTGAAGCATAGTACAGTAAAACCAGGTATGTCTGTGTTAAAATGATGTATCAAAACTGCTATGTTTCAGTGGACAGGCGAAGACAATTCAGCACCGTCACCTTCTTTGGGCAACCTGGCCTGCGTCCCTCTCACAGAGCAGTCTCTCCGCTGTGATGACATGTGGAGATGACTGTGTTGCTCCCCTGTGACATGTGGGGGTCGAAACGTCAGGGGCAGAAGCTCGGCCTATCTTTTTTATCCTCCACGATGCTATCTAACACTTTACCATACTATCATATTGACACCTGCATTCACTGTATCACACTGGATTTAGATCCTGACTTTACAGTGGTGCCAAAGTGGTACCCACTTGGTAAAAAACCACACTTCAGACTTTCAGTGTGGCTCTTCTCCTGGCTAGCGATGTGAGTGCGATACTCTGGTGATGCTGGAGAACGGCAGGAACCCGCAGCCCCCAGTCGGCCCCAGGGTCACGGGGCAAACAACCGATGCACTGTGGGGGACTGCGCTGCCAGTGTCCTGGGGATGTTGTGCTTTTGCAGCTCATGACGAGCACCACACACCCCTCTGTGTCTCCTGTTTCTGATGAGAGGAGGAGGAAGGCAACTGCTCACCAAAAATTCCTAGATGGGTTGATGTAAGTGTCCTGAGCACCATGAAGGGAGGCTGGGCTAAGCTACGATGTCTGGTAGGTTAGATTATTAAATGCATATTCAATTTACAATATCATCAACTAATGATAGATTTACTAGGACATACTTATAAGCTAAGGAGCATCTGTACCTGGTTTTAGCAGCAACAAGTTACCATAAAGTAAGAAAAAGCAGAAAGAGACACGTCAGAAGACACACACACTACATACACTACCAGGCCTGCCCATAAAGTATCCATCCACATAATATGAAAAATAAAAACATTTACTGAAAAAGAAACAAGATACAAGAAATAACATACCTAGGACAATGGAACCTCAGTCGCCTTCAAAGTTACGACCGTCTGGAGGAGACCTGGTTCACTGGTAGTGGTTTGGATCGCGTCATTAGCAACTGCAGCCCGATGTTCCTCCTGCTCTGGTAGCAGAAGCCACAGAGCCTATTTTCCTACACGTTTTACGCCAAGATCCTGCATCCAACCCCAGGCACAGCAGTTCTGGAATCCCCAGATCAGGTCCTGCTTCTCTCACTGCCAGTTGCCGATCTCTGCATTCTCAGGTCTCAGCGTTCTCAGTGTCCTGCTTGTTGCGGGCCTTCCAGAACAGGGATCACTTCCAACAGGTTCCCGACCGTCTGTGAAGCGTCTGTGGCACACTTTCACTTGTGACGCACGCATCATATTGTCCCTAAAACCCTTCTGAACCATCCGAATAGTTCCCGTGGAGGAGTTCAAGCTTAACGCAAAATCTGACGCAGATTCGTTGCTCTACTCGTTCAGTCACTTTGAATGTGACGGCCACACAGCACACAAGCTCACTCAGCAGCGTCTACCGCCCCCACAGCCCAGTACAGTGAAGTCGTCACTGTTCACGCATGTGCATTCCTTGTATTCAAGTCCACGCTCCTTGACTGCCAGGTTACTTCAATATTGTGCAAACCTTTCTCATTTTATTAACAGTGGCTGGAGTTTTTCCAGACAGACCTCATACGTCAACCACTAATCTACAAAATACATCAAACACTTTTATTTGAGGATAATACGTTCCACAAAGGTAGAAACAGATCCGGCTAAAAGTAGTAATGATCTCAGGGGAGAAAAGCCATGTTTTGTAAATATTTACTTTTTCCTATGCAAAACATAGTATGACACAATGAGATTTTATTATTTACATATTGCAGACATAACCGGAATGACCAACCGGTGAAAGAATCCCACGACCCACACTCCAGACTGCGCGCCGGCACTCGCAGAGCCGCCCCGCATTATGACAGAAAGGCCCTTTGAGGCTAACTACATTTTAAACGGACATTAGCAGACTACATAGTTGGGCAACAGAAGACAAGGCATAAAAATACAAATTGCAGGCCTAATAGAGCCTTGTTCTGTAAAAGATGAAGAGCAGGAACCTGAAAACCTGTCCGCTGTGAGAGGTCTATGGGAGCAGGGGCCACACCTTACGAAGCACACCTGCAGTGCTAGTGACGGCGGTGGGGAACGGTGAGTAGACACTGGGAGGTTATCATACCACAAAGAGTTCTGAAAACAAGAACACATGAAACGCACAGGTATTCAGGTAAGTACTGGTCTACAGGAAGGTAAAGAAACTTGTTTTTACAAATTGCTGATTACATACCAGAGACCAACTGCCGGCCGAAGGAAGTAAAGAATGAGACGAGGCCCCTGCCTGTGAGGTGACAGCTCAGTTCGGGAGACGCAGAACGGCAGTGCCAGCCCAGGGCACAGTGACAGACCCAAAGTGTGGGGAAAGGACCACAAGTCACTTGACGACTTGTGCAGACGCACACAAGAGCGTGTGTGCAGAATGGCCCCCACGCACACTTTTAGGGGCCAACAGTGAGAATGAACCCACCCGAGCATCTGTGGTAACATTGTTCGCTCAGCCCAACTGGTCTTAAGACTTTCAGGTGACGCTACTGTACCCTCCCGTCTTCCAACAGGGACTCTTCAAAGGAACCCGGTTTTCAGTAGGTGATGTTTACGAGATTTCTGAGTCATCCAGGGGTGTGCAACCCGCAGCCCAGGATGGCTATGAATGCGGCCCAACACAAAATCGTAAATTTACTTAAAACCCCCTTTTCGGCTCATTCATTTTTGTCAGTGTTTGTGTATTTAATGTGTGGCTGAAGACAACTGTTCTTCCAGCGGGGCCCAGAGACACCACAAGGTAACCTCTGCCAGGAGACATTTATGAGATTTCTGAGTCACCGAGCGCAATCTAACGACCTCAAGGAAAGCAGAAGCACGAAGCTGCCTGGTTCCAGAACAATCGGATGTCACAACTGCCAAGTTCACTTCTGCTCAAACTATTTTTGGGTGCGTCATTATGGTGACAACTGAGGTCATTGATTTTGGTTGGTTTCCACCTTAACTGTTCTTCCTTCGTTGTTTCGTAAGACATCAAAAGACCCCGTTGCACTGTCGACAGCTCACTGAAACTCTGAACATCGAATTGAGAACAAGGGAGAACAAAAGAGGGAAAGACACAAGGCCGATCATTTCTTCCAATGTCGCCTGGGGGCACTGGCCTCTAGGACGCACTGGAGGCAGGTAAGTGAGGTCTGATGCCATTTTTGTTCTAGACTGAGACTCACTGGATTTCCTCAGTCAGAAAAAAATCACACTAATCAAATCATTCCATTATTTAAAGGCCCGTATCCCCAACTGCCCCCACTCTGAAATCTGACTTAACAGTCTTATTTTTAAAGTATACGGTCTATAAAGAATTTACCCTTTCTTATCCCATTTTACCTCTTAACCAGTCTGTAAGGCACATAAGACAGGTACTAGTTGTCCCACTGGCAAAATCCAACAGAGGACAGGAATCTGCACCACTGTAAAATAAAGCACTTGAATACTTTTCATCATGCTTAGCTATTCAGGAAGAGCTAGGAAGTGGGTCTGAGTTATTTAGCCACACTTGAAGAATCAAATAATAACAAACAGAATTTGGAATGTAAAGGCATTCCTTTTGGAATGAAAAATACTTTACTTCTGAAGTAAACTGCCAGTACGCCTCCATCTCTTAAGCAGGAAACTACATAGCAATCTAAAAACCTCATTTTAAAATAGGTATAAGATAAATTCAGGTATATATAGGAGCAAACTGTTTTAACAGCAGGAATCAATTCCAGAATACCTTAGAAACTTTTCCTCTACTGCAGTACCAACTGTTAGTGGAACAAGTGTTCTGCTGGAGTTCAGAGACTTTATTTAAGAGGAAAAAGCAAGATAAGTTCCCCTACTTAAGCACTTTGAAACTTTCTTTTAGTCAATAAAACAACTCTCATTAAGTAAGCTGATTATGCATAGTCATCTTGATTTCTTGGCCATTCCTGTATTCTTTGTGGCTACAGGTTTACCCTGTTGTTTGGCTGTTTTATGGATATTAAAAATGACACCATATCTAATAAGTACAATAGTAATGAGCCCATAAATGTTTAGTAACATATAATTACCAACAGAAACAAAAATTTAAAAAGCAGTGAGAAAATGATAAATGCTAGAAAGCATTTTAAGAAGCCAAGGGCCCTTAAATGCAGACAAATGGATGGCAAGTCACAGATGAGAGCTGTGTGGTGTGGCTTCTAGGCTCAGACGGAAGCTTGTGCACTGTGAAGCAGTGGGCACACACTGCCAGGCTGCCCAGGAACCGCCCAGGACACGTAGGTGCTCATCAAAGAAAAGAGGCACCTGCCTCACCAGGTTTCCTCCCATATATGCAAAACTACCCTACCTCGGAAAAGATGTCAGTGTTATACCAGGGTGGGGAGTAACACTGATAAAACCTTAAACTACCAAGGACAGGATCTTCACCCTATTTAGCAGGGATGTACCCTGGGACTGAAAACAGCAAATGCTCAGCCCTGGCTGGTGTGGCTCAGTGGACTGAGCGCAGAGCGCAGGTTGAGAACCAAAGGGTCACCAGTTCAATTCCCAGTCGGGGCACATGCCTGGGTTGACGGTCACGTCCCCCGTGGGGGCCGCATGACAAGCAACCACACATTGATGTTTCTCTCCCTTTCTCTCTCCCTTCCCCTCTAAAAATAAATAGATAAAATCTTTAAAGAAAGACAAAGAGCTAATTACCTGAAGGTTAAGCAAAGGAATCAGCTCTGATTCCAGTGTCAGAAGTAATTTAACTCTGGATCTGTCCTATTATATATTAGTTTTATATGATTAGGTTCAGGGATTTTTCAAAAGCCTTTTATTAAAATGCCCACAGAAAATAACAGATTGGTCATTGTGAGTTTGAAACTGTCCTTATTCCCCTGAAAACACTTTTTACGACCAAAGTCTTGACTGTAATTCGTTAGGGGCACGCCTCCCCTTCTGGTGGAGGAGTCACTGACAACACTAGTGACTATTTGTCCAATGAGTCTGAGTGGATACTGGACAGCTGTTACCACAGTACTGGGTTAAATTAAAAATAGAGCTCTTCCTTCAAGAGGTTATGAATAACAAAGTGAAGACCACTTCTGTTGCATAATAATTTGAAAAATCTGACAAGTGCTGTGTAATACTTTTAGGAAATGTGTCTCTCTTCGCTGATCCTTCACTACTGGAGGACTACGGCGAATCCTGTTCATGGTTTCCCCTGGACCCGGTCCCTCCGCACCCACTGCAGAGGCCCTGTGAACACACCACATACACAAGGAGCGCTCTGGACACGACGCGTTACTGAAGGCGTGGAGAGTGTGAGCGGATGAGGGAGCAGCACGAAACAAAGCTGGAGGGCAAGTGCCCACCAGACAAGGGTGTTGAGCAGTTTGCATTCTGACCACGCAGGGAAGCAGCCCGTGAAACCCCGCACTGGGAGTGGGGTGACGCTTGTTATCACACAGAAAGCTCTAGCTCCAACTAGATGCAGGACTGCCTGGATCTAGTCCAACAGTGGAGACAGAACCCGAGAGAACGAGGTAGTGAAGGTATCTAGTGAAGGCGTCGGGGCAGGGAGAGACCGGGGAGAGACCGGAGAGTGGAAGGAAGGGTGTGCAGCCCCCAGGCCAATGAGGCCATCTCCACAAGGAGGCGGTGGGGGGCCTGTCTTGGGGCAGAGAAGGGCACGCTGCAGTTGGGAAAGCCTTCTGTGTGACAGGGACATCGGCCACTCTGGGGCCGTGTGGGATGGGGGAGATCGGAGTTCAAAGCTGGCAGCCATCTACAGAGTGACCCCACTGGCAATGCTCCCTGGAGACACAGGGGACAAGAGTGCCCAAGAAGAACGCACTGGAGAGAAGATCACTCTACAAAGTATCTGCCTTTAGTGAAAGCTCTGAAGAGCAAGCAACAAGTGATCAAATAAATAATTGGCAAACTCATTACTTTTGTCCTGAACTAATTTATTTGACTAAATCCAGATCTTTGTACTTAAGTCTTGACTTCTTGCCAGCTTAACAGCCATTTGTCAACAGAAGTCTGTGAAGTGAATTGGTCGGCGGTCAGTAAATGAGTCTTGCAATCTCCACAAGCGTGTTGTAACTCCATAGACTCTGAATCCAGGAATTGAAGTGTTTCACTTCAACAGAGTGTACTGCCATTGCCATCAGGTGAACTCACAAAACAAATTAGTATCACAAAGTAAATTTGTAAATCTGTTGGCTTGCTCAGAGATATATTCTACAAAGTGGTTAAACGAAATAAGCTGATGCTATGTCAGTTTAAAGGCAAAACTTTAAAAAATGATTCAGTTTACATTTAAAATATACATTACAGATTAAATGTCCCCCCCCCACAAAAGGCCTAAAAGTTAAGAGAATGTAAAAACACCTATGCTTATGTAATTCCGCACTCCAGGATTCAGAGCCATTCTCATAAAGGAGGAGTCTATTTCTCACAAGTGTGACTTTTAAAATTAACTTTCCAACTCAGTTCTCCAAAACAGAAGGAAAGTAAGGCATAAGACGAGCCACCAAATAAGCTTATCTGACACAATCTTAACAATCTGGATCATTAATACACTATTAAATTTCACTAATGGTAGTATCTGAATAATTTTACTAATAAATATCACAACACTTGAAATGTCAGGAGAAATTAAATGTAAGGGTTAAAATTACTAGCAAATTAAACAAAATAAGGAACATAGGGTTTTCTTAACTTTTTGTCAATCCAACTTCAATGTTCAGTAACACGAAGTGAATGGGTTAAAAACGCTCTGCCTGCACGCGAGGCACATGCCGCGCACTGACCAACAAGCAAAGGCCCAGCAAATGAG
Source organism: Sturnira hondurensis (assembly GCF_014824575.4). NCBI lineage: Eukaryota > Metazoa > Chordata > Mammalia > Chiroptera > Phyllostomidae > Sturnira > Sturnira hondurensis. The sequence goes on along the minus strand of NW_028072798.1, from coordinate 8,845,449 downwards.
TTAAAGGGACTTATGAAAGCAATGAACTACAGAAAATACAGTGAGAAATCACTCGCCTATTTTCCTATTAAATAATTTTAATTCTTTAATAAGCTTATATTTTAAATTAATTTTTGAGTATCTGTGTAGAATATCAATTTTTGAGTATCTGTGTAGGATATCATACATTTAATAAAAACATGTATTTTTTAAAAATCAAAATGCATTATCCCAGCCAGTGAGCAGCACATTTACTTAAGAAATAGAGACATTCATATTTAAGAATAAACAGGTACAAGCAAAAAAAAAAAAGAATTATATGATAAATTCAATATAGTATGAGAGATGTATGAAATACAAGATTAAACAGAAGGGCTTCTTACAGGAACTGCAAAAATATTACTTAGGAAATAAGATGGGACCCCCACCAAAACAGAATTATCTCCTGGAGGGCAGGGACCTTGTAGTACAGGCTTCACCTGCTAGTTGAGTGTTCTAGGAACCCACCTGGACCAGTGTGCCAGATGGTGTTGTTGTGAGTGGCTGCATTTGGCTTAAGTGGGGTTTTTTTTTTTTGGAAGATTCAGTGCATGTGCCCATTTCATGATGGGTGACTCATGAGCACACCTGCCCACATCACGCTAGGTGTTCAGCAACTTTTTACCCTGCCATACCCTCCCTATTCATGTATCTTGCCCAGGGTGATGTTTCTTTGTTTTCCTAGATGAAGAAATTCCTCAAAGGGAAATGTGTTGCTGATGTGGAAGAGTTGACACAAAAAATGGCAGAAACACCAAAAGGCATCAAAACTGGTGAGTAAATTTAGCCCTGGCCGGTGTAACTCAGTGGACTGAGTGCCAAACTGTGAACTGGAGGGTCGCCGGTTCAACTCCTGGTTGGGTACATGCCTGGGTTGTGGAACAGGTCTCCAGTCGAGGGCATGTGAGAGGCAACTGACCAATGTATCTCTCTTTCCGTCCCTTTCTCCCTCCCTTCCTCGCTCTAAAAATGAATAAATTAAATCTTTAAAAAATCTGACAAGTTCAAAAACTGTTTTGAACAGTGGGAAAAAAGTCTTGATGGTTGCAATGCATGAAATAGTATTTTGAAGGTGACTGAAGTTTAAATGTTAAGAATACATACGCATTTTTATAAACAAATTCCATTGTTTGGGTCCCCTCTTGTAAACACATACTGCCCTATCATTCTATGCCCAGAATCTGTTTTTAAAATATTTGCAACACCACAAACTTTAGCCTATCGAAAATGTCAATCTAGACAACATTTTATGTGTCGAGAATCTTACTCCTCAATGGATCCTTGTAAGAATCAAAGGAGGACATTTTTCGTACTGAGTTTGCACTGAGAGAGCTCACTCAACTACCCAAGACAAGGCCCACTGTGTTAGGATCACGGAGGGGCTTCACCAAACAGCTCTGCAGGCGGGAGAAAGCTCCCTGCTGGTTTTGAAAGCCCCACCCCCTGGCAGAAAGCATCAGGGCTAAAACCAAAAGTCCAGAGAGCTTGCACAGCTCCCAGTGATCTATACGATTCTGGTACGCCAGCGACTGAAGCCTTAAAGACTATATACGCTTAAAGACTTGTCACACTTCTGCATATATCCGTATGAATTGCTTTCCAAAGCTATAGAACTTTTGTTTGTGAAGATGATGCTAGTTGAAATGATGCTATTGTGGCTGCCCCAATGCAGAATAAACAACAAGCCATAATACAAATTGGAGTATAAAATGATACTGATTTAAAATCAAATTAAATTTTATTCAGCATTGTCCCTCTTTGCAAAAAAAAAAGTAATCAGTCCACATCCATTTCTGCATGGGTTTTTCGCACAGCACATTTCCTAAAGCAGTGAACACCCACTCACTCCTACCGGAGTGCCTCACACGCAGTCAACAACTTGGAGGCCGCTTGGGTCCCAGGGGTTCACAAACTCTCTAGTAAGAACGTCCATGACGGTCTTCTAGAAAATCTTATCTCTCACTGGGTTAAGTTTTATTAATTTACTATAGGATTTCAATCAGACTACTTTGATGTGCAATTGTACTTTAAGGAGTAAAGATTAATATGTAAACAACATATTTACTGTACTTTCAACAACAGTGTACACCTTCCCATCTGAATCAGTCCTTTTGCATACCTGTATCTCCTTGTGAAACATTTTTGAAAGATCTACATCTTCAGGCTACAAAAATCATATGAAACTGAAACCTAATGGCTTGAAAATGTTAACGGACTTCCACATAGATCTCATTTTATTTATCATGAGAATACTGTACGGATATTCTCAAAGTTTTAAGTACATGTAAGTCTAAGAGTTTTTTCCAGAGGGCACATAAACCACTGATGCAGGAAAGAGGGCCCTGGCTGCTCTCTTGAGGCCCGGGGTGGGGACGGGGGCGGGGGGGGGGGGCGTAGGGAGGGTGGTGGGGTTGCGGGGTGCTGGCCCCACCTCAGGCATTTGGGAGCAGTGGCTCACTAGGAAGCTGCCACACTGGGGCCAGTTCTCCTGAGAGACAGGGAAGGCTGAAGCTGCCTTTAAAATACTTGCCTGCAATCTGTATAATCTAGTTTGTGAGCTGAGAGTACTGTTTTCCCCAAGACTCTGAATGTTCGTCTTACTTTGTGAGACAAATTTGACAAGATACAGATTTATTACACGTATTGAAAAAAAATTAGAGTAAATGTTGGGTTAAGGTTTATGAAAACAAAGAATCATTTTACTAGCATCATTTGAACATAAAAAATTAAGTTAGGGAGGGAAAGTTATAGGTAGCGTTTTCTCTTCTCTTTCCTCCAGAGATTCAGAGCAAAGTATCTTTTCTCCATTGTGCCTGTGTCACTCTATTCGGTGAAAAGGAACACCCTGGGAATGGACCGTCAGCTTGAGAGCATGGAATGGCCTGCTACACAGTCCTGCCTGCATGAGAAGAAGCCAGGACTGGCTCCTTTCAAACCTGTAATTTATGAGTTTATTCAAACCTGCCAAATTGCTTTAAGTAAACGCCTCTCACATTTGAAAATTCTCGTGGCAACTCATTGAGTTCGGCAGATGGGCCAACCCCAATCCAACCCTTTTATCCTGCAGCTAAACCATCACAACAGCAATTCTCCTCCGCCACTCTGAAGGGCCTGCTAATTGCTGTCCTCGGGTCCCTAGACAGATTTCCCATTCAGATTGGAAGGGCTGTGCATGGTGAGAAACGGCAGCGACACCTTTCTTTACATGAGAGATGGTCTCGCATAACACATCTCTATCAAGGAACGAGGCCATTTCAGTTAGACAGATGTCTTTTAAAATTCTGCCTTCCTCCTCCCCCAATAAAATGAAAAGGAGGCCAACACCAGCACACATTTCAAGTACTGATACCTTGGTCTGAAATGCAGAGCCACCAGTTCTGTAAACAATCCAGTTAAAAATCTTTATCCATAGACTAGTATCTCTAGAGTCATTATCTCTCTTCCTAACTTACTTTTTACCTATTTTTATATATTTTTCAGCTTATAATCAAAACACAATTAACTGAGTCAAATGAATACGGCATTAGACAGAAACGAATGTTCAGACACATGAAAAGCAAACTTAAAAATACTTTGTGATGGATCTCCTCTCTACTATTCTCTCAAATTTTGATGACCTTGACTTCTTACAGTTTTTAAATAAGTGAATTAAAATTATTTTTGTTTTGAAAAATATCTTCAAATTTCATACTATTCCTTGAAATAACTGGCAACAACCTTAAATTTCAAAACCCCCATCTGGAAATTTGACAGAATGTATCAGATTGATTATTTAGTCTACTATTATTGAACTCTATGTATATAAATGCTTTCATAGAGAGATCGCTACACATTCAAAACTGACTCATGCCCTGGCTGGTGTGGCTCAATGGGTTGAATGCCATCCTGCAAACGGATAGGCCCCTGGTTCATTCCCTGTGCACACGCCTGGGTTGCAGGCCAGGTCCAGGTGCTAGAGGCAACTGATTGATGTTTCTCCCTTACATGGAAGCTTCTCTCCCTCTCTCCCCATATCTATAAAAATAAATAAATAAAACCTTTTAAAAAACCACCAATTCATGGTCAAGTTCTCAAATACCTATAAGTAAACTTAAAGAGAAAATGAAAGACCAAACAAAAGGACATAATTATACCTCCCATAAAGTACAAAAACCTCAAACGAAACACTCCGAATGAACCCTTTGGGAATGGCAGCGTCCTATGTGTCCCGGCTGTCCTCAAATCCGATACCGTAGTACCACAAGTAGTTTCGGCTCCTCATCTAGTCTATCCAGGAGAGTATCCTGCCTGACCAGAAACCTTTTACCTCACTCCTAGGGAAAGGGAAGAAACAGTGAGAGAGGAGATTTAGGGAAGTGGCTCTTGCCTCAACCTTCTCCGTCTTCCTACTGAAACAGCCCAGCACAGCATCCCCCACTTCTACTTCTCGTGTTTTTAGGTTCTTTGGAGAAGATCAGAAAAGACCATAGAATACATATCCATAAGGTCCCAGTTAGCGAATACAAAAAATAGCATGTATCGTTTTCTAACTCCCTGAAGTGAGAATTGAAAGAGAAATGGTATTTAAGACCTGAGATGGTAGGTGCTAACCCACGGTGGGTGATTGAGGAGTGGGAGTGGGAGAGAGGGAGAGGGAGAGGGAGAGGGAGAGGGAGAGAGAGAGAGAGAGAGAGTGTGTGTGTGTGTGTGTGTGTGTTGGGGAGTGGGGCAATGTACAATGTTTTAGTAACATTAATATGTGGTTTTCATAATTTCCTTATCATGCCACTGAAAACAAAAGCATATATTGAGATCAGAACTAGCAATAAGGATTTCTTTGGTAAGTAACAGAATTACTTTCTTTTGGTGGGTGCATCCACCCTGTGACCAGGAACTGAAGCAGTAACTGATGTGGTCAATGGTGTAGTTCAGGTAACTGGTCTATGTACCATATAAGAAAATAAGAGGGAAAAAAAGAGGAAACATGTGTCTTGCACTTCTACATAATTAAAATAGTAATTATGACCTTCCAGGGATTTCTAAGGCAAATTGAGCAATCACAACCCCATTTTACAAACAAAGACAGTCCCTCACTACGATTTGTGTAAATCTTACTGCATCTGCCATCACTTTTAATAATCTCAAATGCAGGACTCGCCACCCCTAAAATGCATGTACACTAATCCTATCTCTGTGAATCTGTATCTGGAACTTCTAGTCAAGTCTCACCAAACCGCACAAAACCTTCTTCCCTAAACACCCAGCTCACCTCGCTTGCTTCCTGTGAACCCCTCTATCACTCTCTGTGATGCTGACGGCCACCTACGTGCTGCTTGGATACTATCTGCCCGGAAATTTGCTGGAAAACAGAACTGCAATTCTGGGGGGAAACAGACTTCAACTTTAATACAAGAGGGAAGCTGCCATTATACAAAATACGACTGAGCTCTTTTACTGATGCCAAACTCTGGTCATATAGGCTGTGTAAGCTAAACAAACACATTAAGTATAATACTTGGCAATGCATGTGAGTACACCAAATTAGGATGCATTTCAGTGAGAGCATGGAGAACACACTAGTGTGTATATTTTTACAATGAATGAATGGAGATCTTCAGACACCTCTTTCAGTGATTAACAAAACTAGGGGGAAAAGCAGATTAAAGAAAAGAGAAGATCTGAACACTTTCAACCACCTTCACCTAGATGACATTGGCATTGCACATTCACAACTACTGAAGAATATCTGTGCTTGTAAGTATGCGTGGGGTTCACAAAAAAGACCACATGCTGGACTGTAAAAAAATCCTAAGTGGATTCAAAATGACTTAAGATGTTATAGAATACATTTTTTTTTGTGCAGAACAGAATTAAATTACAGATCAGTCACAGTAAAACAGAGAAGTCCCAAATATTTGTAAATATTTGCTCATAATCCACAAAGAAATCATGGAAGAAATTAGAAAACGTGTTGAACTCAATGGTAATTAAAATGCAATACAACATTATTTGGGGGGATGCAGCTAATGCATTATTCAGATAGAAAGTTAAACCTTTAAAAGACAGGTCTCAGAAGTAAAAAAGAAAGGTCTCAAACCACTAATGTCACACCTTTAAGAAGAATGCTAATAATATTGCACCAAAATCAGGTAGAAGGAAAGTATAAAAGGAGAAATTAAAAACAATAAAAAAGTAACACATAGAGAAAATCAACAAAAACAAAAGCAATAAAATTAATAAAGCTCTCAGAGCCAGAACGATCAACAGAAATAAGAATGAATGAAACAGGGAGCTCTGCTCCAGACTTGAACTACCCTGAGATAAAAATGGAATGTCACGAACCGCTTCATGACAAAAACCTTATCAACTTTGATGATATAGACAAATTCCCTGAAAAATACAAAAACAAGAAAATAGTCAGAAAAGTTCAATATTTTACAAATAAATTAAACCTATAATTAAAAGCGTTCTCACAAAAGCATACAAGGTAAGCTCTACAGATCACAATATTTGTCTTATAAAAGATTCCCAACACATCCAGAAAACTGTTAGACTGGGTTGGTCAAAGAGTCTATGCTTTTTTCCCGTAAAATAAAAGACACACTTTTCATTTTCACCAATCACTGCACTGATCTGGACATTCTGAGCATGTTGGCCATCTCCCGCATCCCATGCACCAGAATGCTGACTGTCCTCAATTGACACGTTGACCCGATCGCCGTCTGCTGCAGCAGCGCCCCGTGAGCAATCTCCGGCACAAACTCTCGCAAACCACTCTGACACGTTCCATCAGTCAGGGCACCTTCTCTATACACAGCACAAACCTTCTTTTTTTTTTTGCATTTCAGTTGTGTTTTTACTTTTCTTGAAATCATAAAGGATAATGTGCAGAAAATGTGTATTTTCTTGCATTTTCAGTATCAAAATGGCTACACAAAAATTCACCAATACTAATGAGTTTTTTTAATGCACACTTACATGACCAACAAAACCGTTTAGAATGAAGTTAAAAACAACTAAGTGCTACCAGACCCATCTTCTGAAAAAAGCCAAACAAACTTTTTGGACAACCTAATAAACTCAGTATAAAAGAAGACAATAAAATAGATGTAAACAGATACTTCATGAAGGAAGATACACCAATTACCAAAAAGCACATGAAAAGATGCTCAATCTCATTTGTCTTTAGAGAAACGGAAACCGAAACCACAACAGGTGACAGGATAAAAAAACTGTGGCCTATCAATGCGGTGGAATGCTAATTGTCAATTAAAAGGACAACCCACTGATACATGCAACAGCATGAATGAACCTGGAAAAAAAGCCATGCTGATTCCAGGCACAAAATAAGTTCCCTTTAAGGGAATTCAGAACAGGTAAACTGCACGTATACAAAAGCTGACCTCTCACAACCAGACTGGAAAGGTGGGTGCCAGCAGCTGGGAGGCGAGGGAAAGGGCACGGAGATGGTGGCCACAGGGTACAAACGTTCAATAAGCAATGAATGAATTAGGAGGAACCAATGCATAGCACAGTGATGACAATTAATGACACTGTATTGTATTCTTGAAATCTGCTAAGAGAGTACATCTTTAAAAATGGTTAACTATGTGAAATGATGGATATGTTAACTATTTCACAATTTCTACTGTTTATCAAATCATGTTCTATAACTTTTGTCAATCATAGGTCAATAAAACTGAAAAAAATTAAGTTTAGAAAAGGCAAAAGTAACCCCAGTACTTGTCTGGGGGCAGTCGGAGAAAGGTCATTAATTTATAGAAAGACTAAGGGAATGTTTGGGATGACAGAAATCTTGATGAAGTAGTGATTATAAGTTCATACAGGCTCAACTTAAAACTCTATACTTAAAATGAGTGGGTTTCATTGTATGTTTAAAAAAGAATGGGAAAAAAAACCGTAAGAAGAGTTTTCTTCCTTCATGTCTTCAAAATACCTCCATTAGAAAAAATAATTTACCCTGGCTCGTGTGGCTCAATGGACTGAGCACTGGCCTTAGAACCAAAGTAACCAGTTTGATTCCCAGTCCAGGGCACGTGCCTGGGTTGCAGGCCAGGTCCCCATTGAGGGGCATGCAAGAGGCAACCACACATTGATGTTTCTCTCCCTCTCTTTGTCCTTCCCTTCCCCTAAAAATAAATAAAATCTTTTTTTAAAAAAGAAAAAAGAAATGTAGCTTAACTGCACTTAAATCAGACCTGATGGTTCCCACATTACTTCTCAGATTATCTCTAGAACACTAAATGTGAAGTATTCTCAGAAAAGATTCTGATGGACAATTAAATTTGGAATGGTTCCTACCAGAGGTTCACAATCCTTACTAGCATACTAGAGGCGTTCTTTACCCGAATACCTATGGAAAAAGGTCTCACAGAATACAATTAGACAAATGCCAACTGCTCTAAGGGTCTCACATGAAGTAATTTTCTGTGCTGCACAGCCCTGAAACACAGTCAACCTGGAGTAAGTGTCTGTTAATCTGAACATAACACTAGCATAGCTACACTTGGCTAGGCAACAGGCATTTCAAACGTTCTAGGCCCAAAACTAAAGTAATAATCCCTTCAGTTTTATCCTACCAACATCATCTTCATCAAGGTAGTAACATTATATACTTCCAGTTGTTCAGGCTAAAAACTTTGATGTCATTCTTGATTCAATGCTTTCTAACACCCCACAGACAGTCCACTAGCAAAACCTGCCAGCTTCACTTTAAAAAATACACTTAGAATCAAACCATGCTTCACCTTGGCCACGATGGCTACCCTGGCCCCACCCATTATCATCTCCCATTTGGATTAATGCAAGAGGCCAGAAATTGGCAAACTTTGTTTGCAATGAGCCAGACAGTAAATGGCTTTTCTGGGCATAAAATCTGTGCTGCAGTTACTCAATTCCTCCGCGGGAACGCAAAAGCAGCCACAGACACGGTGTACATGAATAAGCATGGCTGTGTGTACGTAACATTTGTTAATGAATAATGAAGTTTGAAGTTCATATAAAGTGCTGTTTTCCTTTAAAATATAAATTTTAAGAATTTTTAAAAGCCTCTTTTAAAATCTATTTTAACCTTTTAATCAATTCAAAGACAAATCATTTTAAAACCAAAATGGTCATTAGATGACATCCGATCCAGTCTCCTTGTGTAAACGAGAAAACAGACACAGAGAAGTCTGCTCACTTTCTCAGAGGCGGACAGCGGCCGCACTTTGTCGTGGACAATGTGCCCCCACGCTCCGGCACTCTGCATACACACTGCACTCTTAGTTCCCCCCATCTGTAATGCGCATCCTTATTTTCATCTCAAAAATTTGGGCAAAATGTGTGCATTACAACACAGCAGATTTCTAACCGAATGTTCTTTCCACGTTAATAATTTTTAGAACTGAAGTAGCTTACAAAATGATACAGATTTTACTTTATATTTAACTTGTTTGTTTATATCCCTTAACAAGACCTATCAAACAGAATTTACATAAAATTATTTTTTTACAAGGAGTTAATCCTGCCAGCTAAATGGAAATTTTTGTAATTTTTAAGTTTACTTACAGAATAGACTACCCGAGAAACAGAGAACAGTAGACCTTCTCCTCTTTTATGTAGATGTCAACCAATTTCTGTTAGAATATTAACAGTATTCCCAGTTTTTTTCAATAGAAAGCTGGAGCCCACATTTCCATATATTTTACTAATATAAAAATTTTAATGTCTTAGAAAACCAATACTTTAATTTTCCACTGGACAAGATGATACTGTGGTAGGAGCTCAAACACTGTTTCTGAAGCTGACAGGTTTCTGAGACCAGGAAGACAAAAGGGGCGGGGGACTGGGCAGGCTAGCTGGCAAAAGTGCAAATGGAGGGTTGGGAGGGTGAACACAAAGGTGCCTGGCACATTAGTAAAAGTGAGCTCTTCCTTTTGCACAAACACACACACACACATTTTGTCACACCATGGGAAAATCCGCAATGGGAAATTAACCTTTCTGTGGGAGACGATGGCACGCCAGGAGGGCACCCAGGTCCCACTGGCAACTCGACGTGCTGCTACTCACACGGAAGCACCAGGCACAGACTCTGCACACTCATTACTGCGCCCAGAAAAACCTTCCCACAAACGGAGGAACGCTTTCACCACCCTACTTATGCTTTACTTTGTGTGTGACAGAGTGATCCGAGGGTAGTGCTACTCTGGAAAAGCAGGCCGTCAAGTTGGCTCCCCCCATAAAAAATGAACAGGCTCTCCCACGTACACATGTAAGCAAATGTCTGTATTAGAGAGGTTATAGATTATTGTTGTATTTTACACATAAAATTTCTAACCACCAAAACAACCTATTTATTACAATAACCTTACAATAATTTAAAATTAAACTGAAAAAGGGGTTGGAGCCCAAATCTAAGATTTGGAATTACTACTTACTGCAGGTACCAGTAACTTCTTCACCTCTTCGACAGCTCTCTTCAGTTTGATCTCGGCTCTGTTTTGAGCATCCTCCACAGTAATCAGTACATGCAAATCTTCATTGAGATGCTCCCAGTTGGGCTTGCCTCTATTTTGTTCCTCCTAAAAAATTCACAAAAATCACTATTGCAATTTTTTCTTTTCAAAAAGGCGGCATATTTTTCACAATACTGATCTGTTGTCAATTATCTAAGCTATATTTGTGTCATTTTTCTATGACAACATTATAAACACTTTGCATTGTTTCCCTGACAAACCCAGCGGGTCACAGCCAAACCCACGCACACCGGGGAAGCACGGACTGCACACCGTGCCTGCAGCAAGAGGCTCAGGACGTGACAGTGAGCAAGGCCACCTGACCCGCTGTGCTCTTCTGTCCTACGTGGTGTCACCCTCAGGTCGTTGTGAAAAGCAGGCTGTTACTTCTATATTTTACTGTAAGTAAATAGGAGGTCATCAGGGTTAACCAGGAATTTAAGTTTGTCATTATCAAGGTCACATAGCTAATAACTTGCCAATTTAGGATCTCCATCAAACTTATGGAAACTCAAATTCAGTGATCCTTTCATTTTGTTATAATTACTTTTTAATAGCACTGGCTGAATTCAAGATTAAGTGAAGTATTTTATAAAAAGGCATTATGTGAGAGAAATGTCACCTGTTTTAAGTATTTCAAGCAGAATTTATGAAACTATTTTGTTATAATTGCAGTAAGAGAAACTACCTTTCCATCATTAGCTTACTCTAAAAAGAGTGAACTGTAAGGTCACTCTCCACCCTGTTAATTGTCTCCACCAGTAAGTGCCGGTTGAATAGAGAATGCCTACACCGCCTTCCTCGAAGAGTTCAAGCACCTCATGAGGTGGGGCTCCAGGCTGGAGACACTGCCCAGCTGTGAGGAGGCTGAGAAGCGGAGCTGGCCACTTGTCCCTTTCACCGAATACACAATAATGTCAGACCTGCCTCTTGAATTAACTTTTAGAAATAATACATTTAATAAATAACTTACAATGTACAACTTTAAAATATAATTTTAATATCAATGAGAATATAGACTTATTTTCAGTATAAAAATGGTATAAGAAATACACCTGTCTCAGTGCAAGGTACCATATAAGCAATAAATAACAGCACTTGTAGGTCTCTATTTACTAAACTGTGAGATTCCAATCAAATAGAACTGTTATACAGAACAGCTTTCTACTACAACTTGCATGTTTGCACGGCCATGCAAGAAAAAAAAAATCTATGTAGAGCTTAGCCAATAAAAATAGGAATAAGTTGTAACTTCTGCCTTTATTTCTGTTCAAATCATTACTACGAAAGTGCATCCAAATGTGAGGGGAAGTGAGAAACGAGGCAAAGCACAACATCCTTGGCAGGCCACTCACGTGCTTCCAAAGTGTGAACTCAGAGTCACCAGTGTGCTCACAGGTGTGAAATGTTTTGTTTTTTTTTTAAATTTCAAAGGCAACAGCAACTGTCGATACCCCAGAACGAAGGTCAAGAACACTCACATCAATACAAATACCTGACACACAAGTCATAGGCACACTATCTGGCACTAAATCAGAAGTTAACAGGCAGGCAAAGAGGCACAAAAATGTAACATACAAGAAACATATTAACTGAAACCAACCTAAAACTGACACAGATGTTACAGTTCGTTGAAAATGACACTGAAGTCTAGTGTGTGTGTGCACATCCGTCTGACAGAGAGAGACACCAATGCACAGATACTGATACAGAAACAGCTGAGAAATGTTTGTAATTCAAATATTTTAGAAAGGCCTAAGAATGAAAACTAAAATTATAAGTGACTCACCACAGAAACTTTTCTTCATCAGAGGACAAAACCAAATTTTAAAAGGCAAAGATGTTTTCTTAGATGACAGAAACAGAGAACAAACTTGCAGTATAACTTGACTTTATGCTTTATTAAAGGAATAAATTTATGAGTTGCAAAATGCCTTGGTAAATTTACATACTCAATTCCACAACTTAAGTGTCAGTTAAAAATACAAAAATAAAGACAATTATATTTATTGTAATGCTTGCTACAAAATAAGTTTTGCTTAGTTTTAAAAACTGTTGAAAGAAAAACTTTAAAAAAATTGGTGAAATTATAATTCAATTGTGTTCCTTCACTCCCAACTAACATTGTTCAAAAATATGAGGTCTGTCCAGAAGGTATCCAGCCATGTACTATGAAAATAGAGACATTTACTGAAGATAGAAGGTACAAAAAATATTGTCCATAGGACAATGACACCTCAGTCCCTTTCAAAGTAGGCACCTTGGGATCTCACATAGTCTTCTAATTGCCATCAGCTGCCCTGTCATATTTTCCTGAGTCTCACCAATGGTCTGAAATCTCTTCCCTTTCAAAGGTGATTTTAGTTTTGGGAGAAGCCAGAAGTCGCAGGGCACCAAATCTGGGCTGTCGGGGGGCTGAGTCACCTGGATGATTTGTCGTTTCACCAAAAAACACTGCATGAGACGTGATGCATGACTGGGCACAGTGTTGTGTTGAAGCCGCCAATCACCAGCTGCCCACAGCTGCAGCCTTCTAATCATCCGAATAGTTTCCACAGATAAATGTTCAAGCTTAACACAAGATTTGATGCAGATTTACTGCTCTACTGGCTCACTCATTTTGAATGTGACAAACACACAGTACTTATGTGCACTCCACAGCGTCTACCGCCCCCACTGACTAGTACAGTGAAGTCATCATTGTTTACACATGTGCAATCCAGGCCACTCTCCTTGGCTGCCAGCTTACATCGATATCACACAAACTTTTCTCATTTTATTAACAATGGCTGGATTTTCCTGGACAGACTTCGTATAGTAGCGTTTAAAATGTACAATTTCAGGAGAATGAGAAACAATTTAGATATTAGAAAGCAGACAGCTAAGTTAAGGAGGGACTTAGCCCAATCCAAGTGAGAAAGAACCAATTTACACTACAGATCCCTCCTGTGCCCGCAGAAAGGCAGGAAGAAACGTCAGCCATGGGGCACAGAGAGGGGGAAGGCTGAGACCGAAATTCTGACACTGAATTCTCACTGAAGAGCAGCCGAGTCTCCACGTCCTGCTCCCAAAGAGCTGGCTATCTAGCATCCCCTAGCCCTCGGCAAGATTAGAAATGTATTCCTACTTGCTGGGGCAGCTTGCTGGGGCAGCTTTGGGGCTCCTTACACACTGGAGTGGCGAGGTGTCCAATCTCCCCGTCACTCTGCACCCACAGCAGGGGACTGCCAGGACGCTCACTGGGGGGCAGGCGACTGGCGGACCTTTCGATGGGGAGTCTAACCAGCCCAACAAACAAAAGAACGAAAGCAACCCCAGAGCAGGGAAGAACTCAAAAATCTGCAGTTAAGAGAAGATACTGCATCCTTAAAACTAGTAGAAAATGCTCTTAAAGGGATTAAAAACATATTGGGTTGGTCAAATAATTCATTTGGTTTTAAGTAAAAATAAAAGATATTTTCATCAGTAACTACTGAACAATGAATGCATTCACCGTTTTGTTCCAGTACCTTCTGCCATCTTTCAGGCAACTTCATACCTCCATCTCCCCAAAACTTGATCATTTTTGAGCAAAGAACTGTTCCAGGTGCCTTTTGCAGTCTTCCAGGGAACTAAATTTTTTTCCATGAAGAAATTTTCATAAAAACCCAAATAAATAGAAATCTGAAGGTACACTGTCTGGTGGATACGGCAGATGAACCAAAACTTGCTAGCCAGGCTGTAACAGTTTTTGCCTGGTCATCAAAGAAACATGCAATCTTGCATTATCCTGATGGAAGATTACATGTTTTCTGTCGACTAATTTCAGACATTTTTCATAGAATGCTGCTTTCAGGTGGTCTAATTGGGAGCTTACTTGTTGGAATTAATCATCTGGTTTTATGGAAGGAGCACATAATAGAGGATTCCCTTCCAATCTAACCATATACACCACATCACCTGTTCTGTACTAGGCTCAGCCTTCGGTGTGGCTGGAGGTTCAATTTGCTTGCCCCACCAACTCTTTCCTTCCACATAGTTGTAAAATATCCACTTTTCACCATCGGTCACAACTTGTTTTTAAAATGGCATGTTTTTAAAATGGCATTTTAAAATGTTTTGTTAGTTACATTTCAGTAGAGAATTGCATGCTGAAATACCGTCAAGAATGTGGCTGCCCCTCCCCCCACCTCCCTGCTTAATTTATGTGGAACCCAAACATCAAAGTCATCAATATAACTAAGCTAGTACAAGTGATTGTCAATGCTTGGTTTCGATATTCTGAGTATGTGAGCTATTTCTAGTGTGGCATAACATCGACTGTGTTCAACTAACGTCTCAATGTGATTGCAATCTACTCCAGCTGGTCCACCTGACCCTGGAGCGTTGTCCAGTGAGAAGTCTCCAGCATGAAACTTTGCAAACCACTTTTGACACGTTCCTTTAGTCACAGCACCTTCTCCATATACTACACAAATCATTTTTTTGCGTTTCTATTTTTACCTTTCTTGAAATAATAAAGCATAATATGCCAAAAATGTCACTTATTTCCTTCCATCTTCAATATTAAAATGGCTACACAAAAATTCACCAATTTTGATAAGTTTTTTTTTAAGCTCATGCTGATGACAGCAGTCATGACACAATCTAACAGAACTGTTCTGAACGGAGTTAAAGACAACTGAGCACTACTAGAGCCATCCTATGGAAAAACCAAACGAACTTTTTGGCCAACCCAAAACCAATATATAAGAAAAAATGACACTAAAAATACGATACCAGAAATGAAAAGCTGGATAGAGTAGTTAGAGGATAAAACTTGAGGAATTCTCCCTCCCACTAGAAGCAAGGACAACAGACAGAAAATGATAGAATAGTATAAAAATTAGAGGTCTTCTCCAAGAGGTTCAGAAACTGAATGACAGATGTCTCACCAAGGAAAAGGAAGGAGAGAGAAAAATCATCAACAGAATACATAATTTTAAAATCAAACTGAACTGTAAGAGCTTTCAAATGAAAAGGGCCTACTGAGATCTTACCACAACTGAATAAATGAGATAAAAAAAAAAGAGTCGACTAGAAGCATGATAAGCACATAGTGTAGTAACAGAATCTCTTTAAAGAGTAGAAGGCTCAGGGGAAGGACAGTTAGACAACAAAAGGGGGAGAAATCCACGATTTCCATATCAGGACTTACAGAATTATGTATTTTTAAAAAGATTTTATTTATTTATCTTTAGAGGGGAACGGAAGGGGAGAGGGAGAGAAATATCAATGTATGGCTGCCTCTCCTGTGTCCCCTGCTGGGAACGGGCCTGCAACCCAGGCATGTGCCCTGACTGGGAATTGAACTGCGGTTGTTTGGTTTGCAGGCCCGTGCTCAATCCACTGAGCTACACCAGCCAGGGCGAATTCTGTATTTTTAACCTGTGACCATATCAGACTCCATTTCAGAGAAGGTTTTAAGATAATTTCCATTCTTATATTTATTTTATATTTATTACTTAATATAAATACAACATCTTTGTTTCCTTCTGTTTCTTAAATAGGTAATAAAGGAAATCTGGAATTGGCAAATACTATAGAAGTCTATAAAAACACTCGTAAAGGTTCTATTTCAGTCAAAAACACACAAGAATTAGAATAAGACTATAGGGGTGTCTCTCTGTACGCCAAAATACCTACATTAAGAATATACTTCCCACATCTCTAACTTCAAAAAATAATTTGGGACCAAAAAAAAGGTTGAAACAAAACAAAGAGAGTTAAAAGAATACACATGAAAAATGATTAACTCTTAGAATCAGGGGCTTATGAGGCATTAATTTTGTCTTAGTTACATTTTGATTAGTATTTCAGGAGTCAACAACTGAGATACTAATGTAGGAAAAAACAGCTCATCACCACTAATTACTGTACTCTCTGTTGTATTACTACTAATCACTATAGTATCTGCTCACGGCCACCCAAAGCAGCGTCGTTCCACGCTATGCACCAATAACCCTTCCCAGTACGAAGGCACATCATCAGTCCTCACCGCCGATCCCCAGACTCCACAACAGACTGCCCACTGCACGCACTCAGTCTCCCAACGCACTCTCAGTCAACACCTCCAAACTGCAGCTCTCTGTAGGTCCCTTCTCCAAACTTGTCCACGGTTTTTGTCTCAGCTATTATTAATCCTAAATTCCTTGAATAAATGTGCATTTTTTAAACCTGAGGATAAGACCAATTGACTTTTTAGAAAAATCTCTCCAATTCAGCCATAAGCTCACCTGTGTCTTGAGAGAGGCCATACACTCACCCACTCATTTCAATCCACACTAACTTCCGGTGCCAGGTTTTGCTCACTGCCCCACGAAATCCTCACACTCTCTCCACATGGTGTACCTCCATACCTGAATATAAATAAACTGGCCTGTTCCCAAACATGGATTCTGATACCTGTAGCTTTATGCAAGTTACCACTGATGTCCAGAATGTCTCTTCTTTAATATTGACTTTTATTTATCTTTTGTTTTAAGTATCATACTATAACTCAGGGTTGTAAGAGCTTGTCTTATTCTCACTATTCAAAAGCCTAGTCCCAGTTAAGTACCAGAACCATGGCTCACTTGATTTTTACACTCTTAACAGTATGTACACACTGGCTTTGCACTTATCTGACCTGAAAGCAAATATATACCAAATTCAACCACTGAGCTTGCGCTGTGGAGGAGCATCATGACAATCAAGCACCGACTGCACTGCAGCTTTCCCCACAGGGCTCTCCTGTATCAGCACCGTGTCTGTCTGTACTACACCAGACTGCTCACAGTCTCCCTTGCTCATACACTGTGGGTTAGTTCTGGGCCTGCCTCTTTCTGATCTCCTACTGAAGCTGCCATTCCATTTTACAATCCTTCATTCTTGTTCTCTTACTTCTCCTAGTCACCTCTCCCAGATTTCTACAGTAACGCTGCTGAGGTCTGATTTTCATATTCCACCTAAGACACTGCTTTGCCTTTACCACCTCTACACCTTGTTTCAATGTATCAGAAGAAGTATAGGGTCAAATTCTTTTTTAAACTACAAGACTAAAGTTGTATCTTAATATAACACAGCAAAGTGACAACAAAAACAAATATATGCAATTACTGTACATAAACATGTTCAAAGGACAAAACCACTGACCTTTTGATTTAAGGGTGGTTGAAATGACATGAGTCTTCAAGTCAATAAAATATAGCTTTATGTATATAATAAATTAAAGCTCAGTGGCATATAAAACAACTTTATAATACCCCCCCCACCTGAGTACAGAGCAGTTGGATACGATTACCACAGCACTTCATTATGGGTCTACATCCCCAAGGAGCACACTACTGGGACGCCAATTCCAAATAGCGCTTAGTCTTCTCAGGCGATGATAAAGAACGAGCTGAGAAGTGAAAACAACGACACGATGACAGTGACTCAACACTAACTGTTCTGCTGAGCCACAGACACGCCACTTCCTCCCATCCCCTAACGGTCACGAGGGCAGCCCCACTATTCTCGCTCCCAGGATAAAGTGTGTGTGTGTGTGTGGGGGGGGGGGGGGACGGGGCAGACCTGACCTGCCCACGTCACAAGCGGTAAATACACTGCAGGGCCCTATTTCAGAGCCTGCATTCTCAACGGCTCACTCCTAACACAGGACAGGACCCACACGAGAGCCCCGAACTTAATCAAATTTCTTCTAAATAGCCTCATATATTAGTAAAAGACCCAGAAACAGAAAACTGAGATCTTCAACCTTTAGAGTTTTTTCTACTCTATCATTTACCCTTAAACATTTTTTGGAAGAAATTCTAAGATTATCTTGTCCTCAAAGAATTTTAGATATGGTAGAACCACTGGATGCAGATAAAAAAACCAAACTGATTATTGGTAAATTTGGGTTTTTTTTTTTTAAACACTGGTTTATCTCTTAAGTCCACATCAAGTATTCTTTCCCAGTAAATGAATTCCTGAATGAGTCATATGAAAAAGAGTATCAAAAGCTAGCAGAGAAGCACTGGCTAAGAAAACCCCTTACACTCACAAAAATGTTGTTTTCCAGAATGAAAGAACTGCCTATCAAATTTCAATGACACAAATACATAAAAATGTAAGATTGTGGGCACTCACACAGAATTTCTCCCAAGACTCAAAGGGTAAGATTATTAAAACTAAAATTTGGTATTAATACTATATATAATTAACAAGTTAGGGATAATTATAGGTTCTAAGCATTACTTTTCAATAAAACATCGTCCATTTCATTTTGAAGCTGCTGTTTACAGTGATGTGAAAATATTTTGTAAAAATTCTCAACATTTGAGACTTATTTTTGATTTTTTTTTTTATTAAAAACGAACTTAAAAACTCAATGAGTCACTGCCCTGTGAAGTTTTAAATTATGCTCCAATTACAGGATCTGTTTGAACGAGAAAGCAATTCTGTAACATAAGGCATCAGAACACACTGATTGTCCCAACCCCTGCTGAGAGACTCTTTTAATTATAGATTTGTAGTCAAGCAAATGAGCACAAGACTTCTCTCCTACTGTGCTCTTAAATGTGAAAGTTCGTACGCCAAAACCTCCCAGACAGGAATCCAAATGTTATAGATTCAAGTAAACCAAGGTTCCAATAAACTCTTATGACTATATATCAATACATTTTAAGCCAAGTGATAAAGCTTTCCATACAACCATCTGCTGTTTAGGCAATGTTCATTAAGAAACTGGACAATGCCGTGGCTGGTGTAGCTCAGTGGATTGAGCACAGGCCTGCAAACCAAAGGATTGCAGTTCGATTCCCAGTCAGGGCAGATGCCTGGCTTGCAGGCCAGGTCCCCAGTAGGGGATGCACAAGAGGCAACCATACATTGATATTTCTCTCCCTCTCTCCTTCCCTTCCCCTCTAGAGATAAATAAATAAAATCTTTTTAAAAATCTTTAAAAAAAAAAAAAGAAACTGGACATAAAGTGATTTCACATAATTGCTCAACGACTCCAGTTATAAAATTGACCTAAAATTTTTTAGCTTGAACTGGAGTCCAACAATAATCATGCTTTCAAAGCAAATTATTTTCTATTAATAATGAAGATTAGAATAATTTTATATTCAGGTTGCTGAAATTATCTAGAAAAGTCTCTATAGGCAGCAGAAATGCAGTCAACGTTTACTGAATTCGGCACAATGAAACAATTTGCTGAATTCAAAGAACACTGTTGTCTTGGTCAATGCTCTTCCAAGGTGGAAACGAAGGGAGTATTCTCTCTGCTCCTTCACAAAACATCTACCTCCTACAGTCACAATACCGAAAGGCTGCCAGGTCACGACCTCCTTGTGGTGTTCATGTATTAATTCCACTAATTTAATTGTGATCAGTGCATGTTGAAACTAAACTTACATATTCCCAGTTTGGGACAAAAATGATGAGCGAAATTAAAATTACTCTAGATCAGAGCTTCTTGTAACATGCAAAAAAAAAAATTTGGACATGGCCATTTAAAAATAGACTGAGAACAGAAATAAAAATGTGGCAGAAAATTCTTACGGGAAACTTTGGCCCAAGTTACTGCTGCAAATATCTGAACCGCCTCTGAACACTCGCCTGTAAAACAAAGGTAAGTACAGCAGTCACACCCTAGCACAGAGACACGCTCTAAATGTGGATCCTGTGTGCAAAGCAAATGTAAGAGTGCCTAGGGTCTCCCGAGAGGTTTGAACAGGCTGCTCTCCATAATCAAAGAGGAACAAATGACTGTAGAAAATGAGATAAACATCAATATACAGAAGGGATAACAACTACAACAGCAAATAAACTAACATGATTAAAGGTAATAATTGAAAAAATTTGAAAAAGTACTGTAGGGATAAAGAGCACTAGCTTAAGATAACCTATTTTTAAATTCACTTAGTTAATAAAAATATATTAAACATATTAAATAAAAACTCCACATGATTTTTAAAATATAACTTTTAGAAGAAAGAAACTTAATGAGGACCCCCGGCACCTGGGGGCTGCTGACCTGAGCAGAGCTCAGCAGAGCGAAGAACTGGCGGGAGTGTCCCCCCCACAGGGTCTGGACGGGAAGCGAGGGCAGAAGAAGAGCTACAGCCCCAGAAAGAGGACTTGCCCCCGCTGATTTCAGGAAGGCGACACAAAACAGACGGAAAGAGCTCTAAAAGGGATTTATTTCGAGAACAATTAATGAGATAGAGAAAGTTCAAGTACTACTACTTCATAATAGCTTCATATTTACTTCTCTCTGCCTCAACCCCACACAGATCCAAACTTGCGCTTCTTTTATGATGTTTTCATTAGTGTTTGAGTATTTGTGTATTTGTCTTATTTTATACGTACACATATTTTATAAATGAAATAATGTGCCACACATAAATGTCCTACTAGTTTCTCAACGTATATACATGCACTACCATAATCAATTCATGGCTTTTTTTACTCATGCATTTTCTACACTCAACACATGCTAAACATTACTCTCCTTATATGTTAGAAACAATTTACCTAAATCCAACAAAATGTTTTTTTTATATAGTAAACACTTAAGAAACATCTGGGGTTGAATTTCTACATTATAAATTGAAAATAACAAGTAAATAAAATATACTGGGTACATGATTACTAAGCTCCTAAGCCATATGTTACCCTCTCCTGCATTTTACTTGTGTATTTTTCTACGTGGAGTAAGGGAAAAAATTAAATACCTGAAAAATTCAGTGCAAGATCTATTTTTTAAAAAAAGCAATCAGGTAATATCAAAACTATTTTACCTGCTTCCCACAAAATCAAAATGAAAACACACACACAAAATAAGGGCCCGAATCAGATGAACGAACTACAATTCCGAGCAAAGTGAGGACCGCCCTGAAGACCCACAGCCGGCCTGCCTGCTGCCCAGACGGCGCAGTTAGGGACAGCAAAAGCACACGGTCAGTCCGACAGCAGGCGGACAGCTCCCAGGTCTGTAGCTTTTAGCTGCTAATGTCCCGTTCGGTCCAATGTCAGCATGAATATTTATAGCACTCGCATTGCCCAAATATTAATGCACAGCTGCCTTCATGTAATCTTGAAACCACCAGTGACAAACAGCATTAAAAAGCCCCTAATTTTGTAGAACAATGACTTTAATTTATGACTGCCGATTTAGGAATCACATCTCCGTGAGGGAGTTTGGGAGGAGGAGCGCTGTATTTGGCAAGGGCAAGAAAGCATGTGATTTATAATTGTTTCACATTCCATGTGGTTTAAGCACCTATCAATTATTCACATGTATTGATAACTGGAGAGTTAAGTTTGCTCCAAATCCTAAATCATCATTTGCTCATTATGGAATCGAGTGCAAATGAAACGAACTGGTTACATGGAAAGGCAGCAAACAAGGTGGTCTGTCCTCCCTCACTGTCCTCCAGAGTGGACAGGGCACATAAAGTAGTGAAGAAAGGGCACAAAGTCAAACGCCAGCCTTGTTTCAGCACCTCAGCCCAGTTGTCTCTGTAACAATAAGCAACTCATTCATATAAACTCACTCATTTATTTAGTAAACTGACCTCTACTCCACAGAAAGCACTTTGCTAATAAACAACATACGTGGCAGGTAACACACAGACAAGCCCCCAAAGAACTTACAGGCTAACAACAAAGACATACATGAAAAAAGAAGTAACAGAGTAACTACTTATGTTTAATTAAGATGAGACATCAAAATTCACAATGGCATAAAAGTGTATACTACACCTGACTGATCCAGGTTATTATAATAACTATCCTCAGAAAATTTATTCCCTCATATGTAAAGGTTTGAGGGTTGCAAGGAGGAAATAGAAGAAAGGATTTTAAGACAGTGACTGGTTCATAATACCTTACACTCTAACATGCAACTTCTACCACCCCTGCTTAAAAGGAAGACCTCTCCTAGGGGGTCCAAACCCCAAGCTGGGCTCCTAAGCCTACAGCACCAGAGCCAGAAAGGAACCCAGATAACCAACAGCTGTGTCTGCCAGAGGCCGATGGCTGGAGATGCAGAGAGCCTCTTAAAGGGCTAATGCACAACATTTTGCTTGTAGCCAGTTACCCTGGGCTCCAGGAGAGAGAGGGCAGAGTGGACTTGAGATGCTTGAGAGTCTGGGGCTGGAGGATCTGAGGAGAGAAATGAAGGAAAAGCAACAGGATCCCTGTGCTGAGTCATGTGCTGCTGCCCTATACTGCAGGAGCCATCTTTCTCAGGCATAACTCCTCTCCAAATGGCATTAGCCTGAGAGGAAGCAAGAGCCCACCTGCAGGAATTACTCTGCCCTGCCCTGTGGTGCTTAAGCTCAGCTGCTGATCACTAGCTTCATTAGTTTAGCAACTGACTGGTTTAACTGCTAGTCAGTTTAACAACTAAGGCAGAAAATACAAAGAGGCAGCCAAAACAGGAAGACAAACAGACCACAAATGAAAGAACGAGAGAATTCTCCAGAAGAACTAGATGAAATGGAGACAAGCAATTTATCAGAGAACTTAGAGTACGATTATAAGGATACTCAAAAGCATGAAAAAAGACACAAAACTCATAAAAAAGGACCAGTCAGAAATAAAGAATGCAGTATCTGAGATAAATAATACATTGAAAGGAATAAACAGTAGGTGAGATGAGGCAGAGGATCACATCAGTCATTTGGAAGAGAAGGTAGAAAAAAACACCCAGGCAGAGCAGCAAAAAGAAAAAAGAATCTAAAAAAATGAGGAGCGCTTAAAAAACATTTTGGGCATGAAGCAGAACAACATCTGCATCATGTGAATACCAGAAGAAGAAGAGAGCAAGCAAAGGACTGCGAACCTACTTGAAAAAATAATGACTGAAAACTTCCATACTGTGGTGAAGGGAAAAGACACACAAGCCCAGGAAGCTCAGAGAGTCCCAGACAAGTTGGATCCAAAAAGGCCTACACCAAGACACATCATAATTAAAATGACAAGGCTTAGAAACAAGGAGAGAATCATAAAAACAGAAAAGTGGCCACCTACAAGGGAGCACCAATTAGACTGTCATCTGATTCCTCATCAGAAACATTTCCGGCCAGGAGGGAGTGGCATGAAATATTCCAGGTGATGAAAAGCAAGGACCTACAACCAAGGCTACTTTACCCAGCAGGGCTATCACTTAAAATTGAAAGAGAAATATGGAGCTTCCTAGACAAGAAAAAGCTAAAAGAGTTTGTTAATACCAAACCAGTACTGCAACCAACACACGTTAAAGGGCTTGCTTTAAGAAGAAAGCAAAAAAACAAAAACAGGAAAATCGTCTAACAATAAAATGGCACTACCTACATATCTTCAAATAACCTTAAATGTCTTTTGGCTTAAATGCTCCAGCCAAAAGACACAGGGTAGCTGAATGGGTAAGAAAACAAGACCCATTTAACATGTTGTCTCCAAGAGACCCATCTCAGATGGAAAGATACACACAGGCTAAAAGTGAAGGGGTAGAAAACATATTTCATGCAAATGGAAAAGAAAAAAAAGGCTGAGATAGAAGTACTTATACCCAACAAAACAGACTTTAAAACCAAGGGTACAGTAAAAGACAAAGAAGAACAGTGCATACTGATAAAGCGAACAACCCAACGGGGATATGACCCTAGTAAACATTTACGCACCCAACACAGGAGCTCCTAAATATGTAATGCAAATCTTGATGAACATAAAGGGCACAGATGAACAGAAATACAATCATAGTCAGGGATTTTAACACCCCAGTGACTTCAATGGGTAGATCTTCCAGGCAGAAGACCAACAAGGAGACAGCGGTCCTGAGTGACACACTAGACCACCTGGGTTTACTGGTCTCTTCAGAACATTTCACCCCAAAGCAGAATATACACACTTCTCAAGTGCACACAGAATATTTTCTAGGACAGACCACATGTTGGGACACAAATTAAGTCTCAGTCAATTTAATAAGACTGAAATGACATCAAGCATCTTCTCTGACCACAGTGCTATGAACCTAGAGATCAATCACAAGAACAACACTGAAAACCACAAAAAGACATGGAAGCTAAATAAAATGTTATCAAACAATGAACGGGTCACCGAGATCAAGTCATCAAAAGATACCTTAAAACGAATGAAAATGAGGACACATCAATCCAAAATCTGTGGGACAATGGGAAAGTAATCTTAAGAGACAAGTTCATAGCACTACAGGCCTATCTCAAAAAACAAGAAAAAGGTCAAACAAACAATCTAATGTCACACTTAAAGGAACTTGAAAAAGAACAACAAAGCCCAAAGTGAGCAGAAGGAAGGAAATAATAAAGATCAGAGCAGAAATAAACAAAATGGAGTCTTAAAAATAGGATACACACACAAAAAAAAATCAATGAATCCAAGAGCTGGTTCTTTGAAAAGATAAACTAAGATTGATAAACCTTTAACTGGACTCATCAAGAAAAAGAGAAAAAGGGCCAAAAAATAAAATCAAAAATGAAAGAGAAATGACAACCAATACCAAAGAAATACAAAGGAATGTAAGAAAATATTATGAACTATTTGCCAATATACTGGGCAACCTGGATGAAATGGATAAATTCCCAGAACACATACAATCTTCCAAAAATAAATCAGGAAAAACCAGAGAATCTGAATAGACAGATTACACTAGTGAAATGAAAGCAGTAATCAAAAAACTCCCAACAAACAAAAGCCCTGGACTGGATGGCTTCACAGGGGAATTTTACCAAACATTTTAAGAACTGACATCTCTGCTTTTCAGACTATTTCACAAAATTCAAGAGGAAGGAAGCCTCCCAAACCCATTTTATGAGGCCAGCATTACCCTAATTCCAAAACCAGACATAGAAACTACAAAGAAAGAAAATTATAGGCCAATATCTCTGATGAACATAGATGGTAAAATCCTCAACAAAACATTAGCAAATTGAACACAGCAATGCATCGAAATTATCATACGCCATGATCAAGTGGGATTTATTACAGGAATGCAAGGTTGGTGCAACATTCATAAATCAATAAATGAGATTCACCATATAAACAAAATGAAGGATAAAAACCATATGATTATATCAACAGATGCAGGAAAATCCAATACCCATTTGATGAAACCCAGCACACATTTGTGATAGAAATTCCAGCAGAGTGGGGTTAGAGAAATCATACCTAAAAAAAAAAAAAAAATGAAGCCATATATGAAAACCACAAGTGTTCCCCTTAAGATCGGGAACAAGACAGCATTGTCTGCTTTCACCTCTCTTATTCGACGTAGTACCAGAAGTTCTAACCACAGCAATCAGACAAGAAGAAATAAAACGCATCCAAATTGGAAAGGAGCAAGTAAAACTGTCATTATCTGCAGATGACATGATATTGTACATAGAGAACCCCAAAGATTCCAATAAGAAACTACCAGGACTGATCAATGAATTCAGTAAAGTAGAAGGATACAAAATTAATATCCAGAAATCAGATGCATTTTCATATGCCAATAACGAACTAACACAAAGGGAAATCAAGAAAACAATCTCATTCACGGTTGCTTCAAAAAGAGTAAGATACCTAGGAATAAACCTAACCACAATGCAAAGGACCAGTACTTGGAAAATTATAAGACACTGAAGAAAGAAACTAAAGAAGATACAATAAGTGGAAGCGTATACCATGTTCATAGATAAGAAGAATGAACATCACTGAAATGTCCATACTACCCAAAGCAATCTATAGATAAAATGCAATTCCTATTGAGATTCCAATGACGTATTTCACAGAACTAGAACAAATATTTCAAAAATTTACATGGAACCACAAAAGGCCCCACCTAGCAATAGCGATCCTGAGAAAGAACAACGAAGTTGGAGGAATCACGCTACCTAATACCGAACTATCCTATAAAGCCATAATAATCAAAACATCCTGGTACTGGCATAAGTACAGACACACAGATCAATGGAACAGAACAGACAGCCCAGAAATAAACCCACACCTGTATAGTCAATTAACATTTGACAGAGAAAGCAAGCACATACAATGGGCTAAAGATAGTTTATTCAAATTCAGTAAAAGGTGCTGGGAAAATTAGAGTAGAAAACTGAAAGTAGACCTTCTTACACCACACACAAGGACAAATTCAAAATGGGTCAAAGACGTAAATGTTAGACCTGACACCACAACAATCGTAGAAGAAAACACAGGCAGCAAAATCTGGGACATAGCTCATAGCAGTATTTTATCAGATGTATCTCCCCCCAGGCAAGGGAAACAGAAGAAAAAATAAACAAATGGGGCTACATCAAACTACAAACTTTTTGCACAACAAAGGAAAACATCAACAAATTAAAAAGACAACCCACAGAATGGGAAAACATTTTCACTGATACATCTGATGAAGAGTTAATATCCAAAATTTATAAAGAACTTAGAAAACAACACCAAAAAAAAATCCCAATCAAAAGATGGGTAAAGGACGTAAAAAGACACTTCTCCAAAGAGGACATACAGATGGCCAACAGGCAGATGAAAAACTGCTCAATGTCGCTCATCATCACAGAAATGCATATTAAAACCACAATGAGATACCATCTCACATCTGTGAGAACTGCTATCATCAATACATCAGCAAACGACAAGTACTGGAGAGGATGTGGAGAAAGAGGATGCTTTTATAACCCTTTTGCACTGTTGGTGGGAATGTAGAATGATGCAGCCACTGTGGAAAGTAGCATACAGATACCTCAAAAAAGTGAAAAATGGATCTGCCTTTCAACCCAGCTATCCTACTTCCGGGAATATATCCAAAGGAACACAAAGCACTAATTCTAAAGAACATAAGCACCCCTACGTTCACTGCAGCATTATTTACAATCTCCAAGACATGGAAGCAGCCCAAGTGTCCATCAGTAGATAAGTGGATAAAACAACTATGGAACATTTACACAGTGGAATACTACTCAGCAGTAAAAAACAGATAATTTTACCCTTTGCTAAAGAATGGATGGACCTCGAAAACATTATTTTAAGTGAAATGGGCTTAAGATAGTTTGAGATGACAGCAAATGGGTATTATGGCTTCTGAAGCCCTTCCAATGGGACAAGAGGTAGAGGCAGAGACAGTGACACTGATGTTCTTGACCCTGTACAACTAGGCTAATGTGTGTGTCTGTCTCCAGTTTTTAACCAAAGTTTTAAAGTACAAATAAATACATACATAAATAATTTTAAAAATAGGGAAAAGGCATATAAAGATACAAAAATGTTTTGTATAGCTGTACAAAGTGTTGCTTTAAGCTATCATAGGAGTTGAAAAACATTTAAAAAAGTATAAAAATTACAATAAGCTAAGGTTCATTTACTGTTGAAAATATTTTTAAATACATTTAGCCTCAGCTTACAGTGTTTATAAAGTCAAAACCCACATTACTGTGGACAGTAATGCCCTAGGCTTTCACATTCACTCACTGTCTCACCCAGAGCAAGCTCCAGCAAGCTCCCTTCATGGTAAGCACCACCTTTCATACTGTTTTTTTTTTACTGTACTTTCCCTGTATGTGGACACACAAAACACTTAATACTATGTCACAAATGTCTGCAGCCTGCAGCTTCATGTCATGCCGCACAGGCTCGTGGCCGAGCAGCAGCAGGCTGCGTCCTACCGCCCAGATGTGCGTAAGTGCACTCTGTGATGTTTGCACGAGGAACCGCCTGAAGACATGTTTCTTGGAAAGAATCCATGTCGTGAAGCAACGCATGACTATGAGCTAAAGTGATAACTTTCTTACAACCTTTCACTGTGATTTGATAAGCAAAATACAACCAGAAAGGTGACGTAGTTAATACAGCCCAGAATATTATATAATGCAATTTTCCTTTTCTCGTAGAGATGCTCAACTATTTTCACCTCTTGCAGAAACCTGTGAAATACAACCACCCCAGAGTTAAGACTGCTAAGTACATTAAAAATGTTAATAAATTGAAAACACTTAAAAATTATTCTTCGGGGATGCTGCCAGCAGGATTTAAACAGGCCGCAGTGCCACAGAACGTGAGGAAGCACAGACACACGCAGAGCACCACTTCACACGCCCGCACTTCTCGTGGGCTGGTTGGTCTAAACCAGGCACCTTTCCGAGTAGTCTCATATCTTTTCCCCACTCTACAGGGGTTTGAATAGATAAACATAAATTGTTGCATAAATGTTTAACAGATTAGTGATGCATTCAACATTTATAGTTTCTCTAAAAGTGGTTTTAAAAAAATTCCTATTTACTAACTCTTAGCCTGTTATACTAATGACTTTTTACCTCTACAAGTTGTCACTCTGTATGTTTTAACTGATGCTTTGTATGTTATAAACAATGTTATAACTGATGCTCAAGTTAAAATGTTAACCATTTAGTGTTATTTTTACATTGCACTGTAACTACCTGAAAACACAACTGTATCAGCCAAAAAAAAAGTACTCTCTCAGCAGAATAAAAAATAAAAATTCACAGAACCTATGTTTTGTTTTGTTTATTAGAAATCATTTAAAGCATGTTCAAGCTTGGAGATATTGAACTAAAGTGAAATTCTTTTAAATTCCTCTCCCTATTATCAACTGAAACCCATTTAACTGTGTAATCAAAAAGTTTATTATTTCCTTCAAGGTCCTGATAACAGCTCTAAAACTGTTACCACAGTGACCAGGGGAATGTTTTCAGTGTCCAGGATGGGGCATCACTGGGCCTCTAGTGATTAAAGCATCTCACCCAGCACAAGAGACCAGATTGGACAGGACACCGAGTCCATGCTTTCAAAATAACCTTGCTCCACTTCCTTTTAATTAACTAGGAAACAGATGTCACAGAAGTTATTCGACATCTAAATGA
The DNA here is from genome assembly GCF_014824575.4 of Sturnira hondurensis. Lineage (NCBI taxonomy): Eukaryota > Metazoa > Chordata > Mammalia > Chiroptera > Phyllostomidae > Sturnira > Sturnira hondurensis. The sequence goes on along the minus strand of NW_028072798.1, from coordinate 8,816,054 downwards.
AATGTGAATGAAATGAACACTATTTTCTGAGGCATAGAACAAACTTTATGATGACCATATGGAATCATTATAATGCTTATAAATTAAGCTACCATTACCAATTAATGTGGTTAATTTTGAGGATGAGGTTCAATATAAATCTTAATAGTAACCATAAATGGAGAAAACATCTTTCTGAAAATGACCACAAATACAATACCTGAGACCTATCAACTGCCTATATTCTAAAACAATAAATATTAGAAAACCTGAAGATAATCCTCCAGTAGTTAGTAGCCCTGAATGGTAAATATCACTAACCTTGTTTTACAGATGAAATGATCTAGATGAGAAAGTCACTTGTCTTAAGTCCTTCAACCACTGAGGAAATGACCTGGAAACTAAGAGCCAACCTGACTCGCCCATGTCCTCCCACGTCGTGTGACGCAATGGCAGTATCCCACCTGGACCTGTTCCTTCCTCAGGTCCACGTGTGACCTGACGTCTCAGGCCCCCTTTTCATCAATCTGTCTGTCTCAAGAGCTCTTCCTGAATTTCTGTATCACTCTTAACTCATCTGATTCTCATTAATTGCACATTTTTATAAGGTAACTCTATATGGTCATCAATCTCATCTTTTCATTTCTACCATACGCTCTTTAAAGCCAGGACTCCAGCCTGACACTCTTTACAATGTCCTTCACACTCAGATGTTCCTTTAGTGAAATGAAAAGAATGGGAGAAAGAATAACATGTTCAATGAGAACATCTCCCTTCCAAATTAAACACTCTCATTTGAATCTGGACAGGAGAACATGTACCAATCAATGCTCACAATGAACAGGAAGTCTGATGACTACTTTCAAGCTCGTCTAACAAGAATAAGAAATGCTAACTAAATGCATGCAGCCATTAAAAAATATGCAAGCCTCTATAAACACCTATTGCATCTGGAAAAGCTGGAGACAGGTGAATTACTGGGGCCTTCCTAGGCTTACCTCAAAGGATCTTGCCCAAACCACAAAACTGCCATCCTGAGCACATGCGCACACACACACAGAAAGAATTTGTAAATAGTCTTGGCTGATGTGGCTCAGTGGACTGAGTGCCAGCCTTCTAACCAAAGGGTCACTGGTTTGATTCCAGTCGGGGCACATGCCCAGGCTGCAGGCCAGGGACCCAGTGAGGGGCACATGAGAGGCACCCACACATTGATGTTTCTCTCCCTCTCTTTCTCCCTTCCTTCCTCACTGTCTAAAAATAAAATAAATAAAAAATCTTTTAAAAAAGTTTATAAATATAATTAACTTGTCTGAAAAATAGTGCTTTATTCTGATTTTTCCATGCTGAAAGAACTCATTCATGTCTAAATAGTAGAAAGTATTTCACAATAAATCAAAGCCTGTCAAAGTCTGCAACTATAAAATGCAAAACCACTTACATGTATACAAGTTTAACTTTACTGCTAACAGTTAATAACACCTAAATGTATATCCCTATCCAAAGAAATATAAAATCCTTTAATGGCAATAAACAAAATAAAGGGAGCTACTACTTAACAAAAAAATTAGTTATCTGGGTGTGTCAACTTAGGCTGAACTCCACATAGGGTCAGAACTGCATTCCAGTGTGCGCCCAGTTCAATGGGCCTGAGGAATGGGAGGTCAAAGGAAGACAGCAGTCACTTGGTAGGGCACAAACAACCTCCTCTCAACTATCCAATCAAACACTAATTTGGCGCTACACTAAAATTCTGTAGGTGTAACTCAAGTCACTAGCCAGCTGACTTCAATCATAAGGAGAGCGTACCCTGGGTGGCCTGGCTATCTCAGAATGAAGCCTTTCACAGGGGTCAGGCTTTCTCTAAACTCAAGCTACTCCAAACGCCAAGGGGGTCTACAGCTGTCCTCCCTTCCCCCTGGATCTTTGTCCTGACCACCTGCTCTGGGCCCTGGGCAGGGGCAGACCTCCTGCAAATGCCCGATGCTTCATTGTGAATCCTCGTGTGCATGTCTCCTGCTGCTCATCTGGTTGAACTCTCACTTACATATTTTCCACTCACGTTCTACCACCATAATGATTATAAAATAAATGTTAAGTATCTCACTAAGTGACTAAAGCCATAATCATGGCCCATGTCATGAAAGCAAGGGGCTGACCTTGTCAACACGTGTTCTGAAGTGATCACACAGTAAGTCTAGGAGTCTTTTTAGGGTAAATAAATTAAAACCTATTCCACAATGTTAAATAATCCGGAACAAATCCACTTTAACAAGAAGTATCCATTTCAATGCTGAAAAACAACTTCTTAAATAAGTATGTTAGATCAACCTTCATCTAATAAACATGACAAAAAGCACTTAAGATGGGAAAATATTTTCTTGAAATAAGTCGTCAAGACCATAAAGGCACACTGAAATACCATTAACCCCCAAATTTGACTAGATACAACAAGTAATTTATTCACCTTTAGGAATTTTCTGTTTTGCCCAGGAGACCCTCCATAGCACTGAGTTGCAAGAAAAAGATGGACAGAGTAGAATGTATTTACAAGAGGGGCCTCCCTCCAAAACCAGAATTTATAAAAAATCGTGCATTTATTCTCTCATGTTTAACGTCAGTCACCTTCACAGCACTCCCCGTTTCATGCAGTACACCTAGGGAGGCATTCTTCCCACTGCTCAAAACAGTTTCTGAACTCACTGGCTCTGATGCCTTTTAGTGCTTCTGCCATTTGTTCCGCCTCTTTCACATGGGCAGAATGTTTCCCTTTGAGGACCTTTTTCATGCAGAGAAACAAAAAAGTCACTCAGAGGGAGACTGGGTGAATAAGGAGAATGGGACATGGGGGTCATACCATTTTTGGTCAAAAGCTGATGAACACTCAGTGTGGTGTGGGCAGGTGTGCTTATAAATGGCTCATCAAGAAATGGGCAAATGCACTGAGTCTAAACAAACAAACACACACACACAAAATCACTGAAGCCAAAACAGCCTCTCGCAACAACGCCGGCTGGTCCACTGATCCAGATGGGTTCCTAGAATGCTCACCTAGGGGGAAAGCCTGTACTCCAGGGGCCTGCCCTCCAGAAGATAATTCTGTTTTTGGGGGGTCCCCCATCATATGAGTGTTATACGTGTGCATACATATTTTTAACTTAGTCTGCACTCTTAAGGGCAGACATTAATAACCCACAGAAAGATATAAATTGCATATTCACTTTAACATCCCAGAATACAATTGCATTTAGTTTTTTTCTATGTAATCAGGATAGGACAGTCTTTGAAAATAATTCCCTAGATAGATGAACAGATTATATCACAAGGAGGGAAAAGATTTGAAAAAGAAAAAGAAAACAGCTTTGGTCACTTATTAACTATCAAATGATGGTCTAATTTTATACTTTAAAGGAGAAAACACTAGCTAATTAACTATGCCACCCCCAACTCAAGTACTCGATATTTAAAGTGCTTAATAGTTTAATAATAAAAATCTCTTGAAATTCCATCTCATGACCGTCAACAAATAACCATGTGATAAGGTTCTACTCTAAAATTGTTCTATGTATAAAGAACATATCCCATGTATTTTAACAGTAAACAGAAAGTACCTAGAATAATAAAACTGTTTCATTGAAACTATGATGAAATAAAACATCACAATTTTCAACATGGGGCACACGCAAATCAAGTGTATATAATAAAATTTATTCCTTTTTTTTACCACATAATATTCTCTTGCATGACAAAACCAGAATTCCATCACCCCCAAAATTGCCATTTATGCTGTTTCAATTTTTTTATTAAACAATGCTTCAGTGAACCTGCTCATATCCATCTTCCAAAACACATATGCCTTAAGAAACAGACGAAGAGTAGAATTCACATAGATAAATCTGTCTTTAAAATTCACTATTAAATAAACTGTCAGATTGCTCTCTAGGGTGGCTGTACCCATTTACACTCCAACCTCAATGCACACGACTTCATTTTTCTCCATACCCTCACTTTGGCAGTACTCTGATTTTTGACAGCTCCGTGGATGTCACACGGTACACTGCTCTCACTGAAACGTGCATTCCCCTGAGTGTTAATGAAGTAAAGAATCTTCCCTGTGTTCACTACTCATTCTGGTGAACTGGTCTGTGGTTGCCCAGTCACTACTGGATGTGGGATCTTGTTTTTATTTTTTAATAAATTCTTTATGTATTCTGAATACAAACACCTTGTGTGGCTTGCCATTTAATAACTTACCGCATCTTCCATGCAACAGGTTTTTTGCCAGTATAGCTGTATCTATCCATCTTCCCTTATGAGTTTTCTACTAAGTAATCCTTACTTATTTACCCTGAAGTCTCAAATACATTCTCCTACAGTTTCTTCTAATGGGTCAATTTTTTGCTCTTCACTTTTAGGTGTTTGGAACTTCTTTTTGCATATGCAAACCCAATACCCTAACATCAATGAGTAAGGTGCATCTCATCTGTCATTCCGCCATATACATCCCTTCTTTCCACAACATACACATATTCATTATACTAAAAATCACTATTAGTTTAATTCCATTGATCTAACAGCAGTCCCTTAGTAATATAAACAATTAGTAAAATTACAGAAATTAAATGTACTCCAACCCGCCTCCAAGGTCTTTTCCTTTTCCTTTAGAATTGTTCCTATTACTAATAGAAAGTTTTACTGCCTTAAGAACTCTGAAATCAACTCACTTCCACCTGCAGAAAGTTGTATTTTCTGATAAAAGTAATTTCTTATTAGATTTCATTGACTATAGAGACTCATTCACAAACAGTACCTTTAATATTTTAAGATTAAGTTGCAATTTCCATGATTTAAAAGATCTAGTATTTTCTACCTTGGCCCTTATTTCCATTCTTAACATTTTCTTACAGGATGTCGCCTATTTGAAGACATTTAAACAAACAAGGCCCCACCCCTGCAACCTGGTGTGCCGCCTTGGTGCTGTGATGGAGGTGGCGGCAGCAGCAGCAGCATACCGCCATCCCTGCCTGGCCTGCTGGCCCTGCACATCCTGCAAAATCCTCCCCCGGGGTCCATCTCCTCAAACAGAGCAGTTGCTGTAGTCAGTCACACAGGTCACTAAGCAGGTCCCCCCCTGTGGGAGCTGACTGTCGTCTGCTGCTTGTCCACAAGTGCTGGGACCTAGGCCCAGAAGACTCAGCAGTGCAGCTCAATGCTAGTGTTAGTGAGCTGGGGATCAAGGCCCAGGGACTCAGGGACAACATGCAGACATTCTGCTCCTGCTCATGCTGCGATCGAGCAAGGCTGGTCTCAGAACCACAGGCTCAGGTCTTTCGCCAGCATCCTTAAAAACTGGTGGCAAGTTAACACGTTAGCTTACAAGCGGGCTAAGTCAGACCTTTTACCGCATCCGACAACAATGCATCTTGAGACCTGCAATGGCCAGGGGAGGACGAACTCCAGAGAAGCATGATGAGGCACCTGTAACAGGTGCTGCAGCACCAGCACGCCTCCTCCCAGGGACCACTGACTCCTTGGCCCGAAAAGCACGACTGAGTAAAAAGGTTATGAAAACTCTGAGAAGGTCTTAGAAACTTACTCATTTCACTCGTATCTGCCCTTTAAAATACGTCACAAAATAAAGATAAAAGTCAGTCTATATATAATTACAAACTCTATGTGAACAGTAAGCTGTCTGTACATTTTGCTGCTTTTTTCCCTTGGTAACACATAAAATAACAGTGGTATAATTAATGACATCAAATTTAGTTCTGCTTATGTCTCTTTAAAAATTTTCTTTTGTTCTATCACCATTCATCCCCCTCTGTATCCTCTTCTACCTCCCCCACCCCCTTCATTTCTGGTGTTTACCATACTGTGACTATGTGTCAATGAGGTTTGTTTGTTTATTTATTTATTTTTGCTCAATCCCTTTACCTTTTTCACCCAGCTCCCTTAGAAATTCTCTATGTAAGCAATCAGGGACATCTGAAAAGAGACTCTTACTTCTTCCTTTCCAGTATGTATCCACATTTATTTCCTTTTCTTGTCTTATTGCACACACTAAGACCTTGAATGCAAACTGGAATAAAAATGGTGACTGCATATATCCTTGGCTTATTCGTGATTTTAGAGAAAATGCATTGAGCTTTTCACTGCTGAGTATGATGTTACTACAGGCTTGTGCTGCACAGCAGTACTTTTTCCAATCAAGGGCAAACTGCATGTAACACAGTGGCGTGCCATTTAGCCTCAATGTGAAGAAGGCTAGGCCCCCCAGGTTTGTGTAAGTACACTCTGTGATGTTCCGCATCGGTGAAATCGCTTACGGATGTATTTCCCAGAGTCTATCCCCGTCATTAAATGACAAATGACCTTTTAGGTATTTCCACATACAGACTTCATCAAATTGATCAAGTTTCTTTCTATTCTTAGTTTGCAGGTTTGTTTTAATATGAAAGTATATTAAATTTTGTCCAATACTTTCTTATGCACCTATTAAAATAACCATACATTTTTAAACCTTTATTCTACTGATATGATGAATTATACTGATCAATTCCCAGATGTTGTCAAACTAACCTTACATTGCCAAGATGCCAAGATACACCTTATTTGGTATTAATGTAGTACCCTTTTTATTTGCCACTGAATTCGGTTTGCTAAAATTTTATTCAGAATTTCTGCATCTATTAAGAACACTGATCCTTTTTGGTGGTATCATAGCAATAGCAGTAATTACCAACCTGTGGCAATAAAACAAAGCACTCTATTCTGTATCTTCTATGGTATGTAAGGGATAAATGCCACCTACCATGCATGGCCCCAGACTAAAAGCCAGGGAAGTAAGTATAAACTTCTCAGCTCCATTCCAGCTCTGCTTCTGTTCACTCCCCAGCGCCCTGGACCTTGTATTATATATGTATTCCAGAGTTGCTTTCTGCAGGCCAGTCAGTCTTTTATTCACTCATTACCGGAAACAGAAGGCCTCACGTTCTGATTTCAGAGCTCATTTTTCCAGAGGGAGAACAGTGATTCAGTATTCAAATCAGAGGCAGTCTGGCGGCCCTGGGTCTAGTTACAATACTCACTCTTCCTCTTCCTGCCTCCAAGAACATTTCCTGGTTGGTAATCATAGTTTTAGCCTCTATTTATAGGTGGCACAGCCCACCCCCAGTCCAGTTGTTTCTGTGAAACTGGCTCCGATACCTATCACCCATGCTCAGAGTCCATTTCCTGACCATCTAGCTCTTAATCATGCCAGAACTGAGTAAGTCTTCTGTTTTCAGTCCCTGCTTGGTGTAAACAGAAAACTGATCCAACAGATGCGGAGAGCTCCAGTGGTTAACCTCACACAAGACACCTGGGGTCACAGCACGCATTCCTGAGCATCTGCAATGTGCCAGGCATTGTGAACACTACAGAGATCTTTAAGACTAAGGCACCACTCTTAAAAGCACTCTGTGATAAACCAAAAAATATGCTAAGTGCTCTTATGGAAATCTGAGTATGTATGGGATCAGTGGAGTGGGAAACAACTAACTTAGTCTTAATATACTGTCTAAGACTTAGACTTAGACAAGGATTTGAAAAAGCCTAATAGAGTCCAAAACATGGATTAGGCACCTGGAAACTCTGTCCTTCCAAAGGTTTAGGGGTTTTGTTTAACCACAGAATTCTAATACACTCAGATTTTACTGACTGATCCCTGAATTACATAGTTTCATAAAATAATGCTTCAAGTACATTAATTACGTAACCAGACCAACATAAATGTCAACTCAGTTCGGAAAACCTCACAAGAGAAATTAAATCCTCTGTGATAACTTTTTCTCAATTAATAATTTATTAAAATACAAATCTTTTTTCTTAAACTATGAGAAAACGACATTTTCAGAAGGCCAAGAAGAACAAGCAGAGGTTTTAAAATGAAACTGGAGAGTGAGTGTTTGTATTCAGAAATAGTTAACATTTCTAAAAGGAGAGGAAAAAGCAAGTAAACTGTTGTATAAAAGTCACATTTAAAACGACAATGACAATATCCCAAAGTTTACCTTAAATATAAGTTATTTTTTTCTATTGAGTTAAAAATACAGTGGACTTCCATTTTGTGCAGAAAAACTTTAAGAGGGCACAAATACCAGGACTTTACAATTTCTTAAAGAAATCATAGAGCTTCACCTAAGTGCCTAATATTTTGTATTGTCCAGTTCTGAGTAGTTTAACTCTGGTCCCAGGCTGCACCTGCTCTTGTGTCTCAGAGTTTAAATGATAAAGAAAAACTTTAGGTTTATATATTTAAGCTGAGTAATTTACAAAAGTATTTTTCAACTGCCTCCAAAAATTCCAAGATTAGTATTCCATTAAATATTCCCAACTTAACCTTGTATTTCCAAAATAAAACTTAGGAAGAAATTTCTACACACCCATAATGTCTACCCTACTTCTATACCTTAACAGTAAATAATATAAATAAAATGTTTTGGGAATGTCTGCAAAAATTATTTTCTTCAAAATTTCAAAAACTTAATGTCTGATATTCTTAATACAACAGACCTTCTCTGACCCTAAATTCTATGTAGGCTAACTGTGACAGCGATGTGCACTGCTTTTACGTTTTACCAAAACACTAAACATGTCTCTCTGCCTCTCCCATTTTAACTAAGATATGAGGGTTCAGTATTTTCCAAATCCTGTCCCCAAGATGTCTTTGGTCAATTCTCCTAGGCCATCCTGCTGACAGCTGGCCTCTTTCTCTTCCTGGAGCTACCCAGAACTCCCCTGGAAACTCGTTTTCTCATTTAGTACTGTCCAAAACTAGAACTGACACATCTTTTAACAGCATGCGCTGCAGGCCAACACCAATCCCAAGAACAAAGAAGGATGGCAGAGGGATCGGAGCACACTCCCCACGATGCAGAACAGGCAGTTGGCTGGAGTGCACACTGGGAAGTGAGTGTGCAGAATTGGGCACTACAGGGTCTAGTACTCATTGGCTGAGAGTTGACAGCAGGCAGAGCACAGGAAAACAGAGTTTATGGTAAAATATTTATAAATACACTTATAAAAGCCAATTATTACAAAGACAAAGAAAGAACTGTCACCAAGTAGGGTAGCATCAAACCGGAGGTAGATACCAAACAGGTATCTATCCTTGACACACATCACCTGTCATCTCCCTAGAGCATTCATCAGTCATTATTTAATTACCAAAATCATATAGATTAGAGACCTAAATTAGGAAGGTGAATTGATACCAAACACACAAAGAAGAAACTTACTGATTTTACAATGAGAAAACTAAAAGAGAGAGAAAACAAACAAAAATAACCCCCAGAATTTTAAGCCTGTGTTAGATACAGAAGTTGCAAAGAATAAAAAAAGAGATTTAACTAGCCTGAAACTCTAGTAATTAGTAGCTACAAGACTTCAAAAGGACATTTAAGAATATTAATAATAATATCTCTTGTAAGTTAATAACTCTTTCATGAGATAGCAAGAAATAATAAAAAATTTTAGTCTTAAAAGCACATCTCAAAGTAGTTTTCTATTCTCAAAAGATTTCCCGGAAACCAAACTGCCAACAAACGGTAGGAAAAAGTCAAGTTAATTTTCTTCACCTCATGTCTTCCCAACAGATAAACAAAAGCATTATAGCTGCTTAAGACACGTTGTAATTGAGGGCTGTCACTGGTGGGAAGAAAAGTGTGGAACCACTACTTTCCGTATCAAACAAAGCAGGCAATTAACCGCCATTCGGCGCAGTCCTGTATCACCAAAATACACAGTGCACGCTAACTTCTCTGAGTGGGTGTCCCAGGGTCGCATTCACCTCGTTATTACACAAGCATACATTTGCTGCTCAGCCAGACACCTATAATTAAACACAAGAAGACTATAATGCTAATATTCAGGCCAGCTTCCATGTGAAGGGCTTCCCCTCCTCCCAGTACAGATGATTGCCTTTCATTTTAGAGTTTCAAGTAGTTACAGTTCACTTAGTTTTGATTACATAGCAATTAGATAGCAAATGCATAAGATCCGGAAAAATACTTGTTCAAACATCAGATTGTGAGCAATCAGACCCATTCTCTTCTCTTGTATCTACAAGCAGCTCATTAAACAACTATTGTCTAAAAAACATCTCTGCCTCAGATGCTTTGGATTTTTTAAAAATGTTAAAACATTCAAAAGGCATCCTTGGAATAAATCTCTCTTGCCAACCTAGTCCATGAGTGCAGGATGGGGAGGCACGGTTCAGTGGCCAAAGGAAAGCACATGCCCTGACTCATACTGACCAGGGTTACTTCCAGACTTGCTGAAAAGTCTGTTTAACTTTTTTAAATATACAATTTAAAACTTACTATTAAATAAAACTTACTGGCATAATATAAAACGGTGACAAATATTCCTAAATATTCCAACCATTTGAGGAGGAATTCTTTTCATCTTCCTTTATGGGTCTGCTTTATAAGCTATTCACAGGCATAAACATGGAAAAGAACCAAGCATGTTCTGGATGGGAGGCAGGTAAAAACATGTGCACCTCCAGATCAAAACTGTTATGCATGTCTGTGGGTGTGACGTGAAAAACTGACATGGCCACTGATGTTCCTACAAAATGCAGTCATGTATGTACTTGTCTCTATACCCTGGCAACTAATTTTACTTTTAGGTTTTAAATTTCAACTTCAATTTCAACCATTACCTTAAAAAGCACCTGTTGCCTTTCTCTTTCTTTTTTTCCTGTAATTTATGTATCGGTTGTTTATATTTAAGTGAGTTTTTCAAGTGTTTGTTCTGCATCCTCTATTTGACGCTCGTATACTTCGGAAAATTCAAGAAACTGGCTGTGGTAAGAAAACAGCAATTTTTAATAGACACCAATTACGTCCACACTTCGTTGAGGGAATCAGAAACCTAAGGTGCGGCTCCTGGAGAAGACAGCCTGGGTAAGGAAACAGAAACAACACAACTGAAGACTTAAATGCCTACCTAGCGAACAAGGGTTTTGGAAATCAGGGAAGGACCGGGGTGGCAAGTGAAGCCCTCTGCTGCTGCCGCAAGGACACCAGCCGGAGAAAGCTGTGCGCGCGCACCGTCTCCCCTCTCCGTGACTCACCCATCCCATGGCTCTGACCCTTGCCCACATCCCACACACCCCTCCACAACCTCTCCTTGTCCAGGGACAACTCTTTTGGAAAACGTCAGACCACGCCGCTCCTGCTTAAAATCCTCCACTGCCTTCCACATACAAGTCCAACACAAGTCCAACTCCTTTCCGGGCCTACAGAGAGGATCTAGACAGGCTGCCCCTCCAGCATCCCCACCCCCTCCCACCCACACGGCCGTCACTCCTGGGATCGCTGGGTCTCACTCCTACCTGTGTGTTAGAAGGGCCCGTGCACATGCTCCCACAGCACCCCACGACAGCAGCCTCCGGACCTCCCCGCGCCCACCCTGCCACGGGGCCCCTGCACCTCCCCTTACACCTCCTCGGGCCATCCTTGTTGACAGCAGTCTTCACTGACCACCGAGTGTTACTTTGCCACCCAGTGTCATTCTGTTCTTCTCATGGCACTTATCATTCTCTGAAACTACGCTGTTCATTTCATCACCTGTTTATTTTCTGTCTTCCTCTAAGTTAATAAGCTCCACGAGAACAGGAACCTCCCAGTTTTGTGTCTGACCCAGAGCAGGAAAATTTAACAACTTACTAAATTATTAAACTTTGAAAGGTACAGAAGGGAGTATTCTGGGTGGAAAAAAACACATGAATAAGATGTGTAAGGGACAGTATGAACGGTCCAATCTCTGAGAAGATGGTGACACGGGACTGCAACATGGAAGACATTCGAAAACACCACCATACAAAGGAGACAGGACACTGTCGGTGGCAGTGAGGACCTCAGAGCACATGCTTGGGCACAGTGATGCCACTACCACTGCTTCCTGTGTTAAAGACTTTTCATCAAGCCTGGCGCTCAAAGTCACAATGGAACCTGGTCTTCCATGCCAGCTTGATAATACGTTTTTCTTTTTCATCTAATCATTTCAAAGGCAAATTCCACAAAAATGATGAATCGGTGACAGTACTCGAATCTTTGCTTCCAATAAAACTCACTTGCTGTGTCCATATTAGGTTTTGTTATTACCAGTCTATCCCATTTCTATCTACTATTGCAAATTGGTCCAAAATAAATCATACATCTAGGTGAATATAAATATATGCATGTATGAGATTTAACTCACACACTCAAGCCAGGACGGGTTCAAATCCTCCCACACAGCTCAAGGCGAGAGAAGGCAGTTACACTGACCTACACCTCCCTTTCCTCATGGATAAAAGCAGAACAGCAACGGCAGCAGCCACCCCTAGGGCTGTCTGAGGTTCAGGGGTGTCAGTCCATGTGGAATGGGAAGAGCAGCACCCAAACCACAGGACGCGCTTGGGGTGCCGCAGTTGGGTACCAGCACCTGCGCGCCCCCGCGCACCCTGCGCCCCTGCCATTCCGCCAAGTCGGGATGCGCGTGAGCACCCGGAATCCAGTACTGATTCCAGCTGGAAGACGAAAATCCTGAAGTCCTCAAGGACGATGGCAGGAGAGGGAGATGTGATAGGGAAAGAGATCTTAATCTGTCAGAAGTGACAGGCAATATCTTCATTGCAATGGAATGTCAACTAATCAATGTAAAGGGAGTGACAGAACTAGAAAAATAACAATTACGCAAACTCTGTATTAGAGTAATAACGGATTTGAGCAAGGGTCATTAATCAAAGCTAAAACCACTGGGCAAATGTTGGGAATGAGGTATTTACAAAGTTTCAAAGTACCCTCCTCAGCTATTAGTTTAAAAGGGGAGGAAGAAGTCTACAGTGCAAAAATATGATTGACACCATTTTAACCAAATGATTGAAGTTACCCTAAAAAACGGGACATAGTAACATAACTGCTAATGTGATGTGCCGAGGACAAAACTTCGCTTTTGAAAAATATTCTTGCCAAAAATGACAGCCTGTATCTCATCCTGAGACAGTAAGAAAACCCAAATCATAAAAGACAATGAAAAGTGGAGGAACTATTCCAAATTAGAGATCAACAGACACAACAGCAATGTGTGATCTAGCCCAGATTCCGAGACACAACTATTTTACACACACACACACACACACACACACACACCCCAATTCTCATCAACTATCTTCAATACCATCACCGAAAACACCGAATCAGACAACACTGAAATACAGGGGTTTCCTCCTGTGAGCCTCTGGTCACGGCACTTTCATCTACTGATCAATGTAAGCCTGTTTTGTGTGTGTTTATGTTTAAAGACACCTTATTTAATATACACTGTTGGTTCATTAACACTGACCTCACAGCCAACAGCACTGTAACTCACTCTTGAAGGAAGAAGCTTCTAACACATGCACTACAACCTTCCTATGCTCAGAAACACTCCCAGCACCATGCTTCTTGCTGGGGGGGAGGGAGCATTCTGACACCAGAATCACCAACAAAATGCACAAATATGCAGATAACATAGCACTGTACAGATAATGAAAAAGAAAATCATCCACATATGAGAACTACAACAAGAAGACTGAGGTCCCTGATCTGACCTCAGCTGGAAACAACAGTGTTGGGTGACTCCAATTATTCTGCAAATCTGCAATGTCCATAAATGACTGAAAATCGTAAGCCATCGGTATTAACTTAGTGATCACTAATGAATTTTATCAAGTGGGTGAATTTGCAAATATGAAATTGGCGAGTAACAGGCCTCAATCGTGTGTGTAGGTGTGCATGTGCACACATAAACGGAGAGAGAAAGTACAAACAAACATGCGCAGATGTACATGTTTTTTAAAATGGCAAATCTAAGTGAAGGGTATACAGGAATTCACTGTAGTACTCTTACAACTTTTCTAAGACATATTTTTTTATTTTTCCAAGAATGGTAATTAAAAGAAAAGACAAAAGTAGATGTCTGGGGTAAAAGTGGCAAGCCAAGCAACACAAAAATGAACATTAGTACCCAAATGTGTATTTACAGATTTAACCTGGCAAAACATGCATTTTTAACCAAAAACATGCAAAAAGTATACTTTTGTCCCCTCAAAAAAGTGATACCCACAATTTAAGAGATGTTTTACATAAACATTTGTGTTTCTTGCTGGGAGGGCTTGTAATTGTTAAGAGTGGCTTTAATTGGCGATTTTGGTAATACATTTTCAACCAATAAACTATACTTCTATAAATTTATCCTAATAATGATATATGTGCAGATTTCTTTACATTTTCATAGCAAAGTAATGAACTTTAAAGGTATAAATACGTTTTTGTGGCCATAGATACAGCATTTTTAAGTAAAATAAATCAGGTCACAAAAATATAGTATCTTAAAATATGTATCAACAAATAAATAACACCTCTAAATGGAAAAGGTTATTTAAAATAAATAACAATACTGCCTAATTGTTTTTACAGTAAACATGAAAGGCTTTCAAAATTAAGAAAAAAATTGATTTCACAAAAGATCATGTTTTCACTACTTGTGACTTCTTTCAGAGTTGTGACCCCTTTTAAATTTTGAACATTTTAAAACACTTCGTTGCTGTAACTGCTTGATCATATTACACATCTTCATGCACCTTTGTATTTCCAATTGCTCACTTGTTTCTTATTATTCAGTAATCCTGTAATTTAAATAAATACAAGTCGCTACTGAGAAGTTATCTTCTTTACAAAGGTGAAATTATACAAAATTTCCTTTACATTACATTCTTAAAAATAGAATTTTCTATGTGAAGTTATTAGTCTTATATATTTTAGAACACAGGGATTTGAATTTGACAAAAACTTTAAGAAACTTAGGAAGACCTTTATAAAACGTTCCTAATGATCTATCATGATTTCTATTTACTCTTTCCTACATATTGAATAATTCACAAAATAAATCACTTTAATAATGTGACAGTCATGTTTTAATTTTTTTAGAGCCACAGGCTATGAACCCATCCTGGCCTTAGTACAACTTGTCACTTAACAAAAAAAAGCATTATTCATAACTTGAAAAGCATTAACAATTACACATGATTTAAAATAAAAATTAAACATGTTTTAAAATAAAAAGAACAATAATGTAATTATCTTTAAATAGTGATCTTTCATAACCAAAGGAGTAAACAGAAAAATAAACTGCAAAGAATAGGATGGGTCACTAGGTTTCCAAAACAGCCTAATAATTTATCATTAATATGACTGAAAATTCTCCTATCCCAGCTCCTTGTTAAATGCACTGACGAAGCACAATGATACCCAGAAGCAACACTCCTCTACTAATTCTGTCAACAGAGAACTGAACCCCCCTAAAAAGAAAATTTGTTATATACAACACAACTACAAGGTGCTCAAATATTCCTTAACTAAACTGACTGCAATCCAATCAAGTCCTAATTTTAAAAGGCTCATTAACAGCATCTAGTGATAAAATGGACTCTCCCTTTTCACTGAAACTTATGTCTCATTTCATCAGACACGGGCAATTAACTCTTCTTGGTATCAGATCTATGGCAGAGTAATAAGCTCAAGTTTTACAGGTCACTTTAAGCGTTCCTCTACTAATGAAAACAAAGGGTTATTTTCATGGGATCCATCTTTTTACCAAAGTGTCTCACAAATTTTAGTAACTGTACTGTGAAACACACAGTAGAATTTTTATTTCAAATCCTATAGATCTTTGTTAACCAGAGCAGGCAAAGCAGTGGCTCTACTCTAAGTGTATGGAAATACTATCCAATCTGAAATAAACATTGAATTTTTATTGCATCACTTTATACAGACTCTGTATTTTAACAAAGGCTAACCCACTTGAGACCATAATGAACATTTACCCCAAAACAGGACAAAAAAATTTCAATATTCTAAAATACATTTTATTTTAAACAAAAATGCCTCCACAGCAAGCATGAGGGAGGGGAGGTGGGTGCCGGCAGGGGCAGGGCCCACGCAGCTGGCCTGGGGGCTAAGGAAGCAGCAGACCACCCCACAGGCCGGTGCTCCCACCAGGACACCTGGTGCTGCCTAGAACAGAGGCTGCAGGCTCAGAAATCCGGTGTTGAAGAAACTCACACAACGCTCTGACTGCATAATGTTGCCTGCGGCATAGTAAGTCTTCGATAGGAGTAAATCTGTATCTTTTTAAAAACTGTTTCTCTGATCATTAATTTTACTAGAATTTACAAAAGGGACTGGTCTATGATAGACGAAATTTTTTGTAATGGTTTTTTATTGCAGATTATTTTAAAAACACTGGTTTAGACTTTTCCAGAAAGGCAGGCCTTCCATTAAAAAAAAAAAAACAAGAAACAAAAAAGAGCAATCATTTGAGGTTGTTATGTCCCATAACATTAAAAAAGAAAGTCTAAAGTTACTTAAGAATTAGTTTATAGCAGTGGAGGATATTTTTAAGACATAAGTACTGTAATCAAATATGTCAAAGGCTCTGTAGTTTAAGAGAATGTATTTGTTTTGAATTCAAAGTAGAATTAAGATAAAAGGATTTAAGTTTCAAAGATACAGATTTTATCTCAGCACAAGGAAGAACTTTCTAAGCAAAGCCATTTGAGGCTCGGTCATTTGTTTGGGGTCTGAGTCTCTTCTCCCCAGCACTCATCCCTCCGGCTGCCACGTTACCTTTTTAAAACAACTGACATACCATGCTTCTTACCTTAAAAACAAATGGGTACAAATATACTGGTTTCAAAATAAAAAACCTTTGAACATAGTACTCAAGGCCCTGTATTTCAGACCTAGCCTTCTAGGAAGGCTAGTCATTTCTTTCTTCCTTCCTTCCTTTCAAACACCCACACCTGTCTACCACACCTTGTAACTGCGCGGGAACAGGCCAAGTGAGAGGACATAGCTGGCTGATCATTTGGAGCATCTAGAATAGCATCCCACTCACTGGCCTTGACAGTCCCTACTCCAGTCCAATTTCTCTCTAGCTTTCCTGGAAACCCTCAACAGCACAGAACTCACTACTTCCTGGGCATCCCATAGCATGATGTGTAATATCTTGCAGCATTTATCACATGGTGTATCAGTTTCCTGTCAATACATCAGTCTCCCAGGAGTAAAAGCTCCTTGAGGGCACATTCAAAAACTCTTTGATGCCTGAGAAGGTATTACCTATGACAGGAGGTAGTAAAAATTGAGTAACAACTACTTGCCATGCAGGAACTAACATACATATCACAAGAAAGTTAGACTCCATGGTTTTAATAAGGATCTGTCCAAACCAGATTATACAATGCTATAATTTTCATAATCATGCTTCTAAAGCAATTGATCTGTTTTCATGACTATTACTATTCAATCAGATTCCCAAAAGTATGCAATTTACAAGATTGGCATTAAGAATCTGTTCCTACTTTTCAATGCACTGAATCAAAGATACCAATGCCAGGAAAAAGAGGGACCCAAGAGCAGGGATATAAAGTGGAGGAAAAAACCTGAGGATTCCACAAGAGAATCAGGTCGTAATGCCTGGCACAAGGCAAAAATTATATATGAGTAACCTCACTTCTACACACATATAATGATACTCAGTATGAACCACTCTCAGTAAAACTGCAGAATTTCTAAGTTCTGTGTTTCATGAGGAATCTTAGCTGAAAAAGAGCGATGTAACCTAAAAGAAAATCACAGTAGTTTTCCTCTTCAAAACATTTTAAATAGTGATTAGTTTCTTAGGCCCAATTAGGAATTTATTACGGTTACGAAGCACCTTAAGGCTAGTTACAATAATACCATTTTCACTATGTCTAGCAATTACTTATAAATGGGTGTTATGGGAAACAACCAATACGTTGCAAACAAATGACTGACTAATTGGGAAACCAGATATGACTGAGTGTTCACAATACCAATGAACTATTTCAAAATACGGACACATAGATATAAACTCAAGAAATAGTTTCTTTGAAAGTGCTTTTAGGATGACTTTGTTCTCTGCTTCTAGTGTTTTTCAGTTTCCTTATTATGTGTACACGTTAACTTTTAAAAAATAAATGTTACTTTAAAAACTTCAAAAAATAGCCCAGGTTGGTGTGGCTCAGTGGATTGAGTGTTGGCCTGTGAACCAAGGGATCACTGGTTTGATTCCCAGTCAGGGCACAGGCCTGGGCCGCAGGCCGGGTCCCTGGTGGGTAGTGAGCAGGTAACCACACATTGATGTTTCTCTCCCTCTCCTCCTTGCTTCCCCTCTCTAAAATAAATAAATAAAATCTTAAAAAATAAATTAATTAAAAATGTTTTAAAAATGAAAGGTGCTTTGAACAGCTGTTCGGTCTCTTCCATAAAATATAAAAGTTTAAATCTGTTGGTGAATCTGTTAAGAAATTGGTACTCTCACTCTTCCGGCCAAGATGGAGGCATAGATGGAAACACTGTGCCTCCTCGCACAACCAAGTTTAAAAACAACAAAGTTTTAGTAACAAAAATGCAGAAAATTGAACTGTATGGAAGTCCGACAACAACGAACCATTCAGCCAGACCGGTAAGAGGGATGGAGACAGCGGCTGGTGGAGCGGGGTCAGGCAGGAAAGACCCGCAGGACCGACCCAGGCGCGCAGGCAGCCGTTGGCAGATCCCAGGCGTGGGGTAGCACCGGGTGGACCCAGTGAGGGCGCAAGGCGGCTGGCTGACCACGGTCACACATTTGCACTCAGATAAACCAAGCAAAGGAGCGAACAGTGAGACAGACCACACAGGCCCCAGCAGTGGGAAGCGGCAGAGGAGACCGCCATTGCCCCTCTTTGACCCCACCCCCCCCACACAGTGTCACAACCCAGCAGCCGAGTTGCCCCACCCTGGTGAACACCTAGGGCTCTGCCCCTCATACATAACAGGCACGAACAGACCAAAACATTATGGCTCAAGAAGAACTCAAAGCCCCAGAGCCAATAAACTCTAAGCGACCAAGAAATAGCCAACCTCTCAGATGCACAGTTCAAACCACTGGCGATCAGGATGCTCACAAAACTGGTTGCCTTTAGTCACAAATTAGAGGAACAAATGAAGGCTAAACTAATTGAAATGAAGGGAAATGCACAGGAAACCAATAGTGATGGAAAGGAAACTGGGACTCAAATCAAGGGAGTGGACCAGAAGGAAGATAAAAATGACCAAACAGAAAAGGATAAAGAAACAGGAATTCAAAAAAATGAGGAGAGGCTTAGGAACCTCCAGGACATCTTTAAATGTTCCAATATCCGAATTATAGGGGTACCAGAAGGGGAAGAGGAAGAGCAACAAGTGGAAAACTTATTTGACCAAATAATAAAGTGTCTTCCTCAATCTGGCAAAGGAAATAGACTTCCAGGAAGTCCAGGAAGCTCAGAGAGTCCCAAAGAAGTTGGACCCAAGGAGGAACACACCAAGGCACATCATAATTACATTACCCAAGATAAAAATGAAGGAGACAATTCTAGAAGCAGCAGGAGATAAGGGGTCAGTCATCTACAAAAGAGTTCCCATCAGACTGTCAGCTCATTTCTCAAAAGAAACCTTACAGGTAAGAAGAGGCTGGAAAGAAGTATTCCAAGTCATAAAATCCAAAGACCTACATCCAAGATTGCTTTATCCAGCAAAGTTTTCATTTAGAATGGAAGGGCAGATAAAGTGCTTCTCAGATAAGATCGAATTCAAGGAGTTCATCATCACCAAGCCCTTACTGTATGAAATGTTAAAGGGACTTATCTAAGAAAAAGAAGATAAAAAATATGAGCAGTGAAAGGACAGCAAACTCACAGTTATTAACAACCACACCTAAAACAAAAGCAAACCAAGAGGACAGCTAGATCAGGAGTGGACCCATAGAAATGGAGATCACATAGAGGGTTAGCAACAGGGGAGTGGGAGGAGGAGAGAGGGGGGAGAAGGTACAGAGAAGAAGTGGCACAGATGGTAGGTAATAAACAGATAGGGGGGAGGGCAAAAATAGTATGGGAAATATAGAATCTAAAGAACTTGAGACATGTGGACATAAACTAAAGGGGGGAATGATAGGGGAGGGGGTGTGCAGGGTGGAGGGCAATGAAGGGGGGGAAAAGGACAACTGTAAGGGCATAATCAATAAAATATATTTTAAAAAAAGAAAAAAAAGAAACTGGTACTCTCGTACATTGCTCATAGAAATGCAAAATAAGAACTCCTAGAAAGAGATATTTAATACAAGCTAGCAAAATTATATACTGCAATACCACTTTTAGAGCTCTAACCAATAGGTAAACTAGCAAATAATGTGAAGGTGTATAAAAGCTACTGAATGCAACATTCCGCCTATGTTTAACAACAGAAGCCTAGCTCAATCCAAATGTTCATTAATAGGGTAGGCTGAGGTAATTCACGGTGTAGCCACACAATAGCACATGATGAAGTTATCAAAAGGATTAAGACTGTCTCTATAGACTCCCAATTAAGTGATCTCAATGATATACACTGAGATCACTTAAGTCAAAACACATACTTAACAAGGTGTAGAAAAGTGTAGCATATATAACAATCTATGAAAGGAGTGAGAAATTATACACATATAGAACATCCAATTGTCATATTCCTGTAACTTTTATGTCAAAAATAGAAATGGAAGGCTAAATCAAAAACTACTTTAAAAATTTACACAAATGGTAAAGGGCAAATAGATAAGGAAGCAGGGACAAAAGCCAGACTTCTCTGAAAATTTCCTACACTATACATTTGACTTTAGAACCATGTAAATATTTTACAAATAACAGAAAAATAATTTAAGCAATTCTTAAAACTAGAAAACCACAGCAACAAAGGAGCCTAACAGTGGATCTATGTGATGGCATAACTTACACACTAAATAACTACTGCTCAAACCTAGTAATTTGTATCTCAAGTGAAATATACCCCCAAAACAAAAAGAAATGTGGAAAAATTGTTTTCACTGATAAATACTGTTCGCTGTAGTGTCTGTATTGTAATTCTGAGATGCTTTTGCATATTTTAGAATAAAGTAAATTGGTTATATTGTGACATTAGAAACCAGAATTTTCAGTGCAAAAGAAAATACAGATACAAGTTCAATTAAACAAAACACTGCAGTCTTGAGAATGAACTTGCAGAACTCTATCGGGGTGTGTATATGTATCTCCTAGCTCTGTGAAGAAAAGACCCACAGAATCATGAGCACCGCTAGACCCCAGAGTGCAATCTCTAATACTAACGCTATTTTCTCCACTAACAGTAACTAGGGCTCCTTAAAGAAATAGCTGACTCCAAGTCTGGGGAAGAAATCGTAAAAGATGAGTCGAGACTATCCCATCCCACCAGAAAGCAAAGCTACCAGCTACAACTACTGAGACTGTGTCAAAAGGACTAGAGGTGAACCCGAAGAGGTACCCACAGGCCAAACAACGTAAGTAGTTAAAAACACTAACTGCAAAGAACTAAAACACGTTTTTAAAAAAGTAAATCTGGCCATTACTAATGAAGGAAATAGGTTGCAGCTATTTTGCAACTCCTACTGAAATAACGAACCCAAGAAACCATCAACAATGATTGCTGAAATCGGAGAGAGGAAACCAGATTTGATGTGCCACCACAAAAACACTACTTGTGAAATGCTCTTTCAAAAGGAAGTAAGGCAATGAGGAAAAAAGGGCAAGAGCGAGTGTGATTAAAACTTTCTTGCTACCAATTCCCAAGGAATACAGGGAGCAGAGCACAGGACACCAGTAGTTAGCAACACCCACAAGGAGAACGACACAGAGCTCTGCCAATCAACTGCTACGTGTATGGCCCTCCACTGGATGCCACTCAAACCAACATTTTTAAGAGGCCATTTATGAGACAAGAGGGAAACTGAGTGCTGACAAGGTATCTGATGACATAAAGAAAATTTTGTGATTAAAAGTGAACATACCCTTGGCCAGTATGGCTCAGTTGGTGGGTGTGTCATCCCATAAACCTAAAAGTCACAGGCATGGTTCCCAGTCAGGACACATGTGCAGGCTGCAGGTTCGGTCCCCGAGCAGGGCACATACAAGAGGCAACAGACAGATGTTTCTCTCTCACACTGATGCTTCTCTCCCTCCCTTCCCTTCTCTCTGGGGTCAGTGAGCATGTCCTTGGTTGAGGATTCAAAAGCAAAAACAAACAAACAAAAAACACAATAGCAAAGAGGCTTTCTATTTCAGAAACACTTAATGAAATATTTACAGCTGAACTTAAGTCTGGAACTGGCTCCCCAAACCATGTGGGGGACAGACAGGGGAGTGAAGGCAGACATGGAAGAAGACAGGCAAGGCTGACACTGGGTGACTAATAAATACTGTTTAAAATTTACCATGAAGAAAATTATGTTAAAATAAACTATACCTATGCTAAAGGTTGTGGAAAAGCTAAGCATTCAAAAAGATCAGTAGCACAGACTGTTGGGAGACATGTTTGTACATGACATTACGTCAGAGTGGTCACAGCCACTCCCGTGGACCCACCCAACACTTGTATCAGTTTTACGTCTTTCAAAGTACGGAGACAACAGGTAACATCTTTCATTAAAATAAAAGTATAAGCCACTCCCCAAATCAGGCCAATACACTATTGCACATGGCTATCTACACTGCCTTGAAAAAGCCTTTAGTGTGCTTTGCCATCATCCAGCAGAGTCTTAGACATTATAAAGCTCAATTATTTGGTCAACTGACACAAGACAGAAGACTGAGTTGCAGGAGAAAACACTAATTATAAAGTATCATGTATAATACGATCCACATTCTATACAACACATGTGAACATGCATATAATCACATGGAGAAAAATCTACAAGCAGACATAGCAAGCTGTCAGCATGAGAGCATCTACAGAGAGAGAAGAAGGGATGCTTATTATCTTTTTCAGACCATCTGTACTTTCAAACTCTTCTAAAAATATTGCATATTAAAATATATATTAACTATAAGACATAAGCTATGAGATATTTGAGAAAATACATAATGTATATGAAAATGTAAATAACATGTAAAAAATGTTATGAGCCCTGGCTGGCGTAGCTCAATGGATTGAGCGCGGGCCTGCGAACCAGATGATCGCGGTTCAATTCCCACTCAGGGCGCATGCCTGGGTTGCAGGCCAGTTCCCAGCAGGGGGCTCACGAGAAGCCACCATACATTCATATTTCTCTCCCTCTCTCCTTCCCTTCCCCTCTAAAGATAAATAAATAAAATTTTTAAAAAATGTTATGAAATTCTACCTATGTTTATAACTATACAATATGCCTTCTCTGACAAACTTTCATAAGTCATATTCCACAAAACTGTAGTTTCTCAAAAAGTTATAGAAACATCTCTTAAAAAGGAAAGCCTATGGTCAAATATGTCTGGGAAACAAAGGTAAAGCTAAAAACTGATCTAAAACTATCTTAAAGATATATCTAATTTTAAATTCAGAGTTCGTACTCTCATGAGAATAACTGAGTGTCTGCGACACATGCCTGTATTTCATGCAGTTGTTATTCAGAAACAAGGGACTGGGCAAACTACTCCATCTCTTTAAGCCTCCCATGTTAAAAGAGTAGAACTACCTTTTGCGGTCGCTGCATGGTCCGAGTGAGACATCACACACACTGAGAAAGCAGCTGACACCATCTAGCCATTGTTACCAGCATCTCTAGAATGGCCATCTGATGTTCTCAGTGTGCATTCCTTCGTTTCAAGCAGAGAGCTCTAACTAGAATTGCTGAGTCTCAATGGAAATTTCCAGAAGATACAACATTCAACTGATCTGGCTTTAATCAACTGTCCACATTTCCTCCCACAATGGGGCCAGGAGTGTGGGGCAGACTCACCAGCAGGGCTACTTAGCTCCAGCATGCTTATGACAGGGGAGGTCTCAGGAAAGAGCTAAGGGATGCAGGCAAGACAAATCTCCAAAGACTGTTTCCCACAAAAACCGTTCAAACCGCTCCCCAATAATTTATCAAGCATCTAATTGTGTGCAAAACACTCTTCTGTTTTAATGACTGACATGTTTTCATCTGATACACTGGAAACTAGCTGACTGACCCCTTGCTATTCTGAAGGTGAACCATGCCTCCCAGGACAAAACATTTTCCCCACAGCCCTTCACGCAGCCCCTGCAGCCCTATTACCTCAATTAGGAAACTACGAATAATCACTTTCTTTTTCCAAAATTACTTCTCTAGCATTTTTTTTTCTTTTAAGATTTCATTTATCTATTTCCAGAGAGAAGGGGAGGGAGAAAGAGAGGGAGAGAAACACCAATGTGTGGTTGCCTCTCACATGCCCCACAACCCTGGCCTATGCCCTGACTGGGAATCAAACCAGCGACCTCTTTGGTTCTCAGGCTGACACTCAATCCACTGAGCCACACCAGCCAGGGCTTCTCTTGCATTTCTAATCCATTCAAGTATATAGTTTTCCATCAGAAAAAAAGATAAAATCTTGTCTAAAGGAAGGATTTATAAAAACCAAAAAACTAATACATATGAAAATTTCAAAATACATTATTCAGAGAATGAACAAAAACCTTAGAGAAATTGCATTTTCATAAAGTTTAGAATACTCAATATTCAAGTTCTTCTAATATTTCTGAAGTTGATATCACTCTTAGAAGATTGTATGCCAGAGAATAGAATACTGGCTTTATGTTCAAAATTTAACTGCTATTTTTTAGCACCTGACCTTTGGCAAATATGCAACCTCCCTGAACCTCAGTTTCCTCATCTACAACGTGAAAATAATAAAACTCACAATAATTAAATGTATGTAAATACACTTTACATGCTTAGAATACTGCATAATACGAAGTGCACTACAAACCGAAAGGACTACCCATACAAAACTCTTTCCCACGTGCAGACCCCCTGCTACCACCAGAGAGATGGAGGTGCTGGCAGCCTGCTAGAGACTGGCACCGTCACACGCTGGCGTGGGGAGAGACACCTCCCCGTCTCTCATGAAGTCTCACTGCAGTTCCTACTCTCAGGTTCTATTTCATTCAAAACCAGAGCTCTTACGCCCACCAATAATGCTAAAGTGGTATCGGTCCGAGAGAATGAAAATGGAAGTGGCACATTTACTCCACTGCTTCAAACCAGCAGCTCAGAACAATACAGCACTGCCTTCTCATCCCCCCAAATTAAAAGCACACAGGTTTTATAACTTTCTCTGTTTACAAAATCCTTTAGAGGGGTCTGGAGGTCGGGGAGGGAGGGGCATCTATGCCTCTTATGAAACACCTATTCCATTCCCAGATGTTTTTCCAGGCCCTACTATATGCTGGGTATTCCTCTAAAACCAGGGAAATG
This sequence comes from Sturnira hondurensis, assembly GCF_014824575.4. NCBI lineage: Eukaryota > Metazoa > Chordata > Mammalia > Chiroptera > Phyllostomidae > Sturnira > Sturnira hondurensis. The sequence continues at coordinate 8,790,716 of NW_028072798.1, read as the reverse complement.
CTACATAAAATGAACACGGCCTGCTTGCTCTCACTGATTTTGCCAGTCTAGTGACGAATACAGATCAGCGAACACCATCTCCATCCTAACATTTTAGGGCAACCAGTACATTAAGCTTTATTTTCTGGCTTTCTACTCTTTGACATAAATAGACACCTCTGCAGAGAAGCTCGAAGTCAAATGGATTTTCCTTTGAAACACCAGAAATACACCTCAACCAGGCTTACTATGTACATCAAATACCTCTTTTTGTCTTCATATGTTTGTCATGGTCTTTCTCAAAATAATAGCCACCAAGAAATGATAATACTTTCCATTTTTACTTTACTTTTATTACATTTTAGGAGCTCATTAAATAAACTATAGCATAACCCCAAGGTAATTTGGTTAATTTATTATGTGTAATAGATTTAAGGTAGCTATTCCAATTAATATGCCCAAGTTGTGTTTCTCTATAGCTTTAAATAAAACTAAAAATGTAATCTATAGCCAATCTTTCACTGTCACTGTAATATCATTTTCTTGCATGTATATTCTGTAAGCTTTTTAAAATTTTAGTAGACAACAGTATAAATCAAAAACAAATAAAACGTGTGGACAACTTGTACATGTGGTTAAGACAAGACAGAATATGAACACACCAATAACCAGAGAAGGAGAACAGAAAAGTTATGCAAATACTGAATATTCAAAAGTCACAAAACAAGTACTGTCATTTCCAAGCTTAAAAATCTGTAGCATTCCACCCTCGCTGGTGTAGCTCACTGGATTGAGTGCAGGCCTGCGAACCAAAGGGTAGCCAATTTGATTCCCAGTAAGGGCACATGCCTGGGTTGTGGGCCAAGTCCCCAAAGTAAGGGACAACCAAACACTGATGTTTCTCTCCCTCTCTTTCTCCCTCCCCCTCTCTCTAAAAACTAAATGAATAAAATCTTTTTTAAAAATCTATAGAATTCCTATTATACACCTGAGAGTTTAAACATAAAATGTACCATCAAACAATGTTAAGATAAAATTTATTAAGAACACACATTCATATTAATTATTTACTATATGACAAAACATCATTCTAAGTACTTTAGGATTAATTTAATACTCACAAGCACAAGAAGTCAGTGACATTACAAGAACCATTTCATATGCAAGGTATGTCCAGAAAGTATCCAGCCATGTACTATGAAAGAGATATTTATTGAAAAAGGTACAAAGTAGAAGAAACATTGTAAATAGGACAATGACGCCTCAGTCCCCTTCAAAGTAGGCACCTTGGGACCTCACATGGCTCTCCCAACCACCATCAGCTGCCCCATTATATTTTCATGAATTTCATCAAAGGTCTGAAATCTCTTCCCTTTCAAAGGTGATTTTAGTTCTTGGAAAATCGGGAAGTCATAAGGCGCCAAATCTGGGCAGTAGTGGGGCTGAGTCACCTGGGTGATTTGATGTTTCACCAAAAAACTCTTCACGAGAAGTGATGCACGAGCAGGCACATTGTCGTGATGAAGCTGCCAGTCACCAGGTGCCCAGAGCTGTGGCCTTCTCAATCATCTGAAGAGTTTCCACAGAGGAATGTTCAAGCTTAATGCAAAATTAGATGCAAATCTGTTGCTCTACTCGCTGTCATTTTGAATGTGACAGCCACACAGTTGATGTCACACAAACCATTCTCATTATATTAAGAATAGCTGGACTTTTTCCGGACAGACTTCATATATAGCACAGAGAGATTAAATAACTTGTCCAAGGTCCCAAAGCTGCTAAGTGATAGAACCAAGACTCAAACTGAAGCAATCTGGCTGCAGAGCTCACTCTCCTAACCATTCTGTTCTTCTGCTAACTGAAAACAGAATTTACCCTGTCTCACTCCACACTTCCAGCTCTCAGCCCTGACCCAGCTCTCAGCCCTGACCCAGCTCTCAGCCCTGACGTCTGCCATGCAGGAGCGAAGTCGGTGGAACCCGTTACTGCAGAATGAACAGAAGGTGAGGAGAGGACAAAGCATGTGCTGCTCGCTGATGCTAAAACTAACTTTGTAAATTAATGGATACACTCCTCTTCAGGTGGAGGTTTATTTATCCTTCAGTCATCCAGATTTCACCTCCTTGTCCCCAGGTTCTGGAAGCAGCACTACTTGATGACAACGCAACCGTAAGCAGAAATGTGGGAACCCATACTGAGTAACAGTACACACAAGATTATCACCCAGCTGGTTCAGAATCCAGAGTCTTAACAGTTAAGATCCTAACAAAAGATGGTTTAGATACAGTATCTAAATATACTAAAGGGGAACTCACATGCTGGTCTCATCTGTAAACTCAGATGACAAGATCAAGTAAGAGTAAGATTTAAAAAAATAACATTAGTGAGGACTTTTTAGCTACTAACTCATGATTTGTCTGTAGGGAGAAAAAAAAGAGGGCAACTCAGTCAGCTTATGGGAGAGCTTAGACAGCAGGAGGTGGTAAGCTCGGAATGGCAGCCTGCCCGAATGCAGTCAGAAGAGCCTGCAAGCGTGTGTCCCCAAGCACCTTGGTGCACACGCGCAAACACAAGATGACCCCAGGGCTACCACCCGAGAGCCCTTTCTAGGCAAAGCACTCAACAAAAAACAAAAACAAGCACCCCCCCCCCCCAAAAAAAACCAACAAAACCCCCCACACCTCCTGACAATAAGTTTAATTTTTGGCAACATAATCTAGGGTTTTTTTTTTTAAATAAGTCAAATGTTTTTTACACAAACTCAAAGGTATTCTGCCTCATAGTATTGCTAGATAAAAGGAAACTAGACTGGGCAAATAATACCTCCCTAAAAAAATTTTAAGTACAATGTTAGGTCTTTATTAATTAAAATAGCAAAACAACAACTAGCAGGAGAAAAGAACAATGAACAGAAACAATATGTTTTAAAGTAAAATGTCTATAAAACTATGATCAACACAAAATGTTGGTGAAACCAAGAATGAGGCTGGTTGACTGTTCTCATCTACACTTGGAAAGAAAAGAAACACTTGGATCTCTCAAACTTTTAATTATGCATTTTTATACACACGACAGTCTTGCTAATTCCCAAACTGGAAGCTTCTCGATTGTAAAAACCAAGGTTAACATGATGGACCAAGTGGCACTTCAGTCGGCTAAATGAAGAATATTAATAGAAGAATAGTAATTAGTAGAGCAGAATCATGTCGACGCCTTTAAAGCGTTTAAGTTTCCGCTGTGAAATACCACACAGTGCTTCGCACAGAAGATTTGAGCACTTCACTGGAAGACAAAAGTCCACCCAAATTACTCACATGGAGAACTCCTCTGTCCTCAAGAACTCACCTTCTTTTTGTCCCTCATGGAGCCTTTGCCTCGCACCATTATCTTACACCCCGTCTCCGCTTCGAGCTGCTTCGCTGTGAGTCCTCTAGGTCCAAGGATTCTCCCGACAAAATTAAACTGGAAAAGAAGTCACCGCACATTATTTTCTTGAATTTATAGCTATTAAAATTATTTTAAAATATATGTTTACTTTCTCAAATTACTTTTTAACACTAAGCTGAAATAACATTAAAGAGTCCTTCTGAATTTTCTTCCAAGCTGGGAGACGTTAAGTACAACAGCTCATTTTCTAGCACAAAAATTTTCGTATGTATTAATACAAGTTGTAAATTAGGAACAATACAACCCATCTGAAAGGTACTACACTGTACTGTCCATCACCGTGTAATATATAAACCAAAGCATATGCAAAATTTTGGATGTTACCCAAGAATGCAAATGCCTTCCACAAAACTCTGTGATGATCGACCTCAGGGAACTGTTCATCATGTTAAGCAGTAATTGCTTTTCTTTTTTTTTTTTAACTGAAATCCTTGGGGGGGAAATGCTGTTATTTACCTAATAAGTAAAGTTATACTTTCTCGAATGCACATTTTTAGGTCACCTATCAGAACTCTACTCCAGTGGCCAAATTTGGATTCCACCCTGTACTAAATGTTTAAGTCTTAAATTAAAAGTATGCTTTTCCACCCCATTCCTTGCAAAATTTTACATTGATTCCTTAATTTCCTTTTTTCCACCCTACCTTTAACTTCTACTACTGTTTTTGGAAGGAAGCTTACTTCTTTTCACGAATAAGACAGTGGTAAAAAGAACCGTAAATAAAGAAGTGGCACCCTCAACAGAAACTTCTAGCACTCCTATACCGAAATTGGTTTGGGGGGGGGGGGTAGGAAGAAAGGCCAAGGTAAAGAATGGAATAACTCAACACTGAAACATAAGCGTTCCTCATTCACACGTCATCTGCATGAAAGGCAAAAGTGAGCGCCCATCATCACTTCCACAAACCCCACAGGCAATGGCTCCTAAGTGTGCAGCTTCCGATTCTTCTCTTGCATCTGAGCCACTGTTGGTACATCACTGCACGCAAGTCATATGCCGTCAGGGCTGGAGGAGCTAGGGCACGTCTCAACCCTCTGCGCCTCAATGGCTTACTCCACACCTCACTCAGCTGCTAGCCAGCATTGCCATATCTACAGAAAGTCGTTCCCAAAGAAAAGATGGAAGTGCCCGTGCACCGATGGGTAAGAGCCCTCTTCCCTCAGACTTTGACACAACTTCTACCCCGAGTCGCAACTCTGAGCCTGTACGCACTGGATCTAGTTCTACAAGATCCCGATCCTGAAACGTGCCTGAACCACCTCTACATATTCCACTAAAAGCCCCTTAGCCCTGTCCAGCTCCTCAGCATCTAGTGCTTATTAGTACCCAACCTACAGCCACTCTTGTCTCCCACTTTCACTGCTGCTCCTGTGAAGGTAGCCATTTTCTTCTTTTTGCTACTTTTAAGATTTTCTCCTTACCATCAGTTTTGAGTAGTTTTACTATGGTAGGGTTAGGTATGGTTTTCACTTTATGGCTCCGAGTTTCACAAATCTGTGACTTTATTCCTTTGGTTTGGAAGTTCTCAACCACAATCCTTCCTGGGCCCTGCTGCTCCTGGCCCCCCTCCCCTCTTCTTCGAACCCTCCCATGACTCATATGAGATGCTCTGACCGCACCCCTTTGACTTTTCACACTTCCTCCTCCTTGCTCCTTCCTGCTGTCTCACAGCTGAGTCACTTCTTCGGATCTGTCCTCCAGCTCTCCGACGCCCTCCTCAAACAGCTCTAACCTTTTTGGTTAAACCTGTTTATTCTAGTTCAGAAAGATTCCGGTTCAATATTCCTTGGGTAGTGTCCATTTCTGCCATGTTTCTCCAACTTGTCCTCTGCCTCACGTGTAGCGCCCAAAGACTGCCCGCAACCCCTGTGGATCCGTTTCTACCGTTCCGTCCTTTCTCCACGTGTGTGGTAACGTCTCCTCGCCTTCTTCTGTCTTTGGTTATTTTTTAGTGTCAGCTAGACACTGTGCATGCTAAACAGCTGACAGAAGTAACTAACACAGGGCCTAAAGTGACATGATCTTCCTCTAGAGACAACATATATCATCTTTCTGCCAGGCACTTACTGCTACTAGCAACCAAGATCACCCAAAACAATTTCACTTACAGAGGCTGAGAAAATGCAATGCCGACCTGCCGCACCTGGGAGGGCCTGGGCAGCCCTCGCCAGCACCCACAACCATAGCTAAGACTGGAGATGAGAAGGCCCCATGCAGATGCGTTACAGACGAGGACTCTGCCCCCAAAGTTGAGCCTCCCAGCTGTCTTCTCCAGATTCAGCAGACACACCCCGAGGAAAAGAAGCTCTCAAAAGCCAGGCTTACATTCTGGATCATCCTCTGCCCTCCTCAGGATCTTGAGCTAGCATTCCGCCCAGTATTACTGCATCTCTGATGCATTCAAGCAAATGTTTTTTCCTGTCCTATTTTACTGAAATTTCTCAGATAGTCTTGAATTTACCCTATTAGTCCTTAAACAGAAAAGACCATGGCATCGTTTTCAATCCACACCCGTGGATATGTTTATTGATTTTAGAGAGAGAGAAAGTGGGGCAACATTGAGAGATCATCTCCTGTATACAACCTGACCACAGTCTTTCAATGTACACGACGATGGTCCAACCAAATGAGCCACCAGCCAGGGCACCCATGGCCTTTTTTAATGGCTGCCTTTTAATATAAATAGATCAAGAACTGACATAACTTCAGGCAGCATAAAGTAAATATATTGGAACAAAGGTGGGAGGAAGAGAGAAAATACACATTTCACAGAAAGTTTATCAACAGGCCTGGCTCTGTGTTTGCTTAGAGCAAGCTCTTCCTACTTTCCAGCAACTTACTACTGCACCTTCACCCTTTTCTAGAGTCAGAGACTCTAGAGAACTCCTCTTCCTTCCGCCCCTCAAAACAGCAGAGAAAGAGAGAAGGATCTAGACATCTATCTGTTCCTCACTCACTGTACTTACTTTGGGTATTTTTCAGTTGAATAGAAAAATGCCTTCCATTTTCAAATTCAACTCAATAAAACATTTATGTAAGGTCTGCTATGTGATAAAGAGTGAACTAGATACTAGCGAGTAAAACAAAAGAGGAGAAACCCCCTGTTCTCGTGAGTTCTGTAAAGCCCCTGTACTCTGAGTTCCCCGGAGTGCCTGTAACACACTCACTGTGCCAGCTACCCCTTGGTCGTTGTGCTCTGTACACACCCTTTGCAGCAACACACATCTTACACACACATTACATATGGCAAACCCAGCAGGGAATGTCTGCAGACATGCGTTATGAACACAGGTACTTCTGCGCTTCAAAAAACTAATTGCTTTTGACTTGCATCTTCTACCAAACTGGTTGGCCCCCACTTCATAACACACATACAATTGGAAGACACTCTATGGCACATCTTATTCTTTTCAGACATTCCACCTCTTCTATGGAACCACAGCATTAAAATCACACAGAAAAAGACTTCTCACAGCTCAATAATCCACACGTGATTGATTAATAAGAAAAGTTTTAAAACCACTCAAAACCAATATACTAATTCTGTAACACAACATTTTTGTAACCTTCAAAATGAACCAATCTCTATTACCCAACCAAAAATCCCAGCTCAAGGGTGTTACAGTGCCTACCACTGGGACTCCAATACAATTGAGCTTGTCAAGGTCATCCTTCTCAGAATGCCGTAAGTGGAGAATGAAAAAAATTAATCATAGCAGCTGCTTTGTCTACTGCAACCAATTTCCAAGTTAATATTGTATGCCCTGCATTAAAATCCATTCTGTGTTGATTTATCATGCTGGTTCTGCAGCTTCATTCAATTAAAACAATGTCGCAACACATTCAAAGAGAATCATTTCAAACTGCCTGAGCTAACTGCAACTTTAAAGACCAAAATAAAGAAAAAAGACATTCATTAACCCTACCGTTTAAGTATAGACCTTCCCCCCATGGCTCACCGATTATATTTATGCGAAGTAGCAGATTCTTTTCTAAGAGGTTAACAACCACTATGCCTAATGCTATTTGTTGCTGCTCACTTCATTTTAAACAGAAATGATAGATTCCTACCAATGACAATGGATAAAGCATTGTGGCAAATCTTTCCATTAACTTTTTAAGATATGTACAACTAAAGATAAAACCTCCTGTGCACACTATTAAAATAGGTAACTAATTGTCAGTGAAACACTTTTAAGAAATAGTAAAGAGTAACTTCTGCTTAAAATTTTGGAAAATATTTTTTTTAAAACATGTACTTCTTTGGGTTACTCTTTACGCAGATAATGTTTTTAAATATTGTGTCTAGTATTTCTAAAGTGATAATTAGACACCTTACAAAACTTATGTTATTATCATGTAACATAATAGGTATGACACACACGAGTATATGTCAAATTAAGCCATTTACTTAGCAAACAACAAAAAAGAAAAGAAATGCGCCATCTCCAGTGAGCCTACCTCACGTGCGTGTGCAAGATGAAAGCAGTTGTGACTACCCAGCAGAAGAGCAGGCCTCAAATCATACCATTTCACCCACGTCGTTTCTCTGTAACACTGAGGAGACGCCCTACGGACTTGACGCTCCTTTGTACCCGTTAACCTATGGCAAAACCTGGTTTCATTGTACCCCATTTTGCTTAAACTCACAGAACCTATGGATGACAGTGAGTGAGAGCTTACTGTAGAAGTATTTTTCATTAAAAATACCAGAATGAATACATCAAACTATCTTGTTTTGGGGGGAGCCAAATATCTTATCCCTTTGTATCTTCATATTATTGTAGATAAGCAACCAAATGTCTTCTTATGCTACAAAATAATTCTACAGAAATCATTTTTTAAAACTTTTCACATATGTGGATTTTATACACATTTTCTGTTGGTAGCACAAGCGTATGTAAGAAAAGGCACTTAGACCAGCAACATAAGGAGGGGAAATAATAATCAGGAATAGCCAAAATACAACATCTGTGGAATATGAATTGGGATATCCCAGATTACGACAAACAGTCTTTTGAGCACAGACACACGGTACTCTGCTGTGTACAATGCGCTCCTGTGCACAGTGCACATCCACGTTTGTGCGCATTATACGCAGGCTTATTAGACCCTTTAATAGCCCCAGGGTGTGTAATCATTACACCCATATATAATGGGCATCCTTATTTTTCCCTCAAAAATTTGGGCAAAAAAGTGAGCTTTATACATGGCAAAATAAGGTATTTGGGGAAAAGCCTAAAACCATTAAAAATAATCAGGTGAATAAGATAGATAATTATCCTCCTAGAAGCTACATAACAAGTGCTTGGGAAAATAATTATTTAGCCAATTAAAATAAAAATATGAAGCAACGAAAGCCAACAACAGTTTTATGACACAAGTATGTGACAATGTATTTGATAGTGCAAAGTACAAACTCTTATTATGCACAAGGCCCTTTAATGACATTTCAAAACTTTCTTTTTGTTATCACCCTTCTGTTCAGACACATAAGCAATCACTGCTCTCTAAAAACATCAGGTACTTTTTAATCTTCCCTGCAACACCTTCCTTTGTCCTTCCTTCCACCGACCATGTCAAATCTTCCTCATCACACAATACTGAGTTCAAAGGTTCTTCTGAGCCCTGCTTGAGTACCCTTTGATTCCTTGACAGCTGATTTTTCTCCTCCCAAGTGACCCTCTCAGAGGGCTTTGCATCGCCCTCTTAGAGCCCTTATCTCAGGGTGCATGCCACCGCCTGTGTGTCTCTTACCGGTGATTCCTAGGTTAGGAACCAGCACCTGGTCTCTTTTTCTTCCTCCACGGTGCCTCAAACAGTAAACAGCACAGAGAAAAAACTAACACTTATTCAAATTGTTGAACGAGACAATTAGAAGTGTTCACAGAAATCATAGTGATTTTTTTTCATTCCTGCAGCAAAAACTACAATCACTAATTACGTTACATGCGGCCTAAGAAGTCTCATACATTTCAGAAATTTCTCAAATAGTAAGCCTGGCTGACTAATCCCAGAAAAATTCCAAATAACAGATAATGTCATAAAAACAAAACTATTATTTCCACTTTCCATTTCCATTTAGAAATATCACGAGTGCAAAACACAGCCCATGCCATCCCACATTTCTTAGGTGTTGAGTGTGTGGAGGCACGTTTTATAGTGAGTGTCCAGAATGAGCCAGCTTCCAACGCTTGGCCACTTTATATGCAGTGAATTACTTAATGAGAATAACACAAGAAGGCAGCTACCACTATCACTTATATTCAGTACATGAGAGATTACAAAAGCAGCCCAAATCCTAGGACACCTAGATTAATCAGCACAGTATAATGCCTTTCTCCTAAAGACCTTAAACATACACTCTGATCAAACTGAAACTCACAAAACCAAATGTGAAACTCACATTTAGTTTTTCCATTCTTGTTGCTCATTCAGAATGTTTAGTAGAAACTTTACCATTGTTAGTATAAGGAAAACAGTTTGTGCGACATCGCTGTAACCTGGCAGCCAAGGAGAGTGAACTGGAATATACATGCATGAATAATTATGACTTCACTGTACTACTCAGTGGGGCCAATAGATGCTATTGAGTGAGCATGTGTACTGTGTGGCTGTCACATTCAAAACGACAGTGAGTAGAGCAACAAATCTGCATCACATTTTGTGTTAAGCTTAAACATTCCTCTGCAGAAACTATTCAGATGATTCAGAAGGCCATAGCTATGGGCAACTAGTGACTGGCAGCTTCATCACGACAATGTACCCGCTCATGCATCACGTCTCATGCAGTTTTTTTTGAGAAACATCAAGTTACCCAGGTGACTCAGCCCCACTACAGCCCAGATTTGGCGTCTTACGACTTCCTGGTTTTCCCAAAACTAGAATCACCTTTGAAAGGGAAGAGACTTCAGACCTTTGATGAGATTCAGGAAAATACAATGGGGCAGCTGATGGTGGTTGGGAGAATTGTGTGAGGTCCTAAGGTGCCTACTTTGAAGGGGACTGAGGTGTCATTGTCCTACGGACAATGTTTCTTGTACCTTGAATTTTCAATAATTGTCTCTATTTTTCATAGTTCATGTCTGGATACCTTCTGGACATACCTCATACTTTCTGACTGGGATTACTGTCTCAATCATCACCATATACATTCTTTTTAACTTAACTGAACTATTTATATGAATGAAAATCTTTATGTGATTATGACTTCATCTTCATATTTCAATGATAAATACATATAACTTCAAAAAAAGACAAAGAGAAATAAAATATAATTATTTGACTCAAAATTGAGTTGACAAGTGTCACCTCAGATCCTGAAGGTGAAAAAAGGAGATGAAATACACATATGGAGTTCTGACCATTCGTTAAATACTTTCTAAGCTCTTCAAAATTGATTTCTTAAGTTTTGCTGCATAAATATTATCTGCCTCATACACTGTTCCAAAAGTTTTAATTCAGGTCTGACGGTGGTGGGTTTTAGGCACAAACTTTAGTTGAATATGACCTCCTGATGTCTGTCTTCAAACCCAAACAAGGCAAAAACGATTGGGTCCCTACCATCGCAAAATAAGTGTAGGTCACCTACTCTACCAGGTACTAAGATGGGTGGTCTCCTTGGAGTGATCTAACTGCTCCCTGTTCCACAGCCCACTGCAATGGCTGGTTTTGGAGGGCGGAGGGTCAAGAGCAGGGAGCTTCTGTTACTGGCTGCCCTGCTCAGTTCCAGGGGAAACTGCTCTCTCAAGACGGGCCAAAGGCAGCAGAGCACCTCACCCTCTCCTCCGAGAGCTAACAAACACCGTAGGTTTCCAAACTACGGACGGGTGCACCACCAGGCAGGTTTCTCTCCAATTTCTGTATTACATTATTTTGGTCATTCCACTGAGAATCTTAGAGACACGAATGTTAGACACCTGTGACTAGGTATCTTACTAGATTTATAAGTCTTTTGCAACAAATTTTAACAGAGTGGATCTCAAACTTTTTGGGTAAGAGAAACCAGACAAAACTGTATCTCAACCGAGGCTGACTACATTTGCTTACATGCAATAATTCTTCCCTAAAAACTAACTCCATCTTCTAATTTGTTCTTCTGAACAGTATCTTTTTAAATACTACAATATATCACTTAAAAAGGAAAGCATTAGCATTTTAAGACTCTGGGAAGATTTATTATTCTTAAAATTGTTAGACCTTGAAAAAACATGAGTTAAACAAATTTACTGTTTTCAGGCTCTCTTGAAACCCTCTTTGGAATAATATCTTTCAACATCCTAAGAAAGTCAGTGTTTCTCAGACTTTAGAGCCTATTAAATATTTGGTATTCAGCAGGTCCTCAATATACACTTGTGGAGTGAAATAAAAAGTAAACCTCAAAACCAAAAAACCAAAAGTCATGAAATTAACCTTTACTAAATTGGTATGTTTAAAATTCTAAGTCAACAATGACAGTTTCTCTACCTAAAACTTAAAGACACGCTTTATACCATCAATTCATACTACCAAATTAAAAACTTCAATGGGTTAACATGTAACCTGAGACACTTCTAACTCTACTCAAAAATATATATTAACCTACTTAAAATAAAAAATCTGTTTAATAATTTTCTTTATATACTATCAAAGTAGAGATGTGTAGACCTTACTTTTAAAATATTGTATTTTCACTCATAATTAAACATATCCAGGCAAAAGTTAATGTTCAACCTAAGTATTAAAAGGGAAGAACTTGAAGTTCATTAAATTTTGATTCAACATCCATTTGTTTCTCAGAATAAGAAAGGGGCAAGTTATTTACATCAAAACTCTTTTTTAAAAAATATTTATTTATTTATTTCTAGAGGGGAAGGGAAGGAGGGAGAGAAATATCAGTGTATGGTTGCCTCTGCCGGAAACACACAATGTACCGTGTGTCCCCTGCCAGGAACTGACCTGCAACCCAGGCATGTGCCCTGACTGGGAATTGAACTGCGATCCTCTGGTTTGCAGGCCCGTGCTCAATTCACTGAGCTACACCAGCCAGGGCTGACATCAAAACTCTTAACAATTCCTTCAACACAATAAGAAAGCCATGACAGTAAAAGGAACAAAAACCTAAAGAAATCCCTGGCCTGGTGGTTTGACTAGATTGTCATCCAGTACACCAAAAGGCTGTGGGTTCGAACCGTGGTCAAAGCACATACCTAGGTCATGGATTCAATCCCCGGTCGGGGAGCATACAGGAGGCAACCAATTGATGTTCCTCTCTCACACTGTCTGTCTGTCTATCTGTCTCTCTTCTTCTCTCTCTATAATCAATAAACATATCCTCAGGTGAGGACTTTAAAAAATTTAAAATGCCTACGAAAAGATGACTGCATTGACCATCTCTTCTCACAGCTTTCAAAAACACAGGCCAGATCAACAGCCAATCTGCAGGTGACAATCTTAAGAACTAGAAGAAAACCACCAATAACTCTACACTAATTCAGTAGCGATGACTCGCCAAATTTTCTCTGCCAACCCAGGAAAATTAAATAAAAGGAAGCTTTAAACTCATGCTCTACCATTAACAAAGATTATTATTATAAGACAATAGAGAGTACTGTGAATAACATTATAAATCTGCATTATTGTTGTTGTTGCCAGGCTGGGATTCTACGAGCTTGAAAAAAATACTTGGAAGGGCCTTTATCCAACTTACAAGCCTCTGATGACATGTGTCATCCTGAGATCCCAGACCCAACACACACCTTCCAGGGCTATAATCGTTCACATTAAAATCCATTTATAAACTCAGAAAGACAGTCATCCTCATATAAAATCTCTGGGGAAAGTCTCACTACCATTTCATCACCTCACATCCCAAGCAAGCAGTTTAGCAACCTCATCTGCCCGGGGCAACTTATACCCCAAAGGCTAGATCTGGCCACATTTGGAACTTATCTACCCTGACTCTGGCAGATCCTACAAAACAATTTCTCAGTAACTCAAAATTGGTAACCAAGCAAATCTGATGGCAGAATTAGTGCTGTCTTACTGAAACATCGTGTCTTTAATTACACCGACCAGAGTTAAACCCATTCATACACTGCCTGTCCGCTCTCCACAGATTCAAGTTTAAGTCCTTAATAACTAAAGGGGCCAAAACACCAGTTTGATGGCCCAGCTTTTTATCTTCATTCATGCCTGTCACTTTATGAATGTATGATAAGCTTAAATGGTATCAAATGACTTAATGCAACACCTTTTCTTTTTCCTCTAAAGACTGTGGGCCCCTTCAAGGGTAGGACTTCTTTCTTTACTCTCAAGTCACCAGAACCACAGTGAGTGCCCTATCAGACGCCGTACACTTGTCACCTTTATTCCCCCAAACAACTCTCACAGACACCTTATAATTTTATAGACAAGAAAATAGGTTCTAAATATCGAACATGTGCTCAAAAAGCCCATGCATGGGAAAGTCTCGATGATTTTCAGGAAATATTTATCCCAGCCTCCTCACTGAGAACAGTGACTTAATAACGCAGTTGCTCCATCTCCGCCCCACTGACATTTGGGGCAGAGTAATTCTTTGCTGTGGAAGGCTGTCCTGTGCACTGTAGGATGTTCAGCACCAGATTTCACCTAGTAACCCCTCCAAGTTTTGCCAAACAAAAAAATATCTCCGGATATTGCCAAACGTCCCAGAAGGGCAAAACCCTTCCCAGTTGACCGCTGCTGAACCAATAAAACATTAATGGATGGGACAGGAGAGGAAGTCTTTCTTACACTGCGAAAGCCGTCTGGCTCCGCTCTGGTGCTCTAGTGACCTGCTGGGAAAAGAGGAGGTGCAAGTAGCTGCTGCCCCTTTGGGCTGCCTCCTGCAGGAACACCCACCCACAGCTGGCCTAGATCAAGGCCCAGATGACTCAGCAGAACCTCAGCCTGCATCCAGTGCTACTCCAGAGCACAGGCATCAGTGTGTGTTATTTTAAGACACTGAGTTCCAGGATAGCCTCTTACAGAGCATTATGGTGGCACCTGTTGAGAAATCTCACCAGTGAAGGGATAAGCCAGAATTCAAAATCTAGGCCAGTCTGGCTCAAAAACCCACTATTAGTTCCACTATGATGAGTTTTCTCAACCAGATTAACAGCCCCACTCCCAGGATGTGCTTGATAGAGTGCATTTTCAATAGGCTACTGATACTACACTCTCATGCCAACATCAAGCCACCGATTCAAAACCATGGTGAAGGCCATTACAGAGTACTACCTCCTTTCTGAAACACTGAATCTAAGACTTTCTTCTCCCATCATCCCAGACCTACGCTCAGCCAAACCCAAAACAATAGCTCCGAATGAACACTTCTATAAGTTGCTAGATGCAGATGCAAAAATTTTTTAAAAGTTTACCAGTATCTGAAAGAGTGAATCTTTCACACAGATATGCACAACAAGTATTTATCATCCATCTAACATTTACCAGTTCGGTAAGTAGGAATATGAAAACGGACAAAATCCTCACCCTCATGGAGTGTACATTCTGGTAATACTTAAATAGCATAAAGGCATTTTCCCAATGCTTAACATGTATAAACTCATTTATAAGTCATGTATAACTTCTCAAAACCCTGTGAAAGAGTAATAACCCTATTACTATGTCCATTCCAGAGATGAGGGAACTGAAGGCCAAAAATGACAAGTAATTTTCCTGAAGTCAGAAAACAAACAACATGCCCTGGCTGGTGTGGCTCAGTGGACTGAGCGCGGGCCTGCGAACCAGGCGATGGCGGCTCGATTCCCAGTCAGGGCACATGCCTGGGTTGCAGGCCAGTTCCCAGCAGGGGACTCACGAGAGGCAACCATACATTGAAGTGTCTCTCCTTCTCTCCTTCCTTTCCCCTCTAAAGATAAATAAATAAAATCTTAAAAAAAAAAAAAGAAAACAAACAACAGAGCCAGTCAGGGGTCTGGGTCTGAGCCCATACTTGTGTCCACTACACGCAATACTGTCCCTTTGAACTTTGTAATTAGCACCATTTTTAAGTTAAATGGGATGAATTCATTTACAAAGTCAAGCTTATATACAAATGGTGCACATGTAATGACCTCACAGATATGTTAAGTGAAAAAAAAAGCAACAGTATGCAGAAAATAGGTGTTTTATTCTGGCCAATATCTAATTCTTAATTCTGAAATAAATCTTTTCCCATGCCATCAAAATCTGACATAGACTCCCTTCTTTTATTTGTTTGATATTATTTAATTTTTTAAGATGAGATAAAATTCCTAATACAAACCACGAAACAGTACTACTCATTTGCTATGTATTAAAAACCTCAAAAAAAAATTGCAAAAACTGTGTCAGATTCCAGTTTTGTCAAACTTCAATTCTTTTAACAAAGTCAAAATCAAAGTATTGAAAGCACTATCTGGAAGATCAAAATAGTTTTATATTAATTTCTTGTCTCCGAGGAATTATAACTAATTTCTCATTTAAACAGCTTTGTCAAAAGAGACATTTTGGGGGTGCCAAGAGTTGTCTACAACATGTACACCGACCTTGCCTGTTTCACATGCCTGAACCTGGATGTCTGACTTCAAATTCAGTACCTCTAAGTCAGAACTGCTGAATCCCCACCTCCCTAACCTGTTCCTCTTCTGTCTCCCCTACCCCTGGAAATGGAGATTCTGTAGCTCTAACTACTCAAAACCTTCGAGCCGTTCATGACTTTCCCTCACAACCTATCATCCAATCAGCAAACCCTACTGGCTTTCAGTGAACAATCTCTGTAGGGTTCATGCACTTCTCCGTCCTCTTGATCATGTTTCCTTCCCTGTTCCCTAGCTGGTGACCTTGCTGTGACCGCCATCCAATGTCTTTCTCCACGCAGCAGACAGAAGGAAGCTATGAAAACCAGGTATACTCATGTCACACCTTGGCTTGGAACATCTGAGTGGCTTCCTGCTTCTCTCAGACCAGCCATGTGAAGCCCCTACAGGGCCCGCAGCCCCACCTGCGGTGGCGGCCTCTCTGCTTCCTCTCACCGCCCTTCCCAAGCACGCGGCAGCCACAGCGCCACTGCAGCCACTGCGCACTCCGCTGCAACGTTCCTCTCCCACACGATTTTCCCGCCCTCCTCCCCATCGCTCCAGTCAAGGCCCCACATTCCCTTCACGTTGTAAGAGATCCAGATCTCCTGACTGTAAAGACGGTCACCGTGTGTCTGCTTACCCCACTTTATTTTTCTCCATTGCGCTGACTGCACCTGAAGAACTAACTGCGTTTTCTGCCATACACAGGGCGCTCCCGTGTATAATGTGCATCCACATTTTTGACCCAAACATTTAGGAGAATATTTCAGTTCAATTTTTTAATTTACTTTTTTATTTATATTTAGGTACTTTTTCTATTATAAAAGGAATTTTAGCATTTATTTCTTAGCATGTGATGGTACAAGAAGTGTTATGTAATAATTACAAAACACAAGAACAGATGTAAGGTCTAAGAAATTCTGTGTACCAGTAACAAATTAGTACTACCCGTGTATAATGAGCATCCTTATTTTTCCCCTTAAAAATTTGGGCAAAAAGATGTGCATTAGACGCAGCACAATACGGCCAACACTCGTTTGCTACTGTCTGTCTCTGCAATGTTGGCTTCACAAAAGCGAAGGCTTTATTTAGTTCACATTCCACCTGCCCCTTGGAACAGAGCCTGGCCAAAGGGCCGCATGCATCACCTGTCTGCCCAGCTCATTCTGACCACAGCAAGTGCTTCTCACACCTGCACGCACCAGAACCACCCACAGCAGCAATTTTCACCTGGTAGGCCACAGCATGCTGGTGCCACAAGAAATTCTAAAGCATGGAACACCTGGCTATTTAGTCCAGGGCACTGACTCTTTCCCCTTTGATCGTCAAATAAAAAAAAAAATGACAATGGTCTCTATAACAATAGCCATCCAGTGTGAATGAATCAAAATGACACCCATTTTTTATCAGATAAGCAAAAACAAATTTTTCGTGTGTGACAGAATTTTAGTAATTAGCTTGTGTGTGCCTTGAGGTGAAAAAGGTGAAAACAGCTGATTTATAAGGCTGAGAAGGCAGACCGCTGATTCAGTTACCCTGGGGTGGGGCTTGAACATTCAAAAGTTCCCAGTAGGTTGTGGATGCCATAGTCCTGGGACCACATTTTAAGAACCACTGATCTAGACAATGCTATGCCTTTTCTTTTTTTTAAAGAAGAATAAGGACCAACTGGATCAAGGTTACAGTTCTAACAAGGTCTTAAAAGTATTCTATGTTAATAACTAAAGCTGAAACTTTATCCTTTCAAGTTTACGTGAGAAGGCCAACACACTTCTGGAGATACTGAAACACCAAAATAGCAGACTTCGGTTGAGAGAGCTGCCCAAATCACAACACCCCATGTCTAGGAACCACCCCAATACCCAGGGGCAGGCCCACAGTGGTCAGGTTTAGGTTATGTAGGTACAATCACATCATGTCCTTTAGTCATGGCAGACTGGCCCCAAACACATTCTCCCTCCGAAGAATCTTAAGTTCAGACAAAGTGGGGGGGCACTAACTGCAAAGTACGTGAAAAACAAGGCTTTCAGCAGAGAAGGTCCCAACTCTCACTGGGGTTCTCACAGCGACCTGATTGCCACCTTTAACCCTTTTGTACTGTGCCCAATTATCTTCCAACAGATTCTCTCTTTGCCTACAGTATAATTCTTATATACTTACAACCAAAAGTACTAAAGAAAAACAGTAAATGCATTAGATTTATAGAAAATTATATTGGAAATACAATTTGTGAAATACCAAAGCTTTTTTCCATTAATCCACCTTAGGACATTTATTTCCCTTCTCTAGTTTAGTATACTGTCCATAAGACCATTGAATTTTAAGAGTACACATCACATTTTTGACCATACAACACCAGCTCTTTCTTGTACTTGCTTTCAGAAAAGTCCTCTGAAACCTAATAAAAAGCCACCAATTTGCCTTTACTTATTCAACAGGGAGGGGATGCCTATTATGTGTTGCAGATATGCAATAGCATGCATATCTGCAACACAGCAATGAATAACAAAAACAGGGTCTTAAGTACCTTTAAATACCTTGCTGGGGAGACAGAAAAAATAAACAAGAAAAAATATCGGATAATAAACGCTGCTGCAGAGAAATAAAAACACTTAACGCGAAACAATGACTAACGAGACTGCTCTTAGATTAAATGGACAGGGCGGCCTCTGTGAAGTGCCGCGTCAGCTAAAACCTCACCAACACTCAGCAGCAGCCAGCAGAGATCCGAGCACAGCTGACATAAATGTCCTCAGGCCGGAACTGGCTCAACCTGTTCTAAGAGCCAGTGTGAGTGCGCAGTGCACTGAGGAAGAGGGAAACGCATTTACAGCGAGCTCAGAAAGGGGACCTATCAAGTAGGGCTTTGTAAGAAAAGCGGGCTTGGAGCTGTTTATAAGTTCACTGGTATGGGACAAGGAGGCTATCTGCAACAAAATGTGTACACAGAGTAGTTGCACAAGGGATTAAGAATGAAAAATAAGTTATAAACAGTGCTTATCAAAGAAATTTTAGAGCTGAAAGAAACCTTAGCTGTCCTAGTCCAACCTCTCATTTTACTGAAAAGACAACGCAGCCCAGGCAGTGGCTNCCTATCAAGTAGGGCTTTGTAAGAAAAGCGGGCTTGGAGCTGTTTATAAGTTCACTGGTATGGGACAAGGAGGCTATCTGCAACAAAATGTGTACACAGAGTAGTTGCACAAGGGATTAAGAATGAAAAATAAGTTATAAACAGTGCTTATCAAAGAAATTTTAGAGCTGAAAGAAACCTTAGCTGTCCTAGTCCAACATCTCATTTTACTGAAAAGACAACGCGGCCCAGGCAGTGGCTTCTTTGAGGCCAGTTCAAAGTCAAGGTAGGAGTTGTGAGCAAAGCTCTGGAACCCTCAGGCCAATGCTCTTTACAGAATTCTTGCCTTGATCTGAAATCTAAAACTAAGTATTTACCACATGCACTGCCAAAAGTGACACAGCAGCATTCAAATTAAAACATATTTAAATTTTTTTAAGTTATCCACACCTAATGATTCATACCTCTAGTCTTCTCATGAAATTCTTTTAAAGCAGCTGACAATGTCAAAGTATTTATTACTGCCAGATAACTCTTCCCAAGGTACGTAGAGCAGAAAAACACTAAGACAACACAACATACTTACGTCTGGGTATTCTTTCACAGGCACATAAAGTTTCTCTTGTAGCTGAACGACAGGCCCCACGGCGTCGGGCAGCTCCGCACTCCTCTTCTCTGTGCTGCCATTCAATGTGTCATTGTACATGTCTTTCCGCACTCTGCTAATTTCTGTGGAAAGGAAACATTGTAAATGTATTAGACAAAAATGTTCTTGCTAGTCCAAGGGGGGAGAAAGAGAGGCAAATTTCGTTGGTAAAGTATTAAAGCTCAAAGAAGTAAAGAATTGCTGACCTTGTCTATCATTCTCTGGGTATGTCTAACAGGACTATAGCTTAATTAATTTCTACCAGAAATCAAATTTATACACCAAGTAATATATTTTATTAAAACTAACCTCAGAGCCCAAGTTCTTATCCACTATGATACATTACGTAGATGTTATTTTATCTAATTTCTCCATGCATAAATGAGGTCAGTAATGCCAAAGGGATTAGCTTTAGTCAAATAACTACCACAAGAATGCCTATCAAACAAAAGTTAATACCAAAGGCTCTCTTCTACTTCAGATAAACAGATTTTTAGTTCAGCAGAAGTCTGAGTTTGATACTCAAATTGAGTGACTAAAGCTTTAGAAATAGAAAAGGTGTGTTAGAAAGGGTGTAATGAGAAGGCAGGGTGGAATGAACCTTAGATAAACAAACCATCATTTAAGGGATGAGAAAAAGGAGATCCAAACCAAAAAGAAATGGAGGTAGACAGAGGAAGAATTGTCAAAGAAGCTAAGAAATCACAGAAACAAGGACAGAGTAATCGGAAGTGTCACATATCACAAAGGTAGGGGGTAAGGTAAGAGCAAGGTACCTGGATTTGACCACTAAAACAGAGCCGATCAGAGACATTTTAAAGAAAAGATGGTTATGAAAATTAAACTACACTGGGTTAAGTGAAATATAAAAAATAGAGAGGTACCTAGTCAAATAATTACCTTAAAAGAAAAAACTATTATGACATCCCAGGTGTAAGTATTCTTCCTTAAAAGAAAGTGTAAGAAATCTATTTTAATGACTGGAACCCTATTTAAAAAAAAATCAATGAACTCTTTCAAGAATTCTTTAAGCTTCCACAAAGTGCTGGAGGATAGGCTCCTGAGCACTGGAACATAAGGGTTGTTGCTATTAAATTAGCTGAACAGGCCCTGGCAGGGTTGGTTAAACCCTGAGGGTTGGTTAAATCCTCAGTTGGTTAAAGTGTCGTCCCAACACACCAAAGCTTCGGGTTCAACTCCTGTGAGGGCACATCCATGAATCAACCATGAATGCATAAATAAATAAGTGAAACAACAAGCCAATGATTTTCTCTTCCCACCGCCCCTTCTCTCTCTAAAATCAATTTAGAAATTTAAAATTTTTCCCCAAAAAATTCTTGAAAAAAAAATTACAACATTTCTGTAAGCATCTTTCCATTCTATAGAGTACACCCTCCTTGGGGGAAAAGGTTTGTGTCCATTAGTATTTAAAAACCATACTTGTATTTTTAAAATGTATTTTGTATGCTTTCCAAACATGGAATTTCAATCATTGTTATTAAGGAACTATCGAATAGGAATGTACACTTTAATTGTTTTTAGTTATTTAAGTCACTTTTAGTTAAGTAAAAAAGGCATTATAAGAGATGTTCTTAGTTATATAGTCTTAATCAGTGGAAACACTACACTCTAATACATTTTCTGCTTCTGTGATGGCAATATTTATAACAAATTTTCTCTCAAAATACAATGTGCTTGTCAAAGCTAAACCAATGTTTATTTCTGAAAGCAAGTGAAATTTTGAAAAAAAATTTAAAAATGGTATCTTGCATTGAACTGTAATATGATATAAGAACAAGACCCCAATTCTTTATTTTTTATGCTTCTAGTTTCATGATGAAATCTTTCCTACAGATGTCCAGTATCGAATCATTGTTTTCCCTAAATTAGCATGTGACTGTAATTCTCCAATCAAGTTTACAACAACCAATAATTTAAACATAAATGTTACTTATGTAATTTTAGCAAGTAATTAACTGAAGGGAATTAGAAAAAGTTAATCTAAGTAAAATTACACACAATCTTTAGTCCCATTCTCCATATAAAAACTTTCAGTATTAATTTATTACATTTAAACCTTCTCCAAACTGACCAATTCCGGTTGTGAAGTTAAAATGAACACCGATAAAGAAACCTGACAATATCATAAAAGGAAAATACAGGTAAAATTTGCTTAGAAATACAGATGCAAACATCCTAAATGAAGAGGCTCCCCCAGCATATTAAAAGAGTAGTGCACCAAAACAAAGTGGAATTTATACTATAAATGCAAGAGTGGTTCAATATTTAAAATCTATAAGTAATCAAAATAATACAACTGTTTGAAGCAAGGGAATGATTTTCCAGGTAAACAATTTTAGAAAATTGTTTAGACTTAGAAAAACCAAGAAAATCAATTATAAATGAGAAAATCCAGATGCCTCAATATAAAAAACATAAATATATAAAAACCAATAACCTTCCTATAGCCAGATAGATGACACAACAGAAAATATATTTACATCTTAAGTTATATTTCTATAAACATTTGTGTGAATGATTAATTGCTGAAAGCTCCATGAGAAACTATTACCCTTTGTCCCCCCGGCTTCTAGAATCCTGCCTGGAGCACAGTGGGTCGCCAATTAATACTCAGGGGATTGGGCAGATGGGTGGGTGAATGAAAGGACAAATGAGCTAGGTTCTAGGGCATTCAAGTTAATGAAGTCATGATTCCAGTTCTCAAAGAACTTGCTCTAACACAAGAGGCATGTAAAGGAACAGAGAACCAAGCTACAGGGCCAGTAGGGACGCAGAGACGGGGAAGCGCACAGGCGGCAGTTACAACTACTGCAGGGACTAGGGTCAAGAAAGAAGTCAAGAGGAAAGAAACTCAGAGACTGTTTTCTAATGATGGAAAGTTGTGTAAAGCAAAAGCACAAAGAATAAAATGATAAATTCGAGTTCCGGCCAAGATGGAGGCGTAGGTAGAAACCCTTTCTTTCCTCACACACCCAAAAGGAGGCTAACAACCAATCTAGACCATGCGGGAGGGGCTGGCTGAAGGAGAAACTGAGACTCGGCGCTCTCTGTGGACTACGGCAGCTGCCACCAAGGTACAAACTCCCAGTCTCACACGAGAGAGTTCCTTGTTAAGTGGGCCAGCAAGAGCCCTCTCCTGCCCCTCCCCCACGGCGCAGCTGGGAGGGTTGCCCCGCCCTGGTGAATCCCTAAGGCCCCGCCCCCTTACAACTTAAGAGGCGCACGGAGACAAGGAAATATGGCCCAAATGATAGAACAGAGCACAGCTTCAGAAAGAGAGCTAAGTGACGAGGAGATAGCCAACCTATCTGATGGAGAATTTAAGCTCTGGTAATCAAAATGCTCATAGGACTGATTGAGCTTGGTGGAAAAATGAAAAAACAAATGAAAGATACTCAAAGTGAAATAAAGCAACATATTCAGGGAACCAACAGTGACAGGAAGGAAACCAGGACTCAAAGCAACAATTTAGAACAAAAGGGAAAAATAAACATCCAACTGGAACAGAATGAAGAAACAAGAATTTTAAGAAGTGGAGACAGGAACCTTTGGAACAACCTGAAACGTTCCAAAACATGAATTATAGGGGTGCTAGAAGGAGAAGAACCAGAGCAAGAAACTGAAAACTGATCTGAACAATAATGAAGGAAAATTTTCCCAATATGGCGACGGAAACAGACCTCCAGGAAGTCCAGGAAGCCTAGAGAGTCCCAAGGAAGTTCCTCCAAGGAGGAACACACCGAGGCACATCATAATTACATTACCCAAGATTAAAGATAAGGAGAGAATCTTAAAAACAGCAAGGGAAAAGGAGACAGTTACCTACAAAGTAATTTCCGTGAGACCATCAGCTAATTTCTCAAAAGAAAACTTGCCGGCAAGAAGGGGCTGGAAAGAAGTCTTTGAAGTTATGAGTGGGAAGGACCTCCATCCAAGATGACTCTATCCAGCAAAGCCATCATTTACAATGGAAGGGCAGATAAAGTGGTTCCTACATAATAAGGTCAAGTTCAAGGAGTTTGTCATCACCAAATCCTTATTATATGAAATGTTAAAGGGACTTATCTAAGAAATAGAAGAACAAAACTATGAACAATATAATGACAACAAACTCACAACTGTCAACAACTGAACCTAAAATACAAAGACTAAGCAAACAATGAGAACAGGAACAGAATCAGAGAAATGGAGATCACATGGAGAGATATCAGTGGGGAGGGCGAAGGGAGGAATACAGATGAAAAGGAACAAAAAGCATAATTAGTGGGCATAAAATACACGGGGAGAGATAAAAAATGATATAGGAAAGAGACAACTAAAAGAACTTATATGTACAACCCATGGACATGAACTAAGGGAGGGGATGCTGGAGGGTTGGGGGTACAGGGCAGAGGCGGGATAAAAGGGGAAAAATTGGGAAAACTGTAATAACATAATCAATAAAAATACTTGAAAAATAAAATTATAAATTCTACTTAAGATAAAAAAGTCTTTCTAACCATGTTTCTTTCAGTCTCTAAGATACCTCACTCAGTATAATAATAGAACACAAATTATATACAAAACAGTACATATGGGAACAAAAGATAACAAAGTTCTAGTTCTCAAGAGATTTATAGTCTAATTCACTGTCAATCTAACCATCTGAGTATGAGTACTGCCCTTTATTAATAGCAACTTTCTAGCCAGGAACTCATTAGTACTTCTTGGCATGTTATTTTACAACACTCAAGTTAGAACAAGTTTTGATTCCAGTTCTAACAGTAACTGCTTGTGTGATTTTAGACACGTTTCTTGCTTAACTTGTATGTGCCTGCGCCTCATATAATGAGAGGTTGCTTACTGAGTGAGTCAATTGAATCCACTGGTTTCCAACCTCAGCATACAAAACTTCATTTATTTTCCCTCATGGTTAAAGTTCTGTCTCCAAACTTTTCTTTCTGTAAGTCCTGGCAATCAGAGCTTTGGCTAATGGTGGTATCAGCTGATATAATTGCATCCGAAGAAAAGCACGTCCTGGGAATGGGTGACGCTCTAGTTCTTTTGCAGGCAGTGGATTCACAGGCGTTCATTTATAAAACACAAGAATGTTGCGTGACTAGTATGTTTCACATACTCTTTTGTTGTATCAAATATACCGTGGTAATGTTCAAATATCCCCTCATCTCCACACTACCTGCATCAACCTACAGCAGCAGCTCAGAAAACTGAAAGCTCAGAACCATTTGTTTAATCTCCTACTAAAAAATTACTACTACACTAACTCAAAAATATCCCCCAAATCAAGACAATTTGCTTTAGACATCTCTGAAGTTCTTACATGTTACAAATTTATTTTACTGAGCAAAATCGTCCCTAAAATTTCTCACACTGCCCCACCACTCAGCACTCCAAAGGCACACTCCATGTGCCTTTCACATGACAGCCCTGTGAATACTTGAACATCTCTGTGACATCTAGGCGTCCTCTTCTCTAAATGCAAGGTGGCATGGTTTTCCACCCTCCCACTCACCGCGACACATCCCTCTCGTATGGAAAGCCCCACGCCGCGTGCACATCTTCCTCTGGCAGCCAGTGCGTGCTCCACCTGTGGTTGCTGCCCCCCAGTTCCAAGCGTCCCACCCTCCAGCGTGTTCGGGGGCCCCTTCACTTCTCTGGGGAGCACATCGCTCTGCTGACGTGCTGGTAGTGCCAAGGCAAGCCTCCACCGACACAGCCACAACTGAGACAATTGAAATTGGTGTGTGTGGACTGGTTTCGCTAATCTATCAGTTGACGGTTTTTAGGGATGACTATTCAGAGAGTCAAAGATCCAAATAACTGCAACTTCATTGAGCTCACACTTCTTCAGCCTGGAATCTAAACTGCAGGCACACCTCGTCAGCTCTCTGATGAAATCTCAAGCTGCAGTAGGACCTGAACCTCCCTCTGGACCTACTAGTTTCAACAGGAAGTCACCTGTTTTGGAACCGACAGGTTGTGCCACCAAGTTTAGAACAGAAATTTTCCAGTCTGGGGGAGCAGTCAACTTTCCACCATTCAGGCTCCCCTCATTTTTCCATGTGTTCTTAAACTGATATTTAGTTATCATGCTTTTTCAAATCTCAATGTCCTGAAAGCTGTTTTTGTTTAGGAGTAAAAACTTGTTTCGCTTATGCTACTTACTGTCTCCTCACATTTTTCTGCTTTAATTATCTTGATTTTTTTTCCTGTTCCAAACTAAAGCTCAATTGTGCTCCTATTTACAATTGTGCTCCTATTTACAATTTAGGAGAAAACATAGTCTCCACACAGTTCTTTATGTGACCTATTAATATACATCATCTTCCTTAAGCCTTTTCTCTTGCCCTTACTTCACCTATGACTTCAAGTACAAGCTCTGTTTCAAACTCATTCTGCTACTCCACGAGCCTCCGCTCCTGTCTGCCGGCTCTTCCATCACCGCCACTCCCACTACTACATCTGAGTTATTCTACGCACATCTCACCCTTTGCCACTTATATGTTTTGCATATTCTTTTAGAACCTAAGCTATTGGATGAACTAACAGATGAATCGTTCTATGGGAAAAGTTAAATGTCAGAATTCAAGACAACATAAATAATACAGAAGAGAAAAATAGAAGGTGAGAAATCTAAGTTATAAAATTAAGTAGCCATTTACCAAGATAGATAAACACTGTATAAATTCAATACTGCAATGTTGGAAGACCAGATAAAATAAAATATAACCCTATTTCACTTTCTGGCTTAGAATTTTTCAACAAATTTAAACCAAGAAAACAAAAATTTGAAAATAATAAAAATATTTACTAGTTCATTAGTAAACCAAAACTATTAATAATATACCAGTAAAATGCATAAAGTTATTATTTTTAACAATAATAGTTAGTATTTATAACAATCCAAATTAAAGGATAACTGTTTAAAACACTGAAAAAAATGTTATACAAGACACGTTCTGTGCTCAATGCTATGGTAGCTAGTTCTAATTTGCTTGATTAGCTATTCTGATGTTAACAAACATATTTAGCCATTATATCTGTTTTCTTTGTGCCTTACACTTAAATCCACCAAAAAAATACTTTATCCTTATAATACAGCTGGAGCTAAAAAAGTTGTAGTATCAATCGACCATTATTGCCTCATTTTAAAATTTCACATTTTCCATTAGTTGATGCAGAAAAAATGAGCCAACCATTTACAAAAACATGTTCTGATGTACACAACGTAAATGTCACTAGTGAAGTTAAAATGAGAGCTCTCATCTTTGCACCGAAGCTGAAGTGAGCTCTGCACTCCCTCATCACTGCACCTGCTCTCCGGCTGGACACTGGCCCAGCACACCGATGCAGACAGCATGGACATGGCCTAGCACACTCGCACACACAGCATGGACATGGCCCAGCACACACACACACACAAGACAGCAAAGCAGACTGTTAGTGAGTTTAGGTCTTACCTGACAAATCACTGGTCTCTACTTACATGATACTCATTAAATATTAAAACAATATTAGGGGTGTATTTATAACTGAAGAACTGCCGCTACATAGAAGTAGCTGTCATACACCCTTGGTCAATACAGCTCTCTTCTGCTAACAGAAACCTCTAATTAGGGGTTTACTAAATACCGGAAAAGCTTTAAAGATATTCTGAGCATAGCAAAACCCATGGAATAATATAACTTCACTGTGCTCGTTTTAAAAAGCCACATTCACAAGGTACAGAAAAGCAAATGCATTAAAAAGCAGATTATTAAACAATATGCACTAGTTTATAGAATATGATTTGCTTACTCAAACAACCAAAATAGCTGAAATCTGATTTAATTGTGAGGAAATGGCTTTGAAAATGACAAGAAAAGCAAGCTATCAATAAGTCTCTAGATGGGACCTTATTTTTTAGGTTAAACAGTATTTGTACTTCAGAACTATAAGCACAAAAAGACAAACTCAAAATTAAATTTATCATAGCCCTCCTTTAAATTGCCAAAATCAACAATTGTGGAAAACTGATGATACATCTCATATAAGAAACATGACACAGCCCAGTCTCATGAAAATGTACACATCCTTTGTCCATGACTGTTCTCAGATGTTTTGTATCTTGGAAGGTGTTTAACAATAGCTGAGCCTTTTTGCAAAAGCTCTTTCAAGGTTTATGGAAAAGAATGTCTATTGTATGATCCAATTTATACTAAGTATGTGTATTTTTAGATAGACACATTAAAGTAAAAAAAGATATTATACCTCAAAACTTAAAAACAGAACTAGCATATGATCTGATCCAGCATTTCATGACTGGGTACGGATGGACCTAGAGGGTACTATGCTAAGTGAAATACATCAGACAGAGAAAGACAAATACCCTATGATTTCATTTACACATGGAATCTAAAAAACAAACCAACAGGTAAAACAGAAACAAATTCATAGAGAACAAATAGATGGCTCCCAGAATGGGGTGGAGGGGTGGAGGGGTGGAGGGGTGAAGGGATTAAGTACAAATGGCCAAACAGTTGCCATGGATATAAAGCACAGGGACTACAGTCAACACTAATCTATTACAATATATCACATGTATTACATTGGATGGGTACTAGACTTCCCAGGGTGATCACTCTGTAAGTTATATAAATATCTAATCATTTTGTTGTATACCTTTAACGTAACTTAAAGGTCAACTGTAAAAACACAACAACTATTAACAGTAGTCATCTCTGGGAGATGGATTTAGAGAGAGAGAGAGAACATTTAGCTTTCACTTTACTATATAAACACTTTATAGTTTTCATTTAGAAAATAAAGATATTCCCATTAGGAAAGTAGAAAGTACTTTTAAGTCAAATGTTGCATTAATGTTACAAATGGGTTACTGGATTCTCTATACAAAATTATAGTAAGGACTGAGTCAGTGACTCCCAATTCTTAAAAAAACTCACAAACACCTACCTAATTATTTTTAATATATGAGAACCTCTACTATGCTAAAATAACTTATATGAATTACCACCTGATTCTCATCAGAATCTGAAGCAGAATACCTATTTTGCAAAATAATAATAATAATAATGCTTAGAAATTTAAAAAATTGGTCCAAGGACACAGTAAGTCCAACCACTTTTTATTTAGTTTCATAAAGGACCTCCTGAAATACAAATCTTAAAATTCACTTTAAGAGACAGTAATTGGAGAATGTAAAAGAAGAAAATGAAACAAACCAACTTTTGGTTTATTACTAGCTATACTATATTAAGTGTAGTCCAGCAAGTTCAATTTCTCAGTGACTCCTCAAAAACCCCATTTTTGCAGCCAGTACATTTTTGTACTCCCAGCTTCCTGAATGAGTACGTGGATACTGCTGGTACGCACAGAAGGCAAAATGGGCTACTAGAAAGAACAGAACAGAGTGATGGAAAGGGTTTTTTTAAAAGTGAGTAAAACCCTTTTAATTGGGTTTTATTCCTTTTAATTGGAATATGTATCCTTCATCATTTCAATTAAATTGTCTGGAGGTTTGTTACTTTTGAACTCTGTTAGATAAGTTAAATATCAAGTATTATTGAATATAATTCTGTTCTCTAGGCATTTAGTTCTTTAGAATACTCAGGAGAAAGCAGTCCTTATATCTATATAATATGCACTGCATGAAAATTTAAATTAAATCCAAAGACTCAGAAACCTTCATCAAAAATATCTTAAAATACAACAGTACATCAGTAGGTATCATCAGAATCCAGGTAAAAATACTTGAGACTCTACCCATTTTTATTAAAGGTTCTTTTCTCAAGTCTTTTAATATTTCTGGATAAATAAAAATAAACTCACTGCAATGGAAATGGGTACCCAGGATACAGAGGTGGAAGAGATTTTTTTTACCATATACTTGTAAGCCTTTGAATTTTTAATCATTCAATATATTAAAATTTCAAAAATAATTTTATTACAAGTTCTTACCTATAACTTGATAATGATGGTAGTGGATTATAAGCCATGCCACCAAAATGACATAAATTGAATAAAATAAAGACACAGGAGAAAAGAAACAGATCATCCTTATAAAGTTGCAATTAATAAATACAGAAAAAAGATGGATATAGAAAATGGACAACAGAAAACCACAGTAATAATAACTGCAGGTGAGAACCATTCAATAGATGCTACAGTTAGTGAACAAAAAGTATGAGAAGTAAGATTATCTGTACAGTTTCAGAGATCTCCCCAGAAGATATTATTAATTACAAAGGAAAAAAAGAAAGACTGTACAGTGGAGAAAACTGGCAGATACCACCTTAACCAGGTGATCAAAGTTAGTATCACCAAAAACAATTAAACCCCTAATGTGACGCACTGAGAACAAATGGCCAGCCAGTACTCCTGCCGTTTCCTTGCCAAAAATGCGTAACCTCAATTTAATCATTTGAAAACATCAGACAAACCCAAACTGAAGAATATTCTACAAAATAGCACGCCAGTAATCCTCAAGTGTGTCAATAAAAGTGCCATGAAAGAATGTGACACTGTAACACACTGGAAGAAACTAGACATCACCAATTAGTTAGTAATATTGTATCAATGTTAATTTCCTGGTTCCTGTAACTGTAGTACTGTTGTTATGAGTTATTATTGATCTCTGAAATGGCTTTACCCTATTTTTATCAAGCTAAATTTATTTGAAAATAAATTTTTTTAAAAAGCTTTTGCTTTGATTTGCTGAGGGATTTCATCGGGGGTGGGGCAGTGGGAGAGAACGAATGCCACGCAAGTGTCTTTTCTAGTTTTTGAAAACAACAACAAAACAAAAACCCTGCTCAATGAAAGCACTCAAAATAATCTCTACAGACTGCTTTGAGTAGTATGGACATTTTAATGATGCTAATTCTTCCTATCCTTGAACACAGTATGTGCTTCCATTTATTGTATCTTCTTCAATTTCTTTCTTCAGTATCTTACAATTTTCCTAGTACAGGTCTTTCTTTTTTTTTTTTTCTATTTTTTATGGTTCAGGTCTTTTACCTCCTTGGTTAGATGTAATCCTAGATATGCTACTCTTTTTGAAGCAATTATAAATGGGATTTTTAAAAAATTTCCCTTTCTTTTGGTTATTAGAATATAAATATGCCTGCTGATTTCTAGATATTAATTTTGTAGCCTGCTACTTTGCTGAATTCATTTATCAGTCCTGGTAGTTTCTTTAAGGATTTCTTTAAGGATACTGAACATACAGAATATTTGGGGTTCTGTATATGTTCAGTATCATGTCATCTACAAATGAAGGCAGTTTTACTTCTTCCTTTCCAATCTGGATGCCTTTTATTTCTCCCTCCTATCTGATTGCTGTGGAAGTGGTAGGACTTCCAGTCCTACGCTGAAATTCCTACCGAGATTCCAATGACGTATTTCACAGAACTAGAACAAATATTTCAAAAATTTACATGGAACCACAAAAGGCCCCACCTAGCAATAGTGATCCTGAGAAAGAACAACGAAGTT
This sequence comes from Sturnira hondurensis, assembly GCF_014824575.4. Classification (NCBI taxonomy): domain Eukaryota; kingdom Metazoa; phylum Chordata; class Mammalia; order Chiroptera; family Phyllostomidae; genus Sturnira; species Sturnira hondurensis. Next base: position 8,759,497 of record NW_028072798.1, on the reverse strand, counting down.
GGAGGAATCACGCTACCTAATACCGAACTATCCTATAAAGCCATAATAATCAAAACATCCTGGTACTGGCATAAGTACAGACACACAGATCAATGGAACAGAACAGACAGCCCAGAAATAAACCCACACCTGTATAGTCAATTAACATTTGACAGAGAAAGCAAGCACATACAATGGGCTAAAGATAGTTTATTCAAATTCAGTAAAAGGTGCTGGGAAAATTAGAGTAGAAAACTGAAAGTAGACCACCTTCTTACACCACACACAAGGACAAATTCAAAATGGGTCAAAGACGTAAATGTTAGACCTGACACCACAACAATCGTAGAAGAAAACACAGGCAGCAAAATCTGGGACATAGCTCATAGCAGTATTTTATCAGATGTATCTCCCCCCAGGCAAGGGAAACAGAAGAAAAAATAAACAAATGGGGCTACATCAAACTACAAACTTTTTGCACAACAAAGGAAAACATCAACAAATTAAAAAGACAACCCACAGAATGGGAAAACATTTTCACTGATACATCTGATGAAGTTAATATCCAAAATTTATAAAGAACTTAGAAAACTCAACACCAAAAAAAAAAAAATCCCAATCAAAAAATGGGTAAAGGACGTAAAAAGACACTTCTCCAAAGAGGACATACAGATGGCCAACAGGCAGATGAAAAACTGCTCAATGTCGCTCATCATCACAGAAATGCATATTAAAACCACAATGAGATACCATCTCACATCTGTGAGAACTGCTATCATCAATACATCAGCAAACGACAAGTACTGGAGAGGATGTGGAGAAAGAGGATGCTTTTATAACCCTTTTGCACTGTTGGTGGGAATGTAGAATGATGCAGCCACTGTGGAAAGTAGCATACAGATACCTCAAAAAAGTGAAAAATGGATCTGCCTTTCAACCCAGCTATCCTACTTCCGGGAATATATCCAAAGGAACACAAAGCACTAATTCTAAAGAACATAAGCACCCCTATGTTCACTGCAGCATTATTTACAATCTCCAAGACATGGAAGCAGCCCAAGTGTCCATCAGTAGATAAGTGGATAAAACAACTATGGAACATTTACACAGTGGAATACTACTCGGCTATATTAAAAACAGTTTTAACTTTTGCAAATGCATGGATGGACCTGAAGAACATTATGCTAAGTAAAATAAGCCAGTCAGAAAAAGACAAGTACCATAAGATTTCATTCATATGTGGAATCTCATTAACAAACTGCACCAACAGGGAAAATGGGGACAGACTCAGACGAAGAGCAGGATGACAGCTATGGTGGAGGGGTGTTAGGGGGTTGGAGAGATTGAGCAAAAAAGACAAAGGACTCATGGACGTGGACAATAGCATGGAGATTGTCGGGGGGAAGAGTATATAAAGGGACTAAATGGTAATTAAAAAATACAATAAAATTATTTAAAAAATAAGTGGAACAACAAAAAATCATAATCTCTATTTCAAAATAATTCAAAAATATTTAATTTCAACATGTATTGCTTAAAAAACATATGTACTTTAAACTCACCCTAACATAAAGAAAATCTACAATTCATCAACAATGACTTTTTCTGTAGCAAACCTAATAACTGCATGTAGGTGGGAAAAAGGACTGGCCTTCAGTTTACACAACCTAGATTTTACCCGATTCCCTGCAACAATTAGATATGTGGCTTTGAACCTAACCCTGTGGGTCTCAGTTTCTTCTGTAAAATGAAGTTAGACCAGATCCCATTTATGGTTTCTCTCTGCTCTGCAGTTCTATCATTTAGGAGTCTGTATACCTCGCTCTTCTTCTGAGACCCCGTGACTGCAGCCCGTCTGTGTCAATGCCCTGTAAGAGATAACTGCGTACAGTTCACGACTAATTGAGAACCACATACAGTCAACCCTGCTCCTCCTGGGATCGCACATTTCCGAAATGTATCAGACTGCTAACATCCTTTGGAAACACGAAAGCCTACCTTAACCATGGCTCTGCAAGTCTGTGCTCGAGAGAGTGAGAGGGGTCTGCCACTGTGCATTTTATCCTCTTCGAGCCCCAACTCCCTACAGGCTTTAAAGAGATTTTGGTAAATGAGAATGAAAATCAAACATAACTCCCAAAGATTTTGAAGGAATTATGTCTATGTAGTGGAGGGATGGGTTACCTTGCCTAATCAACTTCTTTTATTTATCTTTTTCAATTGTATCCAAATTCCATCTAAGCTCAATAGAGAAAAACCCAAAATTGTAATCATGCACCACAAGAGTACCACCTTAATTTCATAAACAAAAGCAAATGAATGTCAGCAGACAAATCTACTATATCCAATATTCCAAAAGGTCCTTTACAGCAAGCTCCAAGATTAACTTAGAAAAGAAAATAACATTTCTATTAAAAAAAAACAACAAAAACAAGAGCAACACTACAGTGACCCCAGATGTCATTGCGACTGGAACCGAAAACATCAACCTCAAATGCTCTAGTGCTTTGGTCTTCAATCCTTTTGGCACCAGGGACCGGTCTCATGGAAGAGAGTTTTTCCATGGACCAGGGGAAGGGAGTATGAATGATTCAAGCGCTTCACATTCAAGCTCACCACCTATCGGTGGCCCTGAGGTTGGGGAATCACTGCTCTAATGCTATTTTATTTTAGATCAAGTGAGAAGATAAAATGCATAAACATCTCAGTATGAATGGTCTTAGCTTTAAAATACACACACACACGCACCCCACCACCCCCCAGGAAAAGAATGCCCCTACCAGGATAGCACCAAAAGGGATGTAATGATTCATTTCTCAAGGTTTTCATCACCTTTATATTTACAGTCTGCACAGTTCAGCATTTTATTCAAAGCATATATAGTAAAAAGTTTAATAGTAAGTTTCATTTTTTCCTAAAAATACAAACTGTTATAAAAGAGATTGGCCTGAATAAAGTATAATCTGAGCTTTTTAAAAAACTGTCAATAATCCATGGTACATACAATATAATGGTTTTCCTTATATGCATTCTACGCATTTGTATTGCATACCTACTGTAAACTAGGCACTGACTGAGGGCCTAAGGATACAGTCATGTGCGAAACCAGACACAGTCTCTGTTCCAGCAGCAACAAAGTGAGCAGGGGTACTAGCCAAAGCAGAGCGCTCAGGTATGGCCTCAAAGCACCACCTCTCACCTGACTTCATATAGTGAAGAGTAATTCTAAGTTTTATGGAATTTCTATTCCTCACTATTATCCCATAACAAAATCTGAGGAAACGTGAAAATATTAAAAGTAGTACATTGGATTTCATGGTCATGTGGTCTATATGGTAGGAGACAGACATGTTAGAAGTAATTATTCAGGGAAAACTGAGTTCTCAGACAGGGCACCAAGAAGGGTTCCCAAATCCTCTAGACTTCGCATTCCTGCCTGAGGCTGGACTCCAAGAGTAGAGACCACGTGACAAAGCCTCAGAGAAACCAAGCTCACCGGACGGCCGCACAAGGAGGCACTGCTACAGGACACAGTGTAAAATCAATTCTCCTCTGTAAACCAATGACCCAGCGACCTGTTACTCCATCTCCACTCCCCCCGTTATCCGGACCTTTCGTGGGGCTGATTGAAATGCCACAGCATCCTGCTCTAGGAAGGAAAAAACGGACAGACTGGTGATGGTACAACAGCACACAATTAGTTAGGAGGAGCAGTCCGTAACTCAGAATTTAAGAGAAGCCGGGTATACTATCTTTCCAAGTGGTAAGTCTCTCTTCGAAGTCTGCCCTGGAGGTCAGCACTTTATTACGATAGTCTGGTTGGGGGGATTTCCTTACAGATAACCACTGTTCTCATCTCCACTTTAGAGTTAGGAAACTGAGATTGGAGAATCAAGCACTTTACCAAAGATCACATAACTTGTAAGTCCAGATCCAAGCCGGTCTGACTCTGAAAGTCGTATTCTTTTACTCATACCACACAGCTCGAGAAAGTGGCCCTGATGTGGAGAAAAGCAGTGGTAGCCAAAACGACAGCAGACAGTAAAAGAGAATTGGAAAAAGATGAGGAAGTGGGTAGAAACTGAAGATATGGAAAAACAGAAAAAGAAAGAAAAGTGTCTATACACACACACACAAATAAAGGAAAGAAAGACTGGTATAATTTAAACGAAACCTACAATGCATGTCAGTTGAGACTATCATTTAGGATCCACCAGGAACTCGCTGCGTGCCAACAAGTCACTGAAGTTTTTCAAGGTCTATGTTTATACATTCTGCACCTAAACGTCTGAGCCTGGTAGAAAAAAAAATATTTCACTGAATGACAAACAGTCATAAACTGTTTGGCACCTAAGAGTCTGTTGTTCCTATGTTGTCCTTCCCTGGCATAAGGCAGGTGCCTGAGATGAGCTGGCCAGCAGCACACCCCTACCGTCACCATTCATTTCTCCAGCAGTAAGAATGGCTTCTATGTAAACAGATCACAGGCTGGGAGTGACCCACAGATGAGGCTGGGTGTCCTGGAATGTAAATACCGGGAACCTGAACCGCACACAAAGCAAGTTTTAAGGAGAGTGAATGACAAAGTTCTGTGGTTTCATTTGGTTCCCTAGCAGGAAAGACCAAGGTAGGGAAAACTACATTCAAGATAAATAAACCCTTACTTTAATTATTTTGAGGGAAAGAAGAATTAAAGTGTCAAAAACATGGATGTACACTTTTCACTCCGATGACACATAATGTTGACGGATCTGACACTTAAAAAAGTAAACTATACACTGCTGTCCCCTCTCAAGAATTTTTCCCCAAACCTTAATTTTCAGACTCCTAATCCCATCTCTGCACTAGACTGGTATGTTAGCAATGCCTCTGATTATCCAGGCAAATGTTTCTGCCTTTCTTGCTCAAGGTACTTCATTTACTCAGAAATGTCTCAAAAACACAGGCCAATAAAGAGTTACGTATTGTAGAGCAGCCACACTGAGGTTTAAAGATAGGCACATTACCATTCAAATTAGGAATGTGTTCCTTGAAACCAATACATATTTTCCCCTTAGAAAATTCATAATGAATGCAATTTCTAAAAACAAAGTTCTGTCATCACCAAGGCCTGCACTTACAGGAACAAGGAGAATATTACCGACTTAAACCAAAATCTAAAAAATAATCTTATTTCAAAGAACATTCTACCACCACCATCACACTGGAAAATGAGTGAAAATCATCTCTGGTCATTAAGAGATGATTCTCTCCCTAATCGTGGTTTAAAAATCAAGCATTCTTAGGAAGACTAAGTATAGCAAGCTTTACAATCTTTAGTTAGGTAATTTCCCAGGCAACAGAAGAATACACTGTGCACCAGAATCCTACAGTGCACTTCGTTTAAAAGCAGGCAAGTGTGTAAGAGACCATGAAATCTCTGAAAACCAGGCCAACTGGCAGCCCCAAGGCAGTAGTAGTAACCTTTGTAAGAGGCATATCAGAATAAAAACATCAAAAGAAAGTTAACCCACTTTCAGGTGGTCAGTATTACATGAACGAGCTCTGAAAGAAACTTAACACACTTCCTGCACAGTGTATATGTCTTTTCTCATGTGAAAAGTGGACATTTAAGTCAAGTGAGGTACTAGTCAACAGACCACCTTCCTTAAAGGTGTGAAGATAATTTAATGTAATGTACATATACAAAAGAGGGCAACTCGAGAGAAGAAGAAAACTGACTTTCCTTTGCCTCTGTCCAAAACTAACTTAAGTGATCAGTACATATCAGGTAAAGTTTCATGTTCAAGAAAATTTACAAAACTGCTAACTCCCTGGCTGATCTGTGATGAGAACAGAAAAACAAAGTGCTGAAGTGCAGTTTTTGGAAGGAAAAAAACTATCTGTAGTATCATGGTCTGTTTCCACTTCTTCATCTAGAAAACAGATTTGTTTCCTAGAAACACTTTATATATATATGTGTGTGTGTGTGTGTGTGTGTATCTGATACATATACATAAGTATGTCCCTATCATCATCAATGATTGTGATATAAAATGATACAGTCTGAAACCTCTGTATCCTGACAGATGAGTCTAAAAGATAAATTACCTGCTGATATGGTGAATACTAGTTACCTAAAATTTGTAATTATTCTTTTCTAAGAATCGATAAGCATAAAAGATATGTAGAAAGGATACCCACAAATAACCAAACACTGTTTGCAAACGTAAATTCGTCATAAATAGCAAAGTGGAGGTAGATGTAACAAAGATACAGCTTCATTTTTCCAACAATTTTTTACTAAATCCCTCTTCAAATATTCAATTAAGAAAACCTTACAAACTACTCATATGTAAACCCCACAGTGCATTCTGCTTATTAAAAATGACTCTTAAATACTTTAGGCAAATATTCTCTATAGTATTCCCCACAAAACATTATTTAAAAATGGGAAGAGCTTTTGGCTCCAGGATGTGACCTGTTTTGGTTTAGCGTTTAGCAGCTTTTCTAGAGTTTCACTTTTAACCTGAAATGAGTAACTTGGGGAAGAAAAATGGAGAGGAATATTCTGGCTTATAATGTATATTTGTATAACTACAAATCAATACCTCAGGACAGTTCTCTACACAAAATAACAGAAAAGGATCCCATCTCACACTGTCACCTTCAAACTGCAATATTACCGTGAACATTTCCACTGCTCTGTTCCACTCTGCCAATCCTGTGAACTCAAGCTACACTTCAAGTGATGTGACTGTTCAAACATGATTTTAAAACACTTCCAGAACAACTCAAAATCTTAGATACTTCAGGTGTTTCAGACTCTGGCATAAACAATCTTGAACTCAACTGTAGCTACCTTCAACAGAGTAATAGATTTGGATGTGAATTTAAGCATATCACTTAAAAAAATAAAAAGGCCCTGGCTGGTGCAGCTCAGTGGATTGAGCACAGGCCTGCGAACCAGAGGATTGAGGTTCAATTCCCAGTCAGGGCACATGCTTGGGTTGCAGGCCGGTTCCCTGCAGGCCAACTCCCAGCAGGGGACACAGGAAAGGCAACCATACATTGATGTTTCTCTCCCTCTCTCCTTCCCCTCTAAAGATAAATAAATAAATAAAATCTAAAAAAAAGAAAAAGGAAAAAAAGCCCTTTTGAAAAAGTAAACCACCAGCTGCATCTATAGGAACTGAATTTAGTTTAGTGTCAGTTTATAAACAACTATACTTGGCCTGCTACAAAAAAGTAGCAAAGTTTTAATGAAGTATGACATACATACATGCATGCATATGGACACACACAATACTTATATCATTAATATGTGCCATACATACATAATACTATTTGTTATATAAAATATATTAACTACATTAAGATTAATATATTACACATGTTCATATTTATATATATTCCATGCACTTTATTCTTGTTTTATCATATATGTTAAAATACATGAAACTTTGTTTCTTTCTAAAATTGAAAATAAGGTTTTCCACATTCTGATTTACCAAATGAGGAGCACTGGAATTAAAATATAAGTATACTCTATTTCTCTCACAAAGACAGCATAGAGAATATTTATCTCTGGGCTCTATCTCTGAATGATAAACTTGCCACAGCTCACACAAGTCAAATAAGCAAAATGACCAAGCAACTAATCCCTGATAAGGCAATAGAGGAGTTGATTTATTTTAAACTTTTAAAATTTCAGAGGTGACTAACATTTTAATTCATCTTAAACATCAGACTTATTAAGCTTACTTCTCCTATGGACATACTATAATCAATCTAGCACTTAAAGTAATTTAAATGAAATGACTTTTAATGACAAACATACAATTACTGGTACACACCATATTTTGTTGTGTATAATGTACTCCTGTGCATAATGCAAATCTACATTTTGGGCACATTACACATGGCAAAATACAATTATTATACCCATGTATAATGCACATCCTTATTTTTTCCTCAAAAGTGTGGGCAAAAAAGTGAGATTATACATGGCAAAATACAGTAGTTTCACCAAAAAAATAATAATACTCCTATTTCTTCTCGGCTTTCATACCTGCAGTCTCATGCACAACCTCAATACATTATTTTCCAAATACAGAGAATTTGAAAAGCATTTTTCTTCCTTGTGTTCTCACTTTCCCAGCCACGAAATAATACACTCCCATACTCACTTTAAAACGTAATTCTTCTATAGTCTACACCTGACAACACAGACTTCGCACTACACTCTCACTATGTATCTAAAAGAAGATCTAAGTTATCACATCATGGCCATGTATCCCAGCAAAACCTAATAACCTCCTAGAAATACCCTCAATTTCCTTTAGAACCTGGTAGTTTCAGTAAGTATACTAAGAAATACCATTTGTGTATTTTACATTAGCACTTTTACATTTTAAACACCACCCTCAGACAGGTCTCACAAATAACTCTCAACCTAAACACAGACATCTGTTAACAAGCATGTGTGTCGCTGGGGGGAAGTACACCTCAAAATACATGTTACAATATAGCAAGATTCAGAGTTAAATACTCTAAATACTGTAGATCAGGTCAAGGGTTAGGTTATCATTCATAGGAGTTGACAGGCAATTGTCATTCAGAATTAAAAGTAACAAAGTCCAGATTTCCCATAATAGAAATTCTACCATTCTGTGTCTACATTTTATAAATTGTTTAAATACAATGTAAAACAGTGACGACTGATGGTTTCACAGATCTTCTATCAATTGACTCTTACTTACAAACCCAGTATATTTTGCATCCTTTATGATTGTGGTCCATGATATATATGGCAGAAGTATGAACTACATAGCATGTGACCATAAATGTATTAAGTGGATTTCAATTCTTTAGAGGCATATCATGTGCTGAAATATAAAAGGGCAGCAATATTTTAGATAGTTAATAAAATACAAAAATGTGCTAAGTGCTTTACATACAAAGCACAAACAACTTTAAACTATCTCTAGCTCTTAACTAGAACATTCCAGTGTCATTCGTCTGAACTAAGCAGGCCAAGCAGAGTGTCCTGTGGCTCCTGTGTTCTGCTCCTCAGTGTCTAAATGGGTGGGCAAATTTAAAGCCTCTTCTCTCAAGAGTTGCTTCATAGGCAATTTTCTCCCAGTATCAAGGTCTGCAATTTCCATTTGGCTGCCAGTTTGCGATTAAATCCATCACCTTTACTATAAAAATGTGCTCTACTCCATGGCCTGCTGCACAAGAACTATAAGAAAAACATTTTTCATCGCTAACGGCAAAATCATTCTAGGGCAACCACCACCTCCACTCAGACATTAGCTTCCTCAACCTGATACAGTAGCCTGTCACTCACAGGAAAACCTGCAACAACTGTGCAACCCACAGAAACTAAGTTCTATAGCAATGCCATGCTTTAAGGTGCTTTCTTGGGGAAAATGCAACCAAACTCCTAATTTTTGTACTGAGTTTTATTGTGAATGAACAAAATAACCACAAGATAAAAGTTGTCAATATACAGAATATTTCCAAATTTTAATAAGATGACAAAATAATTTCTAAGTGTTGGATAATTATCTTTTATTCTATTATTCAAAAGTGCATGGTTTGTTTTGTAGCTTATCTTTCACTACCAGGGCAAACAGCCAATGGTAAAAGGTAAATAATCATAAAGTATCTTTATATTTATGTAACACTTCTTCCTCATTTTACCTTCTTAATAAGTCACAATATAAGGTTCAGAAGAAAGAAAAAAGAAAATAAATACTTCCCACATAAACAGCATTAAAGCTGGTCACCATGACATATTTAGGATAATGAAATAACTCAGTTGTGAGATTTAGGTTTATTGAAGATTATCTATATAACATTTATTTGTATCAACTTGGCCTGTATGCTAAAAGTCCAAAAATCTCCTATTTTTAAGTAAACTTGATAGCATTCATTTTACAATTTGCGGGGGGGGGGGGGGGACACACGACCAAATTTCACATTAAGTGAAGCCTGTCATCAGAGAAGTGACCAGATCATGCAGTGTGACCTGTGACCCAGAAGCGCTGCCCTCCCCGCAGGGAGAGGGGCAGTCCCCTCCACCCAAGTGCCTCTTTGACAGTGCCTGTCACAGCAGCTAAGGCACCACAGATCGTGTCTTGCCTCGTTTCCCTCCAAAGCACTGCATGGCCGGCTCCTTAGGGACTGAGCTAAACCTGTTCACCTTTGTACCCGGGCACCTGGTCAAGTGCTGAATTTTTCAAAAATGCTTGTTGAAACCTCAATTACAGCAAGAGTCAACATCAGTTTTGATGAAGCCATGTAGTTACAACCCATTATTTCTGTATTAGTCACAGCCAGCATTCTTTAAATGGAAGAAGAAAATATTAGATTACAGCAGAGGTAATACAAATATTACTTCATGAAACTTCCATTTCAGCAATTATATAACTATATGTCTATGTACATAATATATATCTCTTTATAAGAAGCATTTAAAAAACACAAGATGCATACCTTTTCTGGTTCCTATCTATACCATTTTTCTAGTTTGTATTTACACTGTCAGGATGTATATTCTTATTATTCAATAGGTAATATTATCCAAGACTTTCTTCATTCTCAAAATCAAAGGCTCACGCTATCAGAATGCTCTTAATTACCACGACTTGCTCCAATACTTCCCCCCCCCCTCCCCGCTTCTCAGGCTCTAGGCTCTCCGCCTTTAAATATCAAGAAATAAGCTAACTAAAAATCTAGTATTCAAATTTGAACAAGCTAAGACATGGTAACATGCCATTACCACAAAACAAAATTAAAATGCTATCCTGGTATAACCTATTATGTTCAGTTAATATATTTCAGTAGAAAATCAAAGGTGTTTGTTAGTTCTCGAGTAATACCAAGATGTGAAAAAGAACACTCTCGTACCTCTGACCACCACGTAAAATACATCTTCCTATCACCTAAGAAGGAACCCAGGATGTTCCAACCCAGAGCTCACTTTCACCTTTCCTAAGGACCGCCATTCCCCTACAGGATCCATTTCCCCTCTACCGTCCACTCCTTTGCAGATTTCCTTTCATTCAAGGTTTATAAAAGAACAGCCAGACGTTTTTCTAAGTTAACCAGCCTTCAAAATTTGGATAAGCCCACAGAGCCTACGAAACTACACAAGCTGCAGGGACATCAACACACACGTGCGCCTCTCCCAGAGAGGGTCTACTAAACGGTGCACTTTTGAGACAAGTGCCCTTTTCCCTTTCCCTTATCTTTCCTCTTAGTCTTTTATCACATTACTGGCAAATGACCTAGATCTGCAAGGAAATGGGGGAAGTGAAGAGGGACGCGGACAGTTTATGCTAACAAAATGATTTTAGAGCATTTGGTGTGTAGAATGTGAACAGTGAAAGTTCTTATGCAAAACACACCGCATTGCTCCTGGACCTAGACTCAGCCTGCTGGGGACTGCTAAGGGACAGAGTCCCACGACCTAGGAGAGAGCCTTTCGTCTTTGCCTTCTGTCGGTTTAATGATAATACCACTCTTTGCATCAGATAATTTTTCTGATTTGGAATAAAAGGTAAAAATACCCTGGCTAGATATTTCAAGCAATGAAATGGAATTTAAATAATTAAGACTACTCACATCAGAAGGTAGCCACATGGTCACATTCAGATACACCTTTGTCACCAGAGCCAAGAGAGCTACTGTTCCTGAAACCGGCTGTTTCTACCACAGAAAACATTTTCATGGGCTTTGGAAATGAACTGCATTTACATATATACAATGAAAGGATGGAACTGTGGTCTCTAGCATCCAGATGTAAAATCCCAGAATTATGAGGATTTTTTTTCTTTGAACAAGAACACATTTTTTTTTTTTGTAAGAATCCCTTGGGTCTTTCAGGTCAAATGCTACTCTACCATCTACCCTGTACTACCCACTGTTTAAAGGCTACTGCAAACTACGTGTCATCGAAACATCACCTTATTTATTATACGACTAAGTAACAGCTGCAAACTACTGCAATCAAACAAATGTAAATATTTTCCTTTTCAAAATTTAACAATTCCTCTTCACCTTACCATTCTCCAGTTTAAAAAATTTAGGCTTAAGCTGATCATATGTTAGAACATGAACATATTTTCCTGTCCATATCTATTTTAAAGTATGCTTCAATTTGATGTTTAGGTTGTTGGGATTCTACATTAATTTTCTTGGGTGAATTACACGTTCAAACAGCAAGTTCCAATTTTTATTGAAATAATAAATACATTGAATTAAACAAAATTTACTATTTGTAACCATTTGCCTCCACTATTAGAGAATTAAAACCAAAAGGGGCACTTTTTCTTGCTTCCTTTCAGATGAAATTTGAAATAAACCCAATCTAAATGAAATGTAACTCGTTTTTGAAACGATACTTTGATCTGACTTAAACCAGCACTCTCCGCCAAAACTAAAATTCCCAAATAACCACCTATTTGAGTCAGTGATTGTTTGGGCTCCTCCCCGCCCCCAGGGGCCACAACCCCTCACAACCCTCTAACACTTCCCACAACGCATCCTCGGACCACAAGCTCCAAAACAAACCCAGCCATTCCTCTACCAAGTAACTTCAGAAAGAGCTCGGTCAGACAAAGTTGGCCCCTTACTGCAGATCCTGGGAGTTAACCTGTCGACACACGCTGATTTCACAAAAGGCAACCGCAGCACCTGGAATACACAACCCTCTGTCTTCACACCACCCAGGGGCCAACACTGCACGGAGCACAGTTTGCAAACATGTCCCAAAAGCCTCCCTCAACTCAAGAGTTAAACTAACCAATATTCAATCTCTCCCAGCAAACCTAAAATTGCAGTCTTTCAAGCCATTAGAGCAAAAGCAGAAGGAGAGGATGATGAAAGGCAGGCATGGGGAGAGATGCGTGCCAGACCCCACTGACCGAGACATGCAGCAACTCACACACTGATTCAGATGTCCGTCTTCTCCCAGGCACCCAAAACCAACCCATTACCAAATACACATACAGAGAAGTAATATAAATGGTGTCACAGAGAATTAAGTAAATCCAGCTGTACTGTACTAGTGAAACAGAATAGAAAGCCAGAGTAAGTATAGAGATTGTTTTAATAGTTAAAATAGAAATTAAGTAACAAAACACAGGGGGTTAGGGAGTTGAAAAAAATCCGAAAATAGTAAGCATAACAATCTGTCACATTTATATGAACTAAACAGAAACAGGGAGGCAGATAAAAGGGGGAAACTAAGAGAAAGATATAAATGAGTCTCCCATTATCAATAGGACAGTCAGGCATTTGAAGCTTTCTACAGCAGAAAATGTCCTTCTCCTACTAGAAATGTCCTCACATTCAAAGGTACTCTTCCCTGTGTCTAGAACACTGTTCCCTTAACTTTTCTCCGCCCCGATCCCATCTACCCGCTTTAAGAGCCGGGTGAAATTTTACCTTTCCTGAAACGTTCCACAACCTCTCCAACCTAAAGTGACCTCTAGAACCAGTCTTCAGCCCTCTCTGGGCATGGTCATCGTACTTACATCACTTTCCTTTTTGTACCATCTACCACTCAGACAACTCCAAAGTAGGAAGTGAGTCTGAAGCTTTTGTACATGCTATGAAGTGAATCTGATGCGTGCTATGTATTTCATAGCATGTATTCAAACACTTGCAAATAGGATAAAAAATTTCAAGTATTTTAAGTCATAAAAAACTAATGAGAAATATGCAACTAACATTACTCAAAGACTGCATGTCACACACTAGCACTCGCTCTGCTGGAGTGCGGCACGGAAGGCTGACCCGCAACTAACTGCACCGCAGAGGTAGAAGAGCACGGTGTCCACAGGGCCTAGTCACCACACTCGGGGGCTGAAGGCTTTGTCCACAGTGAGTAATAAACTTCTGAAACCACTGCACATCATACAACCCATTACCAAATAAAACTTTCGGAAAGCAAAGTGACCTGTCTGTCAGAGAACAGTGAAGCAAATTATAACTTTGTAAGATAAACTACATTATCACAAAAATATACTGTCAAAGAATACAGAATGGCAGGAGGAAATGTTCATACTATATATTTTTTTAAAAAACAAAGATAGTAGTACAACAGATTCCAAACTTTGTTATCCATACACAGAGGAGAGGAAAAACAACTAGGAAAAAATCCATCGAAATGTAAAGAGTGATTATCACTGAATTACAGGTGATTTTCATTTTTCAACTGATACATTTTAGCATTTTTCCGAGAAGAATATTTAAAACAATAAATGTGCATACCTCTTTATCACAACATATTTTGAATGATTACTAGAAGGAATTTAAACTTCTCATAAACTCTCAAACAACTTTAAGAAACCACCTTTAAAAATGTATACACAAATTGGCCTTTCCTAACGATCCCTGAAAAAAAGCAACCCACCTTAAAGTTCAAACATAATTTGCTATACTTCTCCACTCTCATCACCACCATTCCCAGGATTCAGAGACCACAAATCACACTATTGGCAAAGACGAATCCTTAATGCAAATTAAAACTATGGTGAGATACGACTTCACACCTGTGAGAATGACCATCCTAAACAAATCAACAAGTGCTGGGGAGGACGTGGAGAAAAGGGAACCTTGAGCACTGTTGGTGGGAGTGCAGACTGGTGCAGCCACTGTGGAAGACAGTACGGAGTTTCCTCAGAAAACTAAAAATGGAACTGGCTTTTGACCCAGCAATTCCACTGCTGGATTATACCCCAAGAATCACCAATTCAAAAGAACCTATGCACCCCAATGTTCATAGCAGCACAATCTACAATATCCAAATACTGGAAACAGCTTATGTGCCCATCAGTCAATGAGTGGATCAAAAAACTGTGGTACATTTACACAACAGAATACTGCACAGTAGAAACAGAGGAGCTCCTACCCTTCGTGACAGCATGGATTGAGCTGGTGAGTATCATGGCAGTGAAAGACAAATACCGTAAGATCTCATCTGTAAGTGAAACCTAATCAACAAAATAAGCTGGCAAGCAAAACAGTACCAGAGACATGGAAATAAAGAACAATCTGACAGTAACCAGAGGAGGAGGAGGAGGGGCATAACAGGGAAAAAAGGGGAAGGGTCGAGGAATATGCATAAAGGACCCAAGGACAGGGACAGGGACAGGGACAAGGGAGGGGACAGTATAGAATGTGGGGGTGGCAGGGGAGAGCAATGGGGGAAAAATGAGACAGCTGTAATAAAAAAAACTTTTTAAAAAGAGAATGTTTGCATCTTCAATATTCTACAATTTAGTTAACAAAAAAGAAAAAAACAGGGAGGCAGGACACAGTTCCACAGAGGGATCACAGAATCTCTTCACCCCTGGTCCTCTACATACAAGCAGAAAGGTCGCAGAAGTAGCAGAGGTCTGTTCAGGAAAAGTCCAGCCATTGTTAACATAACGAGAATGGTCTGTACAACATCAATGCAACCTGGCAGCCAAGGAGCGTGGACTGGAATGCACATGTGTGAACAATGACGACTTCACTGTACTGGGCTGTGGGGGCGGTAGACGCTGCTGAGTGAGCTTGTGTGCTGTGTGGCCGTCACATTCAAAATGACTGAGCCAGTAGAGCAACGAATCTGCATCAGATTTTGTGTTAAGCTTGAACATTCCTCCATGGAAACTATTCGGATGATTCAGAAGGCTGAAGCTATGGGCAGCTGGTGATTGGCAGCTTCATCACGACATGTACCAGCTCATGTATCACGTCTTGTGCAGAGTATTTTGGCAAGACAGCAAATCACCCAGGTGACTGAGCCCCCCCGCCGCCATAGCCCAGATTTGGTGCCCTGTGACTTCTGGGTTTTCCCACAATTAAAATCATCTTTGAAGGGAAAGAGATTTCAGACTATTGAGATTCAGGAAAATACGACCGGGCAGCTGATGGCAATTGGGAGAACTGTGTAGGGTCCCAAGGTGCTTACTTTGAAGGGGACTGGGGTGTCACTGTCCTATATACAGTGGTTCTTGTATCTTCTATCTTCTTCAGTAAATGTCTCTCAAACTCTCAAACTCTCTAATATTTTTCATATTACATGGCTGGATACCTTCTGGACAGGCCTCGTATATTCTTCTCCCATATCTGAGTTCAATTCCAAGTAATTGAAAGAAAAGGGGCATTTAATAACTGACTTTGCAATTTAAAAAGCTTAACTAGAAAAACATAATTTAAATGTGTTATTAACAAAAACACATACTTCCAAATCATATCTAGGAACTTAAGTAAGCAATTTTTCCAAAAATTCTGTATGACATATTTTGAAGCAAATTATATAATATTTACTTAACTAAAAAAACAACTGACAAGGAATGCTATAAACTATAATAAAGATAAGATTACCCTTTACTGCTGATAATATTTTATTACTACAATAAAACTATCATCCCCAAAAGAGCTTACTCACTCTTCAAATAACATATAGTAACTAAACTATGGCACACATTTTTGTTTCTGACTTGCACTATTAGAAATCACCATCTGGTTTAAACCTTTAGAAATGCAATGATAATACACAAATAGAAGACCTTTAAACATACTAGACTCAGTCCCTGCTAAAACAAACAAAAGCCTCCAAACTTAGTGTAAAGACAGAAAAAAATATTTCAGAAAAAAATGCTGTGATCATCTCAATGTCCTAAACCAGTTATATTTTATATGGTCAACATACTAACATATGGTCTCCTAAAAACACAAGTTCTTTAAAGAAGTATCACAACTGACTTACTCGCCACCCAAACGCTAACGTCAGTAACAGCTTTTGGTCATATTCCTAACCAACTCTTCTCTTACAGTTTTAGAGAAAAAAATTCCTGTTCTAGCAAAAGGGTTATTTCTCAACACATTTTAATCACTAAACACTGTCTTTTGTGTACTAATATCTCCATCTGCTGGAACATAACTTCCTCACTATTAAAAGTTCTTAAGGACAAAAACTTTGTAACAGAGATTTTGCAACTACTTAGAATTAAAATTCTAGTACTTAATTTCTACCTAAGGATTTTCTCTTACCTCACAGAACTTTAAAAGCTTTGACAGCTATACTTATATTTTTTACCAATATTCTTCCGAAGAATTCATTAATTAAAACAGTTTGCCTGTTCTCTTCTTTGTCTATCCTTCATGCTTAAAATATAAAGTACTAGTCTAAATAGATCAAACATCCTGTGAGTTAGCCACCTTCACGTACTTCTTTTAGCGTCTGCCAGACACGCAGTGAAAGAGCCAGCACGGCAACAGAAGGGCTTAGCCAGTCGGTGACAACGTCATTCGGCCAATAACAAACTTTGCCAGAAAAATAAATCCTTACTATAGATAAAGGGCAAAAAAAGAAGAAAACTGTGATCAAATTAAAAGAACAAGAAGTCACTGGCCATATCTAATGTAATGTAATTTGTAATGTGTCTGAACTGTATTTTAAAAGTTAAAACATATTCAGTATTTTTACTGTTATCAGTAGTATTATTTTGAAAGTATTTTCTTTATATTGTGGGGTAAACCAAATAAGTAATACTGTCACTGTCAGAAATCATATTATTTTGGTATTGGCAGAAAAAAAGATATGATTATAATGTAAAATGTAATGTTAAAATTGAATTGAAAATACAAACATGAGCTCATGAATTTTAAAACTGATACTGTCTAGCATTGTCCACAGAAAATGCCCGGAAGTAACCTCACGCTGAGGTGAGGGTTACGTGGAGAAAATTTTTCTCGCTGAAACACGTTGGGCAACTCTAGCTGTGGGGCCCGGAAGGTACAAGATGAGTTTGGGACATTAAGCTATTTCAGAAAGTAAAGACTTCAAAGACACCGCAGCCAGTTACTGGCTGCCACTGCTGACCAAAGTTCCACCATTTTAAATCAAAAAGAGTAACTGTAGCTGATTTAAATATAGTGTAAATCTATGAAAATCCATAAAGTTGCCCTGGCCAGTGTAGCTCAGTGGATTGAGCGCGGGCCTGTGAACCACAGGATAATGGTTCGATTCCCAGTCAGGGCACATGCCTGGGTTGCAGGCCAGTTCCCAGCAGGGGGCGCAGGAGAGGCAACCACACACTGATGTTTCTCTCCCTCTCCTATTCCCCTCTAAAGATAAATAAATAAAATATTTAAAAAAAACAAAATCCATGAAGCCCATAATGATGTTCATGAAAAAGAAAGAAAAAATTCATTAGTCACCATTTGAGGCAGCTAGCAAACCAACTAAAATTAGTAAGAATAAGCATCTATCTGGTTTTTCCATCAGGAAATTATTTCAGGCCAGCAATATATTCCCTGGTGAAAGAAAGCTTGACCTTTCTGAAGAATATCTAACTTTACAGTGGATCACCTATGATGCAATACCTGAACCTATTCATTCTTTTAGACCTAACTTCCAAAGTACTGGAATACACGGGGCATAAAGAAACCGTCCAATAACAAAGAAGTTATATCACTGTCGATGAAAGAGGGGGAGAGAGAGAGAGAGAGAGATGGTTCTAGATGTAAAGTCTTAACAACCAGATCCGGTGAATGGTTTTGAGCCAGACTGCGGCTGGGACAAGCCAGTTACACTGTAGGGCAACTACATAAACCTGAAGATCACCTAGTCACTACACATGTAGGATTAATCCATTTTGTGCTGTGATGTTACTATGTAAGAAAATGTTTATGTGTCTTTAAAGACACATAAACCTTTAGAGATGGAATGTCAAAGTATTTCTACTTTACTTAAAATAACTAACATAAAAATAAATATAATTCAAGTAAGAAAATGGATTATGAGTATAGTATATAGTATAAAATTCTCAAGAAGTCCACATTGTACTTTATAACATACAGATTTCACAATAGTTAAGTGAGGCTGGGACAAAATTTTCTCCAAGTCAAACTAATTTAAAAATTCCTTAAACCAGAAACCAAGAGTTTCTTCAATTCTCCTTAATTCAGAGAAATGAAAGCTCAATTCTAAGTAACCAAAATTGAGCTGACAGCTAAACAAATGCGCCCCACATGCTCTCAATACCACAGGATGAACAAGTAACTTGCGGGCAAGAAAAAATGTGCATTTATTTTTAGTTAAAACATGCTTCTGTAAAAAACTGTAAAGAGGTTAAACCTAAAATACAGAAAGCTCAAAATATGAATATATTTTTATTAAATATTATTTTGACTCAACTCTTCACACCACGCCCAGTGTCTGCCTCCATGACTCCCTGCAGTCCGTGGCGGTGGAGGCAGACCCGCACTCCGGTCGTCTGCTCCCAGATACAATCCACACCTTCAGGGGCTCCTTCCAACACTCACAATAAAATGTGAACTATTCATCCTGGCATTCAGGGCCCATGACAATACAACCCTAACCTAGTTTTCTGGCTCTACTCTTAATAATTCTCACTACTTCACACACATTTGCTATTCCAACAAACTTAAATCTATACACAGTTCCTGAAAAGTCTTTCAGTTTCCCATCACAACTGTCTTGAGACTGCTACACTTTCCCTTGTCCCAGAAGGTCCTCCCATTACCTCATTAAATCCTGCTAAGTACTAATGCCAATTCGGGTTGGCATCCCGAATTGCCATCCAACATAACCAAACCAATTAACTGCAAAGTCATGATATTAGATCCCAGGTCTTCTAGTCAAAGAACTTGTACCACTTTGCAACACAGCCTCATCAGCACGTGAACAGAAACAGAAAGCATCTTCATCTTCTGCTGGCGCACATGTGTACACATGTACACACATATACCAAACTGACACCCAAGTACCTGGCATCACAATGCGAGCATTACAATGCAAGCATCACTGCAACCATGGTGGTAGTAATAGTACAGAATTAGGTACAGACATTTTTATTTCTTAAAAATGTTCCTCACACTGAGATGTTTCTCTCCCTCTCCCCTTTTCTTCCCCTCTAAAGATAAATAAATAAAATATTTTAAAAAAAGAAAATCCATGAAGCCCATAATGATGTTCATGAAAAAGAAAATCCATGAAGCCCATCATGATGTTCATGAAAAAGAAAGAAAAAATTCATTAGTCACCATTTGAGGCAGCTAGCAAACCAACTAACAATTAGTAAGAATAAGCATCTATCACCTGACATCATGTAGCACCAATTCTAACAAAGGGATACAACTACTGTAATACAGCATGCAAAAAACTGTAATTGACACTTAATTGTCTTGCATATGTAATACTTGAAAGAAGAGGTCCATGCTCCAGGTGCGGGCACCAGGAGTGGGATGCACTGGCTACCTGGGGCAGCCCCTACCTCCACTCGATTCAGCATTTTCCACCTCCCAGCGTCACTCTTCAGAGTTGCCACCTGATAAAACCACTGGGCAACCACCACCCACACTCATCTCAGCTGATGCAAGCTCACATCCCTGACTTGAATCACCTCTAGCAATCAATGATAAACCTCCCACTAAATCTTACAGTCAGAATATTAAGTTTCCCCCTGTGTAGTTAAGTAAATAGTTATTGTAGTAATAACAACAGCAACAGTGCTAAATGCATGCTAGACTTATTTGACCATACTGTTTAAAGAGCAAAAGCTCTATCCTTTGGTTACTACTTTAAGTGAATGAGTTGACATCCTCTGGCGGGGGGAGCGGGGGGCAAAAAAAATAGAATCAATTTATAAACAATGGTGTATTTATTCAGTTTAAATTTCAGTCACCTTCAAAGTATTCTCCATTTCATGCAATACACCTATCATGAGGGTTTTTCCACAGCTCAAAACAGTTTTTGAACTCATCGATTTTGCAGCCTTTTAGTGTTTCTGCCATGTTGGCAAAATATTTCCCTTTGAGGTCTTTTTTCATCCGGGGAAATAAAAAAAAAACAGGGTGAGATCCGTGAATAGGTTAGGGCATTGGGGTGGGTCATGCTGTTTTTAGTCAAAAACTGCTCAACACTCAGCATGATGTAGACAGGTAAGGTTGTAAATCACCCATCACGAAATGGGCAAACACACTGAAAGTTTTCAAAAAAAATTCACTGGAGCCGAACACAGCCTCTCACAAGAACACCAGCTGGTCCACTGATACAAATGGGTTCCTAGAATGCTCACCTAGCAGGGTATGCCTGTACTACAAAGGGCCTGGCCTCCAGAAGATTATCCCAGCTTTGGGGGGTTTCTCCCTTCATAAAAATGACTTTACTTCCTCTCACTTTTACCCTCTTAACTATCACACAGATATACCACTTAAAAATTCTAATCTAAGACTTTGACCAGCATTTTCTCAAGTCCTACATATCACAAAATGAATAAAACCCTCCAACTGCATATTCACAACCTCAGACAGTAGCAGTTTCAGCACATGGAACCCCTCTGGGGTTTTCTTGCTCAGTTTCACTTACGGAGTGGCGGGTACAGCCACGAAACAGATAGGCCAGAAGGTAGGACTGAGCTCTGGTACCATCCTGCCTTGTGATCTGGGTAAGCCACAGCCCCTCTGGACCTCAGTCTCAGCATCTGTGAAACGAGGGTAGCATCCCTGGACTCGCAGATGCCTTGCAGCTCTGAAATTCCATGATCTGGTGTTACTTCAATTTTCTTTACATTTTAAAAAGATATTTTGTACTTACTTAGTTTTTTCATACCTACCTCTCTTCAACTACTCTTTGTAAAACACCTTTGAAACACCACAAAACATTATGACATTAAGGTAATGAATGAAAAGGTTTCAAATAAAAAATGTCTAAGCTTGATTTTTACCATGTGTTTTCCTACTTCTCTTAAATGTAATAACTATTTGGGTATTACATACTTGTATTAATCTTCCTATACTTTTTATCTGTTAAGTTAGCCCAAAGCCAAGGGTTTCCCCAATAATTTGCAACTGAGCGGGGATCACGGCCTTACCACAACCTGCCCTGCACTGAAGCCAGAAGCGAGGTGTCACTCCAGACCCGCTCCCTTTCCCACTGCTGGTACACAATCATTTCAGTCCCGGGCCCCGGAGAACTCCTCACCTCCAAAATCTACCTTGTTTTGGAACTTTACCTCCCCCAGTACCCCCTCCCAAAGATTTCAAGACCAGCTCGACTACACACCCACCACACATCTCCCTTCACACGCACGAGTGCTTGCACACATATATACCCTCACACGCACCCTTTCCTTATTACAATGGCCACATAACACGGGTCCACTTTTGCATTTTGTTGTTTTTCTGACTCTTCAACACCCTTCAGAAGCATCCAAACTAACAAATTCTGCTTTACTGTAAATAATGTAACAGAAATGTTACAGAAAACTGATTCAATTCACCAACCTCAAAATTTAGTTTAATATATAGGTTAGAATCAATACATGAAGCAACATCACAACCACAAACAAAATTCTGTTTATTTTGTTAAGATTTAATACGATGGCTGGATTTTCAAACCAGAACTTCTGCCTTAGGAAACTGAAGGTAAAAACACTAAGTACAATCATTTGCTTGTTGATTACAAGAATTCTGGACAAATCACTTACCTAGTGTAAAGTATACTGTTAAAAGCTCATGACATTTATTTTAAAACGCTGTTAAGACTAAAGCAGAAAAGCAGACTCCTTTTCAGAGGGTTAAGTTTCAGTTCACTGAAAATTTCAATTTATTTTCTAAGTAATAGCACTGTTTTGAATTAGCTTGAAACACCTGTGTTTTAAAAAATTGCTTTGTGTTAAATTACTGTAACTGCCAAGTAAGTTTATCCTCGGCTTTCTTCTAACTAAAACCACTCAAATAATGTTTTTGGTCTGCACACACAACAAAGCAGCAGCACTCAGGGGCAAGCACCTTCCCATCTACCGTGCGGTGCACAGAGCACCAGACCTCCACACCCGCTGACCACTGCCGCTCACCGGAGTCGGCTGGGAGAAAGGCTCGCCCAGGCTCCACCGACACCGGAACCCACAAGGGCTGCGACAAGCACTGAGAGCTCTTCCCTGCTTAAGAAAGACACACTCTGGACAAGGACCCGCTAGAAAGTAACTGCTGCCTAAGTGATTTGCCTTTCTAATTCTTTTTCACACCAATGGTACTACAGGAAAATTAAGATTAATCTCCTTGAGGGTAAATACTGCAAATAATAGTGTAAGATTTCTAAAAAATACCATTTTAAGGGGAAAAAGTACTTTTTATAATTGCCCCAAACCATCACCAATTGTCATATACACCTTGCTTAATCCTATATTTTGGACAAACTAGAAACCAAAAAAAGAATACAAAGTGTCAACCTACTTACTAGTTCAACAATATCTCACAGTGTACATGTGCCACATTATGAGGTGGGCACCCCCAAGAGACTAATCTTAACAGGGCGGACAGACATATACTATTAGAACATTACACACGATGACTACAAAGAGAGCAATACCCAGTGCAGACTTGGGTCATGTTTACAGCTGAGGGGAATCAAAGTTTTGTCATCCCGCAGCCACCTTACAAAATACTCAACAGGCTCTTTGGCCCAAGAGACTCAGACAGAGAAACCTGCTCCAGGAAGGGAGTCGTAGGGTGCGACCTCCGTGCACACTGAATTCAGGGTGGTCGCATGGGCCTGTGCTCTACGCACCCTGGGTCCCTGGTTTCCGGGCAACCCAGCGGGGCTCCGCCTGCCCTGCGAGTGCCGCTCTCCCTCCGCTCCCTGTGAGCCTCGCCCTCTCACGTCTGAGATCTAAGGCCCCGACTCCCCCCCTTTTCTCCTTTGTCCCAAGTGTCTCCCAGTTCCAAGTATGTATCACGATGTTGCCTCCCTGGTGTCGGAATGTTCACACTTATGGGAAATCCCCGAGTGTGTATTAAAAATCTGATTTTCTCCTGGCAATCTGTCCCTTAGTTTGATTATGAGCCCAGGTAGAATTTAGAAGGTGAGAGGAAGAGTATTAATTTTTTAGCTCCCCAGTCAAATTTAATAAAACTAACAAAACAAACTATATTCTTTATGAAAACTTTGGTGCTATTTTTGCTGTCTGATAAGTGAAAATAAAGCACTTGCTTGGACATCAAACAATGTAGCTACTTTGGGCAGCAGAACTGAAATGTTAATTTTTCAGAGAGGTGTGAGCATTCCCTAAAAGTTCTCAGGAAGGAAAAATACCCTATTGCACTTTAAATTCACACTAAACCGTCTTAATGTCAAAAAAGAGGGGTCCAAGGAACTAAGTCCTGTCAATCATGTAAATAAAATACTGGTACGTAACTCCATCTATGACATCATGACACAGGCCCACACACCACCCTCATCCGCTATGCTAGGCATCTTCACATCGCCAGCACACGAAGAGCAGAAAAGTTGCTCAGTGGGCCGTTTTCTAAGTTATCAACAAACGAGACACAGCATTTTCCATCTCCAACAGAGAAAGTAAAGGTTTCTTGTAAATACACCATAAATCAAAGAAACTGTATTAACTACATGGAATTTTTGAAGTACGTTAAAATGTAGTAGAGTATAAAAAGCTGCCCCTATGATCAAACTGGTATACTTCTTTAAAGCAAACAAAAGTCAAAATACAAAGCAAAACAAAAACCTTACATATCTAAGTAAACTGGCCTCAAAGAAAACGAGTATCTGAATCATGCCCAGTAAAGACAAGGTCAAACAGAGGGGTGGGGGCTGGCCCCCTCGGATCTTTTGTTGCAGCAAACTATGCCCCTTACAAAGCAAACCAAAACCTTTTGTTCTTATGGAAAAATGGTGCACTTCAATCAGCTCCAGGACAGTGACTTCATGAGCAGTTAATAACAGAAACATATATGGAAAAAAAACATTTAAAAAGTCAAGGTGCCTTGTTTTCACTGATATTCTCAAATCCATTTAAGAAAAGGTGCTCATACCAAACACACTAGCAAATGCTATTAGCAAAGAGACCTATCTCTATTAACTCAATTACATTACATCCTTGGGAGTACAGCTTTTACTGCAAAACACATAAATTGGAGAAAGTGAAGAAGAGGAATCACCTTCTACCTCATAGTATCTAAACACATTTGCTGACTGGGGGGGAATTAAGCTTCAAAAGCCCAGAATGAGCGTTGTGTAAATGACCTAAGATCCACACTACATCCATTACTACCTTACACAGCTGGGAGCCCTCCTGAGCCAGGGGTGACAAGGGTAATGGAAACAACAACGGATTATAAGTACTGGCTTCCTTCTTACTACTAGCTCAAAGGGTTGCGCATAAATCCAAGATCTTTGCTCCTAAAAAACACATTAAAAAAACAGATTAATTGCTTTAACTTAAGTAAAAGCTATTTATCACAGATATCGATTACTGTCAACAGTCTTTCGGGAAAGAAAACCCTAAAACTGTAATAAGTGGATACAGCGAGAAGCCTCTCAATACTGACAAAGAGCCACTTAATTTTCAAACTCCTGGTAACTGCAGACAAGCAAGATTTCTCAAAAAAATAATTTTTGAAGTATTAGAAAACTGAAGTATTAGAATACAGTTAGCAATGAAATGAATGCACAATAAGTGGAAATAAACATCAACATGGAAAAATGTTAACTAGCGAAGGTTTTAATTTAAAATATTCCCCCCCCCCATTTTTAAGGAACAGCAGAGAGTAAGTTGAAGTCAAAAAGAAAATATATCATCTCCCACCAAAAAATACCCAGGAGAAAATGAAAATGCATTTTTCAAACCAGTAATGCAGAATCTAATGTAACATACTTGTTCACTTTTTCTACGCCACAAACTAATTTTTCAGATGTTCACAATAAAAAAGATTTAGGCTGGCCTTCTTCATAAACCATAGTATGCATCTGTTAATTTTCATTATCATCAGTTTTAGCCTCGCCTCTGCCTAAAAAATAAAAACTCGAAAGCTGATTTTAAAATCTCTACCTTTCCATTTTCCTTTATTTTGGATTTTTATGTCAAATTGATTGTATTTTTCAACAAAATTCTTCTCAATTCTAAATTGCAATACTTCCTAAAAACAGGAGTTTTCATTCGAGTACTGTTGTTGCTTAGGTTTCCCTTTCACGACAAAGGTTTTAAAAAAAAACCAAAAATGTGTAACTACTCTTAGCTATACATGATTCTAAAGTTCAACTGAACACTTCTGCCTAAAGAGAGCAGTTTAAGACTGTAAGACTTCGGTTTTGTGTACAATCACCTCTATCTACAATGAAAGATTCTTAAATATTGGAATTATCCAATATCCAATATTTAATAACGGAAGTTACATCCTTTATATCGACTGTTCCAATCCAGAATGTACTAACAACTTTAAAAACCACCAGGTTGACGGTGGGTGGGAGGAAAGTCTAAGAACCATTCCATCTCCCTCTACTCCCCCCACAAAAGATGAGTCCATAGTCAAAATGTAGGCTAAAGATTAACCTGAAATGGAATTAAAATACTCATCTAAAGCATTCAGGTATTATAGATTAAGAAAATATAGAACAGCTAAATCTCAAATTTGTAACTAGCCAAATAAAAATTCTCAAATTGACAAGCAAAAATTTTTCAACTAACTTTTGAAAAATATTTTAAAACAGAACTTCAAAAATACAATACACTCAAAATTTCTGTAAATAGAAATTTTGGTTACCATGACTAAACCATAACCAACCATCATTTGGTTAAATATTCAGTTATCAATAAATACATCTACTGTAACTAAGTACAGTATCTTAACTTGATTAAAATAATCACTAAAATTTACAGTTTTATCTAAAGAAAAAAAGAATTTTTTCAGTAAATCCTATGGACAAAGGAAAATGTAATTCCCAACCACATAAGTCATGATTAATTTGTTTTGGACAATGACAAGCCACAAAGGGGCAGAGCACAACTTGCCAAAGTTCAGAATTAAACAATCTGGCACGGAAAAACAAAATGATGTACTTCAGAAACCAATTTTTTTCTTCAGTCAAATTAAGTTTATAATAAGGCTAACAATTACAGGAAGCAGCTTATCCCACATGAAGGAACAGCCCCTTTTCCTGCCTGTTTGTACTGATTAAAAAAATATCGAACTTCCTAGTCATTCTATGCTGTCCACTTTAAAGATCCTGGCTACCACACAGAAGCCCTCTTTATATGCTGGGGAGTTGGAAAGGCTAAAACAGGGTAGAACAAGACTAACGAAAAAAACCCCATTACGGTGTATGGGTGTATATACACACACTATTTAGAATGTATCACCCTCAACTAGCTTTCCCCCTGCATTTAAACCACAGAGAAATAAACAAACGTTAGTTAGAGATAATGACATATTGGAATTTTAGATTTGGAAAATTAAATGATTGAAGCTAAAGGTTAAAAACGTTCTAACAGAGAACCAATGTCGAATTTATCATTTAGAGGTTTTAAGTCAACACAGTATAAGAGCATTTTAAAACTAGTAAGAAAAACTTAAATTTACTTTTTTAAAATATGCATAAAATGAAAATATTTTCAAACTTGTTTTTATCTTATGCCATTTGATTGAATTCAACGTTTTAATTCAAAGAAAGCAATTTAACTCTAATCCTAAATATCGTCATGACCTATTTTCATTTTAATGTCTATAAAGGATTCCTTCTAAACAGCTGTTCTTAAAGGAAAAAAACCCCACATATTTTTACTAATACTACTAAAACTCTTCACCGAAATACGCCCAGTAGAAAATAACAGCATCTTTCTCAAATGTGATAAAATTATCCCAATTTTTAAAAGTGCTTTCAATACACGTATGGACACGAAATGTCAGATGAAATGCTCTATGATTTAAGTTCCAACTAAATTTAATACAGGCGAGGCTCTTGGTACGTAACACATTTTGCTCCCAACGTTTCTATTTTAAAAACAATAACTGGCGCCCCTTAGCGCTCACATTTGGAAATGCCCGACTCAAGAGTTCCAGCACTTTTTTTTTTTGACATTCCAGAAAGTTTTCTGCCTCCACAATCTTTCAAAGGCCAACACAAATAGGAGAGGCAGAACCCCCTTAAAGGGGCAGCTCGGCGGGGCCGGGCGCAGCCGGCGGGCGGGCCGCCCCAGCAGCCGGGAGCCCGCTCCGGGCGTTCGCGGCTGCGGTCCACCCCGCAGGCAGGGACCAGAGCCCGCAACGCCGGCTCCGCACTTCGCAAAGTGTTTCTGTGACTTTCCTGACAACAGGGCCCCTGGGAGTCTTCTTGAACCATCTTTCGCCACAGAAACGTTTCCGGTCTTTTGTTCTTCGGTGACATTCCAACTCTCTTAAGCTCCGGATTTCTCTTCCCCAGTTCCGTCCAAATTCTTGGGAGAAACCTAAGTGCACTGTCGCCGTCTAACACACACCCTCGTCCGTTTCATTGGGACAGGCCGCCGGCGTGTCCTCAGCCGCCGGCCAAAAAAGAACCCTGGCCACTCCGCGTTCGCAGCGGACTCCGGCCGGCCCTCCGGTCCCCGCGGCGCCCACGGCGTCGCAGCCCCCGGCGAGGCCGGCGCCGGGCCGCTGCCCGGGGACTCGGCGGAAGGGCGGGCCGGCCGACCTCGGTGCGCTGCGCGCCCACCGCCGTCCACCGGGGAGGCCGCTCGGCCGGGCGCCCGGCCCCCGGGTCGCCCTCTCGGGGCGGCGGCGGGCGGGCGGCCCTGCGCCGAAGTTCCCAGAAACTCGGGCTGCGCGCGGCGCCGGCCTCGCGGTATTTCGTGCTCGCCCCCCGCCCTCCCCCCGGGAAGTTGGGCTCCCAAACAGTTCTCGCTTCCCCAAACAAAAGGACACAAAGTGCTTCCCGCTGTCATTTTGTGCTCGCCTTCGGCTACAGCCGCGTCACTTTCGCTCTCCGGTGGAATTCCTCCAAGTGAGCCGGCCGCACGCGGCTCCCCTCGAGTGTATCCGTGCTCCAAACTCCCACAAAGCACAGCCCCCGGACCCGCGCGGGGGGCCTCCCGCCTCCCCGGGGGAGCCTCCCGAGAGCGGCCCGCGCCCGTGTCCTTCAGGCGCCCGGGGCGCGGGCCGAGCTCCTCCTGGGAGGCCCGCGGAGCTCACCCTGCAGCCTCGCCAGCGCACCCGCCCGGGCTGCGCGAGGTGCGGGGTCCCGGGTCGGGGATCCGGGGTCCGGGGCGCGTCCCGCC
The DNA here is from genome assembly GCF_014824575.4 of Sturnira hondurensis. Classification (NCBI taxonomy): domain Eukaryota; kingdom Metazoa; phylum Chordata; class Mammalia; order Chiroptera; family Phyllostomidae; genus Sturnira; species Sturnira hondurensis. The sequence continues at coordinate 8,730,458 of NW_028072798.1, read as the reverse complement.
CGCCCGCCCGCCCGCGGCGCCCCGCGAGCCCGTCTCCGCGCCCTCTCCCTGTGCCCCGCCCCGGCCTCTCGGTCCCCGCCGGCCGCGACCTCCCCGCCCTCCCCGCGCGCCGGCGGGCGTCGGGTCCCGGGAGCGGGCCGCGGGGCCGGAGCGGCGACTCACCTTCGTCCAGCAGCCGCTCTAGGTGGTTGAAGATCCCGCAGAAGTTGGGCAGGCTGCTCATGAGCTTCTTGTCGTTCATCAGCTGCATCAGGTAATCTGGGGTGGGCTTCGGCTTCTCCTTCGTTTCCATTTCCCCGACCATATTCCAGGCTCCGCAGCTCACTCCGCCCGCCGCCGCCGCCGCCGGAGAGGGAGGGAGGGGCGGGGAGCCCCGGCTGCCGGCCGCTCGGGACTCGGCGTCCCGCTCCGCTTCGCTCCCGCGCCGGGCGGCCGGACCGCGCGCCCTCCCCGCCCCCGCAGGCACTTTCCGCCGCGGCTCCGCGGCCGCCGGCTCTGCGCGTCCCTCCCGAGGCCGGCGGGGGAGGCGGGTCTCCGCGGGCCGAGTGCGAGCGCGGGCCGCTGGGCGCCGGACGAGGAGGAGCCGAACCGCCTCTCGCTCGATCGCTCTCTCCGCTGGTCGCGCCCGCTCAGCCGCCGCCGCCTGCGCCGCGGGCTCGGGGTCTCTCTGGGCTGGTCCTCGCCGCGGCCGCCTCTGCCGCTGCCGCTGCCGCCGCCGCCGCCGCGCTCTGACTCCGCTCCTCCTCTTCCTCCTCCTCCTCGCCGCCGCCTCCTCCTCCTCACTCACTTGGCGGCGGAGTTCGCCTCAGTTCAGGCGGCGCTGCCAGCGGCGGCGGCGGGGGAGGGGCGGCGGGCGGGGAGGGCCGGGGGCGGGCGGCGGGCGGGGCCGCGCAGGGCGGCCGTTAGCGGGGCGGGCGGCACGCTCCGCCCCCCGCCCCGGGCCGCGGCCGCGCCTCTCCCTCCCGCAGGGTGGGCGCTGCGACCGGGCGGTGCGCAGCGAGCTGGGCTGGGGTGCCGGGCCGGGGTCGCCACCCGGAGCGGACGAGAGCGGAGGGAGGGGCGGGCGAGGGGCGCCTGGTGGCGGTGCTGTGGACGGGGGCAGGGGCCGAGGGCTGGCGGGGCTGGCGGGCTGTGGCAGTAGGTGACAGGGACTCCCAGCACGACGCGCCACGGAGCGCCGGGACTGCTCTAGCCGCCGCCCGGCCCCATTCTCTCTCGTTACTATAGTTCTTTAAAAAGCTCTCATCGCCCTCCCTGCCACAAAAAAAAAAAAAATTTTTTTTAACGTCCTGTTGCTTCACAGGGGACTTTCGTGGTGGGCGTCACGTGGCCCGACACGTAGCCGTAAGGTGCGAGAGCGCGTGCGCGCGTCTAGGCCGACAGCCACGCCCCTTCCGAGGGTCGCCCCGCCCCCGCCCAGGCCCAGCGTGCAGCGGGGGGATTTGAGGGGCCTGGCGTGCGCCTGCGTGGGGCAGGGGCGGGCCCAGCCAGGGAGGGTGCGCACACGGAAGAGGAGGAAGGGGGAGGTGTGCGGCCCTTTCAGCTTGAACCGCGGCTCGGGGTGTGGGGCCCGACGGACCCGAGGGGCGGGGACGGGAACCCGAGAGGTCTGTATTGCGAGGCTCTCGCTGCATCATTTGAGCGGCCCCTTTTCGCCTTCACAGGATTTGGTCACGGTGGGCTCCGACTGCCACTGTGTCGTTAGTGGGACCGCCCGACGATCTCGCCAGCCCTCGCTCCCCTATCCCGCATCCCCGCGGTCTCCTAAGGTTCCCAGAGCCGCGCGGTGGGAAGAAGCCTTAAGAGTGGCGGGTCCCACGTAGGCGCGCCTTGTCTCGCCGACGGCGTCGCCGCTCTCGGTGCAGTGGCCTCTCTCGCGGCTGGCGCGCCACTGAGGACAGGGTGTGTTTTGTTGCCGCATCCCGTTATTCCGAGATCCATCCACGGTCCGGAGCAGGCAGGACGGTGCACGAAATTCTGAGTCTGTGAATGGCGTTCGCAGTGTTCTGCTTCGTGATCGCATCGGCATCCAGAAATAAGATGCGGCCGCAGTAAAGAAATAAAGAGCATGTGCCCTGTTGAAAAGCGAAAGTCAACATTTCTGTTTGCAAATTGCAGAAATAACCATACGGTGGGCAAGAGGGTTTACCAAGCAGAATGATGGATTTCAGATATTTAGGTTAGTCTGGGAAAGAATTTTCTGAGCTGCAGCAGTATAGTTGTCTTTGGAATGTTACCAATCAGTAAATCTGCATTTTATTGCAAGCCCTTTATGACGTACAATTAATGAGATAAAATTATTTACTATCACTGACCATTGTGAGAGTTACACGTGCCTGAGATTTTTCTTAATCATGTCAACTGTGTTTGAATGTGAATTTGCTTCAAATTCTTAGCAACTTTTTAAGATTGAATTGCATTAAAGCTACTAAGTCAGTTTCAAACAAATACTCTGAAGCAAGTAATTTTTAGCCTGTTCATTTGAAGAACACAGAGTGAGTTCGTCTTCAAAATTAAGCTACTTTGATAGAGGAAATGGAATTGCCTTGGCAGGCAAAGTTAAAAACATTTAACCCCCAAATTTTAAGTTATCCAATATTCATCATTGTTAAGAGCCATAGAATATTCATGTACTTATTACCTATTTAAAGGATGAATTGTATAAATATAAGGAATAATTTCACAAAAAAAAATTGCAGTCTCTAAACACTAAAAGTAAGGTATGCTTTTTCAGTATTTAGCAAAATGGTAAGTAGGGTTTAGGTAGTAAATTACTTACTTGATATGCTAGTGTAAAAGATTCAATCCCCCCTTTTTAATTGGTTCACTTGTGTATTAATCCCCCAAGCACTGTTTTGAAAGGAGTTACATGTATAAATGCCTCACACTTATCTTATTTATTCTTCAGTTCAACCTTCTGGCTTGGCTTGTGCTGTACACCCATTTTACATCACAGGAAACCCAAGGAGAAGAAGGTTAAATTACTGGCCCAAGACTATAGCTCATGAGCACTGGATCTGGGATTCAAATCCACTTATACTTTATTCAAAGCCCTTGTTCTTTACCCATCTATCCACCCTAGCCACTAAGTCACATCAAACCTTTTGACTGTTTAGACGACCATTTTTTGACCCATGGGAACTGGAACATCACAGCTCACCCAGCTAAGCCAACCAGGTCAGATTTAAACAACCGTGTTAGGCAGTAATCATTTCCTGTGTATTAAATCCCTTAGAGTTGCAGCGTTTGCTAAAAGTTACTATGTGTTACCTTTTCAAATACAGACTGATCACATCACCTCCTCTCAGAGTAATTTTGTTAACCGGTTCCAATTTAAAAAAAAAACAAACAAAACCCGAAGGCCTTACCAAGGCCTGTAGCCCCACATGCTCTGACTCCTGCTGCCTTGCTGACCTCCTGTCCACCTCTCTTCCCCTGTCACAGTGGTCTGTAGGCCCTGGAATCCCTTCCCCCATCCTTAAATAGGCCAAGCAGTGGGACCTGGGGTGTCTAGTACAGATGCCTGGAGGCGCTCTGGCCAATACTAGGCTGAGTATGTTTAAGGGGATCATGCCCCACGCTTCCCTTCCTCAAGTAGGTCTTTCCACTGAAAATCTGTAAGGACAAGGGGGAGTGGAAAACCCTTGGTTAGTTGGGCTTTGCACTTTGTGCCTCCTCTCTTTGCAGCGCTCACCCTGCACATCCTCCCCTCCATCCTGCCTCCAGGGGTTCTGCCACCAGAGTTGAAGCAGTGCGGAAGTGCGAACATGCATCCTCGTTATTGTCTGCTGGCCCTCCTTTTAATTCTCCCCATAGCGTTTACTTCCTCCTGACACAGGGTCTACGCATGAGTTGGTCACGTCCCCCTCCCCGTAAGCCCCATGAGAGTGAGGACTTTATTTTGTTCTGTTTGGAATTCCCAGCTCCTAGAACAGCATGTGGTGTGTGTGGGTACTCATTAAAAATATGTTCAAAAAGGGCATTAAGCACTTGTTATGCACTAGGAACTGTACAAAACCCTTACCTGTGTTACTTCATTTAATTCGTGCAGTAGACATTCAAGGTGGGCGTGATAGCCGGATGCCTCTCCTTGAAGATGAGCGCACCACACGAAATTCCCTGCCTTTTCTCTGCCACACTCCGCCCGGGGCGTTGGAGGTCCGTGGCACACCACCTATCACACTACCTATAAGTGCAGTGAAAATGCAAAAATGCTTGGGACACATCTCTTGTCTTCAAGAAGCTTAAAAGTCTAAAAATTAATGTGGGAAGACAAATGACATTAATCCAAATATGACACATGACCTTGGCAGGTTGCAGTGAACACAGTATGTGTGGGTGAGTTCCCATTGAAGATCCATGTAACTTTTCTCATGAAAAATTTCTAATATGTTGACCCTAAAAATGGTTCCATAGCTAATATCAGTAATTAACCACAAATTGTCTTAAATTTGATCTTATTTGATTATTGCTATTCTCTACATTTAAAATTTAAAAAATTGTGCTATTCCAAGCATTCTTTTACATCACCATGAAGTTCTTGCAGGAACAAAAATGTTCGTTGGACTTAAGAATCAATTTTTGATAGCTTTTTGTCCCAACTGTTCTTTCTAAAAATCTTAATCCTTGAATATTTCTAAAAGGGAATAGTCATTCCCAATTTCTTTGTAATGTAAATCTTCGTTTACTGTGTTAATAGATTTCTTGAGACTTCTTTTAAATTGTGACAAGGCTGATCAAGTCTGTTTAAAAGGTTGAAATGATATATTTTAAGTGTGAACATCTTCATTGACAAATACAGTCCCTATCATTAACCCTGAGACACTCTGGGGCTAAGCCAGGCGTCAATGAGGCACACAAAAGGAGAGTTAACCAGTGAAAGTGAATTCTAAAGACAAAACACTGTCTGCATGGAAAGGAGCACTGCCTTCCAGGCCGGGAGCCATGTGGGGCTGCTCCGGGACCCTGGACTTGGAAGAAGTAGCTTGAGTGCAGTGGGTAGGCCCGGACAGACATGTGGGGTGGCCGCGTGCCAGGCTTTCGGGTGGGAGTTTCCCGTGATCTAGTAGGTGCCAGATTTTGGTCGTTCTCCATTGTCAAGCTAAAGTGTTCATAGAGAGGAGATATAGGGGGGTTGTTTAACACAAGGAAATTAATAAAATAGTAACATGGATTCTGTTTGGTGAGGCATGTTTGTATCTGATGGGGCAAATACAACATTGGTCAAGAGAAAGGCACTGCTCTCCATTGTAATACCGATCGGGCTGCCTTTCCAAACCACGAACACGTTTGCCGAGGTAACACTAACGTTTAGCTTCAACCACTGCACAGCAGTTAGATATTAACTGGCCAGGTCAGGTTTCTACTCAGTTGACCCCAGAGGAAACTTTAGAGGCAGAAAGCTTCTCAGCCGAGAGGCAGGCCCTTGTACCGTGTAATCCAATCCTCATTCCACATTTAAACAAGAACTCTGACTTGAAAACAGTTGTCTGTTAGATATAGGAACATGAGAGAATTAAAAATGCATTTTGTTTTCATCAACTTTCAGGCCAATTCATAGTTTGATGGTTGCAAAACAATTTCCATAGTGTTGAATCAGGTTGGTTGGTTGTGTTTTTCCTTCAGGATGACTGTGGTTTGCTTTTTTAACATATTAAAAATGTTAATAATTTATGTGTTAGTTTTAAGGTCAGAAAACATTTTAGGAGCAAGGGAAGTATCTATTTGTGTCCTAGACATTTAATCAAATGCCATTACCCTTTACTAAAATTCAACTTGCACCTAATGTTGCATTTCCCCAGGAATCTCTGTGTAGTCTTGCTTTCTACACAGAGCTACGGGACGGGCCAGGGAGCCGGAAGGAGGGCCTGCCAGCTGTGCGGCTCCTCCGTGTGAGCTCACGGAGTGCCCGGCCACGCTAGTTCACTGTCATCCACGTCTACAGACAGGAAGCCGGGCTCAGAGGGTTGACCAGATGATGTGACTCCTGTGACACAGCTAATGAATGGTGGGGACAAGATTCAAGCCAGACTTTCCAAATCCTGAGTGGTTTACAGCGCGATGCTGGCCCTTTCTGTCACTTAACCCTGTGTGCCCCAAGGACTATGTCTTTGAGTGACAAAAATACCGCTCTCTTGGAATCCTTTTTTCAGTGTTCTAACCAAGGAGGGTGTTGAATTTTGTGAGCGATAAACTCTATTTGATTACTGAAATACTGCTGGCATCACACAGAAAGAGGTTACTGTGCTGGGTATAAAAAAGCCATATTAGCCTATTCTAATGAGCTGTGTAACTCGGAGTAAATCACTCAGTGTCTCTGAGATTTGAACTGGTAATCTTGGAAGTCTTTTTGAGTTCTGTGATTCTGAATAAGATGTGCTCGTCCATATCAGCAAAATGACTTTGTAGTAATTTAACTTCTGTGCTCAGGATAAACCTGTGTATACATATGTGTGGCCACGTAATAGCAATAAGAAGTGTATTCTAAAATCACCAGTGTTCAATTTTGTACTCCTCATTGAAATAAAAAAATTATTTATGGATTTTTGTTTTTCTTGGACAATACATTTGACTAAAAATGTTACTTTTTCATAATTGCCAAAGAATTAAACCAAATCCTTTTTTTGAAACATATTGCAACTTAATAAGAAGCAGAGCACTACATCGCATCCGGAGCTCCCGGTGCAGAAACCCACGCCCAGGAGAGCGTGAAAATCCCTGGACTGTAGAAGCCAGGGCTCTGCCTTCCTGTCTGCTCTTATTTTAAAAATGCTTTACAAGAGGTCTACTTTCAATAATTACTTGTTTGGAAAAAAAGAAAGGAAAAAAGCACACAGACATACTTGGGCTCCGAGAAGGGCAAGCTGTGTGAGCTGCTCTCGGCCCAGAAAGCTGATCTGAATAAACGGTAGCCCCTGGAAATCCTCGCCTCCCGACCCAGGGAGACCAAGGAGAAGGGGCCTTGGCGGTTGTGCTGTGGGAAGGGTTCTGCAGTGTGATTCTGTGGCTCCCGAGAAGCGGCCTAGCATGTCAGACATGTCCCACTGCACAGCACATCTGCCGTCTTGGGGCCGGGCCCGAGCATCTGTCGTCAGCTGAGTCCCCGTCAGGTCTGAAAGGGACCAGCTCTTGTTTGAACATCGAAGGGGCTTGTGCAGCAATGGTGTTTTGTCAGAATCATGTTATTCCGTATTTGGATTTAAGGTGAAAGGTGATTGCTCTCGCAGCACTGGTACTCAGCCAGGACACACCAGCACAGCTTTATGGGTGTCGAAATTCTGAAGCATTTCCACATCCCTCAGAGCAGTGACCACGCTTAGCTGCCCGGCCCAGCTCTTCCCTCAACTCTCCAGACCCCCGACCCTCGGCCCCCAGCGCATTCCTGCCCTGCCAACTGTGAAAACAGTTTGAATATTACTTCTGTTGCTGTCAGCTTATTTATATATTTAGGAAGTTGTTTATTTCATATTTATATGTCTATTAAACCAAAGTTGACTATTTTTTCTAATTGCAACTGAAATGAGGTTTTTTTTTCCCTCTAAAATATGCACAAGTTCTTTGGGCATCTAGCCAAATTCAGAAAGGAGATTTCTGCAAATCACGTCTACCCAGTTTACAGTGAAATACCAAAGTCTCCAGTTTTACTTTCTATTTTGCCCCGAATGAAGTTTTCAGGAGCAGGCTGTTGCCAGAGCTGACACACGGTTAATCGCCCTCCTGGTGGTGGACTCTTTCTGCTTCACACCAAGTCAGCCCTCGGTTCCGCCCTCTCCCCAGCCCTGGGAGCTGTCCCATGACTGTGCTGGACTCTGCGGGCCGCCCCGGGGAGGCCAGAGTGTACTGGTTCCTGGTTCTTCTGCCCAAGCCCGTCGGGAAGAAGGGGTGACGTTCCATAAATCTCTGAGAGCCGCCAGCTTGCTTAGCTGGCAGTGATTACACTCTCATTCTCCTCAGTATTCACTGGTAGTAAGCATCGGGTTTTTAGTTGCAAATAAGATGTAGCAGTAAAATGAGCAACACCTTTGGTTTGTAAGTTCTGAAATGGGTGGGAGGGGCACTCTTCCTTTAACAATCTGTGCATAGGGCAGCCGGGACTTAGGGTGCAGTGGGCAATCGCACGCCCCAGCTGGGACAGACAACGGGAGGGACCCACCCCGTGCCGGGATCCTGTCCCCGTCCAGGTGAAGCTTTGAAGGAGCAGCAAGGCCATGAGGAGGAAGTCAGAAACATTCAAGTGGTAAGTTGTGAAATGAAGAAAGAAAGAAGCCTTGGGGGTCACAGAGTTCAAAGACAGGCCTACAAACTGTCCCATCAGCGGACATGCCAGCTCCCTCTCCAGTACTAGCTTCCTCTCCAGCTGCCCAGTACTAGTGGGCGGAGGCAGCAGGCCCTTCTCTCTGCCAGCTTCTTTGGCCCCTGGGGACCTAGAGCCAGACTTGACTTTCTCCTCTCCCTCAGCTGACCAGGTTTCAACATCTCAGCCGGTCCAGCGCCTGATTTCGTGACGGCACACTTTCCCTTAATCAGACGGCTCCAGCCAGGCCCAGTCACTGTGTGGGGAGCACACACTAAGTGGGGACAGCAGCAGGCAGCTGACTCGGTGTCAGGCTGCCGAGCCCCGAGCCTGGTGCGGGGAGGAGGCCCGGACAGCTGGTGTCCGGTAAGCACTTCCTCCTGCACTTCGAGGTAATAATATCTCAGCCCCTGCATAACCGTGCCTGCCACGCCACAGAAATGCTGTCATCATGGGTGATGCGGATGGACTGTCTTTGAACCCCAGCAGTGACAGAGCCCAAACACATTCACGAGAGCTGGCTGGTCCTGGGAAGAGGCAGCTGGGCACAGGGGTCTGGAGCAGCAGCCCCAGACGTCCTGGGTTCATACCATGGTCATGCCATTTAACTACCTATTCCTCTCTCTGCTCACCTGTAAAAGGAGTAAAGCCACCTAAGGATGTCACCAGGGCAATGCGGGTAAGTAACAGGAAGGGCCCCGCAAAATCTCTGGGACACAGTGAGCTTTCAGCTCACAGGACTGTTTTAAAAGAGAGGGTAAGGCCTGGATAGGCTCATGCTTCCCAGTGCACCCAAGTTTTAGACAGGGTATAAATATCTTTAGTTAAACTGAAAATGTATCCACAAGGCTGAAAAGTAGCTAGTCATCAGTTTCCTCCGCTTCCTATTGCACAAACCATTTCCTGTTCCCAGGACTGCTGACACTGGGAAGTAAAGGACAAAACAACGTGAGGAAGAGGAGCCTGGGCCCCGGGCTTGCCCTCTGGTCGGCGGCAGCAATGGTCCATCTACAGTGGGCCCGGGTCCCCCATGCACTTTGGGACCCAGTGCTTAGCTGCCAGACGGCAGAAACAGCTCTGTAGCTGGGGGGCAGGCGTGGCCAAGGAGACATTGCCCCTCCCCCACACTCCGGCCCTGTAGCCCCCGTGCTGGCAGTTAATGAAGTGTCCTGGGGAGATCACGTCTTCCAGAAGGGCTAGCACCAGGGTGGATAGGCACCTGCCCCCCTGGACTTGGAGGAGCTCCCAGGACACCTGCGTCCAGTCCACTGTGGTGTCCCAGCTAACACTGACAGTAGTGGGCTGACGCAGGGTACAAAGAGGGGCGGGCCAGCACCTGCTGGCTGCATTAGGCCCAGGCAAGGGCTTCCTGCAGTGCCTGGCAAGGGCAGGCGAGTGAGCCTGCTCAGCAAAACCATGCTTTCTACATGGCCACAGACATTTGGTGAGCAAACCAGTGAGTCCCCACCTCCCCGCCGTTTGAGAAATCAGATTCCATGGGGAAAAACAGGTCACGCTTTGAGGAATTTAAAGCCGGAAAGCGGTCTGTGAGGAAACAGTTGCACACACTCTCCCAAGTGACTTCTGCAGGTCAGCTCCATGAGTCACACATGAAGCAGAGAGAACAGTGGCAGCCCTGGGTCCCTGGGCCATCCCTGAAACAGGCTGATTGCTCCAGGTGAGCTCCCAGAAGGCCTAGATCTTCAGCCAAACTACATCTCTGAGCCTACGATGTCTGTTACCCAGTGCCTGCCGCAAGCACCCAGCTGCCAGGCCAAACCTACAGCCTCCAAAAATGTGCCCCGGGAGACAAAACTTCCTCTGCCTGGCTTTCAAGGCTTCAAAATGACGGCAGGAACATGCAAGGAAACCAAGGGAGCTGAAAGGAAAAAAGAACCTTTGCAATAAACCGTTTTGCAATTGTGAGTCCAGCTTCCCGGGGAATCGCACGCCCTGCCACAGCAGCGATGTTGTACCTGCATCACGTATTTCCTCATCGCAAAGAAGCCCTTTCATCTTATCGCTGGGTACCTGGCGGGGGGGCGGGGGGGGTGTGATTCAGTCTGAATTCCTGACCAAGGAAATTTTCCTCTCAGTGAGGGTAATGTTATAGATCACAGCAAAAACAAACAAACAACCCCCCCCAAACATAAGTCATCTATTTTTATGCCAGATTTTTCCCAAGGCAAAGTCTTGGTCGTGCCATTGAGCTGTCCTGTGAGTGGCACCAACCTGCGCTCAGGGCCTGGCCCTCCCTTTTGGTGCTTCCTCTCTGCCGTCAGTCTCAAGTTCAATAGCTCTCCTCTCTGCCTCTGCCTTTTCCCATTTTCTCTGTCATCTTGGTCAAGGGTCATTTCCTGCCAGCCCAACAGCCTCTCTCTATACAGTCACAGAGGCGCCTCGAGTTACTTTAATCTTGCAACTTGCTGGCATGATGTGATAGCATTTTTTATTCATAAATAACATAACATGTGCCTGTCGACACAGCGATGTATACATCCATAACCTTGTTCCTAATGTACATCCTTGCACCTTCTGGCTGGAAACTTGGCTGGCGCTTTAACACAGCTTTATGAAAAATACTTAACATGAGATTTCTCATTTTCAAACCCTTCACTGGTACCGCATCCAGTCATCTCAACTTTGTACAGCGATCATCAATGATGCCCGTCTCTAGAGGAAGTGAAGGGGAATTGTATGAGGAAGAAGAGGAAACATGGAGAACATTCCCAAAGGATGCATTTGCTATGGGAAGTGAGCCTAAGAGCAGCTTTGTTTTGCAAGCCCTAAACAGAAAAATCCCACCCTTTGCCAGCCAGTTTCGGGTTTAGCTCATCCGTGTGCCCACCCCGTTGTGTCTCCATGGCTTCGTTCGCCCTGCACACCCCCAAGTTCCGTTCCGGCCCTAGAAGGCTTTAAGGTTCTGTGCCCTGTTTGAGATTGTTTGCAAGATAAGATCTGCATTGTTGAAGCAAAGATCCTGGTTTCTGTAAAATGTTAACCACAGGAAAATATTAGAAAGCATTTCAGAGAAAAAAAAAGAGAAAAGAGCCCTAGGACCTGCCGTTCACTTTTCTGTTAGAATTGAATCAAATGAGTGGTCAACTTCACAAAACTAGAAACACTCGCTATCTCTTTTCCCTCTTTCGGAGTCCAAAGGAGGCATCAGATCTGGGGAGGAAGTCTTGATGCCCCTGAAATCTCGCAGCTCCTTCTGTCTGGGGCTCATCCGCACAGCAGCCGGCAGCTTCCCAGCAGTTTCCGCCAACTAGTTCAGGAGCCGTTGCTCACCCTCCAGGACGGCAAGCCTCGAGTGATTTTAGCTGTCAAGCGTCTCTGATGCCCAGATTCTTGCAAAGGGTATTTGCCAAGCTTGTAGTCATTCCTTCCTAGATTAATTTAAACTGCACTTGTAAGAAAGAGGTAAGTGCATGTACTGGCTTCCCCTGAATGCTGGCATAAAATTCTGTCTCACACACATCCTTCTCGGGCCTGAGAGTTAAATTCTAGAAGTGTCCAAAAATGGCGCCACCCCCTTCACCCGCTGCACCCGCTGTACCCGCTGCACCCGGCCTTGCCAGCCCCAGCCCCTCGCTGCCCACTTCTCCTTTCCGGGCCCTCCCACTGTGTGTCTGAGGCCTGCCGAGGAAGGACATGGCTTCTCCACACCTCTCGTCCCCCTGCCTCCAAGACAAACACAAGTCAGAACAAGGCCGGGGGGTTTCGTTAGGGAAAGGCCAAAGTTTTCAAAATGACAGACATTGGGGAAATGACAAGGTTGGTGAAGAATCGCAGAGAAACCCAGCAGGGTCCCCGTCCTTGACATTCCCGTGGGGACCAGTCAGCTGCTACAGATAGTCCCCAACTACTCTTGCTGAACTTTCTGGAGTGACAGGTCCCTGGGCACCTTCTCTGTCCCTGGGGCATGCTGCCCTCACTCTTGGAGAGGGGTCCAGGCCCAAACGCTGACCCTCTGACAGAGGAATTCCTTCTCCTTCCCCTTCCAGGCTTCTCCCTTGGGTTTTAGGCTACTTGTTCTGACCTTCAACTTGCTACCATGGCCCCTAATGGAGCAACCTGGTTGAGCATGCGGGGGTCTGACTGCCTCTCCTCCCACACCCAACACATCCCCACCCGGCCATTAGCACTTACCAAGCAGTTGCTGCTCTCCAAACCCAGGCTGTGGGTCTCCTTGTCACTGAATTAAAGCCAGCCCAGCCAGGGGACAGGATGACAACGAGAAGCTCTGGCACTGCTGTGACGCTGGGCAGACAGCTGATCTCAGCAATCCTCAGTTTTCTCCACTGCACGGTGGGGACACCGATACCCACCTGGCGGTGTACTGCACGGATGAACTGAAGCAATGGTTGTAAAGCCCTTCAAAGGCCTGGAATACTTGTATAGCGATGGCCCATGAAGCATTAGCTATTACTGGTATTAACGCTCCCTGACCACTTTTTGGTGGGCCCTCTATGTCATGCATGAGGTGGGGCATGGGCAATACAAAGGGAGTAATTGTCTCTGACAAAGAAGGCAAGTCAACCAAAAACGACAAAGCAATGGAATTGTGCGTTCAGCCCTTGAAGAGCGTTGAGAAGGAGCGGTTGACCACCCCCACCGCCACCTGGGGATGGGCACGGGGCAGGGAGTACAGATCCTACCGGAGATGTGTTCCCACGCATGAAGGTAACCTGTGTGGCTGGCGGTCATGGCTGGGCCTGCCCGGCGTGAATTTGGCCGGTTCAGCAATTGCTCTAATGTACAAGCAGATCCGGGCTCCGCTGTGGCCCCTTGGAACCAGTAGGAAAGAGCCTGCCGGAGGGCGGTGCCTCTGTGGACCCCCACCCACCCCTAGCCTCCGGGCTCTGCTCTGCTGAGGCATGTTGCCCACATGATGCCCGCTGATGGCTTCCTGTGGGTTGGACACAACCTAGGCCTTTGCAGACATCATCTCTCTTAGGGTCCCCGGCAGCCTTGTATGGTCAAGTTGTCTTGTATCGAATCCTGGCTCCAGCGATTTCTAGTTTTGCAACTTTGGGCAAGTTAAGTAACCCCTCTGGGCCTCTGTTTCTTTGTCTTCTTCTGAGGATGTTCGTCCCACCTCACAGGTGGATGAGAGCACGGTCTGAGCTGAGAGAGAGGCCCTCGGCCCGGGCAGCGCACAGCAAAGATGCAGTGACTGTCATTAGCACGCCACTGCGGGCGCTTCTAGTCCTCAACCCACTTGCAGATTTCTGGTGACTGACAAGGCAAAGCTTGATAGCGGTTCACCAGAATGCACTTCCTGTCCCTCCTGGGCACACAGCTTATCTGAATTTCCTACCTCTCTTGAAGCTAGGTGTGACCACGTGGCTGAATTCTCATCAGCAGACTAGGAACCGCAGTGATGGGCCCCCCTCAGCAGGGCCTAGGCCTGGCCCAGAGTGGCCTCCCCCTACCCCCCAACAGCATCTGTGCCATTGGGGCCCACAGGACAGAGACTTGCTGAGAATGTGGTCCCAGAAGGACTGCCCACAGACCCCATCACATCTCCTCCTACTTAACTAAAAGACACGTGCCCATCGTCTTCACACTGGTGTGCATTGGCTAGCTGCCTAGCCATCCTGACCCATACCACCCACAGACACATGTTCAAGGAAGGGTCAGTTTTGCAGTGAACTGTTGGTGGGACAGTTGTCTACCCAGCTTACCTCCCCTTCCTCGTCCTCCTTTCCATAAACCCTCTCCTGTTTCATGCGAGGCTGAGTGTGGCTTTGGTGTGGCCTACCACCTCTGCCCCACCTGCAGGCCTGAGCACCGGGCCCCGGGCCTGCCCAGACAGTACTGAGACCTCGCCTGGCCTGGGCAGGCTCCTCCATCCTCGCTCCTGCCCCTGCTCCACCACAGGACCTCTCTTTGGGTGGGAGCGCCGCTGTCAGGAAATGAGGATGTCTTAAGGACGCAGTGGCCATGGTGCTAATTACTGCTGGAGGGAACTTTCCACACGGAGGAAGGACCTTCCTGACATCATCTGAGCTCCCGTGTTGGCTCCTGTCTGATTCCTCTTTCCCCGTTTCCTCCGTCAGGGACCCTCCTTTTTGGTTAGGCTAATTACAGCTGGTTTTACCTGTATTTGGAACTGCAAGTCGCCAGTTCTCCGGCCTGTCTCCCCTCCCCCCGTCCCTCGGGCCTCTGGCTCCTCACACGCTCTCCTCCCCCAGCACCTGCCCTGAAAGCCGTCTTGATAATCCCACTTCACTTTGTATAAAATATTAGAATCCCTTAAATAAACAGTGACAGTGACAGATGTGACTTCCAGGGATGAAGAGCAGTATCGGTCACTCCCATGTGGTCTTGGCTGATAACGCTCACTTGGGGGCCTGGCTGGCTGTGCTGTGAAGACCCCATCAAAACAAACCAGGTGGGACTACCCACAATTTTCTTTTAGTTGCACTTGTGGAGGTTGGGAGTGAGTGTCCCTTGAACGTGTCACCGAACAGGCAGGTTACTTCAAACTGAAACCGATTGAAGCCCAACAAAGTGAGGAAGAGTTTTTACTTCCCCTTCTCCTTAAAGAGCTTCCGTAGAAAGAGCTGCTTCAGGAAGGGGAGCTTGGGGCACGGTCACTGTGGCATCGGTCAGGAAGCCTCCAAGGATCTGGGCTGGACACCCCGGGTCCCCCGAGTCCCCTGGGTCCCGAGCGGCCCGGCAGGGCTCCGCCTGCCCTGTGTGTGTGCTCCCCCCCCCCCACTACCTGTGAGCCGCCCACGCTCACTCCCCCGCCCTTTTCTCCTTTGTCCAAAATGTCACATGTATCCAATGCTGCCTCACTGTCCTTGGAATTTTCATGCTTGTGAGAATTCCCCATGCGCATGTATTATAATCTGATTTTCTCCTGTTAATCGGCTGTATGTTTCTTAAATCATTCAACCAGCCAGAAGAACTAAAAAGGTAAGAGGGAAGTCTCCCCCGTCCCAACATGCTGAACTTAAAGTTTCCTTAAAGGAACAATGAACTTGGGGATGGGGATTCCAAGTTCCCTCCATCTCATGTTGTTGTGCAGTAGGACTTGATCAGGAATGATTCTTGGGCGTGTTTTTTCACTAAAAGCACGTAGTTTGCAGCCCCAGGCGTCTGCAAAATGGGAGTGACAGTAGAAATTGATTCTTGCAGTTATTCAGGTTGTCCTCCCAGACTTCAGTCTTCTGGTCAAGTACAGAACACCCCCGTTTGGTTTTATTCTGTAAAACACCCACTTGTTTGGTCTCAAATAATGCCAGTGTTACAGGGCCCTGATCTTTGAATTCTATTTTAAAATTCTTACTTAAACCAATTTGTTATGAAACGGACAGTGTTAAAATGCTGCTAAACTTTTTACTGTTTTCTTTTGTTCTTGTGAAAACCAGGCCCGCCATTTGACACACAGGTGGTTTTCCCACACCCATTTCCAGGCTTTGCATTCCCTCTCTCAGCGAGACCCCTCTCAGGAGAATAGGCTGTTCTGACCCAAACTCACTTTTTTAATCTTTGCCCTTGGTTACTGGGCCTTGCTCTGCAAACTGCCCCCCCACCCGCCCGCCCAAACCCTCCAAAATCGAGTGCCAACAGTTCTGACTCCATGGAGAGTCTTCAGGAATGGAGTTTTAACAAACTCCAGTGCGTGCTGGGGGTGGGAGAGTCAGGGGTTATTGTCTCATGTGGACAGAGCTTCTGTTTAGAATGATGAGAAAGTTCTAGAGACAGAGCGGTGAGGGTTACGCAGCCTGGAGAGTGAAGTCAATGCCGCTGAACGGTGCACTTAAAAATGGTTAAAATGGTCAGTTTTATGCATATTTTGCCACAATAAAAAAATCTTGCCCCTCCTTCCGGTCGTGTATATTTGTACGTATCACTGACTATACATGCTATCCATAAGGAGGGCAGCAACTACCAAGAATGAAGAAGTCAGTCAGATATAAAGTGTAAAGCAATTTTGCTCCTTTAAAGACTTGTAAGCCAGAACAAAGATACACATGCTTTGCCAGCGGTCTTTGGGAAGCCGCTCGGTTTGCTCATGCGCAGAAAAAAAGCCAAGCCTGCCCTGGTATTGAGGAGAACAAGATAAATGGCCCCCTGGAGACCACAGGGTTTGTACTGGAGTTTCCAGCACCCTTTCATCCTTTTGTCCCTTTCTTGATTCACATGCAGATTAACCCAGAACAACTCCTCGCTAAATAGGCTTTTTCACTCCAGTGTGGAAGGTAGAAGGATCATCTAAATATTTATGAGGGTTTTTCTCTGGGGTTTATGATGCGCCCTTGTTGGAGGTGGAGGAGTTACGTTAATGAATGCGCGCCTGCACGCACCGACACAGAAACCAGGCAGAGGGGAAACACACACACACACACACACACACACACACACACACAGAGCTTTGTCGCACTCACCAAACAGTTCCCATGAAAAGGAAGAAAAGGAAGAGGGGGAGGAAGAGAGATTTAAAATCTGTTGCCAGGAGAGAAATAAATTGCACAGCTCAACACAAAAGCAAGAACAAAGTTTCATCTTTACTTTCTGGAGTTTCAAATGTAGCTGTTGTTCGAGTCGGTACAAATGTGAAATAAAACGGGGAGAAGGACAAATGAGAACTGGCCGGCCTGGCTCTCCCGGTGACGGCGGAGAAAATCCAGGGCAGAGTTCATCAGAAAGCAAAGAGCAAACCCACCTCTCCGTCACAGCAGCACTTTATGCCCCTGTGACCCAGACGATTTAGGTCTGAGTCCACACAGCCGCGGTTTGTGTTTTTTGTGATCCTGTCGTTTTCCCTCTGTCTCTTCGGTGCCTCGCAAATACTGTTTTCATGTAGCTGAAGAGCGCATCCCCCCTAAATGTTCTGTGTGAAAGTGTATCTACTTGTGACTGTGGACCATGTTTAATTACAGGTCATCGTCATGGCATTTGAATAGACAGAATAATGCGTCTGCACCCCGGAAGTGAAATGCAGACATGTTAACGGCCTTAATGTTGCTCCGCAGAAAGAGTCATCTTTCCGATCTTTAGCCATCTCCCTGCCCCCTTCCAACCCGTTCCCAGGAACACAGGGCCCGGGGAAGTCGGTCAGAGTGCTGCCCAGGAAGAGGGTGGTGGTGGCTCTGTACGTGTCTTTAACATTTGTGCAGGTCTGTAGGCTGAACAGCGTGCTTGAAAATATCACCCCTCCCCCGGTATTTGTTTTCCTCGTCACCTCAAGCTGTACAAAGAGACGAAGGTGGCGTTTGTGACTTTCACAGATTCTCGCTGGATTGAAGACCCGCTGGGACTGGCTCTGGTCTCATCTTCAGAAGGAATAAAAAGATTGAGGAGTCCTGCCTCAGACCCCACCCAGCCCAAAGTGATGCCCTGGCTGACAGTGGGGAAGGCAATGTCCACGTGAGGAACATCTAAACCTGTAGAGAACTTTTGCCAGTTTTTCTGAGCCAAACTGAGCACAGTTTGCCAAGAAGCAAAATAGCAAGGCTTTGAGAAAATGCTTCTAAGAATGGCAGCTGTACAGCCTATTTTATACATTACGATCAAAGGAAGTGACGTGAGGGGGTTAGCGTGAAACCCACTGGTGGAAGATTAGGGAGGTGGAGGAAAGCTAAGCAGGACATCTCTGGGATTGGATGAAAGGTAAGATGGATGAACACACACTTCTTTCAGCCAGGTGTGCACAGGACAGTTCACAGTTGACACCCACAGCACACAGGCCGGGTGGTGTGTCGGGAATAAGAAAACAAGGGGGGAGCGTGCGGTCCCTGCTCCAGTGAGAGGTGCCCCTGAGTGGTCTGCTGTCTCAGAGGCACAGAGGCCACGGACGGGCTGATTCAAGGTCAACACAGACCTCTGTCAAGGGAGCAACAGGCTTGGGACTGGACCGGCCTGCGCGAGCTGTGTTTGTCAGGAAGTTTTCATTTCAGAGCATCCCACGGGGTCACTGTAGGTGTCTGAGTCCGAAAGGCCGCCATGCGGGCCCCCCTGAGCGGGCCCCCGGTGTGGCGCGCGGCCCCTCCCCCACCCATGGCGGAAAAGAAGCCCCCGGCCCCTCTTCGGACACTGGAGGCTTCCCTCCGCACGTGTGACAAACTGAGAATAAGTTGTTGATTGTTAACATGTTCTTTGTTTTTCCACATCAGTGTAAAATACGGAACATAGTCTCCTATTCATCCCCCAAATCGTTTACTTGATTCTTAGTTACGTGAAGTTCAGGTCATAATGGACCCCAGCCTATTTATGTAACTGTTGTTAAAATCTAAGCCTTACATATTCTTCACTTACAAACAGTGTCTCGAAGTCAGTTTCATCAGTGTGAACCAAGATAAAATGTTCACATGGAAATTTTTAAGTCTTTCATCCGCTGTGCTGACAAAGAATTGTATTAGCTCAGCATTATTCCGTAGCCATTTATTACTTACTTGCTTGAGTGAACAGACACTTGGCTAGATCTAAGTTGAAAGAAACTATATCTAAGTTTCAAAGAAAAATGTAGTGAAGGGTTCACGAAGTTGTTCCGAATTCCCCTAGGGGGAAAAATATTGCTTGGAATGTGTTTCAGAAAGGCATTTTGTACAAAACTTGGAAAATCAGTGTGAGTAGTCAGTAAATGTTTTTAAATGAATGTTGCATGGCTTTGATCAAAAAATTAAACACACACATCAGTGTCGTCATCAATCTATGCATAAATGAATGTCCATAAACGGAACGATTACCCCCCCGGGGGTGCATTGCTCCTGCCCAGTGTCTGCCCCATGCGTCATGTCCATGGGCACTGTGAGCAGCATGCCGTCACTCTAAGGCCACCCAGCCTCATGGCCAGGAGCAGGCGAGACGGCATTACCCCGGTGACACTCAGCTGTCAGCGTCAGGGTTAGCTGTGTGTGACACCACACTATGAGCCATGACCTACATGGACTAAGTCAAGGGTCTTGGAGAAAGATTTCCCTTCGTTTTCCTCACCAATACGCCTAACTTCTTAAAGTTCCTAGGAGTTACGTCTTTAAAGAGCGGGCATGTATTTGGGGAGGATGCCTTCACTGTCACGTTCTGACTGACGTCATTGTAGCGGGTTCGCTTTAGCAGAGGGGATACAAATCTGCATCTTTCAAACACAGACTGCACTAAGGAGGGAGAATCCGGGCCCTTGCCACAGCAGGGCAACATAGGTGCTAGGACAGGGTTCCCTGGGAATCTGAGACGCATTTTGTGGTCGCACGGAAACTAGACGTGAAAGAGGCGTCTAGCAGGGTCGAGAAGGCGGAGGTACCAACTCTGTACCTTGTAGGAGTTTGTCCCCGAAAATAAAAACTAATTTTTACCTACAGCACTGAGAGACATGTGTCAGTGATATCGCCCGCTCTTAGAGTGAGAAAACAGACGCCCCCCGTGTGCTGATGGTAGCACTGTACATCCATAGAGTTACACGACGCAGTTCAGTTACACAGACCTGAAGACTTAGACGTTTTGTTTCTTTGGGCTTTAATTTCAATTCTGAAAATGTATTTTGTGTAGATAATCATAGATGGGCAGAGATACAGCAATATTATTATTTCTAATGTGGAAAACTTAGAAGAAAATGTTTATTTGATTGCTGTTGCTGAGCTGTATTTTCTATAATAAAAATAATTACTTACATAATGTGAAATCAGCAATAAAATTTGTCAAGAAGGAAAGTCTGGCTGTGGTCGGAGAACCCCCTCCCAGGTATCGCAGATTGCCACTCTGGCGTGGGCACCCGTGGGAAGCCTGCAGGCAGACCCTCTGCAACAGTGCCTCTCCCGACACCAAGACAAAATTCGCAGCACGTCAGGGAAGTGGTCACGTTCTGACCCATGTAGACAAAATTGGAAAGTTTTAATTAACTTCAATATATGTATTTCTGAAAGCGGTGTATAGTTTTTCATAAGACAAACACCATATGATGTCACCTATGAGCGGAATCTAATCAACAAAACAAGGTAGGAAAATCGAGCCAGAAACATGGAAATCAAGAACAAACTGACAGTGACCAGAGGGGTGCGGGGAGTTGGGTAATGGGGAAAAGGGGAAGGGGCGAGTCGAGGAACATGAGCAGAGAGCTCATGGGCACGGACAGTGGAGTGGGGTTTGACCGCGTGTTGGGGGGGGTCGAGACAGGGGGCAGGGGAGAGCAATGGGGAAAAAGGTGGGACAACTGTCACTGAACAACAATAAAAAGAGAAAAAGAAAATACAACTAAATATACACGAAATGTAGGCAACAGTTGAACAACATCTCTGCCTGCAGAGCCTTGGCGGTCTCCTTTAATCCGACTTCTCTGCCTTTTCTAGTGCAGCCCGTCACCATGGAGCTCCGTGCAAACAGACAAGGCAGAGCAGCATCTTCTCCCAGGCCAGAACCGATCTGAATTTGTATTGAAACCGCAAGGAGTAAATAAAAATATTTGTATGAAGTGCTAACTCACAACCGAAATACGAAAAATGACAGTTTTGCACTCAGTATCATTTTTCACAAGGGTTTAGCTCACGGTATTATTTTTTGTTCCTCAAACATCTTCAAATATTTGATCTTTGCCGCCTTCACCCAACTCATTGCAAAGTGTAAAATCGCTCCCGTTGCAGCATGTTTGCCCTGAGTCCGCACACAGGACACGAACGGGCAGCCGGGCCCCAGCCATTCTCCGGGAAACGCTGGGCCGCGGTCACACCTCAGGGTGTCTTCCCAGCCCAGCTCAGCCACCAGCCCTACCCGGAGACACGCGTTCACAGCTGAGCTTAAATCCAGATGGAACCGAAAAGCGTTCTGGGTAAACACCAAACCCAGAACCCCCCTGACCTGTCTCCGCCCATTCCCTGACAGTGTGCGCGTGTTCTGGCTTGTCTGAACACAGCCGGTGTGTGAGTAGGGAGCCTTTGTCCGAGAAGTATCTGCACAATGAAATACTCGCCTTATTTTGTGTATATAGACCAACAACCGGGCAATGCAGTGGGGGGGGGGGGGATGCAAACATTTTAATATTTGATGAGTTGACTTAATTGCATGTTTTTAAAAAATATTTGGTTAGTTATTGAGTTACAATGTCTACAAAGAAAAATTCCCATTGAGCAATATTTTACGTTACAATCAAACTACTGTAGTCAAGATTTCAGGGTATGGTTCAATGCAGCAAATATTTAGAGATGCAAGAACCGAGTGAGAAAGACACATGGAGTTCGCCTTGGCCAGTGACTATCAAAGGGCCCCAGGTTCTTGCGTCCTTCCCGACGCCCACAAGGTCAGCAGTTTCACCTTGGACTCCTTCTGGATTGCCAGAAGCAACAACAATAAAAATACAGTGTACAGACCGGCAATCCAGCCCAACCGTTGACGGATTTCACCCCTGTACAGAATTGCACAAAGACGAGACGAGCAGAGCAGCTCAGATCCAGAGCCTGCCAGCGCTGGCTGCTCTCCGGCAGGGAAAGTGTGTGACCTTGTTGGAGAGTTGCTGTAATGGGGCTTTGTGGCGGCCATCTTCCCACCACTTGAGAGTCTGCCTGTATTGTTCCAGAACAATTTAGTGCCTGTTCCTGGGGTTTCTGTATTGTTAAAACCAGTTGACACGAGGGAGAAAATGTGGAATAAGACTTATGTAACCCTCAATTTTAAGCATAATTCATCTATAAAACGATTCAGGCTTCCTAAATTATGTGAATGGAATTTGTTTGCTTCAATCTAATTCCACCAAAAGCTTCTAAATTGTGAACTAGTTACATGATCTAATATCAGAACTTTTCCAAAGTTAATCTCTGAATTAATAACCTTTTACTTTTTGTGTGTCATCTGCTTTTTCACATTTCATTAGGTATCAAACCCAGGAGAGACAGCCCCTGGCAGTCCCCAAGATCGGTCTCCTGAGTCAGCGGGGCTTGGACGGCACAGGCCAGGGACACCCCTTCTTCCAGCCTCCCGCCACCCTCCAGCCTCTTTCCCAGTCACCACCTTCGGAACCACCTCAGCCGCCCCCAGCCTCCGAGACCAGCCAGCACCCATTTTGGGCCTTAACTCCTCCTTGCCAGACGAGCACGGACTCCCAGGTTCATCAGAACGACCCCACCAAGGTGGAAGCCCCGTCAACCCCCGGTCAGCCTGCACCCATGGCCCCAACACCGACCTCCTCTAGGCTTCTGTTTCCATTGTGAGGCTGTGTCTCCGGGGGCCTGGGCCTCTTCTTCCCCGAGGTGGCCAAGGAGACTCCAAAGGCAGTGAATGTTTCTTAAAGCTGAAAAATCAGCCTGGTGGTCGCACCCTCTTCCAGGACATGTGGAAACCGTCCCGGATGAGGGGGTGACACTCAGGACACCAGGGAAGCCGCCCTGGCCTTGGAGAACCTGACCCAGGCCCCATGGACCTGCAGGCCCGGGTTCTGCCCACCCAGCCCCTCATCTCCGTGACGTCCTGGAGAGTGGTGTCCTGGGTGAGCAGGTGAAGCTCACCAGGAAGATGGGCGACACCTGGCTCCTTCCACAGGCTAGTGGCCCCCCTAGCTGGGCTGGGCAGGTGTCCCTTTGAGAGGCTCCCCCTCAAGCACGATCAGGAGCCTGAGGAGCCCAGAGGCCTTCGAGGGGCCCCTCTGCACCCCTGGGGTCCGGCTCTTGTCTGAGCCTCCCCCTGCAGCCACGAGGCAGCCTTTCGACCAGCCTGCGCCTCGCCCAGACCCTGGACCAGGTAGAAACCGGAAAGCTTATTGCAGCAGAAAAAAAAATCCCAAAACAAAATAAAAACAAAACAAAAAAATCCCAAGAGATACAAAGTACAAGCTTATTGATATTTTATCTGGTCTCAAGATGATGAAAAATATTTTATCCCAGGTAATGATCTACAGAAAAGTAAGGTTGCAGGAAATAAAAGCATAAATCATTACGGGCAGTACTATTTTAAATCACTTTCTAAGAATAATCCTAAGAGAAGAGTTATATTGCTTAATTTGGTTTTCATTTTCATTGAAACGATCTTCACCTGCACACAGGCTGTCTGTTACTTGCTGGTTGTTTGACAGTCAGGAAGTCACCGGCTGTATTTGAACCCCCGCTCTGTCATCTGGGGTCAGGACTCAGTGCTTGTCCAGTCTGTTTCAAAGGCCTGTCGTAGCAATCGAAGGAGATAGGCTATGTGAAACTCGACCAATTACACACGCGGGGTCCTAATAACGTGTACTGGTGAGTGGCATTATTGTACCAATAACTCAACATAAGATTTGGGGCAACTTATTCAACTTTCCAGAACCTTATTTCTTCACGTGTGGGAACAGATTATAACAGGTTCATAGAGATAGAAGTGTAACGTTAGCTATGACCCCTTTGGATTTTTAAGGAACGTAACCTCAAGTGGCAATAGTCTAAGCAAAAAAAAAAAAAAAGTATTTATTGAAAGTCTCCAGTAACCATGGCAAAGAAGCAACCAAGCCTCAGATCCCTCTGGACTTGGAACTTTGAGTGCTAAGTTGTCTTCTCACTGAAGCTGTTTTTATTTCCTCACACGTCCTCCCTGTGGCCGGACACACAGCCACCGGCCCCACCTCTCAGAATTTTGCTCCAAGAAGGAAACTTAACGAAAGCTGCCCACCTCTGCGCCCCTCCAGCCTGAACCTGGGTGCAAAGTCTTGGGAAAAGCCTTTAGTTGGCTCCGATGGGGCTGGGGGCCCTGGATGGGAGTCAATGGTAGCCCAGACTTGAACCAGAGGTCTGGTGAGAGAGAGAAGCAGTTTTCCCAGGGGGAGAGGTGGCATCCCCACAATGGAGCCAGGGTTGAGGCAGGCAAAGCAATAAATGCTCGCAAAGAATCACAGAAGGCTGGCCAAGCGGGGGTCTCGTGCCACTGCAGAGGCATCGCTATCAGGTGGGGCAAACAAACAATAGCCCCTCCTGTTCCCTGGTCCGGTGGCTCATCTGGTTGGAATGTCATGCCATATACCAAAAGGTTGAGGGTTCGATGCCAGGCAGAAACCTAGATTGCAGGTTTGATCCCTGGTTGGGGTATGTACAGGAGGCAACTGATCAGTGTTTTTTTCTCTCTCTCTTTCTGTCTCTCTCTCTCAAATCAATAAACATATTCTTAGGTGAGGATTTAAAAAAAAAAATCCCTCCCGTCTTCTAAGGTTGACGTGAGGGACAGTTTACAGCCTGGGCATTAAGGAGCCTTGAAAGTTCCGAGAGCAATTGCAATGAGAGGCGGACTAGGTCACTCTTGTTCTCTGTCTGCATTTTGGTCGCCGCCCAAATGCACCCAGTTTATGACCTTGGGAAAGCACAGAACTGAGGATTAAAGCTACCCTCCAAATCTGTTTTGTTAGGAAACAGCCCTATTTCAGAGGGGGTTTATTTTTTCCATAGTTGAAATTGTATTCAGCCCCTGTTAAATCATGCATGCAATTCACTTGGGGCTATTGTGGCCATTTCTTCAATTAGAAAAATGTGAATTACAAGAGACATTATGTATAACGTGCACATAGAAGCCATGTTTTGGAGGCTGGCCTGAAGCCGTAGAATAACGCCAGTGCAGATTCTCTGATACTACATTGGTCTAAACGCTCTGCTTACTCCTTGCAGGTCTATCTGCAGAGCTTTCGCAATCTTGAACCATGTTCTCTGGGGTGACTCTTGTCTGCAGTGGGACCTGCTCTGTTTAGCCACAGCCGTGCCCATTGCGTGGAGTTACTTTGGGCCTCACGATGGGGCGCTGACATCCCAGAGTTCAGTTACTTCTTCGCTTTGGCTCGCGCGGGTCCTATCTACCTGGGGTGTGTGTCTGTCTGCCCATCCGTGGGAAGGGCACATCCTGCCCTTCAGCACTGGGTTGAATGCGTTGCTCGGGCCACCTGCTTTGCCGGCCTCTCCCCTTGGGAGTGCTTCTTAACTTGGGTGCATAGAGGAGCCGAGCCTACCCACCGGCATTTCTCAGGCACAGCTTCGTGCATCTCCTCAAGTTACTACATGTGTGTGTTTTGTCTCCAAAGGTGAAACCCGAGTGCCTGCCAACTTCTTTGCAGGAGGATTACGGCGACCTTCAGGGCTGCCACACGTGTTTGGCACCTCCTTGGAAAAATGGGCACAGCAGACAGACTGAGCCAGCCTCACCTTTCTGCCCTAGTCTCCAGTGGGCCTCTCACTGGTCGGCAGCTGGGGTGGGAGCTGGAACAGGACTGCCCTGGCCTTTGTCCCTCTGGTCTGGGATGTGGGGCTACGATAGGGCAGAGTACCTCCTGCCCATGGTTGCAATGAAGCAGCATCTAGAGGATATAAATGCTTAAAATGATATTCTGGGGCGATGGCCAAGGTCATGGCCAGTGAGTGTGTCCAAACCGTGTCATAAATTAAAGCAGCTATCAGAAAACTGGGAGCTGAGTTTCGGAGCCAAAATGAATGGTGCTGAGCCACAGAGCAAGCCAAGAACTGGGAGAGGGAGGAAGTGTGACGGACCTACTGTCCAAGGTCAGTTAGGCCGGCGAGGCGGCTCTGTGGGCAGCCGTGGGCAGGGTTCCGGGTCTAGAGACTCCGTAGGCAGGAGCCCGCCTGCTCTCTTACCGGGTCAGTCCGCCTGCTCCGGGGTCCCCCAAATGAACTCAATTTAAAGCTCCTACAGATGGGTGAGGAATTATATTCTTCCGTTATTCTAATCCCAAACAAGCCGCGCTACAAGCAGAGCCAATTTCAGACTTAATCACATTACCTCTATGCAAATAGAACTCAATCCCAGTCTCTGCCATCCTGCGGAACCTCCAGAGCTTGGGGCCTGGAGGGGAAAGCCCTGGCAGCTCAAGGTGCCCAGGCCGCCACCGGATGGCACGCCGAGTCCGAGCGCGCATCTGTGATTTCCTGCCCCGGGGCCTTTGTGGAGGGAGGTGGGATGCTGTTTTGTGACAGGTTTGTACTTTATCTAACCATCCATACACTTCCTCCTCTTCTCTCCTCTTCCTGCGGGGACGTTTTTGTGCGTGCTCCATGCCGTAAGATTCCAGAGGAAGTGTGAGTACTTTGGGGTGACTAAATCAGCGACCAGTTGCAAGGCCAGGCTTTGTGCTGCCAATTCAATCATGCCATAAAAATGATGCCGTACTCCTTAAAAATGTTTTTTTTCAGAACCCACGTATAGTCTCTTCTACAGTGCTGCTGACCTGTAACTACATGCTTATCTCATACCGAGGCAAAACTAGATCGGTCCTGTTACTCAGACGTGAAATTTCTTTATGTCATTTAATTCATTTAAATTTCATGTAATTCTTTAGGAAACATTCTGGACAGAAAAATAAAGTAGGACACATGTTAACTGTTTGGAGTTCGCACATGTTAGTAATCCCAAGCAGGTGGTGATGGGTTATTCTGTCTGTGTAGTTAGGGTTTGAAAGGCTGATGTCCACAAGTTCAGGGCGAAGGGCCTCTCCTTGCTCCCTTTCCCCTACCCCTTTCCCACTGCCAGAGAGGAGGGAGGAAGGAGAGGGAAGGAGCTCTCTTTCCTCGGCACCTGAACTGGGTACCTGGATGGAGACTCACCTTGCGGGCAGGAGATGGAAGCACCAGAGTGGCCCATGGGAAGTCCGGAATCGGCTGTGATTTCCATCCTCTGGGTTTTCCAACGGGAATATTACGGTTCAGGATTCGGGAGGACAAGAAAACAAACAAATGAAAAAGCGCCCCTCTCTTTTTCAATTAAGAAGCCTTCTTTTTTTCACAACCTCACTGCCATATTGTGAAACTGATCACTTTGGTAAAACCTGTCATTTTCTCTGGTAGGAAAGTTTAAACCCAGCTGAGGACTATATGCCCTTCTTTGTATCTATGGAGGCTAAAAAAAGTTAATACTTTCCTTCCTACCTTCTAAGTTCTTCTAGCCGGCCTTATAATCAAATTACCAGGAGTAGATTAGTAGGAGAAAATAAAAATTTTAATACACGTGCACGGGGGAATTCTCATAAGCATGAAAGCAGCGAGGCAATGCTGGAATAGGAGGAAGGAGAAAGGTGGGCAGTTGGGGCCTTCGATTTCAGATGTGAGAGTGGGCGACTCACAGGTAGCGGAGGGAGAGCGGCACGCAGGGCAGGCGGAGCCTTGCTGGGCCGCTCGGAAACCAGGGGACCTGGGGTGTCGGGGGAACAGGCCCCTGCCTGAAGCCCTCCTGCCAACCACCCTGAATTCAGAGTAGACGGAGGCCACACCCTACGGCTCCCTTCCTGGAGCAGGTTTCTCTGTCTGAGTCTCTTGGGCAGGAAAGCAGGGAGGCCAAAGCATCTTTCTGAGTCTTCTGTTTCTTAACTTAAAACCAATATCCCAAAAGGCAGCTTCAGAGTGGAAAACGTGGTTTCCCTGCACGTCCCAAGATTTATATGTAGAATTTCTGTTAACATAACTCTTTTCATCAGTCGTGTGCCACCAAACGTTGCTGGCGGCATAAGATTACTCCTCTTGACGACAGAGAGGAGGATTCACTCCAGTGCGTCCCCCGCTAGGTGACACGGAGCGCTGTCAGGATGGAACAGCCTTCTGGGGAAAAATGACTCCCTCCCAGGCTTCTCATTTTGGGGACAGAACCATGAGGTGGTCAGGAGGTAGTGGCACTTAAAACAAGGGGAGATCGCATGGTCCCTCGGCCACGGGCCACTGTGGCTGCCACGGGGCGCAGCCACAGACACCGCACACACAGCCACGAGGAGCGTTTGCAGAGCCTCCAGGGCCCCGTTGTTGAGAACGACCGTTCACTTCAGTATCTGGACATGAGGAAGATGTAGTCACCTGACAGGTGATTGAGAGTCCACTGCGATTGTTCTCTGAGGGGGCGCAGCTGCCGCAGAGACAAGGAGCCACGGACGTGCCGCGCACACAGTGTCTGACCTACCTTGACAACAGGTGAGTTCAAGTTTATCTTCTCCAGCTTCTCTCCAGCTCCAACATTCTGTAACTGCAGCAACCATCACCAGCAAGAGTGTTGAGGTTACTCGGTGAGCAAGGACTTCTCAATGGTGAGTGGAACTAGGGATGCCCTCGGCACTCCGAGAATGGCTCCGGTGCCCTTTCATCGGGGGATCTCCAGGAACAGCCTGAGTTAGAGCCTTAATAACAAACCAATGAATACCAGACAGCAGGAGAACTGTTCTATTGTGCGAACAAGCCAGCACTTAGGGGAACCGACTGACTTTTGTCTTACTTGGGAGAGCAATAGTTTATTGAGCACCTACTATTCCAGACATTCTGCTGAACTCTTTACATCCATTCCTTCATTTAATCTTCAAAACAGCCCTGTGAAGATCATCCCCATTTTACAGGTGAGGAAACAAAATCTCTCAAAGAGAATAAGTAAACGTACCCATGTCACGCAGCTCAGACAGCCACAGTGCTCTGACCCATGCTAATGTTCTCAAACCCTCGGTGGCCCCATTCAGTAGGAAGTCGCAGAACCCTGTGGTAAAACTACAGCCACACTTCCAGAAGTGTAGGAGCTTCGGTTTGATCACAACTGATGCCTTGTGCTTAGAACAGGGCCGGCCCCAAGCTGGTTTCCGTTGCAAATGTGTCCAACGGCAGTAACCGTCCATCTGCCGACGAGGTCTCTGTCTTCTCAGCATCCCTGCCTTCAGAGCAGCGCCACGCGGTGGAATTCTCCGTGAGGGTGGAGATGTTTGTTACCTGCGTTACCCCACTGGGGACCTCGTGTGGCTACTGAGCTCCTGAAATACAGCTAGAGCGCTCAAGAGCTAAATGTTAAGTTTTATTTAATACTAGTGCATTTAATTCTAAAGAGCCACATGGGACCGATGACTACCATACTGGAGAATCTAGGGTGAAACATGTATAAAACGCTTGACATACAGTAAAAGTCCGGCCTTCCCAGTGAGAAAACAGAGACTCTTTAAGACAAACTTTTGCCCAAAGACTAATGAACTCAAAGGAATAAAATCATGATTTACCCTGAGTTTTTCTGATACAACCTAAACTCTTACATTCTCCACCGCCTTCCTGTGCAAAATCATAGCAAGAAGAATTAAGAATCTTGGGCTAAGGAAGGCCTAAAACATAAACAAAGGGGAGCATGGGAGGACCATTTCCAGGAGTCGAATGGCTTTGCCATGGACGGCTTGAAGTTCATCAGATAGAAAACGTATCGCAGCTGATGGGATCTCCTCGCCGCCGTGTGCTGCGTCCTGCTGTATAGAGGCTGTTAGTTCCTGCCCACGGTACCTGAGTTGTTCAAATCAGACCATGGGAGAGAGGGGGATGGAGGACAGTGATGCGTAAGGGTGGGGCAGGGGGTGCATGTGGGCATCACATGACTGCCATCGCCCAAAACAGCATTTCTCAACCTTTTCGTCTTTGTCCTCCAAAGGCGCCCCTTCAGACGACTTTCCTGACTGCGCTTAGGGCCATGGGTCTGCTCATTGGGTCTGCTCTGTGTGTGAAGCTGAGCTTGATGTGTTAAAAAAAAAGTGAATTTTTTGCTCCCAAGAACAAATTTTCACTACCTGGCAGGGGGAAGGGGTGATAGCACCTCGTTTGGGAATATGCTAGAATGGGTCACCTCTTCTCGGCTGTGAAGGGAGGTGCGGTGGGAAAGGCCTGGATTCCGTCTTCATCCCCCTGGCTCTGTCTCTCGGGCAGAAGACTTCATCTTCTGAAGCTTCAGTTTTGCTCTCCTGTCAAATGGGTCTGTTGCGGGGATGGCCGGCAGAAGGCCATGGATGTTCATTAAGAGCTCACCGTTGACTCCCTCCCGGTGCCGGCCAGTGGCATGAGTTTAGTGACCCAGAAGCGGTCTGCAATGCAGCCGATTTTCAAATCTCTTGTTTCCGGGAGGTTGCCCTTTGGGATTCTTTAAGAGGGGGCTTTGCAGTGTCTAGGAACAGCTGTGTCTCTCAGGGCGAAGGCTCTTGGGAAACCACTGCTCAGAAGGACACAGGTTGTCTTCCCACGCGGTTCCGGTTGGATCTCCCCAGCACCTGGGAAGGCCGGCAAAACTGAGGGGACAGAAATCATGGGCCATGCTCACCTCACATTAAATATGCACGGGAACACTGTCTTAATTAGGTGTGCATGTCTCGGAGTTATAAATAAATGCTACTTTGGGGGAGATGTCTGATTTAATGGACCAATAACAGTAGTGTGGCTGAAATATAATTCAGGGGTGAGGGAGAAATTAATAAACTCAAATATCTAAAGATCAACAGCAATTAACAACCCATCTAAAACAAATTTCTGAATGTTAATGTTATTATTTATCCTTTTCCAACCAGGACTAAGCCTGGGGCTCATCACTATTCCTTTCAGACATGGCAGGGTACCCTGCCCTTGGCCTGGGAGGCCCTGTCCAACCCCATTCTGCAGGGGCAGCCAACCACAACCCTGCCCCGGCAGCGGGGGCAGACTCAGAAGTCCCACCTGCGCCGCCCTAGGTGCAACACTTCCCATTCTCCCTGCTTACTGTGTTTGCTCTCCTCACTTCCTTGGGAACCTGATTTAATTCTTGTGCTGCGTGTCGGCCACACACACTCACCTACACACGGAGCTGAAGACTACCTTCTCTCTCAGGGTTCCCAGGCACCAGGGAAGGGGCATATCACCGACCTGGGGTCCCCGTCCCCCTGTGGTTGGCCAGGGCAGGCCCCTGAGGTTGGACCTCCTTCCTGTGCACACGGAGGGACAGGCGGAAGTCATCCTGGAACGCAACCCGCCTGGTGTGCGGGAGGTGTGTGGGGGGCTCAGGCTGTGGCACGTCCCCGTGTGCTCTCTGTCTGAGGGACAAAGGTGAGGAGGACTTGGGGGTAGGACAGCAGGGTGACATGCTATCGAACAGGCAGTGGGGACTCTTCCTAAAAGATACGCAGCCCAATCTGGGTGGGGGTGGAGGCTGGAAGCGCCCGGGGTGGGAGGGTCAAGCCAGCCAAGCGTTGCTTCTTTAACAATAATTTTTATGTACAGACCCAGAAAGGGGCAACTGAAGAGTCAGGGAGTGGAGGGCGAAGAGCCCCACTGTGCGAGGTCGAGTGGGGAAGGCACAGGCTTAGCCTCTGGGCACGCAGAAGGCTGGATGGGATGTCCTAGATGCCACCCTTTGTCGCAAGGGCTGCACCAGCTGTGGACGAACTGGCATCGTGGGCGAGCCCCTCCTGCGTGCCTTAATTGTGTGGTACAAGCCCAGGGACTCTCTCCAGCAGCCCACCCTCTCCCTGCCCGTCCTTCCAACACAGCTCTGCCTGCTTGGTCGGTCAGCAGTCTCTCCCAGTCCGTCTCTCTCCCCCATGGGTTTGGAGTTGGAATTGGGGGTAACTTGGGCTAGAGGCAGGCCTGTCGGGAAGTTGGAACGGATATTACGGGGGCGGGGGCGGACTTTGCTGCCTGACAGGGGTGCGGAGCTGGGTCACCCAGACTGGGAGAGATGGAAAAAACTCTGATAAGCAGTCAAAGGTGAGGAGGACTGCCTGGGTTTGGGGGGGTTATCAGCATCCGCTCCTGACCCTCCCTTCAGAGGCTGGAATGGAGATGGCTTCTGGGAGCTGCAGGGGTCACTGGGCTGGGCTGTGTCACCCCGTCCTCTGCCCCTGTTGTCACTCGGCCGGCCCTCTCTTCTCTCTGTTAGTGGATTCAGGGCCCGTCTGCATAGTCTGGGATGACCTCATCTCAAGATCTTTGATTTAATTACATCTGCAAAGATCTTGTTTCCAAGTAAGGGGCTGGGATGTGGACAGGGACATATCTACTGGCGGGTGGTGGGGTGGGAGGGGAACTGCAACCCACTCTCCAGGGTAAGTCACAGGGACAGTGCTCATCGTGGAAGGGGAGACCCCCACCTCTTCCCTGTCACATCACGTTTGATGCTCCTTAGCTTCCTTTTGTGGAAGCTCTTTCTCCCTACGTAGGGGTCTGTTTATTTCAAGGAGAGGACCAANAGGACTGCCTGGGTTTGGGGGGGTTATCAGCATCCGCTCCTGACCCTCCCTTCAGAGGCTGGAATGGAGATGGCTTCTGGGAGCTGCAGGGGTCACTGGGCTGGGCTGTGTCACCCCGTCCTCTGCCCCTGTTGTCACTCGGCCGGCCCTCTCTTCTCTCTGTTAGTGGATTCAGGGCCCGTCTGCATAGTCTGGGATGACCTCATCTCAAGATCTTTGGTTTAATTATATCTGCAAAGATCTTGTTTCCAAGTAAGGGGCTGGGATGTGGACAGGGACATATCTACTGGCGGGTGGTGGGGTGGGAGGGGAACCGCAACCCACTCTCCAGGGTAAGTCACAGGGACAGTGCTCATCGTGGAAGGGGAGACCCCCACCTCTTCCCTGTCACGTCACGTTTGATGCTCCTTAGCTTCCTTTTGTGGAAGCTCTTTCTTCCTACGTAGGGGTCTGTTTATTTCAAGGAGAGGACCAATCTGCCCTTTCAGGGGAGGGAGACACCCAGGTTTCTCTGTGGATCTGAGCCCAAAGATAAGATAAGGGTACTTGGAGCAGTCAGGCCTTGGGTGGTATTCGTCCCAGTTAAAGAGCCCTGAGGTGGGCAGGCCAAGGAGGGCGGGACCACCCTTGAGCTCCCTCGGCAGCCCGGCAGCCCCGGAGTGCTGAAGGCGGCTGGGCCGCCCCCTGGCAGGAGACCAGCCATCAGCCAGGTGAGGTGGCCCAAAGGGAAATGAGAATATTATAATGAGCAGAGGAGGTGGGGAGTCCAGGAAGCAAATATTCCATTTTTTCCTGTTAGTTAAGCTTCCGTCTTCCCATGCCACCTTCACTGACAAGGCGATACTTGGTGGTTACTGGGGTAGCTCCGACAACTCACGGGAGAACTGAACAACCCACCTCAGGAAGCCATGCAGACCACAGAGTGGACTCTGTCACGGGGTGCTGGCAGTTTGGGAGCTGGGTCATTGACGCCTACTGCTCTGATGGCACCCACTTGCAAGCTGCAGGTTCCCGAGGAGAACTTAGCTCCAATCAAGTATGAGAATAATCAGCCATGGATGGGGCCACTTGGCTGTGAGTCGGAGAAGTCACCCTGATGGGGTCTGCGACAGGCAGGCAGGGGCCACCGGGGGGTCAGGGGCCAATTGCAGATGCAGTTGGCCTGGCACACAGCAGCGGGTCTCAACCTTTCTGTCTTAGAACATCTGTACAATCTTTTACTTTTTAAATTTTATTTTCAATTGCAGTTCACATTCAGTGTTATTTTGTATTAGTTTCAGGTGTATGACATAGTGGTTAGACAAAGGGCCTGTTTAATTTACACTCTCAAAAATTATCGAGAGTCCCAGAGAGACCCAGGTGGGGGTATTCTCTGTCAGTACAGACCTTCCTAGAAGGCAAACTGGAGGTGGCCTCAGACCCCCACGCCTTCAGCTGTCAGAGCCACGGTGTCTCCGAAAGGAAGTCTCGGGGTCCCCGGGAGGCTGTGCTGCATGTGTCTGGGAGTAGGGGAGCAGGTCAGTGACGTTGTGGTGTATGTCACACTGTTATGTTATGCGGTGTTATGCTATGTAACACTAGTCCTAGCCTGGGACACCCTGGGAAAGGGCCTTGGCGCCCTGCCGGGGCCAGACCACACTCGAGGCCCCTCTGCTCGGTGTTTGGAATGTGGGCTCCAGGGCCAGGCTGCCTGGGTTTGAACGTGGTTCTGGTGTGGCTGATTCAGCAAGTTCTTGCCCACTCTGTGCTGGCCTATTGTCCTCTGATCTCGGGGACTGCGGTGCCTCCTGGCAGGCTGTGGGCGGGTCAGAAGGGTACCCAGCACAGCGCCCAGGCCCTGCTGCCTGGGAGGGAGTGTCGAACCAGAGGGCCACCCCTGGGCCCCCGGACCCCAGGCTTGATGGGTGGGACAGGGACCTGAGGGCGGGTTTCAGGACCCAGAATCAATGTTGGGCCCTCTGACTAAGTTCCCCGCCAACCCACACAGGAGGGCCACGCAGCCCTGCCCTAGAGGCTGAGTGAGCTGAGGGGGCCATGGAGCGGTGGTGGGCCTCGTTCTCTCTTTCTCGGGAGCAGGAGAAGTAATGGGTCACGGAGATGAGATGGAGTTTGATGTCTCAGTGAAGACAGCTCTCGAAACAAAAAACATCTTTTCTTATGGTATCCTTGACTTGGATCACCCAGACATATTATTTCCCTTCATCAGTGGATAGAAATGTGAATTGGGCTAGTTTATGAATATTTCATATGTGACAAATCTGTTTTTAATGCTCAAAACGTCCGCTGATACACCAGTCCAGCCGGGCCCTGCCCTGGAGGCAGGTTCCGCACTGGCCCGAGGACCAGGGCCCCAGCACCTGCCTGTGTGCGCCAGGCAGGGCCGGGGCTGCTTGGTGGGGGGCCTCGGAGGTTCAGGCTCTGGGACAGACTGACTGACTGACCAACTGACAGATCCAGTGGGAGAAGGAGGCTGGGGAGGTGACATGGAGGAGCTCGTGCCCTCGAATGACACAAGGCCACACTCTGGTCACATGCCTGCCCCAGGACATGCCCTTCAGCGCTGTGTGGCTCTTACTGAGTGACTACGGTGAAGGAAGGATGAAAGAGCAGTCCCCGCAGGGCTAGTCTGTCTCCAGGCCACATGGGCACATGCTGCCTGAGGTACCCCTACAGGGCTTGCGGCCCCTCCTGGGCCCCACCGCGCGGTGCCCACCCCACTCTGTTTCCTCCCTCCGAGGGGACGGCTCTTGGCCATTCTTCCTCCGTATCAGTCATTCATGGGCATCATCCCAGGCTGCCCATGGGGCTGACCTCGTTTCACGTCAGGGCCTGCAGCCCTTGGGTGTCCACGTGGTCACAGTCCCCAGTTTCCACCACAGCACCAGCCCTGAGCCCGGAGCCATGGCCCACCTCTCGAAACTGTGAAAAGGGGAGCCGTGTGGAGGTCACTTACTGCCACCTCTCGGTCTGCAGGTGGGCACGGGCTGGAGGCGGGGAGTCACTCATGACTTCAGGGACGACAAAGGAGACATGGCAGAGCCTATGGCCACCTGCCTGGTCCAGGGCACAGCCAGGTGTCCTGCTGGACTCTCCTGCCTCATCACGTCCCTCAGGCACCACTCAGGACCCTCGGGCAGATCCACAAGGCCCCCTCCCCATTTTGTAAAATGCCTGCCATTCCAGAGGGCAAGCGCCTCCCCTCGGTAAGCAGGTCGTTTGCTGGAGAAGGCACTGTGGCTATTCACACTCGGGCACAAGCTGGCCTCTCTCCCCTGTGCCTTACGTCTCCCTCCTGGGAATGCAGGGCGGAGCGAGCGCTGAGGCCTAAGAGGTCAACCGAAAAGGGAGTCGGGAGGTTCATGTAAAAACAAGGGACTCTTGAAGGCCAAAGGGTTCTTGACACACACAGGAATGAAGTTATGAGGGTGGGAAACTAAACTTGCTGCTGCCAGATTCCACCACCCCTCCCCCCAGCCCCAAGCCCATAGTTGTGCTGTGTTTGGTGGCCAGCGGGGGATCAGGGGACTCTCA
Source organism: Sturnira hondurensis (assembly GCF_014824575.4). Lineage (NCBI taxonomy): Eukaryota > Metazoa > Chordata > Mammalia > Chiroptera > Phyllostomidae > Sturnira > Sturnira hondurensis. Next base: position 8,694,753 of record NW_028072798.1, on the reverse strand, counting down.
GATCACACCTCTGTGGGACAGCCGGGCTGAAAGGCCCGCCCTCAGGAGGGTGCGAGCCGGGAAACTGGGGGCGTTTCTCACCTAGGTTGCTCTTATCACCTGGGCCCAGAGAGGTGACGTCATTTTCTTCGGGTCACACAGCTAATGAGTGGCAGAGCCGGAGTCTGCAGGTGCTCCAGGTGTCTCCGTCCAGTGTGCTTTCTCCCAGGGGCCTCTGTGCTTCTGCTGCTGGTGGACACTCCAAAACCAGCTGTGACTCTGGCTCAAAACTGGCTCAAAATGGCACCACACGGTGAATCCATCCTTTTGGGCTGTGGGGTTTGTTGCCCCAAGTGACAGGAGGTCCCCCAGCCCCACGTGCGCCCCAGTCGCCCCCTCATTCGAACCTCACCAGGCCTGCCCGCCCCAGTTCCTCACCCTGCAGTGCACGCCAGGGCCGATCCTCCTTGGGGACCGACTCTCAGCCTCTAGGAGGACAGGCTGCATTGCTGTATTTGGTTTTAATCAGGAAAAGAAGCGACATGCACCTGCCTTTTTAGGGTGACGCGGACACGGTGGGCCTTCCGGGTAACTGCTACCTGAGACACAGGACTGAGTTTAGTTTCCTCACACACTGTGGCTATTTCAGGGGGATGTTTAAGGAGCAGAAGAGAACCCCCCCTGAGCTTGTGCTAGCCTGCAGGTCCTTTGTGATCTTCCTCCTCCCTGCACGTCCAGACCCTTCACCCCTGCGCTGAGGGCTTGAGGCTCCAGGCCTCCCAGACACACTGTGCGCTTTCTGCCCTCCATGTGCTGACTCAGCAAGTGGCCTCAGCTCAGGGTGTCTCCACCTGGGCACTGTGGACATCTGGGTGCCTCCTTGTTGTGGGGGTGCCCATACATTGGGGTGGAACATTCCACCAGGGGCCCACAGCAGCCCTAAGTCCAGACAATCAAAAATGTCTCCAGACGTCACCAAATGTCCCCTGGTCCAAAACCACTTCCTGAAGGGGTCTGTCTGGCAACCAGCCGTCTCTCCGGCCATCAGTCCAGCGTCCTCTCTGCTGTGGAGTCTTCCATGGCTGCCCAGGCAGAGTGTGCGCCCTCTCTCGGTTGGTCCCGGAGCCTTATGGGTTTGCAACTCACTTGGTACAAGGGTTTGTGTGTCTTCTCCCCGCCCCCAACAATGGGACTGTGAACTCCTAGAGGTCAAGGTCTTCCGCCTCCAAATTCATGTTGTTAAATCCTGAGGACCTAGCACCATACTGATCCAGAAAAGGAGGTGGAGGAATGTTGACCAAATGGACGGTCTGCCATTCTAGGCTGGCACATCCTGGCGACCCCTGCCCCGAGAGGTGTCACAACTCTCTTCTCACCTGAGGTCCTCTGCGGAGCTCAGCTATTGGCACAATCGCAGTACCGGCACATCCCTTGACACCAGCTTGAAAAATGACTTAGCCAAAAAAATAACCCAGATTTTATTACAGCTAGACCTCAGTCCTCGCCGGCTTCAGAACACGCCAAACCCTGCACTCATCAAATATGGACGAGAAAAAAAATGTTTCAGGACCTGGCTCTTTGCTCAGGACTGGTTGGTTTAGGCTCTTGCCACAAGTTCCGGAACGAATTAATGACGAGGACCGAGGTGCCACTGCAGTGGCAATAACATTAGTGCAGTGGCAATAACAGTGCAGTGATGGCAGCAGCTGCTTTGGGAACATCATCCCGGGTCCTGCCAGGTGTTCCCACCCCCATTGCCAACCCTGAACACCGTGCTGTAAGCTGTGTCTCTGCGCTCCCATTTCATAGGTGGGGAAGTTGAGGCTGTGTGCGTTTTCTTCCCAAGCGTGCATCCTGGTGGTCCTGGGATTCAGATCTCCCACTCCAACCACTGCACTGTCTCAGGTTTCCGAACGTTTTCATTCCAAACGACGACTCTCAAAAAGTGGTCACTTAAAATGGGACCGGCCTTGGTGAGCCGGAGGAGCGGGTGACCGGCCCCTACTACAGTGTGGGCTACTTCTTCTCACTGCAGCTGACACTGACTTTCATCCGAACCTGGAAAATGTCGCTTGGATACAACATTTGCATTCCCCGGTAGCGGAGGGTGGTTTGTAGAATCCGATTATGTAGCGTTGTAAAAACGGAGCATCATCTAAATAGCTTGCAAAATTACTTTGAAGATGCACATTAAAATCTAAAGAACCCATCGCCTCCAAGATCTTCACAAAGAGTCGCATGGTAATGGACTACAACAGCTTTGTTTTTGTGACTGGCACCCTCCTTTGCCTCGCCTTCGTCAGGGTCACACCTCACCTCTCCATTCCACCTCCGTCCCTGTTCCAGCCACATCCACATGACGCTCTACTAACTGGGGCGGGGGGCGGGGGTGGTGAGTGGACACATGACCGGCACCCCCAGCCTCATAGTTGATCAGAGGAGCAGCCTGGAGAAAGCCCTGGAATTTGCTGAAATCCCAATTTCTTTCAGCAGTTTTATAGCTTTTATAACTTATCTTTTATTGACTATGCAAGGTCCCTGGTCCTCAGCATCTGTTTGTTGCATCTGGGGAGAAAGATAAATTCCCTTTTTTATGCTGCTGAGACCAAATTTAAAAGACAAACAAGCAGGTCTTAATAGAAGGGGACAGCAGCCCATCCCTCTTGCTCACGATGGCTGTCCTCTCTCCCTGTTGCCATGTGGATGGGGCAGAGGGGGAGGAAGAGGAGGTGGCTTCCAGCCCGAGGGTATGCCAGCTTAGGGATGACGCCCAGAGACCTGCCATTGGGCTACGAATTGGAGCTCCCGCCACACGGGACCTGTGGACGCTCAGTCACAAGCACACACTTGGGGAGGCTGCTCTGTACACATAAAAATACCCTACACGTCGTTTCCAATTTCTGCAACTGAGAGAACGGTGCCCGGTCACCCAGAGACATGATTATACATCAAGGAACTTCGTTCCGACAATGGCTGCGGTGCTCCAGCTCCTTCACAGCCTCGGCTGTTCGATCTGGCCTCTTCGGCCCCGTAACTGTTCATAAGATTAATTGACTGATGCACAATTGACTCTCCCACCGGGAGAGGAAAGGAGAGCGCGTGTGATCCTAGTCCTCGCAGACGTAACACCCGCCTCTGCGGTGAGGTGCATACACACAGGGGCTCACCGAGGAGGGGAGAGAGGGGGGATGGGCAGGGGGTCAGCCTGGGGGAGGTGGTCTGGGAGGGTCCTCGGTGCTCTCCTCTCCTAGAGGCTTGGCTGGATGCTGGGAAAACCGACTTGGCTGCAGAGCTTGTGGGTCGGGGCCAGCTCTGCAGCAGGGAGCAAAGCCTGGGCTGGGAGGTAGCAGCCAGGGGGGTAGGGCCCTGCAGGCAGGGTGAGGAAGGAAAGGGAAGCAGGTCTGCAGAGGACTGGCCCTGGGGCTTCCAGCTTGGTGTTAGTGGGGCCCAGACGGAGAACCATGCTTTGGGGTCTTTGTCCCCTCTCTGGGGCTACAGGCTGTTGCTCCAGGCCCCTGTCTTGTAGGACACAAACTCCTGTTTTCAGAGCAAATATGAACTGGTAAGGATGGTGGGCCAGATCTTCCCAAGTGCTGAGGACAGGGGCCCAGGGTGTCACCTGTGGGGTGCTGGTGACTCAGGAAATGCCTCTTGAAGGAGTGAAATGTCAAAGGAAATGAAGACCTTGGGGGAGGGGATCCAGAGAAAGTGGCTGTGACCCAATGGGAAGGGAAGCCACAGGCTTGTGGTCCGGAGAGCTGACCGTTGGAGTAGGACGGGGATGCACCTAGGCCACAGCCTGGAGCCAGCCAGGGTAGGGGCAGCGGGGACACCGGGTCCTCGGGTCAGGTCCCTATCCAGCACAGGGGGTCATGGGTCCAGCACGGTCACTGGGCCCTCCAGCGATGACTTGGGTAAAGGAAGCAGGCCTCCCTGAAGGTCGGAAGCGGAAACCATCTTGCCTTCTGCTGCTCCACCTGTCTGCCTGGGCCTCTTCCCTCTGATGAGTTTCACATTCCTAGGGAGGCCATGTGGCTTGCGGTCTTACGGACAACAAAAACAAAAACAGAGCACATATGAGAGGAAATGAACGTGCTTTCTGTTCTCGCACGATGAGGGTCCCACACATAAAGGACCTCACTCGGAGCGAGCGAAGCCCGAATTGTTCTTCGATTCTTCCATTTGCACTTCTCTCTCTGCCTTAAGTAATTGCTGTTCAGGAGCCTCTTCTTCCCTAGCTCCCGGACAACCCAAAGGTTGCGAAGATAAGTCCTGTCTCTGCCTGTTTTCCTCTTAACTGACCACCACACGACCCACGTGTGATGAAGGAAGGTCAGGCCCGTGGTAACGTGGCCGTAATTCCCACGTTGGCCTGGTGAAAACTGGGCCCAGTGGGACAGAGCACGTCGTGGACCCTGGGCCCCCGTCCCTGCCCAGCTGAGAACCCACTGTTCATCTGTGGGAGACACGGTGTGAGCACGCCTTCCGGGCCGAGTCCACTCATCCTTCCTGCTGTTTTTCGGGGAGAAAGAGCAGGCTGACAACAGAGAGTGCCCAGTGTCAGTTTACTGACTTAAAAGAACTATCAACCTTTTGCAGAGGTTCAGAAAAACCAACGAACAAACGAAACCCACCCTGGCCGTCTCTGGGGCTGACAGGGTGTTAGCTTGTCAAGGCGTTGAGATAAACCTCACCGGCTTGGAATGTCCCCGAATTAGCATCAGAGTCAAACAATTGCTGGGCGATAGATTGCTTTCCACTTGTAGGCCTCCTAAATAAATAGAAAAGTAATTAACAGTGCGTAGCAGCAGGTGCATGGCCGCGATTTCATTAGAGCAGCCAAGTGGAGATGTCACTGTGTCCCACCATTCAGTGAAGCTCTCATGCCAGCTTTCTCTCACATAAATTCAAGAAGGGAAATTTCCGAATTTCCTGTTACACCTGTACTTCCATCAGTGGGAAGAGAAAAAAGAAAATTAAAAAAATGTCAGTGCCTGGAACTAGTCTAAAAATAAAGCATTCTTCTCACGGGGTTTTTTTTCCATTTATTTTGGTCCTGAAATCCCTGGATGATTCTTTCTCTTTTTTTGTATTCTCTTTTTTCTCAATTATTAAATATCTGAATTTTGAAATGTTCACTGACTGTCTCATTATTATTATTTTTCCCTCCCTTTGGAAAATTAGTGGCATTATGTCATTCACAACAGTGGGAAGAAATGAAATTTCACAGGAGGGAAATTTACACTCAGCTGGAAAAAGGAAAGACACTGAAGACAGTTATTTCTAATCGGTTTTAAAATACATATATATTTGAAAGTATTAAATTTAGTTTCACGTATTTGGAATGGCATAACCCAATTTTAGCATATTAATTCATGACAAAAGTAGCACTGCGTCTCATGCAATGAAATAAAGTGATCAGCTTCCTGAGGAAATGGGGCCACATCACTTTCCTTTGAGAGGGTTCTGAAGGACGCTGAGTGTCATGATGAAAGGATTTCACAAAGCAACCCTGGCTGCGGAGCCTGTTTGGAATTCTTCAGTAAACGGTGCCGGCCAACCAGTGCTCTGCGTCTCCAAACATTAGCGGTCTTGCCCCAGACGAATGGTGGCGGGCCCTCCAGCGAGGCCGGCCGCTTTCCTCCAAGAGAACTGAGATAGAGGGGAGGCAGCCCTCCCGCAGCGCTCCAGGAGGAGTCGAGTGTCCAAGTGAGTCGATAATCACCTAGGCGCTTTCTACTTGTGGAAGAAACTCCAACGCTTTAGTGCTTTAGGTATTCGGACCTTTGAACTTGGAATATTTTGTCCCACTTCACATACCTGCATTCCTGGGAGCGGTGGTAACTAGTCTTTCAAGTGGTCATTATAAATCTAAGCGCACGAGTATGCACGAGAGGTCATTACTCCCACAAGATGACACTTAAAATGTTCAAATGTCTCTTACTGAGATTCTTCAACTTATTCAGTGACTGTAAACCAAAGTCTTCAGTTTTTCAACCCTAAACTTGGCCTTTGATTGTTCAAAGTTTGCAGAAAAATGTTTCAAGGCCCTGGCTGGGGAGCCCAGTTGGTTAGAGCATTGTCCCAATATGCTGAGGTTTTTTGTTCAACCCCCGGTCAGAGCACATACACGATTCAACTGATGAACGCACAAATAAATAGAGCAACAAATCTATGTCTCTCCCCATCTCCCCCTTTTCCTCTCTCTCTCAAATCAATAAATAACACTTCAAAAAAGTGTTTCAGAGCCCCACCTGTCATTCATTCGACATATAGTTCATGAGATATGTAATCACCTGTGTTCTCCCTTTATGCAGAATGCCATAGACAGCGTTGTGGCCAAATCTCTGAAGTATGAGTCACGGAATTTCTAGAATTTAGAGCTGGAAGGAAGGCATGTAGAAGGGAAGTGGCTTGTCCCACAGCACTGCTTGGGGAGTCCAGACTGGAAATCAGATCTGCCCCCAGGCCAAGCCTCCGGCCTGTGAGCGGGATGTCAGGAAGGCTTGAGAGACAAAGCACAGCAACACCCTGGGAACCGTGCTGGTGAAGAGCTGCATTTCAGCCCCTACTTTCCCTCCAGAGCTTGGTACTTCACTGGAGAAATCCTATATGGCGCTATCAGAATCTCGAAGGCTCTTAAACAGGACATTCACATTGAGAATCGACTTCAGCTTAAACTTCCGCTTGCAGGAAATTCCCACTTGGAGAAGAGAAAGAGTTCCTCTCTAGGATTAATTGGCCGTGGAGCCCAGCTCTCCAGGGGGAAAGGAGACAAGCGACATGGAACCAGAGAGGGGAAAACAGCTCCTTGCCAGAACTATCGGTTTTTCTCTCCCCATGGGTGGGACTCCCACTCAGGCAGTCCATCCGTGGAGTCTGGTGATGTTTTCAGTTCTGCACTGACAAAGGAAAGGCGCTGTACAAATGTAAAGCAAACCTCCATTAATTTTTTTCTCCTTGGCTCCCAGTCTCTGATTTATAGGCCAAATCTTTGGAAAGGAGGGCGGGTAGGGCCCAGGGTGACGAGGTGACCCTGTCCATCTGGGGTGACACACAGCACAATGGCTGGTGGGACAGGAGCACCCAGAGTTTTCCACACCAGGCTTTCTCTGACTGCTATGGTTGGTCTCGCCTGGCAACACTGCAGGAAAAGAGAACTGTGAGAAAGGTGGAGGCGAACTGCTCCGAAATGCAGGGCAATCCACCCACAGAGCGCCCTGAGGAAGTGTTGCCTTTGAACTTGGAAATCTTTCCGTGGTCGGAGCTCACAAGTTCCCATTTGTTCCTATCCACAGCCAACACATTTTAAAATCGGTTTTCCCGATCACCTGGCCACGGAGATCAGTGGGAAGAGTGTGCACCTAGAGGCCCATTTGTGTTCGGATCTCTGTCTCTCCACTCCCTAGCTGCAAGAACTCAGGCAAGCAAGCTCACTTCTGAGACACAGTCTCCTCGTTTGCCCACTAAAAGTAGCCCTCACCTTGGCTTTTAGGATGGTCAAGGATGGAGGGGTAACAGACGGCAGGTCTGGTCCCTCGTGGAGCTTGACCAACGTCCGCCTCTGCCCTTGGCCTCCCCAAGTTCTTCCCTAGGGACAAAGTCTTCATCTGTGTTTGAACTTGCCGTGGTCATCCACAAATGTCCAATCACCATTTACCTTATTTGCAAATCATTTCCATACATCTCTTGATTGTTTTATTATTTTCTTGTTTTAAAAATATTTTCTTGTTTTGTTATTTTAACATTTATTAAAGCTGCTGATTTTTATAACAAATTTTTGTTTTCTTTCTCCCCTGAATATTATGATTTGAATTTTAAAAGGACATGCCTTTTCTCACCCAACTCCTTTATCAGTTCGGTGTTGTATCCATGTGAGAAGCTCAGGAAGTCTGTGGACAGACGAACAGAAGGAGCCAACAGTCCCAAACCCAAGCTTTCTCTTTCATTCTAAATGATGCACACGGTCTTCCCCAAACCCCAGAACTGAGGGGTCTGGTGAGACCTGTGAGGTCGCCGTCAGCCCCCTCTCACAGGCCTGGGTGTGCTGCTGAGACACTCACTGTCTGGTAAGGACACAGGCCCTCAGAAACACAGAGCGGACCCTGGAGGAGTCCCGGGCCCAGCTCCCGGCACCCTTCTTTGAGAAGATGGACTTCCACAGGGTGGACTTGGGGGTTGCCCCAGGATGGGATTTGATGGTACTCTGGGCTGCCTGTGACCCTGTTGGGAAACAGTCTCACAGTTCCCTGCCAGCCGTGTGTACTTCCTGTTTGTGAGTCTGCATGCATTCACTTTGATCTCAAACTTGTTGGCTCAGAATCTTGGTTCAGGTTCACACCTGCCCACAAATGACTTGAAAATGTGTACATATGCAAATATCCATGTCAGATGGGGTTAGTCTCACCTGGGACAGATAGTTGTTTATTCACATTTTACAAATTGAACATTTCCTCCCCTGCCTACCCCCTCCATCCTGCCATTAGTTCTGAGTTCTTCATCCCACTGACGTTCCTCAAGCTCCCGGGAGGCCCTGGGCCCCCCACTCGCCTTGGAGCTCCTGTGCCCGGTCTCGGCTCTCCGTCTCCCTTTCCATCCCTTGGGAGACCTTGTCACTGTGCTCCGAGGTGCCCACACGGAATATAATATCCCACGACAGGATGTCTTTCCATGTGCAAACCAAAATAGCGCTGGCCTTTGTCCGGCTGTCTTCCTTTCTAAGCTCGTCCTGATGTCATGTCTGGTCTCACCTGTCACCCATTTTGGTCACTTTATGGCACACCTTGTGAAGGGCCACGAAGACCTGAGTCGACGTTTTGGGGTCCTTCATCTGTAAGGTTTGAATCCGTTCATCGTTTCCCTCCTCACCACAGTTTGAACTGCGTCCCTGCCAGGAAGTGCGACGCTCGTGGTCTGCAGGCCGCTTTCCTTTGGCTCAGAGATGTCAGAAACCCTGCCCACGGTTGGAGAAGGGGCGAGGTTACATTCTTGGAAAGTCACCATTTACATAGCCTCATTTTAAATAACACAATCCTTTCTTTAAAAAACAAACAATAATAACAGAGCCTGAGGAGACCTGGGACATCTCTGGCCCCACGGCTTTCTCTACAGGCGGAGATCAAGGTGCTGAGCAGGTGTGAGCCCGCCCCAGCTTTCCCGGGTGTGTGCGCCTCAGGCAGGTGAGAAATCTTGGCCTCCTGGCTCAACCCAGTGTGCGAGTCTTGCTTTTCTTTTCTTTCTTTCTTTCTTTTTTTTTTTTTTAAGATTATGTGTATATAAAAAGAACAAAACCAACTCCCAATGCCACATCAGATCAGACAGGCTCCAGGGCTCTGTGGAGCCGAGGTGCTCTTCCCTCCCAGGCACCTGGGACCGCGGAGCAGCATTGCCTCCTCCCGGCGCCCTCCCGGCCAGCAGCCCCGGGTCTCCCTCCCCCGACCCCGTGCGTCACCACCACGTGTCTGCATCCATTTGCCCCTGGCAACCCCACCTGCTGATGCGGCCTGACCCACTGCATGAAACCCTCTCCTGGCGAGGATTATGTTTTGTTTGCAGACAACTCCAGTTGTTAGAAAATTTCCCTTCCAATCAGGCCCACTCTGCCTTCCTCTTGCTGTCCTTGAGTTTTGCTCTGTGTTCTTCCAAAGGACTGGCCTCCCCTCAGGCAGTCTGGGGACTGAACCAAAGGAGGTATTTTATTCTGGGCAGCGTCCTGGGCCCCTACTCCTGTGGCTCCCTCTCCCCTGTCCTGACCACCTGCGTTTCGGTTCCTCACTCTGTCTGTACTTTGCACCAAGAGCGTTGTCGGTAACAACCCAGTTGGACTGTCCTTTTGGCTTTCCCTGGAGGTGTCCCTGGAACCTGACCTCCAGCATCGTCCTCCTGCCTCCGGGATCTTGGCTGCGCTGTTTGTCGTCCCCCGAGAGAGGCGAGCAGGGGGTAGTCGTCCTGCCCAACCCCTGCTCAGTCCCACCGGCTTGGGAAGGACCCCAGGACTCCAGACCCTTGTTCTGCCCTTTGAAGTAGAACAGGGTACCTCTAACCCCTGCTAGTATTTTGGGGGTGTGATCCTACCCCACTCGCACGGCCCTGTTCCCTCCCCTGCGCTCTCTTTGGAAGGGTGGGTATAAATGCTGGCACCTGGGCAGTTGGCGTGTGACCTACATGTGGACCGGGTGCATTTCCCCCCCTTGGTCAGAACACTCTATCTGTGCTGGGGCCAACCCTCTGCATCCATTTGTTTGTTAACATGGCCACGCCTGAGCTTGTGGTCAGCCAGACACGTCCACCCCTTTCTCCTTTCCCACGAATCGCTGCAGAATCTGATCTCCGTCATTCTCCAGTTATGCCACCTATTTATTTCCAAAGTCCTGTGTATCCTGTTCACTCATATTTTTTACTTGGGCTCCTTATTCTGGGCCATTGATATCCTTTTAAATCCCGATTCCTTCATGGGTCTTTACATTTTCTCAGACTTTCATTGTGCACAAGTTCGACACGTAAATACCTTGTATGTCAAGAGCACAGATAAAAGCGTTCAGTAAGGGTGCCGGGATCACAATTTTGAGCTAGCTTTATGTGTGCAAACAAGTCATGAAATGGTGGTGGCCAGGCCAGTGCTGGGAGGGGGGAGTGAGAAACGCACAGGGGAGGAAGCTACTAGATTGGAGTCCGAGTTGTCTGCAGACCTCGTGTTTAGCTTGCAGAGACCGAGAGAAATGCACACAGAGATGATTATGGACGTGTGTGTCTAGGATTGGTAGGCACAGACCAGTTCCCTACCTCCGTCTGCTGAGTGGGCCTAGAGGCAGGGAACATGCCTATAGCACCAGGCCCCACGCCTCAGCACTCTACGTGCTGAGAATTCTCCTGTGAAGGGGTCCAGACCTCCTTGGAGAAATAGCTCATCCTTGGGTGGGTCAGGGAAACATAAGGTGAGCCTGGAGCATTGTAATACCAAAAGGTGAGGAGGTGCTCACGTAACAGAAGGCTGGGTGGGTCAGAGGGGCCCAAGAGCCAACCAGAAGGCGCTCTCAGTGGCCAGAGCTGTGATGATGGGGGTGGAAGGGTAAACAACTGCATTGTAACTCAAAGTATGAAATAAATCCACAGGGGTCCTTGTTGATACAAACAAGCACCAGTGGAAGGAAGGGGACAAGTGTTTCTTACAGAAGAATCCCAAATAATTTGTGCAGATACCCCCACTCACTACCCCAACCGTCTGCCCTTGAATGTAGCCGGACTTCTCGCTTCCAAAAAAGAGAGAGTGTGTGTGGGGGGTGGGGGAGCAGAGAAACTTGACACTGGACAAACCGGTTCAACGCTGAGCCACTGGTCGGGTGATCGAGGTCAGTGTCATCTCTGATGTGGCGTAGATAGTGTGTACCCTTGCTGTGACATGGTCAGAACGGCACTTTATACCTGTGGCTGCCCCCACCCCCAAAGCCATTCACTGCTGTCGTGAGAAGAGCATCAGAAAAGAACAGAAAACAAAATTAAGGGGCAGTCTGTGCATTAACTGACCAGTAGCCCTCAAACGGTCAAGCCATTGAACACAAGGAAACCTGAGAGACTGCGGCAGAGCAGAAGGGCCGGGGAAGGATCTTCACAAGGAAATGGTGCTGCCCCTGCCACTTCTCTGCACAAAATCAGTCCTCCCCCCAGTTACTGAGACATAAAACCAAGGAAGATATGTAACATTTCAAATAATGCTCAGCAGACAAGGACAAGACGCCCGTGATTTTTGACCATGACCTCTGCCGGTTGGTATCAGAGCAACAACAGGCACTTTTCTCCCTGAATCAGGGGTCCAGCCTCTCGCCCTGCAGGTTAGACGGCACTGGGCTGGCCCTCTCCTGCCACTGTCTACGAGTGAATCCAAATTCACTCAGAATTCCACTAGCAGTTAAAGCGAACGAAAGCCACGACCCGCAGTGAGTTTTGCTCCATTTTCTCCCGTTTCTCAGGGATCACATTCCTGCCATTCTGGTAATGATCTCAGTTATCCGTGCTATACTTCTCCTCCATCCATCTCCGTTTCTGCAGTGGGTGCTTCCGACCCCCACAACTTCCCAACCCCCCCACTTCCCCAACCTGCATCCCCCGAACNGCTGGCCCTCTCCTGCCACTGTCTACGAGTGAATCCAAATTCACTCAGAATTCCACTAGCAGTTAAAGCGAACGAAAGCCACGACCCGCAGTGAGTTTTGCTCCATTTTCTCCCGTTTCTCAGGGATCACATTCCTGCCATTCTGGTAATGATCTCAGTTATCCATGCTATACTTCTCCTCCTTCCATCTCCGTTTCTGCAGTGGGTGCTTCCGACCCCCACAACTTCCCGACCCCCCCACTTCCCCAACCTGCATCCCCCGAACTTCCCGGCCAGGGGACCATTTTCCTTGGAAGCCTCAATGTCTCTCTTTTCCTTTCAAAGGAAACTTACAACTCTTAATTAAGCCCTTCACAGCCTCCCTCCCAAGTGTTCCTTCCACCTAAGACACAGGTGAGGTGCCACCCAGCTGGTCTGCATCCCCATGGACCCCTAACCTGCCCGTGGGCACGGCTGAGACTCTCGCCCAGCCCCTTCCCTGCAGCATGTGGACTGGGGCGGGCGCCTTGCTCCTGGACACTGACCCACATTCCTCCCACACCTCGTCACACACCCGTACGGAGTCTGAGTCACATTCCCTGCAGGACGCCAAGCCAGGCCGGCCATCGCAGCGGCCCCTTGACATTTATAAACAGCTATAAATGTGCACGTATACCCTCGGTGCTGCAATTCTTTTTTCCTGGGCTTGACTTGAACTGAAGCATTTTGGATGCAGGCTCTGTGTCCTTTAAGACCTTCTTTTTCATTCAAACGCATAGCATTTGGTGAAGTGTTATTTGCACAAGTTATTGCCCTGCACGGGCACCGTGGCAAAGTGCTGTTGGAACACAGGCGTGCCCAACAAAACCCTGTGTTAGTTTGCTTGGTTTGCTGCTCCCTACACCTGGGCCTCCCTGCCAGGAGTCCTGGCTGGCACTGCGTGGCTTCGGTGGCACAGACTGATTGGGGTCTCACGGGGCAGCCTGAGACCTCCCGAATCAGTCCGCAGTAACCGCGGGTACAGACGCATGGCCCTCACAGGCACCTTGAGGCAGAAGCACAAACATGGTATCCACACGGATGTGTGAGTTCTGTACTGCCACCAAAAAAGCTTTTAAGTTTCCCCGATCTAGTCTGTGCTCAGTAAACCCAAACCCACTTCAAAACCCGAGTCTTCTCCAGATGGAAGCTTTACAGTGCGGTCACAGCGTTTCCCTCCTTCTCTTGACCCTCAGCTGGCCTTCGTGCTCGCCACGCTCCCCGGATCCCCAGGGCACTCTGCCTTCTCTTCCCCGAACAGGACCCAGGGCTGCCCCTCAGTTCAGCGCGGCCACTGTGCGTCCTCTGTTTGCTCTGTCTCTCCCAGGGCAATCACACGAGAGAGCGGTGGTCTTTCTCAACCTCTTGCCGCCAACCTAGGCCTACTATGCAGAAGGGCAGGACTGGGCGCAGGAGAGGAAAAAACTGCCTCTGGCCTTCACTGAGGTGTACCAGGGATGGCCCTAGAGTCTGATGTGTGTGTGTGTGAGTCCGTGAGTGAGTGTGCATTTGTGAAAGTGGTATGTTTGGGTGAGTGTGCTGTGTGTAGAAAATCAGCCAGCAGCTCTGGGAGGCCTTGCTTGCAGCCAGCCAGGAGCAGAGAAGGGTGGCGGTGGGCACGAAGTGGGGCAGTGGGGGTGGCGCAGCGCTCCGAGTCTCAGACTTCCTTGTGCCTCGGCCGCAGCAGGGAACTGCTCTGCGCACCGTTGGCCGAGGCCTCCAGTGGCTGGGAGTGTGGGCTCCACACCCCCACAGGCTCCGCCATTGGCCCTCCTACTCCAGGAGGGCCACCTGCCACTCTCTCTTTCCCCTCAGGGGCCTCGGGTTTCTCACTTGTGAAATGGTGACGACACCAACCCCAGACCGAGGACGGCGCACAGGGGGACTGGACGAGGTGGGAAGTACGCTGGAAGCGCCTTCGCCGGTGGAAGGGCTTCAGCATTATGGAACTGCCTGTCTCTCCGTGGGTCCCACGGTGTCTACGGCCTCCTGGGCGTCGTGTCCACAATGGATAGACCTGCAAGCAGGGCCTGCTTCTGTTTCTCTCTGACACGGACGAAGTGAGCAGGGGAAGGAAAGCCTGGGGGTTAGCTCTCTGCTGGGTGCTAGGCTGTGCCGTGCGGTCCTAGTTCCTGTCTCTGTTTGGAGCAAGCTGGCCTTTGGTCTCTCTGTAGTGGTACATTGCTTTGACCGACCTCTGGAAGTCTTGGCTTATTGGCTTTCGATTGATCCATTGATTTAATAACAGCCATTTATCACTGTCACTGGGTGAGGATAAAACACCAATCTGTCTGTGGTTTGGCGAACATCATCAGTAATGGATGTTTTGCTGATTCTGTCAGGTGACTAATTTCCATGGCATGAGAAGCACAGGAAACCTAGATCACTGTCACAGTTCTGGTCTCCACACAGAACTAAGGACGCCACACGTCAGCTGGGTCCTGTCCCCCTGGGCTCTTTATTATCTGGCATGGTGACTGCTGTACCATGCCACCCTGGGAATGGCTTTGCCAATTGCACGTCAAGGAAGGAGAGGCGTGTGGGGCTGGGGGCCTGTGGGGTGGAGTTGGGGCTCAGGAGGAGCAGAGAGAAAGCTCTGTTGCAGGCAGTCACGCCTCTTGCTCCGCCCTCTACCCTCAGCCCCGCCCCCCGCCCCCCCCATGGGCTGAGTAGGTCTCCTCCCAGTGGTTGAGAAATGGGGGAAATGAGGTCATCAGCAACTGGAGATTCACTTCCTCCGGAGGTTTGTAGCCAGGCAGGAAATTTTTTTAAAAGCTGCACGTCAAGCTGAGGTGCCTCCAACTACCTTTTGTGATTCACATTCCTGGTCACCAAGTACAGGCCGCACACGCCACACACAGATGTGGGCTGGTACACACATGTGTGTTCCCATAAGCCCTGTGACCAGGCTTCCCTAACTCAGCCCTCCACCCGCCACGTTTCCGGGAGAGTGGGGCCACCACGCACGATGCCACCAGGACTGAAGGAGTGTGCGCGTCTTGTGTTTCTGAATGGGTGGTTCCAAATCTCAGGGTTTCGTCCACAGGCCCTGCCTGGAGCTGGCATGGGCGCTCCATGCCAGCTTCGCGTGGTCTTTGGGGAAATGAAAGTCTGCCTCCCAAGAATGGAAAAAAAAAAGGAACTGAATCTAGCAAGCGCGTTTCTTTCATCAGCCCTGCGTTCGCTGGTGTTCTGTCCCTGGGGCACCGTCTGCACCCTTGCATGTTGCTGCAAGACAATGTCTCCCGCGTGCAACTGGCACAAGTTTTCTGCACGTTGGATCTTTGTCTGCGAATCACAGGGAGGAAGCACGAGAGGGACTGTCTGTTCTTCCTCCCTGTCCCCCGGCGCAGAACAGCGCCAGTGGGAAGAAAGCGCAGCGTTCTCCTTATCGTGACTTTTGAGGGCAAAATGGTCCCCAAGAGATACTTCCTTAAGAGTGGCATCTCCTCTCTGCTCCAGAAATGCTGACCCCCGCGAATCCCATTTAAAGCTCCCTGTGCCCCAGAAGGTCATGTGCTGGTATAGTTTAGCCGGTTATAGTTTTTATCACGATCGTGGTCTTCATCGTCTGAGAGAAGCCTCCTCCTCTTTTTAACATTTTTTATTTATTACTTTCTAGAGAGATAGAGGAAGAAGGAGAGGGAGAGGGTAACATCGATTTGTTGTTCTACTTATTCGTGCGCTCAGTTGATTCCTGTGCGTGCTCCAATCGGACCCGGCGAGCTGGCGTATTGGGATGACGCGCTCTCACCAGCAGAACCACCTGGCCAGGGCCGCGGGGGGCGGGCGGCCCCTCTGAGCTATCGAGTGTGGTAGCTGTTCAAAGAACGTGCTGTAGCCACAGTCAGAAACTCAGCCTACCACCCTCCACCACAGAGACCTCCATTCTTACACATTTTAATTCCACCCCCCCGGGTCTGAACGAAACTGAAAAACCAATGAAAGGTCCTTCCCAGCCTTTATTTAAGTTCAACAACAATTTTTTCACTCTGAAAAAAATCCCTTAGTAATTATACAGAGAGTCATTAATATTTCACGCCCTCACATTCCAGACATTTTCATGCAAATTGCATGGGCTGGGCTGGGCACAGTGTGCCTCTAACAGGCCCGTGCAGCTGTGGGGCCGAACTGCAGGCTTTCTAGTCCGCTCCTTGCTCCTGGACTCGGTGGACTTGGGCTCATCACTTGCTTCGAATAGCCTGACGCTTGCCGTGTTTCCCACCACAGATGGAGATTGAATCCTTGGCTCTTTTCTCCACCAGTCCTCCCACCCCCTGACTATACACCCAAACACCGAGCCTTTGAGCTCTTCTGGAGAAAAAGTAGAGGCTGAAATTCACTGTTGAAGAAGAGGTTTAGAAAGAGTCGGGTAGTTTTCAAAGTGCTCCTAGTGTTTCTTTTTCAACCTGGGCTTTGAAACTGCTTTTGGGTTGTGAGTGTGCCTTGTTTTGCACCTGGAAAACGTTACAGAGGAGTGAAGCCGAGGGGTGACTGCGGTTTGTTGGTTTTAATTAGAAAAAGTCTTCATTTCCTAAGGCTTTGCCACAGCAGCCGCTTTAATAGTATATAATTAACTCTAATGTGCTTACGATTTCATTTGTAAAAATTCTTTCAGCATAGATATTTCGGGGGAAGGTCAAGTACAGATTCCAGCCAGGCCATGGGTTTTGATTCTGAGGCCCAGAGGCGGGGACACAAACCCTGGAGGATGCCCTCCGTGGGTGTTTTTGGGTGGGCCGAGCAACACACGGTGGCCGAAGAGGAGTCTCTGGGCACAGGGGCCCCCCGCTTCCTGGAGCCTTTTCCTGGGCTGCAGGCTCAGCACTGTGTTCCTATCTGGCTGTGGGGACACGGAGGGAGGAGGAAAGGGGTGGCGCTGGCGAGCCCGTTCCAGTGCTCTTCCCGGAGTACCTCCTCCGCAGGTCTCCTCCTGGTAGCAGACGTGACTGTGGAGGGGTCAGGCCGTACAGGGGTGTTCAGCGGGAGACACGCAGGGGGACACCACAGAAGGCTGAGGCCTGAGAGAGGCCTTCCCCTGCGAACTGGAAGTAGTACCGTGACCCCCGTGCGGGGCTGGACGGGGACACACAAGTCTATTTTGGGAGGTGCTGCTGTCAAGCTCACTGACTAGCCAACTAGATACGAAGAAGGGCTACCTGGGGTAAAAGATAGACACCCAGACAGAGCTGGGCTGGACCTCAGTCCCAGTCCTGATTCGTGCGTGGCCTTGGGAGAGAAAATTGGTTAATCCTTGTGGCCGTCTCCCAGTCGGCGAACTGCAGACACTGTGTCCACTTTGTGGGTCTTTGACAACACGCACCACTGTGTGTGTGTGCTTGGCAGGGTCTGGCCCTTCTGGGCGCTCAATGCACGGGGGCGTTTGTTAGGTTTGGTGGGTCCTGGGAATGGCCCCCCAGTCGAAACGATCTTCCCACGTCCTGACCCGTGTGGCTCAGTGGGTTGAGCGTCATCCGGAAAAGCGGAAGCTCCCAGGTTCCATCCCTGGTCGGGGCAGGTGCCTGGCGTGCAGGCCTGGTCTCTGCTCAGGGCATGTCTTTTACCCTCATGTGGCAAATGGCGTCTCTGTCTTCCTTTTGTGTACGGCCTGCTCAGGACGGGAGGAGCGGGCAGGGGCGGCCCCATCAGATAGGTTTTATTTACGTCTCGTTTGCCGGAACGGAGTCTCACGGCCGTCTTTGGAAAAAGGGGGGTGTGCAGGGAAGGGGTGTTAACTGGCCCCAATGCCACCTAGTCAAAATGGGGGCTCTGTTACCCTGTGTTATGGGTGGAATCGTGTCCCCACCCCCAATTCATGTGAGCCCTAACCCCCAGCACCTCACAATGGCACCTCATTTGGAAGCAGTTAATTAGTTACAGATATAAGAAGTTGAAATCAGGTCGTTGGGGTGAGCCTTTGTCCAACAGAGCTGGGGCCTTATGCAGAGAGGAAGTTTGGACACAGGCCACCCACAGCGGGGATGAAGGCCCAGTGTAGATGGAGGCAGGGACCCATCCGGCTGATGGGGCTACAAGCCCAGAAGGCCAGGAAGCCACCAGAAGCTAGGAGAGGGGCCAGGGCCAGAGTCCCTCATGTCTTCGGCAGGAACAACCCTGCTGCCACCTTGATCTCTGGCTTCTGGCCTCCACACTGGGAGCCTTTTGTTGTCTGAGCCACTCGCTCAGCATCACTGTGCCCCCGCCCGCCCCACCCCACCCACTCTCCTCTGTATCTACCAGCTTGTTTCTCTGTTGCTTTTGGATTTACGTCCCACATTTGACCGGAATGTGGTTCTTGTCCTTTTCTATCTTATTTCACCCAGCATGGTACATTCAAGGCCCAGCATTCTTAAAATAACGCATGTCCTTCTCTGATGAAGCTGGGCAGAGTGGGCTTCTGGGGTCCGCCTTGTAACCAGCCCTGATAAAGAGAGACCCTGGTGGAACTGGCGGCATAAGGGAGTCTGCCACTTGATGTGGTGAAGGGCCACCGGGAAGGTGCAGCTCGTTCCAGGGAGTGAAAGGCTGTTTCTGGCAGCTGGGTCAGGGTGTGGGTCAGGGACGGCAGGTGGGAGGAGCGGGCCCTGGAGGGCGTGGGGCTTGGCTGCCAGGAGATGGGGGAGGACATTCCGAAGGAGACAATGGGGTGTGATGGGAGGCAGCAGACAATGGGCCTGTGTGCGAGGCTGCAGACAGCACCCTGAGCCCCAGGGCCCTGTCATTCGATTCGCAGCAAGTGGCCTGGGGGTCTCAGGGACGCTCCTGAATTCTCACATGAAAGACCCCACTCCCAGGACACCCGTGAAAAGTGAAGAACTGGAGCTATGCTTCTGTTCCAGCAATTTCATTTTTGATCCAGTTCTCCTTTGCAAAGCATAGGCAGAATCGTTTTATGCTTCTTTCCCTTTCTTCCCAGTCCATCTGAACTTCTGTTACCTCGAAACCCCCAGGGCGTGGTTACCTAGCATCCCAGCCACTTTGACTCTTGGCCCGGAACACTGACTTAGAACTGAAGGCACTGAAGGTTTCTTTGCACAGCCTTTTCCCGAAATATTCCATGGGGGGACTGGGAAGTGTCTCTGTGCCTCTTAAATTACGTGTGAGGCAGAAACGAGGTGAAGCCCCAGGCTGTCACGGACAGGCGTTCTTAGCTACCTCATTCCCACCCCTGCAGGCCCGCCCTGCTGAGCCTGCCCAGGCGCCAGCTTCCCCGGCTTTGCATTGGACCAGCCACGAACTGGCTTAGCCCCTTCCTCCCTGCTCTGTGGCCACAGCAGTCAAAAGAGTGGATGTCACATACCCTGACGCTCGACAGTGTGCTCCTTCAGTGGCTATTACCCTATCCACAGAAGCCAAACCCCAGCAGGCCCTGGAGCTGAGCGGCCCAGGAGCCGCCCAGAGGCTCGTGGGCAGAGTTTCCTGGTGCCTGACAACTAACCAGGCCCATCTTCAGCTTCCTAAATTCTATCACTTGAACATGAGATGTTAATACTTACTCGGCGTATTCGTTTCTTGTTGGCGCTGTAACCAGTGGCCACGACATTAACACAGGTATACCCCCTTCCACTTCTGGAGGTCAGAACTCAACCGTGGGTCCTGAAATCAAGGTGTGGGCAGGGCTGCATTCTTTCTGGAAGCTCCGGGGAGAATCCATGACTTTGACTTTCCCGGCTTCCACAGGCCCCCACATTCCATGGCATGCGGGTCCCTCCTTCATCCTCAGAAGCTCCACTCCAGCTTCTGCACTGGGGACCCACCACCTCTCGCCGTGGACCTCTTGCCCCTCTCTTATAAAGGCCGTGGCGATAGATGCGGCCCACCTGGGCAATCCCGGGTACGCTCATCCCCAGTTCCTTAATCAGAGGGCAGGAACCAGCTGCCAGGTAGGGCCAGTCGTCCCAGTTCTGGGGGTTAGGACGCGCACATCTTTGGGGAGGGAGCGGAGGGCCTTGCTTTGTTTACCGCATGTGGCAAAAAGTGTTCTTTTTTAACAAAGACATTTTGAAGCTGTTGGGTTAAAAAAAGTTTTCTTTTTAAGTTGCAGAACTTTTTGGAGGTTTTAATATGTCAACCTATTTTACAGAACTCAAGAAAGAACTTTATTTAGTATGCAGCATGTCCCAAACCTGTCTGACCAGAGATTGCTACCCCCTGCCTTTTCCCAGGTAAAGCACTTCAGTGTAAGGCGGAAACAGTCTGGGGAGCGCACGGGCCCCCCCGCCCGGGAAGATGGGGTCCTCAGAGGAGGTTCACCCCTGACCTCGGTCTGGGGCGTGGCTCCGATAGATGGTGCTGGACAGTCTCGGCTCCCGAAGTCCCTGCGGCGGCCGGGAGCTGCTGCATGAATAACTGAACCCTGAGGGAGCGGGCCTCCTCCTTCAGGACCCGACAGTCCACTTGGGAGCTGTCTCACCAGGATGACCTCATCCTCAAAGCAGATGAGAATTCTTCCTTCGTCTGTCCTTTGACCTCATGCTTACATCCCCCCCGCCCGCCTCAACCAGCTCCAGTCCCCTGCCCAGCCCTCCCAGCCCATGCCGCCCATAACTCGGCTAGAATCACAGACAGCTGTCTCCCCAAAATATCCCAAGCAATCTCCCTCAACTATGTATATTTCAGGAAGGTCACCCAAAGCAGGACGATAGGGAGGGGGCGGAGCCGGGACACTCACTCTGAGTCACCCGGCCAGTGTGGCCTGAATGTTTCAGGCCTGGGGGTGGGGAGCTGGGCGGGGTGGACAGTGCTTACGCTCAGGGTTGGGTTAGGGGATGGAATTTTTCCAAGTGGATGGTACTGCCGGGGCGGGGAGGCACCTCCACGGGCCTGGTGACAGAGTGCACCTCAGAGCACCCCACTGACCCCTCTCTGATGCAGGGCCATCTCTACCCTGCTCCTGTGTGCTCTGAATGCCAGGACACACCCTTCCCGGAGCTGCCCTGCTGTCCCCTTCCACCCCAGCCCCGTCCCTCTGTGGTCTGTGCAGACAGAGCCTGGGACCAGGAGTGAGGTCGACTGCATGGTCAAGTGCTCTTGGGCCTATTTACAGCCAGAGTAGGAGGCAGGTTGGGGAGCAGTCCCCCAAAGGACCACATTAACGAGTCCTCAGAGAAAATCTCTCAGGGATCTTTTGCGCTCACAGACAGCGGGCTGTGTTAGGAGAGTCTAGTGTGTTAGCGTTCATAAAATAAAATTAGCGCTGAAAACCAGTGCTCCAGGGTCCCTAGGCCATTGCCTGCTGCCAGCTTCTCCCCAGGTGCTGTGCTCTCCTGGGCCCGCCCTCTGCCACGGGCGCTGGGGCCTGGGCTCCAGGTCAGGCTCTCTCTGCTGCTTGTGCTCATTGGACCGAGTGTGAGGACAGCGTGGTAGATAACAGGGCCAGAGCAGCTATAGTGACGTCCAAACCCGCAGGGGCCTGACAACTGAGGGCAGCTGGGAGGCCAGGGGTGGGGGGAGGGGAGGAGCCCCAGGAGGAGGAGAACAGTGTGCTGTGCTAAGAAGGGGCATGCCGGTGCCGAGTTCAAATCAGAAGAGACAGATTTTGAAAACGTTTCCTCTTGTGTAATCTTAACGGGAACATAAGCATTTCAGGGGGTTTCTGAAATGAAAGGGTACCATTTGTTTATTATCGTTTTTTCCGTGTGCCCAGGAAAAGAAACTTTGGAGTGAAAAACACCCTAGGGTGTTGCTCTTGGTTTCTGGCCCCCCACCCCCTCTAGCTCAGGCAGCGTCATGACATCAGCCCTTATTTTTAGGGATGTTTTGATGTGATATGTTTAACAGGTTGCTGAGACCCAAGCATGCCGACGGGCCTGCCAAGGGGCACTCAGCTGATTCCTGGTGTCTGGGGCCATCAGAGCTCCTGGGGATGGGGAGAGGTGGGGAGAGCTGGCAGGCTGACTGAGGGGGGCCCCCAGGTCTGCTGGGGCCAGTCCTCTCTGCTCTTGCAGGTGGCCGTGGCTTCGCCGACCCACCCTGGCCCCTTGCACTTGCATTACTGTGGGGGTGCCGCATAGGTTGCTGGCCACACTGGCACATTGAGAAAAGTCCTGGCAAAGGCATGAAGGGCAACTGAGCTACCTAGATCCCAATTCTTCAGGTTGTTCAAATGTCTCTGTCCCTTTGAGGCACAAGTGTCTCTGGCTGGATGTTAACACAGTGATATCACACAGCACCCTATAATTGGACACTCCAGGGGGAGTGATCTTGGATAAGCCTGTGGCCCCATGAACGGTCAAGGGCAGGGGACAGACCAGATGGTCCTTTTCAGAAAGAACATCAATGAAGCAGCAATACCACACACACACACATACCCTGAAACACCCTGGGCTGTGGCTGCCGTGGGGCAAACCAGTAGGATCACTTCGCCCCCCTTAGGAAGCCTGGCCCTTCGCGTTAGCCCAGGCCTTGTTCTTCCTGAGCTCCCTGACGGAGACCAGACTCGGGGGTGGTGGGTGGGTGAGACGTATGTCCCCCTTCTGGTCCTCCCGTGGGTCTCCACTCCCTGAGCCGGGGCAGCGAGGCTTTGTCTGATCTGCACCGCAGTCTGAGCCTCTCCTTGCCACTCGGGCTCCCCCTTCGCCCTTTGCAGGCCTGATCCCCCAACGAGTCTCCCACCCCATGCTCTGCACCTGCAGCTGCTTCCCGGGGGACTTGGTAGCACGGGGCACAGGGGGAGTGGACTGGGAAGCTGTAGCTGACCGGTTATCTCCCAGCCCAGGTGCACTGCAGATAGACGAGGAGAACTGCATTCTTTATGGAACTCTGGCCTGGCCTTGGGGTGGGGGTGGGCCGCCAAGACTCCCAGAGTGGGGGAGGCAGAAGGGATGCAGCAGACACCCTGGAGAAGTGGGTTGGGCAAGGGGGAGTGAGCCCCAAGCCGACAGCTGCGTGTGAGCTAATGTCAACACGGGGCAGTGGGCTCCCCTCCCTGTCTCCAAACTCCGAGCTCAAGTCAGGACCAGAGCAGGCGCAGGGTCCCATTTCCCATCTGGGTCTGGGGAGGGGAGCTCACAGTTGCAGTTGCTGAACTTGCTCCACCCTGGAGGAGGGGCCCCCTGCTCTGGAGGCAGGTCCCCTGAGGGCTGGGGTGGGGGGCAGGTCTAGGAGACTGCACAGAGTGTTGAATGCCAAGGTACGGGTTTATTTTTAGTGATGTGATGTTTCTTTCCCTGTTGGACAAGGGGCAGGTGATCAATAAGGAAAAGTAAAGGATCTCCTTCGTGTAGCAAACCAGGGCATTTCCGTGTGTACCTGGGAGGCTCCTGTGCAGTGTCACATACGCTGTCCACTGGCATCTCAGCACGTTGTTAGGGATTGCGTGTCCTTAGAGGTCTGCTAGGGGAGCTGGTCCTCAAGGGCGTGGGGGGTGGGCTCCTTTCCGAAAGCGAGCCGCCGAGGGCAGCACCCGGACCTGTTTGTTAACTAACGGCTCTCTCCAGTTTGGATTTGAATTTCAATGCAGCATAATTTTAAAAACAGGATATACGTGTAATTTTAGATGAGATGGCTGACTCCAAAATATCTCGGATACTACATCCTCCGACTATAAATACTTTGCAAACAGCGCACTTGTGTGCTATCCCAGCTTCCCCTCTAACCACCGGCCTTTTGTGCCAAGAGCCAGAACCACCAGGCTTGTATTTTAACCCTGAGCAGGGGGCAGAGGTCAAAGAACGAAGCAGTTTTCTGGCTGGCGCCAGCCCTGGCTGCCTCGTCCCGCCCACAGGTAGGTGAGGGAAAGTGGCCCCTCCTCCCTACAGGAGTGTGGCCCCTGGGTTTTTTAGATGAGGGTCCCCATCGCTCCCATTCCTACTCCTCTTGCAAGCCGGAGAGGAGGGCGGATGCGTGGGTCAGAGGAGCGATAGGGCTGAAGGCAGCTCAGTTCGGAAGTGGGGGAGGTTTGTCTGACCCCCCAGGTCCGCACAAGGGATGGCTGACGCATTTCATTTCTGTGTCGACCTTTCAGTGCAGGTGCGGCCGGGGAGCTTGTCTGGGGGGGGGTCTAAGGACACCCCTAGGCTTACGGGAATCAGCCACCTTGAACTGATTGATGTTGTTCGTTGGTGCCAGATCGAGCCTGGGCCCATGTGTGGCTTCTATTTGTCCTACGGGCCTGGGGTCCTCTGCACAGTGTCCCCAGCACGGTCCCTCCACTAACGTGGGGACGTTGGGCGGTCCTGTCGGGAGCCCCTGCTTCCTCCCAGCCACCCCCGACATCCTCCGGAGCCTGTGCCTTGTGGACCGCAGATGTGCTTGTCCCTCCCTCCAGCAGGGGGCGGTGCAGCTGGGTGCTGAGGAGCATCCAGAGAGGGTGCGTCTGGCGGACCAGGCGAGTACCTCCTGAAATGACTTCGAGGGCACCCGGGTCCTCCCTGGTCATTCCTCCCTCATGGATGCACACGGCGCCATCTCGGTGTGTCACTCCATGAGGGTGGTCTTCCCTCCCCGTGTGGGTTTTGAATGAGGCAGGAATGGGGCATGGCGATGGGGAGGGAGAGGGTCTAGTGAGACTGGGAGGAGGGGAGGCATGGGAGGTTCGGGAATGGGGCCACAGACAAGCTTGGCTGTGTGAAGGGTTCACCTGTGTCCCCCAGAAAGAAACATTGAAGTCCTGACCACAAGCCCCTGGGAGTGTGACCTCACTTGGGAATGGGGTGTTTGCAGATGCTGCATTCTGAGTAAGCTCGCACAGTGGCCCTTATCCACTGCAACTGGGGTCCTTATGAGAAGAGAAGGACACAGAGAGGTGGCCAGGTGACCTTGCGGGCAGAGACTTCAGGGATGTGGCCACAAGCCTGGGAGTGCTAGAGGCCTCTGGAAGCTGGAGGAGGCAAGAGAAGATCCTGTTCTCCAGGAGGTGGGAGGGCTTGCCTCAGTCTCAGGCCTGAGCCTCCAGAACTGGTAGAGGCTGAGGTGTCTGTGTTGTCTGCCCCCCCCCAACGTCTGCAGTCCTGTGTCAGGGTGGCCCTCAGAAATGGATACAGCCCATTCCATCGCTCCTGAAAACAGATTCAACATCACAATAAACCCAGAGACGACTCTTATCGTAGATTGGAGGCACCGGGATCTTACAGCTGCAGTACAAACTATCGGCCAAAAAAGAAAACATTTGCACAAGGCCCACAGTGGGGTTGGCCCGTAGTGAGGTTGGCCCATGCCAGCCTCGCCTGCGGGCCAGGTAGGCAGACGAAGAGAAAGGCCTGGAGCTCAAGCCCTAAGTGCCCATGGACAGTTACAGTGGGAACAGCCGCGGTGGACGGCCGTCGAGGTGCGAGCGGCAATAAAAGGGGTGGGAGGAGGCCGGAGAGGAGGTGCGGGTGCTGGAGATCAGCCCTCGCCCGGGCTCTGGAGCAGTCAGAGAGGGACGGCACGCTTCCACGCCTGTTCCAGGAAGTTCCAGCAGAAAGGAAGCTTGCCTGCTGTGTGCTGGGCACTGGGGGCTGCAGAAGCAGTGCTGTGGGCTGAGCAGGACCCGGGGACACAGCAGTGTCCTCTGTCACCTCTCCCAGCAGAGGAGAGAGTGAACCACCTGTCAGGAATCTCAGGTCTGGGTTGAGGACAATTGCGGGAACTGATAAGTCTCTGATACGTCCGGGTCTCTGATAAGCGCCCTCGTCTCCAGAATGGCTCAGAATGACGCAGCAGTAGCAACAGCAGCACAGGGAAACATCAAAGGGTCTGTATCCCAAAGCGACAGCTGGAGCGGCTCAGGAATCCCGCTGTCACCTTGGAGATGTGGCCAGGGCTGTGGTTCTCATACACGGGGGTTGGTGGAGCCCCCAGCCGGGGGCCGAGGAAGAAAGCTGAAGTGAGGCCCAGCCGGGCCGGGACTGGGCAGCTCACCAGGAAGCTGCTGTGCCGAGGGGGCCGCCGGTGGCCTGTTTGGGGTTGGAGTAGATGGTTCCAAAGGCTCGGGGGCGGGGGGGGTGTCGAACTCGACCAGAGGGAAGCAGCAGGCACGACGCAGGAGCCAAGGAGGGGTTTGTGAACTGGTCGTCTAAATGTGGGGGACGGCAGGGGCTGCCCGCCCCGCCCCGCCCCCGCCCAGAGCACAGTGTCAGCCCCCACCTCGAAGGCCCGGCTGGTGAGTCTGGCTGGGGCATCAGTGATGGAGCGAGACGGCGCGGGGCCCGCCTCCATCTTCACAGCGCCTGCACTTTTCTCGAAGCCCACCTGGCGAAGGCCTCGTTTTCCCTCCCGCACCTGGACAACGACAGTGCTCGTGCCAGTGGCCACATGAAGAGGATGGACTTCGGCAATGAAAAAAAAAAACCCTCTAAATCAAATCTGTGTGTGTGACAGAAAGATCTCCACGCCCGGAGACAGCCTTCTTCAAGCGATGCCTAGGAGGCCAACATTTCTCTCTAAAATAAGAGCGGGGCCAGTCGCTGGGGCTTAGATGGAGGATAACCAACAACTGTGGACTTAGTGGTAACCATGGTTGCAGGTCAACAAGAAGTGTGAAACAGTATGGACACATGCAAGGCTACATGGGATTGAAAACCTCGGTGTCACGAAACCCGGGTAACCAGAAGGCACTGCACCGGAAAGAAACTGGGCATTTGGGGGCAGTCGCTGGGCAGGAGGGGCCGTGTGGAGTCAGGGCTGAGGTCGCCTAGCCCTGTGGCCTTGGCCAAAATGCATACGTGGGGGAGCCTCAACTGTATGTTTGAGTAAAACATGGGGATTTTATCCAGTATAAACCAGGGCTAACACTGCCTCAGGGGGTCGTTGTAATGAAATTAGTACAGGGCTTTTTGCACAGTGACAGCAATGGCGAATAATGACAGTGTGGTCACATTCAGTGCACGTGTAACAAGTGACAGAGATTCAATGTGAAGAACACACCAATCTCTAGGCCTAAAAGAAGCCCTAAGCCACAGTCAGGTTCACAGTTTATAGAAGTGGAGATAAAAGTCAACAAATGAATTCAGTGAATATTAGAGGGGAAAATAAAACTCTTCTTTATTCACTAAACTCACTAAAAATGAAGTACGAAGTAATGCGAATACCAAATGTCATTGTAACCACAGAGGTGCTGGCACAGCTACAGTCAGTTAGGGACATGCAGGGATTCCTGATGGCTGTGCAAATGTGATTATTTCGGAAGAAAGTTTGGAAGAACCGTGATAGTCGACTCTAATTCGACTATCGTTTCACTGTAAGTCTGTTCCTGAGAATGAAATAATTCAAACGAGGGAAAAGCCATCCTGCCCTGGCCCGGCTGCTCAGGTGGTCAGGGCGCCGTCTTGACACGCCCAGGCTGCGGGTGTGGTCTCGGGTCCAAGCACCTAAGAAAGTCAACCAGTGACTGCGTGAGTAGGTGGAGCATCGGGCTGAAGCTTTTCTTCTCTCTCAAATCAGCACATAAAAAAAGTAAAAAACAAAAAGCAATACTTACAATGGTGCACATAGGTAGGATTATAAGTGCTTTCAAAGTGCAGTAACATGGCCGTGGTCACTTTGTCGTAGAATGCTAACTCTATCACATACTGCAAGGTGCTTAAAATGACAGCATGTATACAAAATGGAGTGTTTATAAAATAATGTCAAGTAGGACACAAAATAGTAATTAATTGTCAATATCTAAAAAACTACAAAATAATGGGTAGAGATGAAAGGAAGCTGTAAGAAAGTGCAGCTTGTTTTATATTGGTAAGGGGGTTGGGGTAGAATCATCTGTGGTTGTTTTATCAAAAATATATTAAAATACACACAAGTAATTATCTTCATTTCTCCGTATTACCTGGTATGAACCTGTAACTCCTCAAGATTTTTTTTTGATGCCTTATATCAGGGTATCAAAGTCCAGATCGGGGATTCGGTGAACTCTTCGGGCGGCCCCTGAGTTGGTTTGGAAATCCCGCCTGGACGCACCTGCGTGTCTCCTGACCAAGTCGTGTTCCTCTCGATTTGCACTTGGCTCCCTAACGCTTTCATGTTATTACAGGAACTCTTGCTTTGCAATCAGCTAAATTGTCCTCTAATATGCCTCAACACAGCGTCAGAAGTCACTGGATTTTCAATCAGGGGAGGACAGTCTATTAGGAAAGCACCGAATAACTGCAGGGACGTCACACGGGGCGGAACAGGCCCAGCAGAAGGGCTGGCTTGGGAGGAGCCTCTGCCTTCGGAGAAGGTGGACAGTGCCTTCTCAGAGACCCAGGGCCGACCTGCACGCACGGAGAGGGGACAAGCCCTGTCTGTCTCTGGGCTCCAGTCCCACAGACCCAGCCGGAAGCTTTGTTCTCCGGATTCACGCTGTCATCAAAGGACGCGGCACAAACACAGCAGAGGCCGCTTGCTTAGCTGCCACCGTAGCTGCAAACAAGCTCTTCTGTCCTGGGAAACCTCGGGCTGCTTCTGGGTCCAGGATGTCTGCTGGCCATGCCTCTGCTCTTCCTGAATCCTGGCCACTCCGTCGGCTCCGTTTCTCCACGTCTTCCCAACGGCCTGCCCCCTACCTTCCTCCCTGGCAGTTGAGAGCTGGCCTGCAATTTCCATTTTCACACTTGCTCTGGGAATCTTCATAGGGTGGGCGTCTATGGGACTGACAGGCACCTGGGCGTCCCCTCCTAACCGAAGGCAGGCTTCTCTAGGGTAGAGTTGTGTCCTGCCCACGGTGCTGACACCGTGGCCCTGGGGGTTCTTAAACATGTGGTTCCTGGAGAGACTTCCTGGCCTCTGTGAAGGCCTGGAGTCTCAGGCAGGCTAAGTGTGTGGGCGCCCCACAGGGATCCTCGGCTTCTGTGGTCGCAATAGGCCCCTGGGGTGGGAGCCAGTCCTGGAGGCCTCCTTCCCCTTGGAGGGGATTGGTTTAGACTTTGAGACTTCTGTCACCTTCCAGACCGTGGGGGTCTGAGGAGAAGCTGGCCTGCATGGCGTGGGAAGAGTGCCCTCCCCAGTGGGGGAGACACGAGGCAGCAGGCCTCTTCTCTGCGTCCTGTGCTGGGAGGCAGAGGCGGAGCGGGATGCGGGGAAGCGCCCGTGGACTTCCAGGCGGGGCGAGCAGTGCCTCTTCTGGCCGATGGACTTGTTTCTAAGCTTGAGATGTGACGCCCCTCAGGGCCCATTTCTTAAGGCACGTTTAACAGCGTTTCTTGAATCTGTCTTGGTCGCTGATCTGAGGAATGTAACTGCGGCCGTGAGGAGCCTCCTTAGACCATCCAGTGCACCTGAGCGACCCACCCGCAAGGCGAAGGGTCTCTGCAGATAATGACCGATCGATCGATCGATACACTGAACTTTAGAGAAACCCTGGACATGCCTCCACGTCGTCTGGGAGCCACGGGAATCTGCCGAGTGTATTACAGGGCGTGGCTGACTGGAGTTTGTCCTTCCCACGCTCAAGGCCACTGCTCAGCGCTGCCGGGTGGGGAAGAGAGAACCAGAGAGGCCTCAGTGGCAAAGCAAGTGGGAGTCTTTGGGTGCTGCACCGAGAGACGGGCCCGGGAGAGGCCCCGGGGGCCTTGGGCGCAGCTCCACCGGTGGGTAGACCTGGGGAGAGCCCTCCTCCTCGGAGCGGCCGGAAAGGTGGACTTCAGCTTACGGGCCGGTTCTGACTGACCGGTGGCGCGGGGAAGGACTCAGAAGCTCTGTTTAACTCGGCGTGGCTTCTCTTTAAGTCTGCTGCGAACACAAAGGAAGGGGGCAGCGCATTTGATCTGGTCACTCGTCCTCCATAGGTCAGGCCGGGTTCCTGGTTTTTGGACTTCTTCAGTCCAAGCAGAGACTGAAAGGCTGCTCATGTCATGAAAGGCTGGTGTCCTCAGCCTTCCTCCTTTGCTGGAAGACCACCTGGTCTGAGCCATGTGTCCTCCAGGAGGCAGGGAACTAGCTGCTCCGAAGTCACCTCTGTGGAGACCAGGCGAGTGCCAGCGGTCTCCGTAAGCCTGGCCCCACCCACACCCAGGCAGCCTCTCCCCCAGATGGTGGTGTGCAGACTCGACAGGCCCCCAGTTTCAGAGCCGGGAGAAGGGTGAGACCCTCTGTCGGTGGCATCCTTCCGATGTCACCTCCAGGAGCCACTGGACAGGGGCTGCCCCCTGCCCCAGTGTATGACCTCTCTCTCGTGAGGCTGCTGGTAAGTGTCTCAGGGCCGAGTCAGCGGATGCAGGTCGAAGGGAAGCTCCCTCTACTATGGTCTCGGTTGACAGCCATGGTCAGGGTGCCTCAGTTGCACCCAGCTCCGTGGAGGTCTCTGTCCCCCTGAGCGCCCATCAGAGCCCCTGGGCGCCCATCAGAGGGCGGAGGGATGCAAGGTTAACTGCATCTGCTTGGAAGGGCGCAGGGCATGGGGTGTAGGGAGCCTGGGGACACAGGCCTGGACGTGGCAGCGTTGGTGGGAGGTTCTGCCCAGCCGGGGGGGGGGGGGTGGCGGGACAGGGTGTTCCAGGTGAGGGCAATGGCAAGGGCCTGGACTGGGCCTGCTTAGATCCAGGGGCTGGAGAGCCCCTTCATCTAGCCACAGCATGTCTTCTACCCTGCGTGGGGGGTGGGGAGAGGTACGGAGAAGGCTTTGGAGTGGGATTGTAGGGATGGGGCAGGGTCAGAGGTAGAGAGAACCATCTGGAGGGTGTGGGGCTTGGGCTCAGGGGAGGGTCCTTACAGAGAGTGGTATGAGAGGCTGCTGCTGAGGCCCCTCCCCTTCCCCCCTTCCTGCCCTTGCCTCCCTTTTCCTCCCCAGACCCTCATATACTTCCCCTTCCTACCCGCCCCCTTACTTACCTTTTCTGCCCTCTTCCCTTCCCCTCGGGTACTGGACAGGACACATCTGAGGCCCTGGAGGCCCTGGAGGCCCTGTGTCTGTGGACCGCGCTGGCCTCCCTCCCCCTGGCACCCCCTGAGGGGCGGGTGCTCCCTCAGGGGGGCCCTGGATCTAGGTGCTGGCGGGGGAGGGCAGGGGGGGTTGTGCCTGATGGACTTGCCTGAAGTGAAGCAGACGGTGTGCTAGGCTCCCTGGAGGTGGCTGAAGAACACGACCTTCCTCCGGGCCTTTCTCTGGGGGAAAGGAAGTCTTTGGACGTTTGTAGCAACTGAGCAAATCTTGTCACTTTGATAAGCAGAGTTCTGTTTCGCTCCTTGTGTGGAGAAAGCCCCACACTTCCTCTGATTGTCTCAGTTTATTGAATTTCAGTGTGTGAGACATGATAACCTCATTCCCGGGCAGCGCGGGGAGGAAGCGGCAGCTGGCCTGGCTTCCAGGGCAGGGCTCGGGGATCAGGCCGCGGTTATTCTGGGAAGTTATTTCGATCCACTGGGCCCCGTCAGCTCGGGTTTCTGGGTGCAGCCTCAGGGCTGGGGCCTGGAAAGATGAGGCATTTAATTACAATAACAGACTCATGGAGGCGGGCACTGGGGCCACATGGGCCAGGAAACTTGTCTCTCCGAGGTGCCCTGGGTCCTGGGACATGGTGGGAGAAGAGGAGGCTGGAGAGAGGCTGCTGGTGGCTTCCCAGAGGCCAGACCTCCGCCCGCAGCCCTCACGGGGCGGAGTGACTCACGGGAGTGACTCAGGAGATCAATGGGTGGCAGAGTGGGGGAGGCAACTTTTGGCTCAATGGAAGGAAGAATGTTCTCGAAATTAAAACTGTTTACAAACTGGAAACTGCTACCCTGGGAGAAAGAACCTTCTGACACCGTAGGGGGCTCACACCCTGTGTGTCAGGTGCCCGCCACTCAGGCCCCTCCTTGTGGAATTTTAATTTTTAAACTTAAGTAAGTTCTTATTTACTATAGATGTTGTATTTCTTGATAAGGCTGCAGCAAAAAGTGTTACAACCCTTGGGCCTTGGCACTCTACTGTCCCCCAGTTCCAGAGTCTAGAAGTTCAAGATGAAGGTGTTGCAAGGGCAACACTGGCTCCTGCTGGGGGCGGCAGGGGGGGATCCGTTCTGTACCCCCACCCCCAGCTTCTGGTGCACCCCAGTCACTGCCTTCCTTGTCACATGGCATTCTCCTGTGTGTGTGTGTGTGTGTGTGTGTGTCCAGATGTCCCCTCTTAGAGGAGCCGGTGACACTGGCCTGGGGCCCACCCTGCCCCGGGATGAGCTCACCCTGACTGACTGACGTGGGCAGTGACCTAGTTCCCTATATGGCCACGTCCTCAGTCCCTGAGGGTTAGGACTTTGATTCTGAATTTTGGGGGGGACACAGTGTGACCCCTAGTAGATGGGGTACATACGCATTGCAGCAATTTAGAAAATGGAGACAAGCACAAGAGAAAGAAGGAGCTGTGACATTGCTATGTGACCCAAGGTCACCGCTGCAAATCTCTTCCAGCATATCCTGAACGAAACCTTAGAAAGAGGAAAACTGTACGAACTGTTTCCTACTTGCTTAATTCGACGAACCTTTCTATTTCACGGAATTTCTTCTCGCCACATACTTCGTCTCCGTCAAACTGATGTTCTTTACCGGAGGTTTGCCCACACCAATAACCAGTCCACAGCTGTCCATTTTAACTCAGCATGTGCCTTGGTTCTAAGCCATTGCTGTCCCTTTACGACCTTGACTTATCAAGGTCTATGGCAGGCATGATACCCCTTGTTGCTTCTTGGTGAGGTCATTAGCCCTGTTCCCTGTGCTGCCTGGAAATGGGGACCACTTGTGTTTGCCACCCCACGGGCTGCTGTTAAATGGTTTGGGGTGGAAAGCAGGCAGGCCCTTCCGAGTGCCCGGTGTCAGAAGACCGGAGGCACGTGGTTGACCCTGGCCTTGTGGGGTGTGGACCAAGTGGCACCTGCTGACCTTTAATGCTCTGTGCAACACTGAGGGTTTTAAATCTTGAGAGTTTCTGGTAGCTGAGTCGGGACTTGTCCTTTCTGGTGGCCGTTGTCGCCGGGCAAGCAGTGTGTCAGGGTCTGCTGAGCCCCCCTCACTGCGGCCCTTTGGGGATCACATGGATCCTGGGACTCCGGGTTCTGAGTAGCCCTGTCCTCAATCTCGGCACTGCGTCCACTGACATGGCGTGGCGAGGCGTGGCAGGGCACCCAGGCCGTGCGGGGCTGTGAGGACGAGGGGCATGGGCGGACTGGTCTTCCCCACAGACCACTTCCAGGAGGGACCTCAGCTCTTTCTCCCCAACTTTCTAAGTTGTTTTCTTTAGAGGAACAATATACAGTGAAATTCACAAATTTTATGTGTCTTTGGAGATTTTTTTGACAAATGCACACACCTGTACAACCCACATCTCTGCCCAGAGACACCGGTAAAGTCCCCTCGCGCCCCCTGCCCAGTCGCCCACCCTCCAAGAGGAAACCGCCCGTGGGGGCGCAGGGCTCCGGCCCCCGCCCCCACCTTCCCCGAGGAGGGGTGCGCAGTGTGTGAACACGTGCCGCTGGGTTATCCCCGCAGCTCTGCTGATGGGCACCTGGGAGAACAGGGCTCCTGGGCCCAGGCTTTCACTTGTCTCGAGGGAACGTCCAGGAGGGAACTCCGAGGCTTGTGGCTGAAGCCGTGGCAGCATCTCCCCGCCCCCACAACCAGACCAGCCATGTACCCCAGTTCTGGTACTGCCAGCCTTTTTAGTTTCATCACTCTGGTGGGTGCGTCATGGGGATTCGGTGTGGCTCTTCTTGACCGATGACAAAAGCACACTTAGTTGCCACTAATCGGCCATTTGCATATGTTCCTTGAGACTATAACTTTTAAAAATTAATTTGTGTTGCTCTCCTTAATAACTGGTGTTGAACTTGCTCAGACAGACATGCCACACAGGAACTGAATTTCTTGTGCCTCCTTCAGCGAAGATTACCAGACACCTCGGGGTAGGATGTGCTTTCTGAGACGCAGCGAAGCCGCGCGTTTTCACCCTGTTGTTAGGGGCTGCAGGTCGGTGGGCCAGGAGCTGTGCTGTGTGTGTGGCGTCCCCGCAGAGGGTCCTGATGCTCAGGGCGGGCAGGGGTGGAGGTGGGGTGGGGGCGGACGAGCCGGCTGGGCCCTATGGCTCACCCCCGCGTGGGAGGAGGGAGGCAGGCCTCTGGGAGGGCATGCTGGGCACTGCTTCCAGGTAGAGCGAGTCTCGTTCTCCAGACCCAGAGGGGCCTGTGTGCACCCCCGGGCAGGCTGTCCTTGGGCTGGCCCAGATGGCCTGGAAGAGGGCACAGGCGAGCCCCGCCCATCACACCCTCCTTCTCTGGGTGCTTGGACTCACTCCCCCTCCTGTGCCCCCTTCACCTGTGGTGACTAATCATTGCACTGTGGCCTTGGAGCCCCAAAGGAAGGTCCCTGGGAGCCCTGAGAAGGGGCCTCAGGGACAGACACAAGGGACAAGGGGAGGAAAACAAGCTGGACGTGGCAGGGTGGGCAGCCCCAACCCTACGCTGCTCCTCCTGCCCCCGAGTCCCGTGCTCCTTGGGGGCTGTGAGGCAAGGGAGCCCCATGACCCTCCACCCCCTGGAGAGTCCGCATTTCCTCGGAGTTTGGCTTCGAGACCCACCTGGCGAAAACCAGGGCACAGTGGATGAGTGGACATCACGAAAACATGCGTGTACAATGCAAAGGGGTTGTGGCGACAGGTCCTTGTCCTACATGGTGGGGACCTGCGGTTTAGAAATATGCCCCTCTTCCGGGTTCTCATGTGTGACAGGATCAAATTATTGTCCTTATTCCTTTAGGATCTGGTGCCCTCAGCTCACCTGCCCTGGGCCTGAACCTGTCCCCTGTCTTTGGATTTCTGAGAGAAAAGGAGCTGGAAGACTCAGAGACAAGGAGGAGGAGGAAGGAGGGCCCCGGGGGTGACGGACCACAGCCTTGGGGTCTGCTCACTGGCCACATGGGATCCGGGGGGGAGGAGGAGGAGGGCCGTGGAAACAGAGTGAGGCTCCAGCGAGCACAAAGCGGCCTCTGTGTGTGACCGCCATGGCAAGTGTCCTCCCCATGGAGAGGACCATGAGAAAGCATGTGATCCCTGGCCCTTTTTGGCCTGGAGGAAGCAGCCATTGGCACCAGGGCCCGGGGCCCAGGAGGGCCCAGGGCTGGCGCAGGAAGCTCCGGGCTTCACCCTCCCTGGGGTGGCGGGTTCCCAGGCCCTGGCACAGCCTTGGACCAAGTCCCACTCCCTCCCTGGAAAAAGCTTCGGCCCCATGGGGGCGGCAGGGACTGCAGCATCTGTGGGGACAGGCTCCCTCCCCTGCAGCGTGGCCCAGACTGCTGCGGCTTTATTTTACCCCCTTCCAAGGCCCCCGGAGGAATGTGCTACGTGGTCACAAGCCCATTGTCTCTGATTAGGACCCCGGAGTCTGATACTCGGGAGGAACGTGAGCCGGGTATGGATCTCCACGTCTGGAGACCGTGAGCCGGCCCTCACGCCTCACTGTGCAGAAAGGAACATTGAGGCCCGGAGCACGGCAGCCCCACGGCGGCAGAGCGCAGTCTGGAATCGGCGTCCTGAGCTCCAGCTCTGGCCAGACCCTGTGTGGCCAGAGGGGGAAGGTCACGGGGATGGGAAGTTCCTGAACCGGTTTGGGGCACCGACCCAGACTGAACCCCATGAGGGCCCTCCTGTTAGACCAGCGGCCGGCTGGGCACAGGGACGGGGAGCGGCGGCCCCGGCGGGCTGTCCTCCAGGGGGGCTGCTCTCCACTGTGTCCCCAGAGTCTGGGAGGGTTTGGCGTCACCACAAGCGCTCAGCAAGTGGGAGGGTGAGGAGGGACTTCCAAGGGTCTGTGGCCCGATGTCCTGCTCGGCGCTGAAGCCCCTGCTGGACAGTCTGTGACGGTCACGGCCCTTTCCTGAAGCTTCCAGACCTGAAGGCAAGTCTGTAGCTCCTGGCTTAAATATGCTGGGGCCATGGTGCCCCCCAAACCTCCAGCTCCAGGGGCT
This sequence comes from Sturnira hondurensis, assembly GCF_014824575.4. Classification (NCBI taxonomy): domain Eukaryota; kingdom Metazoa; phylum Chordata; class Mammalia; order Chiroptera; family Phyllostomidae; genus Sturnira; species Sturnira hondurensis. The sequence continues at coordinate 8,658,824 of NW_028072798.1, read as the reverse complement.
TCGGGAGTTTCTGTTGTCTGGGGCCAGCGAGCCTGACCAGTCTAACCAGTGTGGCTTCTTCAGACAGAGGAAGCGTCTGTGTGGCCAGAGAGACATGGGGATCCCTGGGCACTGGGCCCTCTGGGGTCCCCGTTACCAACTGGGTGACTCTGCCCCTACAGGTTTTCTTCTCTGGGTGCTGACTTCCCCAGCACCCCTGCTACCAGGTGGCCCTGACTGTCAGCAGTGACTTTGACCAAGTGCGTGGTGCTCAGTGACTCTAGGCCTCGAGTCCTGGTCCCTTCATGTCCTTGATGTCATTTCTGCCTCCTCTGGGCCTGCTCTGGGGCAGGGGCACTGTGAGTGGCAGGGGGCACAGCCTCAGCCAGAGAGGTCAGACTTCACACCCAGCCTGGCTTGCGGGGGACGGGGCAGCGCTGCTGTGGCCCGTCCGCAAGGCGACAGTTCTGGGGTCCACACAGGCATGGCTCCGTGAACCCCCTGCCTCCTTCCCCACCCGAAGGTGCAGGTCAGCGGGGGGTGGTCTCACACCTGCACCCTCCACCTGTTTCTGCAGGAGGGGCGTCCCATGTCCCAGCCTGAGTCTCCTCCTCAGCCCCAAGGACCCCAGAGGGAAGAAGGGGACGAATTGTGTGGCTCAGAAGGGAAAATGGCAACTCTCGTAAGATGCTGGAAATGTGCAATTAAACCTCGTCACTGCTTACTCCTGGCTCCCTCCCACCCTGCTTCACGTCTGCCGTGCGTGCGTGGGCGGTTAAAATGTGTTTGTCTAGCCACTGGCCAGGGAGCAGGTTTTAGAGACCAGGAGGGACTGGACGCTCCCTGAGAAGTGTGACGTGAGGACGTGGGAGATGCAGAGACTCGGCGGGGACAGGGACGTGCCGTGTCTGCGAGTGAAGGGCGGCCGCCCATCTTTGTGGGGTGGGCTGAGCTGAGCGGACCTTTTCACTAATAAACCGCTGAGGAAACAGTTTCATGAAACGGGGTCTGTATTCACCGCGTCTGAAAATAAACACTTGCAGGTGTTCTGTAGTAACACCAGAAATCGATTCAGAGGTGCGAAGCTTGGGGGAAAAATGCAGTTTCACGCCTGGGTCTTTTTCAGCCACAAACAGACAGGCCTGTCCATGCACAGGCCAGTGCTGAGGCGTCCACATGACGTGGAAGGGGCGCCGTGCCCTGGAGCTCGGACCCTGTGCGTGCCATCCTGAGCTGACCCGCCGCAGGCTCCGAGATGAGTGTGTCTGGGATTTCCACATACAGGCTCATGTCCACATTATTCTGTATTTCCAACATATTTACAGCAAGACCTTCCAGATGCCTTCCATCGAAAGATCACATCTCAGGCACAGTTTTAAGTGATTTTTCACAACATACCTCCTGTCCTCCTCCTGATGCCTTCTGAAGTATTCTTTCCTCCTGTTTCCAGCGGGGAAACTGAGGCTCAGCAGATGCATTAACAGGGCCCAATGGGAGTGGAGTGGCCACTTCACCCTGGTCCTGACCTGGACCCCGGTCCCCACCTGTCCCCCACGGCCAGTGGTCACTCCTCCTTGGACCACGCATTATTTTTAAGACTAGAGTTAGATCTGTCTCTTTTCAGGCCAGTCTGGGACACCTGCACAGGCACAGCTGCCCGCTCTCTGCCCTGTGGGGGCCCCAGGGCATCACACAGAGCCCAGCACCTCGGTTGGCGTTCACGGCTCTGCCTGGAAAACTGGTGCAGCGTTTGATCCCAGCGACAGCAGCGCCCCAGCACAGAACCCCGCGGATTACCCTGCTGAGGCCCAGGATGCCACCCCCCGGGTGGGGCAGGCCTGGGGGCCCCTCTCGCTGCCAGAGGGGCAGGAGCACTGACTGCATTTTGATTGCTTTGGGGCTTCTGAGCTGCTTTCCAGAGAGAGGCTTCCTTCTGTCCGGACTCGGGCCCGACCTGAGATGCTGGGGTTCCACCTGTGGTCTGTGCCGCCTCATTTACGTCATGAGATGGGTGAGCGAGTCAGAGAAGACTCGGTGTATTTCCTCTCCGTAGAGCACTTTCATCCATTTTATTATTTGGGTCATTTTTGCTGGGCTCTGAATGAAGGCAAAAAAAATCACTCTCGCTGGGTGTCGTTCACCCCCTCAGTGAACAAAGAACCACCAAATGTACCAGCTATGGGGCCGAGATGGTCTCAGCTCAGAATGTGAGGCTGGTGGGCTCTTCTGAGCCGAACACCTTCCTTCACGCGGGAAGTTCCCCGGAGCACGGCGCAGACCCTGCTCAGACGCCTTCACCCCCGCCCCCCAGCCTGCTGAACGCAGTCCACTAAAGGTTATTAAACACTCACCTTTCCATCAATACAGTTCTTTATGGGGCATTTTTCTGGCTGCATTTTAATGTAATGTTTACTGCCCCAGATGTATGAGGGAGGAGACAAAAAGGCCATTTAACGCTCTGGTTCTAGAATATGCCTCCATTATAGGTTTGATTGAATCGAGGGCCACACAGCCTTGCTGAATGAGGACATAGTTGGGGCTGTGGGCAGCTGGCACTGGCCCGCGGGGACGCCGCCCCGGGGCCGTGGACAAACGAGGATTCAAGCCCCTGTCCGCGGGGAGAGCGAGGTGCTCCGTGTGCCTGGGCCCACAGCCCGGCACCCCGGGCGTCTGAGCAGTTCGCCGTGAAGACCCCTTTCTCCATTAATATTAACGGCTCGGTTTTTCGGTTTCACGCACGAAGGTGACAACCACACCCATGAGTTGGAAAGGCTCCTTTGAAACAATGAGACTTCTTGGCCTTTTTTTTTTTGTGGCGACACCTGCAGCAGAGCTGACAGGTTCTGACCATCGGCATTGTACTGACCAGTTTAAAGCATGTTTTCCTAAGGCACACCGACTCTGCGTTCTCTGGTTGGAGGACAGTTTATTCACCCTCCTGTGAGGGGGCTGAAACGCCCCTGTTATTCCCAAAGGCTACTTGAAGGGAATTTCCCTGAAGAGGCCTGTTGTTCAGCGGAAAATCGAGAGTGGCCGGGCTTGAAAGCAGGCCCCCTGGAGACCTCCACTCGGGGACCCCTGACTCTTTGCCTCACTGAGCCCCCTGAGGGGCTGAAATCCAGGGCAGAGACCCTGGTTTGGAACAGTGGTCCCTGGCACCTCAGAATGCCTTGGGTGGCTTGTCCAGACATAGGGCCTGCGCCCTCTGGGGTTTCTGGTTCAGCAGGTCCAAGCAGGGCCTCCAAGCTCCCAGGGGACGTGATGCTTGGGCCCTTCTGGGATCCTGAGCCGGGGGCTCCTTCTGTTTAGCCTCCTTGAGAACGTGGATTTAATGCACCCCGGGGGCTGTCTGTGCCCAGAGTGCCCTGTGGGCACACCCACACGGATTTGCGCTTGGAAGGGAGCAGCACGCTGGCTGGAGCCTCACTGGCCTCATCGGTGCTGTCCTGGCCATTCCCCGGGAGGGACCCAGGGACTCATGGGTCACAGCTCACATGGAGGCCGTTTGTCTGTCTTTGAACAGCCAGATGGGCCTGTGTTTCCGGGAGCTTTGGAGGATGTTTAAAATACTTTCCTCGGACTTGGTTTAAACAGAATGATGGATGCCCCTCCCCATGACAGCAGAGCCTTCTTCCATCTCTCATGGTTGGAGCGCCTCCAGCAACTCTTACACCGGACCGGGGCTGGTTCTCCCTCGGACGGCAGAGTGGGGGACGCAGGGCGCCCGAGGAAGCCCCCCGGTCTCTAGGTTGGGTTGGGTGCAGGGTGTCCGTGCCGTCTCCTGTAAGGACGTGTTTGCTGGGTGCTGCCTGTACTGGGTGCGCCTCTCAGCACAGGGGACCTCGTGACCAGAGCAGCCCCCTGCCCTCACGCGGCCCGCGTTCTATAACTAAGAGGGAAAGATGCACTATCCTGTCAGATACTCACCCATGTCTTGAGGCAAGAAAGGCGCCATGAGGGATAGAGTAGGGGAGGCAGGAAGTGACATTGCATGGAGACCAGGGAGAAGCCAGCGGGGATGGTGAGTGCCAGGCTCTGAGGTGCCCAGGGGCCCTGTGCTCCTTGCGGGGCGGGGAGAATGTGGGAGGCAGGTCGGAGGTCACCAGGGCCGGTAACGTGGGCCAGGGTGAGATTTGGCATTCGCCCTCCGAGAGGACAAGGGGGGGATGGGAGAGTCTGGGACCAGGCGTTTGGTTTCATATATATGGTTCGACAATCCTTAGAGTCAGGGAAGTTCAGGTTCAGTTTGAGGAGCAGGGGTGTGTGGGCATCACTGGCAGCTGTGGGATGGAGGAGATGACCTAGGGCCCTGGTGGAGAAAGGAGGAGAGACTGCCACTTCAGACGTGGGGAAGAGGAGCCAGCGAAGGAGACCAGGAGGAGCGGGCACCCTGGCACCATGAGGCTCTCCCTTTACTAGAAGTTGTCCCAGTCCCCGCTGAGGCCTTGTCACTAAGGGCGTGCACAGTGCCCTCCCTCTTCCCCTCTTAATGCATGAGCTGCTATTCCTGGTAGGTGACCCCCGGCGCACGTTCTAATGAAGGAGTGCTAACCCAGCGAAGCACCGTGTGCACTGTGCTCTTGCGGAGCAGAGGCCGCCTGGCTTCCCACAGATTGATTCCTCAGGCCAGCGAGGGGATGTTTCTCAACGCTTTCTAAATAGAAAAGTAACTCGAGTAATAAATTTTCAGACATATCGAGCCCAGGAAGAGAACAAAAGCTGTCTCCCAGATTCAAACTTACAGAAATTGGGCAAAGCAAAAAATGGATAAGGAATCCAAGCAAAAATGGGGAAGGAACACTCAGAAGCATTCCCACTGGGGGAACCCAAAACCGACCCCCGACACAAAGCGATGTGAACGAAGCAGTGTGCGAAGAGCGCTCACCGCTCCTGCCTGTCTGCACCCTTTCCTGGAGACAGAGCAGCGTCCAGCCGCCAGTACCGTGTGTGACGGAGCGGTCGCCACCCGGTGGGACCCGAGTGGGATAAGGGGGTGTGAGAAACCATCCCGGACCCTTCCTTCCTGTGGAAGCCACGCCGCGCGATCTCGCGGACTCTGTCCCACGGGCGCTGCTTTCCACGCCCATGGCCTCTTCTGCACTCGCACTGGAGGGCGCACTGTCGCTAGTCCGGGCCCCTCAGAAAGCAAGTCTGCCCTGTGCTCTGGTTCTGTCCCGCGCGTTCACGCTCACACACGGAGACCAGGGAAGGGACAAAGAGCACTCGAGACAGAGAACCAGATTCAACATCCATGTGTATTTGCGGGTAGGAAAGTGCTCTTGACAAGGCCAAGCACACGAGTATGATCGTTCTCCCCACTGCAGAGCCGAGAGGACAATGAGACTCTCTTGTATTAAAACATCGTGATCACAAATGATTGGAGTAGACTGGGGTAGCGCCGCCCCTTTCGGAATGGCCTTTCCCTCCCAGAACACAGGTGGGCTTCGCCTCATCATCAGGGCAAGAGATGCACAAAGGACAGCCAGAAAGGTTAATCACCCCCGATATCTTATTTTAAAAGAAGTGAGCTTGGCTGACCTTAGGAATGCCCTTCTGTCTGGTATCCTGTGAGTTTCCACGCCCCGCCCCCCTTCCCTGCCCTGTGGGACTGGAGTCGGAAGGCGGGGCCCAAGGACTGCCCCCCATGGAGCGACCTCTGGCTCCCAGCTGGGCCGATCTACCAGCAGGCTGTACGGGTGTGGACAGTCTTCGGCCCCAAACATTCCAACCGTGGGTGGGGATTGTCCTGGTGTGGTGTGAACTTGGTCGTTTCCGTTTAGATCTGAGATTGTCCCCTTTTGGACAAACTTTGGTCAACTGGTGCATTTCTCAAAAAAGGGATCCTGTCGTGGAATTGAGGTTTGCTGACTCCATTGGAAATCTCCTCAGATATCCCCAGGTATATAACTTCACAACAGACCCCGTCTTTGAGCTTCTCGGCCCCTGCTTGCAAAGGGACAAACATCTCAAAGCAGCGGGAAGCAGCGCAGCTGCGGTGGGCATCGGAACGGACAGAAACCACGTGGGTCAGCGACCCTAGACCACCGTGCTCTGAGAGGGCCACAGCCCAGGCCGGAGCTTCTCCAAGATCCCGTTTAAGTAAACCTCAGAAGGCTTTGAGGATTTCTTTGTTTGTTTAAGAAATCTTCAGTTTAAAAATGCCATTCCCAAGCACGCCCCAGGCGCCCAGGGTTCTCCAACTTCTGGTTTCTGCCTCAAGTGTTGCTGGTGTCGCTGGCCCAGGAAAACTGCACTGTCCTCCCAATGGGATGGGAAGCGGAAGGTGCGAGCAGATGATGGAGTGGCCGCCGAGGGGACTTCCGAGGGCAGGTGGGCCTCTGCCAGGCCTGCTGTCTCTCTCGTCAGAGCCAAGACGAGCGCTTGCCCGGGGCCAGGCAGCGGGGACCTTAGCAGACCTGGTGAGATCCCTTCTGCTCCCAGTGCCAGGCTGGCCGCTTTTGCGGGGCCTCCCCACCAGCCCCCCACACACCCGTTCATCCCACCGGAGTCCTTTCCGCACATGTGTTTTTCCTGGGGTGCCACAGCAAACCCCCAAGGTAGACATTCCCGAGCCCAGTGAGGGCGTGGCGAGGGACTGTAGTTAGAGGGTCTCCACGACTTGCCCAAGATCACATGGCAGTTGCTCAGGGAACAGAGACTCTCACGCCAGCTCTGCCGGGTCCTCACACCCTGTGCTCCAGCCCTGTGCCCCTCCCTGCGTGGGTCACGTGGTCCTGGCAGCGACCCCAGGGGCCAGGGACTGTCACCGGGAAGGAACCCGAGTTTAAGTGACTTGCTCTGGGCTCCGAAACTCCTGAGCCGCAGGCTCAAAGTCCCACCCAGATAACCAACACCTGGGAGGTGGCTTCAGGCCAACACAACCCACTCACACCAGACTGGAAGCCCCTGCCTGCCACTGGGGCTGGCTGTTTCCGCTTTTCCTCCCCGAGTTTCCTTCCATCCCTCTGAAGGGGGGGTTGGATGGAAAAACAGAGCAGGGGGACAGCCATTCTCATTCCGATCGGACATCGCGTGGGAGAACATGACGGACCTGGGTAGAGAAGGCACACAAAGCAGGCCACTCGTGCTTCCCCGAGCGAAGCGCGTGCGTCTTTAAAAGGCCGCCAGAAAACATGGCGCTGCCTGTGCAGTCACTTGGGTTTTCTGCACAGTCATCGCTCGTGAACAAAGACCTCAGCGTCGCCTTGGGGGAAGCACCGTGCCGCCTGGAGATTGGCCGGGGCGGGAAGGACTGGTCGCCGACGTGCTGTTCGTCTCTGAGTCGGAGGGCCGGCAGGTATGCGGAACTGCGCCGGGTGCCTCCCCCAGCTCACCTGTGGCCCATTCCTGCCGGCCGGCGTCATCTCTGGAGGCTCACAGAGGTTAAATAGCTGGCCCGAGGCAGCAAAGCCAAGAGCCGAAGAGCTGGGAAATGAACGGGGTGTTTCAGCTCCAAACCAAAGTCAGGGCCCTGGGCTAAGTGTCGAGGGAGTGGTCTCACTCCTGCCCTGGGCAGTTCCTGCTAGCGAGATCCAGAGCGAGAGGCCCGGCCTGCTTCTCTGAGTCCTAACTGAGCCGAGTGGGAGATTCCAGTAGGAACTTCCAAGAGTGCCCACAAGCCACCATCTTCCCAGTCGTACCATGGACACTGGTGTCCCTTTGCACACACCGCCAGTGCCAAGACAAGAGCTTCTTGGCGCAAGCGAACGTTGCAGTTTAGAGGAAAACCTGCCGTAGCCCGCTGACGCTCGCTCCCAGCTATGTCTTCTCACAGCATTGGATGTGAAAGCCAATTTGTCTGACCCTGTCCTGTGTCTCCACTCACCCTGAGAAGTGCCTGCAGAAATCACATGGCGGCAGCTGCTGGGAGGCTGCTAGGCTATCCCCGCTGCGCCGAGTGTCGAGGAAGATGACTAATGAGCCAGTCTGCGAACTCGGTGTTTGCCTTCGGAAACTGGTGTCTGAAACAATGGGTGACAATAATCTCTAGGCCGATGCTCAGTGCGTGGTGTTGGCATTTTGCTTCTTCACCCCCGTGCAGAAATGGCGCTTTGCTGCGGAATGAGCCATTTGGGCCGCGCGTCTCCGCGGCATTCCTTCGGGTCTGGGGGCCAGCGTCCCATCCCCGTGCAGCGGCCCAGGCCACGTTTCAGAGGCCCCGCGCTCACCGCTCACCGCCTGGCCAGCCTGCAGGGCCACTGCTGGGCCAGGGGCCTCGGAGTCGGTCCTCTTTCCAGGCGCCTTTGTTCTTCCTCAGTCGAATGAAAAAGTGTGTGTGGTTTTTTTGTGTCGAATTTTTTATTATTTGGGCCTCAATAAAAATTCCACACTCCCACCATCAGACCTGCAGAGAGTTGCCATCCGACTCATGGGGGGGAGGCCAAGGGCAGGAGGACCACGGCCAAGGGGAAGAGTTGGACTCACTTCCGGGGTCCTCATTAAGATTAAGTGATTACACGCCATTTCCAAAAATGATTAAACGTCCTAAACATTCTGTCACCAGCACACCAGGTCCCGACGTGACAGGCCAGCATGGGTGGGACGAGCCTTCAAACAAGCACCCCTGAAAACTGTGCTCTCCACCTTACCTTTCCCACATAACCCTGCCCCCCACTCTCCCCCAGTCTCCTCTGCCCTGCCCCTCCCACCGATAATCCGGGAGCTCCCTCCCACAAGCCCACAGCACTACGGGTGGGAAACGTTAGTTTTGATCTCAGCTGAGCCTCAGAGTGGCCTGCACGACTGTCCCCCTGTGACTGGGGTGCAGACTCTCGGTTTCATCGGGTGTCGGGCCCACTGCTGTGCCCGGCTGCCCAGAGGTGCTGCGGAGCCCTTGCTGGTCTCCCACCACAAACACCTGCCCAGCGGCCAGCGTCGCCACTCCCTCCCAGTCTCTGATGTCACCCTCTGGGCAGGCAGACACAGCTCGGCCGCTGCTAAGCCGCGTACGAAAATTGTAGTTTATTGTCTATACAACTGACGGCTGAATTCGGCCTCCTATTCTGTCCGAGCTGCATAAAGGGCCAGTTCTTCTCTCAGAACAAACGAGCACAGTACGCTATTGTGATCTGAGAAACAGACACTATTTATGTATCGGGAAGCCTTGCTGTCGACGGGGCGGGCGTTCCGATGGCCCGAGAGCCCCGGCTGCAGCAGCTGGAGGAGGCGAGGAGGATGCACTGCGGCCCGTGGCACGCACAGGTGGCTGGGACACGGAGGGGCTCCTGGCCCTGCGGCCCCCGCCGTCAGTTCAGCAAGCAGGACTCGTAGGTGGGGACCATGTACTTGATGTTGATGAAGGCGTCTTCGCCTCCGTAGCGCTCCAGGGTCCCCAGCGTCTCCTGGATCAGGTCGCCCACGTTCTCCCTCTTCTGCTGGCTGTACTCGATGCCATCTCCGGAGTTCACTGGTTCAGGCAAAGACACAAAGAGGCCCGTTACTGCTCTGCCGCGCCCCAGAAAGTCCTGCACCTCAGTCTAGGCGTCCCCTCTGCGTGTTTGTTAGGGGATGTGGGTTTTTACGTGATCCTTCAGGGATTCAGGGGTCGTGACAAATGTACAAAAGCACCAAGTCTCAGACTGGGGCTGAAGAAAACTCACCTGAACCAAAGAAACAATAGACTAAACCACAGGTGCAAACACAGGGCCCATGGCCGGAACCCGGCCCTCCGCCTCGTTTTATTCGGCCCGGCACCTGGTTTCCACCCAGCAGCAGCGCCCAACTCTTGCCTAACTGTTAAGGAGCAGTTCCATGTACACAGCCCTAAATTACATGCAGCCCTTTGAAGACGACCTCGAGGCTGCTGTGGCCCCCGGTGACAATGAGTCTAATGCTCCTGGACTAACACAAAGTGAAGTCTTTGTGGCCACGGCCCAGATCTGACACCGACGAGGCTGCTGTCTTGGGCCGTGAGTTCTTCGGAAGCCCAGCCGGGCACCTTTGGAAGGAGCGTTCTGGCCTCAGATCGGGGTGGGGGCCCCCGTGACTTAAACAGATGTGCTTTGGCATGAGAGGCTGTGCCATCCCGTGACTTTGTTGCTTTTGTACATACTTGTAGCTCTTTCCCCGCAACAGCCACTCACCCAAGCGCTCATTCTCTGGGGTTGGTCCCATCCCTGTGGACACAGGGCTGGGGGTTGGGGGGCTAGGAGGGCCAGTCTTAGTGATAGTTTCACTGGGTTTACTGGTGGTTTCAGAGTCTCTCTAAGTCCAGGCAGGTGGGCAGCCCCGGTAGGTCACCTGGAGCACCCAAAGAAGGCTCCGCCCCATAGGGCCTTGAAGTGCCCACCCCAGCTACCTCGGGCCTGGCCAGGCAGGAGTCCCAGGGCTGGCCTCTGGTGGCCCTGGGAACCCGAGTCAGACGCCCCCCCCCACCCCGAGTCCAGGGAGACATCTGGAGGAATCACCTAAGTCCACAGGCATCACACAAACATGGGAGACCTTTGCTTTAACCCAGAGGAGAAAAACGTCCTGGTTTTCCCTCTAGTAACAGGCATTATGTGTTGTACATCATTCATCAGTTTCCAAGGACGTCAGTGACATTTACCCTCCCAGTGAGTGACCTGTTACCCTGCCTCTGCTGACAGGCCCCGTCTTATCTCTGAGGAGGGCGAGGGCCCTGCAGGGCGGGTGCAGAGGGCCCTCGGGGCAGGATGGGCCCTCCGGGGACAGGCCAAGAGGGGCATGTGGCCTTGAGAGTGTGCGTTCTACTAGATAAAGCATTTGTTTTATTCATATTCCAAACTCGGCTCCAGACGCTTCTCTTGCTCGGATGTGAAAATAAACGGAGGAAAACTATGGGATTTCAGGCCGTTTACCCTAGTGTTTTTTTTTTTTTTAGTTTGGACATTTTAAAAAGATTGAGTAATAGTCCAGGCTGGAAATAAAAGTCACAACTACAACCCCACACAGCGAAGCTGAGTAGCTCTTTTGCTTGATCTTTTGCAGAAACTTATTACAGAAAGATCACTGTTTTCTACGGCAGCGAGGAAATGAGTGGGTCTCCCAGATAATTCCCCTGGCTGGGGGTGAAGGCAGGCAGACTTGGTGCCACTTTGCAGGAGGAGGAAGAGGTCATGAGTCGTACAGACACGGTGCCTACCTGTCTCCACAACCAGTGAGGTCCGCCCGCTCACAGAGCCACTGGAGTCGGGTGGGCTCTGCTCCCTCAGGGCAGACCCCTCTGCTGTCCCTGCGAAGTGGGGTGGGAATTACAGCTCGACTCACAGAGCGGCTGGGGACCTGAAATACTCGCATAGGACAGTGACATAGAGCAAACAAAAGAGGAAATACTTGACTGAAAGGCTTTGTGCCCGACTACTTTTGAGCCAAAGATAAGTTTTTTAAAAACAGAAGTGTCGAGAGTCCCTGCCCTGAGGGAGGGCAGCGTGGTACCATCCACGTGGGGGAACTTCCCAGCAGGTGGTCTTTGGATGGAATTAAGAAAGAAGAAGGCGCCTGTGTGCGTGTGGAAAGAAAGTCCAAAAGAGGGCAGGACAAAAGCAACCAAAGTGTCAGAAGAAGGGGCAGGAAGGACAGGGACAGATGTCATGTGCGATGAGGGAGACCGATCTTGGAGGACACGTCTGTTAGAAACAACTTCAGCGTCTCAGGATTCCAGTGGGAGGGGCTGATCTCTGAGATCCCCCACCCCTGGGTGACACTCCCTCCAGGTGGCTTAGGGGAAGGCGGCATGGCCCACTTGGGCACAGGACAGCCAAGCCCAGGGCAGCAGCGGGGAATGTAACTGGAGGTGGTGCTGGGTTGTGACGGGCTCGAACCGGTTCCTGATGGACAGAGAGACATGGATTAATCACTAATAAATGGTGCCTTTTGTTGGCATATTAGTCAAAAGGTCAAGAACTGAGGGGAGCATGGGACAGACATATTTTCCTGATGGAGGCAGAGGGGGGTGGCGAGTGCACACAAAGGCAGGCTCAGCCCACCCTGTTTTCCACCGCCTTCCAGAATACTGCAGGGACAAGGAGCGCTCTATTTCAATAATAACCTATTCTTACTTTTTAAAAAATATGTCACTGTAGGAGTGAACAAACTATGTAGCTTTTTGTCTTTCAACAGTGTATAAACCCAAATGATAAAAAGAACAGAACAGAATAGAAGTTGCTTATTCAAAAAATGAGTTGGAGTTGAAATATTTTGTGGTTGCAGAATATGTATCGCTCAGGCAGGAAAAAAAAAAAAAACCAACCCAACCCAGAGCAGGAACGCATTCCTTCCAGCGGCTGCTGGCTGTTAACGGTAGCACGAAGAGCTTAGTGGCAAACCCTGCGGCGAGGCTGGGGGGGGCGGGGGGGAGCCAGGTCCACAACGGCACAGGGTCCATGTCTGAGAACCTGAACTTGAGGGGACTCACGTGAGCTCGCCATTTTAAGTACGTGGAATGCTGTTGGAAATATGCTGGGAGAGAACACACGCTTAAAAATGGTTATTTACATTTGCCAACTCTGACGAGGAAGGTGACGTTTCGGTTTAGAAGGCTGGAAGTCTACTGTGTGTCCAATGGCTAAAAAGATACATTGATGCTGAAAAAGAGACGTTTTACTTACAACCGAACCAGTAGGACTGCAAGGAAGGGTCCCGGGGCAAACACGGGGGGCAGAAGGGGTTTCGGCGCTTGCGTGCAGGAGGTGTGCAACTGCAGTTCGGATGGTGTTCCGGGTCAGGAATTGTTTTAAGGGCACGTTTTGTTATTCTGAATGTCGAAACTGTTCTTGATCATGCAGGCAATGCCTCTAACATTCGTGTGATCTTTTTCTCCCTAACCCTCCCGGAACTGCCCTAACCGAGAGGCTGTCACTTGCTAGATGCCGTTTGGATCTGAAGTGGAACGTGTTGGGACGTATCCACTGCCCCTTCTGGGGTTGGGCAGTGGTGTCCTCCTGGGCGTGAACTCAGCGCATGACTGGGAAGTGGCTGCCATTATACCTTGTCCCCACGGGCTGCCTTGGGGACAAAAACAAAAACAAAAAGAAAATACTAGCTTGGGCCCTGGCTGGTATAGCTCAGTGGATTGAGCACGGGCATTCGAACCAGAGGATCGAGGTTCGATTCCCAGTCAGGGCACATGCCTGGGTTGTGGGCCAGTTCCTAGCAGGGGACACATGAGAGGCAACCACACACTGGTGTTTCTCTCCCTCTCTCCTTCCCTTCTCCTCTAAAGATAAATAAATAAATAACTAGAAGAAAATACTAGCTTGGGAAGCTCTGTGCAACCCCACCTGCAACCCCACCTGAGTGAATCGGGAAGGAGAAGGGATGACAGCGAACAGTCGGTGTCTGTCCCCCCCGTACTGTGTATTAACTTTTGGGAGCCCCGATGGTACTCGCCATGCTCCGCAGCAATGCTCCCTGTCACCTCTTCACTGCACAACAGCACATTGAACAACTGGAAATTCACAAATACCGACAGTCCGCACTGCCTGCCGTCGCCGCGGTGGGGAGCCAGGCAGACCCAAGGCCAAATCACGGTCAGAAAACCAAGGCTTTGACCTCAGTTGCTGCTGAGGCCTCGTGGTTTGGCCACACCCTTACCGGCCCTATTGGTGTTTCTCTGAAAGGTTGTCAAATGTGACCACTCTGGACACATTGTATTTGAACGCGAACCCAGCCACACCCAGCTCCACGGAAGCTTTTCTCAGGACGAGAGCGTCCACTGACACAAAGCACCTGGCAGAGAGCAGAGACTGCACTGTCACTCCATGTCCCCAGGTGACAAATGTCTGGTGACCAGCTTGGGATGCAGCAAGACTCTGGTCCCACGGTGTGAACGTGCCCACTGGGACTGGACAGTCCCTGGGAACCAGCCCCTGGTGGGATTGTTGAAAATGCCAACAGAAGAAACCGCATTGTTTCCAGATCCAGGAGGCATCTTTGGTTTCCTCCAGTGCTGAGTTAAACAATTTCAAGAACTCGACAGACCAGCTGAAGGGTTACCTGTCGAGACCTGTAACCTTTGACGACATCGGCCACAGCCAAAGCTGCATTCTGGCCGGATGGGGCTCGCTGGTGCCGTCGCCCTGGGGAGACAGAATGAGCCCTGGGGGCCAGGGCTCAGGTCCCGGCAGGAATGTGCAGGCGGAACCTACTGTGAATATTATTGTTAGGCGGTGTTTCTTGGTGCCATTAAACCGCTGCAGACTTTCTGCTGGCTGACTGAACAAATTCCCCCTGTGGGCTTAGTGGGTTTAACAGCTGGAAGACGGAGAGGAGCCACACAGTAATTCCCTGTCTGCACTCACTGCTAGTTAAGCAGAGAAGTCAGTTTTAGCAGAATAAAGTAACACTTCCAAAAGAGATTTATCAGAAAGATGACTCACTTAAAAAGTGTCATTAAAAAGATAACTCATAATATTTATAAGCTTAGAAATGGTTGCTTTTGAGCTTTTTCTCTTTTTAATCGGAATACAGAAAGAGAGAAAAGAGAGACACAGATACATTTCTCTTTCAAGAGATTTTCGATTCAAGACCTACATTAAATTGTCAACATTTGTTTTGCCAGAAGTGCCTGTGTATTTGGAGTGAGCGTGAACTCAATTTACTTTATAGAAATAGTGTTATCTGTTTTGGAATAAAAAGGCTTTCTCCCATAAAGTTTGGAAAATTACAGTGGAAACCATTGTGAATTTTAGTCTGTTCCTTTCTGGAGATGAGGAAACAGAAGAGAAAGGGCAGATGGGAAGAAAATCAAGGACCGAATTCATTTTTCTGCACGGAGTTAGAGAAGGCGCCTTTTCGGGAGATGCACTGAGGTTGTGCATCCTAAACAAATGCTTCTTTCACTTCCCTTTTTTTCAGCTTTGCTCTGAGGGGACTGATTTTTTTGTTTTTCCTTAACCATATCATGTGTCATCCCCTTCAGAATTCCGGGTGTTCCTGCATTCAGTCTAAGCTTAGCCAACTCTCCCCAGGGTGACCTCATGTCCTCTCGTAAAGTGATGCTTTGCAACATACCTTTAAGTATGACTTACCACGGCTAGTTCCAAAGTCTTGATTCACGGCGGGGAGGTGTGACTCAAAGTCGTGATGGGCTTGCAACCAGAAGCTCACCACCCCCGCCTCTGGCTGGCATGCCAGAGGGGCCCACAGGCTTCCACACTTCGGTTCTTTTCAGTTCTTGTTGACGTTCATGGAATTCACATGGTTTCTTTTCTCTGAAGATAAAAGCTTTGAAGCAAGGCCTCGATTCCCGATTCCCGGCTGGGTGTCTCTCTCTTCCTCTCCTTCTGACGCAGGGTGACTGAGCTGCCTTGGTCTGAGAGCTCAAGGTAGGGCTGGTCTTCCGAATGGGGACCCTGATCACTTGTGAATTTAGAGACTTTATAGATCTTGGCCCGATTCTCAGTGAAATATTTACATTTTCCATTGGATAAACAGTGAGAATTCCTACACAGTGGCCATTATCTAGCTGCAAAGTAGATTTGTTTCTCTACGAAATGAACATGGTAACATTGGAGTGTATGAGCATAGTGGGAAAAATTGGACTTCAAGGCCAATTAACTTATAATATGATATTTCCATAACTTAGTAGCTTTGACTTACAAGGAGTTTAACTATGGACAGGTGACCTAGTTTCTCTGAATCTCAGTCCCCTCTACAAAGAAGGGACTAAATTTGGAGTGATTTCTGGCTGTTAGTTATCCTAACATCCCATTTTATAATATATCATAACTTTGAAACACACGTTGGAAATGATGGCTATTCAATAGATGTGGTATATCTCAATGAAAAAGATGACCGTAAAGCAATGGTATAATTCTTCAAAGTCAAACTTCGTAAGCATCAAATTCAGCTTTCAAAGCAAGTCCTAAGAAGACCCACGAGGAGCAATGTTTATCTGATTGATCCTACTTAAGAAAGAGAACATTGCCCCAAACTTGAAAGTATTTGTTGACACACTACCAGAAATTTCTCCATCCTGCTATTTCAATAAGTCTACGTAGATTTTGATGTCTCAGAGTAAAGACCAAATGTACAGGTTGATTTTTAAAACACACTCAGTTGAGAGCGATGTGGTCGAGATGCCCAGAAGGCTCATTAGGTTCCTCTCTGGTTGAAGACCTGTTTCACATGGAAGTTAGACAAAGGGAAATGGGTGGCTTGCCAGCTTACACTGCTACTGGATAATTACAATAACAGACACCACTGCCCGCAAGTAAATTAAAGCTGAGTTTAGGCTTGTGAAGTGAGGGTGCACTTGTCTTTTGGGGGGCCGATGTGGCTCGCTGGGCAGACCGAGGCTACGACGGAGCGCAGAGTCCTGGGCCCAGCTCGCGTCCTCAGTCTGCTCCTGGCTGGCTCATCTCCGGGCCGAGTAATAACAACAATACTGCTAGCCTAACGCCACTTAAACCCAAGTCTGGTGCTATGAGCTCCCTGCTGTTACTGGTTCCCCTGCACAAGGAGCAGGCTGAGGTGTGGAGAGGGGAGGCACCGGAGCAGGTGACCCAGGCAGCTAACGTGTGACAGAGAGGGTGATGGGAAGGTCTGTGCCCACCCAGGGAGCCGGCTGGGGGGGCAGAAACTTTGCCTTTGCACCTGGAGGGAGACCCTGCGCCCCGGTGAGAAGGGATATCACCAGGAGAGAGGGGCTGGGTGAGAAATGTGGGGAGGTGTCCCACTAGCCGCAGCCAGTGAGCTACCCTCACCTCGTTTTTATGATATAGACTGTTGGGCTACCTTCACGTCATTGTAAGTCCTTGAAATAATGCCATGCTTTGCATTGATGTATGCAGGAAGACAAAAATCCAGGTGACCAATCCCAGGCCTTGTTCACGGTGCCCTACGATACACCAGGGATATGGGGAAAGTCTGGGACCCTTCCTGCCCGCCATCCCTCCCGTCTCTGGGCATAAATGGCTTCTTTCTAGACCTCAAGGTATCAGTTTTACAGTGTTCAGGTGGGGAAATTACAGGAAGACGGTGAGACAGTAAAACGTAGAAACCTTGTAGGTATCTGAATGGTCTTTCTATGTCCTTAAAAAAAACCCCACCAAGTTCAAGCCACAGATGTGGGGGAAGTTTAGGAGTCCAAGTCCAAGCTCCCCTCCTCCACGAAGACTGGTGGGTCTCCGTGTCCCTCAGGAAACAGTGCCTTTGACTCCTGATGGTACCCGACAGACTCTGCCTCGTGCTGGGTGGGGCCTTCCCTTTCTTCAGATGGCTGCCGTGTGGAGCGCAGTAGGCTGTTTAATGAAGCCCCTTGGAGCCAGCCCCTCCTCCAGCCCACCCCGACGGCAGCTACCGCCTGCCGGGCCTCTCCGCCTCCAGGGCCTCCTCTTCCCAGGTCACCCTGCCTGTCTGTTTTCCCGAGCACGTTCCGTGCTCATGAATAACCAAGGCCTCCGTGGTGAAGGACGGGTGGAATCCCAACCCCCCTCACCTCTGCCCACTGTCACCAGCTCTGAGGCCGACCGTGCAGCTTGCACCTCGCCAGCAAGGCCTTCTCTTCTGCTCAGACTGGGTTCCTCACGAGCCCAGACACGGGCGACCTTCGTTCAGGCCTTCACGGGTCGGCCTAGGCAGGTCCATGCTCCCCTTTCTTCAGTGCTCCTTTCAGATTCGCTTCCTCTGCGAGGCTGACACCGTGCCCTCTTCCTTCCTCTGAATTCCTCGTTTACACGTCACTAGACTTCAGGGGATGTTTTCTGTTTACTTAGTTTTCCCTACATCTTATGAACTTTTGGAGGATAGATTCATGCTACAGATAAACCTTTTTTGGGGGGCCCTGGCTGGTGTAGCTCAGTGGATTGAGCACGGGCCTGAGAACCACACGTTTGTGGTTCAATTCCCAGTCAGAGCACATGCCTGGGTTGCAGGCCAGTTCCTGGCAGGGATCAGTTCCCAGCAGGGGATGCACAAGAAGCAACCATACATTGAGGTTTCTCTTCCTCTCTCTTTCCCTTCCCCTCTAAAGATAAATAAATAAAATATTTAAAAAACCACCTTTTTTATTGGCATCAAACGAAATGATTGTAAAAGGGATAAACCAATGAACAAATTACTACTTTGTGCATTTTCTGAAAAACATGATATAAGAAAATCCAGTTCTAAATACACTGTATGTTGAATGTGATGACCACAGCCGGCTCTGTTCTTATTCTTTATTTACTGGGTACAGACTCGTGGGTTCTTATCCACAGAAACAGGACGTTTGGGAGTCCGAAAGGTTCGATGAGGTGAGGTCAGGCATGTGTCTGTGGTCAGAGAGCCTCATCTTGTTTCCAGAGTCCCCCTTGGATAAAGTGGGGTTTACCTGGGTCACCCTCAAATTTGAGAGAAAAAAACCTTTCTTTTTCCAAAATGAAAAATCAGATGATCCCATTCACTGTATTAGCTGCCTTTGCTGTAAAATAAAGAAAACGCTGGACCTACTACAGTGTTTTCACTCAATCTCTAAGTTTTGTTTGGTAGAATTTCTTACCCAGCTACGAGGTGCTTTTCAGCAAACTCAGGGAACCGCCGAAGGGCGACTTCAGTTAGAAAGGAGGGACCGATCAGCGCTTTCAGGAGCGATGCAAACCCGCTGGGAAGGACTTCACTGCTCTGTGCCGGTGCCAACACCTCCTCCCAACGAGCCAGGGTGGCAGCTGGCAGCACCACCGTTTCCGTTTTCAGGCCTCGGTGATGATGCGGCCCATTTTCAGCTCTGATTTTTTTCTCTTATTGTATGTGACCGAGGCACAACAGTGAAAAAAGAAGGGTCAGATTTCTAACAAACGTCACTGGCAACCACAGCAAACTACGAGGAAGTGCACCGCTCACGTCACCTCTGTGAGGACTTTCACGGATGCCGTGACCTCAGGACCCAGAGCCCGTGCGGGTTCTGGGCGAACCCGTGCGGGTTCGGCTTGTTCTGTTGCAGACAGTGAGCGAGTCGGTCAGCTCGTGAAGGCGCTTCCAGTGAGAGAGCACGACACACAGTTCCCGCAGGGCAGGCTGTCCCCGATAACACTCGGGACGGGACGTGCCTCAGCTTGCCTACACTGCCCGCCCTTTGACAATTCTACAATGAATTCATAGGTGCAAAATTTGACCACATTTCCAAGCAATTAGCTGGGAATTTTACAGAGCAGGGATCTTTCTCATCAAATAAGCTCAGTTAATGCCCCTAGATACTGCATTTAGTGAACAAATCAAAGCCCTGGAAGAGTGACGGAGTCAGAGCCTTCGAGCCCTTGGCAAGTGTCTGGCTTTAAAACAACCCTGAGGTAGCTCCCGAAGTCCGGATTACCACTGTTCTCGGCTTCCACCTGGTGGGTCAGGGGTGGCAGGGGACAGCCACTCTGCCACCGAGCCAGCCACTCTGCCAGAGCACAACCTGGAAACACTCGAGCTTGCCAGACAGCATTTTTATAAACGTTCAGGGTTTTGCTAAAGTCCAGTTGAAGTTTTGACCACACGGTGGGTGGGGGAGGCGGGGGCGACAGGGACATAGATGTCTGAGTTGTGGGCAGAAAATGAAGATGTGGCCGTGTGATTTGCCACAGCAGCAAAATCAGGTTTGCACGAGAATTGAAACTAAAGCTTGTCGGAAATGCTGATAGGGGAAATATGCTGACTGTTGATACTTTTGAATAAAGGCTGTTTATTTGCCCGAGTTATGTTTTTATCTCCTAAAATTCTTTCATTTAGTGCACACAATTGCTTCCTCTGAATCAGGATTTTGAGGGGGTGAGCCCAGACCGAGGCTGCCTGGAAACAAAATGCTCGTAGCCCCGAGGGGCGGAGGGCTGTGGACGGCTGGTGCGGAAGGCTGACAGCTTCGTGGGCAGCCCTCCGGGCCCCTCAGCTGTTACTGAGTCTCTGATGGAACAGGTGTCATTGCACCCGCCTGTAAGGACAGGTGCAAGGATAAAATAAGAGAACGTATGTCATGTCTTTATGAATGCGATACGCTGCTGATAAAGGCTGGCAGCTGTGGCCCCCGCAGCCACTAGGATGTCAGTGTCCCAGATTCTTCCCACAGCGTCACACTCCTTGGGGGGAGGGGCAAGAAGCGCAGCCCCCAGGACACCGGGGAGTACGCTTTCTGCTTTCTTATTGAATGAAATGGACTCACTCTACAGCGGGGCTGTCAAACTCATTTTCACCGGGGGCCACATCAGCCTTGTGGTGGCCTTCGAAGGGCCGAAATAATTTTAGGACGGTGTGAATGCAACTGCTCCGTAACAGTCAAGGAGCTGAAATTGCGTGCGGCTGCAGGGTCTCCAGTATCTGAGAGGAGCAGGACCTGAGCCGATTTATCTCCAGGTCACACGGGAGAGCCGGTTCCTCCCCACCTGGGTTCACCCAGAGCACGGAGCCCCGGTCTTCGGGATGTTTACAGACTGGCTTCCCCACGCGAGGCCACAAGGGGCGAGGCAGCAAACCCACAGAGGAAATTGGGAACCAGGCTCCGGGTGAACTCAGGTGTAGTTGTCCAGTGTGTGTGATTTCAAGATCAGGCGTTTCCGGTGTTCTGGAAGCTGCAGTAAAGTGGAGGACAGTGCGGTACACGGGGACAGCATAGTACATGAGGACAGCATGGTGTACAAAGATGGCGTGGTACACGATGATGGCATGGTACACGGGGACAGCATGGCAGATGGGGACAGTGCGATACAGGAGGACGGCACGGTCGGTACACGGGGACAGTGCGGTACACGAGGATAGCATAGTATGGGAGGACAGCGTGGTACATCAGAGCAGGGTGGCACGCGGGGACAGCATGGTACTCGAGGGGCCTGCAGGCTGCAGGCAGGGCCGTACTGCACAAGCAGACCAACTTGGAACAGTATTCCAGAGGGAGCCGTCCTAGTGAGGCATGAAAACAGGCTGTGGCAGAGCGGGCTGGAGGGACTCCCTGCTGTCTCCTGAGGAATTGGGTCAGCGGACACCTGAGGGTTGGGAAGAAGCCGGCAGCCAGGGCGGGATGTGGGGCAGACAGCAGAGGCACAGAAAGACCGCGAGGTCAGCACAGGGTGGCATCGGAGGGCAGGACTCCGGCAAGGCCTGTTCACTCTTTCCAACATGGATATGCAAGACACTGAACAGTACTTTCTAACAGCTGCTTAACAGGTGGTGGGGCTGAAGGAGTGCACGGGGCTCCACCGGCCCCTCCAGGTCGGGGCGTGACATTCTCTCCTGGATTTTCAGGTGTGACGAACATTTTTGTGCGTTCAGTTTTTTTTTTTACTTCCTTGAAACAATTCTCACAAGTGAGCTTACAGCTTCAGAGAACACAAACGTTCTGAAGTTACTGATACACATACTGCCATATTGATTTTCAGAAAGGTTATGCAAATTCTTAATGTTACCAGCAACACATGAGCTTACTTGTTTTATCACAGCATGGAGTGTTACCTTTAAAGTTTTGTTTACAGATTTAGGACAGGTGAAATGTTACTTAAAGGTTATTTTAGTTAGCATTTTTTAGTGACTAAGAAGGAGTAACATTTTCCCATACTTATCGTTATTATTATTATTATTATTGCTGTGCCCTCCCCTTCATGAGAACAATTTGTTCTCATCTGTAGCCTATTTGTCTACTGGGTCGTTTTATAAGAGAAACAGTCTCATGACTCCTTGGGAAGCCAGGGAGCAGGCGGGTCTCTAGCGTGGGACCTGCCAGCCCTGGCTTCTCGCCGACCCACCCAGGAAGCGCTCTTCCAGACAGATCAGCCTGCAGAGTCGCTGTAACTTCAGCCGCTGCACCCTGGGGACCGAGAGAATCTCAGGGATTGTGTTAAGAAATGCAGAGGAAATCCGTAATCAATAAGTCACTTCGAGTCATTTAATTACCAGCTGCAGAAGGAAGAGCATTTACAGTGATTAGGTTTCTGAACAGCCTTCGGGACCTGCTTTCCCCGAGACTGCCTGCCCGCCAGCCCGCCAGCCCGCGACCAGGCATCACACCTCGGGGGATAGCGCTCAGTCACCTGCTGGCCATTCCTGGGCAAGACCTCCAGCACTGGTGGCTCCAGCCCTCACGCCAGTACAGAGAGCCTTAAATCAAGCTTTTGGGGGTTCCCCTCAAATTGGATTATTTGTGAGGCCACATACCAAGTCATTATTTCGGTTTGTGTGTGAAAAGTGTTAGTTTGTTCAGTGTAAAGATTCATGACACACCATACTTGACTTAACTGTGTGTTGGCATTTCTAGATTTTTGAATACATGGGGAGGCCCTGCCCCCCCCAAAATGAAAGTGGCCCGGGCCTCTTGAGTCCAGCCAGCCCAAGCGTGGGTGGGGTGGCAGGTGGCTAAGACAGGTCCTGGAAGGTAAACGTGGAGGATGCTGGCGGAGCTAAGGCCGAGCGCTGGTTAGCGCTTGTTCTCACGGAAGGTTAAAGACAAGTAGCAGTGGAGACTCACGGCTGCTATTTATCTCTAGGACAGGACCCTGCCGACAGCTGCAACTGGAGCCTCCTCGTGACACCCTGCCAGCGACCTTAGCCTTGACCTCCTTGCTGGAGCCGTGCTTCAGTGGGCGTACAGATAACACCCCCAGGCACAAGTAAGCACAGTTGTGTCCATTTTGTTTTGAAGTCAGATGATGAACTTGCCAGCCCTCTTTAGTTTGCAATAATAATAATAATAATAATAATAATAATAATAATTAAAAAAGTCTTTACATTTTCTTATTTCAACTTAACTAACAAAACAGACCTTTGGAGAAGAAAGTTGTGTATTACATTGAGAGCAGACTTTAAAAGAAAACAAACAGCTCTGGCTGGCATAGCTCAGTGCATCGAGTGCAGGCCTGTGAACCAAAAGGTCGCCAGTTCGATTCCCAGTCAGGGCACAGGCCTGGGTTGCAGGCCAGGTCCCCAGTAGCAGGTGTGCGAGAGGCAACCACACATTTATGTTTCTCCCCCTCATTTTCTCCCTTCCCTCCCCTTTCTAAAAATAAGTAAGTAACATCTTTAAAAAAATAAAACTAAAACAAAACAAATACTTCCAATTGGTACTGAGCTATGGCAAGGTCACACTGATAACAGACATGCCCTTCAATTAATTAAGTGGAATATAATTATTTGTATAGCTATTTCAGTGCACGTGACTTTTAATTCTGAATTAAAAGTCACGCATTTCTTTAATTTTTTTTCACTTTCTTTTACATAGCTACAGCCTGTTACAGATATGATGTTGTAAATTAAGATAAAGACAACTCTTCACAGAGATCAGTGTTGAGCATTTAGAGTTGTTTTCTCATGTTGAAAAGCCATGCACTTGCGACCATGGCTGTGAGAGACCTTGCAGGTGAGACCAGCAACTGTCCCGCCCCCGTTCTTCCCCTTCCTCAGGTCTGATGGGGTCTGTTGGGAAACGCTGATCGATACTGTCTCAAAATTACATAATTAGGACCCCCAAACATTCCCAACATGAAAAGCTGGGTGGTAAGTTATACTGCCCCAAATCCCAAACCCCTTCAGGTCCTATTCAGTCGCCGAAACGACCTGACTCCCATTTCAGTTTGTTCTACTGTTCCGCTTAAGGATCCTAATGGAGCATTGCTAATTTCAACCGTTCTGACTTCAGTGAATGTGAGTTTTATATGACTGCATCTAAATTTTAATTCTCACCATGTGTTAAGCACTGGATGTGTTGAGCATTTTTTAGACATTTAGCTTATTTAATTTTAATTGTCAACACCCTGTGAAGTCGGTGATGTCATTGCCTATGGTTTTACAGACAGGGGACAAGCGTCACAGAAAGGTTTTGGGTCTGACTTCCAAGCGTGAAATTTTAACCACCGTGTGCAAAATAACCAAATGTCTTTGTAGATATTGTGACCAAGAAATTCAGTTTTGACACATATGAAAACAAAATGAAATTAAAATGTCAAATTAAACAGACTTTTAACAACGGACAGATTATTCAACTAGATGAGAACTGCCGTCCTCCACGTACATGGCTGAGGAATTCTCTGTGAGACTAATGGGGCACAAACTATCATTCTGAACCGCCGTGCTTGGTACCAATGAAATGCGATGCTAGATGGGGTTGCCAGGAAATTGACTGTAAAATAAAAGGTTTGTCTCTGGCCCTTTAAAGTATTTTTTTCCTTTCCGGGTTTTCTCCGTGGGCCCCCTTTTTGCTGAGCTGCCCTTTTTCATTTGGGGAAACCCCAGGTCAAACGGGCACAGCGGCTTTTATTGACCCATTTTAACGGTGAATTTCGTTTTCAGAAATTTTCATTGCTTTTGCATGAAAATAACTTGTTTAAAGTCACCATTCTCACTACATCTAAGATTTTTTCCCTTTGTAATATGCTTTTTAAGCTGTTTTATAAAAGTGTGTCCGTAGGGGACACAAACAATATTACGGTGACATAATTTGTTTCACACCCATGCAATTTCATAGAAACATGAAGCAGCATTATCGCTGATTAACTTTCTTATACGAGATTAAGTTCCCATTAATATATTCTTAATGTTTTGTGAAAAATATTTTAATACAAGAAGTACAATTTCCTCATCTATTTTACTACAACTGCATTTTTTGTTTTAGGTCGTTTTCATGAAAATGTCTTGTTTCCTAGCCAAAAAAAAAAAAATTGTTTTCTTCTTAAAGAAATAATTGGGTCATATTCTGTAACTGCCATTGGAGGGATCAGACCAGGCATCACCCCGGGTTGGAGCCGGGAAGGAGGAAGTGCTGGACGGTGTTAATCCGAGACTTTGTGAGAACATATCAGAGTGTGCCCAATGCTGTTATTTCTTTTCAGAGTCATCACTTCTATCTTCATTAATGCTGAGAAAACCACGATTTTCCAGATTCTTATTTAATTTCCAAAAGTGATTAGTGCTTCGTCTGTAAACCTCACAACACCTAAATCCAAGTTCTTTGTATACCCAGACCCGACGTGCGTTCCAGGAAGCTGTCTGGAACACTCGCGTTAGCTTTCTCTGGTGGTCACTCGGACTGTCATTATGTCGTATCAGCTTCTCTGTCCCCGATTCCTCACGCGGAAGATGAGCATTTCGGTCACACATCTGTTTGACCTCATGGGCCACGCATATGGGCAAGAACGGAAATTGCCCAAAGCGGTGTTTCCATACTCCCCATGTAACCGTCAACTTCGTGGCAGTCTGCCCGAGAAGCCTGCGTGGTTGTGGTCAGGCTGTCACCCTGAGTCACCCCGCGGTGAGTGCGAGTGGCCTGGTTCTGCCGCACTCGGGTGGTCGCCCTTCGTAAAGCCCGTGTGATTGCCAGACTGGAGTCCAGTGCTGGCTGTGAGCCCCTCAATATTCCCCACCACACGGGGAACTTCAGTGCCCACACACTGGCTTGCCCTGGCACCTGCGTGCACATGCGCACCCACGCAAACGCGCCTACGTGTGGCCCTGAGATCATCAGCAGGGGGGTCTAAGCCGCTACCATTCTACCATTACAGCTGAAATCGATAGCTCATTGCCGATGGCTGTTCATAACCTACTGTAACCGGGTCTCCAAGGAACTGCAGGGTTCATAGGACTCCCCGGAGACTGTCCTTGCTGTCAAAGCCTTCATGTTAAGGGAAGCCACTCTCATTGTTGGAACATTTCACTGACCCGCTGAGAACATGGCTAATAAACATGAGCACTGGGTCTGACTTTGCGTGCAGTCTCTGTTTTTAGCTCTGAACGGGTCCTTGGAAGGACGTGCGTGGTGTACTTGTTTCGGTGGGCCTATCTCCCACAGAAGTGGGCTCAAAAGGAAGAGACAGAAATATTTGGCGGGGGGGGGGGGGCGCTTTGGGAGAAACAGACCTTTGAACTAATGTGGTTTAGGTCACTCGATGCTATTAAAGAATATTAAGGCAGCCCATTAGGGAGTAGGCGCGTCTCTGAGTTAGCACTGTAGTTCCCTAACCTTTACCTCTTCGCTCTGAACATACCAGGCTTTCCCTCAGTGAAAATTTTGTTCTCTGTAAGACATTAGACACGGGATGATGCTAACAAGAACCATCGATGTGCCACTTGTCACAATGTAAGAAGAATGACGCAGGCCCGTTCATCCTGCGTTCCACACCCCGTGAGTAGTCCAGGCTGGTCACCCCGTTCCCTCCTGTTGCCACCACCACACTCCGATCCACCCTTAGGGTCTGTCTCCAGAGTTGTCCTCCCCTGCAATAATAACCCCCCCACCTCCGTTTATGCCCCACGTCCACCTTCCACAACCACCTCATGAGGCCTCCACCAGCTCAGTGTGGGTCCCATTTCTCCACGGATGGAAACCTTTGGGGACTCACCGGGTCCTGTTAAATGCAGCTGAGCCTCCTTGGCCTGGCACTGAGCCCTTTTTAACGGGCTCGGGGCCAATCCTTATCTCCCAGTCCACTCCCACAGGGACACCAGGCTCCAGCCAAGTGACAATCGTCTCCAAACAAGAGTGGGGGACTCCCCACCTTGTCCTTTTCCCTTACGCCACCACTTCACGCTGGAACTGCTTCCCCAACTCTTCTTACTACAGTCTGTGAAGGTCATTTTTATCCATTTGTTCCTTCTGATCACATGGGTCAGAAGACATTTTTCATTCCTTTAATCATTTACATGGGGTGTTCGCCTCTCTTATAACCCCGGTCACCAAGTAACCCTTTTACAGGTAGAGTGAAATATCTCCCTCGCGTGAATTACGTCCCTTGAAGATGAGAACCATCGTTGGATCCTCCATGCTGTCCACCTTAACAGTGGGGGTTCGAGAAATGTTTGTTGGAAGGAGCAATGTGAGGTGGCAATGCTGCTGCAGGGCAGGCCGGGGCTGCCCTCCTGCTATGCCTCATAGTTGGATCCGTGGGACGCAGGGTCAAAGCCAGCGAGTAGAAGGGTCCTCTGGAGGCAGGGTGCAAATCTGGGAACCAAGACCCAGGGGGAAGTTGCTGCAGCTGAAGCCAAGGACATTAGCCCAGAGGGGAAGTCGGGGTTAGGATTTGCAAGACAAATCATTTGCTTAAGAATCCTGATGAGGAAAGGAGAGGACAGGCTGGAACAGGCAGGTCCGAGGTGGTGAGGAGACCCTAGGAATGCAGTCACCTCAGCGATATCCCACCCTCCTCCTGACCTTGGACTTCACATTAAGCTCATGCAGACCTGACTTCATTTAATTCCGCGTTTTATTTATAAGCGACTGTTGTGTGAAAGGCACCTTGCTGAGTGTACTTCCTTTGGGCCATGACGTGATAATCCTAACAATGCCAATATTTGCTGAGCATTCCTGTTGTCAGGTGCTGAACTGTTTTTAAATACATTATTTCACCTAATCTTTGTACCAGACCTCTGAGGCCGGTGTTATTACTAGTGTACTTGTTTAGAATTCAGGTGGCTGAGGGTTAGACTAACGGAGCGATTGGCCCAAGTTGGCACAACATGAGCCAGCAGCCAGGGTGCGGCTGGGGCTGGGTGGGGACAGGCCCTGGGCTCTCAGGCGTCTCCCACGTCCACGCCGCAATCTCCTTCCCATTGGCTCAGTGTGGGACTAGTCCACCATGTCTTCATGTGCCAAAGAAAGAGAGCGACAGCTTTGAGGCGTGAGTGCTGGGACACACTTTGGCCCCTCGGAGCGTGCTCTCCTACAGCATAGAGTGTGACCACAATGCAACCTCACTGAGACAGGCACTCAACGGCCGCTTGGTGTGTGCATATTAGGTGGATGTGGCTTCAGCGGAGTGAGGCCTGGCAACAATTTTTGGTTGTGGGGTGTCAATTTGTGGGGTGTGGGGTGTCAAAGGAAGATGAGGCAGCGCAGTAAAGGTAAAGGTGGAGAGCAACGGGCCACCTGTACCGAGCTTGGTGAGGACGTCGGTTGACTCTGTCAGTCTCTCTGTCCACTCTGGTCACGTGGACCATAGCAACCCCTTCGTGGGACAAGTACAGGGTTAGATGGGGTGTCAGTGTGTGTGCAGCACACGTGAGTGTCCACTCAATTGACACACTGTTGCCTGTAGCGGAATGACAGCGTGGGGTTCAGTGGGGTAACGTTAACCCATGAGATGCACGAATAAGTGTCTGCTCAGCTGACGGACACACAGTCACACACGCTGTGACGACATCTTGGTCAGGGACAGAACAAACAGACGACCATGGTTGTCACTGCCACCCAGTGATGTTGTAGCCGACACAGCCACATCAGCGCACCGCCTTCCTCCCATGTCTGCGGCGCAGCGGGCGGCCTCGCCCTGCGGTGCCAGTTGCTGGATGCACAACGTGCCCATGAACGGCCGTGGCTGTGCCCTCCGGCCCCTGCGAGCTGCTCTGTGCCAGCCGCACCACTCCTCTCTGGGAATGCAACCCGGCGCTGGAGGGCACGTGGCCGCATTATTGTCATCGTCGGCACTGAGGCTGGCGGTGACCTGGGTTGTTGAACAGAACGGCGTCGAGGGACTAGACTAATTACAAGGCTTTCTCAGTTTTCACTGGATTCTATTTCAAACACAACCTTAAGTTTTAAAAGAAATTAAAAACATATAAAAAGAAATACCGAGGAAGTCAGTGGAGAAATTAAGAGGTATTTACGAAAGAGAAACCTACGCAAGACTGACAAGTGAACTGTAACTAACGACGCTTACAGTCTGCAACGTCCTCGGCAAAGTGCTTTGGAAATAGAAGAGGGAACCGCATGAAGAAATTACACTTTTTCATTGATTTGGCCCTAAGGCCAAGTGAGAAAAGTGAGTCAATTACAACCAACAGAATTCAAGTTCAGGCAAGCCCCCCGGGCACAGAGGGTGGCCCGTGGGGCAGCACCCCGCCCCCGCTCGTGTGGGGCGGACACCTGCACAGAGAGTTCCAAACCTGTGGGCAGGAGCATGCTGTCCAGGGACAGTCCTCAGCCTCCATCTGCACCCCGCAGGCTAACACAGGACGGCCAGCACCTGGCTGACCTTGACCCCTGCCTCCCCCTCGCCTCCCTCATGGAGGACTGCTTGCCTTCCCAGTTCCAACTTGACTGGTCACGGTCGTTTGATCTATGCTACGGCAATGCACAGTTAATTGCCCTAATGAAGGGAAGCCGCTGAATAAGTCCCCCCAAAATAACACGGATTTCTCTTCCAAATGTATCTGATGACTTTTTGATACATATGTACCCACCAAATTGTAGCTATTTTAGGTAGTATATAAAACTCATGTATGTTCTCTGGGGATTGAGGGAAGGTCATTGGGGAAGGCCATTCAGAAGTGCTTGGTAGGACAGATGATTAGTTTTTTTGTGATACAAACTTCTGTGTATTATTTCTCTTAGCTAATCAAGAACTAATTTGATGGGCATATTTCAGGGGAAGTGTTACATAAAAATGATTCAGCACCATAAATCTGGCAACGTGGACATGTTAGTTTTGTTAGTTGCCACTCAAAGGTACAGCCAAATTCTCTTACACTCACTTTAGATTTCCGATGTGGAGTAATGCTCATAACCGTCGTCAGCTACGGACACTTGCTCTCCACTGTGCACCTTGTAACGATGGATCTGAGTCTCTCAACAATCCCGTGCAGTGGAGTCTATTCATCTCATTCGCCAGGCGGAGACATGGAGGCTGAGAAACCGTAAATGGTTAGTCCAAAGTCCTGGAGCCGACAGGGTCAGAGCCGCCCCTGGGCTCGGGCCTGCGGTGGCCTTCAGTGCCCTGCCGGTTCCAGAAGACCCGGCACAGAGCATGGGGGGGCAGGGGGCGGCTCTGTCACAGCTGGGTTTATGAATCTGAGACTGCAGCCCCCGTCCATAGGGGATGTGGGTGGCACCTGGCTTCAAACGCTGCAGCACCTGGAACGTCAGGCGCGTAAGACGAACTTGCAATCGAGGCAAGTGACCTGAAATTCTCAGGGAGGTCCTCCTCCTTCGCTAGCCATTGTCACAAGCTCAGTATCTCTTTTTTGAAAACCCACTCTGAAAGATGACAAAAGATAAATGTCATTTGAATAATGTCTAGATTCTGTGGGAGAAAAGAAAGAACCTGGAGGCCTAATCTCTGACAATCGTTTCCTTCCTTGGTAAGAAAACAACAAAGCAAAGAAACCGACTCCTACCACGGTGGGCTCTGTGCATCTTCAGTAACCACCGCCCATGCCCACGGTGGGGGACACGCCCACAGTGGGGGACACGCCACACGGGGCACTGAGAGGAAGCGTGCAGCTGAGTGGCCTCGTTCGCTTACTCCACTATGTGGGCAAATATCACACACACAACACAAGACGGCACGTGTCCTCGGTTCCAACAGTTCAAGTGTCCACGGAGCATCTGTATAAATAGTCAGGGCTTGGGGCGTCCATTTTGGGTGATTTTACAAGAGAAAGTCAGAATTTGAAAGAAAAGAGTAAGAGATGTAGGACTTTGAAGGGGTCCCCAGAGCTCATGCAGGTGCAACTCCAAACCTTCGAGGCTTTGTCTGGAAGGTCGTCGGGGACCCAGGCGCGTCCTTGCAGGGGCAGGCGGGGTGCCGACCTTGCACATGGCCGCTGCGGGGATGCAGCTGAAATGCTGCAGGTTGCAGCAGGGGTGGGGGCAGGCAGACCTGGCGGGGGGCTCTGCTGGCCGGCAGGGCCCCCTTTCCTTTCCCAGGCACCAGCGACCGGGTTTCTAAGATGTTGATTAGACTTTGTGAAACGAAGTGGAAGAGTGATCGGTCTCCTTTCTCCTGGCATGAACACCAAAGCAGAATGTGAACCCGGCCAGGGTCTCCCCATCAGGTTCTTCTCCTCAGGGGTCCCAGTCTGCAGCTCCGTGTCACCAGAACAGTGTCCTCAATCGACAGTGCCACCAACCAGCGAACACAGAGACTTTAAAAGTTAGATGGGAACTAGTCACATTCCACCTGCTCTTTGGGAAGGAACATAGGGTCAGACGCTCTCGAAGGCCATGCGCCCACAAACGTACACGCATGTGCACATGTACGGGTGTGCAGAAGTAGGCTTTCCACCGTGAGTAAGCAAATCAGAGTGTATTCTGGCACTATTATTCATTACTCGTTGTATTATTTTCCATATGAACAACTGTAAACCTGTTTTTGTCCACCCCTGTATACAGTTATATATTTATATGATATTTACATATTTATCTATAATATTTGTTACAGGTTTATACAAGTCATCCATTGAGGAAAACTTTTTTCTCAAAAGAGCTTTTTATTTTTTTCAGGGGAGAGACAATGTGGAACTCAGTAAGGACCCTGTTCAACGCCGGGCAACCGAGGACCCCACGAAGAGCTCAGGGTTGTCGAGTGTATCGCGGACATTCTTCTTTTACGGGAGATGGTCTTTGACAGGCATTCGTTTCCTACGGCAGAAATTATATCCGTGTTCCGATTTTAAAATTCCATTACCGACTCCTGCCGAAGTTGAAGTGTCATATTAAGTAACACGGCCTTTCAAAAATGTTTTTGTAAAACTAACTTCAGAACCCCCAATTTTGTCTTTGTTTCTGCCTCTCCAGTCTTCTGCAGAACATGAGTTTATAACTATATTATCATGTGTAGTAAACATAAGTGTCCTGCTTTATGTATCAACAATAAAGTATTCATTATTTTCCTAAAATCAGCAATACAGACCGGTACTTCCCGGCAACGAGTAGTTATGGACAGTTCACGGCTGTTTTATCGTCCATACCAACTGTGACAGACGCGCGCTCACTGTTCACTCCGGAAGGTTTTACACGTCCCCAAGGAGCGCACTCCCATTCACACCAAAGGCAGGGCCCATAAAACAGTGCGGCTTGTCAGCAAACAGTTCTTCTGACGAAACGTTCCACTCGCCCCCCACCTTCCGTGGAGAGAGATCCTGGACAAAATGTGCCTGATTTGTGTAGACGGAAGGATGCCCCTAATAGTGATTTACATGACGGAGCCACAGAGCACAGCCCCCCCTCACTTTGGGAGGGGACCAACGCAAGTGGCCTCTTGTGGGCGCTGAGTTGTGGTGCCTCCCAGCTGCCTGGGTGAAGGGCTACGGTCCTCTGTAGTTGGCAGTGACATCAAACCGACACACGTTCAGGGAGCCCTACTGTGGGCAACGTAGTCACCTGCCTCCGGCAGATACAACACCGCTTGGGTGCGCCCCCACGTCTCAGCAATGGGCAGTTCTGCTCCATTTTGGGACAGGCACAGTCCACCCCGTGCCTGTGCAGGCGTGGGCGCCTCCTTCCCCTTGGACTTGGCTTCTGCTTTAGCTCTGTGGGCAGGGTCGCTGCCCAGAGGCTCCACTGGCCCCTCCCACCAGGACTTGAGACGAAATGACTGTGGAGACCCAGGACCCTGCCTCCAGCTAGATGGCAGGACTGGGCTGGGAACCGAGGGTGCAGTGGTTGATCGAAGACCCAGTCCCTGACCTCGTGGGGTTCCTGAAAAGAGGAGTGCTACATGCATGATGATTTCTACTGGGCTCTGAAGATGCAGAGTGGAGCCCTGGCCGGGCTGCAGGTCAGGGGAGCTCCTGAGTGGGGGCGCTGCAGGGGAAGCCTGAAGGGAGAACAGAGAGGAAAGTAGGCGGTTCAATAATTACAGTAGAAGAAAACAGCCTGAGCGAAGGCCCTGGAGGGGTGGGCAGCCGACTGTTCAGAAACTGAGGCAAGGCCAGAGGACGCTGGGAAGGGGTATTTGAGGCCAAGAGGGAGAAGCGAGCAGGAGTCAGGTGACGTCAGGTGGTATGGGCCACAGAAATGGTAAAGACTTTTACTGTAAGGGTGAGACAGACGGTGAGTAAGGAAGGTTCTCCTCGGAAAAGTGACGGATGCACTTCACGTTTGGCTGCTGCAGATGACGCTGCGGGGGGGGGGGGGGGTGGTCAGAGGCAGCTGCACTGTGCTTGGTGACGCGGTGCTGTGTGCTGGTGGAAACGCCAACCCACTCGGGAGAGTAAAAAGATAGCACCTGATGTCACATTTCTGGAGGGAGAGAGGGCGGTGATCGGCTTCCGGCTTGTCTCAGTGGGTAGGTGGCAACGGCACTGGCTGTATGTAACAGGGGACCCTGAGGGGCCCAGTTTCGAGGCAGCGGGAAGGGCAGGGACCTGCCCTAGGACGTCCGGACACCCTCAGGAAGGAGGCGGCTCTACACACCTGGAACTCGAACCCCACCCAGAGAACCGCAGAGAGCAATTACATGATGTCATCTACATTACAATGCTGTTTTGTTCCCGGTTTAAAAATGTCTAAAATAGGATGGGATTCCTCTGGAAAATACACTTAGAACATTAACGAGCAATTTTCTAGCAGCCACTCACGCCTTCCAGTCCCTAATTCAGGGCTCCCTCTGCCAGACCACAGCTCATCACACGCATAGAAGAGGTACATACCCATGCACTTCGAGGGACATGGGGCAGCGGTGATGGGCTGGAGGGGAGAAAACAACTTCTCTCCAGGGAAGCTGATGACCCGGGACCCCGCTCCATCTGGAGAGAGCCCTGGGGCCACCACCACCTGCCTGGAGCTTGGGCTGCTCAGACATGATAAGGCGGGAGAGGCAAGGACATCCCTGCAGGCACGTAGAGATTCATAATCCTATCATTCTATTGGACCACAACCACGAAAAAGAATTTCAAATGGAATGTCTGTTAAACGCTATATAATATTTTTGGTGGAAAATCCAACACCAATCTACTTATCCATAGCATTGTGTTTACGGCGTCCTGATGTGAAAAATACAATCTTGAAACGTCTATCTGCTTCTTTGGTCAGCACGTTGACCATCACTGTCCAAACCTTTGGGACGTGTGGCTGGGAGTCAGCTGGCTCCCTCAGCTCAGTTTCCTCATCGCGGAGCCGAGAGCGTTTGGAAACCACCAGGAGTTTTTTGTCCATGACCAAAGAACTTGGGCACCAAAATCCCCATCTGTTGCCAAATGGAATTGTCACGTACTGCGCGGTAACTATTTCTTACACTAACTTTAGCACATTTATGAACTGGCTATAAATAATAAGTATGGTTCGGATCAACCTAAAGTTTGATTTTATTTCATAGAATTATGTCATATACCAAGGCACATACCATGCTCCAAAAGATTTCGGAATTATATGTCCACGGAAGTTACTGAGTGCCAAGAACGCGTAGTGAAAGACATTGCATAACGCATCTCAGCTCGACCTGGGAAGGGCTTCTTCTGTTTGATAATAATCACCAAAATTTACACGTCTGCACAAAATCTGCCCGAGCGTCAGGCCGCTGTGGCGAAGGCGGCAACCGAAGGCCCGCTTTGCAGAAGAGCGGGGCAGGGCCAGCTGGAAGAGCTCCCGTCACTGCTGCTGACTGAGAGGACGTGCAGAGAGCCGCAGGGTCCGGGCCAGGCCCCGGACTGTGGGAGCAAACTTCCTCTTGTGAACAGGTGAGGGGGGTAGGTGCTCTTGTAGAGTGGCAGTGACAGGTGCAGAGACTCTG
This sequence comes from Sturnira hondurensis, assembly GCF_014824575.4. Classification (NCBI taxonomy): domain Eukaryota; kingdom Metazoa; phylum Chordata; class Mammalia; order Chiroptera; family Phyllostomidae; genus Sturnira; species Sturnira hondurensis. The sequence goes on along the minus strand of NW_028072798.1, from coordinate 8,624,508 downwards.
CCAAGGCTGTCCCTGCTGGGCTCTGAGGGGACAAGTTCCACACGACGATTACGTGTGGGAGGAGGTAACATCTTTTCCGGGAGTGGCGAGCGTGTCTGTGTGTGTCGGCTCACAGGGTTAGACTGGAAAGGAGCACTGCTGTAGCGCCTTTGGTCTACACGTCTGCACCCCGCCCAAATGCTCCCTTCAGTGAGGGGAGGACAGTGGGACTGTTTTCCTGCGAACAGTCCCAACAAGGGCTTGTTAAAGGAAAAATCCTCCTGGAACGTTCACACGAATGCTTTTATTGCTAATGGTTTGATCTAAGACATTTAAAAAACATTCTGGAAAAACCTATGTGCTTCTTGTGGACATGATACTGATCTGATTCTGTCCCGAAGAGTTAGGATATTTTTAAAAAGGGAGGAAGCAATGCTATCAATTAAAGTGTCGGTTAAAGTGTCGGTTAAAGTCAATTGGACTTGAAACGCACGCTGAATTCGGGAAGGCCTCACTTACCCGTCCACACCATTGCAGTGCTGGAGCAAAACGCACTAGCTGGCCCGGTGCGCTCCAGTGTACAGTGTGTTTCCATTATGTGGTGTTCTATGCTTACTACAGATGTGCCTGAATTGGTAGTTACTGACTGTAAGCCTTGTAAGTTTTATCTTCAAAATGATGAATTTGAAGGCACATTTTCTAGCGCACTTACTATAGATCTCTACTCCTGAAGTAAGTGAAATTAATGCTATCTGGAATTCACATCGGGGAGAAGAAGATTGCATGTGATTTCCGGCTATTGTTATCTCCTAGCCCGAGTGCCACAGGTTTTCCGGGTGCTCCTTGAATTTTAGTCTCCTCGGAACAACACTGGGCACTCACCGGCCCTGAACCCCACACATGCCTGCTCCCTCCACGGCCTTCCTTCCCCATCCCTGCAAACACTTTTGACGCTGTGCGGAGCAGAGCCTCAAAGCTTCCCGAGGAGGCAAAGGTGTCCTCGGAGGTGAGGACTGGGGGTCACTCACTGTTAACTGCCCCCCCCCTCCAACTCCAGAAGCAGTGGACCGCCTGTGTTTCCTGCCTGTGTTGCCCGCCTCTGCTTGTGCCGGTTTCCAGCTGCAGATGTCCAAACCCCGTCCACTGGTGTCAGCTCCACTCTAGTGGCTGGAAGCAGCTTCTCTCTCCTCTCCCAAACCCTCCGTGATGGCAACTCTGTGGTCGTGACATCATTGCTTGTCCTCCATTGGGGTCACACCTGTGATGGATGCTGTCCTCTCTTGAAGTGAAACCTCATTTAATATTCACTTTGCTCACACTCCACTGGCTTAGTGTGCAGCACCGCATGACCCCCATCAGCTCGTGGTGCAGGGACATGGGACGCAGGTCTGGGGGGGGGACTCCAGCAGGGATCCTGCTGGGGGACGAGCCACAGGGGCCGCTCATGGGAGCCTGTGTTGAGACGGCCAGGAGGTGGCAGAGTTCAGGAAATGACAGCAAGAACACGCTTCCTGGAGGTGACAGACTCACTCCCTGAAGTGGCAGACCTGTATCCCATGCACCCAACACTTGTGGCCAGATGTGGGGAGGACAGGGTGGAGACCGAGCAGAAGCTGGGGAGGGTGGACATGCAGAGAAGATGGGGAAGAACCACCAGCCTGGCAGAGACGTCCCCAGGGAACAACTCAGAACTCCCTGCATGGAGCCAGGATGCTACCAGGAAGCCTCAAGTGCAAGGACACACCTCCTGTGGTGGTAGCCACGAGCCCTGATGCAGGAGCATACAGACTGGGTTTGGGGAAGCAGATAAATACTCTTCGCAGATAATTCAGGAAGGCAGGAACGAGCTATCGTTGTGGGGTGGACCCTCCTTCCCGCCTGGGGGTCCTCCCATTCCTGGAAAGTCTAGCTCAAGCTGGACCAGCACGGACTCACAGAGAAAAGACACGGGAGAGGTAGTGAGACTTCCTGGCAGAAAAATAGTCCACAAACTTCCAGGCACAAATGTCTCTGAGTGTGCCAAGAGAGAGGATGCTTCTGAATGAATATTAAAACTTAATAAAGCTAATAAATTAAACAAGGAAGCAACTACAAAAACAGCTCCTGCAGCAAAATCACAAGACCTTGAGGGCGGACCAGACAGCTGGACAACCAGAGGAAATGCAAAGTCAGTGGACAGAACTCAGGAAAGAAGTGAAGAAGTGAAAGACAAAACTCGTAGAAATGGAGATCGAACTGGAAGAAGCGCAGGAAAACAGCCTGCAGAAGCCAGTCAAAGTACCAACAGTGGGAGCGAGGAAAGGAGCGAATTTAAACTGGAGGTCAAGTCAGAGAGAGGATGGGCTTAGAGACTTCACAACACGCGCAACTGGAGTTCCCAAAGAGGGAAAACGCACTGGGACAGAACAGAGGACGCCAAAGACTGAATTCATTACGTTGTTATTACAATAAAAGAAGTCTTGAATCCCTATTTTGGAAGAGCACGCCCCGTGTCAGGGAAAACTGACGCAGGGTGTTCCACACCAGTGAGTCTGTAACGGAGCCTCTCTCTGTCCTGGGGATGGGGTGGGGGGTGGGAGGCAGAGGAAAGGAGGAAGAGGTGACAGATGCCCCTGTAAACACGCTCTGTGCCTCCTGATAGTGTTTACCGGGGAAATTTTGTACTGGAGGGACGCGCCCACTGCTAGAATATGGAGTGGAGACGATTCATGACTGAAAGGAATACTGTCCACATGTCACCTTAACACTGCAGAATCAAAGCACAGGACAGCACCCTAATGTGTCCAGGGAGGACTTCGGGAGCCACGCTGACAGTGGGACTTCATGCTGTCCCTGCGTTTTGTAGTCCCTGGACCCTTCGAATGATTACTAAAGAGGTGAGAGCTCTGATTCTCATAAGCCTGATTTGAAAATACGACCCAGTATATTTTCTCACTGAGACATATCCCATGTCACTGAGTTTTAAATATAAAGAAAAATAATTGGGCAGACAAAAGGACCAAGTCCCTCCAGGGGCAGACTCATGCTGGTCTCAGAGGGCTGCACACCCTCCACCCAGGTCACGGACAGTAGGGACGTACTGTGAAAACTGAAGGTGGTAAAATACATCAGAGATTTTAGATGGAGCCAAATTAGTCTTTAGACACAAAGGCTGAAGCCAAACAGTTCAGAAAATGTGACCGTAGAGGATAGAGTTTCTCTCTTTGTCCAGGAAACCACTCCAGGTCAGTCCTCGGCTCAGAGATGAAAAGTGTGATTAGTGCTGGGGACTGGACGGATTCGACAGAAGAATGGACATCAAAACAAGGTGCGGGGGGGTGGGGGGGCGGGCAGGGCGGCACCTGAGCCGTCAATGCGCCGACGGTGTAGAGATCACAAAACTAACCGACTCTTGGGAGGCAGAGTTGGTTTGCTGATCACTTCATTTGCAAGAGCTGGGGGTTGGAGAACATCGTGGGAAGCTGATATATATCACATGGTAGGTAAATACATTTCACAGAAGCACAGATGAATACGGAGTAACTTGATTTCTTTAGAACAATGTTTAGGCCAAAGAGGCTATACAACCCCAAATTACAGAATAACTACCAACAATACAATTAAAGTACTGGATATCAGACACTATGATAAGCCACTAAAATGCTCAGAGAAAAATGCATCCCTTTAAATATTCATATTAATTAAAAATAAAGAGTTAAAAAAGAATTAAATTCAAAGTGTTGGGAGAACAGCAACAAAACAAACTGAATAAAATCAGAAAAAAAATTTAAAAGGAAAAGTTGAATTTGTTCATCAAAAACCAACATAGCAGAACTACAAAATAAACCCAAAAGATAGTTTTTGAAAGAAAAATAAACCAATGCAAATATGACCCAATAGTTAAATATAAAAAGAAAAAGGAGAATGTGTAAACAGGAAAGAATAAACTGGGTGGTATAGGGGGAGGTGGAGAATCACAGAAAATGGAGAAAAACTTTTTAAATAGGGTATCAGTTTGTTCAACTCTATGCAAATTAATTTGAAATTTGGGTAAACTGAAAGAATTTCAGGGAAAAGGGAATTTGTCAAAACTGACCCCAGAGGAGACAGAAAGTCTAGAAAGGCCCGATTTCTATGGGAGAAATGTAGAAAGCTACCAAGGAGCTTCTGCTCCCCCAAACCAAAAAAATACTTAAAAGAAAATTCACTAGGTCCAGACATGTGAATTCTATAGATCCAGTTTGTATTTTTCCAGAGCTTAGGGTACAGAAGCAAGAAATGCCCACCCTCTTTGCCTGGAGGGAGTATAGCATTATACTAAAACACAGAAATCACAGAGAAGGTAAACAATAGACTAAGACCACTTGTTCTTGCCAAGTGTAATTCTTAAACACAGTCACGTGCTGCTGAACGACGAGGATTCGTCCTGAGAAATGCATCCCTGGGCACTGTCGTGGCTGCCAAACATCAGAGGGTACCCTTCCGCCAACCTCGGTGGCCTAGCGCTCTGCCCACTGTGTGGGTGGGACCGCCTGCAGCTCCCAGGCACCGGTCTGTGTAGCTCGGCACCGTGGACACAAGCCGAGGTGAAGTCACGCAGGAGAGAAAAGGATGCCATCCAGGTATGTAGTCGATAGGTGGTGCGCGGGGGCATGAGGCTGCAGCCAGTGTGGCATGGCGTGCTGTGTCCCGGCAAAGTTGCTGGTTTTTGCAGGTAGAAAGTGTATACTCTGAAGTCAGGACGAGAGTTACAGTGTAGTAGATATGTAAGCCAGTGGCATGGTTGTTTGTCACCAAGCGTTATGTACCCAGTGTAACTGTGTGCTTTACACTTCCACACGGCTGGCAGGGCAGCACGCGTGCCGACACCAGCACCCCCCAGACGTGTGAGCAGGACCTTGCACTAGGGGTTGTGGGGTTACAGTGTCAGCTGGTGATGGAATTTTCAGCTCTATTGCCATCTGATGAAACCACCACCGTGTATGCAGGTCTGTTATTGGCCGAGACGTCACTATACGGCACTTGAGTGTAAACTATTAGTAAATGAAACCCAGCAGAATATTGAAAGAGTGGTGCGTCATTACCTAATGGAGTCTATTCAGAAATGGAAGGGTGATTCATTACGAAGAGTTCTATTAATAAAATTTATCTTAAAGATGAGGCAAAATCATTTATGATCACTTCCGTGGGTGCTGATAAGGCACTGGATAATACTAGACACGCGTTATTGACAAAACCAAAATAAAAAGAGTAGGACACTCACTTTATACGTTAAAATATATCTAAGTTCAGATATCACGCAAAAGTCAGCGTCATGCTTATTGGAGACATATCCTAAGTATTCCCACTTAAATTGAACTTCCGCTTCTATTATCGCTATTATTTAACATTTCACTAGAGAAAATAGCCAGTGCTATTACAAGTGAGGAAGAAATTAGAAGCAAAAAACTGAAAAGAAGATGAAGTAACCACTTTTGGGCGATACGTATTTTACACCTAGAAAACCCAGAAGAATCAACCGAAGAAGCAGAATCAATGAAGTCGTGGGGTTGAAAGTTCACATACAAAAGTCTGCTGTTAGAGGACCTATGTGAAGAAAACTCTACTAGGCTAATGGGGACCCAAAAGTCAGGAACGCATGACAGACACGCCAGGTTCTGGGGTTCGGAAAACTGGCCACCAGGGAGACGTCCGCCCTGCTTCAGTGTATTTTTTAAATTTCAAGGCATTCCAACAGGAATGCCAACAGGTTTTTAATTTTAATTAGACACAGTGAGCCCACATTTCCTATGTGGAAACACACAAGCAGTGACTACAAGAACCCTTTTTGAAAGACCAGTAGCTGGTGCGTGTGCGGGGGAGGCGGGTAAGGACTAACAGATATTAAAATATACAGGTGTTGGTACATAAATGCACACAGGAATTGGGGTTACATAAGGCATCATCTCAAACCAGTAGTTAAAACACAGACTAGCTAATATAATAAATATCATAAATAATGTTGGGTCAACTGCGTAACCATCTGAAAAACTTCAATCTGGAGCCACGCTGCATACTTTGTACCAGGATAAGTTCCAAGTGGACTAAAGATTTAAACATAAAAAGAAAGTCACAAATGATCCAGGCACATTCCTTTATAAACATGAATTGGGAAGTCCATTTAGCTATGGCTCATTTTCAGAAGAAAAAACAAACGATGGACTGATCCAGTTCTGGGAATTTGACATTTTCTGTTGGGGATGTTTAGTGGAATGGTCACTCTCATGTCCTTTGTATTGTATTTTTATTTGTGTGGGGTTTTTTTAGGGTAAAAGGTACAGGGAATAAGAAGCATAAATGGTAGGTAAAAAATAGACAGGGAGAGGGTAAGAATAGTATAGAAAATGGAGAAGCCAAAAAACTTATATGTACAACCCATGGATGTGAACTAAGGAGGGGGTGTAGGGTGGAAGGGAATGGAGGGAGAAAAAAATGGGATGGCTGTAATAACATAATCAATAAAATATACTTTAAAAATATTTGTGGTATTTTTATTTTTCATTTTTATATAATCAAATCTACTTTTTCTTTTACAGTTTCTCTCTTTGATGTTCTATTTGCCCATGACAAGTTTTGACTTTTTTTACTAGTTCCAACTTATATTTTACATTTAATTTTTAAAGGATCTGTACTTGTAGATTTTAGAGATGGTGTGCCGTGGGCCTTACCGTTAGGAAAAATCCCCTAGAGTTAGCCCACGAACCTAGCACCCTGTACTGGGTGGTCTGTCATTTATTTTTTTATCCTTACCCAAGGACCCTTTTTTTTCATTGCTTGGAGAGAGAAGGAGAGAGAGAGAAGCATCAATATACTGCCTTCTAATATACGGCCCTGAGTGGAGATTGAACCCACAACCTGGGTACGTGCCCTGATCAGGAATCGAATCTACAATCTTTTGGTCTACCAGACAATGCTCCAACCCACAGAGCCACACTGGCCAGGGCAAATTACTGTTTTTAAGATTTATAAAAGCCTCCTACTGGCCCATTAACTTTGTGAGGTGAAGGTTCTTGGCAGCATTGAATTGTAATAGTTAAGTTCTTTGTGCACAAAAAGTAAAAACTAACTTTGGACAAGCTAAGCATACAAAGAACTTACTGGTGTGGCCGACAGACACATGAAAAGGTGTTCAACATTTCCGTGGTCACCAGGGAAATGCAAATCAAAACCACAATGAGATGTCACCTTACACCTGTCAGAATGGCTATCAGCAAAGAGACAGCAAGTGGCGAGGATGTGGAGAAAACGGAACCCTTGTACATGGTTGGTGGGAATATAAATTGGGCAGCCACTGTGGAAACCAGAATGGTAATTTATCAAAAATTAAAAACAGAACTACTGTGCAACCCAGCAATTCCATTTCTGGGTAGTTATCCATGGAAAATAAAAATAGTAATTCTAAAGATAGGTGCACCCCTGTGTTCATTGCAACATTATTTACAATGGCCAAGACACACACACACACACACACACACACACAAAACTGAGTGGCCGTCGACATGTGTGGATACAGAGATGGTGTATCTACAAAGAGAGAGGGTATAATGTTAAGTGAAATAAGTCAGAGAAAGATGGGTCCCATGATTCCACTTCTACGTGGAATCTGAAAGATGGAACAAATGAACAAACCGAACAAAACCAGGAACAAAGTCACGCACACACACAGAGCAAACCGCTGGTTGCCAGATGGGAGTGGGGTGGAGGGAGGGGCTGAAAGAAGAAAGGGGATTAAGAAACACCAACTTCCAGTTATAAAATATGTCACAGGGACGTCCACGCAGTTTAGGGAGCACGGTCGGTCGACGATATCATAGTAACAATGGGCGGTGACAGGTTGTCCCTGGACTTGCTGTGGCAATGACTTTGTAAGGTCCACGGTTGTGGCATGGCTGTGTCGTTCACCAGAAACTAATGCAGCAACTCATCTGGCAGACTCTCCTGCCTCTCCAAGGTCCCCAACAGACGCCTGCAGGGGTGGCTCGGTCCTCGGCACCCTCTGTTTTCCTGACTTGTGTGATCTCTGACCTCTGGGCCTCTGGCCAGGTTCTGGGCACTCAGCCTTGCACATGACAGACACTTTCTCTTTAAAGCTAAACCCTATTGTGGGGGCTCAGGTCAGGTGAGTGTGTGACAGGGAGGAGGTCGCAGGTTGCTCTCTCAGATCCCAGGGCCTGGTCCCTCGCTGGCCCAGCCCCTGGCCTGGCCCCTGGCCGTGCTCAGCCTCGCCCCTCTGACTTCTCCCAGGCAGCCAGCCAACTCATTTCCCTGGAGTCCCATCCTGTCCTTACAACACTGACCGAAGCGCTTACTTTGTCTCACAGAAAGTACATAGGGACTTGCTCCATACCTTCTCGTCGAAGAGCAAAGTTGGGAAATGCTAACCTGACCCAGTTACCCTTCCACTCACATTGCATTGAATTCCTAAACTATGGCATTCCACAGAACTGGTTGATTACAGTCACAAATTAGAGGAACATATGAAGGCTAAACTAATTGAAATGAAGGGAGATGCACAGGAAACCAATAGTGATGGAAAGGAAACTGGGACTCAAATCAATGGAATGGACCAGAAGGAAGAACAAAACATCCCACCAGAAAGGAATGAAGAAATGAGAATTCAAAAAAATGAGGAGAGGCTTAGGAACCTCCAGGACATCTTTAAACGTTCCAACATCCGGATTATAGGGGTACCAGAAGGGGGAAAGAAACAGCCACGAGTGGAAAACTTATTTGAACAAATAATAAAGGAGAACTTCCCCAGTCTGGCAAAGGAAATAGACTTCCAGGAAATCCAGGAAGCTCAGAGAGTCCCAAAGAAGTTGGACCCAAGAAGGAACACACCAAGGCACATCATAATTACATTAGCCAAGATTAAAATGAAGGAGAGAATCCTAGAAGCAGCAAGGGATAAGGGGACAGTCACCTACAAAGGAGTTCCCATCAGACTGTCAGCGGATTTCTCAAAAGAGACCTTATAGGCAAGAAGGGGCTGGAAAGAAGTATTCCAAGTCATGAAATCCAAAGACCTACATCCAAGATTGCTTTATCCAGCAAAGTTTTCATTTCAAATGGAAGGACAGGTGAAGTACTTCTCAGATAAGATCAAATTCAAGGAGTTCATCATCACCAAGCCCTTATTATATGAAATGTTAAAGGGACTTATCCAAGAAAAAGAAGATAAAAAATATAAACAGTGGAAGGACAGCAAACTCACAGTTATCAACAACCACACCTAAAACAAAAGCAAACCAAGAGGACAGCTAGATCAGGAGCGGAACCATGGAAATGAAGAACACATGGAGGGTTGGCAACAGGGGAGTGGGAGGAGGAGAAGGCACAGAAAATAGCATAGACAGTAGGTAGAAAATAGATAGGGGGGAGGGCAAGAATAGAGGGGGAAATATAGAATCTAATGAACTTGAGACACGTGGTCATAAACTAAAGGGGGAGAATGGTGGGGGAGGGGGTGTGCAGGGTGAAGGAGAATGAAGGGGGGTGAATAGAACAACCACTGTAATGGTATAATCAATAAAATATATTTAAAAAATACCCTACTTACGAGGATTAAATTTACCTATAATCTGTAACATCTAAATCTATATTCTGATTTGATAGTACTTTTTAACCAGCTGTTCTGAAAGAGCAGAGTGGACCCATTTTCATTCCCCACTTATAAAGCTCATTATTGATATTTCTAGGCATCTGGATAGCAAAGGTAAGAAACATTCACCAATATGAAATATATAAGATGTTAATTTTATAATGGTTTTAGAATATTATAATGAAAGCTAATTGCTTAATTCAATTAAACACAAAGGAATATAGAAATTGGTATATTACTTTTTTTCATAAAAAGATAATTGGAAAAGGATGACAGAATAATTTTAATGCTGAATAATTACAGATGTACTAATATCAATTCAACTTTATGGATCAAATTATTATGTCCAGAAGTGAACTGTACAGTATTCAAAATATCATGATAATCTTTAAATCAGAATTGAGAAACACTCTATTATGATAAACACTAATTATAAAAATTTAGGTGTTTTTTTTTAACCACTGAAATAAAACCCTGGCGGAATATTTAAACTTAATCACCAACATACCAACTAGCTACTTTAAAAAAATCAGTGGTTTTAAGGGAAAGTAAGAAAGCTTGCACTGCAGGAAAAAAACAAGGAATTACTATGTTTATTTGGCCTAGACTGAGGACGGAAATATTTAGAGTTAAGGGGAGAGCAACTTGTTAGGTCACTAACAACCATACAATAACAACAGCTAATGCATATGCTTCTTACACATCGGCGCCCACCCTCGATGTTTATATCTATAAATTCATTTAATTGTCCCATCATGAAAAGAAGGAATTAGTGTCATCACTTTCATTTTGTTTTGTGCTGGGAGACTGTTTATTACATTTATTCAGGCTATTGTAAAAAATGCTTATGGGCTGGAAGAGGGTCCCCAACTGCACTGGGGGAGAAGCGGCCACCGCCTGCTATTGCCGTCCCCCTAGAAAGGAAGCCTGTGCTCCCTGCCAGGCCCAGGGACACACCTGCAACTGTCCACCTGTGGCTTCGAGTGCAGACCAGCTGTGCCCTGTGTGCAAAGAGGCATGTGCTGAGCACCAGGACAAAGCCCCAGATGGCTTCCTCCCCAGCCTGTTCTCCGGATGCCGGAGACTGTTGTTGGGGACTCATCCCCACCAGCTCTGAGTTGTAGCGCATGCACTCACACACCTGCAGGAATGCATTCATTCATTCATTCATTCACTCATTCATTCTTCAGCAAACACACTGGGAGCCTGATATTTACTTCGTGCTGAAGATATACAGATCCATAAGTCAGAGAACTGATTCTTGAGGAACTTCCAGTTTAAAAGTAAATCACCAATCCTTAGCACTTGTTACCAGAGAAATGCAGACACTTCATCAGCTGAGGTACCTTCCCCTGGCCTCGGTCAGTGGCCTTGACTCCAGGCTGGCCAGGCCCTTACCACCCCAAGCCTAGAGAAGGTGCCAAAGATGCTGGTTTCCTAACCCTGCTTCCTCCTTCCCCAATGCCTCCCACCAGCTGCCAGCTTCATTTCCCCAAAGGCAGCTTTTCTCTGTGTCAATTTCATGCATTTGAGAGCCTGCAGCAACCCCTCCCCCACCACTTGTCCATAGGTCATCTGCAATTTGTCACCACCTCCTCTTACCCAGCTTGTCCCCCTTGGATGTGCCTTGTGTGTCCCCACCCCTACCGGCTGCACCCATGCTTGCCCCAGCTCACTTGGCCCTGTCTCCTTATGGGCCTGTGTGCCTATCTGTCCAGGCCCAGCCCAAAGCCCAGCCCAAATCCCAGCCCAAATCCCACCCCAGGTAGCTGTTCCCCAGCACCCCCAGTGCCCTGTGCCTTGCCCTTAAACAAGCTGGACACAGACTGTGTGCACCGGTCAAGTGCACACAGGGACTCATGCAGTCAGCTGAGTGAGGGGCCCTGCTTCCCATCTGCATCTGGCCCCAGCAGCCAGCTCTGCCCAAGGAATCTGAGGGCCTCTCCTCCCTGAATGCAAAGGGGCCGCACAGAAAGGGGGCTCTGTGACGGAGGCGGCCCCGTGGACGCAGAAACAAGCTCCGATTCTTTGGGAGGCATTTCCTTTCACGAAGTCCTGGGAAGGAGACTTTCAGAGGCCCAGTCTGACTCAATTAGAACTCCAAATGACTCAAGGTGAAAAGCAGCGTTCCCTGGCAAACTTGGCACTGCCTGAGAGTATGGTCTCCTTGTTTCTTTCCCTCCATCTCGAACTCCCACAACTCAAGAAGGAGCTAAAGAACCCCTCGGAGCCGGGGTGGGGGGGGGGTTGTTTAATTCAGATTGCTCCTTTAAACAGGGAAACCACTTTGGAAATAGCAAACTGTTGACACGAACACCCCCTCCACCCAGCACTGGCACACTAGCATTAATACGGCAAGTGAAGTCACCGCCTTGCTTTCTCCCAGTGTCCGCTGCTCTTCCCAAGTACTGTCAGCCTTATTCATCCCTGTAAGCGGTGCCCCTTATCTGGAAATATGTAAATCCATTTAAATTAATTTCCTGTAATACAACCACACAAAACAATAATCATATTAGTACCATTCACAATGTACTAATAACATTAACATAATTGCATTCTAATATGAAATTGCTGGGTAATAGGCTTTTCATAAATTGTTTCGGTGAGAACGTCATTTTTAACCTTACTCTGTCTTTAGTTCCAGATATCGCGGGGAAAATACTGTGGGCCTCCTGCGAGAACTCCGCCCACGGCTTTTCTGCCTGTTGGGGGAATGAGCAAAGAGCTTTTGTGAGCCCGGTGAGAAGGGCCCGAAAAGTGACAGGTTCCTGAAGATAATGGCACTTTCAGTGGCCCTTTCTCAGGAGCCGGGCTCTGGTCCAGGCCCTGTGGGTCCCCGTGCACAGAAGGATGCAGCAGGTGCACCCGTCCCATGGACGAAGCCAGTGTGTGTGTCTGGTGGGTGGGGGGGCTCTTGCCAGCCTAGGTTGACCTCAGGGGGCGAGAGACAAGGAATGAGAGATCAACAGCCCAGCGTCCCCACCCTCCTCTGCTTTGTCTGTACTTTGAGTTTAGAAGTTAATCTCCTAGGAGGTACGGAATGCATTTCTGTACATTTGTGGCTACGTTTCCCCCCCCATTTTGGAAATGTCAGCAGTATACAGCACCAAATAGAGAAGCTACTGGTTAATTCAAAGAAGGCCAATAAATTACACAGTCAAGTACTCGGAAGAGCGCGTACTGAATGGAATATCCACCAAGTCGAGTACCCAGCGGACTCACAGACACAGAAGCTGGAACCTTTGGGCCTTACTGCAGCTGGGGATGATGGAGGCAGGGAAGATGGGTGCAGGGAGAGGACATAGAAAGCCTGCCAAGCTAGATGGGGGGAGGTAGGCCAGGGGAGGGAAAAGGGCAAAGGGTAAAGGCCATCAAGAGGCGGACAGGGCAGCTGGGCACAGGGAGCCAGAGAACCCCGAAGAGGACGGGCAGGAGGCAGGAGCTTCTGGGGAAGGGACCAAGGCTCCCAAGTCAGGCGCGTCCAGGGCAGAGAACATTTTCATGGACTCTTGTCACAGCTTTTCAAAGGCCCTTCACTCTGCTCTGGCTGGTGTCATTGCCACCAGGGCTGACGTGTTAAGGTTTTCTGACAACACAGCGTCTGATCCAGTCCAGTACCTCATTTGGAGGGGTGACTTTTCATATTTAAAGTAAACGAGCTTCCTAGATTCCAACACCCTATCTTGTGGACAGCACCCGGAGCCCCCTTGGGAAGGGGACTCGGGTCCCCACAGGGCGCAGTCACGGACTGGTTACGTGGCGGTGCCCCCAAGAAGCAGCCTTCGCAGCACGTAGTTTAAATTCAGCTGATGGAGCGGGAGAGGAAGTTAGAGACAGGAAACCATCTCTGAACAGCCTGCATTTACATCAGGAGGGAGCGGCTGTCTCCCTTTTCTCAGCCTTCCCACCAGAAAGCTTCCTCTCCCTCTCCATCCCGGGAAGATCGCAGAATCCCGCTCTCAGCCTCTGAGGCCATTTGCATAACGCATTTACATTTGAAGGGAGCTCACCGATTGGCAACTCTGGAAGCCTCGGTTTTCTACAATGGCAATTAGGAACAGAAATAGAATAACAATAGCGGTGGAAATACAGTTGCTGAGCTGTGGGCGGAAGAAGCAGAAAAATCTCTGCATTTAAGCCTGAACTTGGAATGGTTGCAGGGTTAGACTAACCAGCTTTTGTTCTGGTTGTGAAGGCCAGTAGGGACCAAACCGGTTTGGACCAATGTGGGGGCCGAAGGGGGCTCCCCGCGGCAGGAAATGGGGTGGCGCCGGAGGCGAAAGGCCAGGCCCACATGGAGACAGAGCCCAGACCCAGGGAAGCGCCAGCCAAGGGGTCCCCCGCCCAGGTTCTGGATGGGGGCCGGGGTGGCAGGAAGCCGAGTGCCCTGGAAGTGCAGGGCACTGCCAGATGCCACACAGGGTCCCCAAGGGAGAAAGGGCTGGGAGATGAGCTTAACTTGGAGGGCAGGGCGGAGCCAGGCCATGCTTCTGGGACATTGGGCTGGGGGAGCCAGGCTAGGCTCTCGGAGGACATCAAAGTTCAAGGCGGCTGTTCTCCCGTGGACCGAGGGAGCCTGTTCGTCGAAAACACTGAGGCAAGGCCCTCTCCGAACCTGCCACTGGGCTCTGTTCTCCAGCGGCGGGACCCGGGCAGGACCCAGCTGCTCAGGGGTTTCTGGTTCTTCCTCCCCAACTTCACTGCTGCCTACCCCACCCCTGGGAGACGGTTGGGAGGCCACTGACTTATGGTGTGAATGACAATCCAGGAGCCCGGCCAGGTGGGCAGGGCCAGGGCGGGGGGACTACATGGAAACTGATGAGGGAGGTCAGAGGAGAATGACTGTACAGAGAGAGGGGCTGCTCAGGTTCCAAGTGACGTCAGAGCAACCAGTAGAGCTGAGAGACTGAGGGAGCAGGAGGAGCAGTCTTAGAGGGTCCTCCCATTGGGAGCACCGGAGACCGTGGCGGCCTTGGGTGGAAAGGAGGCTTGTGGACCAGGTGCTAAAATCAGTGTGGGACCCTGGCTGAGGGCATTTCCAGGTGACAGATCAGAGGGCACAGGGACACAGCTCACAGGCCTGCAGGTTAAAGGAGCAATGCGTGGCAGAGGTGAGCAGGATGACGGCTGGAAAGTGGCCCCAGGAGCCTGGGATTCCGGGGGCCCTTCCCCCTCTCTCCTCTGAGAAGGTGCTGCTCCAGCCTCCCCCAGCCACCGAGCATGCCTTTAATGTGGAAAATGCTAACTTCCTGCTCGGGGTACACCAGGGTCTCAGTACTGAGGTCAAGTTCGAGTTCTGTCTTCGCCCGTCTTGGCTGGTTAGGGGACCTAATGCAAATGCCCGATCTTCCCAGAGTCGGATCCTCGTTTGTAAAAGTGGGCATAACTTCGCTCTGCGGCAGTCCTGGTGGAGGCGGCTTTGAAACTGCAAAGTCCTGTGCAGCCTGTGAGGTGTCCTTGGTCCCTGGGAGACAGAGCTGCTCTGCACGACACCAGGAAGTATCAGAGGCTTCTCTTCAAGGCATCCCTATGATAACGACGTTAATGCCGAGAACCAGTGATTTTTCCTGAAGTGCTAATAAAAATAACTGGTGGGCATTCCTCCAAGATCCTCTGCCAAGGTGCCCTAATTACCATGACTACTGTAACTTGATAGCAGAGTATTGATATTAATGAGGAGGTCACTAAAATAAAGCAGATCCCCAACTACATGAAGGAATGGAGAAACGCAAAAATGAGCACGCTGAAATCTTTCTCCGAGTCAGTGCTGTGGAGTCCAGTATGTGAGGACGCAATGCAAGAAGAATTTGACAGAATAGCATTTCCCAGTCCAATCCACAATATCAATAGGCCCAATTAAAATGAAAAACATGTCCAAAACGTTCCTCGAAAGATTAAAATATTTGAAATGGAAGCTACTGCTCCACCACAATAAAGTTGTAGAAAAAAAACAAGAGCCTATATTGTGTTCAATGGATAGACGAATTAAATTCTGTTTAAAAATTGGAACGAAGATGGTTCCTTAATGGCCTCCTGAAAACTCTGGTTAATGCAATGAGACGTGGAAAAATAAAGAGGTATGATAATGCAAGAGAGAAGAGATCATTGCTTGCACTTAACATAATGGAAAACCAGAATATGCAGAGGGACCACCAAAAATAATAATGTTTAATAAAGTGACTCAATAAAACGCTAGATTGAAATAAACACACCAAAATTAATAGCCCTGCCTGCTCTCCGCAGCCACAGCAAATGTAATACAAACACAGACCCTGATCACAGCACCGACCCCTCCCCTGCACATGGTGCCCTTGGGAGACGCCCACTGAGGCATACGGGGTTGCTAGAAAGAACATTTACAAAGCCCTTTACAAGGAAAATAACAGAAGAACAAAATGGCAGACACAAGTCTGTCTCTTGATCCATCCACCCGCAAACTCAGGCATGTATCCCTGAAGGAGGAGACAAAAGATCGTGTCTGGCCACTGAATAGGAAGAATTGAGAGACACGGAGACAGAGCAAGTAGCAGAAGTTGGCAGTGGTCAGAAGGGTGGCTGGAGTCCGTGGAGCTGCCCAAGGGGTCGACACCAACCTCTCGGGCCACAGGCCTCAGCTGGACCATCCCTACAAGTCTCTTACCTGGACAGCCAGGGTGGTCTCCTGGCTGCCGTCAGCGTCTGCCCTGACCTCTCACCCCTGACCACACAGCGTCTCACCCATTTCAGATCTTTCCACTGTTGGATCCAAAGACCCTCCAATGGCTGCCCATCCACAGGGGTCAGATTGTTTCTCTCTGAAAGGTGTGTCCAAGGCCCAGGCCCTGCCCCTGCGCAGGTGAATTGAGCGCATCTGTGCAGGTGTAATCAGGTTCAGGGTCTGGATGGGGGGCCATCCAGGGTCTGAGGTGGGCCCTAGTCCAATGGCCAGGGTCCTTTAGAGGGACGGACATGCAAACAACACTGAGGGACACAGAGGACAGAAGCTGCCTGACCTGGCAGTGGGGTCTGGAGTGAGGCACCTGTCAGCTGAGGACGCGGGGACTGCCTGCACCTCCAGGAGTTGGGAGGGAGGCAGGTGACCCGGAAGGAACCAACGTGGATGAGACTTTGATTTCCAACTCTCGGCCTCTGCCAGTGTGCAAGGATCGATTTCTGTTAGAGTCACCCAGTTGTGGCCACTTGTTACGGCTTCCCTAGACAACCAGTCCACCACTTCTTACAGGGTGAGGGTCAGCATCTGGACAGACCCACCTCACTGGCCTGCAGACCACCTCCCTCCACCCACACCTCCTCTCCTACCCTGTCCCTCCTCACCTTTTCCAGCCCCACTGGCCTCCGCAGGCACACAGACCTGACCCCTCCTCAGGGCAAAAGTTTTAATTTTTAAATGATTGAGTCTGTCGCTATTAGCTTTGTGGCTTCCTTGATTGTTTTGGCTCTTTAAAAGTTACCATCCAGGGGAAGTGGAGAGGGGACGGTAACTGCCGCCTCCTCGCCCTGCGGTCTGCCACCTGGACACGGGTCCTCACACGCCCCCCCATCATGTCCACCTTGGTGAGGTCTCTCCAATTGCCCCAACTTCACATGGCGCCTCACCTGCCCTGGCTGGAACTCTCTGTTCTCCTTCTCTGTTTTACTTTTCCCCAGAAAAGTTCTCGTCGTCTGAGATGTCACACTGTTCGTTTGTTTGTTTGTTTGGTGGTGGCCTCTCCCTTCTAAAAATGCCTCGCCATTTCAGCCAGGTTGCTTACGGCTGTGTCTCTGGCACCCAGAACAACGCCTGCCACACGGCGGGGACTCAGTAGGCATTTGCTGAGTAAATGCGAACAGACTGAATTATGAGCAGGAATTTAATATACAGTAAGGCGAGCGTCACAGAACAGTGGGGGAGGACTAATTGACATACGATTTTGAGATATAGCACATCAGAGAAAAATTAATTTAGATACACATCTTGTGTACTAAAGGAAAATTAAAGTCAAATATGTTTAAAAATTCATAGAAAAATTAGTGGAAGCTAGAACGAATAGTATGCGAGTCTCTGGAAGGATCGTAGCTTTGCTGTTTACACTTTTCCTCCACTCTGTTCTTGTTTTCCTTTTTCACGTTTCTTTCGACTGCTGTTCAAGTCCAGTTGTCGTCTTCCCAC
This sequence comes from Sturnira hondurensis, assembly GCF_014824575.4. Taxonomy (NCBI): domain Eukaryota; kingdom Metazoa; phylum Chordata; class Mammalia; order Chiroptera; family Phyllostomidae; genus Sturnira; species Sturnira hondurensis. Next base: position 8,606,761 of record NW_028072798.1, on the reverse strand, counting down.
CGCTCCCTCTGGATGGTCACCTTCACAGAACCGAAGCATTTGAGGAAGCCACAGAACTGATACTGTAGTGACAGGCTCCATCATTTACAATGAAAACTTTTGTATGGTCCTTGCCTCCTTGGTTTCAATGAGTCAGGACCTGGTGTTATTGGAGATCATTCCCAGGGGATCAGGTCGCTCCCTGGTTAGGTGCACCGTCCTTCCTGCCCAGGGCCCAGACCTCCTCCTGGCCGGAGGACCGTGTCCAGTGCCCGGAGGCGAACACCTGAGTGGCCACAGCTCCCCGGGCACCTCCTGGGCATGGAAGGCCCCTGGCTGCCTGTCAGAGTCCCTGGCAGCAGCCTCAGACGCAAGCCCGGCCAGCTGGGTTACCCAGGCTGGGCCTGTGCTCCATGTCCCAGGTCCCAGCCCCTTCCACCCCCACGCAGGCCCTTCCCTGAGCCACCCCAAGCGGCGGTTCCAATGAACGTGTATGGCATGTAAAAGCAGCCATTGGGCCAACTGTAGTCTTCTGGAGACGTGCCCCTGCAGGTGACTTTGCCCTGGGCCTGCGGTTGAGGAAGGTCAGGTCCAAGTTAACTGTGAACTTCTCAGCGGGGTAGGTTCTTTCTTCCATGCCGCACAAGACCCATTCTGACAGGTGAGGAGAACCTGCCTTGGGACGCCCATGGTTGGCGTGATCGACCAGTCTGGCCATGGGGGAAGGCACCGAGAGAACAGCAGGCGTCAGGAGTGAGGCTGGAGGCCTGTGCTGTCCCACGTCCGGCCTCAGAGGCCTCGGCAGGCGGCAGGTGGGACGGAGTTCAGGGACGTAGTCCTAGCTGGTAACTGTCTTTCTTCTTAAACGCACTGCCAGCCCTGGGATGTGGAGGGGGTAGGAAGGCACCTGCCCCGCAGAGGTGGGAGGATTCTGCTCAGTGGAAAGTTCCAGAGCAGCCTTGCATTCCCTGTGCAACTTGGATCAATTCTAGTGGCTACGTAAACCACCTCAGACTTACTGGGAAGCCACAGGCAGCTCACCTGCTCCTTGAGAACGACCCCGGAGGGGAGAGCCCACCACCTGCCCCGGGCCCTGGGCTGCATGCTGACAGAGCGGTGCCGGTCCTGCCAAACAGTCCCTGTCTGGCCACTGCCCCCAGCACCACGCAACAGCGGGGCAGCTTGTTGGGGTGTTTCTGGGGAGGAATGCAAAGTTCTGCTTCGCTGGGGCTGCTTGTTTTTATTGCTGTTGTGGCCCTTTCCTAACGTAAGAAGCCGTTTCAGAGCCTTCTCTTCCCACCCTGCCCCTTCACCAGGCTCATGATTCTGGGCCTACTTCTTCGGGGACCAACAGAAAGGCTGTCCAGAGCAGACTCCTAAAAACTGAGATGTCAGTTTTAAGATGATAAATATTACATGATAAATGATATTTAAATATATGCCCCTGAAGTTTGTGAAGGATGATGTTGAACTTGCTGCCCGTTTCCAGGCACATGGGGGGGGAGGCTGAGCCAGAAAAGCAGGGCCCGGAGACCTCACTCTGCTCTCCCCGCCTCTGCGGGCCTTCTGGGGCCCTTCCTCAGTGGGGCCCTGCGTCCCCTGCCCTGGTCCCCAGGGGAGGGGCGTGGCTCCAGGAACACTGGGGCTCCTCTTCTCCGCCCCGCTGTGCTGGCGGGGCTGTCCCATTTCAGGAGCAACCCAGCCAGACCTTTGCCCACAGGGCGGGTATCCAACGGGGGAATCTGTAGCTCAGGAAGGTGCCAGTAGCTCAGGAAGGTGAGGGGAGACAGTGGCACGCTGCTGGGCCTCCCCGCTGCGGTCTGGGCCACCCCATCCTGAGCGCGCCCGGTTTCGTCTGGGTCCCCCGCCGGTACTTGGGCCCTGGTCACAGGCCGGTGCTAGTGGCAAACACAGACGCAGTGAGCTCCTGGGCCGGGAGTGGGCGCCCCTCGAGGCCTGCCTGCCACTGCTCCCCGGGTGGCCCGAGGTCGAGTGCAGGAACCCTTGGGGCCTCAGTTTCCCCTCCTGTAGTGGACGGGTGTGAGCACAGACAAGATCTGGTTTCCTCTCGCTCCTAAAACCCTCTGATTTTTAGACAGGCATCTGTTCTGGAATGTTCAGGTGCTTTGGGACTCCAAGCAATTTGGTTTTATTAACAAGATTGTATTTCTTAGAGATATCACAAGAGCTCATCAGTTTTTTACATTTTTCTGATTTCTCCAGCAATTTATTTCTTTGTAGCTGTTTAAGTCTGAACAGACTAAACCAGCAATGGAGAAGAACGCCTTACACATGTGTGTATACACGTGCACACATATGCACACAGGCACATACACCGTCATGGACCTGCACCTGTTACAATCCGGTCACTCACAGTTTCAAAGCTTATCCACTATTTCCTTTGTGGCCAGGCTGGGTTTTGTTTTTGTTTTTGCTTTTAATTTTCAAAATCTTCATCTGAGGATATGTATGGTGATTTTATAGAGAGAGGAAGGGGTGTAGAGAAAGAGAGAAACATTTACGTGAGAGAGAAATCGATTAAGTGCCCCCCGACGCACCCTAGTTGGGGATCCCACCTGCAGCCTTCCAGTGTACATGCCGATGCTCCGACCCACGGAGCCGACTGGCCCAGGCCAGGCTGGTTTTAAGAGACTGCCCGGTGCTGGCATGTGGTAGCCCCACGGCTTCTGCTCTGTCGGGAGCCAGACTCTTTCCTAACTACACCTTCTTCTTGCCAACAGGTTAAAAACATCCACTTGAGCATTCGAGGAAAGCACCGGTGAATTGCCCCCCAGGAGATGAGCCAGTTCACGATTTGAAAAACAGAGCAACCAGTTAACAATCTCTAAGCCAATGTCAAGAGTGGAGACAAAGCAGGGACACTTTCCACGGGTGGCTTGTCCATGAGGAGTTTCTAGCTGCCCTGCAGGAAAACGAGATGTCCGTGGCTTCCCCAGCCTTTTCTCTCCTTGTGCCATTAATTTATGAGAAACTAAAACACATGGTGGTAAAGTCACTGCATCACCTTGAGTTCACCAGCTTTTCACTTAACAGAGTCGCTGCAGGAGAGGGAGGTGAAGGGCGGGACCTGGGATGCAGTGGTAATGCGGCCCACTTACAGTAAGTGGGGGAGGGAGTTCTGGGAGCATGGGAAGCATAAGCCTGGCCAGTGGCATCACTGGGGGTCCTCCTGGCGCCAGCCCAGGGTGCCCAGCTGTGCCTTCCACCTGCTCTGGGCGTTCGATGGCACTGCCTAGGTGGTGGCTTTGCGGGGAGTGGCCGCAGGGCTGCAGGGACAGACACATGGCCCAGTCCCAGCGCAGTCCACTTAGCTCCAATGACCTGGAAGCCTGTCAACCACCCCACACCTGTCACAGGTCCCAGGAGAACTGGGCAAGGATGGCCGGCAGGATAACAGCGCATCTCGTCTACAGCATCTCTACGTCTCTGCAGATGCCGAGGTCAGACTGAGTAACTGCCTGTGCTCACCCACCCCCAGCCATTGGGGTTGCTGTGCTCGTTTCCACACGGACCCCCACATCTCTGAAGGACCGGACTGGGTGTCCCCCTCCCTCACTCTCAAAGGCCGTCAGAGACCTGTTCTTACCCTGGCTCCACCCCTCGTTCCCGAGCTCAGTTTGGGCCCACCACTTGTTCCAGGTTATTTGTGTGGAAGGGAAACAGCCGGGCCCCAGCTCCTGCAGCCCCTTGCGGGCCTTGGGTGTTGGTGATGTCTCCTCAGCCTCCCAGTGCCTGGGGCGGAGGGTGGGGCTCCTAGCCCAGGGCTGCAGGCTGTTGGTCACCTTGACCATCAGCAGGCAGGGGGCGGAGTTCTCCCTAAATGACCTGAGTGTAAGTAAGATCTGGGACTCTTCTAACACCTGCCCTTGCTCACCGAACCTTCCCCCACAGAGCCCATGGACCGGAGGGCAGGTCCTCACTGACCACTGCGGCCCCCACTCCGGGGATCAGGAGGACCCGCTCCTCTTGTCCTCCACCAGCCCCCACCTGTCTGTCCCTGGCCTGTCATTACACTTTTGTTTCTCCATGACCACAGACATCTTTTATTTCCTTACTCATTATCCCCTGTATGTGGAGGCCTCGAAAGGAGAATTATGTTTACGTAAATACTAGTGATGAAATTCAAGCACATCGAATTTCTCCTGGGCACCTGCAGGTTTTTAAAACAGAATAAGATGCACCTTTGGGTCCATGGTATGGAGGACACCCAGGTGCCAGTGCGTCCCAGTCACAACAAACTCTGCTCTCGAACTGGCCCGGATGTCGGAGCCCTGGAGTGTTTACAGTCCTGCTTTTACGCCCCATGCAGCGAGAGTTGTTAGTTGAACTTGGGACTTGCCCTTCTCTTACAGAGGTTCCAGGATGGTGGCCTGGATGGAGCCCCAGTCGGGGCTATTCTCTCCCTTCCACTGCCAACCTGGCGAACGATTCAGCCAAAGACGCAAGGACCGAGGACGGGAGTGAATGCCATCTAACAGGACAGCCTGTGAAACCCGAGGGCCCCCAGGAACCCAGTGCCTCCTCCCGAGGCTGCCAAGGACAGCGACCCTTGGAAGTTCAGTCTGGGATTCGCTGCGACACCGATTCAGGCCGATTCAGAGGCATGGACGCTTGCGTAGCGGGCAGAACAGGCAACGGCCCTAACAGTACAGGCGGAGCAATAAAAGCCTTATGATTCCAGTTCTTTTCAGGAATGTATAATTTTTCAAAGCAGCGAAATGCACTGCCTTGCCCCACTAGCTGCAGAGGCAGCAGGAGCAGGGCTGCGGCCCGAGCGGGTGCCCGAGGCCCCGGCATTCCAGCTGCTGACGGGGTCGGGGCCGGGCCCAGCCCGGCTGTCTTGACGCCAGGCAGCCAGCAGGCAAGATAAACTTCTGTGTTTTGCTGCTTTTGGTTAGAGGGTTATGATGCAAATTCTGTCTCAGGGCACATTTTGGGGACGCTGCTGAGGGGCGCGGCCTGTTGTCTTGCTGTCTCTCTGTCCTTGTTGGTCGGTGCTGCGTGCTGACTCACTAGCTGTCACCCAGGCTCATTGTGAGGGCGCCAGACAGAGTAACTAGTTCTCACAGGCACTGCAGCAACAGTGCGTTTGTCCCCTTGTTACCCCCTGGAAGGGAGCTGCCTATCACTCAGCCACAGGGTGGTCCCAGCTGTGACTTAGGGGCTGGCCAGCAGCCCACCCTGTGGTCGAAACCACCCATGGGGAAGGAAAGGTGGGTCGCCTGACCCGGGCCTGTGCCCGTGAGTCACCTCAGCCCAGCTAGCTGGCATCACTTCCCTTTCTAGAAGCAGTTTGGCACACCAGGACTCTCTTCCCGGACTCAAACTTCAGTTTGCACCGAGGAGCTGACCCTGAGGCAAACCCCCAGGCCCCCCATCCCCCACACAGGGTCTCCCCGCTGTGACCTCTGCTGCCCAGGGACTCAGAGGACCCCTGCAGGGTTGCCAGGTGCACGCCCAGCACTCAGTGCCCTCCCCGTGGCTCGCAGAACTGAATCTGCTCAAAAGCAGGAGTGTGGACATTCCTGCTGGCTCTGGGGCACAGGAGGCCTGCTCTGGTCCCGGCCTCTCAGGACCCCCCTGCTCACAGCCTTACGTCTGAAGCCAAAAACCAGTCTGTGGTCTGCTCAGTCGCCACGCAAAGGAAGGTTCCCACGGGCGGTACGAGCTTATCAGCGACCGCGGCCCCAACCAAACTGAATAAACATCGATGGCGATTCGGGGTGGTGGGTACCTGTTTTATTTTGTTTTGTTTTTCCAAGTGGACAATCCCTATGTTTGAAAAATGGTTCATGTTTCCAGACCTCCTGAAAACATTAGTCATGTCGTTCGCATGGCGTTGGGGTGTAATGAGAAATTTGAGTCCGAGGGCAACTTCCATCCTACGGGCAAAATTGTAATGACCCGGAGACTTTGAGTGGACTCTTGGCTCAGCATACAGGCCTTGGAATGATCGATTTTCAGAAAGGAGGTGTCTGGAGGAAACTGTTTTCTTTTATAAACCTGCTTCTTCCTGCCATGGCTATGCAAACACCATAAAGGGAAAAGCCAGGTCCCTTCCTGGGTGCCAGCATCTTCGCGTTGGCCAGGCCCTCGGTTGCCTTGACCTGGCTGACGGCGGAATACTTTTTCTAGAAGTGAGTACGTACGGCCATTGCTTATTCAAGGCTAACCTAAAACCTAGTTGTTGTAAGATGTCAAGTAGATCTGGGGATTAGATTCGGACTTCAGTAGGGGTTTGGGGATTCTGCGGCCTACTGGGACAGGGAAGTGGGGTTGAGGGCACCCCGTGTCCTTCGGACCCATTCAGGGCAACGGGTACTGAGGACGCCACTTTGCTTCTCGGAATAGTGTATTTGTCATATGAGAGACCATTTCCATCAGTGGCAGTATGAGGATAGTTGAGAAACACGGTCGCAACAACCATGCTTTTTCACAGAGTCCGTGCCATTACCTGAAGAACCTGGACATGCTGGAGGGCGCTAAGTGATTGGAGACAGCGAGCTTTTCAGGGGAGAGAGGTCATCGGGCCACGGCGGCAGGAAGCCCGCAAACAGCAGCACTGAGCAGCGCGCGCTTTCGTCGTCAGTGACCGCGAGTGCACAACAAAAGGGCGTGTTTTCCGGGGGCACGTGACTGGGGCAGTCTCCTCACTCCCCCGCCCCTGCAACAGTCCAAACTGCTCAGCCTGGCACCGCAGGGCCCTTCCTTGCCTTCTCTCTCTGCCCTCCCGCACCGGGCGCTCTGGGCGGGGCTGCATGGCGCATACCTGGGTCACGGTCTCCCAGGAAAGCTGGGAGAGAGACGAGGGGCCCTGTAAACCCCGGTCGGTGCTTCCTCCTGTGCCAATGTTCAGCAGGGCATCTTTGAAAAGACCCTGGTTCTGACGCGTCCAACAGAAAACAAGCTCATGGGGGAAAAGCAGGGAAAACTTGCCCTTGAATCTGACTGGAATCGGGACAGGGGCCTCTGTGGGAAAGCGGGCAGGTTGTGGGTCCTTGACTGATGAGTGGGGACAACGTGAGGAGCCATCCAAGCCCAGCGGTGTGGTTGACACGCCCATGGATGCCGGTCCCAGAGCTTGCGTTATGGTGGGGAGCCCCAGAGGGGTGACATGGCTTTGCCCTGAGGCTCCCGGAGACTTTCCAGAGAGCCTTGTGGGGCCTGTGGGAATGCGAGTGTGCTCACGGCACCTGGTCCTCTGTTGTTGCGGGAGTGCTCGGCACTGCCTGCTCCACGCGGAGCCCTGGTTCCACTCCTGCAGGTCCCAGTATGCGTGGCAGAGTCTCCATAATGGTGATGATGTAGGGTTTCTGTTCTTGGGAGGTAAACTTCATTGCAACTTGTGATAGTTCTCGATGTTTATCTAGTCGTAGTGAGCTGGGACCGGAGGTAGGTGGTACCCAAAGGGGGGAACGGGGTGCAAGGAGCTGAAGGGAAACATATCCTAGGTTTAAGCTTTTGTAGTGGGTAGACACTGTGTGGAAGAATATTTGCAAGAGGAACATACTGAGCCTCCTTCCAGGCAGAAGGCTTTGGTAGGCGTGGGGGCGGTATGAGTAGAGGCGGGTTCACACTAGCATTTCTTCAGCGCGGTATTTTCACTGAATTACTGGGATAACCGAGCAACGAACAAGGCTGACTGTGGTGTTCGGTGAACCTTCCGGGGGACAGTTACCTCTCAGTTCAGGCCAGGACACGGGACACTGTATCCTTGGAGCACACTAACTCAGCCCCTCAAAGACTCCCCTTCATTCTACTGCATCTCAACTGGGTGCTTGGGCACCCGCAAAGGGGCTGCCATTTGCAAAGCTCCATCACGTGGCATCGCCGCGGACACTGCCCGTCACCACATGAAAGCTGGGTGGGGACGTTTACGGGGTTCAGTCTTAGGAAGAGTGCCACTCTCCTTGGGCACAGTGTGACTCCTGCCCTCCTACTGTCTCACAAAAGTGTAGTAATGGACCATCTTACTTTTTCTTTTCACCTGTATTTTTTTTTCCTTTGGTGTGAGGTTTCTATTTTTGACTTTGACTGTGTGTGTTTTTGCTTAATGCTGTTTCAAATCTTCTGTGAAAAGAAGGGATAAGTGTGTATGTATAAGTAAGAAGTGAGTATTTTTATGTAAGTGATGGCTTTCAACTTCACTTAATTATTCAAAGGCGTCCCCGGGAGCCCCTTCTGAGGGTGAGGGCTCCGACCCTGAGCAAGGCCGCATCCCTGTTCCCTGGAGCTGCCGGGCCAGTTGGCTGAGTCGTCCCATTACCCAGCACACAGCAGTATCACTATTCCATCTGCGTGTATTATAGACACGTATAGGAGAAGGTCGTAGATACGATGACAGGAGCAGCACTGGGTGAGGCCAGAGTGTGCTGCTGCCTGCAGGTCTGCGCCGTGGTTTTGGATGGGGCGGCCAATGAACACCCCCATCGGGAGGTGGTGTCTGAGCTGCCATCAGACTGAGGAGGCGGAAGGAGCTGCTCGCAGAACCAGGGCGAGAGCCTTCCAGGCAGAGGGAGCAAGTGCAAAGGTCCTGTGGTCGAAGCAGCTCGGCGTGGTTGAAGAGCAGCAAGCCATGTAGAACTAAAGGGTGCTCAACGGTAAACGTAGATGAGAAAGAGGAGATGGAGCCAAGGACTAGAGAAGGGCCAGGTGACGTGTGTTTTGTATCCAGTGGTGAGGCCACTGAAATGTATTTTATGCGCAGAGGGGGTCACTGGAGGGTTTTCAGCAAGGGAGTGAGAAAATCTCAGTGGACCTTGAGAAAGCCCTTTCCAGCCAATGAACAGAGAACGGGCTGCAGTGGGAATAGACGGGCTTCTTACCCTTGGGGGTGGCGATCCAGGTGAGAGGTTGGGTGGAAGAAGGGGTGGTCAGACTCTGCCGGTGAACAGGTGAAGGCCTGACCTGTCGCTGTCGCAGCTGGGTGGGGGAGGGGGAGGGAGTGGAGGGGAAGGCTTCAAGATAACCTCACAGGTCTTGCTGAGTGGGTGGATGGTGGCCCTGTTAACTGAAAAGGGGCAGAAGGTGCCCAAGGGCCAAGCCGAGAGTTGTCTTGACCACGTTCAGTTCAAAAGGCTCCTGGGCCAGCAGAGCCGCTGTCAACATTTGAGTTAGAAGCCCAGAGTAGGGGGTGGAACAGGGTCAAGTGGGGGACCCGTGGGTGTATGGATGGGGCCGAAGGCTATGGGGTGAAAGGGGGCACCAAGGCAGTGGGAGCCGAGGAAGACTAGAACAGGCCGAGGGCAGGCATCCCCAACCCTCTGAGCCGTTCTGCTTCCCTGGCCACGGCTCCTGCAGTGCTATTAATGGGCCTCCCCACAGCTGCCCGGAGATGCCTGGTCTGCGTCGCTGGCCATTTTTGGAATGAACAGAGTCTTACTTAGTTAGAATCTTCCCTGGTTAATATTAGAAGTGCCCCCGGTTTGATAATCTGCTAAGTTAAATTTAGCTTTCAGCTGTAATTATAATTCAGATAGAATTGTATGTTTCTGAAAGAGCAAGAGTTTACAGTTTAGAACTGATTTGAGTTAAAAATGTGCTCTCAAAGAGGACTCAGAGATAAAGCTGTGACAACGAACCACTGAGTGTCTAGGGCCCCTCAGGTAAGAATACCTGTCATGCTTTTTGCTTTACTTTGTTTACAATTCATTAGGAATGTACGAAATGTTTGAAATTAATATTGTTTGTTGGAGACCATAGTTTGAAAAATAGAAACCGACTTAAAGATTGGGCTTTAAAAAAGGCTGGTGGTAGGAAATGGCGGAAAGGGGCCTCGCTGGCCCAGTCTCCCTCTCACCCGGGGCAATTAGCCCCTGGGCGCGTGGGTCACTAAAAAGAGAAACACACCCGAGAATTTATCCCCCTCCATTAACACCTCGGCAATTTTTTATAGCTCCGTAATTTCTTAGTGGCTATAGTACCCTTTTTTGCCAAAGTTAAAATCTTCCTTTCTGACACCATTATTGTCCAAGAAAAACTTCCATTTTAGCACTGTGCACTTTTACTCTGCCCAAAGATTACATCAAAATGAAGAATTGGTTTGGCGACTGAGTGCGCCGGCACCTTTGGAGGATAGATGCGTGGAGAATCGAGGCCATATTTCACACCGTCCTAAACAAGGTGCTTAGAGTCCCCATCCAGTGCTGGGCTTCTCCTTTCCAGGCTGGGCCCTGCCCCTCTGTGGTCTCAGGGCTGCCGCCGGCCCTGTGGGTGAAATACAGGCGAGCTGGGCAGTCTTCTCTCCAGTGCATGCCGTAAACAAGACAACACTTCTTTTGTAAATGGAAGCACAGGACGAGGAAAGGCAGGTCATTCCTGTGTGGCGTGGGCTCCTAAATTATCTGTGCGAGAGCACGGGCAGCGGTGTGCGCCAGTTCCCAAAATGCGCATGTTGTTTTCAGTCCCCCTGGCCCAATATTGCTGAGTATAACCAAAAAAACTCAATGACTCAAAGATGGACCCTTGGCTAAGCCCATGTAGAAAAGTGCGGATAAATCAGCTTGCCCAAAACTGAATGCAACTGAGGAAAAAAATAAAGGAAAATAAAAAATCTAAGAAAGGAGTTTTTCTTTCAGAAAAGAAAAAGAAATGGCTGAAAACAGTTTAGGTCAGTGGTATTGAAAGACACGGCCCATACTGTTCTATCAAGTGAAATGAGGAATCTGTTGCAGAGGAGGGCGCTTTGGCCTCGACGGAAATGCGATCATTCTCGGTACTAAACGTACCGAGAATCTTTGAGAGCCACTGGGCGAGTGTACAAATGTCACAGGAAAAACACAGGGCCCTCAGCTAGTCAAATCAGAGGCCCCATGTGTGAAAATGCCGCACACCGGTGCGCGTTTGCTGGCTCTCTGCTGGCTCGGACCATGTGTGGCTTTCGCGCCGCCTGGAACGCCAGTCACAGGGCCTGTGCACTTTGGTGGGAGAGCGTGGGCCTCACGGCCCCAGCTACCGACTCCCGCCGCTGGGCCCGGCAGTCCTGATTAAACCTCTTTTTTAAAAAAAACATCAACACTAAAGACGGTTATTTCTCTTCTAAATAACTAGATTTCGATCAAGTTAGCTTTTCAGAAGGCTTTGACTCAAGTTTCCCTGCTCCCTGAGCATCTGTAGCTGCTTTCCAGGATGAAGAGACGACTGGGAGGAGACCCCTGGGATGGGCGATGGGGATGGGGACGCCGGGGCGAAGAGCTAAGCTGGTCCACCCTCCCACCGCCTGCAGTGTACGCATGCGCCTGTGTGCGTGTGTACCCCCAACGGTCCGCACAGCCTCAGAGACGAAAAGACCTATGTCTTCTGACAAACACAAAAAGAGACTTGATGGCTTAAACATATAATTAAAAGCCCACTGGAGGCTCCTCGTGGTGGCACGCACACCCTTGCTGTGTCTGGAAGCCACACACAGTGGCCACAGAACTATCTTCACACTTCACAGGGTGGCACTGAAGGCGACCGTGGTGCCAGGCCCGGGCCAGCTCCCCGCCCTCATGGGACTTGGGTCCCCACGGGGACAATGTGTGGCTGTGTCAGCTGTAGCCAGCTGCAGAGGGACGTTTGTTTAGTAACAGGGCCACGGCTTCCACACGCGGAGAGCGATCAATGGCACCAGCCACAGACACGTTGTCTCAGTGACGGCCGGGGACACAGAAAGCCCAGCTTAGGGCAGGGCCACCTCGGCCCCCCTGGGTCAATTCAGTGCTCTGAACAAATGCAGTCCTGTTACGAAACACTAATCAGAAAGCCCACTTCAGCAAGGATGCGCTGTATCGGCAGGGGGAAAAAGACAATTGTTTTCCGACTAAATGACCAGCCAAACAATGCTCATTGCAACTGCAATTTGCAATTCATGACTGAAACTGATTTAAATGTTGGCTCAGGTCTGAACTCATTTGAACACCAGAAAAGTAATTCCCTGTAATATCTGAAGACATTATCTTCTTCTCAAGTAAAATGCAAAAGAAAACCCTTTCTTTTTGCTGGAAGCCGGAAAACATTTGTTGCAGTAAGTGACGCCACTGGATAATCTGTTAAGAATTCTGAAGGTGCTGTGGTTTAACCGTATTTAATTTTGCTACAGTTATGAACTGAATCCACCGGGGCCGAAACACCCTGAATGAGCAACCCTGACTTTCCTTATTTGTAAATGTTTGCTAAACCGTGGGAAATGTGATATCCTCACTATACCCTTCTGTGCCCGGTGATAAAAATACTGTCTCTTTGGGCTTTTATTAGATGAGACATTCGAGGTAACCGAAGGAAGATAATTAAGCCCCGTAAATCTCGAAGGAGACGCTGCACTGACTCCAGACTCCCAGCCACCAAGTGGCACTTTCTGGTCGCACTGGGGCTGCAGTGAGCAACGTGCAGGGGCGGGAATCGATGTTGCTCTATTAGGTAATTTTCATCTGTTATAAACACAACACACGGCGACATTAATTAATAGAATAATGGCGCTGATATATCTGTGAGTGATTAGCTTTTAGTACAATTCATCAGATGATTACCATTTGCCCAAACACCCTGTGAGGAGAAGGAAGATGAAATTTCGACTCAGCCGTTTTTACAGAGCAGCAGAAAAGATATTTCACTGTGAATGAACCTAATTTAATTTTCTGACTTTCGATCCCATGTCTTTTGTTGCGGGGATGAAACCAGTCACCGGAGCTCAAGGAGAAGTTAGATCATTTGCTTAGATCTTTGGCTAACATAATTGGTCAAAAATGATCTTCAGCTTGAATCCACCAATGAGGCGTAAGATGGCCCTCTGAGTTGGCCTCGGTTCTCACCCCTCCCTTCCTGCCAGGTTCATTCAGAAGTGGGTCCGAATGTCAGGCAGTCCCGACCAGGCTGTGCTTTGTCGTGGAATTACGGTTCTCGACTCCTCTCCCACTGCCCCCTTCTCTGGGCGTAGGTGCGCTCTCTAACCTCTTACCCACCGTTCATTCACCTTGCTTTCTGGTTCCCAACCAGAGGCTGGTGTCCAGGCCCTCACCTTCATCTAATCCAAAGGCCACGGACGTGCCTGAGCTCAGGTCGCTCACCGAGCAGCCCCCCACACCACACTTTTGGTGGCTCCTAGCTCGCTCCCCAGCTCTGGCCTGTCCTGGTGATGACCCTGAGTGCTCCAGTTCTCCGGCTGCTGGCTCACTCGCCCTGTGCCTGACCCATCAGACCAATGTCCCATCCCACACCAGGTCAAGCTGGGAGGTGTATGAGGAAGTTGCTGGGGGCTTTGGTTACACCACCCCCAATAGGACTGGCCAAATGAGCGCAGATGGACTGTGCACACGGTTATTTTCTGTTAAAAGTTGGATTGACCACAAAGTTCAAGGCTTTGTCTTGTTTTGTGCTGTGGTCTGTGATCCTTTCTGGTTTTCTTCACGCGGACAACTAATGTAGGCCCGAGAAGATAGAGTGAGACCATGTCAACACGTGACCGTCCAGTTGGGCAGTTTATTGACTCCCTTCCAGTGGGAACACACACATTTAAATGAAACTTTCCCGAAGGACCAGTTTAACACTAGCTGTCTCCCATTTTCTCTCTCTTATTGAGTTAATGACATTCACATGGTATGTAAAATCTTTTCTTTGACTAAAAAGCATGCCTCAAAAAACACCGAACGTCAATTTTTCTATGTCATTTCTATTAAGGATGGAAGAAAGATTGGTAGGTAAATACATCAAAGACATTCTTAGGTTGCCTTTCATGGGGAATTAGGAAACATTTTTAAAAAATGCAACTTTTCCTTGCATTAAAGTTCAAATAGACGTCAGGAGAGATCTTTCTGGAACACAAAAAAGGAGCCCAAGGAGAAGTCCCACACTTACAGGGCTGAAGAGGGCCTGTTCTGGAAGCAGTTCATAGAAGGGAAGTTACGTGCTTGAAGTCACCCAGCAACTGGGGCAGAGCCGGGATGTGAGGACAGGACCGTCCGCTGGTGCCCTGGCCTGGCCCTGCATTGGGTACCCGGTCCCCCGAGTGGCGCTTGCCAGGAGCACTCAGAGGACAGCCGTGCACAGGAACTCCAGGCTGTGGCTCTCCCATGTGAAGAAGCCTGACCTTGTGAACGCCCAAAAGCAAAGAGGAGCAAGAATGAGAGAAAGGCATTTGGGATTACTAATCAGAATCACGCCGAGAGCGCAGCCCCAGAGAACAGGGTGTGGGCGATGGCACAGTGGCAGAGAGGTGACTGGGTGGGTGGAGTCACGAGAGGGAGGGGCCACAGGTGATTGGACAGCACTTCGAGGGCCAGAGAAGCAGTGGATGCGGCTGGAAAGAGGAGCTGCTACCTGACCCTGCCTCTGCATCACCCCGGGTCTCACCGTGCCGTCATCGACAGGTTTGGGAAATTAACACGGAGATCAGCACTTGATGGTACGGATCGTAAGGAGGGCTCATGAAGCAGGTAGGAAGGTGTTTTACCCTGAATAGCCAAATTTTTCCTAAATCCTACTCTTCCTCCCTGTGAGGGCCTGGCAGAATCTTCCCGAAGGCTGGAGACCTAACAACACCTTGCATCCCCACCAGTCCTGAACTACTACGTGGTCATCACCGCCCCCCAGAGAGAAGATGTGATAGCCTCATTTTACGAATGGGGGCAATATTCAGAAAGAATAAGTGCCTTAAAGTCATGGGGAGGGGCATGGATTCTGAGTTGAAATTTGAAAAGCTTTTTTTTGATTCATTCCCTAGCCATACACTTGTCACCTGCTCTGTGGTGACCACCAGGCCAGTGGTCGTGGAAACGGACACAGGCACACCATCTTCTGTCGGCCAAGACAGCAGAACATCCCGTCAGCAGTCACGTGTCGACAGTGGAGCTGAGGTGTGAGTTCGGGCCATTACGAAGGACAAAGAAACAAGAATGACTGATAGAAAGACAGGAGGGACGATGCTTGAGGGGAGCTTTTAACAGAAGAGAAACATTCNACGTGGTCATCATCGCCCCCCAGAGAGAAGATGTGATAGCCTCATTTTACGAATGGGGGCAATATTCAGAAAGAATAAGTGCCTTAAAGTCATGGGGAGGGGCATGGATTCTGAGTTGAAATTTGAAAAGCTTTTTTTTTATTCATTCCCTAGCCATACACTTGTCACCTGCTCTGTGGTGACCGCCAGGCCAGTGGTCGTGGAAACGGACACAGGCACACCATCTTCTGTCGGCCAAGACGGCAGAACATCCCGTCAGCAGTCACGCGTCGACAGTGGAGCTGAGGTGTGAGTTCGGGCCATTACGAAGGACAAAGAAACAAGAATGACTGATAGAAAGACAGGAGGGGCGATACTTGAGGGGAGCTTTTAACAGAAGAGAAACATTCTGGGAAGTCTCAATGTTCTGTTTTATAAATACTGAGAAAAATCAAGATTCAAGTCAAGAGAACTCACAGAAGAGCCGTTCGGGGTCTAAGAACAGAGGCTGGACGTCCTCGATGAAGCTGTCGGAGGAGCTTCTCTGTTCTGAGACGCCCCGAGGTCAACCGGCTGCGTGCCCGGGCGGGGGTGGGGGTGTCACGGGACAGGGGGGGGGGCGGCTTCGGTCCTGCCCTGGGCCCACGCTCTCGCCTCGCAGCGAACCGCGGTTGTAAGCGAGGGATTCCCTTGAACCAGGACCGACGATGACACTTTTCTCTAGAGGCTTTGAGTTGACTGCATTTCGTTATTTACTCTTTTGGGTAAAACTCACCCCTGAGATAGTTCCCTAAATCAATATTTATTTTTGTGTGGTCTCATGGGATCAAAGAGGGAGCGGTGGGGAGCCTTCTTAAATGATGGAAATAAGGAATTTTTGGTCATAAGTTCAATCGCAGAGTAAAACGAGCCCATATGTTAGTCTGTGCCACCGAGCACTCGCTTTGCCGGTTAACCGAAAGGGAATTATGATTGCGATCTTCCACGGAAGGTCTGGGAAGACTTCCTTCCGCCGCTGGGTCTTTAAAAGGCATAGACTTCATCTCAGTGATTGACGAAGGGAGTTTACAGCATGGAAAATGCACACGGCTTGTGGCAGGAATAACCAACACTCGGAAATATAAATAAGGCCTCTTCTCATTGGTGCCGAGCAGGACAGTGGCTGCAGGCAGCCGCGTGCTTCCCCTGACAACGTGGCTTCGAATGCCACCCAAACAGGCAGTGACAACCCGTTAAACTGAGTAGTGGCGGCCATTTTGCGGCAGAGCTTCTACGGAGAAAGAGTTTTCCAGGGAGAATAGGTTATAAAGTGATTCATTTGTGACCTTACACTAATGTAATTTATGGCATTTCAACTTCTTTTCACAGGAACTGTTTTATGGGAACAGAAATAAGGCGTCAGAAATGGTCACCAGGGTGACAAAGGGACCCCTCCAACCCACTTTGTCTTGAAAGAACATTATTATGGTTTTGAATAATGTTACTGCTGGCTTTCATTTATTCTCCACAAAAGTCAAGCATTTTTGTTTAGCTCAAGAAAAAGAAAAAGAGGAAACTGAAGCTAGAATGGCTCTGTGTTTAATAACATCTGGTCAAATTAGCTATGTTGGCAAAAAGAGCAGAAAATATTTGCTCACTAAGGCAAAAATCCACTTATGTAGGATTGTATCTACTCAGAAAATAAAACTCCTGTGAATCAGGTTGCATGCAAGCCCAATATAATTTTAGGAAACAGTCACGTGACCAAAACTTATAGTGTCAGACTAAAGAGAAGGAAGCAACCCCCCCAATAAAACATCCCAGTAATCAACAACAAAGACATATGTTTAAGGTCGAGAAAATCCACCATGCTGACTAGTGAGAGGAGGTACCTCCCCACTGTTATACGTCCAAATCATCTCATCCGTAATCCACCAGCCATTCACATCCCCTGAGAAAGAGACGGCAAATGCCTGGCTCGGGTTTGCACACCCCCACCGCCTCTTGCCACGCTCACAGTCTCTACTGCGGACCTTGTTGATTGGCTCTTTATTGATCTGAGGGTGTGCAAAGGACCCAGAATCATGTGGCCGCCACACCGCCAGTCAGTCTGAGTGAGAAAATGAGGTGAATTTTGTTCACGTCTATGCAAGACTAAATCCTCTTCAACTAATCAGCAGGCAAATATTTCTGGAGTGCTCAAAAAATAGCCAGGCTTTGAAATCCACAGAGCAGATTCCACTCAGTTTCTCCTGTCACAAACACTAGTGTTCACAAGGATAGAGAGGCCAGAAGAGCAAAATCAGTCATAACTGAGTCACGGTGGCGGGTGGCTAACAGGGTGACGGAGCAGGTGAGCCTCGGGTGGTGCTGGGAAGAGAGGAACAGGGCGGGCAGCATTTGTTGGGAACCGCCCTGCCTGGTTTCAGGAGCTGTAACGCCCCCATGGCTAAGGCTGAGTGACCGACATTGGAACCCTAAGCTGCTAAGGAGACAAAGCTTATCTCCCTGGCAGGGGCACCGCCTCTGCCCCTTTTCTTCACCCTGCTTGGCCCCCAGTGCTTGATCAGTTAGCCAATGATGGGTAAGATTCCTCAAGGGAGGGACGACCTAACACAGGTACGATCACGGGGGCCCCAGGGAAGGACTTGGGGACTACAGGAAAAGGGGACGATGAACCCCTGCCCCTCGGCTTTGACAGAGCCTGAGTCCTCATTCTGTCTGTGAGAAGTCTCCTCATCTCTTGGCTGCCTTTTCCCCCTGCCTGACTTAACCCTGAAACAATGTCCTAAGCCTGAAACAGTGCTGGAGGTGGGTGCGGCCCTGTGCTGGAAAGCGCAGGTTCCCCAGGGCGGTCAGGCCTAGGAAAGAATGCATAAAGTCCTGTGAAACCTGCTTTGCTAATACCTTCAAGTTAACTGATAAGGGTCCAGGCCTGAATAGAGTTTGTTTCCCAAAATTTTATGGCCCTTTAACTATCTGACCCTGACTCAAAATAGGCCCTCAGAGTTCTTTGAGTGTTATCTATTGTTTAATCATTTTTGCCTGACAATGACTAATGAGCTTTATTCCTGTGCAAATTGAATCCCAGGAAAGCTTATCAAGGCGAGGGTGGGGGTGCCCTCCTCTTGAGAGGGTGGCCGAGATGCTCCCAGGCTTTTTCCCCTCTTGAGAGGGAAGCCATGCCGTCCCTTTTCCTCCACAGGACTCGGTAGTCCCTGTGAATTTGTCTCGTGTCTCATCCATAACGCCTGGGACACTGCGGGCCAGTGTCCGAGTCAGGGACTGGTGAGGAACTTCCCTGGGGACGAACGCACGTTGGGTGTGAGAGAAAAGGGTTGTGCGTGGCCTATGGGAGGATGGCTCTGGGACCTGTGACGGCCTGACATCTGTGCAGTGGCTGCCAGGTAACGGTTCCCATGGACTTGTGACCATGGATGGCCCGGGAGGCAGAAGGCCACTGCAGTCAAACCGGTGCCTGGGAGTCCATTCTTGAACACGCAGCCTGTGGGGAAGCGGCACGTTTGCAGGGGTCCCCAGAGCCTTTCCTTCCTAGGCAACATCTGATGACAATACACGACCCAACTGAACTCTCCCGGCTGGCCCAGGGCGGGCGTTAAGAAGGAAGCTATACTTGCAGGGTTCCCTTGGGGGAGAGTAAGGGAAGGTTGAAAAATTAAAACAAATATCTATAACACGGACATTAAAACCTTACGAAATCTTATCCCAGAGAGAAATGCCTAAGAGGAAATGAACAGTATTTCTGGTCGTTTCTCCTTGCTCCAGTAAGCTGTTGAATTTTAGGTACACCGTTTCCGTGCTGGCCTGTGGGTACTGACAGAGGGTGAAGGTGTGGAATGGCAATGAGGAAACCCCTTCCCGAGTGGGAGGGTCTTGAGGGATTTGGAAGCAGATATTTCATATTTTATGCATTTAAAGAACCATCTGCTGGAGACATAGATTTTCTAATCCCCAAAACCACCTCCATGTATGCAAACACCTTATGTTCATGGACAGCAGCTATGGACGTGGACAAATTGAGAAATTATTTTAATTGAGCCACGGTCTCCAGAAGGTCCTATGAGGCTCGATTCACAGAGACGGACTATACTCTTCTGCGCTTCAGGATCTTCAGAACACAACCTGCAGAAGGGGACACGGCGGGTCCGGGGTGCGCTAGAGGGCGACAGGGGGAGCAGGGCTTCGGAGAGCCCGGACCGGAAAGGTCGCTCTGCCCCCTCTCCTCCTGCTCAGGTGGGACAGGAGAACCCCTTCATTTTGAAAAATCATATTCGATTTATCAAATTAGTAATTTTGGAAGATTGTAGCAGCGATTCGAGTAAATCAGCAGAGGAAAACCTCTTCTGTTAGCTGTTGAGCCCTTCGGGGGAACTGTTGAGTTTATTGCAAGCTCTCTCCCAGGCAGCCGGTGTAACCGAACCTGCCCGGGTGATGGAAGTCCCGGCAGAAGCCCTGCCAATTCTCACATTCCTCTGTTGTAATAAAAGTGACCAGCCCCGCAATTTACTTATTCCTGAATTTTTTTAATTCCCATCCCCCCACCCCTTAGATCCTCAGCGAGTTCCTTATATCTATAAATCTGTTTCTATTTTGCTTTGTGTATTCATTTATTTTGTTTTGTTTTTAGATTCTATGTGTATGTGAAATCATATGGTATCTATCTTTCTGTCAGACTTATATCACTAAGCACAATACCTGCTGGGTCCATCCATGTTGTCACAAATGGCAGGATTTCGTTCTTTTTGTTGTTGTTGCTGAGTGATATTCCATGATATATATTCCATGTATACACATCTTTTCCCACTCCCCTCCTGATGGACCCCTACGATGCTTCCCAGCCTTGGCAATTAATGGTGACGCTGCAACAAACACGGGGGCACACATGATCTTTTCAATTAGTGCTGTTGTTTTCTCTGCATATACAACCAGAAGTAGAATTGTTGGATTGCAAGGCAGCTCGAGCCTCAGTGTTTTGAGCTAGCTCCATGGTGCTTTCCACGGTGTCTGCACCAACATGCGTTCCCACCAACAGCGCAGATGGGTTCCCTTTTCTCCGCATCCTCGCCAACACTTGTTTTTTGATTTATTGATGGTAGCCATCCCGACAGGTGTGAGGTGACACCTCATTGTGGTTTTAACGTGTATTTCCCTGACAATTTAGTGACACTGGACATCTCGTCATATGTCTATCGGCAATCTGTACGTCCTCTTTGGAGATGGGTCTGAGTCAGGTCCTCCCCATTTCTAAAATTAGGGGTTTTTTGGTGTTAAGTTGTATGCATTCCTCGTATATTTTGGATATTAACCACTTATCAGATGTATCATTTGCAAATATCTTCTCCCATTCAGTCTGTTGTTTCTTCCTTTTGTTGATGGTGTCCTTCACTGGGCAAAACCTCTCTAGTTGGATGTAGCCCATTTGTTTTTTGTGTGTGTGTTTTGTGGCTCTCGCCTGAGAAGATGTATCCAAAAAGACATGGCTAAGAGCAATGTCAGAGAGTTTACTGCCTCTGTTTTCTTCTAGGACTTTTTATGGTTTTGAGTCTTACATTTAAGTCTCACCCATTTTGAGCTTGCATTTGTATATGTTGTAAGAAAGTGGTCTAACGTAATTTGTTGTATGTATCTGCCTAGCCTACCCAATACCACATACTGAAAAAACTATCTTTGCCCCATTATATATACTTACCTCCTTCCTTGTGGACTCATTGACCGTATAAGCAAGGATTTATTTTTGGGTTCTCTATTGTATTCCATTAACCTATACCTCTGTTTTTATTCTAGTACCATATTATTTTGATTATTGTAGCTTCAAAGTCTATTTTGATATCAGGGAGTACGATACCTCCCATTTTTTTCTTTTTTCAAAATTTCTTTAGCTATTCAAGGTTCTTTGTGGTTCCATATAAATGTTAGGATTAGTTCTAATTCAGAGAAGAATGCCATTGGCCTTTAGTAGGAATTGTGTTGAATCTGTGGATTGTTTAAGTAATAAGGGACATTTTGATAATATTGATCCTTCCAATCCATGAGCGTGGTATATCCTTTTATTTGAATCTTCTTCAATTTCTTTCTTCAATGTCCTGAGTTTTCAGAGCGCAGGACTTTCACGTCTCTCACCTTCTACTCTTAGGCAAGTTCTTCCATGTCTTCGCACTCCTCAGGGGCCTCATCCAGTAGATCACTTCCTTCCCACCCTGGAGCTTCAGTTCCACGGAGCTTCTGTCTTTCTCCACTTCAACACGGCTATGTCTTCTTCATTTTAAAATGAATCACACACATCTCCCTACACCCAAAACCCTACCCAAATTTGGCCCCGCTTTATCCCCGTCACGGTCGAGTTTCCCGAAAGAGTCGCCTGCCCTTGCTGTCTTCCTCACCTCCCATCTATTTTCCCCGCTGTGATCTGGCTCGCTCTCTATCACAACCGCCTCTCTCGGAGCAAGTGCTGTGCCCCGTTCGGAGGACATTTCTCAGCCCTTATCTTACTTTGTCTCTAAGAGAAATGTTGGACCTATGCCTCCTTGTTTAAACACATTCTTCTTTTGGCTTCCACAGAGTAAACGCTCCTGGTTCTTGTCCCACTGGCTGTGTGTCTCTAGTCTCCTTTGGGGGCCCTCCTGTTCCTTAAATTCAGCTGTCACTCAGGCCTCCTCCTCTGACCGCAGCTCGCCCCTCACTGTTGACTGCTTTCTGGGGAGTGTCTCCCCCGATACTGACCTGCTGTCCTCCGAGATGCTCCCCCTGCCCTTTCCTACCAGGCACCAACACAAAACCAACAGACACGCAGAGCAGAAACAGACTCGTAAACACAGACGAGGTGGGAAGGGATGGAGGTTGGGGACCCGGTGAAACAGGTAAGGGATTGAGAAGTAGCAGTTGGTAGTCACAGAACAGTCCTGGGGATGTAAAGCACAGAATAGGGTTACAGTCAACAGTACTGGGGAAACCGTGGGTGGTGCCGGGTGGGGCTGCTTCCTAAGGTATGTAAACGGCTAATCTCCGGGCTGTGCACCTAAAACTGTAATTAAAATGTAAAAAATCATTACGAATTTTTAAAAATTGAGTTCCAGAAACAAATGCCCAGTTATTTAGGGAACGTTTCCCCTTGCACTTCCCCAGCCGGTGAATCCTTAATAAACGAAAGTGTGACTTCACTCTTTCTGTCCCTCCTACAAACTGGCTTCTCACTCTGCAGAATCACCGCACCGAGTGGGGCAGAGGAAGGGAGCCAGGCCCACCCCCATGGTCAGGACACGCGCAGCAGCCGACATCCTGTTCCGAGTCGTGTCCCTCTGTGCAGGGGTACAAAGCGGTGGGGTGTGCACATGACGGCAGTGTGGCCCTCCTGCACTGTGTCCAGGCACAGACCGTCTGGGGCTTTATATCGAGTGGGGTCTGGAAAACCGGATCGAGACCGGGCAGCTTGTCAACGGCAGGGCAGGGAGGGCTGTGTTCTCTGCCCGTGAGCACATCCACTGCAGGGCGCTGAGTGACTAACAGGACCGGAAAAGCCAGAGGCTGAAGGAAAGAGTTGAGAGCAGCAGCAAGAAGCCAGGCTGAGACGGAGAGGGCCGTGGGCAGGCAGGGGAGCTGCCCAGGGTGTTCTGCTCTGGGGCTGGCCTGCCTGTGGGCTTGGCTTCCTCAAGTTCATGCCATACCCTTGGGGTTGTTGCTATGAAGAGGGAGTGGTGCCCCTCTTTCCTGCCCTCCCCACCCCCGTCCTCTGCACTGGCAGCACCTGCAGCCGAGGACTCAGAGCGCACACTGTGTGTCTTTGGAGTTCCCTCTGTGCGCATGTCTCCTCTGGACTTCAGTGCACACAGAGGTGAAAAGACAGGGCCTTTCCCAGAATGCAGCTCTCATTATAACGTTATAACCGAGGACGCGCTACTAAGCTAATCACGGGTAATGCTTCCATTTTAAAGCGGAGCTTGTTTATCCCCTTGGGCATTATGTCCAGAATCACAGGGCTGATGCCTCAGGCCCCCAACTCAGTCAGCTCGCTCTCCACCACCAAGCCCTGAGCTGCCCATCCCAGCTATGCCCTGACCTTGTCCTTTTAGGACTCAAGGAAAATTCTGAATGCAGATTGGGAAGACCCATTGGCAAAGGTGTGCTGGTGGAAGGCTCATATTTCACGGCTCCTCATGGGGAACAGGATTCTGCAGATAGAGCAAGTACAAGTGATCATCATTTTTCCTCCGCTTGATGGAGGTTCTCGTGGGGTGAGGGAAGCCGAGAGCAGACAGGCAGACTGCTGCACCTTTGAAGTGCCCGTGACTGACAGGTGGCTCTGCTCCAGGAAGACGGGGTCCAAGTGAATGTGGTGACAATAACCTGGACTGCAAATGGGGGGGGCGGCCACATCGCCAGCCATGAGTTTCCCGGTATTGTAAACTTGTGTCGCTCTGGAGAGCGTGTATGTGTGTGTGACCATGTGACCGTATGTGTCTGCACACTGGGGAGGGTGGGTGGATGGCGTTTGGGGGAGGATCTTTGAAACAGACTCCACTTGGACTTTCGTAAACCTTCCAGGTCTAATTTTTGTTTTAAATTTCTTTGCCGATTTCTCATCTGCCCCAGCTCCACGTTAATTATAGAGTTTCCAGGCATTTGTAAACCTTTGCTAAAAGTCCTGCCTCCGGTTTTTGTTCCTCTTCGTTTTCTTCCCCATTTTCCTGACACTCGTCTCATGAACCCGAGGGACCCATGACCCTCTGTGCCCCGTCCGCTGTCAGGTTCTGGTCTAAGTTCTCCTGCTTCGGTTTCCTCGATGCTGTGGGTGCCCGCCCTTCCTCTCCCACTGCGCATCCTTGCAATCTCTCCCTCTGGGGAAGAGGTGTCCATCCGCTGCTCCCACTGTGTGGCTTTCTGTTGTCTTTGGTGTCCTGTTCCTCTAACACACATGGTGAGGAACTGGCTCCGTATGCTTTTTAGAAGAGCCAGCCCCCTCCTGCCCAGTTAGAATTTGGGGTCTCCGGGGCTCTGTCAGTGACCCTCTTTCTTGGCACCCTCATTTTGGGCGATCTCATTAGCCTGCACAGCTGTTGTCCCAGCGGAGATCTCTCGTGAGTGTCCTTAAGACGATTGTTCTGTTTCGTGGCTGTTTCCACTTGATGTCCCCCAGACATCACAAACTCAGCACACGGAAATCGTCACCTTTCTCCTGACCCCTCTTTCCCTGAGTCCAGCGTTAGGTTGATGCCGTCCACACCTGCCTAGTCAAGGAAAACAGAACCTGCTAAAACTGATGCCCGAAGACACAGAAAACAGGGGAATGGGGACGAATGATGTTGTTAGAGCCATTGGCGAACTGTCTTTACAGATAGGCCATACCCGGGTGGCTTTAGGAAGGACTAATTCACCTCTCTGCAGAATCGCCATTTTCCCATTTAGTCTGGTTCAAATGCCATTCAAAGAAAGAAGCCTTCTCGGTTATCCTTTCTTTCAAATGACAGCACACCACTGACACCAAAACTCGACAGAAATGGCTTTCAATGAGATAATTATTCTGAATATTAAACATCTCTAAAATAATTACTAAAGAGATTTAGCAGTACGTTAACAGAATACACCACAATCAAGTGGCATTTATTTCCTGAATACATAGGTGGGTGTTGACAAACAGTTATAAATGTCTTACAAAGTGAAAAGACAACCTGCTAAATAGAAGAAGATATTCACTGACACTCACCTGTTCCATGAGGGGTTAATATCCAACATTTATAAAGAACTTATAAAACAAAAAATCTGACTAAAACATGGGCAAAGGGCCTGAACAGACACTTCTCCGAAGAGGCCGTACAGATGGCCAGCAGACGTGTGAAAAGGTGCCCAACATCACTAATCGTCAGAGAGATGCAAGTTAAAACCACAGTGAGATAGCACCTCACACCTGTGAGAACGGCCAACATAAACAAATCAGCAAACAAGTGCTGGAGAGGATGCGGAGACAGGGCAGCCCTTTGGCACTGTTGCTGGGAGTGCAGACCGGTGCAGCCACTGTGGGAAACAATGTGGCAGTTTCTCAAAAAATTAAACACGGATCTGCCTTATGGAGTATGGATTCCAGTTCCCAGCATAACTCTGAAGAATCCCCAAACACTAAAATTAAAAACATATGCACCCCTATGCTAATTTCCACATTATCTACAACAGCCAAGATGTGGAAGCAGCCCAAGTGTCCATCAGTGGACGAGTGGGTAAAAAAGCTGGGGTACATTTACACAGTGGAGTACGACTCAGCCGTAAGAAAGAATGAAATCTTAGCATTTGCGACAGCACGGGTGGACCCATAGAGCCCCTGCACTATGTGAAGTGAGTCAGACTAGCATACGTGAGTCAGAAAGATAAGTACCATGATTTCACTGGGGTGTGAAATCTAAAGAACAAAGTAAATAAACAAGCAACATAGAAACAAACTCACAGATACAGAGACCCGACTGACGGTTGCCAGGGTAGGGGTGTTGGGAGCTGAGTGGAGAAGGGGAAGGGATGAGCAGTACAGACGGACTGGCGGTCACAGGGTGCCCACGGATGCAGGGTGCAGCCCAGGGGACACCATCAGCAACACTGTGGTAAGTACTGTAGCAATACTGTAATGATGTCTGTAGTATTGTGACGGTGTCTGGTGCCAGGTGGGTTCTCGAAACACCGGGGGGGGGGGGGGCCACTCTGTAAGGGGTCCGATTGTCTAACCACTATGCACACACTTGAAAACAAGGCAATACTGCATGTAAACTGTAGTTGAAAAATAGACGTAAAAAATAAAGGTAATTACACGAACTTAAAAATTATGAATGGGCCACGTCAATGTGCAGTTGTAAAGGTGGCGGAGGCAAATTACACGACCCTTGGAGGAGACACCAGCCAGGGCACCGGACAAATGTCAACGTCCATTTCTGGGGTGAACACTGTTGGTGAGGCTGGAGCTTTCTCACGCCAGCATTTGGCTTAATCCTGAAACGCTAAACATTGTCCTGTTACAGTCTGGGACAGAACACGGGTGTTGGCTGTGGCTCTCACTATTCAAAACTGCAGTCTCTACAGTAGGCAATGGTGTTAGCAAGAGAAATAAAAAGTATCAATATTGGAAGAAAGAATTATGTTACTCTTTGCAGGTTTTATGACTACTAACCAGAAAATACAAAAC
This sequence comes from Sturnira hondurensis, assembly GCF_014824575.4. NCBI lineage: Eukaryota > Metazoa > Chordata > Mammalia > Chiroptera > Phyllostomidae > Sturnira > Sturnira hondurensis. The sequence goes on along the minus strand of NW_028072798.1, from coordinate 8,580,695 downwards.
CCTATAAGCAAATTTAGGTAAGGTTAGAAATGTACTCGCTGTCATTATACTGTATATAAAGAATAAGCAGTGGGAAAATGGTGAAAGAAATGGAAGGAAGCAACTCATTCATAATAGCAACACCAAATGAAACAAAACAGATAAAATACCTATGAATGACCTTAAAAAAAAGATGTATAAAACTATGTAAAGAAAACTTTAGTGAAGGACCTAAAAGAAGGCTTAAAAATAAGACACTCAATGTAAGAATTCTACTTAAAGTGTCTTATTAATTCCATGTGACTTTTCTTGAGTGATGAGAAAATCTAGTTTTCTCTTGAGAGGGAAAAATAAGGAAAAGTAATTGTGTGAGAATAACCTGGCACATTCTGGAAAAAAGGTTCATGAGTAGGGACTACTAGCCTGCAAAATATTAAAATTCTGCCACCCCTTATTGGTAGCCACTAGCCACTGTGGCTTTTCAAAGCATAAATTAATTAAATATAAATAAAATAAAAATGTATTTCAAAGATGCAAGCGGCTACTATACGAACAGAAAAACAGAACATTTTCATCACTGCAGAAGGTTCTACCGAAGTGTTCTAGTAAAACACATTACTAAACTTTCATCATGATCCCAGTTTGGCACTGGAGAGGAAATAGTTAAGATGAGAATTGTGTCCAGAGTCAGACCAGACAATGTGGGACTTCACAGACTGTGAAGTGCTGCGTTTCAGAGGGGGAGGGAAGAGGCCGTGTCTTATGTGGCGTCAGGGCTCCTGACTGCCCATGTGAAAAAATATGCAGCTGGGTCTTTACCTCTTCATTTAAACTCATATATTTCAGACAGAACAATGGTTTACAATGTAGAAACAGCCCTGGCTGGTGTAGCTCAGTGGATTGAGCGTGGGCCTGCGAACCACACGATCGTGGTTCGATTCCTAGTCAGGGCACATGCCTGGGTTGCAGGCCAGGTCCCAGCAGGGGACTCACGAGAGGCAGCCATACATTGTTATTTCTCTCCTTCTCTCCTTCCCTTCCTCTCTAAAAGATAAATGAATAAAATCTTTTAAAAAATGTAGAAACAGAACTAAAATACCTTAATGTTCTAGAAGAAAGGATGAGTGAGTTTAATTATAAACTTAAAGTGGGAATATTTGCAAAGCATATAACTGACAAAGGGCTAATTTATTTCACAAAAGCTTGTACAAACCGATAAGAAGAGAACAACCAAAACAATAGATGTCAATAGGAATTAATAGGAAAGCGAACACACCTGGCAGTAATCAGATGGGAAGACACCCCACCTCAGCGTGAAGCCCCCCCAAACATTCTAGTGTGTATCCCCCCCACCCCCCAAGGGCATTCTCCTGTGGGACCACAACACAAGCACTGAAATCAGGAAGCCGACGCAGGTTGGTCCCCTGTGGGCACCCTGATTCCCCATCCCCACTGTTGGGCCCAGGATGCGGGCTCTTCTCTGCGGACACCCTCCTCTGGCTCCAGGCTCCGTGGCTGCAGGGGAGGCTGCTGGTGTGGGGCCCCCGCTGGTGGCGTGGATGGAGAGCCCGGGAGAGGCCGGCCCCCATCCTGCACCCCCCACCAAGCTGGGAGGTTGTGAACTGATGACACACTGGAGCTATTTTTGAGGGGAAGGGACAAGGAGCCCACCTTTTCTTGTGTCTGTACCAAGCAAAATGTTCTCAGGAGCCACATTATATAGACATACGCCTAGATTTAAGTTATGAAAATACTGGATCAAATATGGCAAAGGTCTCAATTCTCATGAAAAAAGCTACCTGATGGGTAAGCTTTACACTCTGTACCATTGGTGGTGGTGTGGGGGTGGGGGGCACGTGTCCCAAGATTGTGCCACCGACAGGCACAGGATTTGGAACCAAAATCAAGGAAAGCCCAACAAACTCAGGAAACAAATTTTACTTCCCCTTTTCTTAAAGAGATTCAGATTAAACCAAGAGATTCAGATTAAACCAAGAGATTCAGATGTAAAAGAAACCAACTTTGGAAGGGAACCTTGACCCACGCTCTCGTCTGAAATCTAAGACCCCGCCCCTGCTCCCTTTTCTCTGTCGTCCAAAGTGTCCTGTAAATATCCCAGCGCTGCCTCACTGTCTTTGGACTTTCCATGCTGTGTGAGTTCCCCCTGTGCATGTATTATAACCCAATTTTCTCCTGTTAATCTGTCTCCATTAACTTGATTACTGCCCTAGCTGAAAGAATTTAGAAGGTAGGAGGAGAAGTATTCATTTTTTCAGCCTCCACAATAGGCTAAGAAAAAAATATTTTGTTAATTATGGTAAGTTTTTAAAAATATTTTATTTATTTATTTTTAGAGAGAGGAGAAGGGAAGGAGAAAGAGTGGGAGAGAAACATCAATGTGTGGTTGCCTCTCGTGTGTTCCTCTATTGGGGACCTGGCCTGCAACTGAGGCACGTGCCCTGACTGGGAATCGAACCGGCGACCCTTTGCTTCACAGGCCTGTGCTCAAACCACTGAGCTACACCAGCCAGGGCTAATTACGGTAGGTTTTAAAACAACTGTTTAGACTGATCTCTGAGGTCTGTTCCTTTGGTCTGTAAAACAGGGACTCGGCCACCATGTGGAAAATACTACTAGAACCAAACATGTATGTTCTGATCAAACTGGTGATGGAAGAGCCACAGCATCGTGGACGGTCCCTGTGGGGTGTGAAATAGTTGCGTAGCTTGTGGAGAAACACCAATAATCACTGCATCAGAAGGAGAACGTCCAACTCCATCAGTGAAGAGTCAGCTTCAGGTGTCGCCGGGTCCGGAAAAGCCACCTGAGACATGCCTCTGTGGTAGGCAGATTACTTTGAGCTAAAGGCCATTTTAGCTTTAGGCTCAAGAGAACCTTCTTCTCCGCCCCAAGTATCAGGTTGGCTCAAAAGTCCATTACACTTTTTCCCATACGATGGCTCTAGTAGTGCTGAGTTGTTTTTAACTTCACTGGAAACCATTTTGTCAGATTATATTGTGACAGCTGTCATATCAGCGTGCATTAAAAAAAAACTGGTCAAAACTGGTGAATCTGTGCCCAGTCATCTTACCATTTTTGGTGTACTGTGTGCGCCTCATTCTTTCAAGAAAAATAACCATGCAATTGAATCACAAAACAAGATTTGAGCTGTGTGTGGAGAAGGTGCTGTGACTGATGGAATGTGTCAAAAGTGGTTTGCGAAGTTTCTTGGTCCTGCTGACATTTTGGTGAAATAACCCTTTGCTGTGGGGCTGACCGATGCATTGGAAGATGTTTAGCAGCACCCCTGGCCTCTGCCCACTAGAAGCCAATTGTGGGAGACAGCCGACATACTCAAACTATCCAAATCAATCAAGATACTGGTGAGAATGAAAAACGAGTCTTTTATTTTATGGAAAAAAACTCAACAGACTTTTGGCCAACCCAGCACATGGACAACTTTGAGTTAAGAGGCCTGGTCTATAAGAGATGGTCAGAGGTCCCTTCTTTTGACATGTTTACAGAGCAGGGCAGACCCCTTGCTACTAGGGGTCTGCTCCTCCAGTCACCCTGCGATGACCTTCGGAAGCCCCCAGGCCCCTTCCCCTGTCCCCGGCTCTGGATGTCTTCCTCACATGCCCACGCCCCCTTTCTGTCCCCAACCCTCCTAGGGGTAGGTCTCAGCCCCCTCATGCGCATGGGAATCTCATATGTGTGCAGGCACTGGTTTGGTCCTTTCCTGTCGCAAATCTGTCACAGTCTAATCTTTTTGATGGTTAGACCAGCCGGAAGTGCCCTGAGGCCGAGGAAAATTCCCCCCTCCCCTCCGAGCTGCTATAGCACTGACGGGTAAGAGCTAAAGGGGAGGTTGATCATACATACAGCCCAAGAGGAAAGAAACATCGGGTGTCAGCACGTAAGACTCCAGGGCAGTGGAGACAACCTCTGTGACGTTACTGTCACTCGAAGGAAGACATTTTTACACTGTAAGAAATGTTAGATTCTACGTGGAGAAACTACTTAAGAAACCACTAAGATGGGAAACATTTACTCTTAAAAAACAATTTCTCTTCCTCCCATTACTGGTGTTTCTGCACGTGAGATTCGCAGTTGGATTAAACAGGGTGTAGAGCTACCAGGGCCAGGACGGTTGACTGGCTTCAAACTCCTGGAATGAAATGCTGTCTTTCCCCAAAACACAGTTATTCACCGATTTAAAAGGCTGTGGTTTCTTATTTAATATGTCTATATCTTGCATTATCCTCAGAGGAAAACTCCCTTTAAAAAACTGAAGGCTGTGCCCCGCAGGACACCCCAGGTGTACCATGCACTGATACTATCTCCTTTCAGCATCAGCAAGGGGACCCGGGGCATGGGTTTGACAGAGCCCACTCCTGACTTGAACCCGGACGTTGAATGGCGGCTTAAATATGCATCAGCCGCCTGACCCCCTCACCAGACCCCCTAAGCGGCCCAGAGCTGCCGAGAGCACATCCTGCGCTCTGTGCACGCTGGTGGCCTCTCCTTCATTTTTGGTGGGAATATGTTTTAATGATGACTCACCAGTATTTTTTATTTTGTCCTCATGTTCAACAGTCACTGTCGACCGTGTGCACTTGGCACCACACATTGCATCCTAGAAGGATATAATGCATTATGGAACGGACAGGGGTTTGGTGTAAAAATATCTAAACTTGTTCAATAGCTCTGGAGATCCTTGAGAAGGAGTACGTACGGGGCACAGGTGGAAGTTCACCAAGAGCAGTAAATCAATGCACTACATGGGCTGCCTTTTATGGTCTCAGGGTAATTGTCTGTTGACCCGTCCGAGTGCCCCATCATCTTTAATAGTGTGCATATATTTAATGGATGGAAGGGAAAGCTGTGCCTCACGGGCATCACCAGCACAGGTCACAGTGATAATGGTCCTCGTGGAGACCTTTGCCCACAGTTAAACTCACAAAACACCGGTGGAGACCTGAGGTGCCCCCACAGGCACAGCTTGGGGTTCACGAAGGCTTTCAGGTGGCTGGGCTCCGACTGCGCGTGCCGGGACACTGCTCTAGGTGCTCCGTCACGACGCTTCATGGCCGAGTCACGGGCTTTTCCGGGAAAGGCGAAGAGCAGGAGCGTGCACGTTTGTGGATCTTAGACGTGCGGCGTGGCAGCCGTCGTCAGTTAATTTGCAGTACAGTATTTCCTCTGTGGCACAGCTTTGTGCGGAATTATGGTTGAATGTGTTAGGCCCTTGTCCCAGTATCAACTCGGCTGACGTGTGTTTATTTCACACATTATGAACGAATCAATATGGAGGAATTAAAAAACACGGCATAGCCGCATTATGCCTTCGGAATAAACACTAAGTGGCCGTCGCCTTGTCTGTGCCACCCTCATCTGTGAAATTCGGTAATTCCTGTCCCACTGCCCGTCAATAGTCACAAGGATTTGTCGTTTATACCATTCGATTCTACTTTATACGCAACCACCCACTGTGGTTTGTTTTTATTATTATAGATTTAGGACATGATTAATGAAATACAAACTGCTAGATCAACTCATAATTACTTTCCTCCTTGTCTGCCCAAATCCATCTTCTGGCTCCTTCTCAAAGCCCACCCCCCACCCCCGCCCCAGTCGGGGAGGTCACATTGAAGCTGCCTGGGGCAGCGGGGCTCCTGTTTGTTAAGGCTCGGGAGGAATGCGGGCAATGAGACGCCCTATTTCAGGCCCACCCCTCACAAGTGCTGATAAATGCTAACAATAGCTCCCCATGCACTTCTTTCTCCAGATGCACCCAGCTCCCTGTCAACAGGGGCAGGTGGCGGGAAAACGGACCCTGCAGAGCTCGCAGCCTTATTTAGTAGACGCGTCCCGGAGCTTCTGTAGATTACGTTGACTCGGGCTTCTATTTGCAGCTCCTCGCAGATGCAGATTGTCTACCCGCTCCTAGTAAATCTTTCAAAGGAGGTCTCGCAGGAGAGGGGAAAACGGCCACGCATTAGGGGAAAAATACTCTCTCGCATTGGCTAATGCTGTTTTTTTTTGTGCTTAATAATCTAACATTAGGCATTAAACAAATATTTTTGGTGGCAAGGTGACTTTGTTTCCTTTCCTCTTGCTAGAGCTGTGCCGTCGGTTCCACCCACAGAGAGGGAGGTGGACACTCACATTAACAGAGCACAAGCACAGATCTCTTTCCTTCTCCGAATGAGTTTGCGTTTCATTCCGCAAAGAGAAGACATTTTTCCGGTTATAAGTGATACTTTAGCATTCCGTTCGGAAGCTGCCGCACCCAGATCCTAGGAAGCCGCACCAGAAAGATGAGACCCAAAGGCATGATCAGCCAGAGCACCTTAAAGTGCCAACACCGTGCGAAAATAGCTACACAAAATGCGTATTTACTTGTTACTTTATTTCTGTCCTTTTCCTGACACAACTGATCAAACTAGAGAAGGCTGATTTTTAACATAATCATGCAGCAATTCTTTATAGCAACACTGGGCTTCAGTGCTGGTCTCTGTTACCGGCCGGCCACTGTCACCTTCGTCCTGTCCTGTCTTGACGGAATGAGCCTTAAGAGTCTTAGGAAAAGAAAATAATACAAAGAAGCTCAGAAATAGCCTGTGAATAGACGTTATTTCAGTTCTTTACAGAGCACTTGTTTTTTTTAGCAAATTGAGCAAAAATAACTTTGGGCTGCCGTGTGCAGTAGAAGCTAGCTGACTCACAGGACGCCGCCGTTTAATGGAGTTCAAGCTGACTATTAAGTTGTGCCCGTGTCGACGGCGGCAATATGCTAGACAACTGTGGAAAGGAAAGGACGCCCGCCGACAGACTGCGGCCCCAAACCGGCCACTTCCATATGCTGTCCCGCACCTGGCAGCTCTGTGGCCGGAGCTCAGCTCCTCGGTGACACCCGTATGGCGTCCGTAAGTTGAGAGCTTTGCCTTCTGTGAGAGTCAACTCTCGCTCAGGATTCTGTGCCACGGAATATTCGCACCCCAATTCTGAATTTAATTTCGAAATAGGGTGGATACTGGGTGGTTCCACTCTCTTGAAAGAAACAGTTATGAATCCTGACGGTCTCCTACTTTAGTTTTAGAGAAAGAGATTAGTTGCATGTATTGTAATCCAATATTTAAATGGATCAAGTTGCCATCTTATGCGTTATACAGCAAGGAGGCAGAAAATAAGAAAAAAAAATGAAATTGGGCTTGTGTGTTATTGTTTCTACGGGCTAGTCTCACGTGTAAACAGAAGGAAGTTGAATTTAGTGGAAATGTTAGGTAACGAGCAAAAATGTTAACAGGAGGTTTTTTTGAGAAGATTTTAGTATTTCTTGAGGTTTATTTACATGTTGCAAATTTTAGGCCTTACACATTCATTTATTTGCTCATTAAACATTTATTGTTGTGGGAGCTAAAAAATATTAGTACTTTTCCCCCCACCTTCTAAGTCCTTCTACCTGGGCTCATAATCCAACTAAGGGACAGATTGCCAGGAGAAAATCAGATTTAATACACACTCGGGGGGACGCCCTGAAGGTGAAAATTCCAAAGACAGTGAGGCAGCATCGGGTATTCAGATAACGCTGTGGACAAAGGAGAAGCGGGGGAGGTGGGGTCTTAGGTTTCAGAAGTGAGAGTGGGCGATTCTCGGTCCTTGAGGAAACTCCTTGCTGGGCCGCTCAGAACCATCTCTCTATGGGCCCCTCCCCGCCTGCCGACCACCCTGAATTCAGTGCAGGCGAAGGCCGCACCCTAAGGCGCCCTTCCCGGAGCAGGTTTCTCTGTCTGAGTCTCTTGGCCAGGAAACAATCCCGAGTCTTTCTGAGTCCTGTTCCTTAAGAAGCAGCTTGAAGTCAGCATCCCAGAAGGCAGCTTCGGGGTGGGAAACTGGGGTCCCCTTCGCTGTTTTAGGCTGTTACCTTTAGGCTGCGTCTGACAAAGACTCAATAGGCAGCGGCCTCGTCTCATTTCGGCGGAGAGAGTAACCGCGCTCGAAATTTTAAATGGAAGGAGGAGAGCAGAGGGGACTCTTCAAAAGGGGGGGGGCTGCTTTTTGGCAGGACGTAGCCCTCACCCAGATGACGGAGTACAAAGAAGGGTGTTCCTGTTACTCACAAGTTTTCCATTGAAAGGAGGTCATCACTTTCTATGAAGCTTTTTCAAAAAACGAAGTCAGAACATTGATACATTGACAAATTTTATAATTTAGGGAGAAAAAAATGAAATCCTAGAGAAACATGCAACGCAAGCCAAACCGAGCTGATAGCAAACTAAAAGTGTGTGATAACATTGGTGAAAGAAAAGAGAGTTTCATATTTCACCTGTGGGAAATAACAAAACGATCACAGCCCCTTCCCCCAGCGTCACTTCCTAAGAACTTGTTTCGCATCCTTTCTCTCCGCAGGCATCAGCCAGATCTGAATTCGAGGTTACCTGTGACACACCTGTGTTCTGGTAGGGACAGCAAAAATACAACTTTTTCCTTTGGGCTATTCCCCTACGTACATCCCTCTCCAAGGGTCTTGAAGGAACCACAGTGTTGCTGCCCCAAACTGTGCCTTTGGGGGTTTGGGCATTAAGTTGATGATTAAGAAACAGAAGACTCAGAAAGATGCTTTGGCCTCCCTGCTTTCCTGCCCAAGAGACTCAGACAGAGAAACCTGCTCCAGGAAGGGAGTCGTAGGGTGCGGCCTTCGCCTGCACTGAACTCAGGGTGGTCAGCAGGAGGGCCTCAGGCAGGGGCCTGTTGGCCCCACGCCCCGGGGTCCCTGGTTTCCAAGCGGCCCAGTAGGGCTCTGCCTGCCCTGTGTGCTCCGCTCTCCATGTTCATATGAAAACATGCACATGCAGGAAAAGGAAAAGGTGAGGCTCTTTGTACTGACACGTATGATCTTCAAGATCACTGAATCCGGTGATGACACAGAGATGGACTGGAGTTTGTAATGAAAGAACTGGAACCCCAACAGTCCACCCCTTGTCTGTCATGATATATAAATGCTTCTCCAACAAAATCACGTGAGGCCAATCTCATGGTAGCAACCCTCCCTCAACCCATTTCACACATATGTGCAGCACAGTTAGGGTCTGTGTCCCCGAGCGCCTGTGAAAGAGGTGACAAGGAAGCTGCCCTCTGGGATCGGGAACTCCCAAAGCCGCCATAGAAGCCTCTCCAGGTGAGCGAGCTTGCTGCTCCTGTTCCAGTGTGAACCCTCACCCCCCAACGGCTTCCCCTTGAACTCGGAGCTCGGAGAACCCGCGTGTCTGACAGTGTGGCCGGTTTGTGGAACTTGTCCCATGGCAGAGGGTGCGAAAACACAGGGGTAGAATCTGAATCTGTCATAGTATGCGGGCACGCGCACACACGTGTGTCTGTGTAAGTCCGAACAGCTGCGAAGGACGGGAGTGGCAGGCTCTGCCCTGCACGAGGCTCCGCACTTGCTTAGTTACCCACTGGTTCCTGCCTGTCAAGAAGGATCTCCCGAGGCACTTGCCTCCCTCCCTCTCTCTGCCTCCCACCTGCTTGCCTGGCCTTGGTGCCAGACGTGCCCCTCACCAGGTCCTCACGGACAGCTGTCCTCACAAGCCCCCCGCAGGCCTGTGGGTCTGCTCACACTGTCCCCTTCCGAAATGCCCCCGCCTAGGCTGCCACGCCACCTCCTGCAACTTCTAAAATGAGCTCCGATCCACTTTGGGGGCCCCAGCGAGACCTGAACTGCCCCTGGCTCTGAACTCCGAGAGCTCTGACTCTGTGGCTTGCCCTTTCCCAGCTCTGAGGACCTGTCTGTGTCCCTCAGAAACCTGTGCTCCTAATTATCCGGGAGGCAGGGTAGGAACGGTGACAAGCACCTGTGATAGGATTGGGGTTCGCAGGGGCCTTTGCATGCACGGGACCCTGCAGGAGGCCCTGGAGGAGGCCAAGGGCCCGACCGACATGCACGGAACAGAGCAGTTACAGTCACTGGTTCCTTGTAACTGGTGACGTGGTGGACCTGAGGCTGGTGCGTTAGAAGCAGCTTGGGTACTTAGGGGGCACTGTGAACCCCCAAAACATGGGGACTTGGCTCCTTCCTCCCTGTCTCCCCCAAGGACCTGCTGCCCTTCGGAAATGTTTGTTGAGTGCAGTTGCGGGTGGGGGAGGAGGTAGATGAGCAAGGGGTGGTGTGCTGGGCTGTCTAACCGGCCCCATGCCGGAGGGTCACATGGAGAATCTCTTCCCACAGCTCTGTCTCCAGAGGCCCCCAGCCTGGCTGACAGGGCTTCTCTGCGAGGGCACAGAGCGCCCTGGAACCCCCCCACGCCTGTACTTTGTGAAGAAGTCGGGACATCAATGCGTGCCTGTGCACAGAAGGCCTGACGGCTCCCTCGTGCGTGGGGTCTGATGGGCAGAGTAAACTACCAACCAAAACAGAAACAGACTCATGGAGACAGAGAGCAGGCTGCCAGAGGCGAGAGAGGTAGCAGGGCTGGGGGAAATGGCGAGGGGAGTGAGCAAAAAAAGAAAACTCCCGCATAGACCCAGACGACGAGGGAAGCGGGGTGGGGGGAGGGAGGAGAAGGTCCAGGGGGACCAATGGCTACGGACAAGGGTGTGACTCGGGGTGGTGAACCCACAATACAAATAAGCAGATGATGTGTTTGTACAATTGTGTACCTGAAGCCTGTATCATTTTACTAACTGATGTCACCCCAATAAATTCAGTGAAAAGGGAATGTTACTCAGTTGCGAAACTATCGATGTTTTAGATTTCCCAATTCCTTCAAAAATGCGCGTGTACTATTAAGGGTAATAAAATATACATACTCTAATGGAGTGGAAAGATGGGTTTGGGATTAGACCGTTTCGGTAAATCAAAGGTTTTTGCTAGTTTGGTTACCCAATTTTTCTTAACGCTGCCTTTAAAGATCCCCCCGCCCCAAATGCTTCTCTTTCTTTAACTTTCCTCATGAGGGTTTTACAAAGAGCGGGGCCAGCGGCCAGGAGCACTGGCCCTGGAAAAGGCGCACCCACCCTTCCCAGGGGCCTGAGGAAGCCTGCTCACAGGAGGGCCAGAGCAGAGAGGTGAGACGACCCTCTTCCACAGCCATGCCGGCCCCTGGCTCCCGGGAACCAGCAGGGGAAGAAGTCAGATTGTGCAGGACACGGGAAGGCGAGTCATAATCTGTAAGGACGGGGTGACCGTGCGTCCCAGATTCAGCCCGTGAAGCCCTGAGTCCCGGGAGACTTCTCAGTCCCAAGCCAAGTGGGCTGGGTGGCCATCGTACTGAGAGGCTGCACCAGGACAGCAAACCAGGGTGAGACCCACCGAGGTCTTTAGTGTTTCGTGGTTTATCTGCTGGTGTCATCGGGCGTCCTCACTGGGAGCAGGACAAGGAGGTTAACGGGGGACCTCCCCCTGAGCGCGGTGGCTGCAGCTCTATCAGAATATCTGGAATGCCGCTCACGAGGTCCAGCCGCCCCCGCCCCTCCACACGGCGCTGCGCTGCTCGGAAAGTATGCGTGAACTCAGAAGTATGCAATACATGCCCACATCCATGCCCTTGGCGTTTCCAGGCCAAGGTTAGCAGTGTCTGCCTCCGAGCCAAGTCATGCTAGTGTTCCAGATCCTGGGACCAAACGTCACGTAGACACTGGGACAGGTGCACACATGTGTGCATGCGTGAGCATGCATGTGCATGTCCTGGGGGGGTCTCATCGTGAGGAGGTGATGCCAGAGGCTGGAGGGAACGGACGGGCCTAGGGCGTTTCCTTTTCCATCTTAGAGAAAAAACGAGCTGCCTTATTTCCCCCTGTTTTTTAGAACAAAAACTAAATGCATCCTCAGAACTGGCAACAGATAACGAGCAGAAGATGCCCCTGGTTCTCAGTCACTGTAAATTTCTTCCCTTCCTGCCCCTCCAGGTATCACGCCTCTGACAACATTTTAACACTAAAACGAACTATGCAATTTTCTATTCTTTAGTGCAAAATGTTTTCTGTCCTTAGGCAGAAAGACACATATACCACGATGTCAGTTAATAACATTTAAAATGTTTGAAACACTATTACATACAGAAATGTAATAATATATTGGACTGTTGGTGTGTGTCTGTTTGAACATAGGTATGTGTGTCCACATATATGTGTTTGCGTGCAGACGCCACATCACGTACACACTTAATAAGCTGAAGCACCACCCAGACAGTGTCTGCTCCGGGGAGACACTGGGATGTGTCCTTCTCAGGGACATGGCAGTGTGGCCCCCTTCTCTGTTCCCCCCTCCACCATTTACCGCTCTCCAGGACGGCATCAGGACCCAAGAGGCACCAAGCTTACGATTCAGGCTGAGGCCTTTTGGGCTACAGGCCACTTTCTCCCTGTGTGCCCGTGCCCCGGGGGCTGGACCACTGAGTGCTGCGGTTTCCTTGGTCCGTGGGAACGAAGACAGGACCTCCTTTCTGGGCTGTCACGCGCTGTGGAGGAGTATGTACACGCAGCCCCGCTTTCTACGCAGCACAGAGGCTGACTAGCCCTAAGGAGCCTCTGACCTGTTGCAGGTCCAGGGGTGAGAGTGGGTGAGGACTGGTCGCCCCGAGTTAGTCCTAGCAGCCCGAAGGGCAGGGACACCTCCACACGCCACCCGTCAGTGCTCAGAGAGAGCCCGGCTGTGGGCATTCAACACCCTGGGCCCTCCTTCGCTTCCCCATCCAGCGCGTGGGTGCCGAGCCCTGACTGCGGCCCTGCCCCACAGCCCTAGGCAAGGAACACGCACGGTGCGGCTAGGCTGCTGGGTGTGCGTGCATCCTGGGCCCATCAACTCCCGCTGTGTGACCCTGGTTAGGTGTCTTAACACCTCTGTGTCTTGCTGTTATCATTTGCAAAGTGAGGACGATCATGCCATCCAGCTCTCAGAGCTGTGAGGATTCTGTGTAAACACAGGATTCATGGAAAAAGATTCATGTAAACACATGTGAAACAGAGGAAGAGGCTCGGAGCGGGGCCTGGTGTGTGCTGGGCGCCATGGAGAGGCTGCTGTGATTTACTCATTGTATTCCAGTCTGGGGACAGGACGCTGCCTTTTGTTTGAACCAGTGATCCAAGAATGACCTAACTCTGAAGATAGTATTTTCTCACACACTGAGGTCTCTTAACTCACTATATTTGGGGGAAAAAAAAGCATTTCTCATAATCCAAACAAGCAAATTATACCAAAGATCTGAAAAATCACTTAGATAAATAAATAATCCCTTGCATTTGGTCAAACATGGGCTACAGGGAAGAACCAGACAGAAATGGCTATTGCCGTAAGTGCCTGGTTCCAACCTCCCTGGAGAGGTTCACACGCAGTGGCGTGGAGTCGGGAGACACGTGGATAAACACGCGGGGGGGTGTGTGTCCTAGGCCTTTGCCGCTGTTCAAAGGCCTAGGACACAACAATTAATAAGTAAGTAATGATACAAGACGCAGCTCTGTTTCGCGGCCTCACAGCCGTCAAGCTGCTTGGGCCCCGCCCTGTACGGATTCCGGAGCCCCTTCCCGTCACGTCAGCAGGGGCGTCGTTTCTGTGCGTCACCTTTGCCGTTTCTTCCCTGCGAACCTGCCACACACTGGAGGGTTATTCTTTTTAATTCCACATCGGTGCGGCTCCTGAATGCCCGTTGGAGAGAGAAGGTGGCCCTTGCTCTGAGTCAGTCCCTCGCCAATTCCTTTGCGATGGAAGGTAGAGGGAGAAAATTTAAAATAAGGACAGAAAATAGCCACCAGTTCCATAAGGACAGTGGGTGACTGGGACTCAATTTTGATGATAGACCCCAGACAAAAGCGTTTGCCGACGGCAGATTTTCTTCCTTTATAGCTGGAGCGGGTTTCAAAATAGGCTTGTAACCCCGAACAAACCAGAAGTGTCCGCAGAGGCGAGGGTTGATTAACACTAACGGAAAAGCTGTCACAACGATTCGGGAAGAGAAATACCTCCCTGTGAAAGAACCAAAAGGCCTACTAATTAGACACACTTTTTTTTTTTTCTGGTGCAAAGAAAACTATGTTGAAGATTTAAGATTTAAGATTTTAAAAGTTCAGAAAAATAACCACAAATTCAATTAATTTTTTTCTACCTTTGCTTTCTTTCTATGTCTTTCCCATTTGTATTTCCTATCGCTGATCCCTTTGCCAAACCGTCTTCTGTCTGTCTACCCACCTGTCTCCATCTGCTGATCTGTCTGTCTCTCTGTGTGCCTCCCTAGCTACATTGGCTGTGTGTCTGTCCACTGTCCACCCACCCATCTACTGTCGGTTGAAGCAGCCCATGACGGTCCACGCAGGGTGAGGGCTGAGCAGTGCTTCCCTGTGGGGTGTCTCTGAGCAACTGTCCTCAGCAGTTGGGGTGGCCTGTAGCCCTGGCATGCGTGGAATCTTTTAGCACGTTTGTTACCAGAAACAGTTCTCCAAAGCATACTTCCAGGCAATGGGGGGGCCTATTTTGTGATTCGGAAAAGGAAGTTCCCCGGAACTGAAAACCCACGCGTAAGTGTTGGAAAGGGGGGAGGAGGGCCAGTGGAGGCTTCTCTTCCAGGGAGACACGTCTTCATCAAGGTCACATCCCGGTGTGGCACGGGCGTGGAGCCAAACTCAGGGACAGTCCGGGACATGTGCTGCGGGGTGGGGCGTGCGCAGTCACACTGTTCCTGAGCAGCACCTTCTCTGGATTCAGTCAAGATTAGATCGTCAGGAAGGATGAAGAAAACCAACAACCTGTAGCACGGTGCCAGGAAGGAGGAAAACAACCACACGGCAGTCATCTGGGAGGGGCTGAGGGGACCAGTTCTCTGTTGTGCGCAGTGCAGACACGGTCACTGTCACCTCTGAAATGTGGCCTCACTCTGAGCACCGAGCGCAGAGGGCCCAGCAAAGGGGACTGCCATTCACGATTCCAGCAGACGAGCACCAGTCCCGGGGGAGGAGGGGACTTTGGGAACACAGCCCAGCAGCCGTGGACATGACCTTAGAGGACAAACATCAGGAACACTCTCAAATGCCCTGTGCCTGTAACGGCCTCGGTGATAAAGACGGGTGGGTGCAGAGGGAGGGGGCAAGCTGGGGAGGTGGAAAGGGAGGGCAGGGAGGAGTGAACAGGAGCAGATTCAGTGAGAGGCAGAGTGCGCTCAACCCGGACCGGCCAGCGCGTCCCTGGGCCACGCGGGCCTGCACGCCTGAGTGTCCATGAGTGATCTCAGTAGCTCTCTAACACGTGGCTGTGGATGCCCTTACAAATAGGCTATTTGGCCGAGGGAAGCAGCCGTGGCTTAAAAAAAATACCTCTCCAGTGTAGGTATGTCACTGTGACTACTGAACATCGGGTAATCGCCGGCTGACTCCATCCATCCACAGGACAAGTGGCAGGATGACCGCGGTCAAACCCGCTTCTGTGTGACGGGCAGGCAGCATGCGGCCCGAGCAACCCAGAACCACAGAACCGTAGGCCGGGAGGTGCCGGGGGTTCTCAGAGGCCCTGCTGGGACAGAAAGGCCAGGAAACAGGCGGAACGATGTGAGGAGAGGGAGAGAGATGGAAGGCAGACTGGCACCGAAAAACCCAGCCCCTGAGGGCCGCTAGCTACTGGAACCTCTCTCAGTAGGAAGGACAGGGAGGCTGACAGGTTCGAGGGACAGTGCGGCCAGAGTCGCCACCCCAGGCAGCCTGCTTTGTTGTCCAGTCTCACCAACATCGCGAGGCAGTTTCCTAGTCCAGCACGAACTCAAGGAAGTCTCTGATTCTGTGCTTTCCAACACATTTAAAACATGCACAGTATTTAACACACATTTTTGTTGGAAATGCTTGCAGGAATACGTACAGCATGTGATGTGCTGGTACAGTTTTTAACAATTCACCGAATATGAAAATATGAATATGAAAATTAAAAAAATTATCTTTGGGGAAAAGTCATCCAATTAAGTAATACAAAGTTTTTTTTAAAAAAAGGGACCACTCAGCAAAAGCCCCTGCATCCGTGTCTCCCTTTAAATTCCCTTCCAGTCCTTGGGAAAACCGCATTCGGCACACATTTCCTATAAAATGTCTCGATTCTTCGAACCGTCCGTCTCAGCTCCCCTGGTCTGGGAGCCGGGAAGAGCAACCCCATGCACAGCTTCCCACACTTTGTAAAGGAAGAGAGAGCCATCCAAGGTGGATTACGGCACAAGTGCTGACTCTGACCTTGACCCCTCACACGCTGTCTGAAAAAGTCTAGATGGACCTTTGAAAACAAGTCACACACAACACTAAAAGGTGTTTTCCTCCAGGCATCAGAAAGACTGACAATATTTTCACCCCTTCAGTTTAAGTGAAGCCTCATGAAAACAGTGAGAACTATGTTCTGTGATTTGATGTTCACAAAAATAAGAGGTGGCACATTAAGGCTCTTAGTGGAATACACCCCCCACCTTAAAAACGAATGCCTTAACAGGGCCCTGAAGTGACATGCCCAATATGCTTGGGATTTTTTTTGGTTTTAAATATTCATTTGAGTTAAAATAGTCAGGTGTCCTATCAAGCTGTAATTTTTTAAACCAGGAAAGACAACGCGTTCTTATTATCAGGTTACAATAGAACGGGTTTGTGCCTGTCCCAGGCTTCGGGGTGGGGTGTTAAGTCACAGGACACTAAGAAGTCTGGGGCCTTTGGAAAAATGGAGATCCCAGAAGTAGAGACACATGGCCCAGCCTCTGTACAGGACACCCGGTGACACCATGGGCTCCAGAACGTGACAGACACTTGCTCCTGTACACACCCGGCACAGGTGCCCAATACCCCCGCCCTGGGGGCCCACAGGCACAGCCGCCCGCCTAAAAGGGTTCGAACTCCCTCTAAAACAAACTATATCTTCGTCCGGTCTAAATACAGCTCCCTGTAACCATCCATATTGGAGAAATCTAGCTTTACGACCTGTAATAAAAATGTATTTAACATGAAACAAACACCGTCCTTCAGATGCATCTTGAGACATACATACCAAAGTTTAAATGTTGAAAAACAAGGCCATAAAGACATTTTTTGAGGTTGATAACAAACTACAAATTTGTCTGAGGAAAATAAATCACGAAATGTTTGACAAAAGAGCTGTGATAAGAGATGGGGAACAGTGTCGGCTGTGTACGGCCCGGAGGGGAGACACAGCCCGCCCGGCCCCGCACCCCAGCTGTGTGTGCTGGGACTGCAGTTGCGGACAATGGATACTGTGTCAGCTCGGAGAAACAGCAACAACAGGCCTCTTTCTGGCCCTATCTGTAGGAAGAACATACACGCTAGTCAACAAGGGAGCTGGAATAAGCCTTGTGTTCTTTGTAAAAATTATGCTCTGAGAGTCCCTCGGGAGAAGGCTGGCGAGCGTTGCCACGGCGTCGCTGCTTCTCCTTCCCTCGCTGCAGGACTTCTCCCAACGGGCACCTGGTCCGGCCAGCAGTCAGCTGGCCTCGGGGGCTCTCCCCGCTGTTCCCTCCGACCCCAGGGGCTCTACCGACAGCTGTGCGCTGTGCTTTCTTTAGTTATAAAAGCCAGCCTGTGACATCCTTTGCTTGATTCCATTAAAAACGGAACTAATTGAAATCCACTCCCAAAACACTCCCTCGGTGTTTGCTGTGTGGAGGGTGCCGCTGCGTTGGGGGGGGGACAGAGAGACTGGGGCGGGGCACAGTCTTCGAGAAGCTTGCAGTCCACTTCGGGCAGGGACACAAGTCTAAGGAGGCAGCAGGGCAGGGTGGGGTGGTGGGGCGGTGCAGCGGGACAGAGACGGGAGGGAACTCGGGGTCGGAGTCTGGCTCACCTGGAGCAGCCTTGGGGGTTCAGGTTGGAGCTGGGAGTGGGGAGAAGGCGGCAGTCTGTCTGTGGACAGGGAGAACGAGGTGTGGGGCGTGGCCCGCGGGTGACCCATCTCCCAGGGAGGGCGCCACGGCAGGGTCTGGAAGCTAAATGATAGACTCAAAACCCTGCAGAGGAGATGGCCCAGGTCACAGAGGGGAGTGGCTTCTGCAGGTGATGGCACAGGAATGGCCGGCAGCGGGGGACAGGACAGAGTGGGCCCCTCACTGCAAATGGCGAGACTCAGGGTTTGAGCAGGACACCTGTGCTGGGAAAGGAAGCGTGGGTGGGAGCCACACCTGGCGGAGGGTGAGGGGCCGGAGTGGAGTGAGGGGCCGGAGAAAGGCAGCCTTGGGCCATGTGAGACCAGAGGGTGTCCCACAGAGCATGGCTTCCGGGAGTGGGAGGGGTTGTGGTTTGGCGCGTGGAAGGGATGGTGGAGAGTTCAGTCTGCCGATTATTCCATTCGGGCCGAGTGCCCACCCAGGTGGGATGGCTTAGGGTAGAGCCCTCCTATTTTATGCTGTTTTCCTAGACGAAGGGGTTAATTAATAATCCTTTTAAAAATTAGAGTTCGAGTAACATTTTCTTCAAGCCACTGAAATAATATAAAAATAATACTTTAAAGTTAATCTTCATTGTATTTTCTTTCCCATTACCATTTGTCCCCTTGTCCCCCCTCCCCCCCAGCAATCACCATACTGCTGTCCGTGCCCTTGAGTCCTTTTCCCTTTTTGCTCAATAATCTTTTAAATCAAATATTCTTGTAAGTGCCAAATAAGAAAATTTCTGATTTGGCAGAGAAACTGCCCACAGACAGGGCAGTAAGGGGACGCTGGGAGAGGCGGCCTGCACCCGCACGCTCAGCACACTCACACGGCCTCCCTGGGCATCACCAGCAAAAGGCAACATTGGGGGAACCGTCCAGGAGAGAAGGTGGACTCGGCCTTGGCCTTGCCAGTTGGGTGAGCAGGAGGAGCAGACGCATGGGCTTCGCGCTTCCATCCAGGTGTAGGTTCGGGCTCCAGCTCAGGTTTTGCCGAGGTTCTCAAACGTGGGGCTCCGTCTCTTCTCATTAACTTTTATTCCACTTCATCGTTTTCACCTTTGAAGTCCCCCTCCCAGAGAAGCCGCTCAGACCCCCTCAGAAAGCACACTCCTCCAGCGTCCCCCCTGCTGTCCCCGATGGCCCACCGGGCAGTTTCCAGACCCACGCAACCTTCAGAACTGCTTCCATGCATCAGGGTCTGGGCTTCAGAGGCCAAGGCCCATCCTGTGGGGCCCATCTGAACGCTTGGGTCCAACTCTGCTCTTTGCAGCCGCCGACCAATCATGTCTCCGTCTGTGTTTTACTGGGGGCACCTTGTCATCAAACATTTGGCTTAAGGCTGACTCTTGCCACCCGAGTCCCACCTTTCTGGCTGTGTTACAAAGAACAAACATACATGTACCTATTTTGGGACTTTGGTTTGGTTGAGAAATATTTGTCCGTTTGTTTGAAATTCTACTAGTTCATAGTGAGGCAAGTTTTCTGGCTCCTAATAGGCTACCGAGTCAGGGCTGGTAAGGTTTCAGGTAAAAAACTTTCTGTTAGGATGTCAATGAGCTGCTTCTCCTCATTTTCCAATTATCGGGAAGGGAAGAGCGACGTAATGCAGCCGGACAGGGGCATTATTAAGACCCGCATTAGAAGTCTGCTTCTCCTGCTTCTCTGGTGAGTCCTGTCTGCTTGGAGTGGTCTCTCTTCAGCTTGGAGTCTGTAGTGCTAGTTGAGACGGCTGAATCACACTACTTTTGTGGTGCTACCAGAGCTCACTCACAAAACTCTGCACCAGGCCACCTGAGAGGCAGGCGGGCATGTCCGCGGTGGCCAGTGCCGGAGCGCTTGCACAAACCGGGGCCACAAACACAAGCCCTTGTTGGCCACGGGCACTGGGCTAAGGCCACTGAGAGCCCCTGCACTGGGCTGAGGCCACTGGGGGCCCCTGCCTTCCTTCCGACGCCAGCAGCTGGATGGCCACAGTTAAAACTATGTTCTCAGAAATTGTTTGTGTCTTTTCCCAAAAAACCCAAAATGGAGTGAGTTGGTTGCAGGGCCAGGATGTAAAACTTTCTAACAGAACATGAAATAGAATGTGTTGCTGTTTCACGCAGAAGGGGTCACGGGAGAGACTGGCAGTCTGTGTGCCACAAGTGTCCTGCAGCGCTTGCTGCAATAAATAACCGCTGGGGCACGCGGCCTCTGACAGTGTCAGGTAATAAATGTGCAGGGCGTAAAAGCTGCAGCTCATGTCACTGCTCTCTAGTGCATCTCGTAATAAAGCCCTGGTCAGTGATGGACACCTCTCTCTTCCCCCATTGACCTACAGGGGATGATTCTCCAAACACGGGTCTGCAGACTCGCCGAATGCTCTCCTGCCGGCGAGAAGGGGGCGCCGCCTAAGACCAGCAGTGGCCCCCGCAGCTGGGGTGAGCTTGTGAGCAGACCCCTTCTTGGTTCCTCCCGGGCTGACTCCTCTGTGACAAGTCATGGGCACAGAGCTTCCTGGTACAGGCGAGGCTTTCTTCGACCACACAAAGGCGCTTTGTGGGAGAATTCTAAATCTTCCCTTTAATTTTGTTTTGGCGAAGTGTTTTCTGCAGCGTCATTCCATTTCACAACTTGGACAGTTTTTACAACGATGCTCTCATAGCTCTTAGGCTGAAAGGGTATGGTCTCTCCTGTTGAAAGGAAAGTGGGTTGATTGCCGACAAGAGGAATAACAAGGTGAAAGATGTTTTTAAAGTTCTAGCCTCCTCTCCCTAATTCCCTTGGTAAGTGTCTACAGGAGCATTTAGAAAGACCCCCGGCTCCCTGCCTGCTCATGTAAGGAGGTCCCTCCCACTTCCGAGTGATACCGGATGGACGAGGAGGACGGTTTTTCCGGATTTCAGACTCAACCCAAGAACATGCCCAGCTAGGCACCAACTGAACCACAACTGCAACTGGGGAGGGGATTTCAGTGCAGGTGATGGAAGGAAAATGAAACCAAAGTGGGAGAAGGGCCACGTGAAGAAAAGGGGGAGAGACCCATGGAGCCAAAGACTCCTCGCCTTTGCACACCAGAGGCACCTCTGAGCTCTGGGCCCCATCGGGGTAGGAGCCCTGCTCCCCAAGGGAGGGGCTCCCAGGCCCGAAGGTGGGGGTGGACTGGAATGGCGTCAGATTAGACCTTGGTCAAGGTCACCCTGAGGGAGTCCATCAGAGCTGTTACTGCAGCTTTGAGGGTGGAGGGGTATCTTCAACGTGGGGGCCTCCTTGATTCACCCTCAGTTACTCACCCTCAGTTACTCATTGCCACCCTGACCAGGCGCAGGGCTTTGGCACCCACTGTCACCCGAATGGTTTACTTGGTGGCGGATCAATTCCATATTGGCTGAACCTGCAGTTAATGCCTACCATGTACAAGCCCAAGAGAATAATGGTTTGGGAGAGCTGCTTCTACACAAGAGGCACTTGATTTAGGGCTGTGTCCCCCACGGGAGGAAGCCAGCCCAGACTCTGTGTGCACACGCTTCCACTCAGGGAGAGAGTTTCACATAAATGCACACTGTGTGCACACGCTTCCACTCAGGGAGGGAGTTTCACATAAATGCACACTGTGTGCACATGCTTCCACTCAGGGAGAGAGTTTCACATAAACGCACACTGTGTGCACACGCTTCCACTCAGGGAGGGAGTTTCACATAAATGCACACTGTGTGCACACGCTTCCACTCAGGGAGGGAGTTTCACATAAACGCACACTGTGTGCACACGCTTCCACTCAGGGAGGGAGTTTCACATAAACGCACACTGAAAGAGGACCAAGGTGAGGTGCTGCACTTGGACAGGGGGTTCTGTGGCCACGTGAGGATGTGTTAACAGAGGGAAGGGGTGTGGGTTTCGGTCAGGGCACAGGGAGCAGCCCGGGAGGGAGGCAGGGGCATCTGAACTCAGGTCAACAGGACAGGAGTGGGTAAGAGCTTCCCACACAGACCCCCAGGCCTGAGTGTGCTCCCTGGAGGTGGGCAGTGGGGAGGGCATGGCATCCAGATGGCCCCGAGGTTCTAGCCGAGGTGGCTAAATGTTCAGGTTATTAATGACTACCAGGCACACAGCAGGAGGAGGCGACAGGGAACATAAACACTGAACTCAGTTTGGGCCATGCTGAGGTTAGTGAGTCCAGAATGAGTTTGGCGGTCAGGAGAGAATGGGCTTTTAGGCAAACAAATGTGGGACCCACTGAGCTGGAGCAGAACGGACGGAAGCTCTTGGGAGAGGGTACAGCAAATGTGCCGGGAGCACCGGTCGCTACACAGCAGGTGAGGGAAGGAGTCAGAGGACATGAGCGAGGGGAGAAGGACGGGGGGAACCCAGGGCACTGCACCAAAGTGGGAATGTCGAGGTTTCCAGGAGTGATGGATGGCTCATACTGACCATCAGAATGGCCATCCAGCACATACTGAGTGGGGCAAGGGGAAGACCAAGGCTGACTAAGTCCTTGTCATCTGTCACCCAGGGGTGGATGGCATGGCACCTCCAGGTGGGGAACCGGGTGGTGGTTGGGACACACATGCTGAATCAGATTGAATTCTATTGGACTAAACTGAATCAGGGATGCCATTTTTGGTCCATGTGATGGAGCTGGGGTGTCCACCAAGGTGGCCCTGCAGTGGCCACTGTCCCCACGGAGCAGGAGACGTGACATGACCTGGGGAGGGCTGCTCAGAATGGACCAATGGAATCAAGAGCCCACATTCACGGTAAAAACATAAGACAGAAGAGATGTGATTGGGGTACAAATAGGCAAAACAGAGCTCCCTGACGCACTGGCTCTAGATGGAACCCCCTAGAACCTCGGGAGGGGTCTCGAGGTGGGGACAGTGTCATACTGCTTCCCTCTGGCTGCTCTCGAGGCCTGTGTGGCCCATGCCACTGCACCCTGGGGGCTGTGGGGACCCAGTGGCTGGGGTCCGCCCCTGGGACCCCATTCTGACTGGAAGGCAACAGATCAAAAAGCTTGCTGGAGAAAGGGGTACGCAATGAAAGCCGCAGGTGGGTGGCCCATTTTGCAGGTTTCAGAAGGTCAGAGGTCATGGGTACTAAGAGGTGCTGGTGCCTGCAAGGCGAGGTGAGAGCTGCATGGCCCTGTCACCGTTTGAAGAGGCCTGTGCCCTCTGTCCTGGGCTAGGGAGGGGGAGTGGGCCGGTGTGGCCCTTCTCCACCTGCCTGGGGGGCTTGGGTCCTTCCGGGCCTTGGGATGATGGGGCTGGGTCAAGGAGTGGGGGTGGGGGACAGAGCAGGAAAGCAGCTTTAAACCTAACAGCGACCAACTTGCCCCCTGAGTTGCCTGAGAAGTGTCCTGACTGGGCGTGGTTAGGCAGGCCGGGGCTCAGAGTCAGGACCCCGAGTTGAGGCCGTAAAAATAAACGACAGTTGGTTCTGCCCTGCTGCCTGTGGCTTTCCCCTCCGGCAGCAGCTCAGCTAAGGGGGTCGCTCTGAGTTTTCTGGTATTTTAGGTGGAATTAAACTGACAGTGCACTCATTTCCTCCAGGACCTACCCGAGCAAGTCACGAAGGAAAGACAATGAACCTGCAGCCAGCCCGCCAGTCTGTATTTCGGCTGCCCAGTCCGCTCTTCCCCTCAAGGCACTCCTTGACCCTCCAGTATTTTCCTAAACATCGGCTCTTGCCTTCACGGGGGAGCGTGCTGATCACTAAAGAGATCGCACCGAGCGCCACTGACCCCTGTCCGCCTGATTCTGGGTTACCGACCAGGACTCTAGACCCCCCTTGGACTTGGCTCTCACTGGACTTAAAGTTCGTGTTTCAGCAGGTCCTAGTAGGGTGGATGCGTGTCACCAGAGCGGTGTGACTCGTTCCGGGACAAGGTCCTCTAATCTTCAGTGTGAGTTTCATTTTCTGTTACGACCCCAGCTTATCCTGGACAACTGTTCCCACGTACATTTCCAAGTACAAATCAGTTGTGACCCCCTGTCTCTCTCACCACGCGTGCTGGGGGCAGGAGTGAGGCCCTTCCTACGTCCTCGTGGCAGACGTGGTGTCTGTCGTGGGCACAGGCACGCCGCATTAACTCCTCCTCCAGTTTCTGCTCAGTGTGTGGCCTTTCTGGCCGTGGCCTTCCCAGCCTTTCGGGTATCAGGCCAGAAAACTAACCAAACCTTGAGCGATCTGGCCTCATCCACGCTGTTCCTTTTCTATGTGCCTGTCGGATCTCAGAGTATTGCCAAATGGTGCCCCCTCTTTTCCTGCCCATGGCACTGTCTTTTCCAAGAACAGCCAGCTTTCTTCCTTTCCTTGCACCTTGAGGCAACTCACATACTTGGAGCTTTCTTTATATTAACTCCCTGAGTCAGGACCCGTTGTCTTTCCTTAGCTTGTCCAGCGCTGGATGACAGCAAGGTACCCGAGAGTCTGAATGAACGGCCCCGGTCCCATGGACATCTGTAGGGACTCATTGTCATTTCTCTCCGAAGACTTATTTGGGAACTCACAGCATCTGAGTCACTCAGAGCGACTGCAGGCCTTACACCTGTGTGACCGAGGGAGTAACACCTTCGTGTGTGTGCACGCCCATGTGCAGATGTCTTTTCTGTTGAGGTGTTCAGACCCTTTGCAATTATTAGTGAAATCTAACATGCAAAGGATCGCAGCACCAGGTAGGTGCCTCTCTCTGCTAACAGCTCCCATCACAGCTGGGTGCTCAAAATCCCCCACCATTTGTCACGGGCACAGAGAACGCACCGGGGACAGAGTTACCGAGCCATCGTGGAGGCGTGCGCGCGGAAACCTGCAGCATTAAAGGGACAGCTTATGTGCCAACTTACTAAGCACTTAAACAGACCTAAATGGAAAAAGGCTACTTAAAAAATTTCCAATTACTTCATGTTCTATTATCTATGAATCTTGCATATTAGCACCAGGGTAAATTTCTTGAGAAGCTGAGCCCAAGGAGCTAAATTTGCCCATTGATTTTTGTCTTTTGTCTGCAGTTTAAGGCTAATTTAAAAGGCGGGTGAGGAGATTCTATTTTCAATGGGCTGCAATCCAGTACGAATATAATAAAACACTGTGGCAGTGAGCTCTCTCACAGAGAGGTTTGGCCGAGCTCAACCCAGCGCCTTTCAATGCGCTCCAGGGCAGCCCAAAAACTGTTCCAGGGGGCGAGACACCCCTCCGAAGGACCAGCGTCCCGCAGCACAAGGGGTTGTCCAGGTTTTATTTTAAACCAAATCAATATTTCATTGCTTTGACTTAAGATGTAAAAAGGAAATGTTTTATAATGAAATCAATTAGAGGCAGATAGTTTCATTACTGATATATTATTGTCATAAGCCTGTATTCTTCTAATTTCAGAAGCATAGTTAATTATTTTAGGCATAGGGAGTTAGTTCCTTTAGTTATTCTAGCAGTGAAAGCTGTGTAATTCTTTAGTAAGGCTTACTGATCGAGTTAAAATCCTGATGAAAAGCTTCACCATATAACAGGTCTCTTTGGGTACAAATCAATAACCCAAAGAACATAAATGAACAAGCAAAACAGAAGCAGACTCACAGACACAGAGGACAGACTGGTGGCCGCCAGAGGGGCTGGGGGTGCTGGGGGCTGGGTGAAAGGTGGAGGGGCCGAGGGGAACAGACTGGCAGTTGCAGAATGGCCACAGGGATGTGACGTACGGCCCGGGAAATACAGTAGTTGATATAGCAGTAACTACGTCTGGTGCCAGGCGGGGACTGGAACTATCAGGGGACCGCTGTGTAAAGCACATGACTGTCTGACCACTATGCGGCACATCGGAAACTAACACAGAATAATATGGAACGTAAACTGGAATTGGAAAGAGAAACAAGAGTGGGAACTCTTAAAGGTGTTTCTGTTTCTCCTCTTTTTTGTCCTCCCCCTCCCAGTGAGGGGGGCCTTGAAACCTCCTGCTCCCCACCAATGGAAGAGCAACAGGCGGTTTTGGGGGTGGGGAGCAGCAGGCGATGTTCTCAAAACCAGGAGCACCCCTTGCTCTGTGGGCAGGTTTTGGTTCCCCCACTGCTCATCTTCCTCACACACTGGCTATTGTCCTACCACATCCCTGTACGTTGCCATCACTGGCCATTGTCCCCAGGACACGGTCCTCTGGTCAAGTGCACACAAGGCCGGCACCTGTGAGCCTGGTCTCTGGCCACCCCCACCCCCACCCCCAGAGCACTCCCCCATGCCTGGCTCCCTCTGCTTCTCGGGACGGCTCTTCTCCTGGAGCCCTGATCTGCTCTGTCCCCTGAACATGATGTGGGGGTCCTGCCTGCCTCCCCTTCTTATTTTCCTGACCTCAGGTGTCTGCCATCCTTATTTCTGTGTTCTTCACTCATTCACCCAGTGTTTTTATTGGACTGGCCACCTGGTTGAATGGCTGCATTTCTTAAACTCTTCGAATCCCACCCATTTTTCCAGCTGTTTCTTCCGCAAACTCTCTGACTGCAAAGGACTGTCCTGATCGCCCCCTCCTCTGGACTCACTGCCCTCAGCCCACCCGCCACACCCTTGGGCTCAGCAAAGCAGCGGGTGGCTTGGATTTGAGTCAAATCCGTCGAGCACGACTGTGCTCCACTGATCACCATCCTCGTGGCCTCGAAGAAGTCAGTTTACATCTACAAGTTCCGTTTGCTTGTCAGTGAAGTAGGGAAATATATCAGAAGGTTACTTATGAAGATGAAACAAGATATCTAGATGGGATTTTTCTGTTCATGTTAGGCATTATTATTTCACATCTATGTCAATGTGTAAATACGGGTTTTCTTAATTTTGCTAATGCAATGCTTTGAAATTCTTTCCAAGGAAGCATGCTGAATGTAAGAGAGAGCGGACTGAGGTAGATGCCACGTTCCCCAGCGAGAGTCTCTTTTTGGGGATATCATGGCCCTACGGGGTGTCCGGCGGCGACTCTGATCATCTGGAAGACAGTGGCCCTCATCGACAGCCGCCCTGGACTGATTTCTCAGACTCAGGATGTCCCCAAGGCCACCCTTGCACTGCGCGTTAACTGAGAACCAGAGAAAGGAAGACACGTGGTTCATTCAAGAGGAGCAGAAGGTGCTGAAGTTCTTCAGAAACTCACATCCATCAGCTGATTTTAAGAAACAGGACGAAGCAATGGTTGCCCTCCTGGGGAGGGGGGCGGGGCAGGCCGTGGGCTCTCCGACAGAGAGAAGTGGCAGGTGTCTCGCCACCCAGCCATGGGACGCGAGGGGCCCCGGAAAATCTCTTGCCTTCCACTGGAACTACAAAAGGAGTGGAGTAGGCCCTAAAACATTCCCAGGTTTGCTGTTCGAGCTGAAACAAGCTCAAAAAGCTCGTTTCAGTGGCTCGAGCCACTGAAAACCACTGAACCTCACCCAG
Organism: Sturnira hondurensis; assembly: GCF_014824575.4. NCBI lineage: Eukaryota > Metazoa > Chordata > Mammalia > Chiroptera > Phyllostomidae > Sturnira > Sturnira hondurensis. The sequence goes on along the minus strand of NW_028072798.1, from coordinate 8,553,448 downwards.
GGCCGGGAAAGCCTCGAGGATCGCAAGCGATTAGGAGCTTCTCTGTGAATCCCAGTCCAAGGCAAAGATGTCAACAGGGAGGCTACCCTGATCAGTGGGCGTTCTGGGGGTGGGCTGGGCCCTGATTTTGTGTGGCCTACTGGTCAGCGATGCGGTGTATGGCCGTGCCCACCCACCCCGGGCCTTGCAAGCCCGGGTTTTCCTTCAGTGAGTTAAAAACACATGTGTGGTGACTGAGTGGGTAACGCTGGGGAAATAAACCAGCAGTGCAGGTTACTGACCGATAAAGAGACGCCACTGTCTTGTTTGTGAAACAAACAAACACGTCTACGTGGAGGGCCGGCTGGAGATGCACGCACATGCCTCATTTTTGCCACCTCAAGCAAACAATCTCCAGCTTTCTCTCCCTGACACACAGGACACAGTCCCAGGGCCAAGCCCTGGCATGGTGGCTCGGGAAGGGGGTGGGGAGCACAGCTGGCAGGAGGCGCGGAGCCTGGGGACCAGTGCACAGGGCCCATCTCCAGGGACACGCAGAATAATGGAGAACGGGCTCTTTCACATCCACCCTCTGCTCGGCTTTTTGCTGCCCCTGAGCCTCTGCTGTCCCCAAGTGGCCATCTGCATCCCTTAGCTGCTCAAGCTGACGCTGTGTGTGTGTGTGGGGGGGGGGAGGGTCAAAGTTTGCTAGTGGTACCTGTTCAACAAGCCATGTCACCTGCCCTCTACCCAGACCTTGGTTTACAAAGCATCCCCTGTCCGGGGAAAGAAGGGGCCAGACTTCTACCACCCTGAAGCTGCCTTTTGGGATATTGATTTGAAGCTGATTCTTAAGAAACGAGACTCAGAAAGAGGCTTTGGCGCAAGAGACTCAGACAGAGAACCCTGCTCCAGGAAGGGAGTCACAGGGTACAGCCTTCGTCTACTCTGAGTTCAGGGTGGTCAGTAGGAGGACTTTGGGCAGGGGCCTGTTCTCTGGACATCCCGCGTCCCCTGGTGTCCCAGTGACCCATCAGGGCTCCGCCTGCCCTGCGTGTGCCGCTCTCCCTCCACTACCTGTGAGCCGCCCACTCTCACGTCTGAAATCTAAGACCTCACTCCCCTCCCTCTTCTCCTTTGTCTGAACTGTTATATATACTCAATGCTACCTCGCTGCCTTTGGAATCTTTATGCTTCTGTGAATTCCCCTGTGTGCATGTATTATAATTTGAGTTTCTCCTGTTAATCTGTCTCTGTTAATTTGATAGCTAGCCCAGCTAGATGAACTTACACGGTAGGAGGAAAAGTTTTATTATTTTTCTAGCCTCCATATAGAGAATGGTTAGATGTGCAGGTATCAGAGTCACTCTGATCTGGTTTTAACTCCCCACCTACTGGCAACATGGCAGCAGGATTCTTGGGCCCAGCATCCCTGAGCCCTGCCTCACTCAGCCCAGCATCCCTGAGCCCTGCCTCACTCAGCCCAGCATCCCTGAGCCCTGCCTCACTCAGCCCAGCACCCCTGAGCCTAGTATCCCTGAGCCCAGCATCCTTAAGCCCAGCATCCCTGAGCCCAGCATCCCTGAGCCCAGCATCCTTAAGCCCAGTATCCCTGAGCCCAGCATCCCTGAGCCCAGCATCCCTGAGCCCAGCAACCCTGAGCCCAGCATCCCTGAGCCCAGCCTCTCCCATACAGAGGCCCACACAGGTGAATAAATGACTTAGAGCTGCTTTGACTTTGGGGGGAGGCTGCAGAGCTGAGTAGTGGAGATGGATTTTGAGTCGGACACATCTGGACCACACCTTGGCTCTGTCATTTAGTCTGAGTGCCCCTGCATAAATGTCCTAACCGCTGGAAGCCCAACTCTCAATACGAAGTAGAAATTAAAGGACCAATTTGGCAAAACTTGCGTGGCCTCGGCATGTGACCGTGGAGGCGTCAATCCACGAGAGGCAGCAAGGGCCACTTTGCGAAGAATCTTTGAGCAGAGAGAAGTGCGATCTCAGTTTCTGCACAGGGTCCACCTAAGAAAGACGGGCTTTGGCCTCTCCAGCTCCTTGCACAGGCGCAGGAGTTGCTCCTGAGCGTGTGGGACAGGCACCTGCTTCGAGGTGGCCTCGAAGAAGCCCTCGGTGACTCAGGGAGATGATCTACGCAGCGACGGGTATGACGCCGCTGTTCGGCTGGGGAGCAGGAGAATAATTCAGCTGCTCTGGCCAGCCCAGGTGCGCGGCACCTGCGGGAGCACTCCTGCCGGCTGCCCGTGTGGGAAGGAACACAGCGGTCCGCGCTGATGCCTGGATGACAGAAGTGGCCTCGGAGCTGATGTCTCTGGGAGGAGCTCCAGAAGTCAGTGCAGTCCCCGGGCTGGCTCCAGTCCTAGGTATCAGTGTTCAGCACTCAGATGCAGTTCTGGAAGGCTGAGACTCGGCCCCTCCCTGTGCTTCCTCCCCCACCCCTGCCCCTGGCCCTGCGTTCACTGTCTGTGGGCAAGTAGCTCAGCTGCCTGGCCATCAGGGGTTTCATCTGTGAACGGCTGGGACAGAATTAGACGGTGCTTCAGGACTCACACTTTAGAGGCAGCTGAGAAGGGGTCCCTGACCTCGGGGCGCTTATAGTCCAGATGGGAACTAGCCATAACCCCAGGGCGTGCGAGGCTCACCAACCAGGTGAGGGGTTTTAAAAAGAACATTAAATGAGGGGTTGGACCCAGGTTGCTTGAGGGACTCTGTACCCCATTCCCTTCAGCTCAGCTAGGAGTAAACGGCACAGGAGGCTAAGATGGAGCTGCCCCTGTCCCTGCATCTAACCTGTCCTCTGGGCTCCCCGGCAGGGCGCCTGTGGGTTCTCCTGGCCCCCAAGAAGGAGGGCAGAAGCCAAGCATCCCAGGGGATTGATGCTCACCAAGCTGCAAAGCTTCGCACCATAAAACATCTTTCTGTTTCTAAAGAAGAAACCCACAGTTTACAACTTAAGCTCGTGAAGTCCCAAGTAGTCAAATCTCCATGACTTATTTCATCAACCTGAAAACCCAATGCATGACACATGAAAAGTAAAAACTCTAATTTAATGAGAACAGAAGTTTGGCCTTTTGAAAGAAAGAGCTCTATCAACCCAAATAGGAACTGTCACATGTAATTTCAGCAGAATCTGCTTGTATTACACGAGTGCTTTCCCTCTGAAGGCAGTGTGGACCCGCCAGGGACTCCGAGCTCCAGCAAACTATCAGTGACATCGAGTGCTGAAAGCAGCCCCCCCCCACCTGCTGCTGTGTCTCTGCGTGTTTTCGGGGAGAGCAAGAAGCCAGGCACTTTCTTTCCTGTGGACACAGGCATCCTACCCATCCACAAATTTTATTAGTGTGTCTAGCAGGAAAGGTTCCATTTCCCTGCATATGACGGGAAACCCTGCCTGACACCAGCTTAGCCAAGACCAACGTTTAGTCTATTGTCAATGAAAGCCTGGAAGGAGGCGATCTGGTTACAGTGAAGTCTAAGACACGGAAAACTGGACTTCCCCAACTTTGGTACTTCAATTTCTTTCATGCGTCTTCCATCTCAAGATGACCTCATGGCCAAAGATAGCTGCTGGAGCCTCGGCCTTCTCATCTGAGTTTCAGGCTGCAGAGAGGAGGAAGGGAGGACGAGAGGTCTGCCCTCCCCAGCACAAGGCCACACTTCCCTTCCGCGACCGGCCAGGACTCGGTCCACCTGCCTGCATCAAGCTGCGGCAGTGGCTGCAAACCTCGCCTTGTGGCCGAGGGCTGTGCCCTGAACAGAATGCCGGTGCGGCCCCTCAGGAACCAGGGGAGAGCAGGTGTTTCCAGCGTGTGGCCGCCCTGCCTCCGTGTGCACTGCCACATGGGGACATGGCCTTGACATTGGGCAGGAGGACAACCCTCCTCACTGCCTCCTCAGGCCCAGCCCCATCTGCGGTCCATCCTCCGTTCTTTCCCTGTTCCAGAACGTTCTCACATAAAAGCTCCCTGTGCTGTCTTGGTCAATGACTATGGCTGAGCCCTGTCCAAGTGTCAGGTGGTAAATGGGACAGAGCACAGTACAGTCACTGCTGAGCGATGGCCGAGCAGGGAAGACAAGCACGGACCAAATCAAGGGGGGCCAGGGAGTGCACAGGGAGGTCGTGAGCCCCTGGAAACGCTGTGACAGGAACCTGAGCCGGCCTGGGTGTGTGTGTTCATGAGAGTTAAGTCCTGGAAGCACGGTTATCCCGCCCCCAACCAGAAGCTCATCTCTAATTTCCCTCCTAGCGTTTGCTCTTTCACCTTCTCCTTCCCCTACGATCCGTTTCCCCCACGAGAGACTTATCTGTCCACACCAGGGGTTCCCACCCCCAGCCCACTGCTGCCTGGCTTCTGTGCCCAGGGCAGGCCACACAACACCCCCTGCCACCCCAGCCCAGCGCCTTCTTCAGTCCTGGTCGTCCAGGTCCTTCTCGCCCTATAGCTCCCATGCTGCTGTCCCAACCCTGGCTCTGGACACTCCGTGCTGCCAGCTGCTCAGACGTGGGGCATGCCTGGCCTTCCGCTCTGAGCTCCCAGCTCCGATCTCAGCCAGCCTCCCGCTCCCCTGCGGCCCGTTGCAGGAGTCCCTGATCGGGAAGGCACCGGCTCACAGCAACTCTCTCACGAAGCTTGACTTTGGGAGCAGAGTTTGGTCTAACCTCTTCAGGGACTGGCTTCCCACAGACCCTCCCACACCTCCCCTGCCCCGTCCTCTGTGTAATGAACCTGCTAAGTCACCTCCATGAGGCTTCCGACTGTCCCCACCTGGGTTCAGCCTCTGCGGCAGGCTCACCTGACCCCAGCCCCTTCTCCCAGACTCCCCTTCACCCAGGGCTGCCATGCTCCGACCCAAAGCCCATCTGTGGTTACGTCACTCACATATTTGCAAATAGGGGCAATTGACTGCCCACGGCACCAGTCCATTCCGGGGCATCATTAAACACCTGCCACACGCCTCCACCTCCTCTCCCTCCAGCCTCTTCCAGCAGAACCTGATGCTCGCGTGCAAGGCCTCCCTCGTGCTGTTCCTCGGCCCGGATCCCGCTGCTCCCACCTGCCGGCTTTGGGCATCTGGGCTTCTCTCTAGAGCCAGGCCCCGCTAGCATCTCATCCGGTACCTATGCGGCCCCGGGCAAGTTTTCTCCTGAACTTGACTGCAGGGCCGTTAAGGACAGAGCCGTGTCCGAGCCTCTTCTCCGCCCCCCACTCCTTCCTTTCTTCCCCTATCTCTTTCCCTCTCCAGCATTTAACATAGTGCCTTTCACTTGGTAGGGGCTCAAGAAATATTAACTAAGTAAATAAACAAACGATAACCAGAGAAACCGAGCCAGAGGTGTGACGGGGGTGGGGGGTGGGGTGCACAATGAACATGAGCCTGGGGACAAAGGGAACCTTCCTTTGCTCTGCTTCCCTGGGGTCAGTGTGAAGGGACATGGAGGTGCTACGTTTCCTGACGCAGCCTGCAGACCATACGACTTTTCTGGAAGCAACTCCAATGGCAAGAGACTCAGGATGAGTTGGTGAACTTGTCCGGCCCACCCTCTGTATCCAAGAATAGCCCCGGCCCCTGAAGGAAAGAGGAAACGACTAAAATGGAGAAGTGAGCCTCTGTTTGCAGACTGACCAGCCGGGCCTCCGCAAGCAGGAAAAAGCAAGCTGGAGCAGCTAACATCTTACGCTCACTCCTAACTCATCTACCTGTGTTTTGCTAATTCCTTGAGGGGGGTTATTTTGACTTGGAACCCCAAATCCCTAAACTAGGTAAGTGCTTAGAAACAAACAGAAGAGACTTTTAACCTGGGCTACAGACAATGGGAGAACGAAACATTAAATCAGGAATGACTGTACTGTCTGGGCCTGGAAATCCAAAACGGAAGAGGCCCATTTATCTTCTGAGGCTCTGGCACCTGGAGGCAAAATGTTGGCTCCGACGTGCACAGTGCTAGGATCCCTCAGAGAAAGCGCTGCCCCAGAAGCAGAGCTGCCCCCCGTCTCCTGGTGGGCGCGCTCCGAGCCCACCTTCCTCAACACTCCCTGGCTCACACTGCCGCTTGCACGCTCCCGGCATCTGGTCCTCCCTCCCCCTCCCTGACGCACCCGGCAGCTGCTTGCCTGCGTTCCCGAGGCCAGTGTTTCCACATACCCCCGGCTGCTACCAGAGAAATCCATGAGGCATGCCACCAAAAATAACTGTTACCGTGTCCCTCCGGAATGGCAGCACCAAAGGCAGCTGTGCGGGGGGCGTTTCCTCACCACCCCTACGGCCCTCTCGGGTCTCGCCGCCCCGAGCCAGCGCACACAGACCCAGAGTCTAAGTGACACTCTGCAAACAGGGCTGCAGAAGGAGCATCTTCCACCCCCTTCCAACCAGACTGTGCCCCGCAAGGGACTCGGGAGGTTCGAGTACACGAAATAATTTCCTGATAGTGACCACTGACGACCCGGGAGGGGTCTGGCTGCCCCCGATATGGCTCCCGTCGTGTGGAACCTCCGCTCCCTGCCCCCGTCCACAGGCTAGCTGGGGCCCTGGTATGGTTTCGCCAGAAGACAGAGAGCGAGACCGCATGGCACGCAGCCGAAGGACATGTCTGTGACCCCAGGACCGGGCACTGGGGACCGAAATTGAGTCAGATTCCGAAGTTCCCACATCTCTGTTCTGTGCTCAGACTGGGCGGTCCCCTGACTCTCCAGGAACCAGAAAGGCAACCTGACATGAGACGTGGCCCACAGAGGGGCAGAGGTGTTTGAGAGCGACGCGGTGGGAGGCCGGGGCATTCTGAGTGTGGACTGTGGTGCGCGAGGCAGAGAAAAAACTCCCGGCTCCTGGGGTTGGTTAGTCTGCAGGTCAGGGGCCCAGCGGGGGCTGCCCAGGGCAGGGCACACCCTCCATTACGCCTTCCCATCCTTAGTACGAATCCCCAGCGGGACTTCAGGTCTGGAGGAGGTGCCCAGCCACCCTGTGTTCAAGGTGAGCCAGGAACCGGGGAGGCGCTGGTCCAGGGGGCGGACGCTGCTGGTTCGGGAGCCCACGGACGCCCACGAAGCACTGCTTGCTTCTCAGTGTGGACACAGCGACCAGACGCACATTGTCCACAAAAGGAAAAATAGCAGCTGCAATGACTACGTCCTGTTCTGTAGACCTCCAGGCAAAAACCGCTGGGAGTGTGTGGGGAGCGAGGGGGGCCAAGCTGCAGACTCTGCCTGAGCCAGGACGCTCCCGCCCTGCCCTTGGATCCGAAAGCCTGAAGGCAGGAGGAGTGTCCCTGTCACCAAGGAGAAGAGTTGCACCCCAGTTTCTCCAAAGGGTCACAGCGGCCCTGCCACCTGGGCATGGGGGCCTGGGCAGCCTGCCCGGGTGGGACGAGGCCGAGGGAACGAGTTCTTGTTCTGGGGACCCACTGAGCTTGGAAATCCCCAAACCCACCTGATATCTTTGAATTTTTTAAATTGTTCGTAAATGGAACAGATGTTTAGAATTGTAAAGAAGTTTAGAGATAATCTAGACCAATCTGATATTTGTGCTTTAAAATTTTTTCCCCTGGTTATACAATTTATATAGAAGAGATGGTAAAGAGAATGATAGAGGAAAAAAAAACCAATTACCGTATTTCTTAGACTATAAGACACACCTCCACCCCCAAATTTGGGAGGAATAATGATTGTTGATGCTGCTGTTGAGTTCTATTTACATTTACATTGGTGAAATATTATGTTATTTATGCTATTAAATATTTTACCACATGTTTTACTTCAAAATTTTCCCCTATTTTCCTCCTCTACAAGATGGGTGCATCTCATGGTCTGAAAAATATGGTACTTACAGTCCTACTGAAGATTAGTCACCATTGCCACACAAGTGCATTTGTCCCAATTTCCGTGTTTTAAAACACGCTGATATAGTGCACAATTAGGATGATATTATGTATGTTTTTACACCTTGACTTTTACCCAGTTTTACATTACGACGATCTGATCTTGTTCTTACACGTTGTCACCCATTAAAATGGCCACATAAGACTCCAGCAGAGGTTTAAAGCCTATCTAACCATTCCCTCATTGGTGGGCATTCATCTCCTTTTTCTCACTGCTATTAACAACGCAGTAAGACTGTCTTCCCATCTTTATTTCTTTAGCTTTAATGCCTAGAATCTAAATACCTTGTTCAAGTTCATAGGCGTTTTAAAGTTTGATTTGAGGACCTGGGGAGTCCAGCGGCCTGCCGTCTCCCGGAGACCGTGCACCTGTTTGACACTCGAGGCCCCCAGGCAGGTCTCCCAGCTCCACTGGCCTGGCTGTCTCTCAAGCATGAGTCTCGGGACCCGGTACGAGTGAAGGAGAGAAGAGGCCGTGTTTATCGATGCAAGCTGCACTCTTTCTCCCCAGGAAAAAACGGCTGCAGAGGGCATTTGTGGTTTCAGATCGTGTGTGTATGTGTGTGTGTGTGTGTGTGTGCGCGCACACATGAACCTAATAGAAATCATTCAATGGTGCGGCTCCAACAGGCTGACTCTGGGGGGAACTACGATTTACCCGACGGACGGCTCAGCACCACCCAGTTTCTGGCCATTACAATTACTGAAGTAGAAAACACCTCCGCTATTGAAATCACGTTTTTGGTAACTTCCATTTAGAGGACAGCTTGTGAAGTCACAACTGGCTTATTTAGGTGGCAGGAGCAGCCCCTTCTGCTGGCCAGGGTAGGGTCACCGCCTATTTTCAGTGCTGGCTGCAAATTTAAGACATTAAAAAAGCAACGTGCGAGGTTTCACTATATACCAGGAGGCACAAGGCCTTGCTCCAAAATCATGTCTGTAGCTGAATAAAAGGTAGACGTCGAGAGCGTCTCAGACTCATAATGGAAGATATTTTGATGTGTGGAAGACACTCTTGTCACTTGTGTATTTGTCAGGGCTCCTGCCAAGGAGAAGGGGGACCAAGGACAAGGAGGGCCCTCGTTTGGCACAGGTCATTGACTCTTACACCAAGTCTATGACCTTCTGGCATGTTTTGGTATAAAAATAAATCCATGGCAGCGTCTGTGATGGGACATGGACCCTCTGCACCCACCTGCTCTCATGGGGATGCCTGGCTCTTCCTCGCTGTCACCTGAGGGTGTCCCCAGGGTGGGGCTGCCAATCTGGGCCAACCTACGGGCTGAAGGGACACCAGAAACTGCTCTTCTTCAACCTGTCTTTCCTCCTCCTCTTGTCTCACTGCCCTGTCTCACTGCCCTCTTGTACACTTCCGCTGCCTTATCACTGCCCTGCCGGCCACAGCCGGCCAGTACAGACTCAGAAATTGTGGGGAGGGTGACTTCTCCATCGGTTTCGAACCCTTTGCTCCTCAGAAGAGCTCATTGCATCGTTGTTGATGTCCATTCGGGCAGACACGCTGCTGTGTGTTAGAGGAGACAGACCAGTGATGGAGGCCCTTCTCCAGTGCTCTGTGCTTCGGGGAAGATTGCTGAACCCCTCTGTGCCTCCTCTTCCTCCTCTGTGACTAGGAAGAGCAATCGCACCTGCCCCGCTGGGTGGTGACAGCACACGGAGACACAGCGGACGAACTGCTCAGCTCACGGCCGGGCGCTCAGGGAGCCCCCGTCTACCTGACTATCTGTTACTGGCGCTGTGGCCGTGCCCCCTCGGATGTCCCTCCCATCAGGACTTTTCTCTCCTCTTGAGGACTGCCTTGCAATCCTCTGCTCAACCCTGCTTCTTCTGAACTGGTCCCTGCCAGTGATACAGGGGACGGACCGTGTCCTCCTGTCACTTCTCAGTGGGTGGATTCTCAAGGCAGCCGCCAAAGGTTCTGGTTCGCTTCTAAAAACATGGTCGAACAAACTGTCACTTTTGACCTTCTGCTATGTGAAAACCCGATGAGGTGAGCTCTGTTATGACCAGTCGGTAGGAAAGTCTTCAGGCTCCTGCTTCGTAGGGAGGCGAACCTGCCACTTTTGAGGATCCCGTTGTGACCCTGCACCAGGCAGGGCCCCTTCTCACCCCAGTTTGCTCCACGGGCCGACCGGCCTTCAGGAGCCCGGCACTACAGCCCCGTGAGGACTGCCGCTTGGTGTGGGGGGCAGATGGAAAGGACTGGGAGTTTCGAGCATGAGGGAAGGAGGGGACGGACAGGTCTGCATGGTATGAGGAGCAGGAACTGGGCACACTTGGAAGACCAGGGGCAGGGCTGACAGCCACCTCAGGAGGGTCCGTGACAGACACACAGCCCAGGGAGCCACATTCAGGCCAAGGTGGGTGACCAAGGCACATCGTGGAGGTGTTTTTATCTGCTGCCAGGCTCCTTGTCAAGTTCTCAGGCGCAAGAAGCAGGATCAGAGTGAAAAGCCAGTGAACCCCAGGGCAGCGGGCAGTGCGGCACAGAGTGAGGTTTGTCCCAGAGAGACCAGTGACAGAGAGATGGGTCCTGAACCCGGGGGAGGAGGGGAAGATCTCCCTCTAGTGGCACACTGGGAAAACTACAGGCACATGGTCCTTAAGGTTAGAACATTTTCTAGGGACTTCGGGGCAAACGCAGCCCTCTGCACACACGGCGCCCCCACATTTTCTCCCGGGGGAGCAGGGTGCTTCCTCTTCTCCACCAGATGAGACCCCTGAACACCAAGTGGGAATCAGCGCACGGTCCTTCATTTTATCATAATAGTTACTAGAATGGCATATGTCTTGATCATCGCTATGTCTATTAATTTAAAAAAACGTACAACTACAGTTAACATGTAAGTCAATAGTGCTTCCAGTTTGGGGGATTTTATGGCCTTTGGTCCACACAAGTTCCAGCAGAGCACCTAGAGAAAAGCTAGTGACCAACGACAACACGAAGCCCAGGGATACCCCCTCCGCCTTTCTGGGTTTAAGGGGGGAACAGCCACACGTACAGGTGTGTGCTGGGATACTGTGGCCAGAGCCCCCAGGCCTGCCCAGACGGTAGGGGGGAAACCACAGCTGTAAATATTTCACACTCCAGAAATTCTCGTTTGCCAGCGTTCAGGGTAGGTGATCAGAGGGTGCAGCTCCCGGGAATAAACACTGGAGCTTTGCAATCACTTCATTTGCTCGCTTGGTGAAGGTGGTCTTCCCTTCCATCACGTGTCAAGTTCAGTCTAAGGGGCAAATCTGATGAGGAATTAGAGCTGGGCTGAAGGAAAGTCGCATTTTCGATCAACTGTCTGTCTTTCAGGTGGGCTTTCGGTGTGTCTGTGTAAATTACAAGAGGGGTGAACACGGAACTCGTTCCATATTTCTTGAATGTTTGCTGGAGTCTCTCTGACTTCCTGCAGGCCATGCTGACGTCTCTCATTCGGCCCTTGCCCAGAAGTTACACAAGGGATAAGCCACAGACAGATCATGTTTAAGGTCAAGGCCAAAGGTAGTTTGTATGAGAGAATGCTAAAATAAATACAGATATATTTAAAACCACACACAAAAAGAAGTTCTGTGTTCACTTGAGAATCTGCAGAACCAGTATGGGAAGGGTCTCTGCCACAGTTTTAAAGATAATATTGTTCATGACAATGACTGACGATCGTGTCTCACTTAATAGCTTACAAATCATGTTCACATACATGATTAAGCCAAAAAATGCTTCAGGGAGATGGTGGGGCTGGTTTCAAAGGAAGTGGGGCTTTAAAAACTATGGAAGTTCACGGCTTTTCAGAGTTTGAACATAATCAAGATAAATAAATCTGGCCGTTCATTTAATGACAGCTTGTGGAATTTATAAATTTAGAAAAAATCCAAACTTTTCTGTATAGTCATCATCCAAATGGTATAACTTTATGATAAATTATTTTAAAGTAAATTCTATCTTAATTTAGTGAAGTGTGAAAGTTATGACATGAATGTTGGTGACTTGCGGAGATTTGTAACTAGAAGGAGCTCGACACAGGAACAAAGTACTTTCCGTTTGTAAAGAGTGTGACACTTCACCATTCATGCACCCCCCAACAAGGACCCACTGTCACCCGTGGGAGGAGGACTCAGAGGCCTGATGTGGGTGGGGCTGAGCCCAGGTCCAGCCAGAACCCCGTGCCCATTAGGTGGCCCCCTAATGGATTCACAGCACTTGCACGTCCCATAAACAAGCCACGCACAGGCCTCGCTAGATATGGGAGATAAAATTTCCTCTAAGTGTATGTGACATTGAGTCATAATAGTGGCAAAGAGTAAGTTTTAGGTTTGTTCCGTTGGAGAGGTGGAAGTTTTAGTGGCTATCACTTTGTGCTCCACGAGCTAACGGCAACAACAGCTTTTTTAGAAAAAATATACGTTTTAGCTCCCCCGAGACAGGGCTTGTCAGCCCCCAACGGCATCATTACCCATGTTGCTGCAGCGATACACATTGTGCTCACGAGCAGCTGTATTTCCACCTGTTGGGAGGGACTTTCAGAACTACACTGGGATGAAGCGCGTGGGGATTTCACCACGAGGGTGACTGTGGATGTCTTGAGATCCCGTCAAGACATGACGGTGGGCTAGCTGGGCTACAGCTGGGCATGAAGAAGAGAAGACGATTGTGTGTCACAGGTGGGTGATAGTAATGAGCCGGCTATGCTTAACTCAAAATGGAATATTTCACAGTGACATGCTTGGCGAACGTGTCCCTGCCGGCACAGATGGCATAAAAATGCTTAGTGATTCTTTTTTCAGACTTCATGTCGTGCTGTGGGAAGATATGGCTGAAATAAATACATTTTATTTTGTTTTGTGACATTTTCCCATATGATTTAATTATAGAGAGAAGGGCACGCGGAAAACGTCACTATTAAGTGGGATCCATTATACGCTTAAGAGCAAATTCAAATCTTTTGCCGAGCACATTTTGGGGAAATAAATTGTGCACGCCATGTAAATAATATGACATTTGGTTGCAGTCAATTTGGTTTATGTATTTTGCCCAAAGGAACAGGTGATTCAAAGTTTAATTTGCCTCTCATCTACTTATTCCTAATAACTTGGCACAAGAAGCAGTTCTTGGGATATCGATGCACCAATTAACAAAATAATACTCTCACTGCTGTTGAAATAAAGAGTTGGTTTCTCATCTATGTTTTGGGTTGTGCAGGGCATTGTGGGACAGACGTGGCAGTCGGCAGGGAGCACATACAGTCAGCGGCGCGCCGCCAGGCGGCACAGGAATGAGCCCAAACCCGCTGTACGTGGGGCTGGGGACCCGCCAGGAACCTCCTGCAGCCCTCAGCGGCCAAGCAACACGGCTTCAGCATTACCCGGAAGGATGCCACTGTCCCAGGTTCAGTTTGTATTTGGATGGAATTAAGGGAGCTCCTTGGCAAAGCCAGCGAAAACCTCGAAGAGGAAAGGGTTCTATTTGAAGGAAACACATTGTGTATGTAACAGCGGCACAGGCGGAGACGACCCTTCGTTCATTCATCCGCTTCTCCCCAGTCACACTGCCGCTGCCCTGAGGAGCGCCCAGGCCTCCCCGGACCTGACAGCCACCTCCTCCCAGCTTCCCTGCTGCACGCTCCCCCTCCAGCCACCGCTCTCCCTCCACTACCAGTCTCAGGCTGCTGGTCACGCAGCACCTGGTGAGGAGGGGTCTGGTGCCACGCCCAGGACACAGCAGTTCCCTGGAGGGCGGGGCATCTTCCCAGTGCCCAGCATCCCTGGGCAACAACAGTGAGTGCCAGGTGACTGAAGAAGCCACTCTGTCTGTTTGCCTCACTGAATTTGGGTGTGATACCAGCGCCGGGCTTGCTGGTCACTGGCTCCCGGTCAAGCCTTTGTCGTCGAGGTCATGACACCCTCTCCTCCTCTGCACGGTCTCTGCCTGCCCTCTGGGCCACCATCTGGCTACTTTCTGCTCAGGTGTCACAGTCTCTCCATTTTTGTGCCTTTGCCCATTCTGTCCCTCCACCTAGAGCCCATTTCATGTTTACCTCAAGAAACAAGTGCTCACTGGGGCATTTCTCCATCAGACCTTCCCAAGAGCCTCATCAGGAATTGATGGAGCTGTGTCCCTTCCTTTTTATTTGTGACCTGTAGCACTTGTCACAGATGCCCACCCTTGGGGAGAGAAATGACATCTTTTTACTCCTACAGAACCTAGCATGCAGGCAAGGACTTAGGAAATGCTTAATACATGCTTCGGGCATCAAATTTTTGTTAAGACCACAGTAGTAAACCCTTATTAGTCCTTTATAGTAGGTGTCCATCCAACTATCCACCCATCCATCTATCCATCTACCTACCTATCCATCCACCTGTCCATCCATCCATCCATCCATCCATCCTTCTCTCCATCCACCCAGCTGCCTACCCATCCATCCATGCATCCATCCACCCATCACCAGGCCTTGTATCATCTTGTCAAAAAACCACAGCTGCTCTACAAGGACAGGGTCAACGTCATGGGCCTTAGAATGACTGACTAGGCTAAGGCTGTTCCACTAATGACACAAACACTGGGGAGTAGAGTCTAGGTTTCTACCTCCAAGGCAGGCAGGGTATCCAGCTCAGCCAGGTTTCACAATCAAGTGTGTGGGGCCCGGTGACTGAGAGGTGAGACAGGCCGCAGCACCACAGTGTGCTGGCTCTGATGGCTTTGCGACCTGGCTCCCAGGACCCCTACCGTGATGGGAGGCTGCAAGAGAGTGGAGGGCAGCCCTGCCTTCTCTCCTGGCGGTGGGAGCAAGGGGTGGGCACGGGGACTGCCTGCCACCATCCCTGGAGCCCATGTGGGGTGAACTGGATGAGGGGCTGGACCGGAGGTCATGGCGGATCTTACCCAGACCCAGGAGAGAACTCCTACCTGGGCTGGTGGGTCCTAGGTCGCCAGTTAGGGCCTCAGTATGGGAACCAGAGAGAGCGTGGGAAGGGCTGGGAGGGCTGCACAGACTGATTTAAAGGACATGCTCCTGTTGGGTGTAGCAGGAGAGGAAAAGATTGGCAGAAGCCAAAGAAAACTGAAAAGGGGTGGCAAACACCTATGACCCAGATATTTGCAGGGATTTGGGGAGGAATAGGGCCACTGCAGAATGAATGGGAACGGAAACAAATACTATCTCGCTTCTTGCTGCGACCCAGTTTTTACCTCCCAGTAATTCTTCTCGACATGGCCTTGGAACTTTTCAGAAGTAAATATTTTAAGTCTTCCCTTGCCAGACTTCAAAAATAAACATGAAACATTTTCACAATTATGAATTTCACAATTATGTATGAAATTTCACAATTAGGTATGAAAGCACAATTTCACAATTAGGTATGAAAACGGCAAAATAAGAAATACAAATCTGAAATAATACATATTTAAGCAATATCTCCTATCTGAGGTGGTTCTTTAATTCATGACAACTTAATAAATAAAACAATATCCATTTACCTCTAAAATATAGTATTAATAAATTTAAAACAAGAATCCAGACTAATAAATCCTGTCTGCCTTTGAAGATTCATCTTTGCAATTATTTGTTTAGCTTTGTATGGTACTATAAAAGTTATTACTCATCCTAAAAGAAATAAAAGAAGGCATAAATCTATTTTGCTATACTCTCTTATAGATTTTAATACTTACTATGCTACTAAAGACTTAAAATTATTCATGAACAATTTATAAATTTATAAAATA
The DNA here is from genome assembly GCF_014824575.4 of Sturnira hondurensis. Lineage (NCBI taxonomy): Eukaryota > Metazoa > Chordata > Mammalia > Chiroptera > Phyllostomidae > Sturnira > Sturnira hondurensis. The sequence continues at coordinate 8,537,846 of NW_028072798.1, read as the reverse complement.
TAATTATAAAGCTAGGTACAAGAATTAAATCATACAGAAATATGGACAATGCTATTTTTACTATTAAAATCATTAGCATTTTAAAAATGGAATTGATGAGACCGGGCTGCATGGGCAAGTGGGTGTGGGAAGGGTCACAGACGTAGCCCAGAGTGGGGTGCTCATCACGCATTGAACTGTGCACACAGGGAGCGCTCACTCATTCTGCAGGGAGGAGGTCAGGCCCTGACTCCAGGCTGCCCCTCCCTGCTGGAGTTTCCTTCCACCCCCCACCCTTCCCAGCAGCCCCCTGCTCTTGCTCTCATTTCCTGAGGAAACTGGTCAGAACAGAGTCAGGTGAGCAGGCCCAGCTGATGAGACCTGCGTTCCTCCTGCAGCGTGGCCCCTCCTGAGTCCTGAGGCAGCCCCGGCGGCCCAGCTCTGCACGGCCCTTCCTGGGTCTGCTGTGTTGACCGAGTCCCTGAGAATGGCCTTTCGTCTCTGTCACTCTGCTGTTACCCCAGCCTCACCGCTGGGACAGGCGGGAGATCGCTGTGTCTTGCTCTGCTGGGACCTTGACTTTGGCTCCCACCAGCTCTGGGGGCCACGGTCCTCCTGCAGTTGTCCCTGGCTGCGCATCACTCCCGCCTGGGAAGCTTTAGAAAGTGCCGGTGCCCAGGCTGAGCCCAGACCGGTCACTGTGGGGCCAGGAAGCCCGAGCAAGGCACACGGGCCAGTGCTCACCCAGAACCTGTGTGGGCCCCTCGGCGGCTCGCCCTGGCTGGACGAGGTAGAGGAGGAGAGGAAGAGACTGGCGGCGACTAGTGAAAGCAGAAAAGGCTGTGCCAGGGACACATGTCACTCAGACTATGCAGAAGCGTTTAAGGGGCCTGGGGTCACTACGGAACAAGTGGGCGTCCAGTCAGCGTCAGGGCTTTCAGACTTCCCACGCGACTTCAGTGTCCAGCCAGGACTGGGGACAGCGGTCCCCCAGGGCCTGCCTAAAGCCGGACCCGTGCTGATAATGACACCTGGCTTCCGAGTCACCTGCCACTTCTCCCTGGTTGCACCCCCATTGGCAGAATGGACCCCGTTGTGGATCACTACCTGTCCAGACCTTGCTCTCCCGGCCCCCCGCCCCACCCGGGCTCACTGGCTGCTCTCGGCTTTCCCTTGTGGAGTGACCCCTGCCCCAAGGCTCCAGCGCGCCCTGGCTGAAAGTCACCCGAGGGGTGTCGACTGTGAGTGGGGTTGTATGTCACTTCTCATAAGCTGCATTTGGTCCTCTGGGCAACGCGCTCTTCAGAAGGTACACATACATCTAGTCTGTCCCACTCAAAAATGGACATTTAAAGTTTCATGCTAACCCATGTGAAAAGATATTACTGTAATGGCTGCACCAAACAATCTTCATCAGTGTCTACAATCTGGATCCCTTCCTAAAACTTAACCACGTGCCCCTGCATTTCCAAGGTCCGCCATCTCCTAGTCATTGCTCCCAGGTGCCACGTGGTACAAGCCATCAACCCTTCGAGCCACAGGACAAACTCACTCCTGGCCCGGATTGTAGGGGACACCCAAAGGCAAAATTCAGAATTCAGAAGACTTCAACGACCAACCTGTTCGACCTCCAGGGGTTCGGAGGGGTGAGGGTCGACACCTATTAAAGTGAAGTGTGTGTGTCCTGTTCTCAAGCACGTATTTTCAGATGTATTCACGTGAGTGCACAGAAATACACACACATACAAAATAAATGCTATATAATACTGCTCTTAATAGCAAGATCCTTAAAATAACCTTAACATTCATCCAAAACGTAGTTGGACAGAGGTGTGGAGCCACACAGGGGCGTCCGGTCTGCCTTTGGGTGAATGAGCAGATCTGTAGGCCCGGATGCGGTATGTTCTCCAAGGCACTGCATTGGGGCAAAGAAAAGCAAATCTAAGAAATAAGAAACAGTCTAGCTGTGTCCTTGTGAAAAGGAATACTCTAAATAAGGCTTTTATCCAGAAGAACACTGATGCAGCCCGTCCTGGGGAATGATCAGGACGGGCTGCATCCGATGAAGATCAGCCTCCCGATGAAGAGTCAAACTCAAGGGTATTGACACAGGAGCGTCAGCTGAGTGAGAACCAGCTTCTGGGAGGACCGAAAACTCCGGGCTGTGAGACTGAACGAGATGGAAAAGACAACAGGGGCCAAGGGCACGTCGTGCTGCTGATGTGGAGGGGTAAGGGTGGGGCTGGGCCTCCTACAAGCTGGGATCCCAGGGTCCTGGACCTGGCCCTCCTCCCCAAGCCCTGGGCCCGTGCGAAATCTGTGCCTCACCTGCCTCATGCCTGGAGGAGGCGCTGATGAGTAAAGAAGATGCTGTTTGGAAGGAACCTAGCAGGCTTCCCAAGATATAAAGGGCTCAGTCTGATAGCTGAGGAGGGGGAGCTGGGAAGGCGGTGGGAACCCCTCGGAGGACAGAGGGTCTCCTTCCCTTTAGTGTGTGGAAGGGGAAGTCGAGCTGAGTCCATTTCTTCTCCTCAGCAAGTTTCAGGTTCAGTAATTCTGAATTGGTGTTGGAAAATTGGAAAGAAAATTGAATCATGGGGGAAAAAAATTAACTGCTTACCTTAATTACGAAAAATGCCTCATGTCCCTACCATGGTGTCCGTATAATGCACATAGCATTTGAACTCGTGTGAAACAGCTATCTGATTAAAATTTGGGACAAAAGTTGCAATGTTTATGAATGCATCAGTATATTTTAGTGAGTACAATATGTGGAAAGGATGAAAGTAACTATTCACCTGCAGGTCAGCCCTGCATCATTTCAAGTCTTGCTGATTTGCGAGGCACCGCGTGAAAAGTGACACAAATATATCTGAGCTAAATTAAATATCCTGGGTATTAAATACATTTGACAAGGCACCTGAGGTACAGAAAAAAAATGCTGAATTGGGAACAGCAAGTCTGGCGACAGCATCGAAGGAGATGGATTTTTGCTACTCAAAAAATATACTTTCACGATTGTTTCCTGATTAAAATGGCTGTATCATATTTATTAAGTTTCCTGGAAGCACTAACTCTGTCAAAATTAAGAAGTCACACGATGGTGTCCACAATACACAAGCAACGACAGTGAATCCACACCTGAGACTGGGCAGAGGACAGAAAAGGCAGTGATTCCTTTGGCTTGGGTCTCTCATCGCTCTGACGTAGTTCGCAGACACACAGCACAGCCGATGGACATGAGCACTGATGGGGCCAGGGTTAAGGTCAGGCCACAGCCTGCAGGGGAGGGCCCAGTCTCCTGGCAGAAAGGCTGGCACGGAGGGCGCAGGGCAGGAGGGGGATGGTCTCTGGGGAGGAAGGTAGAGGAGGTCACAATGACGAAAGCATAATGAGGACCCAGGCCACCAGAGCAGGAGGGGAGGGGACTAATGTCATGAAAAGTCTGGGATTGTGGGCTCTGGAGTTCATGTAGAATGAGGAAATAACTTGTCACAAGAGTTCTTTGAGGACACTATCGCTAAAGTGGCCAATGAGAGTGCTTGACACGCAGATTTTGCAGAAGTGGCATCCAGAAAATCTAAGGAATTCAATCCAGGTTACGCAGGGCCGCCTAAGAGTCAGGAAGAGACCAGGTGGGAAGAACGGAGCAGAGCGGTCCTTGCCGCAGGGAATACTTCAGACGGCAGCGAGGAAGCACAAAGAGGCTGCCTCGGATGCGGGACCCAGTCCAGTGCTCTTCCCACCAGACAGTCAGCCCTGGGTCATTCTGATTTTTAAAACATTGTGTGAATGCAATTCTAATAAGGGTAAAATAACCTTTCCCCTAAAAGGACATCAGTGTCCTCTGTTTTAGCTAAAAATAATAGTGACATTTTTAAACCCTCACCAAATGCCAGAGAGACGCAACATTTAAAGTCTTTAAAAATAGTGATCGTGCACAGCAACTAAAGGCAATGACCGAACGAGTTCACGGAAGCTGACGAAGCCACCCGAGGCCACACAGGCAGCAAGCAGGTCATCTGAGTGGACGGGCTCTCTGTCCCTTCCAAGCCCGTGCACTTGCCTTTCAAAGCAGCTTCTTCTCGAGAGAGTGGGCCACGTCTGTGCAGCGTGGCCTCGGGCTGGTCAGGAAGGGTGTGGAGGCAGATCTCAGGCTGACCCACGGTGTCACGCGGCAGCACCATGAATCATGGAATCATTCTGCTGCGACCACAAAGAGGGTTTCTGAAACTGAAGGCCCCGGGTCTGTTTAGCTTGACAGTGCTCCTTATGCGGAATTCCGGCAGCTTCCGGCCCCCACAGCTGCGGCTGCCGAGGGGTCCAGAGGTGCCTGGTCCGCTGGATTTTGCAATGTGACCTTCGAGTAAGATGCATTTCAAAGTTGAATATTAAGTCATCTGAAGACTGTGATGCATTACATAAGTAATGGGATTCGGGGCTCTATTTTACCCTTACCGCTTCTCGTTTAAACAATCATCGAAAACACAGAGTTTAAAGTTGTCACTGCTATGAATTTCATTCTGAACAATGGCCTGGTTTATTGTACCTTTCAATGGAACACACTCTACTGTAATTTATATTCTCCACTCCTCTCTCCCAGGTTTCATTGCTCTTGGCTATTTGCATGAAAATGGAACCTTTGATCTTCAAGGTTCAACAGCTCAAAGAGCTCATCCCCACCCTAAGGTAGGAGTAATGGAGGTTGAAGGGAAGCGCGTGGTCCGCTCAACCGGGCGTGCACGATCCAGTTACTAACGGGGTCGCTCCTCCTCCCCCTCGCTGCTGAGCAAGTCTTTACTGGGATTCTCCACGCAAGCCAAACTCACGATCTCCTCCCCCTGAACCCAAACGAAGGTGGCTGCTCCCTTCAGACACAGGCCTTAACCCCACGGGCAGCCTCATTTCTCCTGGAGGCAGAAAGCCGCAGGCTGAGGTCTCTCCTGGGCTCCTCCACCTGCTGGAGGACGTGGAGAAGGCCTGTCTCTCGGGCCTGCTGCTCTCTCCTTCGGGAAATGGAGAGTGTAAATCTCCCTGCCTCGCCTCGTCGCCATGGGGAAGAGGAGAGGTGCTGTCCATACGGGTCTGCCGGTGAGCCTGCAGACGTGGTGTTCTCTATCCCTTCCCAAGAACTTTACGTCTTTTCCGCACAGTTCTGGGGCCTAGCACAAAGGTCAAGGCCAAAGTCCTTCTGCCGAGTCAGTTCTCCCGCACTTGGTTTTGGCCTGATGACGATTTTCACAGATGTATTCCCCACTGAGGAGGGGCTGGCTGAATAAGATGATAAGGACCAACACTGTGCGGAACAGAACTTGAGGGATGGTGGGCTCTTTAAACCAAGTGCTGGCGATTTTGTTCAATTGGCTGGTGGTGGAGGGAAGCGAAAAATCAGACTGTGTCCTTTGTCCTTTAAGCTCTGAGAGAGAACTGCTCTGGATCGCTCTCCTCCTCCTCCTCAGCTGGAAACACACGTGAACCCCGTCGGCGGGGGTGCGCAGGATGCACTGTGGGAATGGGGCCGGGCAGCAAGTCAGACCGCCGCCCCGCCTTCCATGGGAGGTTTCCAGGCTTAGCAGGGAAAGGACGGTGTGGCAGCCGGGAGGGAGAGAAGGCACAGGCCGAGCACCGCCGAGGGAGGCAGTGCGTGTCCCTCCCCGGGACAGGAGGGCTCAGAAGGCCTTGGGACGTTCATGGGAGCTGGGGGCAGGGTGGGGGTGGGGGGAACGTTAGCAAAGGCTCAGAGGGACCCAACCTCACAGTGCAGTTACTGGAATATAGGGGCTGCTGGGCACGGGACAGAAATGGAGAACGCTACCTGCCCAACTAGGAAGTTCGGATTTTATCTTACAGACCGTCGTTAGCAGTTTCACATGGGGGGGTGTGGGTTTGAGAAAGATTAGTGCGGTAATGATGAGGTAGACAAAATCATGCCCCCACCCTCTGAAGATGTCCACGTCCTGATTCCTGGAAACTGTGGCTCTGTCACATTAGAGGCCACAGGAACTGGGCACAGGTGCTTACTTAAGGACCAGGCGATGGGGAGATGATCACGGGTGACCTGGGGAGCGGTCTGATGGAACCACCATGGCCCCCAAAAGAGAAGCAGTGAAGGTGCCGTGTTGCCGGCTTTGAGGCGGGAGGGAGGGTCCAGGTGCCCAGAAGTAGGCGCTCGACCAGGGAGGGACAGGTGCTCTCCTCGGGCAGCCAGAAAGGAGCCTGGCTCTGCCAGACCCTCGGCGCTCGCCCAGGGGGACCAGTGCCGGACCCTGGACTCCAGAGCTGGAGGGTGACACGTGGTGCCACGCCATTGAAGGCCACTGACACTGTCGGTCTGTCTCGGTGGCAGCAGAAACTGCCACTGAGGGCTTGGAGGAGATGAGTCCTCGGTCTGAGTTAGGGCAGCAGCAAAGGAGAGGAGGGGGTCGCCGGCCATGGGGCAGTGAGGGGACAGCACAGGTCGGAGTTGGGACGAGCCTGGCTAGCCATGGAGGGCTAGGAAAGAGAAAGAATGGGGTGGGGGACTCCCAGGTTCATGTGGTGACTGGGCAGACAGACAAGGCAGTTGTGGGGGTGGGGGGGGTGGGGGGGGCAAAGGGATGAGGAGGGGTGGGTTTGGACAGATCGGGTGGGTGCGCCTTTGAACTTCTGGGAAAACCGGTGGTGTGGCACAGAAAAACGAGCTTCAGGGGGAGATTGGGAACTGAACGTTTGGAGTCTTGAGCCTGTGGGTGACGGCCGATTCCACAGCGAAGTGGACCGTCCGGAGGGAGAGAGGCGGCAGGAGCTGAGACGCAATGCCCAAGCGGTAATACCCCCACACAGCGGTTTCCGGCGAACCCGCGTGGCTCACTTAACTCCTCTTTTCCTCGGTGGACTCAGGGTCCTGTGTCCACCTCAGCATGAAGAGGCTGCCCCACAGCTGCTCTCTGTCTGGCTCTGAGCTGCACGGGGGGGTTGGCCCAGCCTTCGGGATGGGCTCTCGGAGTCTCCCCCGGCCGTCAAGGGGCTCTTTTTCATCTTTAACCTGAATGTGCAGGTGCTGACCATTTCCCTCGCCATCCCTGCTGAAGAACAAGTGACCACGGGGCCCCTGCGAGAGCCTTTTGTAATGACACCAGGTGTTTGTCCTGTCCCCCGTCTGGCCTTTCCGTTTGACTGTAGCTGTGGCTTCCGTGTCCAGAAGCTCGGGTCCACTGAGGCTGTGTCACCACCCTTCAGGGGTCACCGACCCCCAGGGTCCCAGCACCGAGGCTGAAGAAACGGTTCTCCCACACGACGTGTGTCCTGGGACGTCCCCACTGTGGGAAGAGATGCGCCGAAATGCTTTTTCCACGGGCCCTTGTAAGTGCCCGCCTTCCCGCAGACACGTGTCTCTGCGGGCATCACTGGTCTCTGACCGCTGTTGGGAATCATTTCCTCCTTTCCAAACCGTGTTCGTCCTGGGGAGCCTGACGCTGCTGGATGACCCCACGCCTCTCCCGTCCAGCAGCAGGTTCGTGCTGCTGTCTCACAAAGTGACTGGCTGGGTCCCCCACTGCACGCCGTTTTCACTTGTCAAAACCTCTTCATCTTTACCCACATCAAATCCTGTGGGTTTCGTTTCTATTTTATACCGACAGGGTTACTGCCCGACACAGCGGTCTGCGCTCCCTTGGTTGACTCCCATGGTGTCGGACTGGGCCCCCCACCCAGTTCACCTCCGTCATTTTGGGTGCTTTACACTGTCCAGTGACACAGGCTCCAAACTGATGTAAAAAAATTCCCTTTTAGAAACTCTAAGAATTCACATGATTACACTGGAAATAATGATAAAATAACTTATTTTTGCATTTTAAAATATGCTACCTAAAATTTCACGTCGAAAACACTGGAAAGCAATTCTGAAAGTAGTATTCTAATAAAGGCACATGTGAAACCAACCTCCCAGCTGAATTATCTCCCGACGCAGACACTGAACATGCGTAGGTGGGAACCAGAGTTTCCCAATTTCCTGTCCCCTTTTACCAGGGGTGGGGGCCTTCATATGGGAAGTGTCCCCCTCTCGGGCTGAAAATGCAAAACTCTCAGTATCCCCCGCGGTGTCCGTGGAGAAGAAGAATTCCTGCTGTGCTTCTGTTCTTAGAGGAGGAGCTTCCATCTGAGGATTAAAATAATAAAAACCAACCTTTTCTCGTAATAGAAAGTTTCTCCCCCACATTTAAATACAAACAGGAAATATTCTATATGGAAATTTGTCCACACATATTGCAAATGGTTCCCATTTTCCTTTATTGCCCCCTAATGATCTCATCCAGACTCATAATTAGTGCGCGAGACTGCGAAAGGCTGGCTCTGCCCCGGAGCAGTCAGGCACACTTCTGGACCAGCCCCTTCCCTCTGGGACTCACCGGGGTCACTGTGTGGTGGGGGTGGGGGGCGGGTGCTGTGGCAGGTGCTGTGAGGGAGACTGTGGCCTCTGCCTTGAGTGCACAGTTTTGGGGCGCCACAGATGACACAGAGCTCTAAAGGGAAGCTTTTCCACATCATGCTGCCAGGGCCAGTCAGTTAGAAATGACGTTCAACACCTCCCTACGCCACTGTACACCGCCGGGCGTGCAGCCAGGCTTGGGCATCAATTTCCATGGTCCTGACACTCACCCTGGGGCTCCTGGCAGGAGGAGAAGGGGGTGGGAGGGAAGCTGCCAAGGGAACCATGAATGCTGTGCACCCGCAGCCATGGTCGGGGTCTTTCCTGAGTTCTAGGCCCTGTTCTGGTCCAATGGGTGTGGAAGGGAACCGAAGTCTTTCCGCCCGGGAGCTGCCTTCGGGATACTGATTTTAAGCTGGTTATTAAGAAACAAATGGCTGAGAAAGAATGTTTGACTCTCCTCCTTTCCTTCCCAAGAGACTCAGACAGAGAAACCTCAGACAGAGAAGCCTGCTCCAGGAAGGGAGTCACAGGGTACAGCCTTCGCCTACTCTGAGTTCAGGGTGGTCGCCAGGAGGACTTTGGGCAGGGGCCTGTTCTCTGGACATCCCGGGTCCCCTGGTGTCCCAGTGACCCATCAGGGCTCGGCCTGCCCTGTGTGTACCGCTATTTCTTCGCTACCTGTGAGCCGCCCACTCTCACGTCTGAAATCTAAGACCCCCTCCCCTCTCCCTCTTCTCCTTTGTCTGAATTGTTATATATACTCAATGCTGCCTCGCTGCCTTTGGAATCTTCATGCGTATGTGAATTCCCCTGTGTGCATGTATTAATTATACTTTGAGTTTCTCCTGTTAATCTGTCTCTGTTAATTTGACCAGAAGAACTTAGACGGCGGGACAAAACACACTAATTTTGTTTTAGCCTCCACAGTGTGACATGAAAACGGGAATTTCTGCGTCTTTTGGGGGGATCTAAACGGGCAGCAGGCGAGGGATCTGCGCTCCGATGAACATGCGGAGTGAGCTCTGGGCGCACGCCTGCAGCGACCCTGCCCACGTGCGGGAGGGCTTCAGGCAGAGTTTGTCCTTCTTCCCCTGAACGAAGGCACGGAAACCACGAAGGCACTGGCTTTCATGAATAGCTGCTCACCATCGCATAATGTTATTTCCTCTTTTCTTTAATTAGATAAAGAGGAAATAATATGTGAACAACCCATAAGCTTAAATTTACAGTGACTGTTTCACTTAATTGAAATAGGTAATTGAGAAAAATCATTGGTGGTTGCTGAAACCACCCTGTGATGCCCATCCTGTGAGCCGCCCTCCTCCTTCTACTGGTCCTCCGTGGGGAGCTCTGGTCACGGCGGGAAGGCCACCTCGTGAGTGGCACGTCATGTGACCAGCAGCTGGCACTACGCCAAACCAACCAGAATTCAAGAGTAAGGGAAAATGGTGAATTTCAGAAGAAATCTTTAGGGGCCGTTGGTAAGGATTCAAAAGCATAAATACGACTTTTTAACTATTTATGGGGAAGAATATTGTTATATAACTTATTTGTAAGTTTCTAACACTGATTTCATTTCATATTCATGCTGGAAATATAGTTTTGATACTATTTAAGTTCAATTAAATAATGAAGTTTAGGCATATCATTTCCTTGGACCCATTTGTACATTTTAGTGGGTAAGCTCAAATTTTATCTGTAATTTTCAAAGTAAAGTCATTTATGTGACTGAATTCATGCTTAGTGATAGGGATTTATAAATTAATAAATTTACATTTAAAAAATGTGAAACATATATTTGTTGATTTTAGAGAGAGCGGGAGAGAGTGGGGGAGACAGAGAGAGAGATAAGCATCGATTCCTTGCCTCCTGTGTGTACCCCCACCAGAGATCGAACACACAACCTAGGAATGTTCCCTAACTGGGAATCGAACCCGCAACACTTTGGTGTGTGGGGCGGCACTCCAACCCACCGACACGCCCAGCCAGGGCCTGACACCAACTTAAACAAAGGTGAAGGAATTGCCTCTGGAATAAACAAGCCGTACTTCGTGTACGTTTTCCTATTTAGGACAAATAAGATGGTGCCTGCTGAAATCCTACGCGCGGCAGTGTAGATCCATGCCAATTTGCAGGAACACCGAAGAAAAACACATCCTTCGCAGGCTTATTTGTTCAGTGGGAGGCTGTCTTTTTCAGGCCTGGAACAAAACCCTGTGGGTAAGGCTTTGAACATATGCAGACTTCATTATGTGTGTTGGAGGGGAGGGGAGGCGGCGCGGCACACCATCCCACACCATGGGATTCTGTCGCATCTTCTCCTCAGTAACACATTAAAAAAACATAAGATTTAAACAACAGCCTAAAGAGCAAGGAATTAAAACAACAACAGAAAACCCAGTACCACGAATGTTTCACTCTAGTGGGGTAGAGCCGTGTTGCTTCAGCTCCGCCAAACAAGTCTTTAAAATAAGGATTCTTTATATTTCTTTTGCAAATAAGGATCCAAAATATTTATCAAATTGAAGAGATGTTAAAACAATTGAGCACTTTTCAGTGTTCGTGTCTTTATGGGAGGCAGAAATTTAAACTATTCATGCATTATTTACTTAAGTTTGCACATAGAAAACAAAACAATGTGGTATGGTCAAATATCACATCAGAGGTTTTTCTTTTAAAATCATTCTTTTAAGAGAAAATATCTGAAATTGGATTTTAAAGTTTCAGGGTAGAACAAACCCCTAAACCAATAATGATATAATCAAACCCAGCACAAAAACAATTATCCTTTGCCCTAAAAATTATCCTTATGATTCCTATTAAATTTATAATTAGAACATTTTAGTTCAGCCAATATTTATTTATCCCCACTGCACGCCTTTTGCTGAGCTAGGGACTCTGAAGACAGATGAGTCCAGATTCCAACAGAGAGGGAGGCCCCCACGCAGCTGCAATGCTGCTGGTCAGACGCACTGGTCCCAGCCAGGCTCCACATGCTGGGAGAGGCACAGAGGGAACAAATATGTGGCTGGTTTCCCGCCTCGGAGGGCAGAACAATCCCTGAAGGACTTGACCTTGAAGTACAACAAGTGGGGCACAAGAGGGAGGACACTCCTGGAGAAGACAAGGAAAGAGAGGGGTAGCGAGCTGCCGGGAAGGCCAGTCCGACGGCGGGTGATGTGAGCTGAGAGCCCTCCTAGGCATCGGCCACAGCGACAGTGGCGACGGTCAGCCAGGTTGGACTCAATGCCTGTCCTCAGGGCACGGCAGAGGTTAAGTTAACCCTCCCGACTGACAGCCCTGTTATTGCCCAATGGCATAGGAGGTAAACTGAGGCACAGAGAGACGTGTGTAGCACGTCCAGTGTAACACAGGAGAGGAGGGCTTCCCATGCCTGCGGCTCAATGGGCTGGTCTGGGAGCCCGAATGCTCTCTAGGACATGGTCAGTCTGGGTCAAGGGCCGGGGTGGGGACAGGGACATGAAGCAGAAACACCAGTTGGGAAGCTATTGAAATAGGCTAGAAACTATGAGGGATTGAACTAAGGAACAGCCAGAAGAGACTTGGAGAAAAATGAAAACATGTAAGTTTAAAATTCTCTGATCAACTGAGAGTAGGGAGTCCCAGGGACAGGGGTTCCAGATGGCCCTGTGTCTTCTGAAGCATGGGGCTGAGTTTTCTGGAAACATCAGGGCCCAGGGAAGAACACGTGAGAGGAAACACTTTGGGTGGTCTGGGACAGATGCCCCGGGCCAGCCGCGGCTGGACAAGTTCCTTTCTAGCTGAGTCCATCATCAGTACATAGTTTCCTTTGGCAGGGCCTAGCAGTTTTCGCCACGACACTGGGGACATTTTTCCCAGCCATGCGCTCTTGGAGACATTCATTCACGTCTCCCAGAGCACCGTGCGCACCCACTGGTCGGCATGACACAGCCAGGCGGTGCTGGGCCTGGAATGTCTCTCTCGGGGCACATGGTGACAGCCCACTGGCAGACCAAATCAGTGAGAGCACAAAACACATTCGGGGCCTGCGACTGCCTGCCCTTCCGTGTCCTGCACGGCCTTCGGCGCTCGGCTCACACACAAACAACACGCGAAGCTGAACCCGGACAGAAAGGGGGTGAGTTGGAGGCGACGTGACCATGTGGCACAGAAAAGCCGCACCCTCCGAATTTGTTCTTCACGTTCCGAGTACCGGAGTCCCGTAGTTACATGTTGGGTGCGCGGCCACTTGAACTTTCTGGAGGACGCGTGGATTCTGAGGTGCTGTTGCCCTGTCTCTCAGGCAGCAGTGTGCCCGGAAGAGAAGGGGGGTGAGCTGAGGTGCACCTTTTTGGCTGGAAAGCATTTTCTCCATGCGATCTTGTGTGATTAAATCACATAGGTTAGACTGTGCCCAGGATAATGCTTTGTGATGGAAATTCTTCATTGGATCTGTCCCTTAATATATCAAATTTAAATTGATTGCATAATCAAAACATTTTAAAATATTTATAATGTGCATGATATATAGCAGGTCCTATGCCTTAAGCATATGGGAGGTATGTGGGGATGGGGAGCAAGTGTCCCCCAAATTTGTCACCCAACATGCAGATTATTTCAAACTGAAACCAAGTGAAGCCCAACAAACTGAGGAAGAGTTTTTACTTCCCCTTCTCCTTAAAGAGCTTCCATAGAAAGAGCTGCTTTAGGAAGGGGAGCTGGGGGCGTGGTCCCTGCGGCATCGGTCAGGAGGCCTCCAAGCGTCTGGGCTGGACACCCCGGGTGCCCCGGGTCCCCCATGTTCCGAGTGGCCCAGCAGGGCTCCGCCTGCCCTGTGTGTGCCACTCTCCCTCCGCTCCCTGTGAGTCGCCCACTCTCACTCCCCCACCCTTCTCTCCTTTGTCCAAAATGTCACCTGTACCCAACGCTGCCCCCTTGTCCTTGGAATTTTCATGTACATGGATTTTCTCCTGGTAATCTGTCCCTTCATTTGATTTTTAGCTCAGCTGGAAGTCAGAAGGTGGGTGAAAAAGTCTCGCTCCTTTTAGCACCCACAGATGCAAATGTGTTTACGTACTGTAGTAAGCAATGCACCCGTTTGCGATGCTTGGAGTCCTCCCTGTTCTTTGGATCTTAAGCACTCTTACAAATCTATGCCTTGAACTGTGCTGAGTTCCGTATGTGAACTTGCATCAGACACAGATACTGAACCTCCGGGCTAATGAAGGCAGACACGACATTCTCCAGTAACCACCGTGGGAGTGGAGCCTGAGCTTCGTGAGGGATACCCAGCCACCTGGAAGGGTGTTCGCAGGAGGATTAATTCCATTCTGTGGGCTGATGGGACAGGAGAGGGATGAGTGATTTAGAGGCATGGCTGAGAGTCGATCAGTGCCCGCACGCTGCAGTTTAATCACGTGCAAGGGGGCTTAATATCGCCTGCATTTTCTGAGGAGTATTGAAAATGAAGGGGATATTATGTGCAAAGCAATTAGAGATGCTTGGACAAAAGCCACTTGGAGAAAAATCCATGTGCCTCATTTCTGAAGAGGCATCTTAAAAACAGGCTAGTTTGCGAGGCAAAATGGAAGAGCAGATTGGACTTGAAAGACGTTTCAGGCCCTTTGTTGGGCGAGGTGGAGCATCTTATGTAAACAGAGACCATCTGGGACCCTGTTAGAAGAAGCTACTGGACAGAGATGGACGAGATTCGGCCGTTTGATTCCCCTGTGACAGGAAGAAATGGCAATCTGACAGGATGGGGCAAAAACATGACATGCAATTACCAGGATTTTCTAGAAGAACTTAGAGACTTTCCTTTCTGTCACACAATATGTTACACATATGGCAAGTTTCTTAGCTTGATAAAACATCTACGAGTGGAGAACTTGGAGACAGATGGGAGTTTCACGACTTTGCTTATTAATTTCCATGCCATTGGACTAAAGAATTCACAGTTCAGATGATGAGCTCCGTCTCCGTTTTGGGAGGCCAGCAAAACGCGTCCAGGGGAATGGCCCGGGGTGGGGGGGAGGGGACACCTCACAGCTGCCCTGGGTAGCTGATACTCCCTTGGGGTCAGGAGATGGCAAAGAAGGCCTGGTCTGGGGGTTCCCGGTACGCAGACCAGGCTGCAGATGGCGCCTCCTGACAGGTTCTGTGCACACAGATGTGGATGAGGAAGCGGAGGAGGAAGAGACTCAGAAGAGAGATGCTTGGGTGCGGGGCGTCCTCTGACTTCCCAGGGATGTCAGAGGACCTGCGTGTTTGGAGAGTCAGAGAATTAACAGTAGGGAGAAGACAACAGTAGAGGAAACAGCAAAATGTTAGTGTTATTTATGTGAAAGAGAAATTCAGTAATTTTATGGCTTTTACCACTGGAGAACTAATGCATGTTTCAAAGGTGATGGTAATAAGTGCTGGGAACCATCCTGCCTGGTTTCAGAAGCTGTAACCACCCCCATGGCGAAGGCGGAGTAAAGAGACCTTGGGACCCTAAGCCACTAAGGAGACAAAGCTTATCCTCCTGGCAAGAGGGATGCCCACCCTACTTGGCCCCAGGCAGATGACTGGTTAGCCAACCACGGGTAAGATTCCTCAAGGGAGAAATGACCTAAGATAGGCATGGTTATGAGGGGCCATCAGGAAAGCATTTAGGGGATGATAGAAAAGGGGTGATGGACCTTCACCCCTTGGCTTTGTCATAGCCTGAGTCCTCATTCCAACGGTAAGAAGTCTCCTAATCTCTTGGCTGCTTGCATCTCCCACCTGACTTAAGCCTGCAACAATGCCAGAGGGCGGTACAGCCCTGGGCAGAAACAGGCAGTTCCCAGGGGCAACCAGGCCTAAGAAAGAATGTGTAAAATCCTGTGAAATCTGCTTTGCTAAGAATGCCCTCAATTTAAATGACAAGGGTCCAAGCATAAAATGAGTTTGTTTCCCAAAGCTTTATGGTCCTTTAACTATCTGACCCTGACTCAGAATAAGCCCTCAGAGTTCTTTGAATGTTATCTATTGTTTGATCATTACTGCCTGACAATGATTAGTGAGCTTTATGTGTATTCCTATGCAAGTTAAACACAATAAAAGCCCACTGAGGAACAGGCTCAAGGCCCTTCTCCTCTGAGAGACTGGCCATCTTTCCTCCCCAAGCAGATCATGTCTTGGTAGACTGGCTCTCATCTGTGATGCCTGGGGGTGGGGTGGTGGCTCTGCTGGACAAAGACCCCCCACAAGTAAGTGACACCAGAGCTCTGTCTGCCCCCTTTTCTCCACCATCTCAGCCCGCAGGACCCATCTGCAGGCCAGGCCAGCCTCTCCTTACACAGTGCCCAAGGCCAGGCCAGGGGCTTGCAGGTAAGTGGCCTTGAACAGAAAACAAAACTCAGCAATCCTGGATGCTGTTCCCACCCACCGGGCTGTTCGCCGGCTCGCCCTGGTCACATTCTTCCTGTATCTCTCACAAGGGCATTCCGATTCTTTTCAGGAATGCGGTTCGGAAAACAGATGGATGGAAGGACCCCTCAAAGAAGGGTCCCCACCTCAGACCTAGGAACAGTTTATGGTTTGTAGTGGGGCCATCCTGCCCGTGGTGGGTGGTTAGCCCTACACTGTTTCCCTAGCTCACTGTAGCAACCAAAAATGTCTCCAGACATTTCACATGTCCCCTGGGACGGGAGACCACTCCCGGTTGAAAACCAAGGCTCTAGAGAGGACAGGAAAAGGCGCCCTAATGCGGCAAAGAGCAGTGGAGCTCGGGGACCAGGGCAGAGGCCCGGTGTTCCTCATCAGTGGGAGTGTAGACAGAGCCTGCCGAGATGGGTAAAGCAGACAGACAATGCTGCCGCCGTTCCCTGGCATCAGGAGACACTCATTTTGGCTCACAAATTGTGTGCCGACAGGGTGGGGCAAAAGCAGGTTTACAGTTGTGAGTATGCAAAACAAAGTTTATTCTTGCTATTTAGTTATTATTGTATTATTTTTCCATACAAACTGTAAACCTGCTTTGCCCCACCCTGTATTATAAAAAAAGTTATGCTGATGATTTGAAGATTAACTCAAAGGAACAATCCACTAGAAAAGTAGGTAACTGGGGCCCCTGAGCTGAGCTTCACTGCTGGGGAAGCCGCACCACAGAGACTTCGAGCTCGTGACCATGAACCCCCCACCTTCCACGAGAGACAGGGTGTGAAGAGGACCCAGAGCCTGAGTCTGAAGGCCCGGGTTTGAGACCATTCTTGCCCACTTTCGCTGTACGTTCTGGAACAAATCCTTCCACTGTTCCAAGACTCAGTTTTCTAATCTAACTAGAGATTATGCATTTTTCACATGTATATTATATATATTCACATATATATTAGATAAAAGTTGTGCATGAAAAACACACAGCAAATATATATATTATATAATATATGTATCACTGCAACGATACATGATAGTAATATATAAAGTCCATCCAGAAAAAGTCCAGCCATTGTTAATATAACAAGAATGGTTTATGCAACATCAACATAACCTGGAAGTCAAGGAGCGTGGACTGGAATGCACATGAGTGAACAATGATGACTTCACTGTACTGGTCAATGGGCGTGGTAGATGACAGTGAGTGGCATGTGCACTGTGTGGCCGTCACATTCAAAATGACTGAGTAGAGCAACAAATCTGCATTGAATTTTGCACCAAGCCTGAACATTCCTCCATGGAAGCTCTTCAGATGATCCAGAAGGCTGCAGCTATGGGCAACGGGTGATTGGCAGCTTCATCATGACAATGCGCTCGCTCATGCATCCTGTCTTGTGCCAGGTTCCTGGTGAAATCTCAAATCATGCAGGTGACTCAGCCCCACTACAGCCCAGATTTGGTGCCCTGTGACTTCTGGCTTTTCCCAAAACGAAATCACCTTTGAAATGGAGGAGATTTCAGACTGTTAAAGAGATTAAGGAAAACATGATGGGGAAGCTGATGGCAATTGGGAGAACTGTGTAGGGTCCCAAGGTGCCTACTTTGAAGGGGACTGAGGTGTCATTGTGCTAAGTACAATGTTTCTTGTCTCTTGTATCTTCTCCAATAAATGTCTCTATTTTTCAGAGTACGTGGCCAGAGGCCTTCCGGACATGTAATAGCCTCTAGAAATATAATACACATATATTTATGATAAAATGTCTGTTATACCCCTTTTTATTTCCAGCACTGCATTTGTGCCCTTTTTCATGTGTTCAGCCATAGTAAATATTTCTTAATTTATTACTCATCTCAAAGAACAGGCTTGATTTTGAAGAGATTTTCCCCTGTTCCTTCCATACCCAATTCACTACTAATTCCTCCTCTATGTATTTCTTTCTATTTTTTCCAGAATTACTTTAGTCTTTTTCTGATTCCTAAACTAAACAGCCTACATTTATTTTGAAGCTCTTTAGCTTTAGTTTATGGATTAAGAATTTATTTAAAACACCATTCTTTTAGTTGTTGTATGCCTAGAGAATGTGGCTTGAATAATATGGACTCTAGGGAATTTGCTGGGTGTTTAATACTCTTCCTGATCGGTTTTTGAGACGCTCTGCCTGTGCCAAAAGGGCGTGCTCTCTCT
The DNA here is from genome assembly GCF_014824575.4 of Sturnira hondurensis. Classification (NCBI taxonomy): domain Eukaryota; kingdom Metazoa; phylum Chordata; class Mammalia; order Chiroptera; family Phyllostomidae; genus Sturnira; species Sturnira hondurensis. Next base: position 8,519,889 of record NW_028072798.1, on the reverse strand, counting down.
TCTGGGTGCAGAGTTCTGGTCGACGTGGTAACACTTGCCGGTTAACCTTGTTGCTTAGAATTTGTTCCTCAATAATTGTGTCTATTTGATCTATTAGCATCTGTTGGTTTGTTAGAAGTATGACCTCCCATTTTATGGATGCATCATATTTTCTTGTAATTCTGCTTAAGTTTTGCTTTATTCATTTTAGATTATATGGTGAGATCAATACAAAACCATAATTTTAATGGCATTTTAGTGGGGTTTCCTTTTTATTATCACATGATGTCCTCCCCCTGTTGATTTTCTTCGACTGATATTATTATTGCTTTCTTTAGCTGGGCGTCAACATTTTCCTAGAACACACACTTCCCTTCTCCCTCTTTCCTAAATCTTTCAGTGTGGCTCTGTGTATGGGAAGCCCAGATTCAGCATTTTTATCCTCTTCCAAACAAAACAAAGCTTTATCTGAGGATGAAACCTTTTCTAATATCTTGCTGTCGCTGTCTGGAGCTTTGGCAGGCTTTCCGGGAAGCAGCCAATAGTGAGCAAATCTACTGAGAGCCAATCAGCTACGGGACCTGCCACTGTTTTTGGTGCCTCAGTCTCAGACCTGGGTCTGTTCTCACCAATGTACTTCCTGTAAGAGCAATTTTACTTCGAGTTGAGTAGAACTGGTAAACTCACTTCATCTTTGGGTGTCCGAAACAGTCTTTTGAATCACTCTTGAACTGTATGTTAGTTGTGTAAAATTTTAGGTAGTCGGTTTTATGACTTTTTTTAGCACTTTTGAGATATCGAGTCTCTGTCTTGAACTTCTTACCGCCGGTCATTCCGCCGTCAGCCCAGCTGCAGCCTCGTGGCACTCGGCCTTTCCTCTCTGGTCGCCCGAATGTTCTTTCTTTAATGCTCTCCAGTTGGTCACCATGTGTCTGGGGGGGACTCTCACGGTTACTCTTTCTCAATTTGAGATACGTTTCCAATTTGAGTAATAGCTGTCAACTCACCAATGTCACTAATGTTCTAGTTGAAAATTCATCACCTTTCTGAAGTTTTGCATTTTAGTCAACCAAAATTTATAATTTGTTCCTCTTTCTAGTCAACTACTCTTGTTTTGGCTTTTCTAGCCTTCAAAAAACTAACTGCCTTTTAACTTTTATGGGGTTGTCTTGATTATTTCTTTGTACACCCAGAATATGCTTACTTTAGTCCCTCACACTCCGTTCTGTAAACTTTGTTTAATCTGCAAGGCCTACGTGCTCCACTTTCACGTCGCGTCGGCTCTCATTTCAGCACTGGATTTCTCCTGCTTTTGCTCGCAGGCTCATGGCGAGTGGAAAGGTTTTCCCATTTGTCCTTTTCCTCCATCTGAGCCCACTCTTCCCGTGGAGTCGGGGCTGGCTCGGCCCACCTCCTCTGGCCCCGTGCAGCATCAGGCTCTGGTGACAAGTAGATGTCGCCTATTTATTTTTGAGAAGTGGAAGACTCCAGACTAGGGTCTAGCTCCGAGCATTCTGCCCGGTCCCAACAAATGGGGTCTCTGACCTGTGCCTTCAGAACCACTCACTGCCTGGGATTTCCATTTCGTTTCTGGTGGGAGGCGATACGCTATGAACCTGGTCTTTGAGCCCACAGCTGACTTCCTTGAATTCTCTTTACAGGTCATCTGTCGCTGCCGGGTCCTCAGTGCCTTGTGTGCACTTGTGTCCAGCAGGGTGTCGATGGCAGAGCCATTGTGGTAAGGGCTGATAAAGCGTCTGAGAGCAGCAATGATGGGCCGCAGAGGGAGTGACTGGCCCAGGCTGGCTTGGTTGGGGAAGACTTCAAGGGGCCGAGAGAACCGAGCTGGTCCTGGCAGGACCGACAGCACCTGGACCGGCAAGGAGGGAGGGAGGGGCAGTGCCGCAGACGGAGCAACCAGGAGCAGGGCAAAGAGGAGAAGGAGGAAGTCTGAGTTGATGGACTAGTTGGCAAACGAATCAGGTTGGAGCAGAAGATCTGGGAAGAAGTTAATAAAAGGTAAGTTTGGGAACATGTTCGGGCCGGATGATGGATGTTCCAGATTTCCAGAGTAAGAGATTCAGACCCAAAATGAGAGATACGGAGAGTTCTGCACACAGAAACAGAGCCAATAGCTATTACTGACTGAAATCTTAACTTTTTGCCAAGCAAATGCTTTATATCAATTATCTCGTGTGAGCCTCAAGCAACCCTAGGAAATCAGCACTATTGTTACGAACATTTGACAAGAAAACAGAGTTTAGAAAGATTAAGTCATGTGCCTGCAGTCTGTCAGAAAGTGTAACAGGCTGAAGGAGGGTCCGAAACATGCCAGCCCCTAACTCCGGAGCAACACGTGTTACTTTATAGGGAAATGGGTCTTTGCAAACGTGGTGAAGTTAATGCGTGACAAGGGGCGATGACGCCGCGCGGTCCTGTGGGCTTTGGATGCACCCGCAGGGAGCTCATCAGAGAGAGGCAGAGGGCGATGGGAGACACGCGGAGGAGGGGAGGAGGTGTGAACTCCGGCAGAGGGGGCAGGGGCACCGCCACAAGCACAGGGAGCTGGCGGCCAGCAGGAGCTGGACGAGGCCAGGACTGCCCTGGGAGCCGGACCCGGGGGCAGGGCCCTGCGGGCAACCCGACTTCCGCTGGCGCAGAGCTCCCGTCCTGCAGCACCGAGCGAGGAGACAGTCTGCCGTTTCAAGCTCTGGGGTTTGTGGTCATTTGCGTCGGCACCTGCGGGGCAGTAGGGCACGCAGTTCAAGGCAGAGTCGGGACACAGCCGACCACTGTGACTCTGGACTCACGCTTCCGCCAGTGCTCTAGGAACAAACATGGCCGGTGGGTGACTGTCCTAGAGTGGCGGGCGGAACTGAGACAAAACCAGGGCTGGGGAGCTATGCCGGTCACCCAGGTGCACCTGAGTATTCGAATTATAATGAACGTTTCAGCTAAACTTTTACTCAGGGGCACAGTAAAGAGGTGGGGACTGGAAAAAACGCTCCAGTGTTAATTACATGCCTAAGAGATGGCTTACCGTACCGACAGATTGTTTTATTTGGGGTAGAATTATCAGATATTCATACATGGTTGTAAAAAGACGATTTTCACTTATTCTTCAGAAACCCATCTGCGACCTTTCAAATACAAACTGAGGTGTTAAACAAGATAATATTTAAATTGCTGTATAATTCAGGTAAGTACCACGAACCGTTTATAATGTGTAAATATAAAAAAATTACTGTCAAATTGATGGCTGGCATGCAGTTTAAGTTTGCAGTATTCAGCACTTGGATATGCTAATTCCTCAGGCTTCCCCCATACGCTTTCTGCCTCCTTCTACCCAGCTGTTCTGGGCATGCGGCCTCTGCATGCGGCCTGGAGGCAGCGAGGTCTGGGCCCCGGGGCTGGAAAAGTCACTGTAACTGAGCCACGGTTTCCTCGCCTATCAAATGCACAATATAATGCACCTCCGGGGCCATGGTGAGAAGTATGTGATCATTTGTGAAGGACCTGCTCTGGGCCTGGTTCCCACGCAGCGGGGTCCCTGAGCCATGGGGCCAGGTGCCCGGGTGTGGGTCCAGGCTGTCATTTACCAGCGGTCTCTCCATGCACAAAACTTGTTCCTGCCTTTTAGGCTTGTTGCGGGGACTGAGTCTACTCCCTCACAGCGCCTGGCACTTTGTGAGGCAAGGTTAGCGTTTACTGTTGTTATTTATAGCATGGCTGGGTAGGGACCTACCCTGACCCACGGTCTAGAGCCTTCATCTAAAGGAGGCCTGGCGGCCTTCCTGGGAGTGGAGGGATGTGCAGAGGATGGGGCCAGGGGACCTGAGGGCTGTCCCCGGGGTGGGAGAGTCCTCTGTTTGCCACAGGCAGAACCTTGGGGCTGCCCTTTGAATCGATGGGACCTCTCTGAGGGTCTCGCTCGGTGAATTCAACCCTGCCTGGGAACAAGACCGCATCGTCACTGCGTTTGGGACGCCAGGGAAGTAAATGACAGTGAGGACCGGCGAGCCAACCGCAGAGCAGAGCAGGAGGTGAGAGGTCTGGGACACGTTCACAAAGGGGAACTATGCTGTGGCCAACGCGCCTGGTCATGGACTGTGACAGGATCCAAATCCATCTCCAAACCCTGGGGGGCGCTGCAGAGACTGGGAGACGCACGAGGGGGGCGTGAGTGGACAGCGTGACACAGAGCCCCCCGAAAGGCCGTGACTTCCGTGGGGACGACAGACAGCTGCCTATTTCTCACTTTGGAACCATGGCCGGTTTCAAAGCCATCGTGAAATCTTTTTGCTTGTTTTGTCAACTGTCGAGATACTGCAAGTTCAACGTGCCTCCCCCCCCTGCCCCCACACTTCGAAAGAAACAAGGTTAGGAACAGCAGGGCTGCTTCGGTTGACTGTCTTTCCAGGGAGTGATGCACCCAAAGCCCTTGTCTTTGAGAAATCTAATCGTCACAGTGCGGACTCTTTCTACGCGGTTAACTTATTTAGAATGAATTTCATATTAAAACAAAATGGAAACATTTCCAATCTATTCCAGATATTTTAATTCAGTGCATATGATTTTCTTCAAAAGGTATCTCACTGAATAAATTATTCAAAATCAAATGTATAGACTGGCATAAAGTGGATTTTGCATTAGTTCCTTCAGTAATCTTCAAACTGGCGAAAAATCAAGGTACAGTACAACAGTTTTAGTTATAACCATATAAATTTAAGATATGTTCTAAAACAACCTAAGGATTATAGTAAACAGCAAAGTATTTTTAAAGGATGAATTCTAACCAAAGCTGTGCAAACCTCTATGGAAAAAAAGTTTAAACATAAATGAAGTACAAAAAGCACTAAGTTAATGAGATGTGGTTCATTTGAGGAGGGAAAAATTCAACCTCTTAAGCATGTCAATTTCCCATACATTAGAACAGATTTGAAGGACTCTAAAAGATAATCCCAGCAAGGCCTTCCACAGATCATGACCAGCCGGCCCTCACGTTCGGACAGGAGCACGGAAGGTCGAGAACAGGCCAGATGATCATGAAGGAGGAAGCAAGGGGGCGGTGACCCTGCAGGGTTGGATAGGGGGAGGGAGGAGGCACACTCGTCTAAGGGGGACTCACATGTGGCAGAGACCACGGGACAAGTCAGCGCAGTAGGGATGGCCCGTGCAGTGAGTGGCTCTGGGACGATCACCCTGCTGTCACGTCATGCAAAAAATCCCCAAATGGACTGAGATCCCAGTGTGAAAACGAACTCATGCTGCAGAGCAAGTGCTGGCCTCCACGCTTTCACCAGGTGACACCGGCCACCTCCGGACCAGGCTGACAAAGCGCGTCCTTCCCTCTTCTCAGTCTCTTCCTCCAGCACATGGTTAGGATTAGGAGGCCACGCAGAATGTGACACACTCACCATTAGCCGAAGTCCCTGCAACTGCTTGGACAAGAGTCCCTTTGTCCTCCTGTTATCTGGACCCGCCCAGCACTATCCTCCTCACCTAAAGAATTGATAAACCCACTCTTTCCGAAGCCACTGAATTTTGGGCATCACGATTCGGTTCAGACAGCCCAGCTTAGCCTGCTAACATGCTCCCCAGCGTGGCCTGCAGACAAGAGCAGCCAGAAATGCACCCCCGATCCCCATTCCCTTCCTTTCTTCATTGCCCCCTGGGGTTGCCCAGGGCCCAGCTTTTAAAATTCTATTTCCCTGGTACACATCTGCTTGGCACGAAGTCCAGCTTGGAGTGAGATAAAGCCTGTGCCCCCACTGCCAACAACTGAAACGGATATGAAACACCACTCAGAGTCACTCGGGAGCTCTTCTTCTGGACTTCACACACGCCAGTAGGAGCCCGGCAGCAATCTGTCGGTGCCGTGCAGGGGTGGCCAAGAGTCGGCGTACGTCAGACAAAACGATCAGTACCAAGGGCACACGCTGTGTCTCCTGGACTCCCCCCTGGAAACCCCTGCCGCCCACCCCTGCTGAATTCCTGCCAGGAGATGTGGGGGTGGGTGGCGTCGGAAACCTCGGGCTCCTTCCTGGCTCTCCTCACCACCTGCTGTCATTTCCAATGTCTCAATTCCCTCTCTAAGCAGGGGCAGGGCTGCCACCCATGTCCCTGGATGACTGCGAGGCTGCTCACCCCAGGCACATGCAAACCACGGGCCGGCTCCTGGGGGAAAGCGAGGGAGAAAGGACAACACTCCGGGGGGTCCACTTTAAGTGGAAGTCTGGCACCAAATGGGAAACTTGTCCTCATTTGGTTTAGGAATAGTGATTCTTGGCGTTCAAACGCTTATGCTTCTTCCTCACAAGAAGTCGTTTCATTGCGCCAAGACTGGAAGGTGTGTTCTACTGTTTGAATAGGTGATTGGCTGAAGTATTGATGAGCATACGCCAAGGACGATGACTATATAGCCAGTTTTTAGAAAACATACATGTCCTAGATTCCTTGTAACTGACAAAAATAAAACCAGCTGTACTTGAGAAAACAAATTAAACTTATTTTTATATTAAATAAAATAAATCTTATTTTTAAATCCACAGAGATTCAATGTCCTTAGTGTATTAAAGTGAATATACAGTAGAATAATAGTGTAATGTAATGTATTACTTAATTGAACCAGACAAATCAAATCATGTCTTTCTAAAATAATATTGCATGCAGTAAGAGCTGCATCTTAAAGCCCAAACAGTCCTCTGAACATGAGGCTTATTCTTTGTATCTTGGTTCTTCTAAGGTAAAATGGACTCAACCGTACTTAAACAATAAACACAAAAGCCGTATTGAACAGCTCACGGAGCACAAGGCACAGCAGGGCGGCTGCAGGGGAGGGAAGGGTTTCAAACCAGAAGGAGGTATGTGACGCTGGGGCAGACGTCCACACATCTAGCCACACACTCGCGGTCTCACCAGAAATCTGCATGCTCCTCTGCGGGAGGCGAGAAGGACGGGCCAGCTCCGACCCACAGGGCAGGACCCTTCCCTTCGACTCTGTCTCTCCGGGTCCTAGGGTGGCTGCAGAACCGCCCCACATGCTTGGGCCAAAGCTGAGGTGTCGGCCAGGCCACGCTCTCCGTGAAGGATCCAAGGGGTGGCCTGTTGGGTGCCTCTCTCCAAATCCAGGTGTGGCCAGGGGGCCTCTGGGCTCCTTGGTATACAGAGGCAGGGCCCCGTCCCCCTCTCCATCTCCCTGTGGACGGGGCTGTTTCTGTTTCATAGGGCAACTGTTTCAGTTCTAAGGGCACTGTTCATATCGGTCTCAGGGCCCACCCTCCACCGGATGACCTCATCTTGGCTAACTGTATTCATACGGCCCGATTTCCAGACAAGGTCACTTCCGGAGACCCTGCAGGGAACATGCACTTGGGAGGACCCTGTTCGACCAGTGCCAGACAAGGCTTCTGGCTGGGTGAGGCCCCCCTGACTGCTCCCGACCAGGCACAGTGTGACCCAAGTGGGAAAAACCTTGAAAACCACCTAAATAAATGTCTGACATTATTGCAAACAAGTCATTTGGGGTTTTGGCAGGAAAATGGTGGCAGTGGAGGGGCCTGCAAGGTGCTGGTTAAGAACTTGTTTGAGGGGCTGAGATTAAAGCTGAGAGTATTCACAGTCGAATGTCAGAAGAGAGAGGAAAAAAGAAACAAGAATGACATAGGAAAAGGAAACGGGCAAAAATTAACCACTGATTTCATCTTAAGGCGAAAAATAAGTTGGGCCTAGATGTCGGCCGGGAAAATGAAAGGAAGTCAAGTTTCCACTGGCAGACAAGCCAGGCTGGGTACCACGTCCAAGTTTGTGAACTCTGCTGAGGTTCCCTTGTACCCAGAGGCTGCTGAATACAACTGCCCTTCAATGCAGGGGAATGTACAGAACCACAAATGCGCACGGACCAAGGAACTTTGTGCTTATAAAGCTATTCATAGAACCCTGGGTACATTTTCTCCGTAAATTAATGCCTGCTCCGGATTGGTGATGAGCCTTCTGTCTTTCTCTTTACTCCTTCATTTCTTGGAATGATCTACTCCTTTCAGGCTTTCTATCTTTTTCTTTTTTTTCCCCAAACACTTATATTGTATTTCATATCTGCCAAACACTGTGGTAAGCATTCTGTAAACTCTTTTAATGCCCATAGGCAAAACGTGTGCAGTAGGCACTGTCACCCCCACTTCAGAGTGGGGGAAACAGGCACCGTGAGGTGGGGTCACCTTGACTGAGGACACACAGCATTTGCTCCTCCCTAAGACTCAGTAGCCCACTGGACAGAGAGCACTTGGCAAACTCCAAATCACGAGGAAACGAGAAAAAGTTGCAGCTTGGAAATGTAACCACTGTTTAGAGTGAATAACACATAAAGAATGGCATGATGTTTGCCTGCCCAGGAGACGGATTGGTACCTCCTCACCTTTGCTGCAGTGACACTCTCACCTGCTGGCCCACGGCACAGACATGCCACCTCTCGGCTGGAGTCCCAACAGACACGTACAAGTGACAGTTTCCTGTGACGGAACTGTCTCCAAATCTGGCTCCCAAACTAGTAACATTATAATCTCAACACAGTGGTCCTCAAGTTAGGTTGTGTGTGAAAACCAGCTGGGGAACCCGAAGTGTGAACCCCAGACCCTCGCCCCCTGCTCCCCAGGTTCCTAGCCCCAGGAAGCTCATGCTGAAACAGCTGTGGGGACCCCACAGCTGTCTCTCCAAGGACTGTGTGCAGAAACGCTGTCAGAGCCTGAGCTACCGGAGCCATCTGTAGCTTTTAGGTGGTTTCCTCGGTATTTTGAATTATTTTTAGAATATTTAGAATATGCTTGTACTTAACACTAAATACACACCATCTAGGTTTCTCTCTAACAAATGGTATGAGCTATCTATCAAATGTTATCACTGGGACTTTCAAATTATAAATTCTTTAAAAATGCCCTGGCTGGTGTGGCTCAGTAGATTGAGTGTGGGTTGCAAACCAAGGGTTCACTGGTTCGATTCCCAGTCAGGGCACATGCCTGGGTTGTGGGCCATGTCCCCAGTGGGGGCCATGTGAGAGGCAACCACACACTGATGTGTGTCTCTCTCTCTTACTCCCTCCCTTCTCTTCTCTGTAAAAATAAATAAATAAAATCTTTAAAAAAAAGTTATTATCTCTGAAAACTTGGTGATAGGGACAAAAATAGCTTTCCATGAAGGAAATGTATCCAAAATCCATACTGAGTTACAAATGTTCACGCTAGTTATCAGTTTGGGGTAAGTTGCTCCACACACAACCTGTACACAGCTTTGGTGAGCTGACAGCCCGAGACCTTGTTGGCAGTCACTCTATTGGCATATATCATGCAGAACTTCCACAGTTGACACGAGCCACATACACAGTCCGCCAAGGCCTTACAGCCTCAGAGCCCAAGCGTCGCTGCACGAACCACTTCATGCAGTAGATTAAGTTACGTACCCTGCATGTGTATAGCTTGAATTTTTAAGAAGCTCTGGCAGCAGATGAGAGAAATGACAAAGGTGCCCTTAATTCACTGGCTCCATGACAGACATCACTGATAGAGCCTAGTGGCCCCCATCACAGCACCGGACCTGAAACAGCTGAACCGCAGCAGCTGCTGCGGTCCTGGAGGAAGGTGTTTGCCTTTCTCTTCCTAATACGTGCAATGACCTCCAAGTGATGTGTGTTCTTCTTGCTCAGCTACTCCTGAGTAGAACCAAAGTATGATTCCTTGTGAGGGTGTTCCAACTCTATCTCCAGGTGCGACCCAGGGCAGCTTCTCAGGCCTGCTTCCTGATGCAAAGACAGCCTCGGTTGGCACTGTGGAACTTAGTTAGGCTTTGGCTCCAATTCCGCAGCTTCATTCATCTTTCAGTGGCTTTTCTGGGCATCTAGAACCACCTTCAGACAATTTCACTGCTTTGGGAATTTTAAAACAATCACCCCTTACATGCAAACACCTTTTGGAAATCTGAAATTTCAAAGGTCTTTGAAAAACCGTGACCAACAGGCAAGGCATAAAGGAAAAGTAAGAAGGAGCAGCAGCGAGAGGGGTTAGAACCGCAAGTACGGGGGCAAGACGCCAGGATTAGACACTGCCCCTCCTTTGCAAATTGTCAGCGGGCTCCACTCTGCATTCACAGACAGACAGGCTTTGTCACGGACATGTGGTGCTCACGTGGCACATGCAACCCAAATGACAAGACCGGCCAAAAGAAGCTGTTCCTGCAAACTCGCAACAAGGGGTCCTCTGGGTGGGGCCAAGGCTTTGGCTGCTTCAGCGCCATGCCTGAGCTAATTTCATGGCCGTGGGAAATGACACTGACACAAATCCACCCACATGAGGGTATACAGTTATAACGGGGCCTGGAGATTCTTATTTATAACCACAATCATCCACGGAGGAGCCGCTCCCTGCAGATGGTCCCTGGGGACTTGGGGTGACAAGCCGACAACCTGTCCTCCACGGGGCTTGATGTCTCAGGGGAAGAAGACACAGCCAGGCCTCTTTCTCCACAGAAGTATGAACTGACAGAAATACCAGTCAAAGCAAAGGCTGTTTTTTTGGTTTTTGTTTTTAAATAAATGGCATTAAAAGGCTCGAGGAGTGGCAGGCTGGGGCAATCTGTTCTTTAAACTTCATAATTTGACAAAGTACTATAATTGAAAAATATTTGTCTGAAGCACAATGCCTTCATAAAAGTATCTATTTTTCTTCCTGTAACCCACAGGAAAAAGAGGCCCATCAGAGCGTCAGAAAACGCTGCTGCGGCTGGATTTCCCTGACTCGGTTGGCATGGTTTCCGTGTTCTCCTACAGAGTGCCAGGCGCTGATGAAATTCCTGTGTCCACTGAACGTCACTGATGCTGCCTAGTAAGTTCCGGCCACTTGGAGATGAACAAGCAGAGGGGCAGAGGGGCAGGTGGGCGGGGCATCAAGAGCTCATGGTCCCCAGCCAGAGGCAGCACAGCCCACTGGTGCGTGGTGGGCTCTCCTCTCTGCCTGGTACCCATGCCCAGCCAGCAGCTCAGGGCTGGGAGGCACAGCGGGCAACGTCAGCACCACAGGGCACGCTGACTTCAGTGCTGCCACCCTCATTTTCTTCTCCCTTCTGTCTGTGCCTTGGTAATTACCCTGGGTTTTTATCTGAGCGCAATCTGGAAACGTCCCCACGTCATAGGAGCGGTTTCTGAGAAGTTCTTTTAGCTTCACCTCCTGCAGCGAATGGTGCCCTTTCAGATGCGTTGCCCCCGTTTTACACGCTGTATTTTAATTTAATTGAGTGTGAGCAGAAGAAAGGTGAAGCTTGAAACGGTGGGTGTCAGGGAGACCAGGAGAGTTACCGCGGCCAGGCCGAGCTGCATTTGCTCCGTGCCTTTTGTAAACACCCTCGTAAATACTGACGACAATCTCGGGGTCAGTGCTGCGCGAACATAAAATGTCAGAGAAACTAGTTCTGTAAAAGGAGAAGTGGAAGGAGTCATCGGGAGGAACGGAAGGCACTCAGCAGACCGCCATGTGGTGGTTCTGGGGCCCTGAGTCGAGGTCGACCCCTCCAGCCCAAGGTGTGAGACTGACCCCAGGGTAGGGAGACAGCGCTGCGTGCACACTGCTCACGTGGCCCTGCACGCCACTGTGCGCGGGCATCGGGCTCCACACAAGAGCCCCACCGGCATACTCTGACTCAAATAACAGTCTCTCCCGCCCAAACCCCTCACTCCCAAAGGCTGGCACCCAGTCTGCTCACACGAATGGCTCCCATGCTTTCTCTGGGATGCGTGTGAATGTTTTTGCACACGCACACACACACACACACACACACGCATCGCCCATCGGATGGGCATCACGCTTCCATTCTTTCTTCCACATGTGTGTGCACATGTTTTGTCTCACCACGAACAGTCAGCCCCCCTCCGTGGCAGAACACGCCTCTCGTTTACAGAGCTGCTGCACAGCCCCCATTCCCCTGGGGACGGACACGCAGCCTCCTCGCGAGTCTCTGCCACTCGATGCCATCTGTGGGACAGTTCCCAGGAGTTTGGGGATTGAAGGGCGACGTACTTAAGAGGAACAGAAAGGGTTACACTACCTTTCGAAGCATGGCGCTTTGCCTTCTCTCCACCTGTTCACGGTTTCCGTGAACTTCATAAAAATGAGAGACCGTGTCTAGGTGGCGGCTTCAATGACTGTCAATTGTCAGCGAAGCCGTCTGTCTCTTCCTTGCTGTGACTGTTCTGCTTCCTCTCTGGATTGCGTCTTCTGTCGGGTTGTCTGTGTTTCATGGCTTTTTAGGAGCTTTCTGCAATTTGAGCCACTAATCCTTTGTTCCTTTGTGCATTGAAGTTGTTTAGTCACAGTTTGTCATTTTCCCTAGAGCTCTCCACGCTGGGCTGTTTTCACTGTATCGAGTTTTCAGGGTTTACACAGTCACACCTGCCAGTCTCTTCCTCAACGCCTCTCTGAGTTCGTGCTGTGATTACAAACGCCTTCCCCACTCTGATGTCAAATTTTCTTCTAGTACTTTTACAGTTTTACTATTCTACACTCAAATCTTTAAACTACTCAGAAAGTCCTTGAGGAGTTCTGGGAGGTACCTATTCAAAATGGAGAGCAATAAACTCAATTCCATGTATTCGATAATTTAGATTTTTCCTGCTTTACAGAAGAGTAGGTACTTTGACATTCATTTCGGAACTCCCCACTGTTTTCTACTGATTTATGCCAATTCCTGCACTATTTTATTTGGACGAGGGCAAACACTTTCCTCTCCTCCATCTCTTCCTTCTCCTCCTTTACATTTTGTGAGTGTTCCTTCTCTATTTTTTCTAAGAATATAATTCATGAGAATGTGCACTTCGGCGTAGGTAAAAGTTAGACTTTCACACGTGTACGAGCTGCTCGTAGAGCAGGTCTGTCTGAGTGTGGGAACGACAACCGTCCGCCACTTGTGGCCTCAGCATTGACCATGGAGCCCACGCGGGCAGCAGGGGAGCCCAGAACCGTCCTGCTTTCGACGGCTCTGGGGCAGGACCCTGTTTTAGGGAAACTCTGGACACTGTTTTATGGGGACAGAGCCTCCTTTGAAGCTTCCTCAACCTCTTTTAGAAAGAGTTAAGAAAAATCAAATCATTTTATATTCAGTTACACTGTGATCTATTAAGTTAAGGCTCAAATAGCCGTCATTTCAAAGATTGAATAAAGATAGTATTTGTGGCCATTTCCACCAGAAGCTGGGCATCTATCTGTTCTGCAATGAGAAAACTTTGCTCTAATATCAGATCCTTGTGAAACTCCAAATTCGGTGTCTATAGTTTCCCAACTTTGGTACTTCCGCTAGAAAGCAGGGTTTTCCTTGTACCATGTTGATTATTCTAGAGGATGAACTCATGTTCGTGGGTCCAGGGTTGTACAGTTGGCTTGAGAATATAGGGCTTTTTACTAAAGACCCAACATACATAGTGGAAATGTTTTCTAACATTGTGTTTTATTCTAAGGACTCTGTCCTCATAAAAAGCAAAGTCTTAGTCAATTTTCAAAAGTCAGCCTATCTTCCCTCCTTTCCTCACTGCCTACATTTCCAAAGATGTTTCTTTCTTAAAAAAAAATACAATAGTTCATGAATGATGAAGCCTACAAACAAGCCAGGGTGAGAAACGCAGTGTTAAGTCCAAGAAAACGCGCACCCGGGGCCAGCTTTTCCTTCCGGACATCATCCGAACGCTCCCAGCGCACAGAGTCCACGGTGAGGGCAGAGGCCAGTTGCAGGGCCCTTGGCGGCCCCGACAGAAGGAAAGGCAGCAGCGGTAGAAGCGACCACTTTGGTAGCACCACCTTTCCCCAGCAGCCTTCCAATTTTGTGGGTACACAGCCAAAAAGACCCCAAGTAGAGCGAAACCAATGCTCGATAAACTTACGCCAAGCTCAGGAGAAGGGGTTCCTGCAGCCAGAGGAGCGAGGCGTGGTCCACGCAGGGGGGCTGTGGAGCCTTGAGGCAGGCCCGCGCCCACCTGGGGACGGCCGGAAGTGGGAGTCACACGCAGAACCGTCACACCCACGGCGGGCGGGGAGAGCGAGGCCCGTCGCTCGTGTCCCACCGAAGCNATGTTTCTTTCTTAAAAAAAAATACAATAGTTCATGAATGATGAAGCCTACAAACAAGCCAGGGTGAGAAACGCAGTGTTAAGTCCAAGAAAACGCGCACCCGGGGCCAGCTTTTCCTTTCGGACATCATCCGAACGCTCCCAGCGCACAGAGTCCACGGTGAGGGCAGAGGCCAGTTGCAGGGCCCTTGGCGGCCCCGACAGAAGGAAAGGCAGCAGCGGTAGAAGCGACCACTTTGGTAGCACCACCTTTCCCCAGCAGCCTTCCAATTTTGTGGGTACACAGCCAAAAAGACCCCAAGTAGAGCGAAACCGATGCTTGATAAACTTATGCCAAGCTCAGGAGAAGGGGTTCCTGCAGCCGGAGGAGTGAGGCGTGGTCCACGCAGGGGGGCTGTGGAGCCTTGAGGCAGGCCTGCGCCCACCTGGGGACGGCCGGAAGTGGGAGTCACACGCAGAACCGTCACACCCACGGCGGGCGGCGAGAGCGAGGCCCGTCGCTCGCGTCCCACCGAAGCCCTGGAGCAGCAAACCCCCTCACGGCGGGGTGGCCTCTGCTGCTTTCCTAGCACAAGGGCCTGCAGTGTGTAGGAAGCTGGCGCGAGTCCTCAGAGACGGGCATCTGCAAGGCTGCGGCAGTGCGGCCTCGCCCACCGGCGGGGCCCAGGGAGGACACGGTCTGTGTGTGCCATGCTTTCTGCGTTGCTAAGTGCTACCTCATACATACGTGGCCCCACAACCAAAGAAGTGTCATTTCTATGCTTTGATGGACACACTGAGGCCTGATGAGGCCGACTCTGTGGTCAAAACCCCACGTTTAGGGCTCTCCCGAGTCCGGTGTGGATAACTGCGGTCATTCCTGAAATCTGTAGCGACGATGTTTTTACGTTGTGACTTTGGCAACTGGAAGATGCTACCTAAGAGCTTTTCACGTGAACAGTTTCTATTTTATTCATGAAGTGACGCATGGGTTGAGGACCGAGGGTCAGGCCTCCTGGCATTTGGCCGGAAGGCAGGGCTGGGGCAGGTAAGCTGCCATGTGGTACCCGAGAGGGGCAGATGCAGCTCACCCCCACGGGGGCGGGGCGGGGTTGCTGAGCTCCCTCATGACCAAGCTCGTCCAGCTGCCACGGAGATGGCCTCTTCCAGACTCTTCGGTCGGAGAAGCATGTCTCAGGTCAGTGTTACTATGCACACGAGTCCCCCATGTGCGAGCAACCTCAGGGCAGGGCCTTTGGTCGCAGAGGACGAGCGTGTAGAAGAGAGTTCTCCGGGAACACAGTAGGTGCTTAAATGTTGAAGTGAACGTCCCATCTCTGCTCACCCTCTTGGCCAACAGTATTAACGTGTCCCATTAGCCCAGGGTGCCCGTCTCTGTGACAGGCAGCCGCCAGGTCAGAGGATGCTCACGCTATAATAGAATCTTCTAGAGCTAAAATGCCTTGCCCGGATGGAGCCACCAAAAGTGCACATTTCACACGGAAGGTGAAGGAGCTGAGATGGGTGACTACGTCCCACTCACTTGGTTTGTTCACAGGGGCAGATGCACAGTGGGACAGGGAGATGTGTCACCCCCGGTGCTGGGGTACAGCTGAAGCCAGCGAGTTACAACGCAGCAATGCAGCAGAACTTGTTCCCGAGTCGGCTGCTGCTGGGCCGGCCCCCACTGCAGCTCTCCTCCTCATCTCCTTCCCAATGTCCTTCGTTCCAGAGCCACACAAAGCCACAGCCTTGCCCGCCCCGCCCCCCACCCGGAACTCCACCTGTTCCGCAAGCAATTTCCAATCATTACTGCATTATGAAAAAAGACTAGATTATTTCTCCCATGCCATGAATGGAAAAATTAATATTCTACAAAACGTGTCTTAGAAAGGAAGTCGGAGGTTGTTCAGGCACCAGAAATAGTGAACATTTGGTCTTTCAATTATAAAAAGATAAAATGAGTGGTATCAGCCCTTTTTTGGACTGTGAGCCCCCAAATCCCAGCACTTAACGGTATGAAACAGACAAAAACCCTCTGAGCACATAGAGGGATGCGGAAATTACAACCAAAACAGAAACTTCTTTGGGGGCAGTGCGTCCCCTCAGGGCGCCTCCTGCCTTTACCTACCTTCGGTCACCCCTACGATGTCGCTGGAGTGGCTGTACACACTGCCAGGTGGGGGATGGACAACATCTGGGTTGTCCTACCCCCTTCACTAATTCCTCTCTCATCAAGACTCACGAAT
The DNA here is from genome assembly GCF_014824575.4 of Sturnira hondurensis. Classification (NCBI taxonomy): domain Eukaryota; kingdom Metazoa; phylum Chordata; class Mammalia; order Chiroptera; family Phyllostomidae; genus Sturnira; species Sturnira hondurensis. Next base: position 8,503,587 of record NW_028072798.1, on the reverse strand, counting down.
GAGGAGCATGGGTTACAACTCACCTTTCTGTAAAGGTTATAGTCTACAAAACCTATGAGGTCTTTGTTATTCCGAGCTGAGTGGGCTATACCCCAAATGGTGTGGAGCTGCTCCGAACAGTCTCCGGGGTGTCTTTCAACCCCTCCCCAGGGGACTCAGTCCAGGCACACGGAACATCGAGGTGCCAGAAACAGCCGTTCCCTCCACACTGGCATCGCAGTCGGTAGGCGCCCAGATGCCTTGCACATTCCTAGTGAGCCCTTCAAACAGACTCCTTAGGGAGAACTGCTGCTGTCCTCCTCTCCTGGATATGAACAAGGGCACAGGGACATTCCTCAGCCTGCTGACTTGGCTCACGGCTGCTCGGAGGTGCTGTGGGATCCCCACCTGGGAGTCTGGTGAGTGGAGCCCACAGTGACAAGGGGACACTTCCCCTGCACTTGTCCCACTGCAGGTTCCAATCGCTCAGGCAGGGCAAGCTCATGGGGTCCCGAGGAACAGACTGGGCTCTGTGAACTCCTCCAGGCAAAGGGGAGGGCAGAGCAGGGGGTCGAGGAAAACATCCCGAGGCTTTCTCTGCTTTGTTTTGAGCTCCGTTCTGTGTGGCTTGGCAATGGCCTCTCTCTCACGTGTCTGGGAAGGAAGGGAGGTGGAGAGGGGAGGGGACAGACAGGCAGGCTCTGCCCTGGAACGCGATGCTCCCGGGACCCACCACTCACCAGGAGAACACAACCCCGAGAGGCAGATTTCGCGCGGAATTTCTGTTACCTTATTAAGTCAAACAAGTGAGAAGCCATATGTCTCCTAAAAAATGGAACATATTTGTTTACAAACATCCATGGTAAGTGGCAAGATGTATAGAAAATAAATATGACACCCTCTGAATTTTGAAGACTCCTTCTTCTTTACTAAGTTAGCCAATGAAATAGGTAAGGTAAAAAAAATGTCAAATAACGACTTTCCTTTAAAGGACACAGGCTTGAGGTTTTGTCAATAAAATACCACTTGGCCACAAAGTGACCTTGTTTGTTTCTTTTCAACTTTCTGTCTTTAAGTGACTGTCATTAACATAAATCAGCAGAGCTCTGCCTGACCATGGAGAAAGGATTCTCTGTCTCCCAGGCCTTCTGGGCCAGGCTCCCTGGGTGAGGGAACCTGAGATCAGGAACTTGAGGGACAAATCTGACACCGTCACTAGGAAAGCTGAGTTGTGCAGACAGCACAGACGGGGGCGGGGGACCCACCGCTATTCACACACCCACTCAGCAGGAGTCTGAACTCCACCTCCAGGCACCCCAGCTGGGGGGTGTGCAGGTGGCCACTGCCGTGTCCCTCTGTGGCAGGGTGGCCCGGGTAGTCAGCGTGCTCCTGGGAAATGATGACCCTTCTCGCCGACGTCTGCCCCCAAACCATGCCCTAGGGGACCGTCAGTGACACACCTCGGGGGCCCTCTGTCCCGTTTGAGACTGCACCTTCATCTTGGCCTTAGTCACTCTCAGGAGCTGAGCTCTCTGCCATCGCAGGCTACCGTCTGTTGTTTCTGTGCCTGCTGATGACAACGCAGCCTCCGCCCCTGCCCTGCATCCGCACCTCTCCTGCCCTGCTGACCCGGCTGCGGGTCCGAGGGTCTGTCTGGTCTGAGCTCAGCTCCCTGGGATGACACCCTTGCATCCTTTTTCTCTAGAAACTTGTGAAACTTCAGAACTTTCGCTCCTTTCACAACCCTTCTAATTCCTTGGGGGCCCTGAGCGCCCAGCCCCCTCTGTGTCTGAGAGGAAACCCCCTCCTGGGTCCTTCCCCAGCAGGAGCGGGGGCGGGCCCACGGGGCCACGCAGAGTCTCCACCATTGCCCCTGCCGTGGGGCACACTTGCCCGTTCACAAGTGTGTGTGGGGTCAGACTGAGTGCTGGCTTCCTGGATGGTTTGGAGGGACCCCATGGACTATTCTAGAAAGCGCTGGGGAGTGCCCCCTGAGTTCATTCTTCTTTTACCCAACTTGTGGCTTCACCTCTCGCTGGCTTTCCTGCTCTGCCTGCCCGGCTCTGGCCTCCACCCCCAGGTTGAACTGTGGGGGATGGGCGCACAGAGACTGGGCACGAGCCCAGAGCACGTGCCCTCCCAGCTCCCTCTGAGCACACTGCCCTGGGGGTCCCAGCAGCCCCTCAAACTCACCACACGAAGACTGAGCCCCGCACCACTGTGTCTTCCTTTGCGCCCACCACTCAAACCAGTACTGCTGCCCTGACACCCAGGCCTCTCAGGGCACCGCAGAGCCACCTGGGCCTGGCACCCCGGGGTCCCTTCAGTGTTCGGTTGGGCTGATGGTTCAGGGGGGCCAGCTCTTGGGCCATCTCTCCTCTCCGCCCCTCGGGCACGCCCTGCTTCTCACACTGATACCTATTTTCCTTCACACCTGGGCCTTGGCCCCACCCTTGGCCTTGACTATCTCAGCAACTGCAGTCACCAGTGTCTGCACACACTGGGTGGTTTGGAACCCGCAGGCGTGTCATCCCAAACACACACACACATGATGCACTTCTACCTGAACATGCTGCCTGTAGGGACCCACCACCCGGCACCAGTCTTCCCATGTCTCGAGGGAGAGGGGGAGTGGGGCCGAAGGCCCCACAGTCAGTCTTTAGGGAAGGCCTTGCATGTCCACTGGCAAAGAGGGCCACCCTCCCAGCGTGGGACAGGCCGCTGTGTCCTGTACCACACAGCAGCTGTGCGGTGCATGCTTGGTGGGCGGGGGTGGCTCAGCAAGGCGCTGTGGTGTCATTGCTGATGGCCAGGGTGGCTGAGGACCCGAGACTGAGAGGGATGCCGGCACTTCACCTGCAGTCTCACGGCAGTGCTAGAGCCGGCTCTCGGACCTGGCCGGATTTGAGGAAATTGCACGCAGATGTGTGCTGACCTTGTGCTAAAACTGTACCCTCCTTCTGTTCATTTTGACTCTTAACACAAGCCAGTCAAGTCCCTTCGCTTCTTCAGTCCTGCCCCGGTGCTTTGTCCTCCTCTTGCCGTCTTTCCCGAAAGGCCCGCAAGGCAGGACCGAAGGGACCGCAGGCTCACACCGACGGCGCACGTCCTGTGCGGCAAACATCAGCTCAGTGCCCGTCACCTGGTGCTTTTCTGACCAACGCAGAAGCATCTGCCGCCTGCACAGCACAGAAAGCTTCACCTTTGGGCAATTTTAGCATCGCATCCCTCTGCTTTTTCAAGGTCCGGACTAGTCCCAGGAAGATGAACTGTGCCACCCCCTCCACTCGGCCTCACAGCCCAGCTCCCTCGTGGAGCCCACCCCAGGGCTCCGGGGCCGAGTCTGGCTTTTCCGTGTGGCCCTGGAGCCAGACACACATTCATTAAATTCCGGTTTTATGAGACCCGAGGTTTCTATTTCTACACAGGGGATCTGGGTGATGAATTATTTCAGTGGCCAATTACAGTCATAAATATCCATGTTGCTAGAATGTCACAGACCACATTTTAAAGATGATGAAGTCTCTTGAGCACCTTGGCCAGGCTGCCACTAATGTCTTCGAGGAATCCTACTAGAGTCTTAAAATTGAGGAAGCCCCTTCCAGAACCCTCTCCACAACTCACACCCATGCAAGCACTGCAACTGCTTCTGACTTCTAACTGCGTGTATTTGGTTGCAGTAATTAGCTGTATCAGTAATGATGCAAACGCCAGCGTCATTAAGAAGCAACTTTCAACTGCTTGCTTTATACAATTACTCAATGAATTTAATAAATTGATTCCCGTATTACCCAAATAAAGCAAACCCAAGTGAACACCTGGATATCAGAAAAGAAAAATCAGGGCATAGAAATTCAGTTAAAATTCAGAATATGATTCATTTCCTTAAATGAGAGCCCCTCAGGCATTTAAATCTATGATTCAATTTGTTAAAATTCAATTTACATACTACACGCCAGAAACATGCTTATTAGATAAAATGAGTTCCACCTGAGCTTGCAAACGCAGTCTCCAAGAGAACTGGTTAATACACTTGGCATAAAAACAGAAGGGACAAGAGCAAAGCGTGGTGTGTGGTCGCAGGAATTGCTTCCAGGGCACACAGGTGCAGCTTTACAGGACACAGGAAGCCCAGGAGGGCTCTGTGACATTGGAGCCCTGAGACAGTCGCCTGCTCCTGGACACCCGCCCAGGCGTGCTCCCGAGGGCGGGGCTGGAATCAGGCTCCTCAAACACACTTCTCAGACTCTTCCAGCCGGAATGGAATGTTTCCCGTCGGTCCCGAGTTGGTGCAGTTCCTGAGCTTGAAGGTTGCATGTGATTCGTCCCCAGGCAGGTGGACCAGCTGTGCGGCTGCTGTCTGCATAAACACCCCGTTGTGGTAAGTGTGGCAGGAGCACCCTCCTTCCTTCGCATTTCTGCAAGGCGCTCATTAGCAACAGCACCCACATCAGTGCTCCCCGCCCTCCAGCACGGAGATCTCGGGGCTGCCGCCAGGGTCTGCAGGAGTGTCACCGAATGCAGAACCTACTGGTGCCAGCAGCTTGATGGGCACCAGAGGTGGGTGCTGGGGAGCCCGTCCCTCTCCTCTTGGGGTCTGCACAGGGCTACAGGCAGAGTGGGGGTGAGGAGTGATGGGGACACACTCCTTGACTACAAATGACGACCAGCTTGGAGGCGGGAGAGAAGGAAGACAGGTGGAGAAGAGAAGGGAGACACCATGTCCCAGAGACTGTCACACAAAGGAGAGCGAGCAGCCATTCTGCTTTGACAGAGGTGAGGTTGCAGGAGCATCTATCCTTCCCACTTGCTCACGGATGCCGAACCACATGCCGAGGCCACGTGGCCCACGAAGGCCGGGCAGGGACGGGGCCCAGCTCTGACTGGCCACACAGCAGCCCCTTCCACAGGCAGGGATTCCCTGGCTTCCGCGAGTGACCTCAGCTGGTTCAGGCCACCACACTGCCTCTATTGGGTGGGCCGTGCAGGGCTGTCACGGGGTCTGCAGGGGCTGGTTCCATGGGTCCCTAGAGAAAGATGTGCCAACAGGATGCGCCCTGCATTCACTGTTCTCCAGATGCTCGAACCCTATACCCACACCCGCATCATGTGGCCTCCTCAGGGGCTCCCTGGTGGGCAGTCTCTGGCGGGGACAAGCCAGCCCTATGTGGGCTCCTGCCAGCTCCCCGAGTGACCGGGATGGCCTGTTCAAGGCATGTGGGGCAGAGGCTTGGCTCCTGTCACCAGCACCCTCACTTCGAGCTTGTGAGAGGGGACTTACATTAGTGCTGCTGCTTGTGAGGGTCACTCCGCTACGCTTGGTGCTTGGAACAGTGAGGGCGCAGGTGAGGCCCCACACGGGTGAGGAGAAAATGACTGAGCACGAAGGGGGGACCTTCTCTCCCTCTGGCACGGGACAGGGGCAGAAGGACCGGCACGACTCCGCCCAGCCTGGTTTCTCAGCTCTACACCACAAGTTACGGTGACGGCCGGCAGCCTGGGCTAGACGTGGTTCTGCTTTCCCCGGCTGGCCGCAGCCTGCGTCCGGGAGGGCCAGCCTAGCTGGACTGGTTTCCCCAATTTTTTCCATAAACGGACCTTCTCCGACGCTGACCAGCGCACCAGCTCCCCGTACCAGAAATGATTTTGTCTTGTGACTGTCCTGCCATCTCTGTAGAACTGACATTCACATTTGATGCTGCTCTAACAACCCACCGTATACTTGACTTTGTGGGGACCCTGACGCCCCCCCCCCCATCTTGCTGTGGGGGCAGGTTCTGGCTCCCTCCCTGGATACTTCAGCAGCAGCCTCCACAGAACTACAAGGTAACCGTGTATCTTGTCAACAAGCAACTAAAAAAATCAGAAATCCACTCTTGTTTATCTCTCAACATTCAGCGAATGGACATACTCCTTCTTTCACAAAAGTGTCATTTGTCCCAAGAGCACGTGTTCTGGTGCATCAGCCCTGGGAACAGGAGGTGCTCAGGGGTGCATTTTCTCTTCCATGACAGATGGTCTAAGATGATGTCACGAGATTATAAAGATAGGAGTATCTTAATAGAAAGGAAAGAAAATCAAAACCTCCTAGCGTATTCTCGTCTGGTGTTCTCTTAGGCTGGTGACTAAATGTTCCCGGAATGGCAGGCGGGTTTTGCCCTTTGAGAGGGAATTGCAAATGCAATTTTCAAAGCATGGAGAACAAGGAAGAATTTTCTGTAACACACAAAAGGTACTCTAGTAATGCCATCAACCACTGGGGTGGCCAAAAAGTCCACTACATTTTTCCCATAAAATAAAAGATACATTTTTCATTTTTACCACTGACTTTATTGATTTGGGTATTTTGAGTGTGTCGGCTGTCTCCTGCTATTGGCTTCTAGTGGGTAGAGTCCAGGGTGCTGCTGAACATCTTCCAGTGCATCAGACAGCCCCACAGCAAAGGGTTATTTGGCCAAAATAGTACCAAGAAACTTCACAAATCACTTCTGACACATTCAATCAGTCATAGCGCCTTCTACATACACTGCACAAATCTTTTTTTTGCAGTTCAGTTGTATATTTACCTTTCTTGAAATAGTAAAGTATAATACACTGAAAATGTTGCAAATCTTCTATCTTTAATATGAAAATGGCTGCACAAAATTTCACCAATTTTGATTTTTTTAAATGCACGCTAATGTCACAGCTGTCACAATGCAATCTGACAAAATTGTTTTGAATGAAGTTAAAGACAACAAAGCACTACCAGAGCCATGGTAGGAAAAAAAATGAAAAAACACAATGAACTTTCTGGCCAACCCAATAGAATGGGGCCAGCAGGGATGGCTGGTGGTAGTGGGGCAGATGGAAAAGTAATATGACTGGTAGGTGATTTTGAAGTGCGAGGAAAAAGTACTGAAGGATTCCATCATTTGGTCTGCTGGGGACGCTTTACATACAGTCACCGATTTCCTGTGGCGATACGCAGCGTCACTGCCGCCCGCTAGCTGCACCGTCCAGTGAAATGACAATGAGCAAAAAGGTAGAAAAACAATCGAGGTGTCAGCCTGTTGGTTGAAATGCTGCCCCTGAGTTCTGCCAAGGTGATATTTTGCCCTTGACCCACACTGGGATCTGAGTCTCATGCTGCAGAGACCAGGGGTCGTCTGCTGGTATGAAGTCCGTGTGGATGAGGGGGCCTCAAACAGTGCCACTTATGCCAAACCTCAAACTTCGGTAACAGGGACCATAACAATGATCTATTTTTCACATGCTGAGGAAGACAGGAGGATTCCCAAACATCTAGGGTTTAGTATGACCTGAAACATCAACTTAGATAAGAACCACATTTTAAGCCATGCACCAGGCTTTTGGAGACATTGGTAGAGAATAGGAGAAACAAAAAGAAAGTATGGCAAATAAATGTCATCTTGAACTGTCAACCTGAGGAATTAATGTATTTGGGGTATGACAAAGACAAGGTACACCTTGCCCCCAATCAATAACTCAGAAATGGGGGCACACAGGAAGAGACACCCAGACACCACACAGGCCCGTGAAGAGGGGCCAGATGAGCCACACCATGGAGACAAAAGGTGCAGAAAGAAAGGTTCTGGTTCAATACAGGAAAGCATTTTTTTCGGATATTCCGTTCATGACGTGCCGGGCATTTCCATTCGTTTCCATCTGGCAGCTTTATGACCAGCGCAGCCCCGTCTCGCGCCTACAAGTGAGCCGATGGCCCTACCCGATATTCCTGCTCTTCAGTCTCAGTGTTTCTCCATTCACACCGTCCTTGGCTTAGGTACAAAAAAATGAAGCCGTCCTTCTGGTTTCGGATTTTAATCTCTTTGTCTATTAAAACCTCTTCTGTGCTTCTTTAACATTCTTTCGCATTCCCCCTTCCCGTTCCCCCCACTCTTCCTTTCTCTCAAAATAACTGAACACTTAAGCTGAGGACCTACCACCCATCATTCAGATTGAATAACTTTTTGCTTGACCATTATTAGTAAGTCACCTTCCTCACACCTACCGAAGTGGAACTGGGGTCTCTTTCCTTATTTTACAATTAATTCACATCTTCTAGTGGACAAAGCTTACAAGCTCAGCTTTCTCAAGTGCATTTCTTGCAGTTGTCTCGAGTCACCAAAGTCCTGCTGGCGAGGACTCCTGGCAGAGACGGACACTGTCCGCCACAGCGTCCCCCTGCACAAAGGACAGCCTGCTGGCCCTGGAGAGCGGGACCCTTTGGGATGAAATGTTTCATTTTCAAGGGCATTCATGTTACTATGCCCAAGTGGTCCTTTAGGTTGGGTTTATTAATTCAGCAAAAGTCTGCGCCTGCTCTACTAACTACTATAAAAGCGCTTTAATAAATATGTAACATTTGCAATAAAAATCTCCATTATTGTATGTTTATATATTTGCTAAAACTCTTTTCATGTAAGGAAATTCTATCCTATTGCATAAACACTGAACTTGAATCTAGTCTTCATCCAAGATCAGTGGCCACACATGATATTTTAAAAATACATAATAAATAATTAGTATTAAACATATTTTTATATAGTAACAAGGATTAAAAAACAGGCCTCTGCAATATGTCTGGGAGTGTTATTAGTTGGACATGTTGCTTTAACCACCGGAAGATGACACCGACGTATTGGAATGCCTGATCCACTGTAATCAGTGCGGCTGAAATACGAAGTATTCGTGACACAGGGAAAACTACAGAAGTCCCCACTTTTTGTTCCCTTTCCATAGGGACAGTGCCATCAGTGACATTTTACTTATTAACTACCAGCTCACAAATTACTTAAAATCTCGGCCTGCATTTCTTCATCAGTTAAATTAGATTAAGAGAACTTCCTCCCTCCTGCTTTGGTGAGGCTTAAAAACAAAAACAAACTAAGCAGAACAGGAACAGAACCACAGAAATGGAGACCACCACATGAAGGGTTCTCAGGGGGCAGGGGAAGGACGGGGGCAAAGGTACAGGGAACAGGATGCATAAATGGAAGGTACAAAATAGACAGGGGGAGGGTAAGAATAGTATGGGAAATGGAGAAGCCAAAGGACTTCCATGTACGACCCATGGCCATGAACTAAAGCGGGGGGACTGCTGGTGGGACAGGGTTATGGGGTGGAAGGGAATGGGAGGAAAATGGGACAACTGTAATAATATAATCAGAAAAACATATTTTTTAAAGAAGATGATTTGTGAAAAGCATTTACTCCAGTATCTGGCCTACAGAAAACACTGAACACTGTCAGCTATTGTTACGAGAGTTAAATAATACAAAAACTTGGGACAAATTAACAAGTAAATAATCTCATGAAAAATAGTGTGAAATATCTACCCTAGAAATATAATTGGCAGAAAAACTGTCTGAGTTCTATATGAAAGAAATTCAGAGCTTAGATAAGTAATCAATGCTAAGAGCATACCTACTTTTCAGAAAAGAGATTTCTAACTTTCCATGATTGATTTGACAGGGAGCACAGAATCATGTCACAAGACTGCATATTAACCCATGGCCTTGGTAACAGAATCCTAAACAAGTTTATCTTCCAGGCTTAAGATACTTCAAACAGCATACCTTCTACAGAATATACCTTTTTTTTTAATGAGCCAACATTGAACCACTTCACCTGAACATAGCAAATTATAGATTTTATTATATTAATGCCCGTTTTTAAACTTCCCAAACTCTAAATGCTTTTTTTTCCTGGCTGAACATTTTTTGAGCCAAACAAATCAGGCCATTGTAATTACAAAAAGAATATCTAAATGCTAATAATATTAACTGAACAGTTTCAGAGTCAATTTTGTATTATACATGCCAAAGATTTCCAACCAAGAAATTAAACAGTAATTAGAATTTATCTTCCAATTACAATCTTAGGGTGTTCATTTGTCAAATGTGCTAGATTTTATTTCACAGGTTTTTATAATGGAAATTCTTACATAACAAAACTAGCATTTAACAGGCAAGCTTGGTGTAGTATGCATTGGGCATCATAGTAATTATTTACTTAGAGAAACTTAGCTATATTAATGCTAAAATTGTTTATCTGCTAAGTGATTATTACCCTGGAAAAATTTTATTTGCAATGGACTATGCTTTCTTTTTTTACATATGGGAAACTAAGAGAAATTTAATTGTGCAATCAATTTTTTAGTAAAAGTAGGAGGAAAATTCTAAGAAAAATAGGTTGATTTCCAGAAAGAGGTTCCTAGAAGGACTTTTCCGTAAGGCACCAGTCACTGGAGCTAAATGCCCCATTTTGAACTATAGGGAGAGTGCGAGAACACTTGTTTTGTGGGCTACGACCAAAATTAGGGGAATACTGGTGCCGAACTCCGATACTCATTTGGCAAAACGAGTGAGGAATGAGTGGCAAGAGCCACTGTAACCTGCGCACCTATTGGTATTTGGAAGAACCGCTGGGGGCACTGTGCAGTTAGTTAGGATACAAGGGTTTTGAACTGTTCCACCTGAAATAGTCGGTCTTCTGGTAACGATCCGCATTGGAAAACAAAACACTGTGCAGATGAAATTACCTGAAAGTGGGGTTTGAACTTGCTCTGTATCTTATTAAAGTTTTTCCAAGTTAATCACATGGAAGCTATTATTTTAACTTTCCTTATCAAGTAATTCTGCAATAAACATCAAACGTGACTAGCCCAGAAAAAAAAATTGGAAAAATTTAGCCCCTGGCTAAATTAAAATTTAACCTCTAACAAGGTTAGCCCAGAAAAATCCAAATTCATCAAGCAATGAATATTTATCAAATATTCATTTGAAAAGTTATTCGGGATCGGTTGCATGTACAGTTCAGCCGCTGTGCACACTACACTGTGTCCGTTATAACAGAGTGAAACTTTTCTTACACTATCTATTTTATTCTACTTTCCTAATGTCACTGAAAGCTATCATTATTTCATTCTACTTTTATAAAAAACAACTAAAGTTCTATTTAGTTCAGGCTATAATTTCAAATTCATTATTTTAAAAAGTAGCTCTTTTTGAAATTAGAAAGAAGAAAAGATTAAGTTTAGTAAAGAGTCAAGTCCACAACTGGTTTTACAATTTAATTTGTTGACCACTGCTTGGTAGTGTTTTATAAAGAACACTGTACAGAAATTGAGAAATATCTATTTTTGCATCCATTAATTTATAATTCCTTTGTTTAAAAAATGTGAGAGAATGTCCCTGACTGTGACGATCTGCTTATCTAATTTGGCCATCGGTTTTTGACAGAGGTTAGTTTTATAATGTACCAAGGACTCGGAAAGGCTGTCTTTGGCCTGGCCTCTTCCCCCTGTGCCATCTGGTCCCTGCCCAGGAATTGGGCAGACACAGTGGTCGAGAGCTTATAACATAAGCAGGAAAAGAAGAGATTCTGACCCTCTGAGAAACAAAACAAGTACATGTTGAACCCAACTAATTTAGATTTGAATCTTGACTGCTGCTGAGGAACTTGGGCGAAGCGCTAAAGTCTGAGTCGCACCCTTTCTGTGAGCTGGTTCCGATACCTGCTTCTCACCGCAGCTGGGAGGGCTCAACCGGGCATGTGCAGGGCAGTCCCGGAGAGAGGGGCAGGGCCCGGCCTTCACTCCACTCACGGTGACTGGCTTTCTGGTTTCAGGACAGCTGCTGCCTCCCTTGGCAAGTCGAATTAGACTTTGTACATCTCATTAAGTCACCTTTTTTACCTTTCTTAAAAAGGATGTGGACAGCATGTCGCAGTTTAGTTGGCAACCCTGTCTTCTTTCCCAGGGCTGCATAAAATACGAAGCATTTCTAACCCTTGATTACACGTCAGACTTGATGGGACACAGCAAGAAGCTTTCGAACACATTTTTTGAAAAATACTCCAGGGTGCAACTTTCTACTAGGAAGACCCGGTCCACAGGTGACTGTACCGCGTGCATGCCTTTCCTCAACAATTGTGGGATGGAAAGCTGATGGATTAAAAAGTGCACGGATCTGATGCTTTCTGGCCAAAAGAGAGGAGCAGCATTAGGGGTGAGTTATTCTGTACGTTCAATGCTTTCAATCAGGTGAACCTGGTGCTAGTTCTGTGTTCGAGTCTTTCTCGAGCTGTTATTGACCGCTACTCCACAGTGGCCACTGATGACATGAAAACATTTTCGCTTCCTAATGCACGTGTGCCTTGGTGTGACAGCGTATAATCAGTGTTCGAGGGGACCGATGCAACTTCTGTCGACTCTGGACACCACACAAAGAAATCTGTTGATCAGAACGGCCTCACAGGCGCTGCTTCTGGCAAAGCGATTTGCATTTCCGGAGCATCTGGCCCTCAGGTCTGGACGGGGGATCCACTCAGTTATGCAGTCTTGGCTGTGGCTCATTTCTGTCATACGACCTGGGACAACTCATTGGATCCAATTCTTAGCGTCTATCTGTAAAGCACCTCTAACAATTCCGAAAATACTGCTACCCTTCCTGGCTATAGCTAGACTGTGGGAATCTTAGGAAAGGCTGATGGGATTACTCTGAAGCGTGTTCCCACTTGTGGAGAGAAGCCATACTGTGGAATGGAGACCGCCCCCGACTAACAGACTAGCTGAACCTGCTGGGGGCGCCATTCTTTTATCACTGGCTCATCTTTTCGAAGACATCCAGGACTTCCTGACTCTATTCTCCACTGATATAAAATTAATGACTCCTTCAATAATGTGGGTCAACTCTGAAATGACAAGCAAAACCTTTCAACTCTGTTTCTTGTCAAGCCTGTGTGAGATCTCTCACACTCTAAGTCCTCTCTGGCTTTGTCATGGGAGAGCAGAGCTCAGCTTCCTCTGCAAAGGGTTTATGATTCAGTCTGCGTCCTCTCGGATGTGTACTTCAAGGTCCCAGCGATGGCCATTGAGGCACCAGCTCCTGGGTGACTTCATCCCAAGACACAGTTCTACAGAGGTTCCGTCCTCTCCATGTGCCATGAGACACCAGTGCAGGCACCGCTGCGGAGGGACCAGAAGGGTGTCCAACCTGTGGCCCGCGGGCCGCATGTGGCCCAGGATGGCTGTGAATGTGGCCCAACACAAGATTATAAATTTACTTAAAACATGATGAGATGTTTTTGTGACTACATGTTGCAATGTATTTAATATGTGGCCCAAGACAACTCTTCCTCTCCCAATGTGGCCCAGAGACGCCGAGAGGCTGGACACCCCTGTCAGACAGAATGAAGGTTACTAGTCAGCTGACTATGAAATAGGGGGAGGAGCCAACATTGTGTGGGCAGGCCCTGTGCTATCATCACCTGAACCCCCAGGAGCAAAAGAGGGAGGCAGGCTCAGTGTGGCAGTGGGGAAAGCTCCGGGGGGCTTTAAAGGTGCGGGGCCTGGGAGCCAGGGCAGAGGGCAGCCTTCAGAAATTGAGAGCTACCCCTGTTGACAACTAGCCAGGAAATGCAGACCTCAGCCCTGTAAGTGCTGGTTTCTGCCAACAGCTAGAGTGAGCCAGGAAGAAGATCCTTCTCCATGAGGAATGCAAGGTGGCTGACGCTGTGATCTCAGTCCTGTTAGAGAGTCTTACCCCGTCACCCAGCTGAGCCACCGAACCTGTGGTCTACAGAACTGTGAGGGCACAAATGCACGTTGTCTCCAGCAGCTGTGTTTGTGGTAGTATGTTACGGCAGCAACAGAAAACATTATCCACCCACCTATCCATCCATCCTTTCATCCACCCACCCACCCACCCACCCACCCATCCATCCACCCATCCTTCCATCCATCCATCCATCCACCCATCCATCCACCCAGCAAAGATTAATTGAGCTCAAAAAATGCCTTGAATGCTTCCTGAGCTGATATTCTAGTGATGATACCCAGATGTTCAAAAAGACCCCAGAGCTCCCATCTCATAGCCATTTGATCCCATAGGCCCGTTAGATCAGGCAAAGACGAGACCTGCGGCGCAGCCCTGGCGGAGGCGGTTGAAGGACTGCTGGTGGGCTGTCCTCCGTGGCCTCCACCCTATGTGTCTGGATGGACCCGCAAGTCCACTTTGCTGGTAGCTGTCAGACAAACAACCTCAAATGTCCTCTGACTGGGTTTGGAAACACAACTTCCATATCGCAGTGGAGCTCTTGGCGAAGACTCAGCAGAACGTGCACACAGTGGAGGCCCTGGCACAGGGGCAGCAAACGCTGCTTCTAGACATTCTGAGACAGCTGACTAACAAGATTTGGCGACCATGGTTAACACTACCGCGACGTGTGTTTGCAGGTTGCTAAGACAGCAAGTCTCAAACGTTCTCGTGACAAGGAAAACAGGTTTGTGACTACGTGAGGTGATGGGTGTCCACTAAACTTAGTGTGGTCATTATTTCACAACATACACCTATATCAAGTTGCCATGCTGTGCACCTTCACCTCACGCAATGTTACGTGTCAACTACACCTCAATAAACCTGGAGGAAAATACACGTATTTGGAGGTTATTCCCACAGGGAGAATCTTCTCAGGATCTTCCTAGGAGTGAATAGCTTGTAGCTAAGACTGAGGAAGCTGATGTTTCCACTGTTCAACAAGAAGATAACGGTAACCGTGGCAAATGTACAGCTTCCTTCTACTCCTCCCCTGTCTCATTTGCTAAGAAAACGCGTTCAGTCTCAGGGGCACTCCTCATTGAACCGCCTCAACAAGGCTAGTATCAACTCTGGACTCTACTCTTCCCAATTTGTGCCCTGACCTCAGGGTCACACGAGTAAAGAGAGCAGGAGAGGTGAGGGTGCAAGGGCCTGAAAGTCTGCTGTCTCCCTGGGGTGGCAGAAGCCCCCTCCGCTTCTCCTTTCTCCGTGGATTCAGACACACGGGCACGGCACGAGGAAGCCTTCGGTGCCCCTGGTGGATGCAAAGGGGTGCGGGCAGCGTGCGTCCCGTCTTGTGAGCGTTGGTGAGGCTCTGCTGCGCCAGGGTACAGTAAGGACCCAGCTGATTTTTCAGTGACTCCGTGAGTGAGGTGTCCTGTGGTCCTCTGGGACGTGCTCGCTAAGGCTTTCGGAGCGTGCTGTGCATTTATCTCTCTGGAGGTTGTGAGAGTGGCCCTCAGGGACAGTAAGAAGGTGCCATGCTCCCTGACTAGCTCAGAGGTTTAGAGAGAGGGGTGGACACGTGAGAAGGTTTCGACAGGCCTGGAGTCACATTCTTTCTCCTCATTCTGTTGTTGCCTAGAATCCTCACAGAAACTATCTTAGAAATTTAGATTGGTCATCATGAAAATTATAAACATCGCCCTGCTTCCCTTTGAATATCATCATTCTCTGCTCACAGGTTATAGGAAGTGTTGAAAGGATAACATGTATTCCACAGACCTACATCTTGGCCATCAGGTCAGGTGCTTATTTACCGTATTCATAATAAAACACACAAATATGTATAATATTCAATGATTTCTGTTAGAAGAACTACAAGCCTCTCAAAACCCTGGATGTCTACAAAAAAACAAAAACAAAAACCAAAACAACTGACGTGGAGGTAAAAGCAAAGCTCAAAAAAGCAGGAGAATTACGGGCACTAAACTGTCATTATGGCTGAACTTTGTTGGTTAACATGCATAGCACTAGTTTTCAGAGTGTGATAAAGAGAACTGCACGGTGCACGGGATACATTTAAACACGGGAGGTGGGGGGACTCGGGGGGAGTAAGGCAGAACTGTAATAGGGAGGCAGAATCTAAAAGTCACTGACAGAGTAGAGAGCTATTTTGGGTTCATTGCCATCTCAGAATGAATATAAATAGGTTCACAAAAAGCTCACATGAAAGTACTGTATTTAAGGGGAGAAAAAGTAAATTGATCTTGGAAGGATCTGAATAGAACTTAGTCATAATAACATTGCCAGCGTTACTTTTCCCTTTATTACCTGGAACGTTAATTCAAGCTGCGCATGAGGATGTAATACAGAAAGCAGGCAAGTGAAGAAATATCAATACGGTTTGCAGCTTTTCTAAGGAAACGTGCCCACTGGGGTTCCCAATTCCCCCTTCCCTGGTGGCTGAGCCTCTGCTGAGCTCTACTCATCCCATTCTATTGGTGTGGAAAACAGTTTTGAGGGAGACAGGAAAAGTGGAATGCTGCTTTCTTGCTAAGTTGAAAATCGTTCCCACAGTTTCGTGTTGGGCTCAGGGAAGCCGGAATGCACGAAGTGGGGAGTTGGAACGGGGCCCCAAGTGTGGGGCTGGTGCCCCGTCCCTCACCACCGTGGGGGTGTCAGAGGGCCAGGGCCCGGCTGGACAGACAGGCTTGCAGAGGGGCACATAGCCAGAAGACAGTGTGGACTTTTTTCTAAGGGCCCTGTTGCGGGGCTGGCAGAACCCAGAACCGGCTAGCGAGCCCAGGAGGTGTGCCCGCAGAGCTTCCTGGGAGGCCAGGGGATCCTGAGCACGTGGAACTGGGCACACGGGACACTGGAGCGAGGACCACGACACGGGAGACAGGCAACCTGACCCCAGGGAGGCTGGCGGGGGGCGGGGGACCAGCTGACTGCAGGTCAGGTTTGGAGTCTTGACGAGTCTGTTAAAGAAGAAGCAGTTCTGAGCAGAGGACCCTGTGTGTGACTCAGCATGAGGCCACAGCTTCTCTTTGCTGTCGGGTGACTGAGTAAAGCTTATGGCTATTGTTACGATTAGGTCTCCAATGATCTCTTAAACTTGCCTTTTAATTCTGTCATGGATAGCGATTATTCAATGTAACAATTACACTTGATAACATTCTCATTATCTCTGCCAAGTCTACAGAGAGGCCTCTAGAAAGTTATTTGTTGGTGTTTCTGAAAGGTTTGCATATAAAAGAAAAAGAGAATGAAACTAATCATCAGCAAACCCCGCAATAGGTGATACTTCCGGTGGATTAAAAAGTGTAAACCATGGGCTGACAGAATTAGGAGCCTCCTTAAATTAAAACTTTAGAGATCACTGTTTGCTTTCCTGTCCAGATTAAGCAAAACTTTCTGTTGCTCAAATGGGAAAGAGCGCTGTTTGCTCTCCGGCGAGTATCTCCACTCGAGCCCAGGGGACCTGAACTGGGCTCTGAAATACAGCAAAGCATACGGGTCCCTCTGGGCAGAGGCTCAAGGCCTCTGTGAGCAGAGGAAACCTCCCGTTCAGAAATGGGCTGATTCCCAGCCAGCAGCAGGGGTGTTACTGGCCAAGGGCTGGGAGCCCACTGCAATCAAACTGTTCTGTCCTCAGAGGGAAGGTGCAGGACAAAACGCACATTTCCCACATGGCTTTGCAGACCGGGGAGCAAGTAGCCAGGGTCCCCACGGCCCCCCTGCACCTGGGCCTCTCAGGTCTGCTGACAAGAAGGACGCAGGAATGGAAACTCGTACTGGTGAGAGGTGACCAGGAGGGGACACACTGCTTCCTGCTCCTCAGAGTGGGATCCAGGAAGGTCCTTGGGAGGTCGTGACTTCTGAACTTACTTCTGGGGAAAACAGAGGCATTATCTTAAGAGTCTTGGGGCTGGGTTTAGGGTGGTCGCTAAGGGTCAAGGTCAAGAACCCGGGGCGTAGGTTCCATGCCCCATTCAGGGCCAGGGCCAGTCCTGCCTCCAGCCTTCCATTCCTTACAACAGTGACCTACCTACTCCAGTTCAGAGACGGCTCATGACAGTCACCTGTGCAAGGTGTTCTCGATACATCTGCCCCTGGCCTGGGAGGGCAGAGAGGTGCCGGGCACTGGATCTGTCTGCAAACCAGTGTTCCTCTGACCGTCGGGTCCCTTTGGGTGAAGCGACACGGTGGGAGTGGCTTGGTCAAGTGAGAATGCCGTGGCTAATGAATCTAGGATGCCCTGGACCAGAAGCCTGGACCCTCAGCCCGGGAAAGGTCCACACGAAGGGACTGCAAATATGACAGCCGGTTTGAAGATGGCAGTGTCTGCCTTGGGTCGCAGTGAGCCTTCGGGGCAGGCAGACCTCAGCGACCCCGAGGCCGTTGGATCGCATAAACACTCCAGCTCTCTTCTGGAAGGCAGTGCCGGGCCCCAGCAGGGAGCGGGAACTCTCTCTGGAGGGTGGGGGACGCGTCCGGCAGTGAAAGCGCGTCTGCCTAGGAGCGCTGCTGCAGGTGGGGGTCAGGAAAGCGGCCTTTGCCCTGCGTCCCTGACTGCTGGCAACAAAAAGATACCGACGCCTGAACATGCATTTTGCACCTAACACCTTAATAAATTATTGCATTAACTCTGAGAGAGGCCACTTGATGATCTCAAAGGGACTGCACCGTGACGCCACACATACACAAGCCCTGGGGGCAGAGGGCAGACTTGGAACATTCACCCAACACCGGCTCCTTTGCGAATCGGGTCACCCACATGCGGTCGTCCCCCCACTCCCTCCTCGCTGGCAGTGCAAGGTGATTTCCCCGCAGTTCTCTGCAGGTCAGTGAGCACTGGCCCAACGACCTCCTCAGGGGCTTGCTTTTCACATTAAGGCCACTGGGGCACAGGGCAGCTATGTAACCCAGCAAAGACCACTCAGCTGGCAAACCCCGAGTCAGGGTTCGAACCCAGGAAACCTGTTACCGGAGCATCTACTCTTAAACTCCATCCTATTTCTTGTCTTTACCCACATCATTCCGCCTGTCCCTGTCTGCCAGGTGAACCCCTGTTTGTTGGTCCAAGTCGCACTCAGGCACAAAGTCGCTGAATCCTCTTGCCCAGGTGGGGCAGGGCCAGGTGCAGGTGACGCAGTCCGCCACCCTGAGTGGCTCCCCATGGTCTTCCCAGGGGCGGGTGGCAGTGGTGCCCATGGGTGACTGTGGGATACCAGGTCAGCTGCTGGAGCTGACGAAGCATCTGCCCACCTCTCTGTGAGGGCACAGCGATACTGACGGAAGTTCCCGGCCACCTCCTCTGCTCCAAATGCACCCGGTCCTCCTCCTTTCCTAGCTAAGCAACCCCCCCCCCCCTGCTGCTAGAAGGAAAGGGAGACTTTTTCTGCTGAAGGAGAGAGTTCTCTTTCACGGGGACGGGATGGAGCAGGAGGTCCACCCAACCTCTAGCTTTATCTACCAAGGGTAGCATTCGACCCCTACACACCTCAGGAGCCTGTCCTGGGCTGAACAGTGTCTCCGAACTCCATGCCTTTCTGGAACCTCCAAATGTGGCCCATGTTTGGAAACAGGGTCATTGTCAACCTCACGAGTGAAGTTAAGACGAGGTGGTCCTGGGGTAGGGCGGGCCTCACCAGTGCTTCCCCATGCTGCTGTCTTCCTAAGAAAAGGGTACCAGGGGCAAGGTCACGGGAGATGGAGGCAGAGGTCGGGGGGATACTGCTGGAGGCCAAGGGCCTCAGGGACTGCTGGCACCACCAGAAGTTGGTGACAGGCAGGGACAATCTTCCCCAGAGACACCTTGGATTTGGACTTCCGGGCTCCAGAACTGTGACACAGTGACTTTCTGTTTCAACTGCCTGGTCTGTGGTAATGCGTCAGGGTGGCCCTAGGTCACTAAATCCCAGCCTTCAGGACTGGATTCTGAGCCTGCAGTCACCACCGCCAGGTCACGTGTTTCTAGACCCAGGCAGACAACTCTGAGGTGAGCTCACCCTCCGGGCAGGTAGAGACAACTTACATTCTGCGCCTGCCCCCTGCACTCGGGTTTCTACGAGGGCACGGAGGGGAAATAACTCGAATACAGCAGCCAGAGTGTGGCGACGCAGGGCAGTGCCGAGTAAACCAACCCCAGTCACGCAGACGGTGAACATGTCCCATGCAAATGCATGTTAAGCACCAACTTCTTCCAGGTGTGTCACACACTGCACAGGTAATGAGCACCTGTTTGCCCACGTGGAACTAGCAATCCAATACGTGATAGTCGGTAAATAAGGGAGCAGCACAGACCAAAGGGCCCCACGTGCTTGGGCAGCTGTCATTCCCCCTCCGGATTCTGTTTAGACCAGATGGTGACACCTGGGCAGAGGAGCGCAGCAGACAGGAGACACACCTGCACACTCGTCCCCAACCCAGCTGGCAGGAGTGGTGGCACCGTAGTTCCGACATGGTCCTCTGCACACTCATGCTGGGACACACGTTCGCTGCTTTTGAGCCTAATAAACCTAATGACTTCAAAGGAACTTTGAAGCAGATTTCTAAACTATAAATCCATAGGCTCAAAATGGCACAGAATTCCACAGAGAGTAAGCCTGGATTCCAAAATTAAATTTAAAGCTCTGGGAAATAACCTTCATATAGGCAAAGCACGAAACAGAAAAACTAAAGATTTTGGGGGTAAACAATTAGCTTTCAAAAGTCCATCAACATTTTATTTTTTACATTTTAATTTTAATTTTTATTTAGTTCTTGTTCAAGTACAGTTTTCTGTCTTATATTGCCAGCCCTGCCCCTGCCGTGCCCCCCACCTTAGTTATTGTCCATGTGTCCTTTATACTTGTTCATGTGAGTCCATCCCCTTTTCCCCTGTGATTCTCTCCCCTCTCCCCTCTGGACCCTGTCAGCCTGATCTGTATTTGAGTGTCATTGGTTGTATTTTGCTTGCTTGTTTGTTTTGTTGTTTAGATTCCTGTTAAAGGTGAGATCACATGGTGTTTGTCTTTCATTGCCTGGCTTATTTCGCTCAGCATAATGCTTTTCAGTTCCATCCATGATGTTGCAAAAGGTAGGAGCTCCTTCTTCCTTTCTGCAGCATAGAATTCCATTGTGTAAATGTACCATAGCTTTTTGATCCAGTCATTTACCAATGGGCATCTAGGTTGCTTCCAACTCTTGGCTATCGTAAATTGTGCTGCTTTGAACATCGGGGTGCATAGGTTCTTTTGGATTGGTGTTTCAGGGTTCTTATGGTATACTCCTAATAGTGGAATTGCTACCCAATTAAAAAATGAGCAAAGGACTTGAACAGATACTTCTCCAAGGAGGACATACAGAGGATCCAGACACATGAAAAGATGCTCGATATCACTAGCTATCAGAGAGATGCAAATTAAAACCACAATGAGATACCACTTTACACCAGTCAGAATGGTTATCATAAACAAAGAAACAAACAACAAGTGCTGGAGAGGTTTTGGGGAAAAGGGGACCCTAGTTCACTGTTGGTGGGATTGCAGACTGGTACAACCACTATGGAAAACAGTATGGAATTTTCTAAGAAACTAAAAATGAATGTGCTTTTTGCATCAACAACATTTTAAAGGCTCGTGAGAATAGGTCCCCAGAACTCAGAAATGTCTGCCGGGATTTACACCAGGATGACTGAGACCTCTTTCGTCCTCATGACACGCTCTTTCAGAGCACTGTCCGCCCTGGTGGTTGTGAGGGTTGAGGGGGTAGGGAGGTCAGGGGTGGGAGGGGATGGTGGAGGTGGGAGAGGGTTTGGGGGATAAATGGTAATAGATAAAAATATGATAAAAAGGGGAAAAAGACAATCATTATGAAATAAATTTTTCTATGATTTAGAAACACCTTGAATTTCAGGGTCAAAGGCCCGATAGGAATGTTCTAAAACTCTGTAACTCTGGCATCCTCATGACCCCCGCTTCCATGTGTCTGAATTCAGGACTACGATGCTCTTTCCCCCCTGCAGCGGCCCCTGCCCCCGCGCTCTCCTGGATGGGCCTGAGCCCGTCTGCTGCCCACACACAGCAACACGTCCTCTCACTGTGGCTTCTGCATGTTCCACGGCACACACGCGTGCTGCTGTCAGGGTCGCTGACACCTGAGTCTCTGAACTGCCCCAGGTGGCGGCCGGCTCAGGACTACGGGTGCAGCTGGGGACAGAGGCCCCAAAGTGAGGACCGCCTGCAGACCCGGCTGCTGGCCGGCCCCATCCGCAGCAGTCGGCTGTGAAGGCTTTAGCGCCACGTGCTGGCTCCTGCGCGTCCAGAGCGACAGGCCTTTGTAGTTCCGTCTCTGAGGCTGTACAGTGACCACTTCCACTTCCTTAGTTTTATGTAACTGCTGGTGACATTGGCAAAAGGACACAGGAAGGAAGAAGTTTCTGTCTGAGAAACCTTCCTTTCTCTTCCGCCCCAAAGCTTTAGACGTCCGAACTCCGTCGTTTAGAATTGAGGAAACCGGCTCGCAGGCCGAGATTCGAGTTTGGGTCTCCCGACAAGGACCCTGGTCCAGGCGACTCCCGCTGGCCACACTCAGGCTCCGTTTGGTAAACGCGACTTTCCCCAAAGCCTCCGCCACATACTCGAGCCTGAAGATGGTGGCAGGGAAGGGGTGGAGCTAAAAACCAGTCACCCTGGGATGACCCCAAGATCCCGTCATTCATTTGGCCACCTACCTGGCGTCTGGCAATCAGCGGCAGGACGGATCATGTGACACCACAGGGGGGCGCTGCTGGGGAACCAGGAGGCCTCGGTCACAGGCTCCAGGTACCCACCACCCATTTGTGTTGCTAGGCAACAATTTATGTGGCATTGCTACATTTCTATATAATATCATCTAACATTACATGTATACAATACCACATATGTATATAATGTTGCAGGATAATAGTGGCTATGTCTTCTACTTCCCAGGCAAGTCCAGCCTCTACATGAAGCAGCTCTGGATACAGTATCTCGTTCCTCATGCCAACCCTGTACCAAGGCACCTACAGCTCTTCCTTGTACTTCCATCTTTACAGATGGAAATACTCAGTTCAGAGGGTCACGGGACTCGCCTAAGCGCATCTCTCTTCTGGTTCCAAAGCTTACTCTTCATTCCCCATTACAACTCCCGCATCGGATTTATCTGTAGTTTTTTAATCTACAACCCAATTAAAGCCCAGGAGGAATATTATTCATAAACAGAAGCACAGAGCCACCCTCTCTCCTAGGACAGGCTTGGCATTGTGTCTGTTTGAAGTATGGACGGGGCACAGACCGCAGCTGCTGGCTCACGAGCCCTTGCCCTTCCTGTCCCTGGGCAGACACCATACCGGGGGCTCCTCACTGCGGTGGCTGCCCGAAAGTCTGTCCAGACCCAAGGCACTCAGAGAAAGCCCACCTAACACTGGAATAGGACAGAGATTGCAAGAAGAGGCAGCCAGTGGGATGGAGCTAAAGCTTGCTATTTGAGAGAACACGGATGGAAGGACAGGTCATTATATTTGAAGGATTCTCTCCCTCTTACTCTTTTTCCTTCTGTCTGTCATTTATATCTGGGCTCATTCTCCAGAAGATTTTGTTGTGGGGTTTGGAAGAACTATGTCTGAGTTGGAATTTAATAAGACATTCACTTACAAGAAAGATCAGGAGAGAAAGGAGGAAACGGAAACATGTGAAGTTGCTCAAATGCATTGAAAGTGAGGATGAAATTTTTTTCTAATGCTACAAGCAGCAAATTTTTAACATAATTTTAATTGTAAATAAATATATCTGTTACTGAACACATCTGCTTAAGTAAAGTAAGTATATAGTATATATACTTAGTTAAAGTAAGTATATAGTTCTGTGGATATGAATAAAATATTTATAATCACAAAGCAGGATTTATTAAAATGCTCTTAAAGCTAAATTATGTTATAGTGAAAATACTATTATAATTGGAAATCCTGTGATAAGCCTCTGCTAACAGAACTGGATCTATGGTCACACGGCCACTCCAAGAACAGTTTTAAGCTTAACAGCTAGAATGCTCCAGTTTTATAATTTGGCCCTCTGGAAATAAAGCTAACTGCATTCTGGCATTGTACTGACAGGTTTCTCAGATAAGGAGAAAGCAAAGCTGAAGCTAATATTTTTCCCCCTCAAATGTCACAAAGATATTAAGCAGAAAATAGTTCAGTGTAGATTTCCTGGTGCATGCATTTAGAAATTTCCTAAATAATTAGCCATATTCGGGACCAATGAAAGCTATGGCAAGATCTATACATTCCCCACATAGATAAAACCTAAACAGGAAGGTATTCCTAAGGCCAGTCACTTCTCTTGGTGAGCACGGGAACACGGCAAGGTGAAGATTTGGGCAGAAAGTGCAATGGGGAAGGCGGAGGACCCACTGCCTCCTGTGGGGGTCTGAGCTCCCAGAGACCCATCTGGGGTCGAGGCAGCTGCACGGGCGGTTTTACAGTTTCCTGGAGCAGCAGGGAGACTCTAATGGCCTCTCACTGTCCCTGTCCCTTCTTTTATGTGAGAAGGTACAGAACGAATGCTTGGATCGCAGCTCCAGGTTTCACGGTGGGTCGCAGCACTGACCCGCCCTGGGGGGACGGGGGTAGGGGCCAGCGCTCAGCTCCCATGACAGCCAGTCCATACGGAAGCAAATGTCGATACAGGGGGGGAAGTTCCAGAGAGGCAACTTGGACAATGAAAAGATGGAAACGGTACGTGTATCATAGGTTTCCTTGAGGGCTATTGACAAGACCCTTGTGAATCACGTGCTTCAGAAACGTTCGCTGTGACTGGGACTTTGGGGGGGCGGCTGCTCCCCAATTCCTCCGTGTCCTGAATAACCCCAGCCCTGCCGTCTCTAGCTCGCTCTTCGCATTCCGTCTCTCTCAAGTTCATCAGACTCTACGACAATGTCCTTGGGGTTTCGTGTATGGATCATCATTGAACAATGTGTGCACACAGACTCATTCTGTAATGCCATGGATATCGGGTGGGCCAAGAA
Organism: Sturnira hondurensis; assembly: GCF_014824575.4. Lineage (NCBI taxonomy): Eukaryota > Metazoa > Chordata > Mammalia > Chiroptera > Phyllostomidae > Sturnira > Sturnira hondurensis. The sequence continues at coordinate 8,479,027 of NW_028072798.1, read as the reverse complement.
GTCCACTTAGTTCATTCCTCTGCAAAAGACACATTTTTCATTTTCACCAGTAACTTTACTGATTTTGATATTCTGCTTTTGAAAAAATATATTTTAGTGATTATACTATTACGATCACCCCAATTTTCCCTTTTCTGCCCTCCACCTGGTACCCCTAGTCCCTCCCAGCAATCACCCCCTTAGTTCATGTCCATGGGTCATGCATATAAGCTCATTGGCTTCATGTTTCCTATACTATTCTTAACATTCCCTTATCTATTTTGTACCTACCATTTATGCTTCTTAGTCCCTGTACCTTGTCCCCCATTTTCCCTTCCCCTTCTCAGCTGATAGCCCTCCAAGTGATCTCCATCTCTATGATTCTGTTCCTGTTCTGGTCGTTTGCTTGGTTTGTTTTTTTAGATTCAGCTGTTGATAGTTGTGAATTTGTTTCTATTTTAATATTCATAGTTTTGATCTCCTTTTTCTTAAATAAGTCACTTTAGCATTTCATATAATAATGGCTTGGTGATAATGAACTGCTTTAACTTTACCTAGTCTGGGAAGCATTTTATCTGACCCTTCACTATAAATGAGAGCTTTGCCGGATAGAATAATCTAGGTTATAGGTCCTTGCTTTTCATCACCTTGAATACTTCTTGCCAGTTCCTTCTTGCCTGTAAAGTTCCTTTTAAGAAATTAGCTGACAGTCTTAAGGGAACGCTATAGGTAACCCTCTGCCTTCCTCTTGCTGCTTTTAAGATTCTTTCCTTATCTTTAACCTTTAGCATTTTAATTGTGATGTGTCTTGGTGTTGATCTCTTTAGGTCCAACTTTTTTGGGACTCTCTGTGCTTCCTGATCTTGTATGTCTATTTCCTTCCCAAATAGGGACGTTTTCTATCATTATTTTTTCAAATAAGTTTTCAATCTCTTGCTCTTCCTCTTCTCCTTCTAGCAGCCCTATGATGTGGATGTTGGTACATTTGAAGATGTCCCAGAGGCTGCTTAGTCTGTTCTCATTAAAAAAAAATTCTTTTTTCTGTTCTGATTAAGTTCTTTTTTCTTCCTTACCTTCCAAATCATTGATTTGATTCTCAGCTTCATCCCCTCCACTGTTGGTTCCCCGTAGATTTTTCTGTATTTCACTCAGTGCAGCCTTTATTTCTGCCTGGGGCTTTTTTATGCTGTTGCCGTACACAGTGAGTTCTGTGAGCATCCTGATAACCAGTGTTTTGAACTCTGCATCTGATAGGTTGCTTATCTCCAAACCTCTTTTGGAGGTTTGCCCAGGAGGAACCTCTCTCCTGGCACGTGCCGTGTTTCCGGCCACTTCACTCTCTCCCCATGTGCCACCTGTGCCCGTCCTGCTATTGCTGTGGGGCTGCACCCCAAAGGGGCCGGATGAGTGTACGTCTCAAGGGAGGAGTGCATGTCCAAGTCTGTGCAGGCCCTTTAGAGGAGCCCTCTGATAACTGGGCAGTTTATCCCACTGCCCCAACCCCCACTGGCTCGTACAGACAGAGGTGATGGGGACTTGTCTTCCTGGAGCTGGAACCCCGGGCTGCTGGACGGTCTGGTGTGGGGCTAAGACCCCTCGCTCCTGAGGCACCCCTCCTGATTTTTACCCACCACACATGAACGTGGGACTGCCCATTCCACCACCTCTCTGTGCGTCTCTGCCCCTCCTACCCACCTAGACGAATGTGGTTTCTTTAAATCCTTGGTTGTTGGACTTCCATACAGCTCTATTTTCTGATGGTTCTGGGTGCTATTTGTTTTTTAGTCTTGCTGTAATCTTTTCTGTAGTTGTATAACAAGGCAAAGCGTGTTTACCTATGCCTCCATCTTGACCAGAGGTCTGATTTAGACATTTTGAGTATATCGGCTCTCTCCCACATGGTAGAACATTGATTATTCTCACTTAATGTCTCCATTTGGTTGCTATCAACTTCAACTGTTCTACCCAACTGTGGGGCAATATCCAGGGGAAAATGTGCAGCACAAAATTTCACAAACCACTCCTGACACGTTCAATCAGTCACAGCACCCTCTACATACACGGCACCAATCTTTCTTTGCATTTCATTTGCATTGTTACATTTCTTGAAATAACAAAGCACATATGCTGAAAATGTTGTTTATTTACTTCCATCTTCAATATTAAAATGGCTACACAAAAACCTGCCAATTTTGATGTTTTTTAAATGCACTCTGATATGACAGCTGTCACAATACAGTCTAACAAGATTGTTTTGAATGAAGTTAAAGACAACTACTAAAGCCATCTTGTGGAAAAAAAACAAATGAACTTTTTGGTCAACCCAACATCCGATGCTACCACACAGTAAAACTATGATTCTGAATTAAGAATGTTTAACACTTATTTTCCATGCAGTAAAAATGCTGCTGCTAGAACTTGCAGTTTAGACCATGAAATACTCAATTACTAACACATCCAGTTTTTACTTTCCTGAAAGAGTAACCACCCCATCTCACTGTCTGCACGAACTCTACAGCTCTTCAGAGGTTCCAAAACGGAAACCGCGCACCCCATCCTGAGTTTTCCTAAGTTCCCGCCACCCCAGGGGAGGCTGCTTTCACTAAATCTGTTTAATACGAAACGTTCAAGTAGGTCTTACTATTGAAAGTCGGCTGACCACTTTCTGAGAATTCCATGATTTCCCGAATAATCTGCCTAAGTAGATGCTTAAAAGAAACTTGGGAATAATATACAAAATAGTGATTCCAAATAAAGTACTTGTTTAAACACAACATGTGGTGGGAACTGCTGTACATCCCATTTTTGGTCTGAGTTTTTGCGTGTGTACAATGAGATCATGTTGCAAAATTTTCATGCAGCGTTCACTAAATCACTAACTTACTTCCATGAATGTCAGGAATCACCTTGAATGTTGACTCACACCATGCTTAGAGGAAGTACGGAACTTCAAATTTAGCAACATAAAAGGAAACCACGTTCACATAGTTTCAAGAGGCAAATGAGGAAACGCACGCTCCCAGGGAGCGGTCATGCACCCACCTCCTGCCGAGGGCCGGTCGCCACGCCTTGTCGCGTGTTTGCCGAGGTAAAGCACACTCATCCCAGCAGCTCAGGACCTTCGACGACTTGTAAACTAACATTCTAAATATTAAATGGCCCAGCATGTACGCACATGTATATATTTTTAACCAGTACTTACCATCGGCTGAGTAGCTACAAGTGATGTACTTTTCTATTCAACTTTTAGAAATGGAAGAGATACGTTGACCAAACCGCCTGTACCACACTTTATTAAATATTGTTTTAAAAATTTGTCTTGAATCCACAAAAACTGCAATTTTAACAGGAAGTATCTAAAAGTAAAATTACTACCAAGAGAAAGGACCAACTCAAAACTTACTAATGTATTCCAAAAACTATTAAAAATAACTTGACAATAGAATTACTGGCAGATTATAGAGCTGCTTCAGTGCGTTGTACTAAGTGAGCTGTGCGTGTGAGGAGTAATCAATGAGGTTGTTGATTTTACTGCCTCCCTGGGAGCAGGAGGAGGCGCGGTGGGGGTTATGCTGTTTAAACCTCCACATGGATCTCGGTGTGTCTGCGATAATAAATCCTGAACGCGCTGCTCGTTAACTCTGCTTCAAACCACTGCCCCTGTTGAGGACTCAGCAGGCGCGCTGCCTTCTGGGATAACTCACCGTTCATGTTCTTGAAGATGTTCAGGATCGGCAGGATCTGGCGGTAATACGGAACCAGGGCCTCGCCCACCATCTCGGCCGACAGGACCAGGTGCTGGATGACTTTGAGAGTGACGCACATGACCTGCCGGTTCCGGAGGTTCAACGCATCTGAACGGCAGGAAAAGGAACAGGCGGAGAAGGGTGTGAATCTCCACAATGACTGGGTGAGTCAACTGGCAGACCGTTTGTCTGAGCTGTTCTCTGCTGGGGACCACCGAGGGGGTGGGCTATTGCTACGGTGGCCCCCCTACACTATCAACACCATCTTGTCGGGGTGCTGTTTGTGCTCCCCACTGAGCAGGACCCTCACCCACCCTCAGCAAGCAGCTCCCATCTCTCTCAGGGAGGCCGTGAGGCACAGGGGACATGAATGGGGACAGAACAGTCAGCGTCACTGGAGTTGAAGCACGCCCTCAAGGTTGACAACAGACACATTTTCCATGGCCCACCCACCCTGTTCTTCAAACCGGTGCCACGACACGAAGACTTGTTTGGGAATGGGGACGGGCGTATGTGTGAGTGGAGACTTCAGGCTGGTCACTCACACCGACTGTTTTCAGTAGAAGTGAACACAAACTATGTTTACACTTTCAAGAATGCAGGGAAGGAAGGCAAAATCTTAAGTTTGGAACTTTGAAAGGAATCAGCTGTAACAAAGTGTTTCTAAGGAGTCCTTGCGAATGCAGGGACCAGCTGCACCATGGGGGTAGGACAGGAGCCGGCGCCATCTGCCCCTCCCCTCAGGGAGGACCAGAGCGCCCCAGGCCAGCACATGGTCACTGACCGAATGAACCTGGCCCGCAACCCCACACTCTCCTGGTCCCGGTCTCCTCAATCATGGGAATCCGACTGCCTTTCTAAGATGGCGAAAGGTTTGCAGATTTGAATAGAAGGACCATATAAAGCATGTGTTACAGAAGGAGATTCAAAGGGGGCAACTTGTACACTGTGATGCCCCAGACTATTCCAAGGCAAAGTCAAAGGCTCTTATTTGTAAGATATTCTACCCTCTCAAAAAGAAAAGAAGGTTGACTATGACCTTGAAGCTTGTGCCACTTAGGGAGGGATGAAAGGAACCAGGCTTTTCAAAGGGATGATGCCACACTCAGAATACCTGCGGGGCCTTCCCGCCTCATCCTTGAACACTCCAGGTCAAGTTCCCAATCTCCCGAATCTTGAGAATCTTGAGAGCCCTTCAAATTCAGTTTGTTCCAAAAATAAGTTTCTGCCGTAGACTTTCTCTTGGTCCTGTTTCCCATGTTTAGCAATGCCACAACCAGGTTCCCAGCCAAGCAGGGTCAAATCCTGCTTCTCATCCCTCACAGTCCTCACGTCGCCAAGTCCTCCTGGTTTGTCTTTGTAGTATCTCTTGAATTTATGGCCTCTTACCCATCCTCTCGCCCACCGCCCTGGTCTCCCCATTCCACTCCTCCGCTCTCCACGCCCTCACCTGTCCCCACAACCTGTCTTCTCACGTTGCTGCTGGGCAAACCTCCCTAGAATCTGTCTAACGACCTCAGCATCTGCTCACAGCATTGTCAGTGTCCCCCTGACTCCACTTCCTACAGAATGAGGTGCACACCAGCCAGTCACAAGGGTGAACTGAGGGTAAGTGAACCGAACTGAATTCTCAGTAAAGAATCTAAGATGATGCAGTATCTTTCAGTGGTTGCACAGTTATTTCCTCTGGAACCACAAACGAGTTTTAAAAATACAGTGTGGTCAGTTTTGCTTTCTCTGGCAACAAAAAGGCAGTTGGCACAGGAGAACCCCTCCAGCAGCCCCCAGCCCCTCGTGCAGAGCACGTTCTGTCTGGGAGCAAACACAGTCGGGGTGAACAGAGATGACCCGGGGAAGCCAACCTGAATACAGCAGTAGATGGTCACCACTCCAGCATTTGGCCACTTCACAGGCCCTACCGTGTGTGCTCCCCAAACAACCGGAAACAGAGTGCTGTAGCTTAGCCCAAGAGCACCAGCAGTGCGAGCACCAAGACCAGGGTGTCAGAAATCCACCGGCAGGCGAGAGGCTGAAGGGCAGGTAGAGATTTCCACAACCAGTTGGGATAGGGAGGGGCTTTCTTCTGGCCTCATCCCACCAGCACAAGCTGCTCCCGGTCGTCCGGCACCTCTGTGCGCCAGGAGTGACACCGAGCACTCTGGTGAGGATTTGTCTATGTGATCCTCACTCACGTAGTGACAAGGGCTCAGTGAGAACATGCCACACACCAGTCACGGCTCTTGGAATCGGAAATATAGAACCAAATGAGACAACCCCCCCTGGGGTTTATATAGTGTAGAAGGAGAGACTGGACACATTCTACAAGTATGATAAGGATTTGTAAGAGGGCGGGATATTTAAACAGCAGGTCAACAGGGGAACTCCGACCAGTCTAGAGAGTTGGGAATGCTCCCAGATGCAGGGACGGACCCAAGAGATGAGTAGATGTTATGCAGGTGAGGAGTATTCCAGGAGAGGGAGCGGCGTGCTAGAGAAGGCCCCCTCTTGCCAAAAGGACTTCTCCTTTACCATAAGTCCTGCTCCGGCTCCTATGGAAAGAGTTCTGTTCAACAATGTGTAACCGAAGCCCCGGGCAGCGTAGAGACAGTCTCCCAGGCGGTTGCACCATTGGGTGTATGTTTTTGTTGGGGTCATTTGGAAGCAGCAGGAAGAGGTATGCAGAGGTGGGAGGTATGCAGAGGTATGCAGAGGTTTGTGCCGAAAGGGAGCTGTGGCACTTTCCCCAGCGGAACCCTTTCTCCCTGTTGCCTTAGCAACCAAACAGGACCGGGTGTGTGAGACACCGGGTTGCGCCTTTCCTTTTGGCACTCCCTTCCCTCCCACTCCGCTCCCTAAAAAGGACTCGCAACTCCGTGTAGCTAACTAAATGTTTTGTAAACTGCTTATGGAAGATCAGACATCGAAACAGAACCACGTGAGCGTGTTTTTTAACATCTATTCAAACAATTGTATAATGGAGTGCATTTAATTCTCACCACATGTTGTGGGTTCTGTTTTTTTCAAGAAAGCTTTCCCGTGGACGCTGAAACATTACAAGCAGGAGAACCCACTGAAGGTATCAGAGGCGGCGGCTGTCCAGGCAGGGGTGGAGCCCATCTGCCAACTGTAGGAACGCTTTCGGTGGCCGTCGTGGCTGCCAAGTGCTGGCCTTCCACAGTGCTCTTCAGTTAGGGTGAGCACGCCACGCCTGCAGCAAGACAGGCTCGCGTGGGCTCACCCACTACCAACGATAGGTGGTTGCCATGTGGAATACACTGATGAATGAGTAAACTTCCCATTGATACGAGTAACAATAACACCCAACTTTCGTTGTTTAGCTTTATGCCTATGAGTATAGTTCATTGATTACTTGGGGATAAATTAATTCTCTTTCTCACAATGCCTTGTCATATCTATTAGAAAATGATTATTTCACTTGATCACAATCCCTCCAAATCAGCATGGTGGTGTGCATCGTTACCAGATTGACAAAGAGTGACAAGTATCGGGTTGGCCAGAAAGTCCATCACGTTTTCTTCTCACGATGGCTCTGAGCTGTCTTAAACTTCATTTGAAACAATTTTGTTAGATGGTATTGTGACAGCTGTCATGTCGTTGTGACAGCTGTCATATCAGCATGCATTTAAAAAATAAACTTCATCAACACGGGTGAATTTTTGTGCAGCCATTTTGAAACTGAAGATGGAAAATACCCAACATGTTTGGTGTATTGTGCTTTATTATTTCAAAAAAGGTAAAAACGCAACTGAAAGGCAAAAAAAGATGTGTGCAGTGTGTGGAGAAGGTGCTGTGACTGACTGAAGGTGTCAGAAGTGGTTTGTGGAGTTTCTTGGTCCTGCTGGCATTTCGGCCAAACAACCCTTGGCTGTGGGGCCGTCTGATGCACTGGAAGGTGTTCAGTGGCACCCGGCCTCTGCCCGCTAGAAGCCAACAGTGGGAGGAGACCAACATACTCAACATATCCAGATCAATCAAGTAACTGGTGAAAATGAAAAACCGTGTCTTTCACTTTATGGAAAAAATGTAACGGACTTTTTGGTCAACCCAGTAAAATGCCTACACTGTCATTCCTAGTGGGCTTGAAAGTGGGGCCCTGTGTCCCCCCCCCCGAGTGACCGAGGAGTGGCCCTCAAACCCTGACAGCCATTGTGAAATAAAGCCAGGGACGTACTGCAGAAGGCCCTTAGTTCAGCCAAGAGGGATTTTTTAACTATTGCCCATTTCCACTTCAGTTCCTCCATTTTTCTTTCTCATCCTCAGGGAATTGAGATACACCATTAAGTTGGAAGTCTTTTTTTCCCTTAATATACCAGTAGAATTAAATTAAAAAGGGTTTTTTTTTTTAAACAAAGTTCTGTCTTGTTTGAAAACTTTGTTAGGAGATATAGAGACTGTGACCCTCTAGCTTGAAAAACAAGCGACGCCTTTTCTCTTGGGATGGCCCCGAAAGCCATCATCAGGACCTCAGCCAGGACTCTCTGGAGCCCGGATTTGAGAAGCCCGCTGACACCGTCACCCAGCCAGTGGGACCTTTCTGCTCAGAAAGTGGGTCTCTACGGGACTGCTTTCTGCTCTCAAGAATCATCAGCAAGGCAGTGCTCTCAGATATACAGATGCTGCTAAAGAATAAGGAAAAATAATTTAAAGTCACAGTGGTAAAACATTCATCTTAGATTGTTATAAGTTACACGTATGACTTTCTCAAGCACAAAATCTGCTATAATTTTTGTAAAAAGAGAACATTTTCTGCTATTAGATACGGCTCACTACTGTGGAATCAGGGGGAATGGAAACATTTCCACCTCTTTTAATCCTAGAAGCACCAAACAAAACACAAAAGCAAACAATCAATTCTAAAAGATATTTTTAATGTGTGTTACTACAGATGTTAATATATCCTTGACATGAAAATAGCGATCACAACCCAACAACAGATGAAATCTTCTACTTTGAAAATGGGCAAAGAATGTGACTGGGGAATACACAAATTACTAAATACAAATGACTGATTATTTGGAATGTTCTACCTCAGTGATGACCAAATGCAATGAAGCACTGCCTCACAATTTTGAATGCCGTATTAGTGAACAGTCTTTGAAGACGTAAAGCAGGTGTGGGGACGAAGGCGCCCTCACAGACGCCACGCTGCGGGCCTCGAGTCTTCCCAGCGCAGCGAGCGTGCACGCCCGCACCCGCAGCATCTCGTTCGGGCGTTCGGTCCAGAGAAGGGGGCCGCTGGGTGGAAAGCTTCGGAAGGGAGGGTGTTGCAAGTACCGCTACTTGTAATTAGAAACCACCTAAATGCTTCAAACACAAGGGCTTATTTAAATAAAATCTCGTATGCCCATACAATGGTAAATTAGGAAGTTATTAAGATCATCTGATAGAAAAATGTTTTAATGATAGAAAAATGCTTGTAAGATACAGGTGAGTAAAGTAGTTTCACTATAATCTCCTGTTATAGAATAAAATGCAAGCCGAAACTACCAGAAATGTACGTATCTAGATGCTAACAGGAGAGACGGCATTTCCGTGGGTGAGTGCAGACACAGGGTTTCACTCCACTAGAAACCAGACTTTCTATGAACAGATGAACAGATATGAGTGTACCTTGTATACTTCCCTAGAAACAGTATCTTTCCTGATTATAACTTTGTGTTTCATGAAGCAGAATTTAAATGTTCTCCTTATTCTTTCTCAATATGCTCTCGATTATTCTGAACCATATATATTTTGAGACAAACGTTAAAATAATTTGGTCAGGTTAAAAACATCTGTTTGGTACTTTGATTAAAATTTCAATAAATTTAGAGAATAATTTTAGGGATCATGTTTTCCTACTGAGTCACTGAATCTTTCCATGAGAAATATGTACATATATACTATATATATATATATATATATAAGTGTATATATATGTCTTTAATTTTTATTTCTAATTAAGCTGCTTTGAAAAGCTTTGTAGTATTTTTCATGCAGATTTTGCAGTTTTGTGAAATTTAGTCAGAAAATTTATATTTTGTTACTATTTGTGTAAGATTATTTTATCCCAATATGCTTTCTAAAAATTATTGATAATAACTACATAAAAGCACATGAATTTTGTATGCCTACTTGTAACTGTGAACTTACTTAATTCCCTTACTGGGGCTAATTGTTTTTGAGCAATTCGGTGTGTTCTATAAGTAATATTAAAAACTGCCAAATTAATCTTTGCTTTCTAATTATTTTTGGCCATATGAAAAAAGCCAGATTTTCTTAAAAAAAGTGTGTGTATGTGTGTCTGTGTGTGTGTATATATATATATATATACATACACATATGTACATATATATACACACACACATATATATATATAGTGTCATAATGCAGAGAGCAGACACTTCAGTTTTTCACTCATTCTTATTTCTTTTTCTTAAATAACTGATTTTTATTTTATTGTGTAAAATATAGATGTCATATGTTGTCACTTAACCACTTTAAGTGTGCAGGCCTTAACGGTATTCACAATGTTGTGTAGTTCTCACCATTATCTACTCCTAAAACCTTTCTGTTGCCCAGAACAGAAATTCCTCACACACTGAACAAACTCCCCGTTTCCCTCCCCTCCAGCACCCAGAACCTCTAATCTACGCTCTGTCTCGATTTATTTGCCTATCACAGATGTCTTAAAGTATTTTAAGGATTATTTTTCTGAAGTTAAAATGTTTTATTAATACTTGAGATTGTGGGCTCAATATCGTATTAGCTGAATTATATTGCAGTGAATATACATTTTGCTAGTTTAGAGGCACTAACCATGTAACATTAAATTATAGACTAGAAAAACTAACACAGGTTTTCAAACAAAATTTAGGTTTTGGAATGATAGAAATGTTTCTCCTTCCAAGACAGAACCCGAGTGCTGTGCAAATAGACACAGGGTGGGTCGAGTTCTCATGTTTTTGGACAGTTGGAGCATCACCGATTCAACTCAGCTACTGTAGACATGGGTGAGCCTAAAATAAGTGTTGTAATGTTTCCTGTAATCCACTGCTTTCTAGTAAATTTTACATTAAAAAGCATCACTTTTCCTCTCATCCCATACAGAAAGGCACTATCTTTATCCAAAAATTCAGATTTTCCATGAAAGCTCTGTCATTACAAGTGGAAAACTTTGTCACTTTTCTGTTTTATAGACAAGAACATATTCTGACTTTAGGACCACAGAACACAGTTTAGTATTTAGTGAGTGTGCTTGGCCTTTCTTTCCACTTTACAGTTAGTTTTAAAGACGAAAGTACGCAGGGGATGAAATGGTCTCACCGGTCCTATCACAGCGTGATCAGTGTGGGACTCCCCACGTCCCACGCACGTTCGGGGAACCGGGCAACCCCACACGCTCCTGGCCAACGTGTCGCCACCAGGGCTGGGCCGTGTTGGCTCTCACACAGCTTGGAGGCCTCCAACAGGGATGGAGAGTGACCTGATGACTCCCCTGCTTTGTCCGAAAGCAGAGCGGGTGTGTCTTGGGGGAACCTGCTCCCGGGTCCCTCGACTGCTGGCTCAGCTCAGCTGTCAAGTGTTGGGGTGACAGGTGGCCATTGGGAGGGGAGACATGGCCTCAGCACCATTCTCAGAGCTAAACCCAGGGAGGCTGCCACGACCCTCTGTGGTGCCATGCCCACCAAGCACGGGCGTGTGCGCCTCCCAAGCGCTGACACAGCAGCACCAGTGAGCCGGGAGGGTCTAACGACACGAAACAAGAAGGCTGAGAGCTGTGCCGCAGAACAGAAAAGGGGCAAAGTACACACACCAGTTTCTGAGGAGGAGAAACCCTTCTCTCCCCAAGGAAGGAGCCTGCAAAACTGCGCTGCCAAGCCTGATGCCGATACTGGTTCAGTTCTGGGGCTGAGTAAGCAAGCAGGCAGAGAGCCCCCGGGAAGACAGCATGATGGCCCAGCTGGCTCCCTGGGACAAGACAGGCCAAGCACACCTCGCGGTGTGACAAGTGGGCTCCTCAGGGGCTCCTCGCAGATGACCCCAGCGGGCGTCTGCCCAGACTCTTCTCCCAGGCAAGATGCGGAAGCAATTCACAAGTTCGACTTTCTCTCCTTTAGTTGTGTGAACCCTGGGACCCAAGCGACAGGCACTGAAGGTTTGCTGCCACCCTGCGCTGTCCCCCCACCCCCACCCCGGGACACTGTAGAGGTGCATCCTCCACCCAGTCCATTTCCTGTGTGACTTAGGAAGCAAACTGAGCTCTCTGGGACAACTCAAATCTGTTTTCCTTTTGCATTTTGTTACCCAAATTATTCTAAGTACTATATACCCCTTTTCCATAGTTTCAGAACAGATTAGATGTTTTCTTCTTCAATTAAAGATCACGGCTACTTTTTACAGTTATCACTTTTAAAAGAAAGTTCCGAGGTCTATAAGTAAATGAATAAACCACAAGTGAAAGGTGACTCCTTTCCGTTCCACTACCCCCTTTCTAGTTAAATAGAATTCTCAGAACAACTTTTGTGTTATGATACGGATTCTCCTATTTTATCCTTGTTTGGTCTATTTTTTCCAGGGGGTGTTCTTTAACGAGAATATTTTGCTTTTGGAAGTGTTACTGCTTCAGCCGGGCCTGCGCAGGTTTGTCCTTTCTAGCTGGGTGACCTCAGCTCATTAGAGTTCTCTCCTAATGAGGCCACTGCCGTGCGCGCTCTGTCTGTTTGTAGGTCAGCGATGCTCCGGGGCTTGTTTTTAGCGGCTGGGGTCGCCTGGCCTCTGGCTGACCGCCGCACCAATGTGTGTTGCTGCCCAAATAAAGGATCACATGTGAGAATGTGGGTGAGTGAACAAAAACCCACTCTCGCCATTTTAATAATTTCTCCAATGAGTGGACAGCATTATATCATTATCCTCTTTATTTGTTGTTCCATATTAGGACTTCTTTCAAGACAGTTTTTGTATACTGTGCAGTGCTGTGGCAAGCCCAAATGGCAGTCCACACTGTGGACCGTGACGCCCACACCAATTTCAGTTTGTATGGGTGGAGGCTCTGTAGCTGATTGAGTTAACTTTGCAAATGTTTCGCGGCATCTGGTGTGTACTAACCAGCACTTCAGATGCTGTGGAATGTATTATTTTCTAACATCAGGTTCTAGATGACACGGGAGGAAGATGTTAAGTCCTGTGGGCGTGGGAAGGCGGAGGGAGGGGCTGGAGTGGAGGGGGGGCGGGGAGAGGAAGCAGAGCAGGTCCTGCGGGGAAACCCCGGCTGGAGCGCAGCTTGGAGCTCCCTGGTCTTCAAGCCGCTCGGGAAGGTGGGACCAGGCGTGCCCGGGAGATGGCAAAGGGTGGAACGAGAGGACCGCAGAGCACAGCGCGCACAGAAAGAAACTAAAAATAAAGCCCAAAGCTTGATTCGCAGCCAGCTAGTCAGTGGGAGTCCTTGAAGGTCATGCCAAAGGATTTAAAGTCTGCAGACACAAGGTGGGAGCCTGTCCCCGAAAGATGAATGTGCGCCAGGTGGGACTGGGAGTTGAATTTTTTCCCAGTAAGAACTAAAGCGTGTGGTGCGGGCCAGAAGGAAGGGGTGAGGGTGGTCAGAGGAGAGCGCTCTGGGCTGGCAGAGCAGGTAGGAAACTGGAGGAAGGGGGTCCCGGGGCACAGACACGCACAGAGGGGCATACTGAACCCCCACGAGAAAGCCCGGCCTCCTCTGGCCCCTGCGGGCTGTACGTGGCAGAGAAGACCGGGGAGGGCCTGGGGATGAGCAGAACCTGGAAGATGGAAGAGCTTCGGCTGCTGTCCACAGACAAAGTTTGCAGCTGACGGTGGACAGGTTAACTGTCAGAGCTAGAGATGACCTTCCTTCAGGAGAGTGTAACAGAACTCAGAGACTCTAAAATACACTGTTGCTAGCGTCCCTGGTGTGCTGGCTCGTTCTGGGCCCCCTGAGATCAGATGGGCCCCCCAGCCGGGCTGGCCAGTGACCAGGGAATAGCAGGGAAATGTGTCGACTTCCAGGATGGCGCATTCATTGTCACAGACACCCTTCTGAGGTCTAATTTCTTCTTCCCTGGTGACCACGACATTTGTCCGGCTAGGTCCCCAAGCCACGGCCATGAGTACGGCCCCCACCTGCCTGCAATGGGCGTAGAGCACAGGAGAGACACACTTTTGTTTGAACACAAACTGCTTTAAGGTTTTGACTTTGGAGATTGTTGGTACTGCAGTGTGACCTAGCCTATCCTGATCAATCAAGTTCCCCTTAGTGCGTCAGGAGAGATCTCCTCTAGTCTTAGTTTGTTTTAAACACACAGTGTGTAAGACCGAGAAGGGGCAGCCACTGGAGTCCAGATTGGAGCCGAGAGGAGTAGGGGCCAAGGATGAGGATGGTCTCCAGGAAGAGAAAGAAAATTGTGGGTCATCTGATTTTAGGAAAATAATGTTCATTTGCTAGATCCTGAAATATCTGAAAAAATAGTACGGATTAAGCAAACAAAATGAGAGGCAATTATCAGTGCTAAGAAAAGTAAGCTGTCCGAGGAAAGGAGTGGAATCCCAGTGGGAGTGTGATTTACAGAGAGCAGTGTGTGATCGCCGTGGCGTTAACAGCTGGTCACTGATTTCCCTGTGACGTGGCTGTTAAAGTGTGTGGGGGCGGGTGAAGGTGCGTCTGGGGAGGAGAGACACTTCCTGTCACTGCTCGGTGACTGGCAGCCACCACAGAAACCGTGTGGCCGGAACAATCAGACAGTGGACAAGTCTCTCAAAGAAGTTCCCGAACCAAGTCTATTTTCCTTTGTAATTAGTGATTATTTCTCTCATTTATTTGTAGTTATACAGGCTGTTTATGTGGGGTTTTTATTGTCACCTGTGGCTTTTTTAAAAAGGTTATTGCCTTCCTGAGAGGGTCACTCTTCCTTCTCGGGGGCAGTGCAAACTGGAGGCTCATCAGGCACCCGGCCACATCCCCCCGGGGCGGCGCCAGCCCTTCCCAAGGTCCGCAGGTGGTCGGTAGACGTCTGCATAGGGAGGTCTGGGGGCGGTGCCATAGACCAGCGACTTTAAACGGGTGGGCACGAGGATTTTTAAAGCCTGCAGTGCCTGGCTACTGAGTCGGGGGCACTGACCCCTGTTTTCCCTTCGATGGTCAGATGAAAACGTGACACCAGCCAGTGCCACAATGGCCATCGGTGTGAATGAATTGCAGTTCTACCTGCGTCTTTGTCACGTCGGCCAGAGATACATTTTTTGGCATGCTGCAGAATTTTCATAATCAGTGCGCTGGGCTGAGAGGTGGGCCAGGTTGAAGGTTGCTGCCCTGGACAGCAGGTGTGCACCCTGGGGTGGGGGGTGGGGGCACTGGACGGCGGGTCCAGAGCGGAAGGCCAGGCAGCGGGGGCAGGCCTGGCCTCTCCTGTCTCCCAGCCTGAGGCCCCCTGTCCCAACGGAGGCGAACAGGGGTGCCACACACTCCGCTGCCACTCTGGCTGCTGTGTCTAAGACCCCTGCTCCGCACGAAGGGTCGTCATGGAGATGTCTACATCACGAGCATGTTTATCAATGGAAGTCAATTCTCTTCACACACCCGAAACATTTCCTACATTGAATTTTGTGTCTGTAAAGTTAAAATTACATTTCCTCTCCCCATTATCAGCAGCCTCAGGGTTACTTCAAATCCACCCCCAGCTCTGGGAACAGGCGGGCAGCTGCCCCCAGTTCTCTGCCTCTTGGGGAAGTCGTATATTGCGCTTTGCCTTCAGACACACCAGTAAGAATCTGAGAAAAGCTGTTGAAGAACTTGGTAGGTGGTGACAAAAAGGGTAATTTTCGCCCCTGGAGAGTTAACACGGTACTAACAGCACCTTTGAAAATGAGACGCACATGCAGCTGTTCCACGTCACGCCCACGGTGAGCAGCGGTCTACTTCCAGACCCATCAGCTGCACCCCAACGCCCACCAGAGAGGCTCGACCTGAGCCCGGAGCGTCTTCACGTGGGGCTGGCCCCAGGCCGGACCATCATAGCTAATCAGGGCTCCTTCCTGAGAGACATTTGGCTTTCAGTGACGTGAACAGACCGAGAAGAAACGAGCCACGTTAGGTTCGGGACCAGTAAACAGGATGAGCTCTCGTTGCTTCTGGAACCTTAAATCACCGTATCCCTACACAGCTCATGTTCCCTGACAAATCCTGTTTACTGAGTCCTTTACGGTGTTTCCACTCACCAGCAAATGGCCTCTACTGCGTGACCACCGAAAATTTTGTCCTTAGCACACATCGCTTCTCTCTAATCTCACTTAAGTGTCTTCACTTCGACCAGAAGTGAACAACAATTCACCGTGCTCTGCACCACCCTGATTTGGGGTGTTCTTACTGTGAACAGTTAATGAAGACATTCCTTAGGCACTCTTTGCCCCTCACTATTTCCCATGGGACCCAGGCTGGGGGGTGGGATCCGGAAAAGGCTGGGACCCCCCTGTGAGCAGTTTAAGGAACAGAACAGACTTGGGCGTTGCTGCTGTTCTGACAGGTGCAGAGGAAAAAGAGAAGGGGAGAACATCCCGGCCGTCTTTCTTTCATTGATAAAACGTGGGCATCGTCCTTTAGGAAGCACAGCCACCAGAGTTCGCACCATCGAGAGCTGTGGCCTCTCAGGACAAATCCCTCTCTGAGGTGGTTTCCCTGTGGCCCGGTCTCTATGTCACACTTCCTGAAGGTCAGCCCTCCCCTCCCTCCACTCACCCCCAGGGGGAAGGAGACCTGCTGTTAATAAAGCTCCTTTGAGGGTCCTTTTTCTGTCCCCACTGATTGTCACGGCAGGTTGCCCTAGGCTTTCCTGTGGCTTCACATCTGGTGGGGGTGGGGTAGAGATCAGGAGGGTCCGTTACAGATCTCTCACAGCATGTTTCAAAGTCGATTCTGTTTAAACCACGAGGGCGGAAGCACCCCAACTCTAGATTGATATTCTAATTCTAATGATATTTAGAATTAGAATTCTAAATATCATTAGAATTAGCATATTAAATCAAATTCTAATGATATTAATCATTAGAATGCTAATGATATTAATTCTAATCAAAAGGTGGCCACAGACAAAATTAAATGACCCAGACTGGGAAATGACCCCGTGTGGAACGAGTTTCATCTTGTTTTGGTCAAACCCCTTGGACGGAGCACCCCTGAGACAGACAGGATGGGGTTTCCCCAGGTCCTCAGAGACTAGGCAGGTGCCTGGTCAACCATCCCGGGAGGGGGGTCCTTCTGGGGTAGGGACCCAGGCAAATTTGGGGTGGGTGACGCAGGGACCCGCTCCTCCTGCTGCAGCCAGCTGGGAAGGGCCCGAATTGAGAGGATGAAACGCCGGGCACTCTGCCTGGGATGGGGCATCCCCCTGCCGGCAGGCCCTGAGGGGCACCCACGCTCTGCCACCAGCTGCTGCACTGCAGGTGGGCCGCTGGGTGCTGCAGAACCTGGGGGCTCCCTGGTGGGGGTCAGGGGGCTGGGCCTGGCCCTCCAGACTTGGGGACAGAGGCCAGCCATCCCCTGCTGGAGCCCTGTCCCAGCAAGGCGGCCCCGCGACAAGGGTCAGCAGCAGCTGTGGCAGCCAGCTGAGGGGACTGGGCGGGAAGCAGCCCCTACAGGCCTTCGCCCTGGACAGTGGAAACTCAGAAACAGGTTTGAAAGGGGGCTGCTTGCAGGCAACTCGTCCAACGCTGGGAGAATCCGGCCACAGAAGGGAAGCACAGCCTCATCACAGACAAGCAGATAAAGCCGGTGACAGGCTACTCTAGAGCAACCACCGCCCCCCGCCCCCCAGCAACCTGCCCTAGATGAAATTTTTCACGATTCAATAATGTGAGCCTTTTCTCCACGCCAGATTTGTTTTTTCTAGGAATTATGAACCTACTACCCGGAAGACACCAAACAGAACTGAGCTGCTGCTGCAGTTTAAAAGCTGCAGAACCGGGAAGGAGGGGGGCATGGACACGCACACAGGCTCGCCAGGACCTACGTCTGCAGGTGCCGGTTCATGCCGTGCCGGGCGCTTTAAATTAGTTTGGACCCCGTGCGGTCACGGCTGTTCATGGGGCTGGGCCACCGTGCAGCGTGGATGAGGGGACGCATTAGGAGATGGGGGTGTGCGGCCCCACCCGTCCGTTCATGAAAACCCCTGCAAGCAGGGAGCTGGCTCCGGTCTACCGTTTTATGGCTTCATTTGCGAGTGGTCAGGAAGCGGCCCAGCAGGCGGAGGGGTTTATACCCAGCAGGCGGAGGGGTGCCTCTCCGCCTGCGCACTCACTTTTTATCGGGATGATGAGCTGTGGGATGACAGGGAGGATCTTGCTCCCTCCGTGTTCTAGCATGTCGTGGACGCCTTGCCGGGCGAAGAACTCGTAGGGAAACGTCATCTCGCAGAGCCCGTCAAAGAACAGAGGCAGGTAGTGGTGGTAATCCAGCTTCTCAATCTCCACCTGCGAGGACAGAAAGAGAGAGACAGCGCCGGTGAGCACTGGCTGGCCTCACCCCGAGTCACGGCGCAGGGCGGGAACAGCCACCAGCTCCATGGTCCTCAGGTCTTAGACCTGGGTGGGGTCAGGCGTGTCACAGTTCAGCGTTGCCACAACCGTCTGTCGAGTCCCTCACTCCTTGTCCCACTCCTTGTCCTCAGCACCCAGTTTGTGACATTACCACAACTGTTTGTCCCTTGCACCATTTCACCCTGTCCCCCAAGTTGTGCTTAAGGAGGGTGTCTCTTAACGAGCTATAGCTACAGTTGCTCGCTGCTTCCATTCGACGTGTGTGTTCTCAAAAAACAAATGCTGAGCACACAGGCAGTTCTGATTCTCAACAGTTTTCAAAAAGAAATAAAAGCAATATAAGAACGAATAAAGGAAGAGAAGAAAAGAGAAAACAATTGGGAGAGAGTGAAATTGAATAAGGGGCTGAGGGACAGAGACGGAGAAAGAAGACTGTCTTGGTGTCTCACCCCTCCTGGCTCCCTGCCGGCACCGCCCTGTCCCCATGTTTGTCTT
Organism: Sturnira hondurensis; assembly: GCF_014824575.4. Taxonomy (NCBI): domain Eukaryota; kingdom Metazoa; phylum Chordata; class Mammalia; order Chiroptera; family Phyllostomidae; genus Sturnira; species Sturnira hondurensis. Next base: position 8,460,266 of record NW_028072798.1, on the reverse strand, counting down.
CCTGCCTCCGTCACTGCCCTTTTCCACACTCATGGGTCCCGGCTGAAGTCCCCCAGGGCTGCCCTGGCTGTCCCCAGCTCCCTGGGCCCTGCAGGTCCTCCCCCAAGTGCCGCTCTCTGGAGAAACGGTGCCTTCTGTTCCCCACGCAGCCTGGCTTCACTTAGTCCCCCTCGCAGACTGCCTTCCGACGACCCACTCCCTTTCCCTCTGACTCTGAGTCGCTGGTGCCGCTTTGAACTAGATGTCAACTCAGGGAGGCCCTCCTCCACCACCCGCTGCCCTGTCGACTGTCTTCGTAGCCCTCATCATTTATTCATTGCAGCTCCACAGTCCCGCTGTTCACGGAGCTTGTTGTTGCCTGGAGAGGTGTCTGGCCCATCACAGGTGTGTGCTCGGTGAGCGTGGGCTGAATGTCAAATCTGACCTTTTGGACCTGTCCTGTGTGAACTCTCTGACAGGCCTCTTCAGCCGAGGAACAGCAGCCGGGTGCCCCACCCTGCCCCTGGGCCTGCGGCTGGGGCCGTGGCAGAAAGCGCAGGGGCCTGCAGCGTGAAGGGGTGTGCGAGCTTCTGCACGTGTGTGCAGTCTGCAAATACAATGCCAGGCTTCTCCATCGGGAGCACAGGGGTTATGTGCACACCGGGAGCTTTCCGAATATTCGGTAGATTATTGGGACGGGCTTCTTGGTGCTTCTGTTCACCCTCATTTCACCAGAAATCCCTGAGGTCTCACTTTTCTATTCTGTTTACGTTCACGACTTAGGAGGGAGAGTTTCTATGGTATCATAGAAAGCAAACTTATGTCTGTCCATAAATAATACATCAGGGGCTAAGAGTATAAACCGGTTTTTAAAGTCTATATTAGGAGTAATTTGAGATTAAAAGCAAAATCTGAAGAAGAGATTGACAAGGACCCTGACAGTCGGCATTTTGTATTTGTCACGTGGCGACCACCATCCTCGGGAGCCGAGATCGCCGGCTCTCTGCTTAAATTTATAAAAGGTCATTCTAATTGTTTATTGAGTAAGAAAGCCTTTCTAAAAATTTTTAAAATTATTTTGCTGTTAACTATTTTTTTCAACAAATGTTGTCTTTACTTTACTTCACATCGTCTTTAGTATTATCATGAAAATGGTACTTTTCAAACTTCATAAAATTGGGAAATCTTTGTTTAAAGTCTATACAAAAAATCCAAGATTAAAAGAAAGCTATGTGTAGCAGGGTGTCCGGCCCGCAGCCTGAGGGCCGCATGCAGCCCAGGATGGCTACACATGCGGCCTGACACAAAATCGTACATTTACTTAAAACGTATTTTTTTGCTTGCTCATCAGTTTTTGTTAGTGTTTGTGTATTTAATGTGTGGCCCCAGACAGCTCGTCTTCTCCCAGGGGGCCCAGAGACTCCAGAAGGCTGGACACCCTGGCTGCAGTGGGGCCGTGAACAAGGGCTGTTTTAGACACATCAGCTGAAATTCAGGGGTGACAAACTGATCAATGACTGCTGGGATATTCACTATGTCAAAAGTATCAAGCACTTTTATTCTTAGAATTTCTTTCTTTAAAAAATAGGTTTTATAAGTTTTTAAAGATCACATAGTACCTACAAGCCAATCTCTAAATCTTACAGTGACCTTTGGTCAAAAGCAATAAAACTCTAACTTAACCTAGGCCATCGAATATGACATTTCACCTCCATAACAAATGTTTAAGGTTATAATGTCATATAGAAAGGTCAGAAACACAATGAGATGAATGGTTTTCATTTAAAAAAAATCAGATCAGCAGCCTACTCTTACACTTTCCATATCCTTGCTTTAATCAGCAAATAAAGCCCCCTTGAGAACACGTTATCGTGAGTCTAGAAGGGTTCTGAGGACCCTTGTTAGCCTTGCAGTCGGAAAAAGTGTACTTGTCTGCACACACACGACGGTCCCACTAGGACTTACTGTGACATCCATAGAATAGAACCTGAGCTCCTGCCTTTTGGCTGTGGCGGCAGCGATGCCTTTGCTGCAGGGGCCTCGTGGGTTACTCGGGCCTCAGGCCCCGCCTGCAGAGGGCGCTGCAGATCTCACTGCAGTGGGTGAGCCACTGGTTTTCTACGGTGTGCGGCCATGATTGTGGTGAATGGCTGGAAAGAATGTATCATTTCACATTTTCGCAATGATGTTGAACATACAACTAAGGCCATGTAATAGTGCAGGAGATTTCTTAGTCCAAAACCGTAATTCTTTAACATGAAAAGTCCTCTTCAGTGTCAAAAAGAAAGAGACTTCAGGCAGGCTAGTAGGCAAAGCTGATGTGAATCCTTGAACTGCTACAAAGTCTAAAAAACCCCCAAATGTGCATGATGAAAAGTGGAGGTCAGGACACCTGCAGCTGCTGGAGATAAAGGCAAAACCCAGAGTCACGGAGTGAGCTCTCGGTGAAGGCATGACTCCTGGGAGGATCGCTGCAGGCGGGGCTGAGGCTGAGATAGGGTTTGAAGTCTCAGAAGTTCAGGGAAATAAGGAATTTGGCAAGAGAAGGTTGGGTTAAGTTAATCTCCTGCATACAGCTGGGCCCCCTGAAGGGCTGTCCCACCACTGAAAAGGGGACCACGAAGTCTCCCCCTTTGAGCTTGTAGGAAAAGAGAGAGGCTGATGTCGGACACAGCGCTCAATAGGAAAACTCTCTTGAGACGGAGAAACCCACCACAAAACATCAAGGAAGTAAGAGAAAAACTGTTCCCAGACTGGAAAAGTAACTTTCCTTGTTTTTTAACGCATCGTTAACACTTGCAGGGTCCAGTGATCACCTCCCCTACAACTGACCAATCACCATGGTAACGGAGTTGCCCCTGAGGGAGACTCAGCCCACCCACCAGGGCACCTGGAGATGAGTTCTGAAACTAGCAACCAGAAATAGCAGAATAAAATCTGAAAAGAAATATTTTTGAAATGTTTGGAAACATAGAAGACCATTTTACTTTAAAAAGAACCAAATAGAACTCCCAGAAAATAATTCCACCACCAACTTAAAAACCCAGCAGCTGAGCTGACGAAGAGATTGGCCGCAGATGAACCAAGAGTCGGGGCCTGGGGGACAGAACTGAGAGGCTGTGAGGCTGCGTGCAGGCTGCACAGGGAGGCAGGGCCCCGGGCAGACAGCGGGGGCCTCCTCGCCTGGGAGGCTCCCCGACGTGGCCCGTGGGGTCTCAGAGAGGACAGAGAGTGGACGGGGGCAGTGTTCAGTGTTCGAGGAAGCGCTGGTTGAGAATCTTTCTGGAGTGAAGACAGGTGTGAGTCTTCAGACTAAAGATGCTTAGCTTCTAGGGAAAACCATAAAACTCCAAAGTTGGTGAAAAGACTTAAAAGCAACCAAAAACAAAAGACATAAAAACAAAAGACAGATGACATATAAGGGATCAAACTGAGACTGAACTTCTAGTCCTCATGAACAAACTAGAGGTCAGAGGACAACAGGTCAGAAGCCCCTCATGGGGCTGAAAGAATGGTAACAGTTAACCTCCAAGGCAACACTCAACTGAACGGCCATTCAAAAATAAGGCAAGTTATGGCTACGGCGTGTCGCCAAGACTGAGACATTTGGTTTGGTTTTGTCCCCCGACCCCCGCAGTGGATCACTGTCCCTACTGAAGGGTAAACTTTATTAAAAAGTAAGGGGAACACGGGACAAAATGACATACAGGAAGTAGCAGGAAATCGTTGGACAAACTGGTGAGACTAAGTGAGCGCTGACTAACAATGTAAAAATACAATAGCCATCACTTCAAGTGGGTTTACAGACTGGAGTTCTCCTTCCGGAAAGGGAAAGGGGGGGGAGGGGGGCGATGGGAATCTGGGTGAGGCTCTTTCACTGATGGGGACGAAGCTGGAGGTCCTGGTTAACTTCTGACGTAACTAATTAAGCATATTAAAGTGTAAGAATCCTTAGCAAAAGAACAGAAACAAAATTAACTTCCAGGAAAACCCAGTGCAGCTGAGGGGATTGGCTAACACTCTATCAACCCACCTGAAGGCCGCTAAACACCCACCTGCCTCCAGGAAAGGACACGGACAAGAGCACATACAGAGGATGAGGTCAAACAAAGAAATAATGGTAAGAAATATAAATGGGTTCGATTCTCTTGTTAAAAGACAAATTTATCAAAGGATATACATCTCTGAAATCTTGACACATTTCCAAATGGTGCTTCCGAGGGTGGTAACAAGTTATATCCCCATCACCGGTAAATGACAGCCCTATTTTTTTTGACTACCTTTCCAAAGAGAATGTGGTCAGGGTCTGATTTTTGACAATATTACAGATAAAATGTATTTTACTGATAGTTCACTGGTATTTCGGGGTTGTTTTAACTTGTGTTTCTCTTGCTGTGAGAATAATAAACTTTTAAAGATACATTTGAGAGATGTTTGTATGCTCTCTGCTCTGAGTTGTGTTTTCATACCCTTTGTCTTTCCCCCCTAAGGATGCCCTGACTTTCCGTGGGGCGGGGCGGGGAGCTCTTCTGTGTCTGGGAGAATCATCTTTGTCTGGGATGGAGCTGCAGTTTTTTCTTTGGCCATGCAGATTCTTTTTATGTTTACAATCTGTTATGGGTTTTGCATTTTCAGTAAAACCCAGAAGCGAAATGAGTAATAAGCCACAAAGTAGGTCTGATGAAATTCCAAATAATCTGTGAACATGTCACATTTTCTGAAGAAAATTAAATAACAATTTATTTACTAAAAGCCACATTTTTAAACCTTACACATTTGGTAATTTAAAAACACTTTCAAATCACTTATAGACCAAAGAGAAAACCTTTGTAGAAACAACAACAATTGAGTCACAGTGAAATTACTAAACCTTAAAGGAAGAGAAAAATGTCTGCTTATCCAGGCTCTTTTTAGGAAGCAAAGAGGAAGGAGAGCTACACAGCTCACTGCTGGAGGTGGCGCCACAGTGACACTGAAATCGGATGAGGACCCGGTCCCACCGCACCGAGGCAGACACAGTGCCGGGCACAGGGCGTCCCGCTGCGGGTTGGAAACCAGGCCCGACAGGCTGCGCACTGCAGAAATTCGGGTCTGTCAACGTCATGTTACACTTTCTGATTAAAGGAGGAAAAGTGAGATCACCTTAACAGAGGCAGATGAAGCATCTGATAAAGTCGTTCATTAAAAAATAAAAACTCTACACATAAATAGCCAACTCCATACTTAATGGTGAATGTCCCCTACTTTAGAGACATTCCCCTGATGGTTGAAAGGGGACGCAAGAGAACTGTGAGCGTCCTTTTCATTCAGACAGTACTGGAGATCCTACCTAATGTGGAAACACGAGAAAACTGTATCTGAGACAAGTGTGGCCGCCCGTGCAGCACACGGGGAACTGACAAACACCTTTCATTAGTGAGGGCGTTCAGAAAAATTGCTGCATGGAAGAGTAACAATAGCATGTCTGTGTGTCATTAAAAAGCCAGTTAGAAAATATTTTTTAAATGTTCGCAACAGCAGTAAATGAAGCGAAACAAACCCGTTAATGTAACTGGTGATAAAACTAACGATCAACATGTAAGACGTACGGAAATGATCACAGGAGATCACTGACAAGCATTAGTGGGAGACAGACAGAGTGGTCTAGGAACAACGGAATATACTTATAGATGGACAGACGCAAGCTTAGAAAGATGGCGATTCTGCCTAAACTGATGAAATATTCAACTGAAAGTCAAAGTCAGTGTTGTTCCTCAGAGGGAGAAGCCGAAGGTCGCAGAGACTCGGTGACGTGCCCGAGACCGGGTGCCGGGTTGCGGCGGAGCCAGCCCCTGCCCCTAGAGCTTCCTTCCTCCCGCTGACTGGCTCCTGTTCCCTCCCAGGGTTGCAGAGTCAAGTTATCTCAAGGCGTAACCCCTTTCCCGTTGCTGTCAGAAGTGCGGGCCAGGCAGCTGGAGGCCGGCTGCGAGCAGACCCCGAACTCACGTTCGCTTGGGCTTCACCACCCAGGAGCCCCGTGCTTGGGCGCGGACATCTGTGAGCAAGGCTTTCAGGTGCAGTGAACAAAAAAGGCACAGACCCTTGTCCTCGAGCTTTGAATGTTCCCGCCTCCTATCACAAAACTTAAATATATTTTCTACAGGTTTTAAAATAGCAATTTTTAAAACCAAGAGAGGATGGAAGGAGCAAAACATGTAGTAAACGTCATACTCAGCATTTCCTTGGTCACATTTCAGGGCCCCAGCCGTGGTGTCAGCCCCAAAGATGGGTTGGAGACGCCAGGAGGAGGGTGTGAGGTGAGGAAATACTGTGTTTTACGGGATCAGTTGGACAAGGAACATGACGTCACGTGTGCACCACAGCTAGGTCCCCAACACGGGTCCTGCTGAAAAGGCCCTGGCATTGTGAGGGTCAGAGGTCACTGGCAGTGACTGCGTTACCAGCCGTGATTTCGGTTTGAGATGGAGACGATGGGCCATCTGGGTGGATGTGTCCAGAGGCTTAAAGCACACACTTTTGGTTTTGGACAGTGGCCAGTGTAGCGAGGGAGGTTTCAGAGCCTTCAGGATCACGGCGCTGAAGGGCATCAGCCAGGGGCCCGAGGACGGTTCTTGGCTGGGCGGTCAGGGGCTGAAAGGATCACGCAGGACAACCGTGCGTGTGAGCACACACCGTGCACGTGAGCACACACTCTAGGAAAGTGGAGCTCACGTGTCCCTCTAACCCACCAGAGGGGAGAGAAGTGGGGAGCGGACAGATAGGAAAACAGACAAAGCCCAGGAAAGCAGGTGTGGGGGGGTGGGCGCCCTCGAGGGTGCTGACGGCTTCGTGGCATCGCAGCAGCAACAATCCCAGCGCGGTGGGGCGTTTACAAAGGATCCGGAGCCACATTGTGAGGACAGAGCTGTTACCAACACTTTGAAAGCCTGTGTCCCTCCCTCCCAGGCACGTGGGCTGGCAAACCGTCCAGCCTGCAAACCTGTCCTTCGCTCTGTGCTCCATGGGGACTGAGGGGTCACGAGCAGACGAGAGTACCTGGGAAGAGAGTATTGTAAAAGTTACCTGCACAGATTTGTCAGGGAAGGTTTCATTTCGTGTCCTTTTAGAAACAAAATGCCTTTCGGTATGCTTCAGCGTGCGTGCAGTTTGCACCTGTGGTCTGATGGGAAGGAGAAACTCTGGCTGCCGCTGCCCGAGTGCTGGAAGCGTCAGCTGCGAACTGGGTGGAGGGGAGGAAAGCCGAGGCGAGGCTGGTGCCTGCAGAGGTCTAAGGAGCTGGCCATGGAGCTAGAAGCCAGTGGGAAGGGTTTGGGGGCAGATGCCACCCCTTTACTCTTCAGCTCGCCAACAAGCCTGTCCTGTCTCCTCAAGGGTAAGGGAAGTCAGCACCGTGGGCCACGGGAGCCTGGTGGGGAGCGCCATGGGCACCATGTGCAGTACAGCCATGGCTTCTTCATTCCTAGCAGATGAACACAGGCAAGCGACTTGATCCCTCCGTGTCTCAGTTTTCTCATCCGTAAAATGGAACGGTAACAGGGCCTACCCCCTGGGAACACTGTGAGCTACTACACGCGGAGGCAGAGACGGCGCCTGGTAGCCAAGAGCATGAAGACGGAGACCATGGGAGCGCGGCCCAGGGCCCGGTGACTCCACGATTGAGCAGTTTCTCTCTACGATGCAGCGCTCAGCCCAGTCCCTCCATGCCTAGGCCAGTCTTTCAAGTCTGCTTTGTTCCTTTGTTCGGAAAAAAAGAAACAGACTTCTGTGGTGTTTGCCAATGTTTTTTCTTAAACCATCCTGATCCTGCCAACATGTCGTTTGAAGGGACTGGGGGACAGAAGCTGTTGGGGAAGGACCCAGCACACTGAGCCTGGAGAGCTCGCCGGTTAAACCGGGCACATGGCAATGTCCGCCAGTGGTTCCGGGGACTGTCAGGTGGGTCAGGGTGTCTTTACAGAAGGTGACGCCACCTTTCTAGGGGGGTGTGGTATAGCAACATGTCTAGGGTATAAAAACACAAAATGTTGGACATTTTATTTTTACCATAATAACCCTGTACTTTGTTAAGTATATTTTGAATGCAGACAAAAAGTTCATAAAATGGCCACAAAGATGTAGTTAACACTGGTTGAATAACTACATAAGATTATTGATAATGCATTTAGCAATGAAAACCTTTGTTGATTGATTTTTTAATAGAAAATTATTTGTCTTGTGGAATCTCTACTTCAGAGTTCAGCCTTGAACCGCGTGGCTATGTGTTCTTCTACAGTCAGTGTGATCGTTACAAGGGAGTGACTTGCACATTTCACACGCCAGTGACATGCCAGTGACACATGGAGAACACACACCCTGGTGTGGACCAGGGTGTCATTCGGAAGCGAGCATCTTAAATTGCAATATCCCAGCAGAGTTTTAGAAACGTTACTGTGACTTCCTTGTCACGAGGAAGACAAGTTCTCACTACGTAGTAGAAAGAGTATTTCCTCTAACTGCATGAAGGGGACGGAGAAAATCCAAACCCCACAGAGTGCGGGGTCATTAGTTCTCATCACACCATTCGGGGAGGGGCACCTCTCTTCGTAAAGCGAACTCTGCCTTTTCCACGTCGGCGTGGGCGGTTTCTCCAGAGAAGACCGAGCGTGGCTGTTTGGGATACTCTTCGCGGTTCTGCTCTGTCTCTAAGTCCCCTGCGTCTCCTGTTCTCTCTGCTCCTGGGTCCTGCGGACTCCGTGCTTCTGCCTCTGGTCGTTCAGTGCGGTGGCCACTTGCGCAGATGCTCATGCCATCGTCTTTCAGCTGCGAAGATGTTTCTGAACGCAAGTTCGCACACTCCCCGAGGATGGGCCCCAAGTTCGGTTCACCGCTGGTATCACCTGTTTCCTATGAGTCTCAATATCTGCTGAAAAAATGGATTATTAGTCTGGGGGTAAATAAAAAACTCTAAAGCAAAGGATGCTGAATGCTTATTGAACCACAAACACGATCACCTAAGACACCCGCTATGCAAAACATTCCATTTTTGTTAAGTATTTGTAATGCAGGAAGTCCACTGGATCCATAATTTTATTGCCAAACTGAAAGGAATCGAAAGGTGCTCAGGTGTGTCGGTTTGGGGGGCCCTGCCTTTCACCCAGTTCGGGGGACCCCCGCCGCCCTCTGCGGGAATGTGGCCTTGGTAGCCCGGGTGCGTTTTCTACAGGCCTCTACAGGGTCACCTGTCGGGTCTGCACATTAATTCACACCCTGTTGCCCCCACTGCCCTGTGGGCCCGGGTGCTGCACCGCACCCACTGTGGTCCGTGACATTCCGTGTTAATTCCCGGTGTGCAGGTCACCTCATCTTTGCTGAATGAATCAGTCAGTGAGCGGGTTCGGAAATGACTCCCCGACATCGGTCTCTTTCCTCTCAGTCACTTTCCAAGTGCAGCCAGGTCTTCCTTTTCAGAAATATTCTGCCCACGTCACTCCTCTTCAGAATGTCCTTCACCACCGTGCGCCAGCTGCACGCCGAACTCTTTGCCGTGGTGCACCCAGGGCTGCAGGCCCTGTCCCCACAGTCCCTCCCCAGTGTCGCGTTCTGACATTGCACCCTCACGACCCGAGGCCCAGCCACAACAAACAGCTTGCTCTTTGCTGAATACCTGCCCACACTTCCTCCTTCCTCCGATGCTGACCTACTTCTTCCTTATGAAGAATTCCCGACACTGACACTGTGCCCTTTCTACACGCCACAGTTAGGGATTCAGATGTCGGGGCCTAGACCCCTGCCCTGCCCCTGCTGCGGCCACTAATCATGTCCCTGTCCTTGGGCCAGTCACCCCGGTGTCCTCATTAAATTGGGGGTGAGAACAGAATGCACTTCAGCCGTCTGCTGTGAATAATACATGAGTGCACTCATGCAGCCCATCCAGACTGGTACCAGGTAGATGTTCATCATTATTATTAGCATCACTTTGCTCTACTGTAATAGCATCAGCCGCGCTATAGTACAATTACATGATTGTTACATGTGTACCCAAATATTTACCTGTTCGCTAATATGAACTAGGTCCACTGCTGCCTTTCTAGTCAGAGGAGGAAGCAGGAGGAAGTGCCTCCTGGCCCCAGACTGGGGCGTCCAGGCTGAGGAGGGGGCGGAGATGAAGGGCAGGTGGTTGGTACCAGGGTCCCAGAGCCTCCTGCTCAGGGTGGAAGCCCTGTGTGTACATGTCTGCAGGCATGTGTGTGCGTGTGTGCATGCATGCATACCTGAGCACAACGAGCACATGGTGCGCTCGAGTGGAGAAGGCTGAGGGACACCCCAGTGTATGGGGTGTGTGGGTGCATTGGTGGAGAGTGGCTGCCTTTGGTGCTTGGTTTCTCGGGGCATGGCCCAAGGAATTTCAAGTCACTTCAGGGACTGGCGGTGACAGTGCAGAGCGAGGGTCAGGGTGGCAGTTGTGGCTGAACCCCAGCAGCAGCACCCCATGAACTGAGCTTTGGGACCCAGCCAGCAGCTAAGCTTGGGAAGTGGCCACCAGACAGTGTCAATGTCGAAAAAACTGAGGATGTCTGGCCGTGGATACCTCCAGAAGGGACGGAGGGCAGAGGCCCTGCCCGTGGACTGAGTGAGGTGACCAAGCTCAGCTGCACGTCTGACAACCTGAGGCTTAACCCAGGCACGCTCTGCTGCTCGTATGAAGCCGTCCAAACTTCCTCCCATGCCCAGGAGATGCCACCTGGGGAGGAGAGAAGGCAGGAAGGGAACTGAAGCAAACAGGATCAGCTCCGGGCGCCTGTCTGCCCTCCCGTTCCACCTCCTGGGCCTCAGGGCCAGGCACGGAATCTCCAGGGCAAGGAGAGCAGCTGTAGACAACAAAGAGGGTTCCGGCATTGGCCCACAGAAGGCGCTTATTCCCATCACCACTCAGTACTGTACCACACGTGGGCACACACACAATGCACACGCGTGTTTACTTGTCTCCTCACTGGGTCTCTCTCTCCATCTGCTTTGTATCTGGCCCAGAACTCAGCATGTCGCAGGGCCCTCCACCCTGATCAGGAAGTTGGATAAATGGATGGGTGGATGAAACAATGAATGAATGAATGAATGAATGAATGAATGAATTCCTCCCTAGTACTTTACTCCACCATCTCTGGGTCAAATGCCCTCTTTTTTTAGTGTGCTTTTCTGGGAATTTCTGCAAAGTACGTCAAGCAAGTGTTGGTCTCCGACCTCCCGGATTCGGTCGTCTGGGAGCCCCGTGTCCTCCTCCACGACTTTGAATCATTCATTTCAATCCCCTCTTGATTCCCCAGCGAGAAGCGCGGTTCTGTTTAGGGTGAAATGACTTTGCCCGAAGGCAGAATGTGATTGAACTGCCCACTCATCAATCCTAACTTATTTAGGCTCATTGTTCTTTTTTCCCAGCTGAAAGGGACTTTGGATTGTGCTTTGTCCCCGGCACTTTCAGGTCATGAAATGTGTCCAACAAGGCCCAGATTATCCATCTGTGAGACCCTGCCTCGTCCAGGGCTGTGTGTTTCAGCCCACAATGCGCAGCCCAGCAGTTTCCAGAATAGAAACTGTGTGTTCCGCTGTGTGTTCGATTCAGCCCAGAGGACAGTCACAGCGCAACTCTCTGCAGCCCCGACTATGGGAAACAGGGACTCGGAGGAATTCCTTCGTGCTCCCTCCTCGTAGTCTAGGGAGTTTTCATGCAGAAGGAGAGAAAAAATGGGAAAGACTGAACGACCTAAGTTTGAAAAGGCCTGAGACCTCAGTCTTTCAATGTACCACTAATTTTTGTAGGTGAATTCAACAAATTTGATCAGACTAATTTAGTGAGTTAAAATATTAATCATGTTATTACATTATGATTGGAGATAAGACCTTACCCACAGCTACTGAAGTTAAAATTAGCAGTGGGGGTAGAAAACGGAGATGCCTTGCCCTTGCCCTCGGTGGAGTGCTGGGCTCTCGGGCGGGCACCCCGGACTAGCAGCATTGGCTGCCTTTTGTGGTGTAAAAACTCCCATCGCAGCCGATGTCAAGCCACTGGTATGAAGTCGCTGGATGGGGAGGCTGGAACGGCACATGCGATTTGCTCTCACACCCACAAAAGACTGGGTGTTGTGACTGACAGTGTCTTCACAGAATTCTGGCTCCTTCTGCACATTCAGAGCAACGTGGTTCTCATATAAAATTTAGATGTGCCGCTCGGCACGAGTGGCCACTTGCAGCCGCAGGCGCGCATCCGTCCCCTGCCTGCCCTGCCACTCTGACCTTCGAAGGCACCGGTGGGGTTTAATGTAACAGTGTGAGTCATTCTGATGATGCATTTTACATCAGGGAAGGAGATGTCCTCTCCTTCCCTCGACCTGAAGTAGAAGGAACTGAACAGACAAACAACCAGGGAAATGCAAACCAAGAAACGAATAAAATGGATTATTTGACTCGAGTTACTGCCACGAATTTTCCTCCTGGTGTTGTAACATTTCTGGCATCTGTCCTTTATGCGATTCTTTTCCTTTCTACCTTTTCAATTTTTTTTGCAACTATTTTCCTCCTTTCCCATCCCTACTTACTGCTGAGGGTCTGAAGCTATGACCACAAATGTCGATCAGGTGTCCAAGTCAGGCTTGCTCAGCAACAGGAATGGAGAAGCCCTGAGTAGAGAGTTGGGGCATCCCCACAGCTGGCAGCTGAGTGCGTCAGCACCACTCTCGAGAATCCAGGTTGCTTCAGCTTTCCTCTGTGCCATTCTAGAGGGCCAGCTGGCTCCCCTTCTGCTCACAAAGTGGCTGCAGAAGCTCCGGAAATCACAACCAGACACAGACACATCCAGAAATAGAAAAAGAAGCTAATTTTTCTTTTTGTCCCTTCTCAACAGCTAAGAAAAGTTTCTCAGGGACAGTCCTACTCCTCTTTCTATCCTTTGAGTTTAGTCGAAATCCCCTTCCTAAGCAATGTAATCCAGATCGCAGGCAGTGCAAATGTATTTACTGCAACTGCATTATAGGATCTTTACCCCTGGCAATAAGGGAGACAGAGCTGGTGGGTAAGAGCACTTTTCAAAAAGTGTCTGCCTACAGATAGTACATCAGAGAAATTAGAATGATACTTAGGAACAGACCGAGCTGGCTTGGAACAGTTTGTGTTACTGTCCTATCCCTGATGTAACAACTTCCACAAACTCAGTGTCTTGAAAGGACACAAATTTACTGTCTTACGGTTCTGGCGGTCAGAAGTCCACGGCGGGCCTTAAGTAGGCTACAGTGGAGGTGCCGCTGGAGCCTCACGGGCCCCAGAGGCTGCCTGGGACAGCCTGTTTCCTCGCCGTTTCCAGCCTCCAGGGGCTGCCCAGTGTCCTCGCCCCTGTCCCCTCCCTCCACCTTCAAAGCATGTCACGGGACCCCTGCTCCACTGTCACCCTCCTCTCTGACTCTGACCTCCCTGAGCCCTTTCATAAAGACCGGCCAGGGTGCCCACGAGGAGCCCACTGGGTCATCCAGGTCCATTGCGACATCTCAAGAGCTGCCTCCACCCCCTGCAAGGGCCGCTTTGCCATGTGGGGTGACGCAGTCGTGGACACCTTCGGCGGCCAATGTTCTGTCCACCTCAGTCGGTGGTTGTAAAACAAGGGTCCTAACGAATCTGTAAGGAAGTGATCGTGTTACTTCCAAAATGACACCATAGATTGGAGGGACTGAACGTGGTCCAGGAAAAAGCACCACGATGACTCCCAGGCCCCCTCGTCACCTGTACGTGGCCCAGCCATCGTTCCACATCAGACCAACACCATCGGTAACTTCACACTAAAAATACAATTTTTCTCATTTAATGAGACTGTGGGTCTGGAACCGGTGTTACGTGGTCACAGAGCAGCAAGTCGTGGTGACAGTGGAGGCACGCTGCGGCATGCACACTGCCAGCCTGTGCCCAAGGATACTGGTCTCAGGCCTAGGCTCACCCTGCCCTCTGCCCCCGGGGTGATAGGGGCCAGGAGGGGCGAAATGAGCTGAGCCTGCCTGCGAGGGTGTGTACCGAGTTCCAGGTGTCGGCAGAGCACCGCCAGACACCTGGACACGGCCATGGTTGTGACACAGCCACTTTTAAACTTAAAACAATGGCCTAAAAAAAGAAAACAATCAAGGAGAGAGAGAGAGAGAAACTAGAGCAGGATGAATTCTCACAAGCCTGTGTCATTCAGACACCAACCCTGCAACAGATGATCTCACAAGACAGACTTCTCTCAATTAGGCGAGATTTACTGTTTTCTATGTACAGTGACCTGGGGCTTACTCATGAGTCAAGAATTAGAGAGATGTTCCCTGAATTTACTTTCTCTTCATTTTGGGGTCCCCACTGGACGACCTCTCCCAGCCCCTGGCGGGGAGGTCAGGTGTGACAAGCTGGCTGAGCCTTCCCAGGGCTGGCCCTCAGAGTTCCTGGGGGTTCTGGGGCTCCCTGTGTCTACCCCCACCTGCCTGCGCCGGTGCAGGGTGCAGGGGCAGAGCGACCAGGGAAGTGGGAGAAGAAGACGGTGGAAGCAGAGATGTGGGAGCGCCCATCGCAAACACCTCCCCTCACAGTCCCGTGGACGAGAGAGAAACGCACTGGAGTGAATGGGAAGGAGCCTCGCCCTGCTGGGAGCCATCCCACGAACACCTGCTCCCTGCTCACTTTTCCTCTACCATCTCCTGCCTCACCTGAAGGGCACACAGGCCCCTTTCTGGAAGGTACCTGTGAATTATTCTCTGCCAAACCTGACGTGATGTCCTCCAGGGGGAAATCGAGGCAGGGCCCTCGCCAACTGAGGGGCTGGGTTATTGCCTTCTGCAGGGCCTGAACGATGAGGAGGGTGCGCGGCAGCCCGCGCACCTTTCTGAAATGCTGCGTCAGGATTTCTCCACTCAGGTGAGGTTCAAAAAGAGCCTCGAGAGTCACCTTGAAATGTCCCCATAACATGAACCAAGAGGCACTGAATTCAGCCGAGGTTTTGAAACAGTGATTTTAAGAGAGAGTGTTTCCCAATTTTAGCCAATACTTTCCAATTTACCTGCATCATTAAATACAGCACAATTTTCAGAGTAATGAACGTGATATTGTACAGAAATTAGATCTTCCCAGCATTAAAAGGTGGAAAAGCAAAATCAGAAGAACCTTGAGAAAACTGTTCTGCAAACCTCAGGTAAATGTGTGTGTGACGCCTGCAGGCCGAGCTTGAATGAGACAAGAAGATGCAGCCAGAGCCACTCTCTTCTTCCAGCCTGAACAAAAATAACGTCTCCTCCTCTGGTTGTGGGCATTTCCATTCACATCCGCTATAGCTTTGCAAAGATGCAGGCGCCTTTCAGACCGACCCAGCGGGCTCCTCGTTCATGCTGAGCTCTCTCTTCTGTGGGAGGCACAGGAGGGGGCTATTATCGACCCTGTGGTCTTGATAAGAAATGACTACCCTTCCCAGGGTGTCCAGCTGGTGTACAATCCCAAAGGACAACCAGTAGGAGAGTCGTCCAGGAGAGAAGCTTCTGGATCATCTTAACTTTGCTGTGACACCCCTGAACCCAGTCCCTGTGTGCCCTGGCACGTGCCTCTTTCCAGAAGTCTCCAGCTGAGCAAGACTTGTCATTCAACAAGGATTTACCGAGGGCTCCCATGTGCCACCAACAAGATGCTCTTGGTACCCGAAGGGCACAACCCACCCCCCACCCCCCACACACACAAGGAGCTGACAGTCACAGGGAGCACAAACAAGGGGTCGGGTACTTCCAGGAGACCAGGGGGCATGGGGGGCCAGGGGCTGACCTAGGGGAGTCCTCGCCGGCTCTTCCACCAACATGCGCCGTGGCAACCACACAACTCTAACAGTAGGAGTCCTGTATGTCCCGGACAATTTCTAGAAAACTACTCTCTCATCTAGCACACATTTGCCTACGGTGCCTTTTCTTGCTCAGTGGGATTAGAAATGTTAGCAATCACTTTATAAAATTGTTCTATCCAGGCAAAGTCATAACTGAAAAGGTCACACTATACACAACAGCAATAGTTAGTACAATATTCCAGTGTCTGTAATTAGACGTAAAATCTCCACTAATTGTGGGAGTGAGAGAGAGTGACAGGTGCAATTAAACCTCGTAACTGAAAATGTCCCGAGTTGTTTAGGTGTGAAACCAGCAGGAGAAGGGAAGCTTATGTATTTTTCGGACCACAAGATGCATCTAGGTTTTAGAGGAAAATGGGGAGAAAATTTTGAAGCAAAAAATGTGGTTAAATATTTAATAACATAAATAACACAATATTTCACCAATGTGAGTGCAAACAGAACTCAACAGCAGCAGTAACAACCATCATTCCTCAGAAACTTGCGGTGGGGGGAGTATGCCTTATACTCCAAAAATCACGCTACTTGTCTCTTGCCCAGGGAAAGGGCACCGGCTGGTGAGTCCACAGATCTTTTCCCCTTTGGATTCGAATCTCTAGACGCTCACAAGGCTCCTAGCAAGATAAAGTTTTATCTTGTTCTTCCTACCAAACTGATTAAAACAAACACACACGCCCCTGGGGGGTATTGTCTAAGTTGGCCTCCATGTGCCCTTACAGAACAGGCAGCTCCTCACTTTGTATGAGGATGGTGGACGCCCGTGGGCACACTCCCCACCCCAGGCCACCGTTCCCTGGATGCCACCCACGGGGCAGAGCCAGGGGGCCCCAAAGCCTCCAAGGAAACCTGTGAAAACCAAAGGCCAGCCACAGACTTGAAATTCAAGGGAGAAAACACATTCTAACTATGTTAATTTTTAATGCTTGCAGCAAATCTTTATCCTCGTGTTGCTCTCAAAATTACACAAAACGGTTTGCTTAAAATAGTGGTTTGTACTGAGCATCCGAGAATTGCCGAACACAACGAGAACTGCTTGAGACCTGTTTATCCGCTCATTTACTTGGAATCAAGATCCAGGATCTGCGCAATTCTTCAGCACGAGAAAGTAAAAAGATGAAGCAGAGGCAGAAAGATGGCCAAGAACGCAGGCCCTTCCGGGTGGGTGCCCACCAAGGGTCCCCCTTCCCTGGTCAGAGGAGGCAAGTCAAGGAAGGGAAGTAGGAAACCAGTTAAGTGAATTCGCTGTCGATTTATTGTGAGTAAATCATGACCCAGAACAAATCTAGGGAAACCTCATTATTCCTAAACCTCTGACTTGACACAGATTATTTTTAAATGTTGGAAACTGTGAGGAAAATGGCAACCGACCCACAAAAGTGTGGGTTCAGCGCTGCAGTTAATTCTACGACATATAATAATGGACGAGTCACTGGAGCAGGTAATTGGACTTGGCTCAGGGTCCGCTCAGCTGGATTTCGGTGTTTCCCGGGACCCTGGTGTTAGCGAGAGGCTGGTCCTACAAAGTTGCTCTGGGAAGAGCCAGCCCCCCACCCCGTGTCCACACCACCACCAGGAAGCTCCTGGCTGTGGGACGCCCCTCTGGGCTCTCCTGGGAACCTTGCCACAGGGTGCCCGTCTCGACTGGGGGAGGGCTCCGGGGCTGCCACCAGTGAGTCACTAGGCTGGAACGTGGGATGCACCTGAGGCTGCAGAGAACCCGCCTGGAGACAGCGAGCGCTCCTTTGCGGGGCCAGAACTATTGAACACTGAGTTTGTCTGTTGCTTGCCTGTCTGCCCGAGACCGCAGGTTCTAGAAGGGCAGGGCCGGAGGCCGCCTAGTGTATCGCTGGAGTCCCGGTTCCTAACAGTGCGTGGGATCGAACACACAGCTGCTCAACGAACAGCAGCTGGAAGCTGGAATGAACACCCAGGGTTCTGGCCCCATCCTCCTTCAGACGGTTTGAGGCCAGTGTCCTCCCTGAGGCCGGCCGGCCTGCAGCCTGCATCTCGCTAGCCCAAGCAGACTTCAGGGTGGTTTCAGGAGACACCAGTGGGCTGACCACACAGCTGGCCAGCAGACAGTCAGTCGTCAGCAGCACATAACCACTCTTAAAAGACAGAATTCTTGAAAGGAGAACTCGGCTCTTGAGGCTATTAAAACGGGCTTTTATAAGATAACGTCATGATAAAACCAGAAATTATAAAAAGGGGACTCAAATTCCTGGCGTGTGCCAGAAGGACGCCCGAATGAGAATGACAGGTGGCTAGACGGTCACTGGGGCAGGGGGAGCAGGTGCGGAAGGAGGGGAGAGATTCTCGTAGGTATTGCCCTGGGGGACCTGGGGCTCTTGGTGGCCAAGGCTCCTGCTAGAAGGTGGAGGGCAAAGAGGAGAGGGGGGCTACACGGAGAAGAAGCCAGGTTATAAAGGACCTCGTCAGGGGGTTCCGTTTGGTCGGGGAGGGGGGAAAGGCACCAAGCTGGGGAATGAGAGCCGGGGTCTGCACTCAGGGAGGACAGGAGAACAGAGGGTAGTTGAAAAGCAATTCCAAGTTGCACTTTTTCTTTTTTTTTTTAAAGATTTTATTTATTTATCTTTAGAGAGGAAGGGAAGGAGAGAGGGAGAGAAATATCAATGTATGGTTGCCTCTCATGCGTCTGCTGCCGGGAACTGGCCCGCAACCCAGGCATGTACCCTGACTGGGAATCGAACCGCGATTGTGTGGTTTACAGGCCCGCGCTCAATCCACTGATCTACACCAGCCAGGGCCCAAGTTGCACTTTTTCAAACAACTGGTTCACGGCTCCATATGTTGTAGGATTTCCCCTCCCCCCAAAGCTGACAAGGTGACCGGTATATTCACACAAGAATTATTTCACCTTCATAAACAAGTCGTGCTAATTATCAGAGCTGTTTTAATTACATTGGTAACAGCTGGCCTATGCTCTTGGCAGGCAGCCTTAGGAGTGTACTGTTCCCCAAACTGGTGGAAACTGGAAGTTTTATCTTTTCTTCCCATCGTTATCTGGCAGTTTAAACAAAGGGCAGTTTGTTTGTATTTTCCATCATTAGCATCCTTTGAGGATATCTTTTATTACTATCATATTTTTGCCAATAAGAAGACATCTTGCCGAAGATATCTGAACAGCCATAGTTTTCATTTTTCTCTAACTGACGTCTCATTTATCTTGGAAAAATTGGGACTTGCCATTTCCTAACTGTTGTGCGTAGCCTGGGCGTTGTGTCCATGGTCAGAGGGTAAGAACTCAGGACACACGATGGTGGCATTGTTTGGGACTCACCCCGGTCCTGTCACAGTGCAGAGACAGCCCAATGACAGTGAAAAGAAGACTTCCCAACAGAAGCCCCAGCAAACCCATGTGTGAGGCAGCCCGTGGCCCTCGGAGTCTGCACCAGTGGGGCGAACACTCGTGCCCCACTCAGGCCCATGTGACATCAGCCGCTACTAGAGGAGGTGGAGGGGGGACTTCTCAGCAAATGCTGGAAGCAAATGGAGGCAGCTTGTGAAGCTAAGAGGTTTGAGCTACTTCAGTTCATGGGGAGGAGGAGGGTTCCGGAAGGGCTCCCGAACCTGCAGCAACCCTAATGCCTGCCAGTAGAAACCCCTCCACTGAGAAGAGCCCATTGGAATGGCATCTAAATCAAACACAGGAGCTCCAGGTCAGAGGCGGAAAGAGAACATCCAAAAGAAGGAGAGGACAGAGGCAGATCACAGAGAGTACGACGAGGCCACTTTCTAACCACTTTGTGGACACAGTGGAAGGGGAAGCTTTAGGGTCGGAGGCGAGCAGCCCAGCCGCCCCCCCCCCATAGAGGGGCGGGGAAACAGCAAAGAACTGCTGTTAATCCCACAAACACCATTATTGATAGAAGAGGACGAGGAGCGTGATAACGTCCCAAGAGAAAATAACAGCATGTTAAGTAAGACCTGCTCCCAAATTGAGGAACTCATCTGCTAACGTTTCACTACAAAATAAAACAGATTTTAAGTGGCAGAAGACATTAAAAACAAACGGAATTAGAAAAAATTCAAGAACAAAGGAACAGGACACACAGAAGAATTTAAATGCAAAGGAAAAAAGTCAGAAATGAAGCCTACGGGACACAGGAAAGACCAGTCACAAAGGACACTAGTTTAAAAGAAATAGAAAGTGAAAAGGAAAAAAATTAACATCAAAAATTAATACAGAGTAATAAAAAGAATTTTTAGAAAAAGTGATAGATGAAGACAAGCAAAATACACTCAGTATAGATACATGTCCCCAAATAAAACCCAGGGTAATAAAACAGCACATGTACTAAACTACTAGAGTTCAAGAAATATTTCCTAAAAAAAGGAGTAACTCCCAACTGCATATCGAAAGGCAAAACCATTTTCCTGGAAAAGTTAAACCTGAAAGATCAACACTGGGCCATATTTTAATGCAATTATGACACCTAAACTAAATAATAAAGAATAGCATTGTGCACAATTACCAATTCACTTGTAAGCTCCATCATACTTTTCAACAATAACACTTTACACCGGAAGAAATATTGTAACTAAAGGGGAACATGGTGAGCCAAAGATTTTATACCCAGCTATAATACCTCTGCAAAGTAAAGTCTCACGCAAACTGCTGAGGCATATTCGACAATTCAGAGAACAGTCCTCCAATGAGCAAGGACTCTGCTGAACAGAGAGCCCAGGCAACCACAGGTCTGGAGAGGCCCTGCCAGGGACTGGGGGCGGGGGGAGGCGTAAGGACCGTATGCCCACGGAGAGGGGGCAATGGTTGTCGGGCAGAAAGGTGGGTATGTCACGGCACATGCTCGGCAACAGAGACACTGGGGAAACCTCAAAGAGCAAGGGGAGCAGGTGGAAAACAGAATGAGCTTCCTGATCCCCATATGGCGGCCGTGTAAAGGGCTTTTACTTCGAGTCAGGCTCTGCGGGAGGAGGGAAGGGAGGAATTTAGTCCTTCTAAAACAGTTTTCCTAAAAGAAAGACATATGAATCCACACAGCCTTTATAACAAAGAGGATGACCCTTGTTATTCTACAGCAGTTGCCTATGGGGGACAGGAAGCAGAAGGCAGGAACACTCTGCTGTCGGAGTGTTAGGCTGAGTGATGCTGTTTCCACTCTGCACGGGTGGGCTCCCAGGGACGTGGTGGGCGGGGACACACAGATGCTGTGCAAGTCACCTAGACATGTTTGCACCTGAGTCTGACCCTCATGCTAAATACAGTAACAGGACAAAAGGGGAGGCAAACATATTTTCAAGTGGATGTGAAAATAAAACTCACCAGTGATTTTTAGGTCAAACAGATAAGAAGGAAAATAAAATGGAGAAAGGGCAAGCATGTTTAAGAGAGGTAACTCTCTCATCTCTCTCTCTCTGAATCTGGCTCCCATCAACTCTTTCAACCACTACTGAGGCCGGATGTCTTCTCGTTTTTCATATTTTTCCATATTACATTTTGAAATTCAGGAGGAAAGAATATAGGGTATGTTTTAGTTATGAGAGACAAGTATAGAAGTATTAAAATTTTATCTCTTTCCTTTGAAACTTTAACCTCCTGTTAACAGCAAATATGAACTGAGGAAAAATATGAAGGTTCTTAATGCATTGGTGATTTCTTAGACTAGCTCATACTTATGAATTTTGTGAAATATTGATGTTGTTTAATAACTTTATGGGAACACAAAATATATGCCCAGTGAAAATCTGATTATAAACTCTGCTCTCAGGATTTATTTTCCATGAAGCTATAATTGGTATTCCACCATATCATTATTCATCAAGTACAAATTTTTATGTACACGGTGATGTATAAAATAGCCCAATCATGATTTGTGGTTGGTTTATACTTTCCTGTGCTGATGTCTGTCTCATTTCAAAGTTTTTTCAGGTGATGAGCTTTATAGAGTAAATACAGCAAAAAAGAGACCAGGAGTGAGCACTCAAAGAAGGAAAACTTGTCCTGGATATGAGGGGTTATCTAAAGGATAACAATTCTGAACCTATTTTTAGGACCAAGCAGATTTTATTATTTCAGTTTCATATTAGGCAATATCCCTGAAATAATAAGAACTATATATTGACTTGTTCTTACTAACTTTATGAAACACTTTCCAAATATTTAAGTTTAATAGGAGGGAAAGAGACAAACCTAAATCAGTTTGAAATTAGTTTACATTACCCAGTGTAGAAGATACTAGAATTTATAATAATATAAAATTCTAATATATGTGAAGTCCTCAAGTTTACATTTATGAGAGTCAGATTGAATAGTTCATGCAGCGGCTCAATGCAAACAGCCTTTCGTAGTTCTAGCTTTCCCGTCGAACACATAAAAGATGGACATGCTTCCACATGGGATTTTCCTGGGCCTGTCATTTCCCTGTGAGAAATGCTCTAGGAGCTGTGTTTTATCCAAACCCATGGTCATCCTTAGAGCTATTAATTGACGGAAATCCAATCAAAGGATTGTTTTTTCCCCAATGATGTCACAAGTCTGTTATCGTCCCAAACATACCTCCAGTTCCGTAAACAGGCCTGCGATCAACTTTCTCGGTTAAGTGGCTGCATCTGGTGGCAATGCCAGAGAGTTTTTAAAAAATCTGGACCCTGGCGTTGGCCCTCTGCTCCCTCGTTTCTGCTCCTGCTGCTCAAACAGGATGCGAGTTTTACCCAACTCCCCGGGGCGGCCCTACTTCCGCTCCCCACCCCCAACCATTGCACAAAGTGACCGTCCTTAGGAACAGCTTCTATCTAGCTAGGCCAGCTTTCCTAAAAAACTGGAAGAAAAAAGTAAAAAAGGTGCGTCATGGAGAAATTAGATACTTGCAAGAAACAGGCAGTACAAGTGAAGAGGGACCCACGGTCTGGCCGCAGCCCTTGGGAAGCCTGCTCTCCCACTGAAGGGCTGCGGGCCACGTCTCCCGCACAAACCAGTCCTGTCCCCTGACTTTCCAGGGTGACCACCTGACACTCACCACAGAGCCATGTCCGTTTTTTATCTTATTTGTTTAATAGCAGGAATGGGGAAAATCAGATGAAAAGAGGCACAAGGTGATTTGACTAAGTAAATGCTGGTTAAAAATTACTATGACTTAAATAGCAATTATAATGTAATCATTAATCACTTAAACACATCAAAGGTAGCATTCTTTTAAAATAGTGCTATAGAGATTTTCTATATTGGAAGCTGACAACTTTTATGGGCAGTGCACATGTCTACAAAACGTGCTGTTATAATTTTTAATTATAACATAATTAAGAATTAGGAAAGTATTCAGAAAGTATTGGCCTATTCTGTGATGAGAAGCTGTTGATGTGGGATTTTACCAGTTTAGCCTCTGCGTTCAGAAAAGGTAATAGTGCCCTGTATTTCTTATAACATAAAAGATAACTGAATAATTTACTATGAAAAGATAAGTCTTTTATTGGTAGATATTTGTCTAGTGTTTATAAATGCTTTAAACAACATAGTTTATTGTGGTTACTCGAAATAGAGTTTTTAAGTAACTGCTGATTTAAAAATATTTGAGTGACTTTTTCCCCCCCAAAATCACAAAATTACAAGGAAGACGCTTCAATACGGAACATACTACAAAATGCAACAGACACTGTGACAAATGGTGGGAAACTACCCACATAATGTCGTCGTTTCATGTAACTTTTCTCTAAGTATGCTGCTGTTACAATATTTTGGTTTTGATCTGACATCAAGGTTTGATCAAGTAAAAAATAAATTAATTTTAAAGCAATTCTATTCTAAGTCAACTCCATGAGATAAAATCGTTTAATTCACAGAATATTTTAAATTTCTCAGTAATTATTTCAATGTGAATAAAGAGATTATCTTCATTGAAATGTATTTCCGAACAGGCTAAAGAGGTGGAGGTGTGGGTTTCGGTCACACAGCGGGACCAGACCCATTTGTTTGCACGCCCACACGTTTCTTCCAGAGTCTGGTGTGCGGGTTTGCACGAACGACTCCCGAAAGTCCGAGCTCCTCTGCGACTGGACATGAAGCAGATCTCTCCCAGACGGTTCTCCAAAGCATACCAAGTTTAAATCTATCTGAAGAAGCTACAGGCAGGAAAGATTATCCACACTGTCTAAAAGAGGATAATTTACCCCAAGGCTCAGCACGAGTCCATGTAATAGCTACGATCGCAACCCTTAATCATCGCTCTTACTGTAATTCAAATATCCTGTGTATGTCACGGAGACTGTTCTGCCAGTGCCGATGACAGGGACACTGTAACCCTCTCGGTCACAGCACTTACCTGTGTGCTGTGGCTAGCAAAGAAAAATAACTTGAACTTGAGTCACCGTCTATGCTTTTGTCTAAGGGAGCATTGTTCAAAAAAAACAAATCAAACTGAGACATCAATGAAAAACAGACACTGAATTTAAAATTTTCTCCTGGCCAAATTAAAAGTCCAAAAGAAACAAGTGCAATGCACATTCATACACTTTATTGAGCTCAGTATAGCCACAGTGTGACCATCCTACACGTTATCCATGTAGACCTCTGGGAGGTGTTCTGCATTCCTTCAAAGCCTGGCGAGACCGCCCACCTTTAACGACGGCAGCCGTACCTGCCCACCCGCCCATCAGCTCTACGGGGGTACTGCCTGCTGCTGCGTTGGAAGCCCAGGTCTCAGGGTTCAGACAGACCCTAAAAGCTTTGGTTCATTAAACAAGCATTTGTTGAACATCTTCTGTCTACTTAGCATGGTGCCAAGCATTTAAAAACGCACAAAGTATGAGAATGCGTCTGCATTTGGTGTGTACACATTTGTCAGGGAAATGGATGGTTGGTTACGTGACCAGAGAACGAGAGGCCATTTCAGTCTTTTCTTCCTGTCAAGTTAGCACGTTGCCGGGGTGTAAACAGGTGCACAGCGAGGCCCAGCTCCGGGGGGGTGCACCTGCTGTGACACCAGCCCTGGGGCTGGGCTGTGCACAGTCAGACAGACAGATGACAGCAAGAACGCACATGCAGGAACTCGGTAGCCTGGCAGCCCTGGTGGGGAACGCCAGGCCTGGAGCTGATTCAGACCTAGTATCTAATATAACATATACATGTATGGACACATTAGTGGTCAATTTCAATATTGAATTTCTGACTTCTTTGCTAGCTTTTCACTCTTTGTGCCCCTCATTATTTGTCAATCTTGACAGTACAGGTTGCTTCTGCAAATCTGTTTAGTTCAGGAGGTCATTCGCTCTTATCGAAAAAGGATAAGCAAGACCTTTCTTTTCCTAGCTTTACAGATGCTGCATGCCACCTGAATGAACTTGAAGTGTCTGACAACAAAGGCCTTCGTATTTCTGTTTTGACTATGGGAAAAACATACCAACTCCGTTTTTTGGGACCTTAGGACCGAGATAAAAGAGACACAGCCTGTTCATTGGGACAACAAATACTGAGCGTGTATTTACTAAGAAGTATAAGGCTTACTTCTTGTCCTCATGAAGTCAACACCTACATGTGGATGTTAGGGTGGAAGCCTTTCCTGACAATCCTGCTGTTTCCCTCCATGTAACTGGAGCTCAGTTCGTGTGACACCCTGGCCCTTCTCCATCACTCTGACCCGGCCGTGGTTGACTGACTGATTCTGCTGGTGAAATTGGGGAGGATTAACTAACTGGGCAGCTGGTGGCATCATTACCTGTAAGACTTGAACTTTCTGTGGAAGCATGGACACTCACTTGGGCCCTTGCTTGGGCCCTGGGAGGAGTGGGGGTGCCCAGAGGGGTGCTTATGATGTCTGACACTCTGCACAGTAAGGACTCAGACATGCGGCTCGGCTGGGCACCTGCTGGGCAGGGCCCGGGCCCCTTAGTTGCTGGACCTTGAAGGAGTCCTGGAGGTCTGAGGAAGGGCCTGGGCAGTGGCTACTCAGTCCAGTTTGCAAGTATTTCCACATTTCGGCCATCCACACTGCTGCATCCTGGAGGAGGTGGGCCAGCAGGGACCCTCGGTCTTTGGTAGGGCCACATGGGGCTGTCAGGAGCCTCTGTACACGTGGGGACTTTCAGCTTTTGTGAGCAACCTCCAAATACAGGTTGTTTCAGATGACTACCAGGCCCCAGGAGGTCAGGCAGGACTGAAAAATGCTGAGCCTTCCCCCACTGGTGGGAGCCACACCCCTGGCTGATCCTGGGCTGGTGGTTCAATCTTAGGTGCAAGATTAGGAATAATGGGGGGGAAGAACCCTGGCCTGAGGTCTCCTTCACATGGGAGGAAGTGCACCACCCAGCCCCGCCACTAACCTTTCGTGTGGACCCAGGATATGTATGGGTCCCTCCACACACTTTTTAGTCAAGACTGCCCCTTATGGAGGTGATGTCACGTCCCCAGTTGGTAAGTTTGGGACTAGTCATGCGATCACAGAAGGCACGGCTCCTCCGCTCTCCAACTTGAGAGTGGCCTCGGTGCTGAGTAGTCCCTGCCGCTCCCGGCCATGTATCACCCTGGGCAGAACCCCAGAGGGCCACCCCGGCTGGTCCAGGGAGCCCGCACCCTCCACACTGTGGTGGACACGACCCGACACACTGGATGACGTGCTTGTCAACGCCATCGTCTATTTGTCTCCCCCAGGGGAATGGTGAGCTCCAGAAGGCCCAGCCGCTACCTCGGCCTCATTCCCGGGGCCTCCCCTGCCCAGAACACTGCCCGACACATCATCGTCAGCGCTCCCTGTTGACTGGGGAATTCACCACTTATTTGGAACTCTGACAGGGAAGAAGGCGAGAGTCTGCAAAGAACTCAGACTCCCAGCCTTGGAAGCTGAGATGTAGACGTGAGAAGAAAACTGATGTCACGAGACTCCTGTGCCAATCACTGCAGGGATGTCGCTAGGCAGAAAGTAGGTCCGCTTGTTCAAATAAAGACATTGAAAATGTTTGCTTGGACTACAAAGGGGAATAGTTCAATGAGGCTGGTTAGGAAGGTCGGGGCTTATGGAGGAGGAAGGATGTGCTGACGCATGAGCAGACTTGCTAGGCAGTGGGGGGCACTTGCATTTAGTCCTGTTTCTCTCCCCTCCGGCCCCCACACTGGTCACAGGAAGGACTGTCTACACTTGTGCCAATAAAAACCACCAGCAGGACCTCCTCATTTCTGTCTGCTGCTTCAGAAGAGATGAGATACAAAGACCAACAAAATAATGCATTTTGCTTATGCAAAACTAGATAGAATCTAGTATTTTGCTTTATTATCTATACAAATAACAATTAAACAAGTTTGGTATCATCCAGTATAACAGCACATTTGATTCCAGTGGATCACTGTTATCCTTTGGTTTTTAAATTTAATTCACGAGTGCGGTCTAATAGCATACTGGAAAAGGGGTCTACAGGGTTTCTCGGTTTGTTTTTGTTTTCTGGAGGAATGGTACTGGGACCTTAGATCTTCAAAATGACTTTGAATCCTGAACGTTACCACCCCATCGAGTTCAGTATCAATTTTTAATACTTTTCAATGTGAATGCCTCCGTATTTCCTACTAACATAAGACCAGCTGTGTGAAGGAATGCAGAAATGTAAATACCTGAAGACAAACATAGCTAATGCTAAGTATGTTTGATGTCACTGAAAACAGAGAATTTGTAAACTTCATTCTGCTTGCTGAACCAACCTTCTTTTTTTAAAAGAAAAGTAACTATTAAGACGAAAAAGAACCCAATCTCATAAAAACAAAATTTTATAAAAATAACAAAGCTTCAAGTTTTGCATCAGCTTTTTAAGTACAAGTCTCAAATGTGATTGTCAGGGATGAGTTAGCCCCAGCTTCCAGAGGCATGAATAACCAACACCCTCGTAGCCGGCTAATCACCGCCGGAACGTGCCCGCTGCACCACCGCTCATTAGCCCGCTGCCCGTTGTCTGAGGAAGCAAGTGGCTCACTGTGCTAATAATTTCTGTAATTTGCATTGTCACAGAAATCATGATCAGGCTAAAGATCCTGGAGATGATCCAGACAGAAAAGCAAAACCTTTTCCCAAAGACCACAGGAAGAGTAGCTATGGGATTTCTGAGGACTACTGTCTTTATTTTTCTCGAGATGGCCGACTGCAATGAAGCATGCTAATACAATGTGAAACTTGAGAGTCTGGTCGGATAAACTGCGGCGATGGTAAGTTTCACATTTTCTATTCTGCTCGCTTTCCTTCAACATGGCACATTTTTATTTTGTACAATAATATAAAGAAACATACCTTTGTGCTGGACAAAAGACTTTGCAGTATCTTAGACTTTATTTCTAACTCTGCCACTAATTCTATATATGGTCACACGATACCGAAGATCTCAAAGAGTGAAATATTTGCTAAGTGCTTAACCTCAATATGAGAAGAATTGTGTCAATGATGTGGATTTTGCCAGTTACCTGGGGTTTGTTGTTGTCGCGTGGACCCGGTGTATGTATGGGTCCCTCCACACACTTTCGGTCATATTCATGGGATTTACCGAAGAAACAGAACCCCACTCTCACTGTTACTTTGTACAGTAGCTAAACAAGAGTTGGCCACTGACGGCTTCTGGAGCTGGGAAGCATCTTAGAGATCAAACCATCCTGGCTTGCCTGTACCGACGGAAGGAGGAGCCGAACCCGGCCCAGGGAAAGTGCCTCCCTCCCGGCTGGGCAATCAGCCGACGCAGAGCCAAAGCTGGTCTCATCCCCTGAGATCTGGGGACCCCTCCCCACGGAGACAGGGGCTACCTCAGAGGAGGCTCCTCCCAGGGGCCTGGGCCCCACCAGTGATAGGCTTCAACACCATTTCCTCGGTATCGGACGGAAGAGGTAGACAGACCATCAGCCAAGACGGAGGAAACTAGCCTAATAGTATCAGTCCGCAGATGCAGGGACATTACCACCCGTCGATCCAGGTGACATCAGTGCAGCCCCCACAGTGGGGGCTGGCACACCCTTTAAGTGCACCCGGGATGTTTACCACGGCTTCACTAAGTTAAAGTAACTGGGGTTACCCAAAGCATGCCGTCCAACCACACGAAGTTGAACCAGAAAGTAGTGACAGGACAATATTGGGAAAATCCCTAAATATGTGGAACTAAACAAAACCCATGTGTCAAAGAATTTTAAAAAAGATCTTTTAAAAGTATTTCTACTGAATGAAAACAAACTCATCAAAATCTGTGGCATGCAGCTGAAGTAGCACTTCTGAAGAAATTTATTGCAATAAAATCCCTATTGGGAGATGAACTATCTTAAGTCAGTCACCTCAGCTTCCACTTTAAGAACCTAGAAAGAGGAAAAAGGAAAAAAATGCAAACCAAAGTAGAAAAAACAAAGGAAATAATAAATATCTCAGTGGATATTAATAAAATAGAAAACAGAAAAGTAATAGGAAACATCAATGAAGCCTCAGGCTGCTTCTTTGAGAAGACTAACCTTTTAAGACTGAGCAGCCTCTGACGAAAATGATCACAAAAAGAAAAAAGAAGACACAGATTACCACTTACAGGGGTGAGACTGAAAACGCCACGGGAGCTGACATCACCCTTTACATTATCCTTGGATACCTACAATACTTCAGTTATTATATTAAAAAAGGTAACAAGAGAACATTGTGAGAAACATTATGCCAATAAATACAACTTAGGTGAAATGGACAAGCTTCTTGAAAGACACAAATCGCCAAAGCACACTCGGGGAAAACCGGTACCTTCCCCACCCCCCCCACGTAGCAGCGCCCTGTCACTCTGGTTCACAGTGACGCTGGCACTGTTGGTCCTGTCGCGTCCCAGGGCTGGGTCCAGCCCGCAGGGCTCTGGGGTGCAACCCCTCGCTACGGAGGGTTCACAGTTCTCCATGCCCGAGAGTCTCTCTCTGCTGGGTCAGCCTATGTAATAAAGCAAACAGAGGCCAATGGCAAGAAAAACCTTTTGCAAAAGAATAGCCACGATAGCCTCTTCCTTGCCTAGAGAACTATCCTCATCGACTCATGTGTCAGTAAAGAGACCTCCCCCAATGAGCCGACCGAACTGTTTTATGAAGTGGAAAGATCCATTCATTTAGTGACCTTTTTTTGAGCACCTACTATATCCGAGGCATCATAGGCAACACCAGGACAGACAATACACAGTTGCTGCCTGTCACTTCCCGTCCTGTCCTTTCTAAACCCGGAAGAGGAGTTGTCTAAAACCGCTCTGTTGTGCGGTTGCAGCCATGTTTCCGTGCCTCCCTCTTTCTTCCACGTCCTGCGTACGTGCGCAGCATCACAGAAATTGCCGAAGGTCGGATCAGAGCAAGGTGTCAAAGATGAACGAGTGAATCCCCAAACTCCCAGTGAGCTGGCAGTCGATCGAGAGCCCTTCCCGTGGAAAATCTTACCTACCCACAAAGGCTGGGGTGGCCACGCATCAGCTCTGGCTCCCACACCAACATCCCCCCACCCGACACGCCCCACGCATCAGCTTGTTGTCATCAAGGTTGGCCTCTTGTGTGGTGTGGATCCGCCCAGATGGATTTTTAACGGAAGGTTCTTGAGATTCCTTACTTCCGAATAAATGATTACAAGAGTTCAATGCCATTCTGAAAGAATTGCCTCCACTCCGTTATAGCAGACAGGGTACGAAATGCTTCCAGTATTTTCAATGTTGCAGCCAGGATGTCTCATTTCACTTGCAGGCGTGAAAGCAGGGTGCCCAGCTCTCTTTGAGCACATTATTCTGCACGTAACAGGGCAATGACATGACGTGAGCTCGCTGTCAGCAGACCGCTTGGATGACTGTGTTTTCGTGACTGGAGCAAATGTCAGCATGTCCGTTGCAGTTTTATCCTGGCACATGAGGCCACAGTGCGATGGCCAAAAACCTCACCAGTGCCATTTTTCTACCTTTTCCTGCATGAATAAGTGAGCACTGTCTATGGCTTCAGCCTAAACCCACAAGAATATCAGTGAATGGAATCCGGTTCCACCAAGAATCAAGTTCAGGGAAGATGATCTGCCAGGGCAGTGACTGGGCCACGAAGGTAGCTGGGTGCCACGCTCTCCGGAAAACTGCTCTGTCCCCGTCAGGAACAGGGCCTGAGCCTGGCCACAGGTACCCACAGAGGCCTGTGTCTTCCTCCTCTGTCTTCCCTCGGTTTGGTCTGGTGGCTGCGACCCTGTCACTTCTGCTTTCTGCCCCGTGGCTGTGACTCCCGGCTCACCGGGAAAACTGCAACCTTGGTTCACCCTCGTTCTCATGCTATGTTCTCTGAAGGGAGGTTTGGGAGAGATTTAAAAAGGCACCTATATGGGAGAATCTACAGTTCCGGACCCTACCTTCCCATTTCCCCAACAGCTGTGGGACCACCCACCTGTCCTCAGGGGGGTGTTCACCATTTCCCTCATGGAGACCCATTTCCTCCTTGATCAATTTTGTTAAATCTTTGAACAATGCACAAAATCAATTACTGAATAGTGCACATCCATCTGTTTGAAAGTCTTCGGGCCTGGTCACACTGAGGTCCCGGCAGAGCCTGCCCCGCCCCACACAAGCCAGCCCCTGGCTGGAAGGCTCTTCCCTCCTCCCTGCAGACCCCCACCTCTCCTGCCGAGACGGGGCAGTCAGCCTCCTGGGAAGCTGACAGAGGAGCCCCCGTGGGTTCCAGAAGTGCCCACAACTCACCCCCATCTCAGCTTATCTCCCCAAACTGTGGCTAATTTCCTATTTCCTTGCCTCTTTCCTCACTGACCCGTGGGCTCTCCAAGGGCAGAGGCTGCGTGGGCCCAGTGCAAACCCACAGCACATGCAGTGCAAACCCACAGCGCATCCAGTTCAAACCCACAGCGCATCCAGTTCAAACCCACAGTGCATCCAGTGCAAATGTGAACAGCAACAATGTGAATCACTGCTTGCTGAGTTCCCACTGGTGGTAAGGCTCTCTCGGGTGTGTGGCCCTTCGTCGCCCCAGCGACCTGCAGCTTCCTCATCTCACAGAGAACGATGCCGAGGTAGAGAAAAGTCAATGTGCACCCCGCCCCCCGCAAGTCATGCACCCAGAAAATGCCAGAGCTGGGGTGTGGATGCAGAGCAGCCTCCTTCAAGGCTGCAACCCTGACCACAGAGGGGCCCTCTGGGGTCCTGCGTGAGCATGGTGGGAGCGGGGACCGGTGGGGGTCCCATTTACAGGGCAGCCATGGAAATCGGTCTCCATCAGTGCCCTCACAGGGTGACTGCTCGGAACACCTTTACCTGTCACAGAAACAAAGCAAGCACAGGAGGAGGTGGGGGCCCTCCAAGGACACACATGGGAGACCCATGGGAGGTCATCTGCTCTGGTAACTGGGCACTACCCACTGACTGGTGAGGCCTGACCACATCCGGAGACCATCAGCCAGGTCTGCCATGGAAGGAGGAGGACCTGCCTGGGTGGCCTAGGTTGAATTGTTCAGTTCATTGCTGTCTCAGATTTGTGTCCCAGTACAAGGGGCTTCCATTATTCGACTCACCGAAACAGCACACAGCCCTGGCGTACCCTGAAGCAGCCCGTTAAAATGAACTCAGCCGAAGATGTTACCAGTACGTGTGGCTGGAGGTTTCTGATACAACCGTGAGTTGTACCCTCACGGTTGTACAACTTTTTACCCACGTCCGCGCTGGTGTTTATGTTTCATAATTAATGTTCCTAAGTAACACCTTAGGTTCACGTCTCCATTAGCAGTTTTCTAAATAAAATATGTCATATTAAAAACTGCAAGATACCAGGGCAAGCCACGAACCCACAGTATCAATCCCCTTCCACTTAGAGAGTTTGAAAAGCCCAGGTCAGAGTAAAGCGCACAGCAAAATGAGTCACGAGTAAGGGGTTAAGCCGGCCTGGGAAGGGCAGACTTCATGTAGCAAACAGATGATCTTTCCCAGTAACATATCTTACATCGGAGAACGTTAATCCTTTTTAAGGAAAGTTTATGTGTCACTGAAATGTTAAGTAAAGGCATGGAAGCTCAAGCTAGTTTCGTTTCTGAATTTCTAGAGTGTTCCACCCAGTGCTGTCATAGTTTGCTGAGGGTCTGAAGGGCTGGGTGGGCCGTGACGACCCGTCTGCCACTGAGCTTCCGCTGCAAGTGCAGGTCACCGTCGAGGAACCCGACCCTCTGGTGCTTTGCACGGAACACACGCTCACACGTGCCTGTGGAATGGAACACACGCTCACACGTGCCTGTGGAATGGAACACATGCTCACACGTGCCTATGGAATGGAACACATGCTCACACGTGCCTATGGAATGGAACACATGCTCACACGTGCCTGTGGAATGGAACACATGCTCACACGTGCCTGTGGAATGGAACACATGCTCACACGTGCCTGTGGAATGGAACACACGCTCACACGTGCCTGTGGAATGGAGGCAGGTGGGTCACACAGGTCGCCCTGCGTGGGCTCAGGGCATGCTGGCGCTGCAATGGGCTCATGAGAGGTGAGTCCAGCCTTGACTGCTTCCCGCCCGTGCGAATGGGCCTTCCTTCCACCGCACTGCATCTTATTTATACTGCTTTTCAGAACAACCCCTCCCCTACCCCAACTCTTTGGGTATGTGAGGTCAAAGGCGCTCCGGGCTGATTGCACAAGTAATTAAAAATGCCTTTTTTTTCTTATTCTTGCTGCCAGTACAAACCTCTGTCCAAGGAAAAAATGTAAACTCTTTACTATTTGGGTGTGCAAAAAAGCAGTCTGGAGCGCCTCACTGGTGGCAGTGCCGAGCAGGAGAAACGCACAGTGAGCTGGCGGCTGGGCCCTTGCAAGTCCCTGCGTCTGGTGCTGCGTCCCCCACGGAAGGGGCGACTGCTCAGTGAGGGGTGGTGGGACAACTCCCTGAACATCTGGGAGGGAGTGGCTAGATTCCCTGACTTCATAGGCCCAAGTCCATCCTAAGTGACACTGAGTATCAGGAACGTATAGGGTGACGATTTAAATGACAGAGGTCATTTCAGTGCAGCCTCGGACGAGAGACCTGCCCCCAGACGCAGGGCGCAGAGAGATGGCTGCGTTTCACTGGGACACTTGGCTGTGCACAGAGCCTATCGGCGTGTGGGAGAAAAATACCTCACCTGCTCACTAAAGAATGACTTCTCACAAATAAGGAAAGGAAACAGCACCCTACAAGAGAAAACGAATGACGATTTCTACATCCATCATTATGACACACTGAATATTTTGAAAGAGCTTCTATCTTAAACTTTTTTTGAAAAGCTAGAAACATTGCAGAAAGTACAGCCAAGGCCTATTCGCAGTCACTGCATGAGGAGGTAAGGGCCAGAGAGGAGGAGAGGCAGGGGCAGGCAGGTACCTGCAGCGGTCCTGGCGGCAGCCTCCTTCCAGGGTCCTGGGCTCTGCTCACGGCCAGCACCGGGCAGAAGACGAGCCCTCGGGTCCACTCCAGTGGGGAGCTGGAATCGAGACTCACACTTAAAGCCAGGGCCCCGCCAGGTGAATCCCTTGGGAAAAGTGGGTTAGAGACAACCCCCGTGAAGGAGATCACAGTGGTTGTAGTTGTCGTAGTTGTAAGAACAACAGCCCACATTTGGTGAGTGCTTACTGTGTGTTGGATGCAGTTCCAGTGTTTTACGGATCGACTCAGTTACTCTTCACAACAGTGCTTCCGGGTAGGTGTGTTATTGTGCGAATTTCACTGTTGAGAAACTTAAAGCTGAGAGGTGCAGCCACGTAAGGGAACAGGGTCCGTGCGTGTGGCACTCAGGGACTCTGGCTCCAGGCAGGGAGAGTAATCTCTCCCTCCCGTAAGGCAGCGGCATCCAGGGCACATGGAAAGCACCCCCAGGCCAGGAGCTTCTGCCCAAATATTTGGGTAGAAGGCATTATTAACGGGCAATTCACAGAAAACGCATGTTGCCAACTAAACACAAGGAAAGATGCCCACGTGGCAAGTGCTGGTCAAAAAGGTGGACAGTGTCAAGCACTGGCCAGCCCGGAACAGCAGGGACTCTCCCTGGATGGTCAGGAGGTAGACAGACGTCACCACCTGGGCCAACGTTCTGGCAACATCTGCTGAGTTTGCTGGAAGTCCTCTCTTCCTTGCTACAGTCTGGCTTTCAAGACCCATGGCAGAGCTCGCCTCCTTTGTGGGGACGGCCATGAGTGGTGGGCTGGCAGCCACACACCACGCCCCTCCTCCCTGGGACGGGTGGCTCTCTGCCTTCCGTTGCCAGTTTTCACGCTACCGAAGTGCCAGAGTGGTGTTGGTTTATGATTTTTTATCCCGGGCAGATGCATGGGAGTTAATAAATGTGGCTGGTTTGACTACAAAAGGACCAACACAACCCAGTGCTTGCCGTTTCATCAGCACAGGTCGGGCACATTCTGACAGCCCAATTATCGCGAGCCAAACCTTGCAGGGCAAACATACCGTCAGCATATTTGCCTTATGTAGATTTGTTCTATATCGTCTGGAAATTGAAATGATCAGGGCATGTTTTCAGAAGAAAAGAAAATGCATGTCTGTACCTAATGTCAGGCTTTATCTCTATCAAATCAATTTTAAACACCACATTCGTTCTATTGAGCGTCCCCAGATGACAAAGGCCTCAGGCTCTAATTGACTTTTGATAAACATACCACGGAATCATCAAAGTGTTCCTGTTTACTGTATAAAATCGGCGCAGTAAACAGTTATTAAGAGAGACAACACGATCTCTCTCTGGGGTTCACCACCCGTGACTTCCGCCAGCGCTTACCTGCAGTGGAGTCTCAGCCCCACATTTTAACCCTGATCTCTTAGCATGTATTCTTCCTGTTTGTTTTTGTTTCTTGTAAACCTCTAGTTGTAAAAGTCATGTGTGCTCTTGGTAGAAAAGAATTGGAAAAAAAAGTTAAAGGGCAGCAGGATCGCCCCCCATGTTGCCACCGAGACCCGAGACAGTCACTCTGTGACACCCTGTTTCTGACCCAGGGTCATTCATGGGGTGCTGTGCAGGGCCCATGTCCTCGTGTGTACATACGTTAACACACTCTCTTAAAATTTTAGCACAAGTATTTTCTATAGTGTTGATACATTATTTATAATGGCTATTCCGCCAGCTGGACTCATCATTACTTAATTCACCTTCCGTTGCTGGGGGAATACATTTTGTTTTTCTCTGTGCCCATTTTCTCTCGGTTATAGGCAGCACCCTGCAGTGGGCATCTTTGTAAATTATGGGTTTTCGTTCTATTTTGGATCACCGTGTGTAATGAATCTCCTGCATTTGGCTGACACACACGCACATACCATAAATGACTTCTCATCACCCCCGTCAGGGGGCCACAGAGTGCAGCTTACGGCCCCCTTGTCAGCACTAAGAGCTGTCCTCTCCATCTGCTGTCAGGGCACATCTGCTGGACACCCTAAGGGTCCCTCTCCAAACAAACATTTTCAGTGAAACTCACTACAGCCCCTCCTCTCGTGTGGCCTCCCCTGCCACTATTGTCAGAATGTCACCGTCCTGCCAGCTGGGCGGTCAGACCGGGCGTGTTATCTCCGCCTTGGGTCCTTCTTATCCCCCACGTCCGTGACAATGACGTCCTGCCGCAAACCTGGGTCTGTCCCTTCCTTGGCCATCACACTGTCTCTGCCAGGTTCAAGGACGCATTCACTCTAGAATGGGCTATTTTAGAAGTTTGTTGATTTTCGAGTGGCATAACTAATACACACTGGGAGAAATGCGTTGAACACGGATGTAGACAGAAAAACATCGCTGACAGCCCCCCACTCGGCGCTCCCACCGGACTGTTGGTGCTCCCCTGCGGTTTCCCCTACACGTAACTTTGTTACATTGGTTGTGACCAAACCACACTATACTTCTCTGTTTTACTTTTCCTTTGTTTATAGCCTGATAATTTCCATAATATTATGGAAAGTTATCTGGGAACTTTTAAATTCGCGATGCTCTCATAATCCACTAAGCAGATGCACCACAGTCTGTAGAACCAGTCACCTAACTGTCGAGGATTTCAGTGCGTAGCCACGCGCCCGCCGCCCCTTCAGCGGGCTCAGGGGTGTCCTGGGGCCGAGCTCCCAGGAGCGGCAGTGCTCCATCCTCGTCTATCAGCGTCACAAAGACTGCCCCTCTCTGCCATTTCTCCACAGCATGGCTACACATGCCTCCCAGAGAACACAGCTGGCCCGTTGCTTGCCTTCCTCAGACACTCACATGGCTGGTCATTCACGCCCTATCAGTGAAACCCAAACTCCCCTGCCCACCGTCTAGGGATTTCTGTTGGCAAGTCCACCTGTCCCCCTACCCTCCTGTCCCCTGTCCTCCTATTCCCCTGTCCCCCTGTCCTCCTGCTCAACCCCAGCACTCAGCTTCCAACAACGCCAGACTCCGCCTCATTCTCCAAACAGGCCTCTGTGGCTTTGTTCCTGTCTCCAGGTACCTTGACTCAGCCAGACACTTTCACTTTTAAAATGTAATGTTTTAAAGCACTTTTAGATTCACAGCAAAACGGAGCAGAGCAAAATGAGAAAGCACAGAGATTTCTCATTTCTCCCCGCCCCCCACCACACATGCACGGCCTCCCCCATTGTTGCCATCCCTCACCGGCAGGTGTGTTGCTCACCACCAATGACCCTCCATGGGGGCACTGTAAGCACCCAAAGACCACGGCTCAACTTACGGTCCACGCTGAGTGGTGCAGACTCTGCGGGTTCGCACAGACTTCGAGTGGCCTCTGTTCATCCCTGCAGTCTCATGCCGGGTATTTTCCCTGCCCCCCAAATCCTCTGGGCTCCTCCTATTGATCCCTCCCTGCCCCTCCCCTCCCCACCTGGCAACCACTGATTTTCTGTCTCCATGTTCTTTTCTTTTCCAGAACGTTGTATGATTGGAACCATGCAGCGGCAGCCTTTTCCGCTTCTCTTACTCAGTGCTATTAATTTAAGGCTCCCCCATGTCTCCCCACGGTTTGATCGCTCATTTCTTTTCGGTGCTGATTGATGCTCCACTGTCTCTATGGACCAGAGTTCGTTTTCCCATGACCTGAAGGACGTCCCGATGCTTCCGAGTTTGGGCAATTCTCAATAAAACTGCTCTAAAGATCCATGTGCAGATTTTCCTGCGGATACAAGTTTTCAGTTCATTTGAGTAGATGTCAAAGACTGCTGGATGGTATGTTAAGAGTTAGGTGGAGTGTGTAAGAAACTGCCAGGCTGTCTCTCAAAGAGGCTGTGGTGGTCTGCCTTCCCACCAGCGGTGAGTGAGGACCCTGTTGCCCCACCCCCTCACCAGCCTGCAGTGTTGCCAGGGTCTTGGGTTTTGGCCATTCTGATAGGTCTGCCGTAGGTATCTCACTCTTGTTCTTGTTTGCATGACCCTGATGACATATGACGTGGAGCATCTCTTCACAGGCTTATTTGCCATCTGTACAACTTCTTTGGTGAGGTCTGTGTCCAGGTCTTCAGCCCACTCTGTAATCAGGCTGTTTTCTTATTGCTCAGTTTTAAGAGTTCTCTGTGTATTTTGGTCCTTCATCCAATGTGCCTTTTGCAAATATTTTCTCCTCATCGGTGGCTTGTTCCCACATGATCTTGACACTGTCTCTTGCAGAGCATAAGTTTTTAATTTTAACTAAGTCCACCACATCAACGATTTCTTCCTGGGTGATTATGCCTCTGGTGTTATATTTAGAAAGTTACCACCATACCCAAAGTTATCTAGGTTTTCTCCTGCATTAGTTTCTAGGAGTTTCAAAATTTTATAGTTTACATATAGATCTATGATCCATTTTGAGCAAATTTTTGTGAAGAGTATGAGTCTGTGCCTAGGCTCACTTTTTAAACATTGTTTGCATGTGGGTGACCGGCTGTCCTGGCAGGCTTTGTGGGAGAGACTGTCTTTGCTCCATTGTATTGCCTTGGCTCCTTGGTCAGAGGTCAGTTGGCTACATTTATGAGTCTATTTCTGGGCTCTCTACTCTGCCCCACTGGTCTATTTGTCTGTTCTTTCACCTGCACCACACTGTCCTGATTCTGCAGCTTTGGAGTCAGTTAAAATTGAGTATCATCAGCCCCCGGTCTTTGCTCCTCTCCTTTGATATTCTGTTGACTATTCTGGGTATTGGCCTCTCTATGCAAACTTCAGAATCAGTTTGTTGATAGACATAAGGTAACCTGCAGTGGTTTTTGATAGAAATTCCATCGCCTCTACAGATCAAGTTGGGAAGAACTGACATCTTGACACTATTAAGGCTTCCTGTCCATGAACATGAAATATCTCTTCATTTATTTAGCTCTTCTTGATCTTGTTCATCAGAGTTTTACAGTTTCTCTCATTTAGATCTCTCATGCACATTTTGTTAGATTTACATGTAAGTGATTTTCTGGGTGCTAGTCCCTCCTCTACTTCACAGAGTTCATTCTGCTTCAAAGCCCAACCCGTTTCTTTAGTGAAATTAACCCTCAATTCTTCAACATAAAAAATACCTAATCCTTGTTCCTTCTTTTTAGTCTCATGATTCTATATATACCTACATATTGTAAATACACATATATGTGTATATATGCAGATGCCACCATTTTTGTCATGGACTTTACTGTGGAAAAGTGTGATGAGCTTCTTCTAAGGCAGACTGTGTATCGCTAACTGCGTCAGAGCTAGTGGCGTCCACCCTGGGTTGCCAAGTGATGTCGATGAAGCTGTGTTCAGTTGAACTGATGCGAGTTCAGCGAAGTCAGATCTGAAATGAGTTAGGGACCCTTCGAGATTTAGTTTTTTTGTCTGTAGGTTAAGTAGCTAAAACAGTATTCCCCTC
Source organism: Sturnira hondurensis (assembly GCF_014824575.4). Lineage (NCBI taxonomy): Eukaryota > Metazoa > Chordata > Mammalia > Chiroptera > Phyllostomidae > Sturnira > Sturnira hondurensis. Next base: position 8,420,634 of record NW_028072798.1, on the reverse strand, counting down.
TTGTATTCCACAGAATGTTTCCGCCCTGAGAAATTATTCAGATATGAGTGTGCTCGGAGATGCTGAACAGCGAACCAGTGAATGCATGTAACCAGGGCATCATTATTTCCCTTAACTTACCATCTGCTTCGGCACCATCATATTTGATCCTGATAGAAAAACACCATGATGGCATCTAATTAAAGTGCTAATATAAGGCAGGCAAGTGATTAGATCTCAGCTGCCTTGCTGAAAAGAAATAAAATTTTTCATGTTTACTTTTCAGAGAGTAGATAAAACAGTGGAAATTTACTGGATAATACTAGGTAAAAACTTGTGATGGGGCTCTCTCTAATGGCACCAAATATGCATGCCGCGTAACATGGAATGTGCACGTGTGCGTGTGTTACGTAACTGTGATGAGCACTATTAGCATTGGGAAAAGCTGGAATCTTCTTAATTCTTAACACAATGACTTTGCTGAATAAACAAAGTAATATATTAGCAAACTACTAACTGCCATTTTCAACTACATAAATTTCTAAAACTCTCAGACCTTTATTCTTTCTAAATATAAATTTTTAAGTTTCTGATCCTCTTCTATTAATTTTTAGGTCTCATTTTTCTGGTCTGAAAATTATTCATCAATTTTACTCTTTAAAGGCTGAGGTAAGTGGGGTGGGGATTTCAATGTCTGTTCACTTATATTATTTAAGTAAACTCTCTAATTATTGTTAATTAGAAAGCGCATAAATAATACTAAAGCTGCATTGAGCTATCGTTACAATTCTTTGCTGCCCACATTCTTTATTCCAATACACTAAGCTAGAAATTGACTGCTCAAAGTAAAGCTAAAAAGAAGTTGTGCAATTATAAAATTATATTAAAACTTCAAATGTCAAAGCAACAAAAGTACATCAAACATTTTAAAAGTCACTTTAATGTACTAGCGCCATTTAAAAGGGGACTATCTAACAGACTAGGGAAAACTAACACTCAATATTCTTTTATTAAGTAGTTAGCATTTACTAGGATTGTCTAAAGTAGGGTGCAATTTGACAGCTAGTGATAAGAACAACAGACTATCTGCAGACAGACTGACTGAGACAGGTTGGTGGAGAAGCAGCAAACCTGCAGCACTAAACTGCGAAGCCAGAGTTATCCCAGTAACTCTGGGATATCCCCTGAGTTATCTCAGTTATCCCGCTTCAGGTTCCCATGGTCATTTGCTCAGAATTATTCAGTTTGACACTGGTTGGGATCTACTATTTGCAAGGCCTGCTGTGGTGGTTTTAAAATGATCGAAATACAAGGTCTCAATGGCCATGGACAACAGTGTGGTAATTGCAGGAGGAAGGGGGGTAAAATGGGACTAAATGGTAATGGAAAAATAATACAATAAAAAAAAGAAAAGAATGAAAATATGAGTTCAACCTACAAGGACCTAAAAGCCTAAGGCCAGTAGATGAGAGAAGGCATCTATGCAATTAACCACAAATAACATTATATACACGCACTTAGAAATACAAGGTAAATAAGAACAGAGTGCCTTGGGGTCGTGAAGGTAGCCAGATTCATTGGACCTGGCAGACTAGAGCGAGACTGAATTCGAGGAAGCACGTTAAACTGAAACTAGAAGAAGGGGAGGATCTAAACCGGAAGCAACCAGACAGTGGTGGTGGGCAGGGAGGGGCAAAGGTGATTGGAGAAGCAAACTCCGGAACTTGGGCTGGGTTTGAGGACTTGCTGTCAGCCTGGGGCGGAAAGCGGAAGTGGGAAGAGGAAGAGAAAGGGAATACTACACTGGTAGGATCGGGCTGAATTCATTTTCAGTCTTCAACAGTGAGATAAACATATTCTTCCTAGGAAATCAGGTGATGCTAAGCATAGGTTATTATCAAAACACTGAGGAAACAGGACATAATTGAGAAATACTTGTTTTAGAGGTTTCATTGCTTTTTAGTGAAAAATCAGAAGACTTGAGAACAGGGGTGATTCTATGCAACTCCATGCAGCTCATGGACCTGAGAACTTACGCGTTTCCCAGGGAAAGAAGTTCCACCCCAGTCTCTGGCGGGGGGCGGTGGGGGGCACTTCACCTTTACCTGCGAGGACCTTCCTCTCCTCCTCCTCAGTGAGGCTGTGTTCTCCCAACAAGAGCTGCACATTGCTGTTTCAATTTTTAGACAATGCACGGTGGACATCCTTCCAGGTCAGTCCACATCAACCTAATTTATTCTTTAAAACACTTCATTGCATATAGCAATTATACTATAATTCATTTGGCCATTCTCTGACGGACCAGCACTCATCTTGTTGATGATTTGGGGTATTTAATACACAATTAGAGGCATCTTTGCATGAGTATCATTGTAAGTGAGTGCTTTTATTATTATGGGATTAAAATTAAGGTGTAATTGGAGTGTGAAAAGACGGTAGACCTAGTCACATAACTTTTCAAAAAGTTTTTGCAGCTCATGGTCCCACCTGCAAAAATGAACAAATGCCACTTTTGCTCTACCTTTGCCAAGAGATAAAACTCCAAGTGTTTAATGGTGAGGCAGAAACCTTCAATGCAGGTGACAGGCACCTACCTTCTAAGTACTGCATCTCGGAAGGGTCTGTCTGCCATGGGGTCCTGGGGGGAAACGAGGTTGGGGAGCAATGTCCACGAACTGTGTGTAGTGTGAGTGTTTCAGGGGCCATCCTGCAATGGCCAGGTGAGAAAAAATACTGGCCCACCATTGGTGAGAGTGGAGAATACCAGATCTTTTTAAATTCTGCAGAATTAATGACACAAAATAGTATTTTGGTATTTTTAATTTGCATTTTCTTAATTTTTAGTTTAAAAGAACTTTTAGATGTCAATTTACATTTGTTTACCTATTTCTTGCTAAATTTTTTTGTCTATTTTTATTTGTGCTACTTATCTTTTGTCAATTTTAAGGAGCTATTTGCATGTTATAAATAATATCACTAACATACACATATGCATATATTTATATTCTCTGCATCTATCCTCCATTTTAATCTATATTTAAAGTATCTTCAGTTATACCAAATACTTAATATTAACATAATAAATAATCTCTTAATACAAGTGCCATTACATTTACGTTTATTTAATGTATTTTTCATTTTTTTAAAACTTGAATTTTGCAATTTTCTTGTATTTTTCTTGGGAATCATCTATAGTTCATGTGTGTGTGTGATTTTTTTCTTACTTTTCCTGATTAATATAAAGGAAAGCACTTTCGCATATTTACTTTATATTCATCCATCTTACCAAAATTCTTGTGGTACTTCTCATAGTATTCAATGGAATATTTGAGGGGGTTTTGCTGTTATATGATATAACCACATAATAAAATAACCTTCTTTTCTTTGTATTATGTCTCACATTAAATTTTCTTACTAGTCTCTAAAATCATGTGAAATAACAAAAATTATAGTAGGCATATGTGTTTTTGTCCAGATTTTAATGTCAATGACTTTACTTCATGATGAATAACTATTTTTATTGGGTTTTGCTAAACAGGATTGTTTTTTTGTTTCCATCACACTTCATTTTCCTGAGGCAATATGATACTTTTTATTGACATACATTTTCCATTTCAAAAGAAAGGCTCCTTGAAGCTCTTCAACCTCCTTGGCCGCTTGTTTTCAGTTTATGGCGGTAGTTTCCACCCCTCTTTCTGAATCTGAAGCCGTGGCCATCCTCAGGACTGACGCTTGGTCTTCTCGTTTTGGTCAGCCCTCGTTGCCCAAAGCCAGCTCTCCCTTGCCTGTGGTTTCCACTAACACCTACTTGCCAGCTATTACAGACAGAATGTCTGTGTGCACCCAGACTCTTATGCTGAAGTCCTAGTCCTCACTGTGATGGAATTTGGAGGTGGGAAGTTGGCAGGTCATTAGTCCATGAAGGTGGAGCCTTGGGAATGGAATTGGTGTCCTGCATGAAGAGACACCGAAATCGCCTCCTTTCTCTGCTGCTGTCTCTGGTGTAGATACTGCAAGAGGGCAGCCCTCTGAGAACCAAGACGAGGGTCCTCGGCCTGCACCATGTCTGCAGGCACCGGGATCTTGACTTCCAGCCTTCTGGGACAGCTCAGGGGCTGCTCGTTCAGCCTCCAGCTGATGGTCATTTGCATATTAGCCTGAGCTGACCAACAACTGAGGTTTCCATACCTACAAATCCGGCAGGAAGTTCTCTTTCTCACCTCCAGAATTTTATTACCTTTTGTGTTTCTACTTTTTTGTTTATTACCTTTTTGTTTTTTGATTTCTTAATCTGGACGCCTAACCACTGTTTAATCTCAACATTTTTTAAAGATTTTATTTATTTATTTTTAGACAGAGGGGAAGGGAGGGAGAAGGAGAGGGAGAGAAACATCAATGTGTGGTTGCCTCTCATGCACCCCCTACTGGGGACCTGGCCTACAACCCAGGCCTGTGCCCTGACTGGGAATCAAACCAGCGACCCTTTGGTTTGCAGACCAGAGCTCAATCCACTGAGCCACACCAGCCAGGATTAATCTCAACATTTTAAATCTTGAATCATCTTTGTGCACAACCTACTTTCTCTAAGTCTCTTGCAGTAGTTAACGACACCACCTCTACCAAGTCATTGAAGTGGGCGACGGAAGTCCAACTACCTCCAACTACTGCTCCTACCCCTCCACTCTCATCAGTCATTTCGTCCTGGCAACTCCACCGGGAACTAGCTCTCCAACTCCTCTCCGTCTTCCCACCCAGGGCGCACCTAGTTCATTCTGTTCTCACGGCTACACTTGTCCACACCTCCCAGCCCAATTCAGCATCTGCTGGTCCTCAGAATTGTCCCCATAGTTATTTTGTGAAAACACAAAACAATTTTTCTCCTGTTTAAAAATCTCTTGTGGTTCTTTAGACCTTCAAATAAAATGTAAATATTGTAAACGGCGCACAAGGCCTTTTGCTGCCATTTCCCACTACAGTAAGTGCTTGCTGGCTCCTGGTTTCGGGATTTCTCAGACACGCACTGGCTCTTTTTCATCTTTCAGTCTCCTCTCTGCTCAGCCTTCCCCGCACAGCCGTGGGCTCCCCGCATGCGGAGCTCCCCGCCTCAGGTCCTGCCTCCTGTCCCACACTGAGCTCCTGCAGCAGCCTCTGCTCGCACTGCCCGTGCGGCTCCCCTCTGCAGCCGGAGCACAGCGCTCCGTGTGGTGTCAACTTAATGATTTGTGTGGAAGGAAGGAGGGAAGGTAGAGAGGCGGACCGAAAGAGTTTGTGTGAATTGAATTATTTGTTTTAGAAACAACCTATTTTACAGAGCTAAAGTCAACAAAAAAAGTTGAGGTGATTAATAAGAATAAATTAAACAAGACTGATTTTTAATATACAAAAATGGTAGAACAGAACTGAGTAACTGAGAGAAAAAATGAGTAATTGTGCTGTGTGTCAGCAAAGTTATCTTCAGTGAAAAGTGGTTTAGAGGGCAAAAAATAAATAGAAGGGCTGAAGTAAAACATGAAAAATGAGCCTAGTGCTTTCTGCTTTGTAACACTTCATGGTGTTTAAATTATAAAACAAAACATAAATTCCCCTCCACAAGTGAATCTCGGTGAAGAGCGGATGGTTGACTGTCTCACGCAGTTCTGCACTTACCGCGATGCCGCCTTGTATTTTAGGACATGTTTTCCATTTGGCTAGTTGCGGTTACATGCTATTCATTTTTCATGTGCCAGGGCATATCCGCATTTACAATAGAATGTTTTACTTATCACTAAGATAATTAAGCTTAGGTCACAGGGACAACTTGCATGAAGGTGGCTGGGGCCCTCCCATAGCTTTGGTTCCCGAATGAGTACCTTCAGCGTCTTATTCACCTGGTCAGAGTGGAGAGACACACTGCCAGGCCAGCCGCACACACGAGAGCAGGGGAGCTGAACAAAGCCAGCTCGGATGGCTGGAGTGACATGCTTGACATTCCACCACATCTGCACATCTGAGTTTTCTGACAAAGCTTGGGTACCAGTGAGCTCACTTCTTTCCGTATGACTCAGTCACAGCAGGCCATGGCAACACAGACACTGTTATCTGACCCCCGATTGACTCCCAGCATGGAATGTGGACCCTGGAGGGGATGGCTAGGTTCAAGGGCCACTCACCACTAACTAGTAAGGTGAGCAAGTGATTCCATCTCTCTATGACTCAGTTTTATTGCCCATTAAAAGGAGCTAATAATATCTATCTACCTCATGAGGCTGTCCTCGTGGTGAGTAAACTCAGAGTTCTGAGAAATATACTGAGCATTCTGTGATTGTTAGCTATTACAGATGTCGTCATCATCATTATTGAAGGAAGTGGGAGGTAAGTTAGCAGGAAATGAGGAAAAGGCAGAAAATTCCATGTAATAACTAATATTTTGATTTAGTAAAATTCCATTTCCGTGCTGCTTTCGGAGATGAATGATGGATATATACCACATTCCAGGAGAAAACAGCTGACAAAATAAATCATTCTAATTAAAGTAGGTGAGCTCGCAGTTGTAAAAATTCTACAAGGAAATAAAAACAAAGAATCTGTTTATGATAACAGCAACATTAATGTTCAAGTGTAAAATTCTATATATTGGACATGCCTCTATATTTTTCAGAACTTACTTTGGCATTGGGTTTTGGATTCTTGTGATAAATGTGTGTATCGACATTTCCTTTTTTGGGAATTTCAAAAGTAAAAATGGCTATCAGTCTCTATTGAAACAAGGGCTTATTACATCATAAATGTGCAGAGAAATGCCTAGAAAAAAGTGAAGTATCTGACTTTGAGATGCTCAGAAGGGAATCTCAAGAACGAAAACTAACAACTTCAAAGACAAAATGATATAAACTTCCAAATAAAAGAATTACTAGGCTCACGGCAATGCGACAGTCGGTGTCCTGAGCCTGCTATTCAGTTCAAGGACGGGGAGTGGGGGGCCCTCTGAGAGGGGGGCACATGAACGGGGCTGCGGCCAAAGCAGGAGCATTATCCTGAGATGGGGGGGGGGGTTGCACTAGGGTAAGAGGACACATTAGACCTGCATAGAACTCTCACAGCCATTCTCTCCCTGGGATCTCAAGCCAAAATGTCAACTAGTTAGGGCAGATCTCCATTTTATCAATTTTACAGGAAAGGCCTGAGGCCAGAGAGGGGCGTGGCCTGCCTGATGCCCAGTGATTGGTTAGTGCCAACACCGGGTTCAGGGCTGGACCCTGATTCACGTGGCGCTTGAGCCAAGTCGTAGCTACAGTCGACGGCAAGCACCATCGTGGACATCCTTTTGCCATCATGGAACAATGTTAAGTTGTCTGCATTTTAGACCTTTTTTCCATCAATGTCACAGGCTTAGAAAAGTAAGTTTCCCCACGCTAGAAGACACGTCCAATGCATTTCTGATTCCTGTTTCATGATTATTACACGGTGGAAAAAACATCAGATTGTTATTGGCAAACTGCTACCATTTGTTACTAAACACTTGGGACTTCTAAATGCCATAACAGGCATTTTAACCTAAAAAATCGTGGTAGCAGCTATTATGGTTTCAGGAATCTCATACATCAGAGCATGCTCTCCATCAGGGTGTTGGACATAGGAGACCATTCACACTGGGGCACACATTGAGTAGACAATTTGCCAGCTCCGTGTGATCACTAACGAGACTCTCTAGGAGGCACAGTTGGCCTGGAACCCGGGTTAGCCACTGTGTTCCATCCCCTCGGCTTTCAACCAGGGAGAATTTCCTACTTCAACTTCAGTGGGTGCTTTGCAGGCAGAATCAGAGGAGGAGGAGAGTCGATGGCTAAGCCCAATCTCCTGTAAGTGCGGGCGATGAAATGAAATGACCCGCTCAGTTCATGATTTAGAGCAGAGATAAAGCTGGGTCAATGCTGAACACTATACCGGGATTAACAGGGAGGACAGAGATTGTTCGGATCGGAGTGAGCGATGAAGGATCTGACCATGATCGATAGCCAACCGAAAGAAGTGAACTCTGGAAGAAAACGCAGAGCAGCCTTGCCTGGGTGTCTGAGATAAGCAGTCTTTGCAGACTCTCCTGCGTGCCCAGGTCAGGTGGGGAAGGCCTACACAGCCTTACGAAGCTTCGCCCCTCAGCTGGCCTATGAGACACAGAGGGCACGTGTCCTGTTAAAATCACTGCAGAGGGAGAAAGAAAATCGAAGACCACCTATCTGATCTCTTCATCTCACAGACGAGTCTGTAAGTCAAAATCAGGGTCCTGAAAATTGGGGACTCTCTCTACTTTTCAAACCTAGGCTAGAGCTAGGGCGAGGTTCTAGCTTCCAGATTCTTGACCTGCCCCAACATAGGAGTCAAAGCCCTCTCGACCCCACATGGCCACAGAGCCAGAGGACTACAGATGCATCCCTGGGTCACAGCAAAGACAGAGACTCAAGAGGAAGGGATAAAAGGCAGTGTAAATCCACGGCCACTCCCCCTTGCGGGGGCCTCACACATGCACGGTTACTTTGAAAGCAGGTTGTTCTTTTTCCGACCCACGTTTTCCAGTAAAACGTTGACCCTGTTTACATGCACATCGGAGATTTGGGGTTTGATCCTGGAGAAGGCTGCCCAGCCAGTGGGAACCTGCGGCCCGAGACAGGCGACTACCAGGCAACCACACCACTTCGGTGGTTTCTCCTTTCTGTTGCGTATAAATTCTTTGCTCCTGACACTGGTTTCCCTCAATGCATTTCGGAGGCTCTGGAAACACTCGCTCACCCTTTTCACAGCACTGCTATTTGTGAGAAGCAGGTGCCCTTCGTCATTGCCGGTGCCTGTCTCTAACAAGCGACCTCGTGGGTCCCACAGATTGACAACAGGGCCCATCATCCATGTAAAGGGCAGGACTGCAGCCCAGAGAGAGGGTGGCACAGGGCGCCCAAAAGCAACAGCTGGGCCCCCAAGAGACCCTCACGCCTGCAGTGGTTGTCCGACCCTTTGTTTACCCGCGGTAACCCTCTCCAACCCTGTCAGGTGCGACCTGCCAACAATGAGCTTCACCGACACTGCCCTGCGACAGCAAAGCGAGCGCGGTCTTCACCACCCGCATCCGTGTTAAGAAAACTGTCAACACAAACCGAAACTGCAGGAGAGTGGCGGAGCCCGGCTCCCCACGGTCCTGGCCCCTGGAATCACACAACAAGGATGTCCGCACCGCACCCCCCCCTCCAGACTTGTGCTCGGGCGCGGATGTGTTAAAAGGGGCGTGTGTTCACAGACCGCAGCCTCTGGAACAATTGTGAATTACAGCAGCAGCGACTCTTCTTGTTGATTGCTTCAGCCAACAATATACAGCGTGGCGGACAGGGGCGATGCCGGTATTAAATTTTGTTCTATGTGGTCATTTTTACCTGTTTGGGATCTGAGTTGTGGTGGGAAGCACTTCGCTCCTTTGATTTACAGTGTTCGGAACAAGGATTCACGACAGGCGACTTTAACTGAGCCCCCACACACAACGCTCCTGGAGGAAGGAGGCTGCGGAAAGACGGCCGGGGTGCTCCGGCTCACTCCCGAAGGCTGCTGATGGGGCGTCCTCTCGCTCTGAGCTCCATTTGGCTGGCTTGTCCTTGGTCAGAGAAGTGGCTCGGGTGCAGTGAAGTGGGGGAAGCCAGGGGCTGTGACACCATGTAAACATGGCTGTGCTTGTCTGCTACACGGGAAAGCAGTGGGTTTGTCAGTAGCTGAGACTCTTGCCAAAGGAGATGACAGGGACCAGGTGAGCCGGGCAGTTTCCTGCGGCAAGACAACCTGCTCTGCAGAACCTGAGGTGCCAGCCCGACACACAGCCCCGCGGTGCCACCGCGCCCCCGTCCCCATGCTCGACTCACACCACACTGTGGACTCGTTCAGAGATCCCTTAGCCACACATGACACTCTCAAGTGCTTCTGTGGTGGGGGCATCTGCATGGCCTGGGGCAGTCCCCCAAAGCCCCCAAGGGCCTCAGAGCAGAGGAGTGCTTAGTGAGCATCTGTTCTCACCTCTTTTCCTTCAATGAGAAAACTGAGACCCACCTCACCAAAAACTGAACTCGCAGAAGAAAGGACTACCGGCACGGTACGGCTGCACGCGGAGCTTAAATAAACTGGCTTCAGTGGCCGCTGTCCCACTCAGACTCGGCTCATCCTACGAAAACAGGCTAGACACGCGAGCCTCCAGTGTATCCGGCCTACTGGCACTTGTTTTCCTCCCTCCCTGCTTTCCTCCCTCTCTTCGTTCATGCAGCGCTGCTGCTCATGTGAGCCAAGGGCTTAGCAGCACAGGTGTGCTCCCTGCCCTCACTGAGCTTACAGTCTCTCGGGGAGACAGGAATGGAGACACATAATGGCAATTCGTGGTACACCCTCTAAAGGAGGCCCTTTCGGCCTCATCCCTGATAAAATGCAACTAAGACAGTCAAGCACAGAGACAGAGGACAACTGTCCTTGAACAGGGGATGGAGAAAGAGCATTTGGAGGGGCCGCCATCTAAGCCGAGACCCCCGGGGTGGGAAGGAGCCAGCCGGTCCCTGCAGAGACAAGAGCATCGGAGGAGCCCCAGGCCCTCGAGCAGGAAATCAACCACTGAGGCCGAGAGGTTTTAAGGAACTGGAAGACCCTTAAGGAACGTGGACAGACCTTGGCGAGCAAGAGGCTGCATGGTCCGGTCCAGGTGAACCCTTAAGGAACGTGGACAGACCTTGGCGAGCAAGAGGCTGCATGGTCCGGTCCAGGTGAAGTGCTGGGTTTGCTACCTAAGTGCAATGGGAGGCCGTGGCAGGGCCCTGAAACGATCTGATCGGCACTTCAAGCTCACATTTGTGTCCTGGGGATACTGGGTGGGGAGACACTGGTAAGAGAGAAAGCGGGGGGACAAGGAGGAGTCAGCTGCAGTTTTCAAGGCAAAAGAGAGCGCAGCAGTGGAGGCAGGGAGCCACGGGGGTCGAGATGTACTGGGAGACAGCGCACAAGCCAAGGCTGATGGCCAGTGGCCCAAGGGGAGGGAGGGAGAGGAGCCCAGCACAGCTCCTTCTTCCCGACCTGAGCACCTGACCAGTCTCGGTAATACATAGCTCTACTCTAAAGTTAAGGTGAAAACACACCAAATAGTCCAGGGAATAAAGTTAGTTAGTGAACCTCTACCAGTGTCTAACTTAGAGTTAGGAAAGAAGTATGCTATAGGTCAGCAAGACTCTGGTCCGTTCACTTGTTTCTAAGCTTTGTATTTACTTATGCAACATGGACTCAGGCTTTCTTTTCTCGGAAGACTATATTCTCGCGCTCTATCATTTGATTGGAAGCTGGGTAACAATTCTTTCTGCCACCTACTTGGTTCCTTTGTTACTAGAGTTCTGCCACATTGGAACATCAGTAACTTGGCAGGTCCAAGAAAGCAGGAAGTTAGCTCAGAAACGGGTGGCATTCCGAATGCTGTAGGTTTGGTGCGACCGTAAAACCTGTGCTTTTCAGAGGGAAGCACTACCGTGTCCTCACTTCAGATTCCTGGAAGAACTGCGCGACCTAGCTCCCCACGTCTCATCGGTCGTCATGATGCTCAGAGAGGAAGAGAGGTGCCGAGTTGGTTTTCACAATATTCTTAGTGAGGCAGACTCTATAGCAACCTCGTTACAATCGTATAAAGTACATTCAGGCTAATGCATGTGTGGGAATGTTTAGTTTTGGACATTTGCTACCTTGTGACGATGAACCACATGTCCAGACAATCCCAAACGGTGACACGGCCCCAGTTTATTCTGCTTGGTAACAGAGAAAGATGGAAATGTGCTGAGAGGCACTGTAGAGACACACAAGCCTCGAGACATTCCTTTGCCCACTTCCCCGTGACGGTCTGGGACAGGTGCTATGTGACTCAACGTGCAAGCTGCCTAGAGACTAGCACTAGGTGAATGAACATATTCCTTAGCAGTGTTTGGGAATAACATCCAATGTTTAAAGGAAAGAAATAGAAAATAATTTTAATATAAACACCATGACTTATTTTGCAAAATATGCATTAATATCCCATTTCAATTTTAATTTATAACAGTTTCATTTGACAGACCTATTATTAAAGAAATGTTTTATATTGCTAAATAACATCTTAGGTTGTTAAGAAAGAGGTCATTCAAAAGAGAAAGTTTGCTAGCAACCCACAGAAATACAACAGTCAAAAGTCTAAATGTAATTGAAATATGAAGACCACCTAGTAGATGTAAACTAAGCTTTATTGTATTAAGCTCAACTGCATGAAGTTATGTAGACAATGAAAGTAATAGTTTAACTTTTAATAGTGCTCTTTTAGATGTTAATAGAAAATGCTCGTGTAAGAATTTAAAAAATCAGATATATCACAGACTCTACATAATTAGTGCCTAAAAAGATTTTTTTCATTTTTGGTAATAAGATTGTTCAGGTGTACTGAGCCCAATACCTGCTTCTTTATTTCAAGCCCTGGTAGGAAGCATGGCTTCTTAGAGTGGGCACCCGTCCCCATAATAAAACACGCTGCACGTCTCTTCTGAGCTAACTGGTGTAATGCGCTCCAGACAATCAAATGTGTGATATGGGGGAAAACCCATGAAGAGCACCAAGTCCAAGTGCAATGATTATAGAGGATAGGTTTAAGTGATCCAGAAACTAGCTCTTGGTATATTTATTTGTATTTCTAACCACTGTTAATTTCCAAACTAGTTTGATATAATTATACAGACCCCTGACCCCTATGAGCCAGAAAAATACATACCAAGAAAGTACCACTTACAATTTTATTTATTAGTCTTCCACCTAACTAGAGCAATTCATAAAGCCTTACAAGAGACTATCAAGCCACAAAATACTTTAAAATACAGTGTTCCCTTGGTGAAGATATGTATCAAGCACCTCTGACCCGAAGACTCAAATACCTTCCTTTCTAGTCTCTGCTCCAGCCTTTTCCTCTTCACTCTCTGGCACACTTCCAGGGAGCAGTTTCTCGAGGCAACGAGGGTGCTCGTTCCAGGCCTGTGCTTTGACAGCCCTTCCTGGGGCCCCCCACCCCACCTCGCTCCCCGGGATCAAGGCTAATCAAGGATGATGCAACCATTTGTCTCCATGCCGCACCCCGCCCTACCTCAGCAGCGTCCTTGACACCCCTCACTTCAGACTCCAGCCCCACTGGACACTTGCCCACCCAGCCCAGCACGCCCGGAGTCCTAGCGGTTACTAGAGGCCCAGGGACAAGGAATGTTTACGAAGGCCTTGCTTCCAGCCCTCCTCCTTGCTCAGTCCCTAGTGGTGTCTGTGGCCTAGTCACCATGTGTGGCTGTGTATAACGTGCACTTTTTTGCCCAAATTTCTGGGAGAGAAATAAGGGTGCACCTTACACATGGGTAGTACCAATTCCGTATCTATTTGAATGTTATTAACTCTTTTATTTACACTTACGTGTTAAAAGTGTAACTCCAGAAAGCAATAACAACATCCATATGCAAAATGGAATGTTGCGGTCCCTGGAATATGATAATCAGCTTTGTTTCTAAATATATACAAATAAAAAATTGAATTAAAAATTAAATCAAAAGATTCTTTTCCTGAAAGTTTGGGCCAAGAATGTGGGTATGTGTTATACACGGGAGCGAGCGCATTATACACAGCAAAAATACGCTACCTTTGTACACATGATGTTGACTAGAGCTTCTTTCTTCCGAGAGTTCAGTTTTGATCTCTAATGCGTTGAAGTCCAAGTTGAAAGAAGCACCACGCAATGAACCTGCCTTGAAGTCCTCAGATGTCCAGAAAGATCTGCTGAGCAGTGCAAGCCCGTCCCCACGCTGTGGAAGGCCCCACAGCTCTCTGCAACATTCCCCTGAGGACGAAGAAGCTCCCCTTCTCACCGAAGCGGTTCCCACGGTCACGTCTTTCAGTGAGAACGCCGATGGCCGACAAACACCAGGCATGTATGATTTCACTAATTTAATACTTGTCTGTGATTATTACTTTTCATAGAAATAGGTACTAGTAAGCAGAGTTTACTGTGTGCCAGAAATTCTGCTTTCAGAGAAACTCATCTGTTTTACAGAGAAGAAAACGGAGCTTTACGAGAGCATTGGCTCAGTAAGTTAGTTCGTAAACAGCAGAGCCGGGACATGGAACAGGCTGACTCTGCGGTCCGGGGATGGACATTGTGGTCCAGGCCTGGACACCGTGATGCATTGCCTGCTCCTGATGTCGCTGCCTCATGCTCCAAACTGCCAGTCTGCTAGTATATTTCTTGTGTGTTTGTTTATTCATTTTCTGACAGTTCGGTAAATAACTATGGTAAGTTCCAGACCCTGCTGACAAGCTGTGTCCCTGGTCTCTCTGGCCTGACAAAGATGTGTGAGACGAGAGTCTTCTCCCCAGGGTAACAGTGGCCAAGCTCAAAGTCCTGCCACGAGTTTGCAGGTAGGCTCCACTCATGATGTAACCGACACGGCACGACTGCCATGAATACGGCAGGAAAGTAGAAACGCCGAAAACACGCAGGACTGGGTAGAATTCCGTAACACGGAACACACTGCTGAGACTGGCAGATCTCAAGGTCAGTAAACGTTATTTAAAGTCCATAAAAATGTGCACATATAGGTACTTAATGATTTAAAATACAGACATCTGTTTATCTCTCTCTATACACACACTGATGCATACACGTTTAAGTGTTAATCCTGGGCCTTTCTGTTTTATTCTGTGTTGTGGCACTCCTATTATTTTGAGCTGAAATTTTCCCCCAGTGTATTTGCGCCCCACAGAAGCTCTGCAGGCATCTTGTAACTGCTTGGATCACATAATGAGATGAGAAATTCCACGCTTTGATATTTGCACACCCAAGACATGAACATCTTTTAATAACTGATATAATCACTTCCTGGAAAATCTTTTGTTACCTAGAATTAGTCATTAAAAACTACAGTTGCTAAACAAATGTGATCTTTCATACTTGAACCGCCCCCACCTGTCTTCGCCTGCCCAACCAAGTGTTCTGGTGGTTTTTATAAGCGGTTTATTATAGAAAGCCTGCCTTTCTCTCCACAACTGTGTTTTCCCCCAATCTGAATTGTATCCAACACACTTCCCTAGGCATCATCATTTCACTGTAGCAAGCTGGCATCATTAAAACGAAGACAGCTCTATCATCGTAGGATGCCAGCTCCGGGAGGGACCCGGGGTCCTCCTGTCACAGAGCTCTGATTAGGCGAGGAGGAAAGCCAGGCCCACGAAGTCAGTTTCATGATAGTCCTGAGCACGCACATGCTCGCTGCCAGGCGTTTGGCTCAGGGCAGCTGTCCTCCTTGTCCCCAGTGACTGTCCTTTGCCTCCCGACACACAGATATGGCCTCCAGCCCAACCATCTTAGCCACACCTTCAGCAGGAAGTGCAAGAATGTCCTCAGGAGCAAACTTGCTCGCCTCTTCCCCTTAGAAGTATTGATTCCACGCTCATAAATATCCGCCAGTGGGGGGAGAAACATGAGTGGTCCCTGCCTTGGATGGACCCCCAGCTTTCCCAGGGGGCGGCAGCCCGGTGAGGAGAGGGATGGAAGTCACCGACGTGCTGCAGGGCCCAGAGAGCAGAGGCCTGGGGCGAGGCGAGGCCCACGGGAGTCACAGTGTGGAATGGGGTGGGGCCAGGAGAGGGTTCGTGGAGGAGGGGCTCTGGCCCTGAGTCTGGACAAAAGGTGGGGTGGGTGTTCATGATACATGTGGAAGAGGAAAGAAAAGTCAAGAGCAAACAGGACTGGAAACACACGTGCAGGCCTTGCTGGCTCAGGGCCTGGGAGACGGGCTCCGCTGGGGCACGTGCTCGGGAGACGCGTGGGGTGCAGGCGGAGAGGTCGGGGGAGGGCAGCGCCCAGAAAGCCCCAGGTGCTCCATGCGAGAATTTGGGCTCTGACTGGTGAGAAAGTGTCACCACAGCACTTTGAGTAGGGAATACACCGTCATGTTCTCAGCATAGACCTTTCTGGCTCAGAGTTGGGTCTTACTGGCGGGGCATTAGACTGAAGGCAGGAACCCAGACACGTGCACAGAAAAGGGGACGGTGAAGGAGAAGGTGGGCATGTAGGTCGACTCTGGGCCACAAGGCTGGGGCAGCTAGGCAGAAGGGAGTGGTCCCAACCCAAATGGGGACGTGAAAGGATCGGATGTGGAGTGTGGGGGAGGGCAGAGTCAGGGGTGGTGAAGCAGCAGAAGATGAGGAACTCGGTGCTGAGTGAGTTCAAGGTGTCCCTGGGACTGCTGGATTAAAGTGGCCAGGACACAGGAAGATGGGAGGACCCGCAGCGCATGGACGGAGACGTGACAGCAGCAACTCGAGGAGGCTGTTTGGCTACAAGTTCCTCCTCACTTGCTGCGGCCACCTCGGCGTGGTACTTGGCGCTTGGTGCTTGTACGTGGGGCTGTCAGGGTTGGGGGGTGGGATCTCATTTTCCTCAGACAACCTAACATTCAGCACGCTCCTGGTAGCCCTGAGACTGGGACGGGGACTGGGATGACACAAACCATGGCCACGCCCAGCTGCCGCAATGACCACCGACAGAAAGGGCAGCTTTTGTCTCGTTGTGTGCATCCATATATGTTCTGTGTTGTGAACGGATATGCAGGTGCATGAGTAACGGCAAAAACTCAATCAGCAGGGCAAGTGTGGGCCTAAATGTTGGCTTGAACCACTGCAAAGAGACACTGTCCTCTGAGTGGGGCTGCCTGGGAGGGAAGACGACACCAAGAAAACATGTGTAAAGCAGAATGGGAGACTCTGTGTTCATGGTACTGTCAGTGCCTCTGGGTCTAGCCATGCCTGAAGCAGTATCATTCCTGGGCATTTTAGTTATTCAGCCAGGACATTTTTTCTTAAGGCAGTTAGAGTGAGAAATCTGCCACTAGTGACCAAAACAGTCCTGGAAAATTCAAAAGGGCACTGTGTGCTCTAACCCTCACTGTCGGGATCAGGTAAAAGGGTGTAAAATAAATTCAGTCATAAAGACTGAGAGATGGGGCAGGGACCTGCCCATGTGCTAGGTGGCCACTGGCTGATACCAGCCAGCTCTGGGCACACCGGCTGGGTTCGTAGACATTCCTCCTGACCGTCCTTCCCTCCCTGGCTCACTTCCAACTGGATCATTCTTCTCAGTGGCTTGGTCTGGGGCCCTAACTCCCACTCTCAGCCCAGCTCTGTGCATCTGACAACTGCATCTGGCTGGCCCTGCTGTCTGGTTTGCTCCACATCTGGACCGCCCCAGCTGAGGCCTCCAGGAGCAAACTTTAGGCCCGGCCTCCTGGCTGGCCAGGTGGGGGCCAGCTGAGCCTGGCAGAACACCCGACAGACACACAAGGTCCAGAACCTGGCATCCACTTCCAGAGCAGAAGGGTTAGACACGGGGGAAGCGGGGACTCTGCGGAGAGCAGGTGGGTTCTGGACAAGAGTCGCAGACAGAACTGGGGTGCTCCTGGACCCCCAGACACTGGCTCTGGGTGCGCAGGTGGAGCCCAGGGCAGGTCCTTCCCTGCACTGAAGATACCGGGCAAGTTACGAACACCAGGAAGTGCTGCGGGCTCACACTGCTACGGCCGGTGCGCACACAGACACCTTTGTCCCTGACCCCGCTCGGTGCCCATGCATGACCACCCATACCCACCACCTTTGTCTGTGTTAATATGTTTGCCTCCCCGCCAGCCTCTTGGGTCCTACACTTGCTTCTCTTCCATCTCTACACAGCAGCCAGGGCATCGGTCTCAAACATGAGTCAGATTCCTCCGCTTGGACCCTCCACTCTTGCCCCCATCACTGGGACTAAAAGCCAAGCCCTTACAACAGCCGGGTGGCCCGCAGTGTCGGCCCCACCACCCTGCTGACCGCACTCCTGTTTCTCTCCTGCTTCCCAACTCCCTCTCAATAGCCTCCTTCTCCTCGTGGGACACACCACTCTCTCCCCGCAGTCGCTGGCCCAGGTCCCCTGGGACCGCCCTTCCCGTGGAACACCCTCAGGCGTCCTCTTCTCAGGGGGTCTCGTCCCTCATCACTTCAGTCATGCTAGGACCCCACACCCCTCCAGCCCTGCACTCCTACCCTCCTTCCCTGATTGATCTATTGGCAATGATTGCCTTCCAGCCCACGACACAACATACCTCCACACTCCTGCGCTTTGTAAACAAAGGATGCTGGCTGCTTTGTTCACTGCTGACCTCTGTGGGAGGCGACACTCAACATATTGTAGGGCCACAAAACATATTTGTCAAGCGAATAAATTAACGTCCAAATCAAAACAGCACTTTGACCGTGGATAAATGGGACAGATGCTGCAACAATAGGACGGCCACAGTTCAGGTCCTTTGGAGGACCTCAAGGACCGACCCGACGCATCACTTCAAAGTGTGAATACATAACCACGCAGCGGGCGTGCTCGGGCCCGCACAGCCTTCGCCCCAGGAATCACAGAGGAGCCACTGTGGTCAAGGACCTATCCTGTAGGTGAGGTGCGCTGTGAAAAAACCCTGAAGTGGGACATTTTAAAAATGGGTTTTTAAATGAATGTTTAAATATTAAAATGGGATATTAATATTTGAAATGTATTCCTTTTTTAAAAAAAGCAGTCCATCTTAAGGCTGGCGCAGGTTCTGAACCCTTTGCCAGCTGGACCAGCAAAGCGCGCCAGCAGAGCGCCGGCCAGGCCACGAATTGCACTTGTCTAAGGAATGACTTTATTTTTATTAATTTATACTCTTTTGCTTCAAATTGTGGCAGATTTCTCAGATTATTCATTCAGCCCAAAATCTGATGATTCTCAGCATTTCAAGGACTTTCCCTTCTCACTAAGCATGTTTTACGTCATTAGTAAAATGTGTAATACCTTTAATAATGAAACTGAAGTATCGCTGATAGAAATTCCAAGTAAGTTTCATCTAGCCTTGCCTCACCCCCGAAGTATGGCTGTTTCCCCAGAAAATGACAGAGGGTCCACACCCAGCTTTTCATTTTTGTTTGCTGGGATCCTGGCTTCATACACCTCCTTTATGACTAAAACAAAGCTACATTTTCTTAACTGAACACATCAAGGTTCTGGGCTTCCTGATTTCGAAAGAAAGGCCTTCCTCTCTTTTTTTGAAGGAAGACCTCTTTTTATGTGGATGTTGGACTAAAAAATAAGTGAACAAAGAAATAGAAGACGACCCAGAAAAAATGAATGCAATGCCCCTCACTGCCGGAAACACACGGGATGCTAACACGGCCACCGGCTGCACACGTGGGCACCACTGCTCTGGGCAGCCAGTGGCCTCGTGTCTTGATGGACATTTGTCACTGTGCAATGGAGAACTGGCTGCTAAACCTCTGAGAAATATTTTTTCCTGGGTTTTACAGTACACACATTGTATTTCAGCGGCATGGCTATTTACAGTGGCTTTAGTGGGCAACCTAAGAGCACCAGCAACATTTATAACATGATCTCTATGGTTCTGACCTCTGGCTGGACTGCCGTGTTCAGAAGATGCAGTCGGGGGCCTGTGGGTCCTTCCCTGCACTGGGATGGCCCCTCGTTCACATGCCACGGGCCACCGTGCCCCCACCACCTGTCAAAACTTGCTCCTCAATAATGCAAACCGTAGTTGGAATACATGACTAGGGACTAATCAAATGGTTTTCCCTTCCACGAGAGCAGCTTTAGAACCAGCAGAACGTCTGCAGTTTGAGGACATCGCTTAGCAGGTTAGAAGGGATTTGTGAGTCCCCCAGGACCTCTGTAATATTCCTGAGGTCAGATCACAGAGGTTGCCCCGTACTTTCTCCTCAAATGCTGCGGCTCAGGCCGGGTGGGAACAAACAGCACGACTCTTCTGGTGACATTTACAAGCCCCTTGAGAATGTCCTTCCTCGGCCCAATAACACTCGGTCAGACATGAAACCAAATGGCTTTAATTTCCACCAAGTCTTTCTTGCCCGCACCTCTGGGCCCGGTGCCCCCACTCACAGTGAGATCAGGTTCACCCTGTGCCTGGTAGCAGGTACCACTGATGTCCGTTTCTGGCCCTTGGGGTCCCGGGCCTCTTGCCACACCCCCTACTGCTGTGTCCCACAGCATGGATGTCCAGACCCCCTGCCCTCGGGACCTGCAGTGCTCGGTACGGGATTTGCCCAGCCTTCCTGCCCCAGTCTGTGCCCAGGCAGCTGGCTGCCCCCACGGGTGCTGGTGAACGGCGCGTTTTCCTCGTGCCTCAGTGAGCGGGACATAACGCCCTGCGCCACTGACGAGGCGGGGGAGAAAGTGTGAGAGAGGACATGCCAGGGCTTAAGGTGCATTCTGCTGAAACGCATTCAGACTTTCCTAGAAGCAAAGAGACAAGAGATGTCCACAACATAACAGTCACAGAGCACTGACTCGGTGTGAAACACTGAGCTAAGTGCTCGACTTGGGTCAAGTGATTCCTTCCTTCAACTTCACAGGGACCCCGAGGTCAGTGGGAGCCAAGCCCCAGGCACGCTGTCAGGGGGCCGCGGGATGAGATGGGAGCCCAGTCTGCCACTGGTTCTTGTGTTTGCTCGTTTTTGTTTTCAACTTCTACCGAAAAAAATGTGAAATCGGTGTGTTTCTAAAAGCATCATCCGACATCTACCCAAACCCACATGAAAATCAGGACGACTTTCCATGGGTGACGTCGGGGGACAATTTCTAAGTCAAGCACCTTGGATAACTCCTGTGAGTTGAAGGGTCTCCATGGGGCATGAGTGTGGGGCCTTGCTCAGAGTCAGCCTTGGCGGATGCGGTCAAGTTAGGATGAGGTCAGGAGGGCGGGTCCTTATGCGATGGGAGCCGGTGTCCTTATGAAAAGGGTATGGAGATGGGCACCCGCAGGGGGAGGTCTGTGTGCAGACAGCATGCCACAGGAGGACTGCAGGGACCCAACGCAAGCCAAGGAATGCCGGGAGCTGCTAGACGCCCGACAAGGCCAGAGGGTGCCCTCCTCGGGCTTCAGAGGGACTGCGGCCCCACCCAAATCTGATCTCAGACTTCTGGCCTCCAGAACTGAGAGGCCGAACACTCCTGCTGTTTTAGGCACCCAGTCTGCGGTGTCCTATGTCAGCGGCCCTGGCAAACTGATGCAATGACAGTGAACTGACTGGCGAACGTTCCAAACAACATGCAAAGGGAGACACTGTGGCTTGTTGATGTGAAGCTGACTAAGAGCGATGACTTAAAACGCTTACAAGGAAAACGCCACAAACTGCCGTCAAGGACACGCTGATAAAAGAGAATGATCTGCACCTGCTGGGCATCGGGATGCCATCTCATCGCTGGTGTCCGGGTCTTCTGCCTCTCCCGAAAACCACACGCTGGTGACCTTCAGTTGGCAGCATGGGAATAATGCCAGCAACCTTGTTGGCATGGCCCCCACCCTGTCTTATGCTTTAATGTGAGACACAGTGGTGGGGGCAGTGGACTGAGCCAGAGCCACAGTGTGTGTGTTGGTGCCCTGCTTGCAGCTCAGGAAAAAGAGCAAGGCCAAGGGCTAGCAGTGTCCTCAAGGCTTTCTCTGCCTCCCCACGGAGCCCACTCGTCCACCCCAGGCAGTGGGGGGCGGGGGGAGGGGGGGGAGCAAACACGGCACTGTCACCAACCTGGTAGGTGGAAGGTCCAGAACAGAAATGGCCGTGGCTGAGACCAGAAATGGAATGGAAAGACTTGAAGTCTGGTTCGGGCTAGACCTCCCAAGTGCATTTCCAAGACACAACCCCACCTCTGCCCCACCGAGGATTGGAAGGACACGCTTCAGTGAATCTTCAAGCTTTGTGACAGGCTCGGAACCGAAAATAAATAACCTATCATTTTGAGGTAGTCCCAGAAAATATAATGGAATATGTCTAGACTGCCACGGGAATGCAAAATATTCTCCCCTCCCTCCTGTTTGTGAATTAGGACCCCACTCAGCCAGCTCTCCACCTCGCTCTTCCTCGTTTCATTTCTTTCTGTCTCAATCTCGTGTATCTGTGGCTTTCCTTAAGCGTAAACAGCTAATTACAGGCGACGTCAACATGATTTGATTTTTAAACCCGGGTGAGCTGAACATGAAACAAGGAGTATCAGTTATGTGCACACATATTTCTAGTGACCCAGCAGCAGCGGGTGCCGTGGGTCCTCAGTCGGCTGTCCTGATGGGTTGTTTGCTAGTGTTCTCGATTAGCAGAGCAACTTACCCTTACAGAAAGGCAAAACCAGCTACTACGTGACTATCAACAGTTATGTCTACAAAGTACTGTAAGAACCAACTTGCAGGATTAAGGGTCAAAAATACACATGACGAAACACTGCATTTATGTGATTAGTTCCAGTCTTCCTGTTCTCACCTTTAGGTACCTTGACATGAAATTTATTTTTAAATAATTTTTTGACATGAGATTTTCATTCACCCATACAGTTTCATTTATTTTGGTAATGCCTAATACATAGTAGGCTTCAACACTTGTTCAGTTAATGGATGAAGGCTAATAAGACGGTGAAGAGAAGCACTCCAAATTAATCAGGGGAGACAGATGGGGCACCAGGAGCAGTGCTATGATGATCCCCTTGTTTGAGGCCAACGGTTTACACGTTACAGAAGTAATGCTTAGATATTTAGAGTAATTAATCCTACACTGAGAAACTGAGGGCTGTTCAAAATATCAGAAAGCTTTATAGCTTTTTTCCCCCGCCTCTAAGTCTAAGAAAGGGGAGATGAAGATAAGTTTATTCATATTGTCAGTGTTTCTCCTGTTGAACACGAAGGCTGAGGATTTCAAACTACCTGCCCCGTTGGTGTGATAGCTAAATAACTGAGCCGTCATTCTCTTTCCTGTGCGACTGAAAAGTTCATTTGGGGTGCATTGAAATAGACTACTGCATCGAGAGGCTCAGTACCAACCCGCGCAAAATGAAACCCTAAATCAATCTCTAACTTGCTACTTATACTATAATATACCGTAACAATGCGCACTTGTAAAGACAAATGTTCCTTTTAATATTGAATACACTGATCCACAGGGAAAGCAATTATTATTTTATATTGCTTTATTGACTTTGCAATTAGTAAATAAAAACTATGTGGAAAACACTGGGGTTACAGCTACCTAGTTCTCCTATATTAAAATTTTTATATAAAAATTGGTGTTCTATAACAATATTTTACCTGTATTGACCTTCACTGTTAATGGAATTTTTTAGGGATAGTATCAAAAAGTTTACATTATTTTTAATGTCTGTGTGTTTTTGCCTGTGTGTAGTGAGAAAAACAAAGCCCCAGTGTATATATGCATGCACCAGAAAGTCTACAGAGTTAGTAAAAAAAAGTGAATTTATGTTTGAGAAGAGAACGTGCCATTATTCTTTCCCGCTTAATCGGGGATGACTGACATTTGGTTGTGCAACAGCGAGAGCGGGGCAGAGAGACAGAAAGCTCTGTCAGCCGAGCACCACTGACGCTCTGGATGGTTCCAGAGAAAGTCACCACTATCTGATGAGTTCGCTTGACAGTCAGAAAACAAGCTCAAGGTCATTTCAGCCTCAACATTGTTAGAAGTGATTTATCTTCCATTTTCTATTTTTACTAGGTAAAAGTTACTGTTTATGTTGCCTTTCAGGGGAAAAAAACCCTATTTTATCCAAGATTGTTTCATTTTATTATCTTTCAAATTATTTTTCTTTCACTGAACCATCTACATACTGTACAGTTAAAAGAAACTCTTTCTATATCATGTAAAGAGTTCAATAAGCCTGAAAATTGGGAATAGATGTCATTCAGTGAAAGCTTAATCGGAACTAAAAAATATTAAAGTCATCCTGAAGTGGAAGCTATACTGTTTACATTATTTTCTGGACCCCTTCCTTAACTACTGTTACTACAGAGCCTAAAAGGCCGTGAACAGAACTGATTGACTATAGCTTATACGGAAGGTACATTTTGAATGTAGTACGATACTCCTGGCTCTTCAAATTCAAGCAGTAAATGCGCTGAATTCCCAGGTTTCAGCCCTTTACATTATTTTTTAATAGCTAAATGTAGCAGGTAAACGAATGCAATGAGTTTTTGGATGCCAGAGAGTGCACGAGGACTACAGCCGTGGGGACAGTCTATGTTTGAAATACAGATATTTCTTATCATTGCTAGAGACAAATAAGTTAGCAAGAAAAATTCACAGGTTTATCAGTAGATGGAAGACCACACAAAAACTTCGGAGCTGGAAGCAGCCATAGAGAAGGCCATAAATCACCGGGAGCAATCGGAGTGCCACAGGCTGATTCAGAAATGAGGCCCGAGCGGAGCTGGGAGGCCCCCTCTATCTAGTCCCCGGCTGAGGACGGTGCTTTACTTAACATGCCCTTTTTGTGTAGCCGGGCCCTCGCTAAACAGGGCTATCTCCTTTACAGATGCGATACAATTTAGCGTGGTTGTTAGTTCAATGCTGGGACTCTCCCAGGCCGAGACTATCAATCACGCGAGCGGCGGAATTATTCATACGGTTCAGTATTCTGAACTGCTGCTCACAAGAGACTGAAGAGATAAGATCAAGCTCATTTAATTTAGGCTTCAGGCTGGACGTGAACTTCACTCCCTGCAGAACAGGACTATTTATCTATTGAACCACCCAAATTCCTTACATTTTGCTGAAGTCGTTTCTGATGGGAGATTCTTTCGGGGTATTTTGCCTTACAGAGGAGAGGATTATAATATGAAAATGCGGCAAGGTCTAGAGCAGCAGAGGATTTCTGAGCTTGAATACTTGGGCAGATGAAGGTGAAACACAGGAGACAGTCATCTCCCGGTGTCTGTCCGGGACTGATTGGTTCCGGGGCCGCCCCCCACCCCCACAGACACCAAAATTCTTGGATGCTCAAGTCTCAAATAAAATGACAGAGTATTTACGAGCAGTCTCTGCACATGCTCCCATGGGCTCCAAACCTCTTTAGGTTACTTATAGAACCTAACACAATGCACAGACCACGTCAGTCAGTTACACTGTATTGTTCAGGAAATCATGACAAGGAAGAAAGTCTGTACATACTCAGTACAGACAGCACCGTCATGGGCCTAATTACAGAGTGCACGTCAATAAAACATAACAGTTTTTTCTGCATAGTTGCGATCCCCAATTGGCTGAGACCGCGGATGCAGGGTCCAAGGATACAGATGACCACTGTGTGAACCATTGCAGGACCTATAACAGAACTGTGCTGCGTATTTTTTTAAGTTATATTTTTTCCTTAGCACTATCTCATAATAAGAAATCACGTTAGTAACTAAGCAATTTCTTACAACATACAGACCTAATCTATCAGGACATGACGCTCTGTCTTTAATGGCTCTCAGAAGCAAGAGAAAAAGGGGTCACCACTATTTCTGAGATTCAGCTCTGGTTGGGGTCAGGGGGTGGAGTTGCCGACACTGGTTTAATGGTGGACCTCACGCACGCAATTGTGAATACAAAGAGCATTTTTTCCTAAGATTTATCCTCAGAAACCTGGAAAGCAAAAATGATGAGACTGAGTCCAGGAAAAGTACTTGGCTGCTAGGGAAATCTCCCTACAAGAGAGGGCAAAATGCTCAACAGGTGTGTTCTTTAGAAACTGTCTGCAGGAAGAAAACTGAACTGTTTTCTCTGGAATGTTTATAATTCAGTAGTTGCTGAATGGGGGTAAAATTTTAGAGAGTCAGAATATACACAAATGCCACCCAACTTACGGGGGACACACAGGTCACCAGCGAATGCTGTTACATGCAGGGTCCACTTTCTCTTTAAGAGGACAAAGTCCTTCAAGTCATCTATGCAGGGGTCAGTGGAGCAGGCTATCTGTCTCAGTGTACATTTTCCCTCATATTGATTTGAAAGTTGCATGTTTCGGTCTCCCAACATTTGTTTCCTTGTTCTCCCTAGGAGCTGAACAGGTGACTTGGTCTCACCCAGCGGCTTCTCTTCCTCCCTCTGTCCAGCTTCTTCTTTTTACTTACTGGACCTTTCCACATGAAAAGAATTTTTTCAGGGCTCATATTGAATTCCTTCCCAGATCTATTTTATAAGCTTAAAAAATATCAGTTCAAATGAAGTCCAGGAATAAGGAGATATTTATAGTATTTTTTCTTTTCCTTCATTCACGAGAGCAAAAGATTGGAAAAGATTGATGTATTTTAAGTAATGAGAGAAAACTAGAATAATGAATATATTTCCCAACCTGGCACATCTTTAATTTAGGAGAAAGGAGGCGTGTGAGTCCCTGTCTAGACTATGACCTGCCCACTAGTGTTTAAAAATGATAGTCCCACAATTGTACCTCATATTAGAAAAAGACAATTTGCAAAAGTAAAAATGTTTAAGGGAAAAAGAGCAATCAAAATGATGATTTTCACAAAGATGAATAATGCAATTTCTTAATTTTGCAAGAAGTAACTAAAAACAGCATTTTGAAAAGGAGTAAGATACATGTCATGAGAAAGTGGGAAGTAATAATGCTCCGTTTGTGGAGGGTCTCCAGTTTAAGCTCTGACCAAAGTATTTTAGAATTCTCCTGAGTTATACTCACTGTCATCTCCAAACCTACTCCCAGAAAAATAAGAATTTTGTGGGGAAGGTGGGAATGGTTAAACAAATAATGTTTTGCCATGGATCTACAGTACTCTAATGTTTAAAATACACTTAAACTAAGGTGTTGAGTGGCAGAGTGGTAACAACCTGGCAGGACTGCCGGGAGAAAGTAGGGTGTCTGTAAGCACAACAGGAACATTTCCAAGGACCCTGAGGCCCACCTAAAATACAGGGACACAGGGACAGAGTAAGAAAGGCAGTTGTGCACAGGCAGGGACGCGTACAAGGACAGACATGTACACAAGGATATATTTTTATCAATCTCCCTGGGTATTTTTTGCCGAGGCAGAAAAGGGTTGGTGGCTTCAGATCTCTGAGGTTTCAGAAATAGTTATTCAGTGAATCTGGGGACAGGAGAAGCAAGGCAAGGAGGTGACTCTTAAAATAATTGATAGGAAAGAATTTCTATCACTTCTGGCTATCTTGTACGAAGCTACTCCAGACAAATGCAACGTTTATCTAAAATGCAAGAACAAGTTGTTAGAAGGCAGCAGTTAGTAACAGAAAGGCCAAAATTGCAGAAAGATGGAAAATGACCCAAGTCACCAATGATTTTCCAGGATATCTTATTGTTCACTTCCTGGGTCATAGAGACTAAACAGAAAAGAGTGGGCCAGAACGTCTATCAGTCTCACTAGGCTGGGAGAAAACATGAGAATTCAGGCTATTTCAGTGACTAGGCCCTTGGCTACAAGAGTCTGAAAAAAGGGGACCACAGAGAAGTACACCCAACATCTGACTCAATTTCCCCTTCAGACCTTTGCCCCATCCCCAGCTCTGGTCACTCTGGAGAGAGGCCCGGAAACCATGAAGATGGCATCTGCCAACAGCCTGACACCCCAGGACAGACTTAATCGTGGTGACGCTGCCGAGGCAGGGGAGGGGTGGCTGGCAGATGCCCACCCCCCGTCTTTCTGGTGAGCCTTCCTAAGAGTGAGCCCTAGCAGTCACAGACATTGGACAAGCCAGAGGACTGGCACGGAGGTTCTGCCCACCATATTCTGGGTTCTGCCCGTACGGTACTGGCCACTCAGAAGTGCACACTATCTGGACAGAAATACACCACCCAGAGCCTCGACATTTTCTTTACACAGCTTCTGGCATTCAATCAAATATTACCACCACGCCAAAAAACCAAGGCCAAATGACTGAAAGCCAAGAATAAAAGCAGACAGTTGACGGTGATTGACAGGGAAATTAGATATAATTATAAGACATGGACTTTAAACAATTATAATATGTTAAAAAAGAGAGGGAAATGTGATGAATTTCATCAAAGAACTGGAATGTATAAAAATTACCGACTAGAAATTCTAGACCTGAAAAACACCATTATATGTTGAAATTGGGAATTTAATAGACAGGGTTAGGAGCTAATTAGCCCTACTGAAGACGTGACTAATGAACTGGAAAACTGGTCAGTACAATAGATTCAGATAAACACACAGGAAAAAAACAGGATGAGAATAAAGAAGGAGAGTGGGCTATGCCTACCCTTTGTTGCATGTGTCTCCCTGAAGTGAAGACTGCACGTGGGCAGGAATATTGAGGGTGTTGGGCTGAAAATTACCACCCCTCCCCCTTCTTCCCGCCCTAGTGTATGGGACAGTAACTCTTTCTATTCTCATCCCAACAAAGAAACCTGCCTAGGACTCTGATCATGTTAAAGAAATGATAATGTCAAGGTCCTCGGGACTGTTGTGCTTGGTGTCCAAACTAATGAAGAGCAATGCACTGATTAGCGGAGCTTTCATTTTGCTTCTGCCAAGGAGGCCTGGCCTGGCCTGAGCTGAGAGTTAAGGATCCTGAGCTCAAGGATTTGTAAGAAAGGAGCAGACACTTGAGATTCAAATCTGCAGCAAGAAAGAAGGTTAAAAAAAGGGGGGATGTTAGAGGAGGAGCTGGAAGAGGCTTACAGGAGATAGCAGCACCCACCCACCCCCTGCAAAAAGCTCACTTTGTGATGTCAGGGAATTGCGGGCAAAAGTGAATTTTTAGGAGACTGATGTCTAATATATAAACCTGTTCTTATTCAATTTCTTCGTACTGGGCTGCACTCTAATCTCCATGTATTTTCCCGAAGCCTCAGTGAAAGTGTGTAATAAACAGGACTTTGTGTTTGTGGGACTTCGGGGGAATAGGAGAAAGCGACTATCCAGTACAGGATGCAAAAGGAAGATGGAGGATCCAATAACACAGGGAGTCAGAGAGGAGGAAGCAGAAGAAATCACCTAACCCCGCCGAAACCCTGGGAGCTGCTGGAGAGAAGATGGAAGGAGCAGGCAGCACCAGAGCTCACAGCCCACCGCACGGGGGCTGGAGCACCCCGTTTAATACCAACAGGAGGGTGCCCCCGAAGCCTGGAGGAAGCAGAGACACAAGGAGAGGACCTGGGGATCCCATGTCTGTGAGGTCACAACACACCGAGAGAAACATGTTGACTGTCTGCGTGGAGAATGTGCACACCTGTCCATGTAACTTTATTTAGAAACAACTCTGAGTTCTCACACTGCTCTTCACAGTCTGCGCTGTGGTCTCCGACGGTCAGTGGACCTCGTCGCTTGTCCATGACGGTGAGTGCAAAGTGCTGAGCCTGTGTGCCACAAGGTGTGAAATACGCAGGGGCGGCCAGCGTCCTTCATCATGTTTCACCCCTTCACAGCATCTCAGAAAGTCCACAGAGAAACCCGCAAAAACACACCCAAGGCAGGAGGACACATTGTCATCCCTGTTGGGGAAGGCTGAGTGGGAATGAGCCTCGCATGTCATTTTCATGTCTTGTGAAGAACAAATTGCTGTGCAATGCCATCTAATTCTTAGGGAGGCAGTCTGCTTTATCTCATTGGTTCAATCAGGACTTAAAGCTGAGGGATGGAGGGAAAGACAGACAGACAGAGATAGAGAACTTAGGGAAGCACTAAACAGAAGACAGCTAGGCCTAGAAGACAGGAAACAAAACAGGAGTCTGAGAAGCAGTGTGTCATTCTGCCTCGTGCAGAATAGAGCCGGGGCTGCTAAGTTTGAGTTTCCCTGCTAAACCTTCTGCTTCTAACGTGCCCTCTGACCTTGGGCACGTCAGGGCACCTCCCTGCTAAACATCAGCATAAACGTCTGTGTATGAAATATTTGGAAAATTCGCTCCTGGTGCTTCTTTGCCACTGGAATATTCCATAGCTCCAGAGCGGTGCAGCAGGAATACAGAAATCTAGTATAAAGATTGTTTATATGCAATTAAAATTAGCAACACACCCAAATCAGAGATTTGGTTCAGCTTCATTTGAGAAAATACTTTGATATTCTAGCTTTAATTTGCTTCAATAATTTCAGAAAATACAATGATCAGTATGAACTCATTTACTGCATGGTTCTTAATTCAAGAAAGACTGACAACAGACACTAAATAAATTTTGCAAATTAACAACTTAAATGTAACTATGGATTTAAAATATTGCTGGAATAAAAATAAGTGCTCAGCACAGAAAACAGTGTTCAATAACATAACAGATAATGAAACATGATTTGCAGTCTATGGTGGTTTCAGCGAAGTGAAAATAACCCTCCCAAACACATGCCTTTTATTATTACAGCAGTAATTATTAAAGGGGACTCTCTCCAAAACAGTTAAATGAGTAGGTAGATGGCGTGTGTGAGTATATACATGTGCGTACATATGCATGTATCTATGTACATATATATAGTAGATACCAACTACCTACTCATTTCATAAATGCATGTCTAAATATATAAAATACAATCAAAGTGGAAAATACAGGGAATACAAATGGGAGAGAAATGAGAGTGGAGAGTGGGAGAAAGGAAATGAGAGAAGAAACAGTTGGAGGGAAGGGGGAGAAGATGTGACAGTGGAATGGTGAGGAGAAGGCGGCCGAGAGCAGGAGCGGAGAGGAAGGGCTGAGGACAAACAGCAACAGGAAGAAAGCTCGGCCTCCCCTCCCCTCTCCCCACTCCTCCACCCTGGGCTCTCTGCCTCCAATGAGGTTTTGACTGTAAACAGCTGAAAGTCAGCTGCAAAGCACTAAGTGAGAGGTGACGTTGTGTTAGTACCGGCCACCATCCTCACCGCCTGCACTGGAAGTCCCGGTCCGGCAGACAGAGTGGGGCATGTTACTGAACATGCGTGGTGACCGCGGCTGGGATGCCACCACAGTGCACTGCACTGATTCAGATGGGGTGGCTAAACGTACCTGCAAACCTCACGGGGAGAGGTCGCCTGCTCACCTGCACCTGGAGAGAACGTGTCCTTTCTCAGAATGGAACCTGAGAGTGAGGCCAAGGTCAGCGACAGAATGAGACCATGTCTCAGACAGGACCTAGAATGCATCATGCTATCGAGAAAGTAATTCTGGGCCAGCAGATGGGAAGTTGCTGCTCTCTGCTTGTAGACCACTCGAGATCTAGAAAGACCCCTGCTGACCTCCAAGTTAGGCTCCTCCTCATCTCCCCATTCCTCACTGGTTGGGACTCCCCAGGCGTGTTCACAGCCCCCCTTCCTCACTGCACTGCACTGTCTACGGCCAAAGCGGTACACACATGGCCATGAGCAGCTGGAATGTGGTTGGTGTCACATGTTGAGATGGTACTGTAAGTATGTCGGGCTGATATCATTAAAAATGATTTTACTGGTTTAATTTTAATGTTTAAAATGCAGCTACTAGAAGAATGTTAAGTTTATCTCTATGGGTCATATTATATTTCTATGGGATAGCACTGCTCTCCACAGGGCACAGGAATCATGGGGTGACGGGAGTTGCCATGCGTGCCCTGCCCCAAGGCCTGGTCCGGTGGAGCCGGTGAGGAAGAGTGGACACGGCAGGAACACGCCAGGCACATGGCAGGGTCAGCCTCCCGCTCCCTGGACACTCAGGACCTTCCGGGCTACGGGACGATGCTGGTGGACACGGCGCAGAGCACACACAGTGTCGGAAGTCCCTCAAACACTCTCTGGCCACAGGAACATGCTTCTGTGCAAACACATTAACACTCAGGTTTGGTTGGTGGTTTAGCTAATTGCCGTTTGTTCCACTGCTTAGTTCAAAAGTCCCTGAGTAGAAATATATGTTTCAAATGATCCTCATGCACATAAAATATAATAGATACATTATTTTAGAAATTAACTTTGTTCTTATGAAAGCCTTAGGCAGACATAACATGAATAGCATTTATTTTCACATTTCCATAGAATTTTAAAATAAGAGCTTTTGTTCTATTATCTAGAAAGAAAACAAGATCTAATTTAAATATGGACTGATGAACTCTACCTTCTGTTCTGCTGCCAAAAATACCACTTTGGTAGCCACACTAGTTTCTCTATATTAGTTGTTCTCTACTGAAAAGGACGAGTACCTCCATTCACGAGCATATGACCATGACCCGCAGCTGCTCAGTCAGGGAAGGGGACTTGGGGGCCAACCAATGTTTTCATCCTCTGAAAACATGTTTTTAAAACACTTGCCCATAATTATTTTAAAGAACCACGTAAGGGAATACGGATGG
Organism: Sturnira hondurensis; assembly: GCF_014824575.4. Classification (NCBI taxonomy): domain Eukaryota; kingdom Metazoa; phylum Chordata; class Mammalia; order Chiroptera; family Phyllostomidae; genus Sturnira; species Sturnira hondurensis. The sequence continues at coordinate 8,388,507 of NW_028072798.1, read as the reverse complement.
ACTGACACAGACCAGAAACGCACGGACTCACCCCTCCATACTATCAGGCTCAATGGCAAGCTGTCACCCGAGAGTTCCAGGAGTGAACCCAAAGGAGGAGGAAAATAAAATGCAAGTTACTACCAAGCTGGCTCGTCCAGTGCCCAATAGTGCAGCACATCGGATTTCACGTTCTCCCATCATTCCCAAGCTGGCCAGGGACAGGAAGGGCTCCGGTCTTCCTCCCTCGCTTCCTCCTCTCCTCCCTCCGCTTCTTCCCTCCCTCCTCCCTCCCTGCATCCCTCTCTTCCTCCAGTAAACCCCAGTGAACACCTACCACGTGCCAAGAGCTGCGCCTGGGCACGTGGTAGGGGAAAGCAGACTGGGCTGGGAGAGTGTGGGCGGGGCCACGCCTCACGCGGGGTCAGTGGGCGGCGCTGTGCTCTGGTGTCGCGGAGCCGCCGCCTGTGCGGAGCAGGGAGACGCTGCAGATCACTGTCACAGAATACGTGCCTGGCGTACCTTAGCTACGGGCACTACCCCGACTCACTGCGTAGCTACTTGTGCGACTTGTGATGTAGCACGCACTTTACGTCTTATAGTAGAATGCGGACTCTAGAATAACATACACAGGAGGGAACAATTTCCCATAAAAACCTAGTTCAGTAAAAGCAGGACAATGCTGTCACTCAATTAATATCCGTAGTCAAGGACAACAACGTGTTGGGGAAGACCTCACTCACGGACCCTGTGGAGGCCACCTCCACGGCGCCTGTCACATGTGTCGCCTCCCTTCCTGCTGTCACCACGGGTTGTCACCTATCTCGGACCACAATGGCAGTCCGCTGGCTGAGAACCCTGCTGGCTGCTCTGGCCCCGATCTAGCTCACTTTGCGCAGCACTGCAGGAGCTCGGCCCAGATGGCTCACGGCTCAGAGAGCTTCTGTCCTCTTCCCGGGCCCTCGCGCAGCACCTGCCTGACGACACCACAGGCCTTGGCTCGCTAGGGCCCACGGGCTACCTCTGTGTGCTTATTTCCCGTCCGTCACAGACGTGAATGCTACGCACCCACAAAATCTTGGTCTGTCTGCAAATACACGTCATTCTTCTGTCTCCACACATTGTTTGTGCTTCACCTAAACCACGCCCCCAGACTGCCATTTGTCCCAAAGTTACATTTCAAGCTGCCCTGCAGCTGCTATTTCGTTGATGCTCTCCAGCTGCCCCTCCCCCGCACCAGAGCCCTGCAGAACGAGGCCCTCCCTTCAGTCGTAGTCGTCTGGCTGCACGTCCGCCCTGCCTGGCGTCCCGTCCCCGCGTTCTCACCCTTGTCGCATTGGCTTGTACCCAGATCACTACTGTATTAACCAGTAAGCTTCACTAGACAACCTGTGAATCTAGGACGTCTGTTCTTTTGTGATACAAAAAAGGAACCTAGAGAAATATATTAATACTTGAAAGCAAAATAGAATAGTTTCCTTACTAAACAATTGGCCATGTCAGTTTGAGGTTGCAGACTTCCACAAACCATTCTGATGATCTTTTTTTAAAAACGACTTTTCAATTATTTAATAGTGAATGAATGAATATATATGTGCTGTGACTTATTTTGAAACACGACAGTCATTTCATTGTCCTTGAAATTGTTTTTTATAATCATACCTATAAACAGGTGCCCCTTCTCCTGAATATACACTCCCCTTCCCCTGCCCTATCGCTATAATTTTCAAAACCATCGGAAAGGTCCCCCAAACCCCCAAAACAGAATGCAGGCCACCACCCTGCCCCGCCCACAGAGGGCCTGCAGCCGCTCCAGGTGAGCTCCGCTCACGTCTCGTTCTTCACACCGAGGAGAAGGCGACATTTCCAGTGTGCTGCCATCGCTTGGTTTGACAGTCACTATTACAGCGCAGATATCGGGTAATTTTGGTTTTGCCTGGTGTTCCCATATACGTCACAGACACTTCCAGCAGTGTTGCACTGCAATTTAGTATTAGTTAACTGTCTAAAAAGAAAATGTGATCAAATTTCCTGACAGGACACATTTTTAAATGAATTTAATCCTATGACAATTAACTTCCTTCTACAGTGAGTAGAAAATGAATTTGTAATTCATTGAATATTATTAATTTGAGATATCTTGTGGTCTAAAAATACTATATGATAGAGTCTACTAACAAAATGGTGAGAAAAAGGGATAATTTGTTTATGTCTTCAACGGTTGATCGCTATATTTAAATCATTTAAATAGCCAGGCCCCATAAGCACGTAATGTGTCCCTTGTTGACATATTTGCCGTTTATGGGATGGTCCCTCTGTCTGAAGGGCACCGGAAGGCCCCATGGACCACCGGGAAAGCCTACAGATAGAAACGTACTCCATGTTGTCCGTGTTTTCAGAGAAGGTTCTCTCCGAACCCGAGGGAGATGTTGGCGAAACAAAGGGCGGGCGCGAGTGACCGGGAGGAGGCGGCAGCCGGAGCCCCATGGGTGTCCTGTGCTGAAGAAGGGACACGCGCGGACTTGGATTCTAAAACAGAGACCACAGGCAGAGGAGAGAGACGGGTGTGGACGCTTTCTTAATGTGGAAATTGGAGGTTGGTTTCCTTTCTGATTTGAAATGGTATCTGGCTATCCAAACCCGAACCTGCCTCTTCGGGCTCTTCTCTGAAATGGACTGACAGATATGTACGTATATACAGCCGAACTGTACATGCTACCTTAGTGTGCTGTACTGCATTTCATGTTGACTTCAATTAAGTTGTAAAAATTATAATTTGAGCACACTAAGTCTAGAGACTAATATCAAAGCAAGAGATATAAGGGGCAGCCTTGCCGTATTTATTAGAGTTTGACATTTAAAGCTTTATATGAAGTTGAAATCTCTTTTGAGCTCAACCTGAGTGGTAGCTTCCCAATTTCATTTTTTTAATATCTTATTGTGTATATGTGTATAAATGCCACGTGTGGTTTATGTGCTTAACAGTCACATGAAAGTACCACGCGGTACATGCGAGACAGGCACCTGCATTTACACTCGGAGCAGCAGCAGAGGTCACAGAGCTGGTAAGTGTTGGCAAGAGTGTGAGACACAGGAACGCCTGCAGCTTCTGGAAGGTGGACTGCTACTAGGCCAAGTTAGGTGTAAATGTGTAGTGAAGGCCCATCAGCTCTGCTCCCTGAGAAACTCATACAGAGACGAGAAGGCATTGCCCGAAATCTGGGAGCCCATCACTGGGAGTGGACAGGTGAAAATGTGGGAATAGGCCAGGAAGTACGCCCTGGCAGCAACAGGGTCGGAGCAGGGCTTTTAATGACTTGGATAGACCCTGCTGGGGCCTGTCCCGTTTCCCTCCTCACCGGCTCTGCTCTGCTCTCTGCTGTGAGGAGCTGACCTGGACGGTCAACGTCAACGGCCACCAGCACCTTTGGGGTTCTGGTCTCACTGGACCAGCGGGAGGCTGTCACTCAGAGTGGCAGGAGGGAGCAGAGTGCCGGCACGGCACCGGCTCCCCTGGCTCCTCTCGGCCAGGTCCTCTCCAGGCAGCTTTCTCGGCACAACCTCCAGGCTCAAGTACATTCCCCTCCTGCCAACCACCTTTTTGGGCCTGGGAGTGTTAGAAGCCCTAGGTCACTGCATTGTCACCTGTTCTGCCCTCTCCCCACACCTTTGTCCATCTTTGCAAGGAAACCTTCCCTGAATGCTCCTGAACTTGAAAGGAATTTGGCAATGTCTAGTAAAGCTAAAGCCAGGCATTTTCCATGACACAGGGATGCCATGGTTTTATACCTAGAGAGCTGCCATACATGTGCCAGGAGAGAGCTACAAACACGTGTATGTGTGTGTGTGCTCTGAAAATAGCCTGCATGCACTCACTGGTGGGCCAATTTATTTTCCCGAAGGATTAGGAAACATTAGGAAAGATGCTACCAAATACCTAACATCCGTGAAGTAACTCCAGACCACTGGCCCAGAACGTTTCCTTTGTTTTTGGTAATAGAAGGCAGGGAGTCCATAGTTTCTAAAGTTAGAGTTATTCCAGGGAGAGAGTATGGTCTCCTGCACTTGGACTTGAGGGGAAACCTCACCTCTGACTGAGAGAGAGCCTTCTACTCTCCGTTAACGACAGAGCACACTGTATTGTGCCTGGCCACGTTATAACACAGCTGTGTCCTGTGCAAAGCAGAAATAAAGGAATGCACAATGATGCCATTTACTTAAAATAACTTAGTTCTTGATTTTAAATGTCTGAGTCAATGAAAGCAAATTGATATCAATGCAGATGTATACCATGGCTTAGAACATATATCAAGTATTCTTGTCAAAAAACTGTCTAGTATTTCCTAATCTTCTTAGTATGACGTTTGGTCAACAGTCCTTTCATGTTTGGTCGGCCTTCCTGAGTTTGGGGTGGTAAGTGGGCTACACACAGAACCCTCGGAATCGCTATTCCGGCGAGTGTCGGGACTGCCTCAGTGGAGCGCCAGGAGGTGGGAACGTCTCTTTTCCCTGGTTCAACTGTTTTTCTTTCCCCGTCTCGGGTGGGCATGCAGCACTCGTGAGCAGGAAAAGTTACAGGCAGTGAGCTGTCCATGCTTCCACGTCGGCCAGCCTTTGAGACCTGGCTGTCTCCGGTGAGGCGGTCTGACATGGGGGATGGAGGGAAGACACCAGCTCGGCCACAGCTGGACACTTACTTCCGCTGCTCCAGGCTGGACGCTCCTTTCAATGTGGCTCAGTCTCTTCATGGAAACAACGGCCATAGCGACACAACCAGTACAAAAGTTGAATGTAATGGTTTTGGTTTTCTCCAGTTTGAATAAAAAGACTGGTGTTTATTCATCAATAATTTATGTTCAGTTACCCAAAGGGATAAACATGAAATATTTTAAAAGTAGTGGGCTCATCTATCGCCATATCTAAAAGTGGGTGATACCTGTTACATTCTGATGCAAAAGGTCATCATGAGCACCGGAACTAGCTAAGGTAAGAAAAGTATTTCAGGGCGGTCTCTTGTCCAGTGGGAGCAAACTGTGACCTGTCAGTGCAGTTGAGATGGGGCGGGCCTTAGACCAGGCAGTCTCAGCGGAACATTAGCTCTGCCTTCCAGGACCTGCGTGCCCCTGAGTAAGTGATCTGACCACTCGGAGTCTTAGTCCAGTCACCCGTGAGATAGGAATAAGCACATTCATTGCAGCGCTGGTGAAATTAAAGAAAACCTCCCGGTACAGTGGAGACTGTGATCATTCTCTTTTCACACTGGGGAATGCGGAGGCCCATGGGTGGGCCACCTGGACTCCAGCTCCACCGCTGGAAGGGGCAGTGGATGGGCTCTAAGCCCCGGCCACTGTCCAGCTTCGGAGCCCAACCTCAAAACACAACACAGGCGGTCTCTTGCTTCCCCATCGGCGGTTTGCAGAGAGGGAATAGTGAACCGTGCCACGTGAAGCTGGTCTGAACCCACTCACCCATCCATGCGCCCGTTAACTCACTGATCAACCAACCACTCATCCAAGGCCTGCTATGTGCCGAGCTCTGTGCAGAATGCTGAGGGGCGGTTCAGGGGGGTCACTCATACAATTCAGGGCCCCTACTCTCAACAGTTCAGTGTTTAATGGGGAGCTATGCCCATAAGTCCAATATTAAATGCAGTGTGACAAATGCTCATGACACTCGCATGCACAGAGAACTGTGGACTTGAAGATGAGAACTATGTGAGTCTGTTTGGGAAGGCGTGGGACATGGGGTCAGGAAAGCAATTTGGAGAAAGCAATGCTTAAAGGTGGCTTTGTATTTTTTCACTTCCTCTTGAACATTTTCACATGATCTCCGGAGTTGATTTCCAGAATGTTAAAAAATATTAGAAATGTCCAACTGGAAGAAAAAAATATGTAATTTCAAATCTGCTATACAAATAAGTTTAAATACTCACTTGCTAAATTGTTGGGAACCACCCTGCCTGGTTTCAAAAGCTGTAATCCCCCATGGCTAAGGCTGAGTAAAGGACCTTGGGACCATAAGCCACTTAGGAGACAAAGCTTATCTTCCTTGTAGGGGCACCAGCTCTGCCCCCTTTCTCTTCACCCTGCTTGGTCCCAGGCAGATGGCTAGTTAGCCAATGATGGGTGAGATTCCTTAAAAGAGGGACAACCTAAAACAGGCATGGTTGGGAAGGGGCCCTCAGGGAAGAACTTGGGGGGCTATAGAAAAAGGGAGTGATGGACCCTTGCCCCTCGACTCTGACATAGCCTGAGTCCTCATTCTGTCTGCAGGAAGTCTTCTAATCTCTTGGCTGTCTTTTTTCCCCTGCCTGACTTGAGCCTGAAACAATGTCTTAAGCCTGAAACAATGCTGGAGGTGGGTGTAGCCCTGTTAGGGAAAGGGCAGGTTGCCTAGGGCGATCAGGCCTAAAAAAGAATGCATAAAATTCTATGAAACCGACTTTGCTAAGACACTCAATTTAAATGATAAGGGACAAAGCAGGAAGTGAGTTTGTTTCTCAAAGTTTTATGGCGATTTAACCATCTGACCCTGACTCAGACTAAGCCCTCGGAGTCTCTTGAGTCTTATCTCCTGTTTAATCATTTCTGCCTGACAGTGATTGATGAACTTAATGTATATACTCTGCAAACTGAACCCAATAAAAGTCTGTCAAGGCAAGGATTGAGGTCCTCTCCTCTTGAGACAGTGGCTGTGCCTTCCCTTTTCTTCCACAGGACTTGGTAGCTCATGTGAATTTGTCTCATGTCTTATTCACAGTGTTGCGGATCCCAGGAGTTGGGATCTGAGTCACTAAATATATAAAAACAGGCATTTACTGATACTATTTTTAGTAACACCATGGAATAGAAGCCATTGCAAAACTGTAGAATGGGGAGCAGTCATTTTTAAGAGCTGTAAGATTTAAAGGTCAAAATTTACATAAAAATGCATATTTTCTGGTACAAAATGTCTTAATTAAAAATAATTTTGATACATGCAGATAGTTCAAATAGGAACTCATGGTATATGAACAAAGTGCTTTTCAATAATGTGACTTAGTTTTGTTTGAGGTGACATTTCATTTGAGATTTCTGTTTAAGAATCATTTCATGGAATGTTAACTTTCAGCACCCTAAAATCGTTGGCTCCTCACATCAGTGAGAGGCCCACGTCTCAGTCCAACTTGCCTGTCCCCACATCTATACCTCTCTGTAAAACCCATTGGTTTTTAAAAACATTTTATGTATTGATTTTACAAGAGAGAGAAATGTCAGTTTGTTGCTCCTCCTGTCCGCACACTCACTGGTTGCCTCCTGCAGGAGGCCTGACTGGGGACGGAAGCTGCAGCCCTGGCCTGGTGGGATGATGCGCCAACCACCTGAGCTACCTGGCCAGGCCTCACTGGTTTTCATGTAAAAGCACTAGATTCTAGCACTGATTCTGCATGTCCCGTGACAAAAGCATTTCTTGGATATTCTAGGTATATGATCATGACCTCCAGTGAAGTATGCTCTGAGTTACAGAGAGTCAAATAGAAACTGAAAGTGGGTGTTGGTTCTACTCCGTCCGTATCAAGTGTTGATTCGCTATAGAAATTCCATAGTTGGAGGGATTCAGACATGCAATACTCCGAAGTTCTCCTGATGCGCCTCCTGTACAGACATGTAGGTAAAGGGCCACCGCCTGTGGGTGAAGATGGCCTCGGGGAAATTCCGGAAGGGGCACATGCGTCAGTGCTCACTGCCTGCCTCGCCGTTATTACCGATACTATATTTTCTCTTAAAACTGGTGATAACTACATTTCCTAAATGTATTTAACTCTAATTGCATGCTTCCTTCAAATATGACCTGGCATTTAGAAGCACTATTCTCTACTAATTATTTAACTTACACAAGAAAGAAATTTTTCACGCTGTGCCCAAACTATTTCCAGATTACAAAAACACTCCTTGGAAGCAGAGACAAAACTACTACCTTTATAGCAGATTTCTCTTTTTTCCTGGAGGAAAGAATTCACCGAAACAGCAGAAGAAAGAGCTTCAGAGTAGACCAACATTGAGGCCTTCCTTATTTTGAGATACTTCTGAGTTAAGGTAGAGTTATACAAAGTAACTATTTTAATTACTCTTTTTTTGCAACAAAATATTATTAATGTTCAAGACCAATACTGAATAAATCTACATGAAAAATGACAGTCAAATTTCTAAAACTTTGCTGCAGCTGGGAATCAATTTTTCCTTTGCTTTTTTTTTCTCCTTCTCAAAATCAAAACAAATTCTAAATTTGTTTAGGATGGAACAAGTCCAAATGGAAACACCAAACCATATGGAACAGGAAGGGCAGAGTGAATCTGTGCCCCACTTCCTTCCTCTGGCCCCCAAGGTTAGGGAGACCGCAGGGGGCTGGGGTCCGCAGGTTCACCCACTGTCCCTGCATAATGACTAACCAAGCCCCACCTCCCTGTCCTCTCAGAGTAGGTCGGACAAATGCAGACAGGGCAAACCCACCGGGCTCCAGACCCAGTGCTGCAAGCAGCTACTGCTCATCAATCACAGCTCGTCACTCACTGAAAGTGAAATTAGGCAAAGCAGCATTCAGGGGCAGCTGAGTGCAGGATGAAGAAACGGAAACATCTGTCACACTCAAGTGCCCCCCTTCCTCGCCCCCTTTTCACTGCACTGGAGTAGAAAGAGCGAGTGCTGAACATCAGGAAGTTTTATTTTTGGTCTTGATCTCTTGGCTTCAGTGTCTTTATTTGTGAAATTAAAGTGTTGCCTTTGGTGAGTTGATGGGATTCTTTCCAACCCCCCCTCACCATCTGTGACATACCTGGTACCTGTCCGTGCGGCAAATGGAAAGGTGTCTCTCTCATAATTAGTGGTAGTGAACTAATTATCAGCTTCCTCTTACTGTTGCTGTTGTTACTGCTTTTATTTCCTTCCCAAAGAACCCTTCCCACCTCTGGGCCCTTCCCCACCCACATGGATGACAGGTCATAGGACAGACATCCGTCCTGAGCTCCACATGCCAGCGAAGCTCTTTCAACCCCCTCCTCCCCAGCTTCACATGTCCCAAACTGAAGGACCAGCTGCCCTCCCTAAATGCTCCCTCCCCACAGAACTGTGGCCCAGCTACTGCCTGGCTGTGGGAACGACAGATTGGGCTTGCTGAGCATGCTGGCTGAACCCCCTTTCGTGAGGGCTCCCTCACCCTGCCACCTCGTTTCTCACCTCTGTCCCAGCCGTTCTGTCCTTTCTCTTGCAGTGTCCTTGTCACCCGGTCCCTGACCAGGGCCCCTTTCCCCTTTCTCAGCCTCGCTCTTTTCGTCTCCCCAGGTAGGCACTTGCTCAAGGAAGCCTAATTCCCCGACCCCAGGCTGCGTCTTCTCCTCCATTCCTATCACCTTCCTGGAAGCTTGGCTTCACCTGCCATTAACCGGCCACTGTCCATCTGCTCAATCCTAACGCCTGGCACAGTGCCTAGCATCTCCATAAAGGCAGAGACAGGCGTTAGAACATATGTGAATAAATGACTTGGTGGATTTCTGGACATCATTTAACACTTAACTGCATCATGACGACTTAAATTAGAGTATTAATGGGTTTTTTAAATGTCCTCTCCATTAGTCAGGAGTCTTACTGCTCAGCCACAGAGGGGCGCCCGACGCGGAGTTGGACGTATGCACTGTTAAATCCGAGGCTCATGCCCTCAGTGGGCAGTCCCAGAGCCCACCCCTCGGGGCCTGCGCTGCCCGCACCCCGCTCCGCTGCACTGGGTAGCAGACGCTCTCTGCCAGCGGCACTGCTGCTCCCCACCCACCGCCAAAGGCAAGGCACAGCCTTTAAAGGTAAGAATTATGAGAGACTCTGTCTCAGTGTCACAGAAGAGCCTGGGGGACTGGAGTGCCACACTGGCTGCGATCACATTATGTGTCAACTTGGCTGGGCCATGGTGCCCAACCGTTCAGTCCGACGCTAGTGTAGACGTTGCTGTGAACGCGCTGTGTAGATGGGATTACGTTCAGAGCAGTGAACTTTCAATAGTGTGAGGGGGCAGTATCTGATCAGCTGAAGCCATTAAGAGGGAAAACTAAGGCTTCCCAGAGGAGGAGGAAGGAATTGAGTATTAAGACTGTGACCCAGAAAATAAGGGAGTTGGGACCATTTCCTAAATTAAGAGAGGCAGGCAGACAAAAAAGAGATGTCCATATATTCCCCGATATTACAAACTTAGGTGTTTTAATCAGGTTATTAACATACTCTTTCCCTCCAGAAAAATAATACAGTCTTCAATATTCCCCGCCTTCCATTCAGCTTCTTGAACACAAACAGGCAGCTCTCGCTCACACGAGGCAGTGGGGGGGCGGGGGGCGGGGATCTTATTGTAACAATATCACTACCTAGAGCAGGACAACAGACCGCAGTGTTAGGGGAATGCACACTGATCTGATACCAGTTCTGTCAAGATCTGGCTGAATTTTTAGCTTTCTTTTCATGAAAAGGTACAACTAATGACACGTCCCAGCTTCTGGGTGTTTCAATAACCAGGCCTCCTAGTTCAGTCAAAAGCTTTGCTCTGGGTGCTGGGAAGGCCCGTCCTGGCGGAAGTGTGGGAGCTGCGGAAAGGATCAGATGACGAATACATTGTCTTCTGTCTGGGACGATGGCTGTTAAAATGTCTTTGGAATTGAAGAACAAAGTCTCAAGGGCAACATTTGTAACAGGGTCAAGCTGATAAAAGAAATGTTTCATTTTCCTTTTGGGAGATTCAGAAGAAAATAATTTGACCAAGTATGAAACTATAAGATTATTCTTGTCTAAAAATTGATCTGAAAACTCAAGCAAAACCGAACTATGCTGCATGTTTATTGTTAAGAATTACACCATCTCTCCCTAAAAATTTCACAGCAATGATAAAATTGACTTAAGTATTCTGTATACATCTCCTTGGTTTGCTCTTATTTTGATATATGGCCAGAATAGCAAGCCATGAGTGTTTTAGTAAAATAGGATAATGGCCTATCAGTTCACTGGGCATAACTACAAAATGATAAATTAGAGGTAGACATACAAAAGCATTTTGTTTCTTAAAAATAGAAAAATTATAACAATTCGGAATATGTTACGGGCTGAGTATATGCTTAGAATTTCTATAGAAATTCTAAGAAAATAAACTACATTATTGCTCTTTAAAGGTACACCACCAGCCGTATATTTTACACAAAACATTGAAAGGGTCACAAAGCACTCAGACGGCTCTTTGGAACATCCAGACTGAGAACGCCACACCGCAGTTACTTGTGAGAGCAGCATGATAATCACACTGGAGCCTTACTCCACATTGACCGTGCAAATGCAGGGGAAACACATAATAAATGTTTAAGTGCTATGGAAAAATCTCCCCAGATGGCAGAATCGATGCTTGTCACAATTTCAAAGGCCTACTGTCATGGCGCACGCTGCACAAACCCCGCAACAACCCAAAATACAGGAAGAAAAGAGCCAAGAAGAACAGAGTCTTGGCGCCCAGATGGGCGTCTGCACACACCCGTCACAGGACGCTAATGAAACGCGTTGGTGAACTTTTCTTCAGCGTTTCCAACAGAGTCAATATATCCACAGGTGCTTCTCACCAAAGAATTACCCTGGAAGGGACTCTGAGTGTCTGCGCGGTACTACCATTGTGTAAAATATTTGGGGGGTACGCTCTTACACAATTACTTTCAGAGTTTTTAACATGTTCTCTCAAATAGACACAGTGGAAGCACACTTCTCCCACCAGGACTGGATTGGAGAGGCAAAGTTACTTGACTTGAAATCGTGATGAATAAAGCGCCTGCAGATGTGGGCAGTCCCCACTGGGGCATGAAATGATAGTGAAATTACAAAGTAATGGACACCCTCTCCCTTTTCTGCGCCTCCGGACGAAACGCGGAAGCAGACACTCCAAAGCCTGACTGCATTCTGACTTCTTCTGATTCATCTTAATTCAAAAAGTGGGAGGGCCCAGCTCAGTCCTAATGGGGAGGAGGAGGGTGGGACTGAAAATCTAGTCGGTTTTCCCATCGACCTCACTTCCATCCGTCACCCTGGAACAGCAGGGACCTTAGAGAAAATCTGCTCTCTGCCTCTTAAAGAGCACTGGGACCGGAAGGACCGACTAAAAACCATTTATTGCACAAAGCTATGACTCTCCTCTACGACAGCTCTGCCCCAAGCCACACTATCTGCTTGTGAACAGCTACAAGTGACAGCGAACTTATCAACCCCCCAAACAGGCCATTACCTCTTTAGGCGGCTCTTATTACTCCTCGGAAGTTCTTCCTTAAATTCTGCCAACACACGCTCCCTTCAGCTTCTGCCTTGCGCCCTGCTTTATCTCCCAGAGGTGACGCACCGTGAATTAGATCCCTCTTCTCCACACCAGTCCTTTCACTATTAGGAGACAGGCACCATCTCCCTCATCGTTTGTATGCCAGGTTAAATTGTTTGTATTATGAGTCTATGTATTGTATATTCATAAGTATATTCATTCACTTGAATAAATATTAATGAGCTTATAATATACACCAAGCCCACTTTCTACTCCTGAGAGATACTGAAGCAAATATGATAGATTTAGTGTGTATCTCAAGAATTCTTGATGGGGGAGATAGAGAATGAGCAAATAAGGTAATTGTAGCTTACGAGGAGTCTTTTGAATACAATAAACAAGGAGATGGACAGTGAGTTACTCAGAAGTACCACCTGGCTGCACCTGAAGGGTGAGGAGAGGCTGGCCCGCCGCCAGGTGCTGCGTTAGGCAGGAGGCCACGCAAACACCGAACCCCGGAGGCAGCCAGGAGCTTGGCGCGTTCCAGGGGCAGCACGGAGGCCAGTGCATTTGGAGCCTGGAGCGAAGGACAACTGGCAACCAGAGGTGACTTCAGAGTGGCGGGTTGGGGGCCAAATCACGCAGGGATGGGAGGGGCCAGATCTTATCCCAAATGCAATGGGAAACTATTCAAAGCTCTCAGTGGGGAAATTAATCTGATTTATAAACACGAAAGGTAAGTCTGGCTGCTGGACAGCGGGTGACCGGGGTGTGAGCAGACACAGGGAGTCCAGTGAGGAGGCCCCCGCAGGAGTCCGGGCGGCAGGCAGGCAGCTCCTCGCCAGGAAGGGTGCTGTCGAGGGGGAGGAAGCCAAGAGAAGAGTGTGGAGAAAGAACGATGGGGTTTCCAAGCATCCCACACACATGGCAGTATTTCTAGTACAAGGCAATTTAAGTGTTTGCATGCTCCTATATTTTCCTGTTCAATGTAAGGTTCATCAAAGACGGTGTTTTCATATCACCCTTGCTCCTAGGCCTGCGATTCCTCAGGAGTGGTTGGATGAGGCAGTAAGGGTGAGGCAGGTGTCTCGGGGAGCAGGGACATGAGCGTCCACAGCCAGAGGGTAGTGTGAGTGCCCGAGGCGGGATTCTTCCCCTCACCCTTCTGGAACCACAGACTCTCAGTTCTGAAGGCATCTGAACAGGCTCCGGCCGGGCTATAGGAAGGGATGCTCCCTCTTCAGAGCCCCGCCCCTGCCGAACGCCCATCCTGACCACCCGGAGCCACACCTGCCCGTTCCCCATTCCCACCTTCTGCAGCTACTGCAGTTTCATGTGCAGGCTCCCGAGACCAGGCTGCCGGCCTTACCCCTTCCCAGCCTGAGTAGCGCACACTCGTTAGCCAGCTTCTCCTCAGTCCCCCATGGCAGTGGCTGTTGGCACACATTTATGACATCCCAGCTTATCTTCATCGATGTCAGAAATTTAGGGCAAAAGAGTGGGAAATTCAGATCTTTTCCTGATGGGTTCATGCGCACCACTTCTCTCCATTAATTAGGTTATTAAACAATCTGAGAGCCTATTACTTACTCCTATGTAAAAAGTATCTGTTTCTCTTTACGAATTACTGGTTTCGACACGACACATGTGCCACTGGAAAGTGCCAGGCTGCTTCGGGACAAGGTGATCAGACACCGTAAGACGCAGCTCGATATATTGAAGGCGTAACACACTCAACTTTGCGCCGAGACCACTTGCTTATTGAAGTGTCGCTACAGGTAGCTGTCCTACAAAGGAAGGAATTGTGATAGGCCTTATTTTAGATAATCCACATACAAAATAAATCAATATATGGGTGCCTTTATAATAGCATTTCTATATTATCAATGAGAACACACCTTCCTCTTAAAATTTTCTTATACATCCAGGACATCCTATAGTTCACGGATCCAAGAGCTGTTGGCCAGAGACTTTGTTCTTGGCGCCACGAGTCCCCATTCTGGTTCCTGCTGGCAGCACCACAGAGCGCGTTCACCCCGAGATACGAGCTCTGGGCCCTGGGGAGACAGCGCCTGGTGGCTCTGCACAGTCAGTGAGAGGGGTGAACCCCAAACTGCATCCCACTCAACTCACACTCAATGGACCTCCACATCAGCACCCCTCTAGCCAGCTCCCCAAACGACCAGGCACCCCTCCGGTTCCCCCAGGCAGCAGGGGGACACAGTGAGGGAAGTCAGAGTAGAAAAGCCGCGTTTATTCACTATGGATAAACGGTCTCCCTTTTGCAAATTTTCTGAAAACACGTGGTCATGCGAACGTTCTGCGAGGCCCTCCCGGGGCTGAGGAAGGGGGTCGTGCCCAAGCGTGGCCTCTGAGCTTCGTGGAAGGTCATCTCTGCGCTGGCTTCATCAGAGCCATGGGCACTGATCCAGTGCTGGGTCACCATTCCATAATGCACGTGGGGCCACCTGTCCCTCTGTTCCTCATTGCCAATGTCACCCTGTAAGGGGCAGAAACAGCCTGGCTACACAGCCAGCTGTCCTCACGGTGAAATAGCCCAGAAGAGAGGTGTTCCACTGGAGCCAAGGCAGCAGCCGACTCGCCCAGGAGGGGGCGTGAACACATTGCTGCCGCTTATTTGGACTCAATGTGTTGAGAGCTTGTCAGGCCCCGAAAGTACATGCAGGTGCGTCCAGTCCAGAGGGCGGGATGCACAGCACACTGCTGATCCACCTGGGCAGATTCTTCTAAGGTTTCAGAAAGATCATTATTCATAGGCAGAAAGTATTGTGGGTTTTATCTTTAGATTATACAGGTCTTAAACCATTTGGAAAGATTAAGCAAACTAATCCAAACACTGACTTGCTTAGTGCTAGGCATTACTGTCGAGATTAGGCTCAGCAAAGAAAGTGAGTTTTCGTAAGAAAGCTTTAAAATATATAGAGAAGTAATAATCACATCAGATGCTAAGTAAAGATGAGGCGATATAAGACCATGAAGCTAACACTCCTTACACATTGGTACCTTGACAATCACAGAATGGTATGTATGGCCATGAACTTCGAGTCAAAGAGCAAAGACAGAGAGTTATGCTGGGTAGTTTGGTTATATTTTCCTTTTATTATCAGGAATTATCACTTGAAATAGAGTATATGTTCATTTGAAGTTATGCTTTATAATTACATGAAAGTTACAGTTTACTTTTTTTGATGATATATATTGTTCGATTTTCACTTTAACGTGGTGGAATGAAATTTTAAAATGTCTTTTTGTCAGTACTATCATCTTTGGTGTACTTAATGAACACTTTCCTTAGGCGTAATAAATGTCTTTAACGACAATAATATATGCCAACAAGAATCATGACAATTTCTACCCAAATTGTTGAGTTTCTGATTCCATTTCAATGAAAATGGTCTCTTTAAAAACACACACTTTGCAAAGCTGGCGTAATTTCTTCCAGAAAGCGTGCTTCCCATGGCAACAAACAGAAAACATTCCAAATCGACAACAGGAACCATTTAAGTGAAGCACACTTGTCCCGAGCTTTTACCGTGAAGAAAACTCACGCACACCCGTGCACTCCCTGCGGTCGGAGAGTGGGAGCCTTGTAGACCACAGGGACAGGGAGGGTCTAGTGGTTTCTGCAAGGGGACAGCCAGCACCCTAAGGATGCCTTAAAACCTTCCTGACCCTCTCACCCCTTAGGGGTTGAAATCTCTTCTACGAACTTTTGAATTGTTAATTTGTGGTCCTGCGGAATGTTAAAATTAAGTAACTACACAAGAGAGTATTATTTTGGCCATTTTAATCAACTTGGTCTTACTTTTCCAACCAAACCACAGTTTCCTAGGGAGCCAGACTCAGGCCTTATATTCATCTGCATTTTCTGCCTGCCTTAACCTAGACCGAGTCCCGTAACCCAGAAACCCCCATTGGGCCGACGCCTGCGTTGGCACTCTGTGCAAACGCCGCCCCAGGCCCTGGGCCTGATGGAGCCTCTCACAGAGACGGCCTCCCATCCCCCAACAGCCGCACTCAGAACCCCAGAGCGCTCCAAGGACAAGGACAAGGCCAACCCACGACACCTAAGCACAATCAGAATGAACACATACAACCAGTTGGGGTCCACTTGCCAGGTCACACCACTGTCCCTGCCACTTGTCCAGACGTGTCAGTGATGGCGCTGTTGCTTGTACAGACTCTGCCTCGGCCCATGAGGAGTAAGTCTGAGGCACCAGCAACCAACAGTCCCAAGAGGAGACCAGAGGTCCAGGAGCACGTGGGGGCAACGCCCCACAAAATGTCCCTGTGATACAAGGCGGCTGCATGAGGCAGAGCTCCGCGCCTGTGCCCAGCCTGTGACAGGGAAGCGCTGCATGTCCAGTGTGAGGACAGCCCAGGCAGCCCGGGGCCCTCCGGGCGGGACAGGCTGCATGAGTAGCCTGGGGCCAGTGGGCCTCCCAGGAGAGCGGGTCTGCGCTGTGAGCACCCACACAAGTGACCCGGACGGTCTGATGGGCAGTGCACTCTGCTTCCTCGGTCTGCAGACCCCACAGGAGCTACGTTCTATCTACCAGTTGATCGTTTGCTGAGCGGCAGACCCAGTAGCTAGGCAACATCTTAAGACTGGGGGAAAAATACGAGATTTACTAAGGGGCGGGCATGCTGGAGGGACTTCTGCCCGCGAAAGGAGTGTGACGTCCATCCTCAGTCCCACCAAGCTGGAGCGGGCTGACCAGCTGCAGGAGCCCAAGGGGCACCATTGGGTCTCTGCTTAGCCCATCATCAGCAAAGCAGGCCAGGCATTTAGGGGAACCTCTGTCCACTGGGGCCCCACGGCGCCACCAGCTTCACCTCAGGGGGCAGAGTAGAGGATTAAACATTCTCCCAAAGGTAATCGTCAGTTTTCACATGCAAAGCTGCGTGCTGCCAGGGGCAGGCTGAGCGGATGCCCTAACACACTATTTTCCCTTTGACAAAGAAGGCTATTGGGCCCTCCTCACACCTTAGCCCGTAAGTCCAGGTTGATCTACCTGGAAAGGCAGTGCCAGGCCAGGAAGCGCGGGCCTTCTGGGATCAGGCACTCAGTTCTGACTGGAGCCCAGCAGTAAGCTCATAGCTGCTTTGCCAAAGAGGCACTTATGTTTGCTAAATCAGGGAGGCACAAGACCCAGACTCCACGGGGTCCTTGCAGCCCAGGCTGCCTCCCCAGCCAGGCTCCCGTCAGCACTGCCACCCGTCACAGCGCACAGCCCAAGGAAGGCGTCACGGGGGTTACAGGGCCTCCAGGATGGAGCAGCGACCATAGCCTGCTGTGCAACAGTCAGCACAGCCTGCTGGTTTGGGTGCCACCCCGAGGAGGCTGGTTTGGGGGTCACATGACCAAAGACCAAGCAGTATGCACACACGGGGTACATGCTGTCCCCCAGGTCCAATGAGTACACCAGGCACTGGGGCTTCTGGGAGTGTGGGGACAAAGAGGTGGAAGTTCTTTCCTATCTGAGGGATACGGGGGAGAGGAAGAGCGCGCACGGAGGATGGGCGAGCCCGTGACCGAGTCAGGCCGGCACAGGGCCTGCGGGAAGGCGGTTGAGGGAGCAACTTTGATCAAGGAAAATGTAAATACGAAGTAGTCACATGCTGATGTTAAGAGTCAGGAAAAAGAAAAGGAGGGTTTGAAAAACTGGCAGAAAAAGCAAAAAGTCTGTCAAGAACATAGTTGGTCATTATCTCAGAATTTGAACCCAGAGGGGATGACGTCCTTGCTACATGCGGTTCTGTTAGACATAAACATATTTATGTACATTTACGGTGGTGGGACGAGGCCAGAACTTCCTGGGACCATCCCAAGATTTTATACACACGTACACATATATCATATGTATATATATTTAAATTCTTGCGTGCATATTCAAGAGCCTTAGAAGCAACTGAAGTAGAAGATAACTGGGCTATAAAACTCAGCTAGCATATTGGGTAGATGCTGATACAAGTAGGAGTTACATATAAACATTTCCATAAAATGTTCGAGTCAGCTTAATATCGTTATTCATATTCAAAATACAGCTATTCGGGGAGCACGCCGCCACGCCAGGCAGGATGCTCACGGAAGACAGAAGGCATCCGTTCACTCTGGCTAGAAGAATCGCTAGAGAGCTGTGTTCTGACAAGGCTGATTCAGACAGTAAACAATGGTCTACTTACATTATCGTGGAAAGGATATCCGCAAGATCTAGGTTAACAAGCTATAAAGTACGTTTTTATTGCTTAAAGCAGCAACTCCGAATGGTTCGAAGTAGGAGACATCTATTTTTAAACTACTACAACATTTAAAGCTGGGTCTTCCGTTTGTCAACCTCTAAAACCTGGGTAGAACAGCCTGATTCATAGCAAGCAGAATTCAAGGGGGAATTTTTTATTTTCGTGAATCAACGGTATAGAAAATTTGGTATCATCTAAACAGACTTGGAGTCTATATTACTAGGCGACAACATCGCGGTCTTCATTCTGTATCTACCTCGATGAGTGACCACTACAGCGTGCGTATGACGGCCTATCAGGTGAGATGAATACTTTATCAAATGCGGTCTGACAAACAGCATCCTTCTTAGGTCACCGTCACAATGCTCATGTTTTTGACAATCTTACAATTCCCTATCACAGGGGGTATGAGTGTAAAGATGAAGACAGAGTCGACTTAGAGAGCCAGCTCCTCATCAGAGCATTGTGGAAGGGTGCTATTTTGAAATATGTACCCGTATGCCTTCTTTCCTAGCTAGTTCCTACAAATTCTGACCCTCTTCGTACTGGGGCGTCTGCGAAGATATTGCTGCTAGATATCTTGATATCTGCTAGATATTGCTGCTTCAGGGAAAGGTGGTAATTGCACAACACTTGAAAGAAGACTTTTCTCTGTTAGATTCCTGGTCACTGGGTGTTCCAAAGCTGAAGAACGCCAATGGGGACCCAGGGGCCATACAAAAATGACAGCTTCAGAGAATGCTTCTTATTCCTCTGTAGTCTAATGCACTTGCACCAGCGGTCCCCAACCTTGTTGGCACCAGAGGCCGGTTTCCTGGAAGACGACTTTTCCACAGAGAGGGGGTAGGGGATGGTTTCAGGATGATTCAAGCGCATTACATTCAAGGTCACCTCCTGCTGTGCGGCCCAGTGCCTACCAAGCCAGGACCAGTGCCAGTCTGCGGCCTGGAGGTTGGGGTGCCCTGATTTATACCATGTACCTATTTAAAGCATTTGTACCATGTATCGATGGTCAGCAAATTATAAGTTTGCCTGTTTGCTCTTTTTTTGAAAACTCCCTTTTAGGAAACAATTTCAAATTTACAAAAAGCTGCAGAAACAAGAGTGGTAAAAATAACACTTAAATGCTTTTCTTTACTTATGGGGTTGGCCAGAATGTCCGTGTGGCTTTTTTCCGTAAGAGAAAAGACACATGTTTCATGTTCACCAATATCTTTATTGATTTGGATGTTCTGAGTATGTCAACTATCTCCCACATGATAGAGCATTGATTGTTCTCAGTGAATGTCTCTATTTGATTGTTATCAACTTCAACTGGTCCACCCGACTTTGGAGCATCGTCCAGCGAGAAGTCTCCAGCACGAAACTTCACAAACCATTTCTGACATGTTCGATCAGTCACAGCACCTTCTCCACACGCTGTGCAAATCTTTTTCTTTGCAGTTCAGTTGTTTTCACCTGTCTTGAAATAATGAAGCACAATATACTGAAAATGTTGTGCATCTTCTTCCTTGTTAAAATGGCTGCACAAAAATTCACCAATTTTGGTAAGATTTTTTTAAATGCATACTGGTATGACAGCTGCTACAACACAACAGTCTTACAAAATTGTTTTGAATGAAGCTAAAGACAACGGAACACCCCTAGAGCCATCTTATGGGAAAAAAACAAACGAACTTTTTGGCCGACCCGATAGATTCTCCAACTGTCCACACTGTGCCCCATTTGCTTTGTAATTTGCTGTGTATCCATCTGTCACTTACTTCTACTTGCAGGTGGATATACATTGGTAGACATACCCACACACTTCAAAAAATAAGATTCTGAACTATTAGGTGTTTATTTGTGTGGAATAAAGACCAAAGATACTGAACTTGCCCCGAGACTGTAAAATATTAAGAAAGTGATAACCAAAGATATAATTTAAAAGAAATTATGAAACACAAAATCAATCCCTAAACTGATTAACATCGTAAAAGCAATGTAAACAAGCAGAGAACCAAAATAATCTATTTATTTTGGAAAGGAATGTTTATTAGACATTCGTAATGAGCCTAATGTGTCTATAATGAACAGACACTATCAGAAAACATGTCTTTATAATTATGGGAAATCATACTCTTATAAAAATCGAACAATTCAAGCGATGACCAGCTATGAATCTCAGATGTCTTTTAGCGACAAACCCTGGGGGGTCGGGGAAGAGGGGAGTTCACTCAGCAAGGGAGGGAGGAAGGAGACAGCAGGCGTGGTCTCCGTCGGGTCCTTGCGTCTAGACCGTGTGAGTCCAGTGAAGGCCTAAGAAGGGGACTCCATAGCTGGTCTAGACTTCTGGGGTGGAAACGTCCTGGGACCGTGGTGTTTGATGACTTCCGTCTCCTGAAAGAGGTCACAGCCAGGGAAGGGCTATGCTGCCCCAGAAGCCTGTGTGAGCCTGGTGAAGCTGAATGTTTTTGTACTTACCAGGAGGGAAAACGAAATCGAATAATTAAAAAAAAAAAAAAAAGTGGACAGCAGCCTCCAGGGATGTCATAGAAGGAATGAAAGGGAAAACTGCTGATTGGAATTTCCAATGTGCCAGACAGTTTATATAATGTCAGTAGCTTATGTGAAAGCATGCTTTTAAAAAAGCTAACAAATTAATTAGAGGTCAAGTATAAAAAAACTGCCAAAGACAGAAGGAAACACAGGGCTGTAACCATTGTTTTAACTGTTGAAAACTCATCCTACTTAGTAGATAGTAACAGCCTGCCTCCTGCCAGACAGGCCCTGCTTGGGGTTGCAGCTGGTCAGTGACCGCCACCCTGGCTGGAGGTTTGCATCCCGTGGTGAGCGTTCATTACAATTCTGGGGCCCCACCCCTCCTGACCCAGAGCCGCCCCAGGTTAGGAGACGATGAGGCCGGGCACTAGGGCTAAGATGGAAGCAGTAAGGGCTACAGGAATGAATCCTCCACAGGCGATCAGAACAGGCTTCCTGGACGAGAGTCGTGTGACAAAACGGTGGGACAGCAGGGGACAGCTCTCTGCAGCTGCGGATCCAGGAGGTGGGTCTCCAGAGAACTGAGCTCGCCGACACCTTGGAGTTCACATCCGGTGGGGGCACTTTGCACACCACACAGCAAGGTCTACCATGTGTGAGGAGCCCTGGCTCAGGTTCCCTTCCCTCTGCCCCAAGGAGAAACCACAGGTGCGCACCTTTGCAAACCTCGTGAACATTCCTATAGGAAATGGCGCTTTCTTCAAACCCATTCCCACGCAGTGGGCAGAGCACCGGCACTGGCCTCCCTGCCTTCCTTGCATAAGTTTCCTACGGGATCAGAGGCATTACCGCGATGTTTTCATAGGCACTTGGGTCTGTGTTGGACTTAGACGTGAACTCCAGGCCTCCTTTGTGGCCCCACAGGAAAATGAGTTCATTAACGAGCTGCAATCCATGCAAGTTCATTCACTCTGAGGCCAGGCGCCCAGCAGCCCCTGTAGGAAGGCTGTGAGCCACAAACCCAGGCTTCAGGTTTAATATAATGCCCATAAGCACAACCCAAAGAATAGAATACATGCACTGAGGCTGGCCAAGACCGCGGTTCACATACTGGCTCTTTACATCCAGTTTCATGCCGGGGTCCCACTGCCAGCATCACCACTGGCAGCCGCCATGCCCAGGACAACGGTGTCCATAGCTGAATGAAATCCAGAATATCTGTGTCTTCCTACGGACACAGAGGCACGGGATTGTGTCTGTACCTACTCCACCTCCTGAAATACTGCCGCACGGGCGAATGGCGCACTGCTGGCGAGTTCTCTTGCACGGCTGTGATCTGGCTGGCGTAAAATGTGGCCCAGCTTGCGTGCAGCCCCATTAAAATCTGAGTGATTTATAGTTTCAGGGTAACTTGGAAGAAGAATGAAGATAGGTGCAATTTATATTTTGCTGCATATTTTTGTAATATGTATGAGGCATGAGGTTATAGGCATTTAAGATAAGTTTTATTGGAAAGGAATATAAATATTCATTGTATCTTGTTTAAAAGTGCTCTTGTTTAATAATCATGGGTTATGTTGCTCCCTGTAGCTAGCATTGCCTGGAAGACACAAAGCATTAGGCTTCTCCATTTGTGTTCACAGACATGCAGAACCTACGGCTGCATGCTACCATCTACCACTGATACGCGTGACACTGCAAGGCACGCACCCTTCTGCAGTGGGTCATGCGAGGAAAACAGGTTAGCCGGGGGATAATTCTGTACCATGCAGGACTGGCCCACCCACAAATTCCCAAGCAAGTAACAGAGCCTTTTTTATAGGGAGGATGTTAAATAACCGTGTGCTGAACTGAATTAAAATCCAGCAGCTCCTAGTGTTGCTCCGCTGTGTACAGGGACATCAAAACAAGCTGCCACCGGGGGCCTGAGGGTCAGACCTTCCCTCCCCCCACACATTCATTTCTACCCACAGGCTGTGAGAGGCCACCTTTCCTCCCCTGCCACTGCCGCTGCTCTGCGCTCTCTGGTCAGCCGCTCCTGTTGCTCTCTCCCTTATCACAAGCAAACAGCAGTCCATGGAGGACACAGGGCTTCCAGAAGGGCAGAGGCAGCAACAAAGACTTGACCTTTGTCTTTGCCAGAAATATGGTTTGACCTTGAGCAGAGGAAGGAGGCTACCTCGGACCTGGTGCACGCCTGCCACCCTTCCAGTGCTGGACTAAGGGCTGTGGAATCTGCTCCTGCACACGTCCCTACAGACACTGGATGGAAGAGGTATTTTAGGTCTGTTTGGAGACTGAGACATGGAGACGGGACTCAGGCACAGTCTCTGCTCTTCTCGCCTCGCTCCATGGCCCTGCAGCTGCTTGACCACTGGGCCTCCTGGTCTCCTGGTGACGAAAAGCCCCATCTGTCTCTGTCTGTCTCGCTGTCATAGCTGCATCAAGTGCCCAGGGCCTGGCACACGGCAGGCGCCCAATCTGTGTTTGCTGAATGAATGAGTGAAGCCTTCCTTGTACCCCAGCCCCTCACTAAGAATTTACTAGATTAACCTTCTGCCCTTTATTGAATATCGCAAGTGCACCAACTGTTGCAAATGAACAGAGGGAGTGGTTTCAGCATCAACTGCCTTGTTGCCCATGATTCTGCGATGGAGAGGCAGGACGCCAACGCGGAGACAGAGCACCAGGCCAAAGGGACCCAACATCGCACTGTAACGGTGTTACTTTTGTCCCAAAGGATGTAATTTAAAACTTTCAAAACTTTTACAACTTTGACCTCTGAGTCAGAAGGGGAATTAAATCCAGAGTTTCCCTGCATTGCCCCCCATGCTATCATTTCTAGTAAAGACCAATTTCTCCAGAACGGGGGGCTGGAGACTCTTAATTAATGTTAAAAATAGACCGTGTCTTTTCCAGGCATAACTAGCAATAAAGTATTTATTTTATAGTATATATTTTACATGAAGCCTCATACTGTTCTTTTGTGAGCTGACAGAGAACTGCCCCAGGGTTTAACTGATGAGGCACATCGTGTCCATTACGGGGCCTTTTCTCAAGGGCAGGGGGCAGGCATTTAGACTGTGGGGGCAGAGGCTGGAGGTCCTCTGTCACGATTATGTGTCACAGCCACAGTAATATTATGGGAATGAAAATGTCAGTAGTACAAAAAATTCAGTATTAACTACAAGTGTCATTCCATAATAGCAAAAATAACAAACTAAGAAAATTGAGGCATCTTTAGTTGCCTGTCACCAATCTGTCACCAATCATTTATTCCAATAGATTTATAATAATGAGGGGCTATGTACATAGATTAATGTCAATATGCTATGAATCATAGTAAACTACAAGCTAAGAACAATATACCACGTGAAGCTAAAGGATTAATTTTCAATTTGTCCCACTTGGATTGGCTCTATGTCCAAACCCAAAGGTAGGAAAAATTCCAAATTTCCATAATGATATAACAAAGTACCTTAATGAATAATGTGATTCACTACCTAATTCTGTAGACAGATAGATGAATGGATGTTATATCTTTCCCCTTAGAACTCACCAAAAAAGTACATCTATCTGATATTCTTTAAAAAACATCACTCTAAAAAAAGTAAAATATTTAGCCCTTATTAAAATGTTTATTGTCATTACTTTATTCAAAAAAGAAGTAATCATTAAGATAGTTACATATTAGTGTAGTTTTACTTAGAGGCGTTAAAAAGTTAATTTTGTAATAATTTTATTATTATTTCAATAATAATTATGGAAATAATAATTATTATTCATAGACATAGCTTTTAAAAACTATTACCACTTAATCTCTTATTTCCACATGTAACATTGTTAACTTTATTGTAAACATGTGAATAGTGATACTGCATCTCACCCATACTAACAGGTACAAACATTTAGAACCATGTTTATAATTTCCCTAATATAAACAAGTCTGAGAATTTTAACCAGCTAACACTATACTTTTCATCACACTACTTATAACTCTCAAATACGTTTTAAATTTAGTATTTAAACAGTTAGGTGAACATAACTCTCACCTTAGGTAAAGTTCCAAAAGTAATGTTAAAAGAAATAATTTAAAGAACTCACACTAGTTACCATGGTGATAGCTGCTATCTACTAGTTTAGTGATAGGTATTTGTTCACTGGTAACTATAATTCTATAAATAAAAGGTCATCAATCTTTACATTTTTAAAGAGTGAAATGATTTCTGTTCTTTTATTTCTATACTGAACAAGAAGGAGAAAGGCCATATCTGGCCCCAAAGAACATTGCCCAATACTTTCCCTAAGACATTTCCATGACAAATAAGTACACTTGCCATATGTTCAATCCTACTCAGTCCATCCCTGACTGCAGACTCAGGAGCATTAAAGTGGTTTGATATGCGTGAGAAAGAGGGAAACGCTGTTCTCAAGATTCAAACCACCTTGTTGGTGAAGTGCGGAGAATTCCACACAAGGTGAATCCAAAAAAATCCACATCAAGACACATCAAAATTAAAATACCAAAGGTTAAAGCAGTGAGAGAATCTTAAAAGTAGCAAGAGAAAAACAGTTAGTTACTTACAGGGGAGCTCACATAAGACTGTCAGCTGATTTCTAAACAGAAACATTGCAGGCTGAAGGGATTCGCATGAAACTGTTAAAACAATGAAAGGGAAACGCTACAATCAAGCCAACTCCCCCCCCACAAAGCTATCATTTAGAATCAAATGATTCTACCATTTAGAATCAAAGGACAGGAAAGGAGCTTCCCAGACAAGAAAATGTTAAAGGAGTTCATCACCTTCAACACGGTATCACAAGAAATGTTAAATGGGCTTTTTTAAGAAGACAAAAAGTATAACATTTATGAATAATAAAATGGCAATAACTATATACTATCAATAATTATTTTAAATGTAAATGGATTAAATGCTCCAATAAAAGGCACTTGGGAGCTGAATGGATAAGAAAACCAGGCTCTTACATGTGCTGCCTACAGGAAACCCACCTCAGATTCAACGCCACACACAGACTGAAAGCAAAGGGATAGAAAAAGATCTCTCACAAAAACTGGAATAAAAAAAAACAACGAGTGTAGCAATACTTACACCAGACAAACTAGACTTTAAAACAATGGCTATTACAAGAGACAAAAAAGGACCCATGATCCACTTCTGGGTGTTTATCAGAAGAAACCCAAACACTAAATTCCAAAGACACAGGTGCCTACATGTTCACTGCACCGTCATCTGCAATAGACAAGACACTGATGCCAACTCAATGGGCGCTGACAGACAAAGGGGTAGAGAGGGTGTGGGACATGCAGAGGATGGAATATTACTCGGCCATCAAAAGAAGGAAATATTGCCATTTGTGACAACATAGACGGACCTGGAGGCATTGTGCTAAAGTTAAATAAGACAGACTAATTCCATATGATTTCACTTATACATGAAATCGAATGAACATAGTAAATGAGCAAACCAGAAATAAANGCCTACATGTTCACTGCACCGTCATCTGCAATAGACAAGACACTGATGCCAACTCAATGGGCGCTGACAGACAAAGGGGTAGAGAGGGTGTGGGACATGCAGAGGATGGAATATTACTCGGCCATCAAAAGAAGGAAATATTGCCATTTGTGACAACATAGACGGACCTGGAGGCATTGTGCTAAAGTTAAATAAGACAGACTAATTCCGTATGATTTCACTTATACATGAAATCGAATAAACATAGTAAATGAGCAAACCAGAAATAAACACAGACAAAGAGAACACTTGGATCATTGCCAGATGGGATGGGGGTTGGGAGGATGGACAAAAAAAGTTGAGGCGCTTAAGAAGTACAAATGGGCAGTTACGAAATAGTCATGGGGCTGTAAAGTACAATATAGGGAATATAGTCAATAATATTATAATAACTATGCATGGTGCCAGGTGGGTACTACATTACCACTTTATGAGTTATACAGTGTCCAGTCACTACGCTGCACACCCGAAACTAATATAATATTGCAGGTCAACTGTAACTAAAAACTAAAAAATTATTTTACAAACCCCCCTCATTGGTTCTGGATGTGTCTACCTGCTGGCTACCTGCACGGTTACCGTCACCACGTCTCCATGTCCTCCTCTGCAATGTTGCAGGGCAAGAAGAAGAGAAGGGTGTGGTTCTCGGTGGCATCTCTACTTCCTCTCCTGACTTATCAGAAGAAAACTTCAGTGTGGTTTGAAGTCCCCTGGGGATGCCCCTACAGGGAGGCTCGGCTACAACTGATTCGTTGGCAATTAGCCCCTACAATGGAGGTGATGAATATGTAAACCGGACCCAGTAGGTGGTTGTGTCCCATGTGGCTATAGTGACAACCAGGGAGCACGCCACCACGCCTGGCTTGTGCACAGGAAGGAAGGGTGTGGTGAAACAGTGAAGAGCTAGGAAACTACCTCTCAGCTTGGGCTCAGTCCGGGGAAGAAAACACACATACACACGCCTCCTCCTCACGGTCCACTTCAGATAAACACGATGTAGAACCACTAGAGACAAACCCAGGAGCTCAAGCCCCAGGGAAATGGAAAGAAACTCTTTCCAAGACCGAACAGGCCATACGCATCCAGTGGGCCATACTGATGAAAACCTCCCTAGAAAAACAATTGTTGAAGACCATTTTAAAACAAATGAAACTTGGAACACCAATGGATTGCAAGGCTCCTAATAATCCTCTGCATTGGGGATTGAGCGCCCCGTGGGAAGGACACGATCAGTGCAGTGGAACTTGGTGGGGAAGGTCAGGCTGGGACATAGGCCCTGCACCACATGGAGAAAGGACAAGGGCTAACGCAGAACCTGCGTGAAAAAGGAAGGTAAAGAGTAGTAACAAAGAACACATTTCCTCCAACCATGTTTAGCTAAGAGCTTCAAAAATCTTCAGCGAGAAAAGATGAGGATGCACAGACACCACACCACACAGGAGTTACAGTTGTGCGTGTGTGTGTGTGTGTGTGTGTGTACCCAAGTAAATGCTGCACCCCATTTCCTCCCTCACTTGCCAGCTGCTCATGGGACAAATCTAATTGGCTTCTCAACACAATGAAATAATACAATTTAATATCCACATGTGGTGGGTTCGTTAGGCAAAGCTACAGGGAAAGAAATAAGGAATCTCTAGTCTGGGCCGCCTGCTCCGGTGTGTTTTCCACAAGAGTCCTGAATTTGAAGATTGCGGGGCCCTTTCCCAGTCTACTTAGGCATCCAGCACTTTGTTTCTCATTTGCCTGTCATCCTACTGTGTGCAGATTCCTTGGGTGAAAACTTAAAGAGGGAAGATGGGTGATTATAAGACTCATGTCCCCAAACCCTAGCCCCCAAACCCTGATATAAGGAAATAAAAAATTATATTCCAACAGTCACAAAATAATAGACAAATTGGCAGATAAAATTTAAGAGGAAAGATAAAAGCAGTGTGTCTAATTAACAGAGATTATTTAAGGTATGTGAGCACTTTGTGGGGGAAGCAAAATTTTTCAAGTCTCTGAAGTATTTGACAACCTACCCTTCATCCGAGCCTTTTTCTTTTCACTCCCTCATGTTTTTGCCTGACCTGACTTAGAATACCAAACAAGTGTGAAACATTCCCTTCCAATCTTGAGTGTATGCGGATCCCTAAGATAATCAGTACTGTTCGTGTGAGGTCTCACGTGAAAGTGCATGCGCAGGAGCACTCTCCTATGAGCAATAAAACCCATCGCTAGCCTCGTTTAATTTACCCACGAGATGATAGCCTGAGCTACATGAAATCTAAGCATAAGCATGCAGCTAGTTACTCAGGTCTTCCGTCTGTGGTCGAATGGTAGGCAGTGGTAGGCCCACTATCCTTACTTTCTTTCCCTGAATCATGTTGGGCCAGCATATCAAATTATCTTGAAGGAAGTCTGATAAGAAGATGTGAATCACTGAAAGTGTCGGTGTCGAACGGGGTTTTCAGCCCGTGAGCATCCAGAAGGCTATTGAGCACACTGCAGAAGACAGCACAAACCGCTTTGATTACAGTGGAAGGGACTGTATTTGTGCTTTAGTGCACCGAATGGCTCTGAGGGTTTACTAGGGATCTAAACGATCACACTGACGGTTTCACGCCAAAACAATGCCCAGACATCTCGCTATGGTCCCCGGGGACCTCTAAGTAGGTTTTGCTTCAGACATTTTGACAAATGTGTACTTCCCCATTACTGACCAGATTCCGTAGCTCCATAGCATTCTATCCAGAACAACCGAAGAGTTCCTTGCTCACCTGCAAAACAGGCTCAGAGCTAAGACGTGCTGCATGTGTTTGTGGAATGAATGAAAGGGATGGTCAAATAAGAACCACTTCCTACCACTACAGTTTAGAAACTGGGGATGTGGGACCCAGCTCTAATGAGTCAGTCAGTATTTTACTAAGTTCCTGCTGCGGCCGGGGCCCTGTACTAGGGCACGGGGAGCTGGTGGAGAAGCAGACACGCCCCCCCCCCACACACACACAGAACACATGGTCTGGCCAATGAACTGCCTGCTGGGCGACTTGAACTTCTTTCAACCACTACCTGAAAAAAACTATCTTGTAATTCATTATTCTTATTTACAGGTTGGTGATCAGATTTTGCACATATAAAATAATACGTTAGATCAGGAGAAACAAGCCCAGGCTCAGCATTTCTTTCTGGAATCTGTCTGCGTTTGGCCTCCACTCACACAGTGAACAGCTTTATCACACATTCCACTAGTCTTTGAACTCCTCTACTCCTTAACTGACTATCTTCTGGAATATACTAATGACACTGAGCTTCTGACCTAGCGATATCCAGACTTTGAGGCCAAGGTCCATATGCTAATGTGAGAGAAAAATCTTCATCGCCTTCTCTTCTTAGAAACCGTCCTTGGAACACAGCACGGTCAGTGGTGGGTGGGAGCAAAGACAGGTAAAACCGAGAGGCCTATACCTGCCACATTTCCGATAAGGCCTTCCCACAATAATCCGATTATGGAGATGACTTGCTTCTTCCCTGTGAAGCTTTCCTGAAATCTGTATGCTTATCATAATTTTGTAGGGAAAGTTTCTAATTTCCTAGGGTATATATATATATAATATATATACATAAATGTATGTAAATATATATAAAACATATTCTTAATGTAATCATGCTCTCCTTGCTTTTTTCCAAATTTGTTCACAAATTGGTCAATACAAAAATGTTAAATTGTAGCTCACTCAGACTAGATATATATTATTGTTCAAAAAGTCAGAAGACTGGATGGGAAGGAAAAAGGATCTGGAAATGAGCATTTCTTCATTAAAAAACAGTGGGGAATGATAGATTTAAACATCGCCTTCCTTCTTGCTTCTCAGTTCAACATGATTAACTTTTGTTGGTATATATTTATAATAGTAAGAGAAGTTGAGTATTCAATTATTGGAAACGATTAGGTTCCTGAATCTATATTTCTAGAATGAAGATATTTTAATAATACATCTATCAATTGACTAATATTTTCCCTAGGTTTTGGTTAATCTCTAAAGAAACCCACATTCAGAGAGTGACACTATCCTTTGTTAAGCAGTTAATAATTATGAGTCAGTCTGCTAGTTGCTTGGCAAACGCTCCCCGTATTTAAAAAATAAATAAGCAAAAATGCACATACGTGACACAGGGACCCACGAGAGGCGCTCAAGAACGCTTCCTTTCCGTGCGGAGGCCTTACAAAAGGGCCGTCGCTGCTGGTGCAGACAGACAATCTCGGCGCATTTTCCAGCTCGCGCTGGGGCAAGCCTGACTTCTGTGAAACTGCACAGACTCCCTGATATAGTGAGTCAAGAAAAAAAATAACCTAAAAGATCACACAAAATGTTCTGCATACTCTCAAGGGGACTTGGATTTTCAGGTAAAATTTTAATTACCTCCAAATTGCAGTGTGTAGTCTCAGAGTGATAAACAAATGGCATGGAGGCTGTTTTAGCCGCACATATAATTTCTCCCTACATATGGCATTTTTGATAATGAACTTATCAAAACTCAGGCATCGCATTTCCTAGCTTTCCCACTTCGAAATTATATTAAAAATAAGTCTGTGACACCTTTCAAATGCCTTAGAAGTCTTGTAAGGCATTCACTTTCTCATGGTGAACGGCAGGAGGCGGGGGTGGCCTTGCTCCACCACGACCCCTGTAATTATCGCATTTATCTCAGCGAGGGCGAAGAACATGCTGCTGAGCCTCCGGCCTATCTCTTTATTGAACGCAAAAAGGCATTGTCTTTTCTGACAGTAGGCTGAATGGGAAAGTAAATGTTATGAAAATTAAATCTCATAAAATAAGGATTAGCAAACTCGAAACTAATAATATACTGTGGACCCTACATCTTTTTTGCCCTGATCATTGTCCCCAGGTAATCCCTGGCAGCCTCCTACAGACAAGGGACTCTGCTGGGGCTCGCGGGAGGCGTGTGCGGAAGCTCCAAGGATGCGCTACACTGACTGAGTCACGGCAGCGGAGTGCTCCGAGCCCGAGGGACCTGGGGACCCCTCTTTGCCGACCCTCGGTGGGAAACGCCAGCAACTCTGCTGCTTTCTTCGCATCCCGTGAGACACACTGACACAACCCTGACCAAAGGGTCCTTGTCTCCCTGTGCTTCTCTGAGTGAGTGGCACCCAAAAGTAAAGGACAGAAAGGTGCGGCCAGGCGAATGTTGGTCCCTCCCAGATGTGCCGTGGATTCTCAGTGGCTCCGGGGCCCGTCTCAGGGGAAGCAGTCTACCAGGACGTGGGCTGCAGGCTTCAGGGCAAAGTTGGGGGAGCCCATGCCCCCCGCTTCGGCAATGGACTCAGGGTGTTGGTTGTGATTGTGCAATAACCCCCTGTCTACAGGGCAGGGTGCCGTGTCCCTGAGGCAGGAAAGCAGGAAGAGGTGACAGCTGAGAGGAAGGTGTGCTCTGGCAGAGGGGGTCCCGGAAGTCAGCGGTGGGGGAAGCGAGAAGAGGCTGCTGATGCCAGAACAAGGGTCCCTCCCAGACAGGGCAAGATGGACGCACCTCCTGCTCGTACCCCTCAGAGGCCACCACCCAAGGGAGGACTGGAGACCACCTGCCTGCCCACTGCGTTTCAGTGCGCCAGGCCCTCTGCACCCTTACTGAGCACCTACTGTGTACCAGGCACTGTGGTGTCCTCCCTTCACAACAACCCTGAGGAAGATATTGTCTCCGCTACTTGGAGAGAAGGAACGGAGGTCAAAGGCAAGAGCCTTGCCCGCGGTCACCCCACTGGAAAGTGAGGAAGCGAGGACCTGTGAACAGCACCGTGCAGGCTGCCTCCTGTGGCCTTCCGGGGAGCAGCCCCATCCCACCAGGATGGGAGCGGGCCGGCCTCCTGGGGGCTCTGTGCGCACCACGGTGGAACATGTGGTTCACACGGGCACGTGCAGAGGCACTTGTGCTGGCCGGGCACCGGTGCCTGACAGCCCTCGAAGCAAAGTCTCCCCTGACACAGAGAGAAAGCGTAAAATGGCAACAGTCTGGAGGGCCATTGGCACCTAACACAGGATTATTTCTTCTCTCCACCGTGTGCCCGAGGAAAGCGAGGTCTGACGGGTTCTGAAGATTGTCCGAGAGCAAACAGCAGCTGAGTGGTAGAGAGCGGCTCAAGCCAGGTCGGCGCCCCATGACCTGGGGTCCACGGGGCCCTGCTCCCTTGGAGGTACCGGGTGTGTTCTGCTTGGTAGCAGGTCCCCAGGATTCTTGGAGGGTCCTGATCTGATTCTCAGGAGAAAACCTGTATTATTTTAGGTCTGGTTCTAATTTGGACCAGTTGCTTAAAGAGGACTACATTTCTGTTTAGTTCTCATTTTTGAGTGGGAAATATCACAGGACACTTTGGTTATGGAAATCCGACAGGACCACTGACTGGGAGAGGAGAGACAGAGAGTTGCCATACACAAGAAAGGAATTCTGTAACGCCTCCAAGGTAGGGACCCTGCAGCGGCCGCAGCTTGGAGCACGCCCCAGTGGGCGAGACGGCTGCCGTCCCAGGGATGGTCACGTCCGGATTTGATGTGAACTCTTCGCCCTTTCAGTCCCACAATTCCCCACGGTTACCCCCAAGCCTTCAGGGAAACAAAACCTGCCAACAGCGAATTCTGTTACAAGAAATCTGGGGGAGAAATGGCAACAACGATCGAGAGAAAACTAAGTAGATCCTACCGCAGGAGTTTGGCATCAAAATAAAAACTGAACAAAACAAAACAGAAAAAGAAAACCCCAGTTAAGAAACCAAACCACTGGGCAGGGTCTCGAGGCTCTGAGAGTGTGTGTGAGATGAGGGTTCGAACCATCCTAATTGGGCCAGAGTGGCGGGAGTCCTCAGGTGACACATATCAGGCGTGAACTGGCTGTTAAAAGCTGACTCACCGCAGAGGGACCCTGTCTGTGAAGGACGCCAGGGAGGCGCACCTGCCCTGCGTCGCCCAGCAGGGCCTGCTCAACAGCTAAGTATCACTGCTGTTCCTCATCCGGCCTGCAGCGACAATTTATTACATGCCTGTCGTGTGACAAGCCCTGGGGTCCTGAGAGCAAGGACCACAGATGAAACACCTCATGAAGTCTGGTTCAGAGACACCGTTTGCTTTTCCAGACACACTGATCTACTTCCTTCCATCAAACGTGAGCCATGGAACTCGGGTTTCCTGTGTTTTCCATCCTGTCCCAAACATCAGCAGCATGTTTGTGTTCGAGGGCAAACTGCCCTCCTTCGCGTGGGTTTCGGGGGGCATTCTTCTTCTGCCCCTCTGCACCTTGTCCAGTAGGGCGCTTACTGTGCTGGTGTCTTCTAGGGTCCTTCCTGCTCATTTTGAAGATCAGAAAGTTGGTATTGAATGAAATCAGTGGTGGCCTACTAGCTCAGAGATTTTTCCCCAGGCGTTCGGGAAGCCTGTCCTGAACAAAGTGGAAAAATGCAGCGTCATCAGGCGAGTCCCCCAGGCTGGGTGGTGCACTCTGAGGAGGCTGAGCCCCGAGGCCAGGTCTATGGGATGCGCCCTGAGTTCCTGGGGACAGCGCCTTACGCACACCTGGTGTGGACTGTGTGGACTTAGAATGTCACGATGAAGACGAACCGCGGCAGAAGGGGGCTGGCGCGGACCCTGGGGGCAGGTGTCGGCTTTAGGTTACTGGACAAGGCAGGAGGACACCGGGTTAAGGTGAACCAGTGGGCAAGGCCAGGCTCAGCAGACAGGACCCCTCCACCCGCGGCCAGCAGCAGAAACCCGGCTCTCATCACAGCTGCTGGAAGTGAGCCGGTCCTCATCACACTGCCAGCACCGCCTAGGTTTTCTCGGGCTGTCGGATTGGCAATTGGCTGGATGGGTTAGAATGCTCGGGGAAAATCNGGGGCATTCTTCTTCTGCCCCTCTGCACCTTGTCCAGTAGGGCGCTTACTGTGCTGGTGTCTTCTAGGGTCCTTCCTGCTCATTTTGAAGATCAGAAAGTTGGTATTGAATGAAATCAGTGGTGGCCTACTAGCTCAGAGATTTTTCCCCAGGCGTTCGGGAAGCCTGTCCTGAACAAAGTGGAAAAATGCAGCGTCATCAGGCGAGTCCCCCAGGCTGGGTGGTGCACTCTGAGGAGGCTGAGCCCCGAGGCCAGGTCTATGGGATGCGCCCTGAGTTCCTGGGGACAGCGCTTTACGCACACCTGGTGTGGACTGTGTGGACTTAGAATGTCACGATGAAGACGAACCACGGCAGAAGGGGGCTGGCGCGGACCCTGGGGGCAGGTGTCAGCTTTAGGTTACTGGACAAGGCAGGAGGACACCGGGTTAAGGTGAACCAGTGGGCAAGGCCGGGGCTCAGAGGACAGGACCCCTCCACCCACGGCCAGCAGCAGAAACCCGGCTCTCATCACAGCTGCTGGAAGTGAGCCGGTCCTCACACTGCCAGCACCGCCTAGGTTTTCTCGGGCTGTCGGACTGGCAATTGGCTGGATGGGTCAGAATGCTCGGGGAAAATCAGTGCAGGGTCAGGTAGTTTGTTAGTTTTCAACGTGATAACCAGGACCCCGATTCCAATTCAGCTCTTCATTGCTCAAAGTATTCTTAACATCTATTGGCTCACTTTTCTGCCTTAGCAAGTGACAGTACATCCAACGTAATTTAATATCTCTTTCTTGAGTCAGAGACCACTGGCATCTCTGGTTCATTATTTTAAATGCATCATAATTCTACAGTTGGTACTGTGAAAAACGGGCCAACTAGTTACCGAACGTCTAGTCAAAGGTTCTATTTGGCTACATGTTAGTTACATTGAATGTTTCTAAGTGCCAATTGCATGAAGCAAGTTAAATTTATTCTGCAGAAGATGAGCCTTTTGGGAAATAAATCTGAGGATTATATAACAGGGGTTGGTAGCCTTACTAATCCAGATAGCTGCAGTCTACTCCTTCTAACATCTTCTCTGGTAAGTTAAAGATGAATCAGTGTAGTTGAAACTTGATATATATGTTAAAAATACTTGTTTTAATGTAAAACACCCAAATTGGCCAGGAGGCCAATGTACCTGATATTAAGATGCTATTATCATATTGTAAAAGAGTAGGTAAAAAAGCAAAACTAGCACATTCAGCAGAAATACATAATCTTATCAATATCCTTATGTACCTTAAAACCCCTGCGTTTGTGAGAGCCACGGCGGACGGGACGGCAGCCCACCGGTTCATATGCCGACCAGCATTCTGACTGGGGCAGCTGCCAGGTCCTACGCAACCAGGGTTTGCCAGTTACTGTTAAGAGCAAAATCTGGCCATTTCCCTAGATTCCCTGGGGCTTTATACCATCCTGGAGGGAGTGTGGGACATGCTTTTGTAACTGCTCTGTTAACATTCTACAATCGGTGAGAGACTCGCTGCAGGGGCTGGGAACCCAGGGCAGCCACGGCCCCATCACCCTAAGGTACGGCACTCCTCGACACATTGAATATTTGGTAGTTTGAGAAGCGGCAGGTGCCGGAAGGACTCTGACCCACCTCTGGAGCCAGACATAAGACCCTCATGGGAAAGTGCGCCCCATGGACAGCCCCAGGGGAAGGGCTGTCTTATCTCCAAGAGGAGGGGCGTCGCTGAGAGGTACCTGAGTGGACGGCCTTGCTGAGGGGTGAATGTCCTGGTTCAGACCCTTTCATTTCACCACATTTCCAATGACGCCCCCACCCCCGCCACACACACACCTTTGTCAACTCCAGTCTGAAACACTCAAGCCTAACCCTTTCTTCAGGCCTTCCTTCCCCGATTACTATCACGTTAAGTTCATAGTGAATACATTCACAGGCGTTTCTCCTGTCATCTTGTGTGTCAGCTTCATTATCAGGCCTGACCAGGGGCCTGAGACAGCAGAGGAAAGAACCTTCCTCCCCGCAGGGTGCAACTTGGATACTGTTAATGCACCTGCCTTGTTTGGCATTGATGAGGCAGAAAATAAAGGTGCCTGCCCCACTACCACAGGGGACAAAGGAGGTCTGTTATGGACGGTTCGTGTCCCCGCCAAATTCTGCATTGAACCCCTCCCCACTCACTCTGCGACGGTATTACAAGGCGGAGCCTTCCGGAGGTAACTGGCACTCGGCGGCGAGGTCACTAGGGTGGAGCCTGCGTGGTGGACTCCTGTCCTCCTAGTGACCAACGTAAGATCTGGCTTCCTCGCTGCCCTGGGCCCTGTGAGGCTGCCCGAGGAGTCTGCATCTGCAACCCCGAAGAAGACTCTCTCCAGAACGCAATCGTGTGCCACCCTGATCTTTGACCTCCATCCTCCAAAACTGTGAGAGAGACACTGTTGTGAGCGAGCCACCCAGGCTGTCGCCTTCTTGCTACAGCAGCCTGAGCTGAGACTCCGTCCTGGCCGCTCCTGCAGCCAGCCCAGCCCCCGTTTTCCGGCATAGCTACATGACCAAAGCTTCGCCTGTCTCCCCTGGCCCCATAACTGGATCTCGCGCAGAGTGGTGCAAGGGGGACCTGGAGCGGATTTGTGAGACCCTCCGAACCTGGCTCCTGAGCCCCCTCCTTAGTTCATGATGCCAAATCTCTTTCCAACCAACACGTGCCTGAGTTAGGCAGAACTGGGTTCTGTCGCCTGAACCCAAAGATGCTATCGGACACACTGACGCCACGCTGGAGCAGATCGTCTTAGCAGCATTTCAGCTCTGAGGGCCATTGTTTGAGGGCACTGCCAGGGGGATGTTTGGGGTTTTACGACAGAAGCCAAAGTGACTTCACCAGCACTTAGAATGAGTTTCCTGAGTTCAGTAAAAGCTGGATCACCCAACCCTTAACCACCCAGAACCTCCTGCCGGCGCTTCTGCACATCCCAGGAATGACAGGCATCAGTGCTTAGGAGGAGAGGCCACGTGGTCAGGGAGAGGAATGTGAGTGTGGGCCAACACCCTCTCTGCTGCGGGATCTGTAGGTCGCATGCCGCGCCCAAAGCCTCAGCTGCTCTCCTTCAGACGGGTGGCTAAGGACACGTGCCCTCATTTTTTTAACTTGGAAACTAAAGGAAATCATAATATTTGGGGAAGTACAAGACACTCGTATATGCTCAATACTATTGCTATCCTAATAGATACTAAATTAAAGGTTAAATATTTTGTTTCATTATATTCACTTTTTTCAAAAATTGAAATCTCAAAAATTTCTTTAATAACTTTTTCTAAGGCTCACCTATGACTGAAAAGTGGGAATATATACTAGGCAGTTAAATAAGATACTGCCCCAACCACACATTAATTTTATTAAAACAGTTACCCAGAAATTCTATTAACCCTCTCAAATTCTGCACTTTGGTTGATTTAAATCACAGAATGCTTTGGATCTGTGTGAAGTTATATTTTCAAATGCCTTCGCTGCCAGCTGGGAGGGCCATAAAGACTCTTCGTGCCAACGGAAGAACCCAGGGCTCGAGGGAGGCAGGCGCCTCCTGGCTCACTGGTTTCCCCGGATGCTGGGACAGCTGAGCGACAGGAAGTGGCCTTCCTTATGTGCCTCTGTATTGGCACTCTTGGTAGGCAGGAAGAGAAGCAACAGATTCAGTTTTAATGAGGGAAAAAAATGGACTTGACTCATTCTCTCAAGCAACTACGTGACTACATCAGACCACTCAACCATCGTGGCTTACACCCGCAATGTAGATTCTTCACAGGCCGCCTGAGAGCAAGGAGAGAGTATTTCCCCACGCAGACTCTCCACGACTGAAGAGGGGACACATCGATGACCTTGCAACTGACACCACAGTTAAAAATTGTAAATCGGCAGTAATGTATTGAGTGATCAGTCAGGAATTTGAGATAAACTATTAGATGTTAAATCTAAAGTCATTACAACAAGTGCATTATACTGTGAAATCACAGAGAATCTATGTTTTCAGCAGATAAAAGTCATGGTCACAATTATTTTCACTCACATGCACAGGTGAAAGACTCCAAATCATTAGCTGAAATAAAACTATGATAACTGAATATGGTAAATAGAGCTCAGTTCTATGTTGTTGAGGAAACTGTTGAGCTGTATTGCACAGAGGGAGTACATTTTTTAAAGAAAAAGACAAGGCTGTAAAATCGATTTTCCCCCTACATTGTTATTTTATGTCTTCACTTATAGAAAATTCATTTGGTGAGAAGTACTAGGATTTCTAATTATACAAGTTACCAGCGTTTGGAGGAATGAAATACAGATTTACAGATGTGTCCATGTGGAATCCTTTCTTCCCCTGCCACGCAAATGTTTTCTTCACTTGCCTTAACGAGGAAACCAGTCACTTCAGTTTTTGCTCCCCTCTGCAGGTGACATAGGGTGCACATCACTTAAGATATCGGTACAAAATTCGGTCTTTTTTTCGGTCTCCCTTCCCTCATTTCCTCTCACGCCCCCTCTTTAGAAAGAAGAGCAGACAAGGTCCCGAGAGACCATCTATTGCTCCTTAGGTCAGACTCTGGGCTGAGTTTAATTTCTAGTCATGTTAACTCAATCAAAAAGGGTAGCTCCTTTGGGTTCATACACAGAAAACAAATAAGGCAAAAATAATGAAACTCCCCCGCCAGCTGGGCAGAGTTCATCCTGCCAGACATTTAGATGGGACTGAAGACTGATGCATTCAAAAACTTTAACGCATTTCTGGCACTAACTGGCCATTTTATTAACCTATATTTAGATAAAGAAACAAAGGCACAAAATGGCAAACAAAAAAGGTCAGGCTCAAGACACTTCCAGTTCAAGCACGTTTAGAGAAAAACGGGGGAGGGGAGGCGGGTGTGCATGGGAATGTCCACATTCTAATCCTGCCTTGGTGGAGGCCTCCGCTTCTGGCAGGCAGACCAGTCCCACACGCCCCTAGAGCCAGACAGAGCATGCCCGGGACGTCGAGAGTTAACGTCCATCGGCAGGATGATGCCAGCACAGGGCTGGGCAGGAGTCAGTTTGCCGTTATGAGACATTCTTTTGAGTCAACAGAGCTCCTAAGACAACGTAACCTGCCTGCCTTTTTCCTTGTGCGCAACCTCCTTTTGCCCCCCTCCCCTGCTTCCCCAATTAATAGTTAATGCTCTACAGGAACTTTTCATAATGCACTTTCCTGTTAGACAATGACAACAACAGGTACACATTTATTTTTAAAAAACCCGTCAAGTTGCATTCAAAGCAGGTGGCGATGTGATCCGCAGAAAAGCTGCTTCCCGCCAGGTGACACAGTTGCATTCCTCCAACAAATGGAATTGTGGGCAACAGAACATATTCTATACCTTAGACTCGGTTTATTAAAAGGGACCCTTAAAAACACACACACAGAGCCAACGCCTCATCTGGAGAACTCAGAGCCTAAACTGATTAATTATACCTTATTTTGTCTTGAGCAGCTTTACTAAGCATTTTTCAAATAGCCACATTGTTTGTAATTACCGAAATCACACCTCCACCGCCTGGCCTCAGCTACTTCATGCGCGAACAACAATCTGATTGAGCACTCTTGTTAGGGGCTTCATTCTTCATTGTAATTAGCCATAATCATAGCTTTCCTGGGTGCATGAGAATGTGCGAGCAACTATTCAGAAGCTCAACCCATTTGAATATGAATCTTTCTCAGTCAGAAGCAATAAAATAGCAGAAACCAAAGCAGTTTCTCTAGGGAATCTGTACGGCGTCTCCACTCTAATTCAGCCCCCTTCAAAACGTCCTCTCTCCACTATCGGGATTTTATTTGCTAAAACAAGGGTGGCTTAATGAAGACAATGTCTTATTATTTCTTAAGTGACACAGGAGGCCCAAGTATTACAAGCTCGGTTCTTTCAGGCTTTGCCAAGGACACAAGGAACAAAAGAACAAGCTGTGGTGTGTGGAAAGGAGAACTCGGAGGAGGCTCTACCCGCGACCGCGCAGGGTGCGCCAGGGACCTCTGCTATTCGGGATCTCAAAGACTGGCGCTTTCTTTCCCTCTCACCCTCCCCCACCCCCACAAATGACTCAGACATGACAGCAAAAGGCTCAAAGAAACAGGGATTGAAAACAAAGGCCGAGTGGAGGAGGGGTGACATTTCTGATCCTGTCCCCAGCACATTCATAGTGAGCCACCTACTGGCAACACCACTTTCCCTGCTGCTCTTGTCTGGTCACCTCACCTCTTCAGGGAAGACTGAGGTGACCATGCTGGAGTGTTCCCAGTGCCTTGTCAGCCCAGAACAGGGAAAACCAAATGGGGGGGGGGGGTGCAGCTTTTGGAATAGAACTGAATCTTTAGCAGAAAACGCCATCCGCTAGCAAAATGGAGGCTAACCAGCCAGCAGAGACAGTATCACTTACAAGGCTATGGGTTCTGCAGGAAAACTTCAGAGAGTATCCAAATTACTTGGAAAGAACAATGGCTGGGCTAATGAAGCTAAGTCAGCTAACCGCTTAAACCAATAGCGTGTTAAAAGTGCAGCGTGGCGCCTGCAGAGGACGTCAGTTCTTGGAAGCCTTTGCCCCTTTTGTCCAGAGACATTTTTCTGAAGCAGGACACAGACTTGATAAAGTACCTGTTTGTGTTCCTCGTCACCGTGTCACCATGCGTTGCCCGAGGGCTGCACCGTGACATCTGCCACTCTGATCATCCGCAGGTTTCCATCCTGAGGAGCTGACTTCGCTGAGATGGCGCAGCCAGTGAAAGCCGCTCTATTAAAGCACCGGGTGCGTCAGTGTGACCCGGCACCGGCACCGCCATACAGAGCGTTGTTCCGAACTGAAGAAGGCCAAGTCGCCCTCCGGATGAGGTGTGCAGACCGTTTCGCTTTGGTGGAGGTGGCCCAGAATGCTGGGAGGAGGGCCTGCAGCAGAACCAGGACGCCCTGAGAAAACGGGCCACGACCAGTTGGTGCTGTTGGCGCCCGGGGCCCAAGGAAGACTGGAAACCACCCACCTCCTGCAGGATGTCCGCTCTGTGTCGAGACTGTGCTAAAGGACTATGGAGTTGACCGGTGGCAGGGAACACTGCAGAAGGTGCCGGGATGGGGGAGTGACCGCGCAGGCGCACTGCGGCCTGCTGGTGTGCTGTCCTCCAGACTCTACGGTCGCAACCGTGCCCATCACAGCCACGTTGGTGGGAGGGCGTTTTCTTGGGGGGTTGCTTCGCTTATACGTTGGGGTTACTTTATTTTTAGATCCATTTTATTTTTTTTCCTATTTCCCCCTTTTTATTGAATTGACTGGGGTGACCCTGGTTAACAAAATCATACAAGTTTCAGAAGTACCATCTACAACAAGTCCTCTGTACATTGTACTGTGTCTTCCACCCCAAGTCAAGTCTCTGTCTCTCACCATTTATCACCCCCATACCCACCTCCTCCACCTCCTCCCACCCTCTCCCCCCAACCACGCCCCTGTGGCCATTCCCCTCCCCTGTGAGATCACCACACCGTCCTCCATGTCATGGGTTCTCCTCTCTTTTTTCACTCAATCCCCCCCACCGCCCAGCTGCCCCCCACTCTTCACAGCTGTCAGCCTTAGGTAACGCAAATCACCCTGCTTTTCTTCTTTTTCCATTGTTCTCTAAAATAATACTAATTTAAAACAGATGCCTGCAATAAATGATTAGAAACAAATTCACCATACTCCCATGTCTTTTCGAAGCCAAAAGGAGACATTAGGAACTGGTCTAAACTGAAGGACCCTGAGGCCAATATCTGCCATCACTTCTTCAGTGTTACACATCACAGTTACAGCGGGATCACCATTTAACATGCTCCTAATGCGCGCCAGGCAGGGCGATGAGTGTTTCACACGCCCCGTTTCCCTAATCCTGACAACATCCCGACTCAATGTGGACACTATGTCATACTTGTCCCCTGTTTACAACAGAAGTTCCAATAACTTGCCCAAGATTACACAGCCACAACAGCAGGGCGGGGCGGATGAATCAGTCGTGGTCAGCACTCACAAGACTGAGCTGGGGACTGTCTGTTCCTAGGGTTTCACCGGTCAGCACCAGCCATGGTCACTGGCTCCAGCCTGCCTCCAATACCCAGGACCTGTCCATGGAGTGATGACACTCTCCAGGAAGCACGTCGGATACTGGGGTCAGGACAGCTTTCTGCATATCGTACAGGCTCCAGGGGGACGGCTCAGTCAGAATTTGACGAGAAGTCACAACGGAGGACTGAAGCAGAGGGCCCGCTAAAGACCAGCCACGGAGCGGGGCCTTTCAAACATCTCTGAGGCTTGTTCGTGCCGTGCGCAGTCCGAATGAAACTCAGTTCGTAGGAGGCTCGCACCATCCTGGTCAAAACAAAAGCCTTTAAGTGTGCGACCAGCAGCCCAGTGGTTTTCCAGTCACGCTCTCCTGTATTTGGGGCAGTTAATGCCAACGACGCTACTGAGTAAAACAAACGGCATTAAAACCGCATACAGGGAGAACAGTTGCTTTCGTTTCTCTTTTGCGAAAAATGAAGTCAGCTTCAACCCCCTCCCCAAATTAATGTAGGGCCTGTGATGCGTGCTTTGCGGTCCCTTTCCTCAAATCTCTCAGCACGTGTCAGATGGCCGTTGATGGCATTTACCCAGGGGTCCCACAGACCTCCAGTTCCTGGAGCCAATTCAAAACATCTTTCAATTCCACCGGTTAAGCAAACATTACAGATGTTATTGCTTCCTGAAACTATGCAGGTAGATGTTTCTGTTACCAACTTAATAGACTATTAGTCACTCCTGGGCTTTCACAGATAAGAAAAGGTGAGCTTTTACATAATTCAATTCCGCAAACACTTACTGAATGCTTGTAGCGTGGAAGGCACTGGATAAGGTCAAGAAAGTAAACGACGAAGAATACAAGAAAAGTCACCCAATTGTTTTTTCAATCAGAAAAGAAATGATCCCCTACTTCCACGAATTCATAAATTAGTGAGAACAAAATACATAATGCAAATACAAAATAAGCCACTAAAGCTTAAGGCAAAATGCTTGGGAGGTAACATTTATTTTTAAAGTATCATAATAATAATAATATATACCCTTCTTCATTTTATTATTTTTAAATCCTTATCTGAAGATTTTTTTCTTTTCTTTTAGAGAAAGAAACGTCAATGTGAGAGAGAAGCATTGATTGGTTGGCTCTCATATGTGCCCTGACCGGGATCAAACCCACAACCTAGGCATGTGCCCTGACTGGGACTCGAACCTGCAACCCTTTGGTGATGGAACGATGCTCCAACCAACAAAGCTACACTGGCCAGGCTATTTCCTTCTACTTTCAATCACAGAATATGTTAGTGAACTTAAACATACAATGATATACTACTACAAATGCCAATAAAACAACTGTTAATATTTCTACCTCCCACTAACCATGAATCAAATCGTGTTCTAACTTCAAGATGTACTATCTCGTTTAATCCTTACAAAAACCAACAACTCTCTATGCGGTGGACATGTATGTAGAGATAAGGGAACGGAGGCACAGAAAGAAGTTCAATAACTTTCCAAAGGTTTCATACCTGCTAATATAATTTTATGTTTATTTTTTTATTTCTTACAAAGAACACTGATCAGCTACTATTTACTATAATAAACAGAAAGCATGACTTTGTCCTTTGATATATCTTAGGTCAACCTAAATTATTTAGGTATTTTAATAACCTAACACATAAATTACCATTCTAAACTTCTGTAATTGTTTTAATCATTGTAGATACTAAACTGTAGTTTTCAATAATCTCCGCAGTTTTAGAAAAATGACAAAAGTGAATAC
This sequence comes from Sturnira hondurensis, assembly GCF_014824575.4. NCBI lineage: Eukaryota > Metazoa > Chordata > Mammalia > Chiroptera > Phyllostomidae > Sturnira > Sturnira hondurensis. The sequence goes on along the minus strand of NW_028072798.1, from coordinate 8,344,212 downwards.
ATAGAGCAATTCAAGAAGAGTAACCCACAAACTGATAAACGAAGAGAGGAACCATGTATGATCAAGCCCTCCTGATCCGTGGCAGGCAGAAAGCGCCTGCTCGGGCCACCCGAGACAGCTGACGTCAGCTAGGGCTCTCACCAGCTGCCCAGGGGTGCACCATCGGGTGGTGGGCTCCCTGCCAGGGACACAGGGACGCCTGCCCAAGGTGAGTGGATGGAACTGGGAACTGACTGGGGTGACAGCACTTTCCACTGAGCGGATTCACCCTTTCCCATTGCTTTCTCCCTCCCCTGGCCCTACTTTGGTGTGAGTGTGCATGTCTGGGTGAGTGATATCCGGACACCTCTGCGTGTGTATTAAATTAGAGCCTAACAGCTTCCCAAAGGGTCCCCTTTCCAGCCCCTTCCCTCTCTTCCCGGCGCACAGTGTGGCTCGCTTGTTCTCCAGGAAGGCCGTTCCCTTGGATACTCTGGCCTCTCTGTCAGCACCGTACCCAGCCTGGAACCCCTCTCCAAGTCCCTCCCCATGTTGCTCTTGACAGCCTCTAGTTCTCCCTCAGCACCAACTTCATTTCCCTGGTGTCGCTCTCTCTGCCTTTTTGTAGCACTTGAATTTTTATACCTCTTTTACAAATATATATTATCACTATTATTCTTATGATGATTAACACATGTGGGTTCTTTCCCCAAGTCACCGGCCTTCAGAGGGTAAAGACCGTTTCGTGCGAAGCGTCTGCACTTCCAGCGCCGGGACACTGTGGGCCACACAGAACACGTTTGGGAAGCGAGTGCCACCCGACTGACTTGACAGAAGAGAAGCCCTAAATTACACTGAGGCGGTACAACGACCTTCAAGACTCCTAGGTGGAGTCGCAGAGAACGAAGACGAGTTCCTTTCAAAGCTCCCACTCTTCCTGGTAAAAACTGGCTCACGGGAGCCTTTGAAAGAACAAAGAGGGCTGCCTCGACTTGAAAGTGGGAAAGCGAGCAGCCTCCGTGCGTTCCCAGAGGTTTCCGTGCCCTCCTGATGCAGTACAAGTGCGCCTGGGTAGACTTCCAGGAGGGGCACCTTCCTCCCAAAGGAGGGGCCCAGCCTTTGTGACAGTGCCCAGGTGAGCCTGGGCCCCACCCCACCCCATGCTCACGTGACCTCACAGACCCCATGCCTGGTTCTACTGACCGCAGGCCCGATGCATGTCCTCTTTCCCTTTCCTGACTCTACAGTCCCCAGAGCTTGAGAACACTTTTCAATGAAAGGCAACAATGTCATTGTCTGTCCCTGCTGGTGCTGTCTGGGAAGGCGGAGCTTCCATGGTGAAGGTGGAGATCTGACCACTGGCCAGGCCAAGGGGCCCACACTCAGCAGCAGCTTGCCCGCTTGGTGCAGCGGCTGACCCAGTGCTGCGGGTTTTAACTCCTAGCGGCCTTCATCTGGACCCTCGTTCCCTATCCAGTGTCACTGTTGCCACTGTGTCAGCCCAAGCTGTCCTCCATCCCACCTGGACTACTGAGAAGTACCCTCTACACCTTTCAGTACATCCCATTAGCTTTCGTAGAGTCCAAATTAATTTGTACGTAAAATATTCCCTGGTCGGGGTTCTCTTTATCTCTGCCCTCATCTTCTGTCCCTTCCCAAAGCATCTCCTTGGTTCGAGTGGCTCGGGACTCCCTGTGATTCTGCGAAAGCACACTGCTGTTCACCCATCTGTGCCTCCACAGGCTCTGACTTCCCCGACTGAACACAGGAGGCAGGCGTGCCCCTTGGATGGACTTCCTGCTCTCCTCTCCCTACTTGGGGACCACATCCACTCTTATGGCCACAACTGTTCCTGCATATACGACTTAGCTACACCTTCACACTAACTCCGATGTTTCACCCATCAACAAATACATGCACTGTTCTGATCGCTGTCCTAGGTGAGCGAAGTTGTCGGTGAGCAAAAACAAATGGGACCCTGAGCTCACGGCGCAGGAGTCAGTGGGGTACTCAGAGTACTACAGAGTCCAGCCAGGGGGATTATGAAAATAAATGGGAAACTGCAGCTCTCATAAAGGCTATAAAGATGAGGGTCGGCGGTGGCAACAGCTCATGGTCAAGGGCTTTGACTTCGTCGGAAGCTGTCAAGGAAGGAACCCCCAAACGGCAGCTCTGGGGCTGTATTCTGAGCTCTGTGCAAATGACTGATGAACAAGGGGAGAGAGAGCACTGTGGGAGAAGGGAGCGCACGCCCAGGCCAGAGCTAGTGTGCAAATGAAAAGGGCGTGGGCAGGACACACACATAGCAAAGGGAGTGTGGAATGAATTGACACACTATAGAAACACTGAGGTCATCTTGCAATCCCCAAGGCACATGGGTGGGTTTGAGAGGCGCACGGCTGGGAATTTGGGTTATCTTTGTCCAAGTTACTGTGAAGGCAAGGTGGACCAGCCACTGCAGGTGGACGGGCTGGACATGGGTCTAGAAGTTAAGACAGAGGTGGGGATGGAGTGTTTGTTAGTCTTAGTACTGAAGATGAAGATGAAAAGTCACAGTTAGGAGATGTTCAGGAGACAAAATGCGTATGGCTTGGTGATGGATGGATGGTGGAGGGGAAGGAGAGAAAGGTGTTACGGAAAATTCCTAGATCCCTGGATCACTCAAGAGAATTAGATTTAATGCAACACACTTTACAATGGACTATTACACAGCATTAGATTTTTTAAAATATTTTATTTATTTATTTATTTATTTATCTTTAGAGGGGAAGGAGAGGGAGAGAAACATCAATGTATGGTTGCCTTTCGTGCATCCCCTGCTGGGAGTTGGCCTGCAGGGAACCAGTCTGCAACCCAAGCATGTGCCCTGACTGGGAATCGAACCGCGATCCTCTGGTTCGCAGGCCCGAGCTCAATACTAGAAGTTATTTTTATGACGTGCGGGGGGCACAAGCAGGTGCCCCTCAGACCTCGCATCCCAGGGAACGTGATTGTCATTGAAAAGAGCCGCCCCACTCTGAAACACGCCACCGCCCTGGAGCAGAGGCCCCGCTACCCGTGGGCTGTCCCCGAGCGTGGCAGGAATGCTACGGCAGGCCTCTTCCTGGACACTTATCTGCCAGAGGTGACTGTGGCTCATGGACTCCGGAGCACCTTGCCCAGCCCCCCTTGGGGCTGTAGGGTGTGCCCTCCGCATCCCTCCTTCCCGCCCTCCTCCTCGTGGGGCCAGGCCCACCTGGCCGGCCCCCCCGGGGTGGGGGTGGGGGGTTCTCCAGCTGGCTCCTCCTCGGCTCCTCCCTCCCCTCACAGGGTGTCTCCCTCCTACGTGTTCTCCGCCTTTCTCCAAGTCTTGACACTGCTATCTTGAGAACACAGATGTCAACACAGGGACTTTATCATGACTAATACTGGGCAGTAATCATAATGTGATGTTTAGTAAAAACCAGGACATAAAACATTAGGTAGTGTATGATAACATGTACATTAAAATGCAAGGATAGAGAGAGGCAAACTGGCAATTAATTTTAGCAGCTGGAGGTAAATTAACATTTATCTATTAAACTGTAAACAGGTAATTGAAGGAAATAATTTGAAGGAAGCTAGTGGGTCTCACAGGTTAAAGAGTTTGCAGTGATCTGAGGTTAGAAATGTGGGAAGCGACAGCAATTGACACTTTCAGAGACAATGGAGGAAAGTCCATTTTTGTTACGTGGATGTTGATTAAAGCAGGTTTTACAGACACTATGTATACACCTAATATCTAAAAACTGACATATTTGAAAATTTTTATTATACGTTTTACCTCTATAGTAAAAACTATTTTTAATTATGTGAGTTATTATTTTCACCTAAAAGTATGAAAACTTTCCTCCTCCTCCTAAAAGATAATACTCTCTTTTAAAAATTATATATGTTTGATTATGCTATTACCATTGTCCTGATACTTCCCCCTTTGCCCCTCTCCACGCAGAGCCCCCCACTCCCTCAGGCACCCCCCCACCATTGTTCATGTCCATGGGTCATGCGAATAAGTTCTTTGACTGCTCCATTTCCTATACTGTACTTTACATCTCTGTGGCTACTCTGTTACTACCTACTGGTACTTCTTAATCTTCTCACCTCTTCACTCATTCTCCCCTACATCCCTCCCCCTCGCATCTGAAAACTGGTAACTAACTTCCTTTTTCTTGCTTTTAAGAGTCTCTCCCTATCTTTAAAACTTCGGCCTTTTAAGAATGATGTGTCTTGGAGAGGGCCTCTTTGCATCCATCATAATTGGGACTCTCTGTGCTTCCTGGACTTGCATGTCTGTTTCCTTCACCAAATGAAGGAAGTTTTCTTTCACTACTTTTTCAGACAGAGTTTACTCTGTCTGAAAATTTGGGACCTTTTCTAAGTTGCTCCAGAGGCTGGTTTTACTTCCCTCATTTGGGGGAGTTCTTTTTTCTTCTCATTGTTCTGCATGGTGTTTTGCCTTCTTATGTTCCAAATCATTGATCTGATTCTCAGCTTCATCCACTCTACTGGTGTTTCCCTATAAATTATTCTTTATTTCAATTAGTGTAACCTTCATTTCTGACTGGCTCTTTTTTATGTTACTGAGGTCTTCACTAAATTCCAGTGTTCTGAACTCTGCGTCTATTAGATTGTTTATCTCCATTTTGTCTAGTTCCTTTTCTGGAGTTTTGATCTGTTCTTTCATCTGGACCGTGTTTCCTTGTCTCCTCGTTTTGACAGCCTCCCTGTGTTTGTTTCTATGGATTAGGCAGAGCTGCTTTGACGCCCTGTCTTGGTGGTGTGGCCTAGAGCAGTAGGTGTGCTGTGGGTTCAGCAGCACAGCCTCCCCCATCACCCAAGCTGGGTACATGAGGTGTGCCCTTTGTGTGGGCTGAGTACACCTGGTCTTATAGTTGAGCCTTGGTTGCTGTTGGCAGATCAATGGGAGGGATCTTCCCAGGCCAGTCAGCTGCAAGGACTGGCTGTGACCACTGACCACCAACCTCCGCCCGCCACCCCCTGCCCCACTCCCATGAAGGATCAGCTGTGCAGGGGCAGGGTGGTGGTGCTCTGACATGGTCTGTAGCTGTCAGACCACTGGGTGCACTGGCCCTGGGGGTTTCCAGGTGATTCAAACCAAGGTCAACCACCACCTGTGTTTTGCCCAGGGCACCCTGCCTGAGCTGTACAGCAATCTGAGCTGGCTGCTACTTGTGCTGGGCTTGGAGATTCTCAGGTGAAGCCAAGCTGTGACTCTAATCTGGCTGCTGCTGGTGCTTATTGAAGCCAGCTGTTGTTTGTTTGACAGCATTTAGGAGCCGAGACCAGCCATTCTTATGGAGAAGCAGCTTGGGGTGGGGCAGAGCCTCTGTGGGTCTCCAAGGTGGGCCACACAGTGTCAGCCAGGTTGATGGAGTCTCAGACATGGCACCAGCCTACTGACTCTGTGTGGGGTGAGGGGACAGCGAAGGGACAATGGCCTCTGCTCCCCCTGATGCCAAACCCTTCAGTCCCTCTCTGGATACCACTGGTGGTACTGAAGGTCGCTTGAAGGCAAGCTGCCACCCTGGTGCTGGAGCTCAGAGGGGGTGAGTCTGTGTGTGGGTTCCCCAAGAGGAACTGCTTACGGCTCCAGCAGCCTCCTCCTCCAACTCAGTCCCCGCTGGTTTCCACAGCCAGAAGTTGTGGGGACTTATCTTCCTGGCACTGGAACCCTGGGCTGGGGGGCCTGGTCTGGGTCTGGGACTCCTCCATCCTGAGATATCCTTCTCGAATTTTTAATCTATGTGAGTGTGGGGCCAGCCCGTTCCATGTCCGCACCCCTCCTACCAGTCTGGATGGATGTGGTTTCTTCAATTTCATAGCTGTCAGACTTCCATTCAACTAGATTTCTGACGTTCCTGAGTGACGGTTGTTCCATATTTTAGTTGTACTTTTGATGTGGTTGTGTGAAGAGGTCAGCCATGTCTGCCTACGTCGCCAACTTAACCAGAAGCCAGAATTCTGCTTTTTCAAGATAATATTCTCTTATGACACAAAAACAATGGATTTTGCACACCAGGATATTCTTGCTCACTGCCTTGACATGTGATTTAGTTTTCCATACTTCGAAGTCTGGAACATACCATTTTATATTCAGAGTTTTTTCATTTTTTAAAATTCAACATTGTGTCATAAATATTTTACCATGTTGCTAGTCCAAAACTAGCAATTATAATATCTCAAAATCAACAAAATTATCTTACCGAGTGAGCATATTATGATTTAATCACCTATTATCTGTCAAGATTTAGACTGCTTTAAAGTATTCATTATGAAAGTAATCTTCCCACAGTTTACCTACATTGTATCATCTCCTATGGGCCCAGACAACGAGGTTTCTCAGAGGGAAGCACATGTTAGCTCCAAGGTCCACAATAGCAGGCGAAGACTCTCAGATTTGATAAACAGAAGGAACCACTTACACAGGGAAGAGGTGAAACTGTACAAAAAATAATAAAAATAATAATAACCCGAGGGACTCTGTTTCTAGTGTAGCCACACAGGAACTCTATTTCTTTAATATGAACTTTTCTCCGTTACTTCCTTTTGACTCAAAATGTCCTAATCAGCACCTGACTCACCCACCTCCTTTCTCCAATGCATACCCTCCTCTCCCTTCATCATTCCGCCCTCAGGACAATGAGGTTCTGGCCCGCAGCCAATAATCTTAGGAACAAAGCCTCAGGTCTACTGACCACAAAAGCAGAGTATTGGTCAAACTAGAGATAACATCCAGGCCTCAGGCGTGGTTCAACTCCGGGCCCCGAAAAGCAGAACCACCCCACTGATCATACCCTTGCCAAGCCAGACAGAGCAACACCGTGGCTGAGAGCAGGACCGGGCGCGATGATCAACTACCCCTGCCCTAGCACCAACCAGTCAGTAGAGACCACCACCCTAACCACGACCCTAGACCCTTAGTCCGCAGGATTAACGCTTCTCCGTCCTATATAATCCATCCCCTAGAAGCCATTAGATGTAGCAGCTCACCTGTGACTCTGGATCTGGCACCATTTCCTTAAAAATTTTTTTTATTGTTGTTCAATCCATTTTCTTAAATGAACCCTCACCTCCTCTGCTGCAAACTCCTGTTCGCGTCAATAAACCCCTTTAGTTTGGTAACACAAGCTCTGCTGGAGCCATTGGTACTGCACTAGGCTCCTCATTCTAAATAATGATGAAAGTAGACAGACACTGGAGAGGAAATCACTTTGAAGATAAACAACAGAAGATGAACAGACAACACAGGGTCGTAAACATAAAGCAATAATATGCCAAGTTCAGGATTTAGGAGAGGAAAGTATTTAACAACAACTAAGCAAAAGAAGACAGATCAGGATGTGAGATGGACAACTGACCACAACAAAGGAGAAGAGAGGAAGAGAAAGTACCTGTTATTTTTAATCACTGGTTTTTCTACTGAAAAGAAGAATTTTAGCAAAACACTTCACACAAATAGCATGAGACAGCTTCATTAAAATTTGGACCTGCAGACTTAAAAAGAGTTAAAAGTGGCAGCGAATTGCGATTCTTGTTGAAATCTGTCCAACATAAGATGCAGGACCCGTACCCATTTTCCTCCCCTCACTGACTAACACCTGCACTTGGCATTCTGCAGGAACGGAGGTGGACACCGAGAAGCTCCGACAAACTGAAGCTGCCTGCTAGGATATTTGCTTTACACTGGTTATTAAGAAACAAAGATTTAGGGTAAAAACCATTGACTCTCCCCCTTTTCCCACCTATAATTCAGAGGGAAAAGCCTGCTTCAGGAAGGGAATGTCAACACCTTAGCAGTGGACAGCATCCCACCCCGCACCAGCCTGTTTACTGGACAGCCCACCCCCATGGCCCATGGGGTCTGGGTTTCCTGGCAGAAAGTATTTATTACATGCATTTCCTCAGTGGAAGTAGGAAGTGAACTGCCTACTTCCTTTGGGATCTCAGGCCCCTCCCCCTTACCCACTCTTGTGTCCGTGATGACAGATATACCCAGTTTTACCTCGCTGTGTTTGGAGTGTTCATGCTCATGCGGATCCCCCATGGGCGTGCATTAGAACGTTGGTTCCCCGACAGTCTGTCTGTTGACTTGGTCACTAACCCAGTGAGAAGAGTTTAGAAGGTGGAAGGGGAAGTATTTTTTTGACCCCCCACGGAAGAACTTCGTGAACCTTGGTTTTCATGATTGCAAAGGTGTATCACCAAATGTATATTTTAAGATGGATATTTAAGATAACTAAACAAATATTTATAAAATATAGTTATGGTTAATAATTTATTTGCTAGTATTTTAACTTGGTGCTCAGCGTACTGTTTCGTGCTCTGTTCGTCTTTGCGCACGTTAAAGTCTGTGTGAGGGACCATTTCCCAGTCCAGTCCAAAGAGTCAAGATGGTGCTTTGTCTGCCGTTGCTAACTCACAGGCAGCAGCAAATGGAGAGGCCAGTGATACTGTGTCTGTAGTTTATAAATAGTTCTGAAAGGATGACAAATGACAAACAGAATAAAATTTAATGGTAAGTTTTTGGGTAATATTTCATGTATATTTTGCTTATTAAATCAGATAGGAATGACTGATGAAACACTGTTTTATTAAATAAGGCCTTTCTAAAGTATATTTATCATCAGAACAATTTACTTGAATAATAATAAAAAAAGATATGCTTTAACATGTGTAGTTTACTCTAAACCTCAAACAACAGAAGGAAATGCAAAAATGAAACCAAATAATCACTGGGCAAAAGTCCTTGAGAGGAAGCTGAATAACACCAAGAAATATAGAAGAAGTGGAAACAAGCATATACCTTTAAGTAACTTTAAGCTTATGCTAAATTAATATACCAAAATAAAGGAGATGAATCGCTTCCATGTACCAGAACTGCTTTTGGTTTGCAGTGTGTCACTTAGCGTTACATTAGGATGAAGTTTTGGGCACACATCAGGGCGCGATACGCCTTCCTCATTCCCCTTAACATGACATCACCACTTCTGGGTGGGAGTTGTCACAAAGTAACCACCTGAACGAGCGCAAAGACCTGGATGGAAATGGAACCTCCACGCTCGTGTGGTGCAGCAGCCGCCTCTGAGGCATTCGGGGCACAGGCTCACAGCAGGGCCCCAAATCTTGAGGCCTAGCTAGACGCTTTTCACCGTTATCACGATTTCCTTGAAAAACAAATGGGGCCAAGGCTCAGTAGGGGCCTGAGAAACAAGGTCTTTGTTAGAGGTGTAAATCGAACGTGAATGTTAGTGCAGGTGGCAGGTGGCAGGTGGCAGAGGGAATCAGACCTTATTAAGCTTAATCAACCAGGGAGCACCGGCTTGTTTCACGAGGGAGCCGCAGCTTCACACACCTCAGGGGATCGCAGCACTGTCCCTCCACGGGAGGGCTTATCTCACCCCTCCTGTCCCCTTATGGGGAGCAGCCCAGCCTTTGGTACTGGATTGTGGCGGGGAGTGTGGATGCTGGGGGCAAGGTAAGCACAGGCACAGAAGTCAAAACAGCGCAGGGGGAGGTGCTCCCACAGGGCAGGCACAGTAGGATCCCAGATCGCCGGAAGGAGGGCCCAGCACTAGCCTGCAGAGGCTCACCCCGTTTATTCCGTGTGTCCTCTCCACGGTAACCATGCAGGCCCAACAGGGGTGTGGGCTCTAAGGACAGCCTCATTTTTGCATTTCCTTCTGCACAGGACTCCAAGTGCAGCCTCCAGCCTGGATACAGCAGCACAGCCAGGAACAAGCTAAGCTCCCTGGATGCGGCCTGGGACCCCTGAGCAGCCAGCGTGGGCTCCACAGGACTCAGCTTTAATATGAACCAGAAACTCTGAACACTGGCCTTGGTCTTGGCCTTGATGAAGACACAGTTGGACTTTTTCCATGGCGTGACAGAGATGAGACATAGGGGAAGCCTTCTAGTTCCACCCACATAAATCCTGCCACACCACAGACTCCCATGCGTGGGTCTGTAAATGCTGTCTTCACAATCCCAGGGAAGAGCCCACTTCCACTGGGAACACAGACATGCACAAACACGCCTACGTGCACAGATGTGCTAGTAAATGGGATATTTGAAAACGGCATACACATAGTGTAACTGGCCTAAAACAACTTACGTGGTTTTTAAAAGGTTTTATAACCTTTTAAGCATGCATTCTTTATGCATTACATGATGGTTTTACATCAGACTTAAAAATCACTTTTTTTTTACCCTGACACTTTAATTTCTAATGAACTTGCAGGCATTTTGTAATGTAGTCTTCGTCCTCCTTTCAATGGCAGCTAAACATTTCAAGTAGCTGTGTTAAATTAATTACACTCCTATTTTTTTACATTTCGAACGCCTCATACCAATGACTTATGAAAGATACCAGATTATGCCGCTCCAGAACATTCCACTCAAGGTCAAGGCAAGAAACAACAAACGCAAATGGGACTCGTTGCCCTCCCCTCCCCACCTAAAATTGGGCATACATTTATTTCTCTTTTGTGAAAGAGATTTCCGCTTATAAAGGTGTCTTCCTCTCCCACATCAGAGAAAGGAAAACACCCAGTCACCGGAGACACCTTGAGTTTGTGCAGCAAACCTCACTAAAGCCCCTCCGGGCCGGAGATGCCCTGCTCACCTGCCCGCCACACGCCCCCCTGCGCAGTCTCCAAACCCCGCCTCTGCTTACTGGGCCTGGGAGAGGGTGCTTTCTGGTTTCATGTCCACACTCCTGAACCGCACAGTTGAAAAGACTTAAGATGGTACAGTTTAGGTTGTGTGCATTTTACTGTATATGTTTATATTTTTGAAAAAACAGCAATAAGACTTTAACAATACTTATAAAGTCATTAGTAAAAATAAAACTGTTATAATGGGAACGCTTTATTATTTTCTAAAATTTTTAAAAATGTATTTTTTAAAGAAGAACAAAAGAGTTTGCCAGTGGCAGAAACACTTTGCCAATAGGTTCGGGAGGCCTGGGGAACCCAAGAGCTCCAGATGTCGAAAGCTGGGGTGAGAGCTCCGCTCCCTTCCCAGGAACGGTGTGGTCACTAGAAGACGGCCATCCTGACCGAAAGAGGAGCCATGTGCTCCCTGGGAGCGACATTTCCGGGGTATCAGCCTTCTACACGAGTGCCTCCCGGGCAGCGGAGGAAAGCTCCTTAGTCCTGCCACCTGGGACAGGAGGGCTGTAGAGCGCTTCTTCAGGACTCGCGAGACATGCAACACATTATTAGTCGCCCGTGGCAGTGAGAGAAACGTAAAACCCAGCACTTACGGCTGAATACTTTGAGAAAGCTCTAGAAAAATAAATTGGATAAAATCAAAATGGGTCACTGCTTCTTTCACATGTTGAATACATCTTCATTTTATGATTTATATAAAAGTAATTTTTAAAAAATAAGTGGAGATATTACTTGAAAAGCTATTAGAGTTACAAATCACTGATTTTCATGTGTAGGACAGAAAACTAGTGCCTAAAATACAGTTTCTTTGGAATTATATTTATTTGAGCAGAAAAATATAAAAAGATTATTATGTGCAGAAGCTAGAGGTTCAGTTCCTAAGAGGAAAATATTTCCATATTAAAACCACAGCCCATCATGGTCATTCTGTGCCTGTTCATCCTCCTGTTATGAGAGAGATTTATGCAGAAGCTTGTCCTTCACAGATGTTAATTATGAGAATAATGTCAGCTACATTGTTACCACTTTCCTTTAAGCAGCAAATCCCAGCAGAAACTGAAGAATATAATAGATGTGGTGAAAGTTGCTTAGAATTTGGAAATGCTACTAACGCATGTTGATCGTCAAAATCATTTTAAATCAAATATAGCAAGAATTGTGCTCAATTTCATTCCACTATAAAAAATTAAATTTAGAAGCAACCAGCCCATGTAAGTCAGAGTACTGATATGACTATTTAGATTTTACAGTTATTAAAATGATTAAATTTCTTTTTCTTAAATAGCTTTGCTTTGCTCTAAAACCTGTCCTTTACTAGGGCAGAAAGGAAGTTTAATAAAAAAAAAAAAACAGAACATGCATTTACCAGATATTTATAATGCCCAAGGCTATTATTATTATGTGATATTCTGGGCTAAAATCTCAGGCAACTAAGATGCCTATTAAAAAACAAATATGGCTTCCTCACAGCAAGTGACCTAAGCACCGTTAGGGCAAAAGGTTTAGACACTGAATGTTGGCACCTAATCAGTGCCCGGCATATCAGATACCCAGTGAGAATTCACTGAATGAAGTGTAATAAAACAGTGAAAATCAATAAGGATAAATAAAATCTCCACTCACTTTTAATCATGAAGACTTATCTAAAATGGGACAGAGAGCAGCAACCATGTCAGGCTGAAAGCGTGGCCTCCTCCTCTCCCAACACCCCGACACCACCTGCCTGCCACTCTGCCCCGAGCAACACATACCATGAAAGGCACACTCTTCGGCTCAAGCAATGAACGGCACTGACTGTGGAAGAGCAAGCAGTCCTAATGGGATGAACTACAGAGCAGGTGAGTGTCAACAGCCAACAAAATAAGACAAAACAAAGCAGATTAAAAATAAGACAGAGGGATCACTGAACTAGTGACAGTGACAAAGGTATCGAGGACAGTTTCTTGAACAAACGAGAAACTATGGGACCGTTGGAAGGAGAGCAGGGCATGTCAGAAGGAAGGACAGGGAAACCGTGGCAGCTGAGGTGGGAGGGTGGTTTTGAGGTCTTTTAACTCCCTCCCCCCAACTCCTCCCCTCAGCAGCCCCCTCCCTGAAAGCCACCCAAACCGCGTGTGTGCTTGGTAAGTAACATGTGTGTTAATGTAAGACCTCTACACCCCCGCCCCCAGTCCTGCTCTCACACTCTCACCGAACTTGCCATTGCTTCATCCTTCCATCCAAAACCCCGGGGAGCTGCTGCTGGGTGGTACAGAGCTCCGCAGGCAAGTGCCCATCTGGAGCACAGTTTCGCCCAGGACAGGTGTGATTCTGAGATGGGAGGAAACATCGTGTCCCTGGGGCTTGGGGGACAGGGATGGGTGCCATTTTATAGGGGCTGGCCAAGCGTGGCTACTTTGATGTGCTATGCTACACACCGGAAGGTGGGAACTTGGCCAAGGGTTGGGGGAAAGCTCTGTTGGGCCACTCTGGCCTTATGTTCTTGGAAAATGGAGGAAGCCAGCATAGCTGGAGGTGGGGACTGGAGGGTGGTGAAGGTGTAGGGACAGACCGGGGTCATGTGAAGTGAGAGTCACGATGAAGCGGGAAGCTCCCAGCGTGCCAGTGACTTCACCCAATTTCCAGCCTGGCCGCCCAACCAAGCTCACCATTGCCCTGTGGACCTTCGCACACCGGGAATTATAAACCCTGACCACCCAGGCACCCAAATTCGAGCTTATCTCCCTTTGGTTGTAATTTAAGTCCATTGAAAGTTGTCCAGGAAAACCAGAAAACATGCTGGCACTACTCACTGGAGGGAATGGGGGCAGGGAGGTGGGAGAAGATGATGAAGCCATTCACCACCACTCAATCTGCCCGCTGTAACCACTAGCCGGGGTGTCCCACCCACAGCCCAGGATGGCTATGCCCGCAGCCCAACACAAAATCACAGATTTACTTAAAACCTTGTCTTTGCTCATCAGTTTTCGTTAGTGTTTATATATCTAATGTGTGGCCCAAGACAACCCCTCTTTGTCCAGTGTGGCCCAGCGACACCAAAAGGTTGGCCACCCCCGCAGCTGGAAGCAGGCTACGCCCTTCTCTGCCAGGGCTCACAGCAGCAGCCCTGTCCCTGCGCGCCGGCCACAGCACACTGACTTCGGATGCAGGTCTATGTGAACGAGAACAAAGAAGCGGCCCAAGAAAATCCAAGGTCCAAAGCACAGCTTAAGCTTAAGACAGACAATGGCGACTTTCTAGTACTCAGAATCCGGCCTTGGTCATATTTTCTTTAAACAGTAGGCTAAAGTTATTATGTATTTACATCTGCCATGACTTTTGCCATAAAAATAATATATTTACATGTCATGTGGTATAAAACTCTCATTACTTTTACATTAAGAAACAGATGAACATTTTCATGCTGACAAAAGAATTCTATAAGGCAAAATACATTACAAAATATGTATACTTATTAATTATACAAAATTTAGATTTTTGATATAATAATGTTGATATCTAATTGCTTTCTCAAGCACATTTTCTCTACTAATTTATGGCTCACAGTGGGGCAGAGACTTTGATTTATGGTTTCCAAAATACAGGTAATTTTGCATTATTTTGTTACTTTTCACTTCATTTCTCTATGACTAATTGTACGCACGAAGACCTCCATCGCCAGCCACCTCCCCTGCACCTAGTGAACCGCTGTCGCCCAGCGTGTGATGGATGAACGAATTTTAGAGGAAACCAATGAAGAGTGTGTTTCATGCTCATTTTCATCTCCTTACACTCAGTTCTATTAATTTCTGATGTATAACATTATATTATGTAAATGGCATAGCAGGGACCTTGATACGCTCGTGTGAAAAAAAGCATATTATGCTGTGGACTCATCAGGATGTGCCCCCCAAACCGCATGGGACAGTCTTCCCTGAGGGCTTGGCTCGCCTGAATTGGAAGCCCACCTCGCCTGTGCCCCGTGGAAGGACAGCCCGGATACGGCATTTCCGTGCCCAGACGGATCTGCTCAGGCACGTCTCATCACTTCTTGTTTGTTTTTCTAAGACTTTTTACCAATAATTTCACTTTCAAAAGAAAAGAGAAACAGGACATAAAAAATGTATTTGCTCGATTACTTAGGGTTCCTTGAATTTAAAATGTGAAAAGCACTTTTCACAAAGGAGACATGTATTTGCATATGCTCATAAAACATTTATGTTGAAATATAGAAAACACAGTTATTCAGGATCCCTTAATTAGTTTTTAAGTAGAATACAAACTTAATTAAAATATAGTTTGTTAATTCATTAGTGCCGGGTTGCAACTTTGACAGATTTTCAGTAATTAATAGGTCCTGAAAGCACACCGTTTATTTGGTTGTTGGCACTGCATTTTCTCCTCAACACTTTCCCCTTCTGGATATCACTGTATTTTAAAAAGTGGAAGGCATGCAGTAGAGACAATTATTTAAAAACGTAGTTAGAGAATGGAGAATATTACTGAATGACCTCCTGTGCTATTATTGAAGGAGTCTCCCCCAGCTAACTCAGAAAACTTGCCTCTGTCATCCTGTTTTTTTCCTTTGTGACATCACCATGTTCACTGCTTTGGGAGTTTGTTGTGTGTGTGTGTGCGCGCGTGTGTGTGTGCGTGTGTGTGTGTGTGTGTGTGTGTGTTGTCCTACCACCGTAGAAGCTCTACGAAGGCAGAGAATTAGTCTGCTCTACTCATTGCTGTATTTCTAGGGTTTAGAACAGTGCCCGGCACACAGTAGGTCTTCAGGTAATGTCTATTGAATGAATAGCTGCTTCTCACCAAGTTGCATGGGCATCAATTAGATGACACACAGTTAAAACAACACATATGTAAGAACACCATTTCAATATGATCAGGTCACTAGAAATGAAATAAACTAATTATATGTATCAGCAGTAAGTAATATTCAGTGAGCTAATCCCAATAAGTCTTAAAAGGATTATGAACTACATTCTATAAGAAAATATAAAAATAAGCAGCTACCCAAAGAGCTAGGAGGCTGGAAGATAAAATTTAAAGCATGTCTAAGATAACCATCCTCACTCTTAGCTCCTGAGCAGATGAAATTCCTATTGCTTCTATATTAAAAAAACAAAATATGTAAAATATAATATATAGCATGCTAATAACTGATCTCAAACATCAGCTTTAGAATATTTATTTGCAATACATCAGGGGCTTCGGTAGGTGAACGTTAAGTAACGCCCAGCCGCAGCCCACCCTCGCAAGGGGACACCGGGGGACAGACTGCTGTCTTATTTGGTGTTGAGACTGAAGTAGGGTGCTCTGGTTCACCCAGAGACTGGCACTAAACCACGAGTAGAGGTTGAGGTGAGACACAAAACGGTATGCTTGGAGATTCACATACACAAAGGTTTCTGATGTATGAAGTACAAGACAGCAAAAGATGAGAAAAATAGTTGTGATGAAGCAGCCAAATACTGATGTTTCACACTGACAGCATGTAGAATTTCTCACCGAAAAAGTTTTCCACATGCTGATATATTCCACAGAAGTGTATTCATTAGATACAGAGTGCGCTGTTTTTGAAAACTGATCTAACTCTAGTATTACTGACCAGACAAAAACATTACCGGAAACACTGCAACTGATCAATGCGTGTTCCTTTCACCTTTTCTTCCACTTCCCAGCCACTACAATCACATTGCGAGAGTCTAAGTTTCTTCTTCACGAAATGAAACATCTGCTGAACTGCTTGAGATTCAAAGCTAGTCCCATTGTTCGTTTATTAAACGTAATAAGTTACAATGAAGTGGTAGAAGTATCACCCACACAGGCAGAGTAAGCTTGAGATTCCCAAATAGAATTATAAAAATCCAACTTTTATATTTTTGACTTGTGGTTTTAATATTACCAGCCTAATACACTAGCACTTCTCATATTTCATTGAAAAATATGTAAAAAAGTATACATAGAAGAGCTGTATGTGTATAAGTATGCACATGCCGTTACCCACATGTGTGCACATGCCATTACCCATGTGTGTGCCCACACCATTACCCACGCAATTCTGCAAAAATAGAAATAATAAAAAAGCTAAAGAGATTCTTTCTCTTGAAGGGCAATTAAACGATTAAATTCTCTTCAATCCAATCTTATATTTTGTAGATTTTTAAAAGGTACTTTATATTTAGTAAAAATTTTATATGGCTTAATACAAATGGAAAGCATTTTTCAATTAATGGATTAATGCTTCTCAAGAGAGTCACTATGACCCGATTTTAATAATGAAAAACTGAGGTCTCCTTAGGGTCAGCCCCATACCTTAATTAGCTGGTGAAATTTTAAAGAATGAAATTTGAGACCTTACCTCCAGGATTGCAATGGGAATAAGACGTCTATGTGCACACGTATGGACACACACGCACACACACACTGTACACAGATAACAGCTGTGAGTTGGCACTACATCTTTGTCTTCTCCTTGTGACTTTTCTGAACCCAAATTATAGTGTCTGCAAGAGATGGCTTATATAATTACACACACGTGCACACGCACAAAATCATACAAGGCACACTTGCCGATTATATTTGTTTAAACAAAAGGAGTTCCGTGAGCAATAGAAAGGACATTTTAGTTCACTGACTGTTTTACAGAGGCCACTTTTAGAATTCATCTTACAAGGCAGTAAGAGTGCGTCTCAGGATGGTTCTTGTTTTCTGCGCCTAAGCTGAGGTGTTTAGCTAACTGAGGGGACAACCCCACAGAAAGGCCTCTGTCGATAGGGTCAAAGAGCTCTAAAGGCTGAAGGAAAGCTACAAAAATATATAGCCAGTCTCAAAAGGAAGAAAGGTAAATTCCAAGTTCCCAGGAAGAGGAGGAAACGCATGTTGTGAGTGGCAGCTGGGCAGAGAAACCTGAACCCTGTCCACCTAAAGGTGCGTTCGGAGCCTGTGCCTGTGTGGAGACACACACTGGGAAGCACGCCACAGGGATGCCCCCGCGCGTCCCCAGCGGGAGGGACAATCCCACGTCCGGCAGCGGGAGGGACGACAAGGCAAGCGGGTCCCAAAAAAGGGAGGCTCCCAGTGGAAACGTCAAACAAAATAGCTGAGACCAGAGAGAACTGGCAGGTTCCAACAACCCAGGAAGTACAGATAAGGGATGATGTGAAAGACACTTGAATGTATTTAAAACCATAAAGCAAGAAGAAGGCACCAGGGGAAAACAACAGGTAGATCTTCCAAAGAAACAAAAACAAATTCGAGAACTGGTATTCACTGAAGTACACAGGTTAGACAGTAGAGTAAACCTAATAATTATTTACGTAGAGGACAGATTTGAGGGAACCACCTGGAATGAAGTCCAGCGAATCGAAGAGACAGAAAATGGGAAAAAAGGAGGCGCAGCGTGGAGACTCCTAGGAGGAAGCCCAGCTCGTATTTAACGGGGACAGCGAAGGTCTTCCAATGTAAACCAGACTGAATTCTCAACAGAATAAATCTCTCAAATTTACACGAAGGTAAAACCACGAATATAGAACCCGTGTCAAAGCACAGAGCAGATTTGGGAGTTGGTGGTGTCTCACTGACGGTGGGGATTGCTGTAATGTGCAGATACACACTTACGTGAGCTGATCTCTTCAAGGCCATTTTAAAGGTGAACTGCACTATTTCTTTATGCAATAAATAAAGTAGGAGACACGCCACTCACTAAAATATATACAAATATATGAACTGGTAAAAATTTTATAATCTCCCAATTTAAAAATTTGTCTACAGAAATTATTCAAATTAGATCATTAAAGTAGCAAATGTTTAACACATACTGAATAAAGGATTAAGAATGTATGGCTTATGCAAGAGAAAGCAGTGTGTTTTCAAACTTGACACGACTCTTTGGACCCTTTCCAGTTTCTTCCTCGAACAACCATCTATCCTAGCCAAGCAGCTGCTGGAGATCAGTGCCCTTATTGTCCGGTTTAGGGCCCACACTGTGTCTCGCTCACGATGTGAGCGGAGGAGTCACTGCTTCCTTGGGGCTGAGATCACATTACTTCTCTCTAGTGGAAGGAACACAGTCCAGCAATGGGCTCACAAAATTGGACTCAGCCATTTAAAATAGCATGTGGACAAGAGCCTCTGACACTGCCTCCCAACACACCACAAAATCACTGTGCCTATGGAGACCCAGAAAGAGAGGAAAACTCAGCATGCGGCTGAAACTGGGTATAGTAATGAATGCACAGACTGACGTACATAAGGCCAACGGAACTGGATAGAAAAACCACAATTCATGTTGAACTCATGTTCTGTAACCAGAAGCACCCACGCAAAAGTAGGTAGGTGGCTTTTGCATCCCTGCTACAATCCCTGTCACCGGTCAGATGAGGCGTGGCACAAGCACAGAGGCTTCGGTGGGGGCAGTAGACCAGGGTGCCACCCTGCCACTGTGACGCAGCTGTTTTTTAAGAAAAAGTGCTATTCACTTCCATTCTCATCCCCATCAGCATCCCCTCATCAACATCCCTGCCCTACATCCATTCACAGCCAAATCTTAGAAAACAGCTAGACAGGAAGGAGGGACAGAGAACCCTATGGCACACTGCACTGTGTCCTGTGAGGCCCAGCAGCAAAATGCTGGGGGAAAGGGCGGAGGGAGACAGAACTGAGGACGGGGCCTCCCTGGGGGTTGTGGGTTTTCGTCTCTCTCGGTGTCAGAAGTCACAGATCAACTCCTCTCAGGCCAATGGAACAGGACCAGGGGGAGCACGTTCACTCCAGACACTGGGCACCAGCCAGGCACTGGGCAGTCTGCCTTGGCACAGCTGGTAAGAATAGCTCACCTTCTCCGAAGAGTAAGTGAGGTCCAGCACAGCCCCACGCTCTATGTCTTGGCAAATTGGGGTAAAACCCAAGGTCTACAGTCACATACGGGTTTCACAAACACTCTGCACAAAAAAGGAACTGGAATATCACCTTAGGGACCTGGCAGTGAGGAAGACCCTTTAAATTCATTTCTGCAGAAATCAGTGATTTTTAGAAATAGGCAAACTCAAGGATTACAATGATGTTGATAATCCTACTGCTTAAATAGCAAAATATTTAATAAAATCATTAATATCCGACAATTGGGAACTGGTTAAATCATGAAGCACTCTAGAGATTCTCAAAATGACTTTTTCATTGACTTGGAAAGAGGATTATGACTTGTGATTAATTGAAAAAATTGTAAAATGTGAATAAAGTGTTTTTTAAAATTTAAAACTTGCATACATACACAGACTTGTATGTTCAGAAAAAAAAGGGCCTGAAATGTAACACTAACAAATTAATAAAGGCTATCTCAGGGTTGTGGGATTATGATTCATTTATATTTTTAATTTTTCCTTATCTGGATTACAAAGTATAGGTGAATAAATTGAAACATTTTCTATGATAATACTTGCCTGTACAATAATTTTAAGCCATTATATATAATGATATCACTGAAGAAATGAGCAACGTAAATACCTGCAAGACTAAATATAGCTCTGGAAATAAAATTTGAATTGAGGCAGTAATAGAAAAATTGGCACTAAAAAGTTAAAAAATATAAGAAAGCTCTAGTACAAGGTTTGTTAAGAATATGAAGAGACAAAAATATTGAGGGAGAAATAGAAATAAAATAAAATATATTCATAGTTTACACATATTTGTTCTAAGAAAGAATGCAGAAAATTGTGACAAAAATAATAATCTATGACATTACAGAAGGAAACTTTCCTCACTTGAGAAAAAGCTTCAAGTAGGTGGACAGAATGAGCTCACTACATTAAAGAATCAACAAAAAGAAAAAATATGTACATAGAAGCAACTTTTAATTATACAAAAAATAGTACAATTACCCAGACTGCCGAAATAAGCAAGCAAAGAAAAGCAGATCAAAGAAATGAAAACTAGACCGGCCTTAATGTCTCAGCAGCCATATGTTAGATAAACAATGTGATCTTTGGAGATTCATTTGTAGGGGAATGGTTGTAACATGAGCATGTTAATTTTGATCAAATCATGGTTCCTATGTGAAAGTTGAAAAATACATTCAAGAATTCAGAAATAGTCAACCCATGTACCTGTTTACATAGATATGACCGCTCAAATATATTCATGGATATAGAGAGATGAATCTAATTAAGAAGTCAAGAAATGGAAATTTACGGCTTGAAAGTTTTATGAAATGTCCCTTACTCAGACTGGAACACAATCTTCGAAATTCTGCAGAATTATTTGTTGTGACAGGTCTCAGATTGGGGGCAACATCCCAACACAACATCAATACCAGACTAGAAGCTGTTATCTCGGGATGAATATCATCTGCTGTGTGAATTTCATCCATTTTCCAAGTTTTTACAGTAATCATCTGTTTACAAATTCCAAAAAATCAGAACATTTAATAAGCGCATACAATTTCGCATATCACATAGTGACAGATGTTTTAAAAGTAGTATTGCACATGCTAAGCTCTCGGCTATGTAAAAGATAAGACAGAAGGACTTTGAAAAATGTTAGCAGCAGTGAATGGTGGGATGATGAGTAGTTTATTCCTTGTAGTTGTCAATATTTTATTTTCTAAGATAAACATGTATAGATTTCACATGAATAAAAATATAATAATACAGATAAAAATGTATATTTTTACATGACTGCAACTGATTATCCCATCACTATTCATTTTCCATAAAACTTTTAAGGTCAGGATAACCTTCCTTTTGATAAAAGGAAAACATAATTTGCAAAAATTGCTGTCTTGAATACTGATTGAAATTGAAATGGTTATTCACTAACATATTGTTTAGATTTTGCCTAAATGAAAAGGAGAAACTTCAATCCCACTGCAGGGGGGTGAAAATTTGCAAGTACCTAGAAGCCTCACATGTAAAGAGACACCTTGACCTCTCTAAATAAAACATCAAACAAACATCGATCTTTTTTGTTTTTACTATCTGATTTCATTTGTCATTCGTCAAAGAACTTGTGGTCTCCAAGGCGCTTCAGTAAAGAAGAGGGTGTGTGCTAACCCTCTTCTCCAGCCAGAGCCGACCTGGAGGCTCACTCTCCAGGCGGATGCAGAGGAGTCAGTCACCCAGTCCAAGTCCCATGTATGTCCCCTCGCAGAATCTTCTGGTGGGTGGCGACAGGCATTTTCAGTGTAAAGATCAGANAATGAAAAGGAGAAACTTCAATCCCACTGCAGGGGGGTGAAAATTTGCAAGTACCTAGAAGCCTCACATGTAAAGAGACACCTTGACCTCTCTAAATAAAACATCAAACAAACATCGATCTTTTTTGTTTTTACTATCTGATTTCATTTGTCATTCGTCAAAGAACTTGTGGTCTCCAAGGCGCTTCAGTAAAGAAGAGGGTGCGTGCTAACCCTCTTCTCCAGCCAGAGCCGACCTGGAGGCTCACTCTCCAGGCGGATGCAGAGGAGTCAGTCACCCAAGTCCAAGTCCCATGTATATTCCCTCATGGAATCTTCTGGTGGGTGGCGACAGGCATTTTCAGTGTAAAGATCAGAGCGCCATACTCCTGAAGTGCCAGCAGGTGGGTGGGGGCGGGGCAGACCTCCCAGGTCTCATGGGTTAGCCGGTGGCAATCAGGTGGCTCAGCTGGGACACCCTAGCACCACCAAGGCTCCTTCGTTTCAGCAGCGGGGCCATTTAACTTCAAAAGTCGGAGGGATTTGTCTTTCCTCTGGTTTTCACTGGACCGTGGCTCTGCAGCTCACAACACTGCTCTTTTCCCCTGGGCGCCTGGCATCGCGACGGGGAGCCTGTGCCCACCAAATCATGTCACAGAGTGGCGGCTGACCTTTCTGGTCTATCCGTGCACTTTCCAGCGTTACAAATCAGCTGACTTTCAAGCTCAATGAGACGGCATATGCCCTCCTTTGAAGAACAGATGGAGGGAGGCTTGGGGGAGGGTGGTTTCTGCAGGCAGCGCTTCTCCGTAGAAGAGAACCGTTGGCACTAATTTCTCATAAATTACCCAGGCGGCAGGGAGCGCCGGCCCTTTCAGCAGAAACCTCTCATTGAGCTTTCAGAGGTCATCCAGACCATTTTTAAATTAAAGTTGTGTCTGACACGTGGTCGCTTTTCCGTGACGCTTCCGGCGCAGCAGCTTGCACCAAACACAAGGATGGCGTCCCTCGTGCCTGTGGTTCCCCTTCCTCCAAAACCACAGAGCAGCCCGTTAATTGCCAGAGGACTACTTTTTCCGAAACTTCAACAATAAGGTCTTTCTATTAATTAATCACAGAGGAATGAGCAATGGAAACAAAAATCAGATAAACTGTCACTTTTCTTACAAAATTTGCCTCACAACTCGTACCAAGGCCTGTTTTCCAAACCCAAAGTTTGGCTGCTCTCAAAAGAAATCGCAGCCCAGTACAGTTCTGGGAGAGCACTCACAGAACACGTCTTCCTGTGAAACAAATACCTCAACTCTTAAATAAAGTCGTCTGTAAGATTTCAAAAGTCGGTACTGGATTTTCCTGGGAGGGGAGTAAAAGATTGATTTTTGAATCCTCAAGATACTGACAAAATTAGGAAACTGAAGGCACCAAAGCACTAAAGTAGTAAAAAATAAAAAATTACAGAATCTCGCTCGAGACCAGGACACAGAGGGGCAATGGACCAGGTGTGTCAGATCAGAGAGAGACTGACTATAAAACACAATTCTATTNAAGATTGATTTTTGAATCCTCAAGATACTGACAAAATTAGGAAACTGAAGGCACCAAAGCACTAAAGTAGTAAAAAATAAAAAATTACAGAATCTCGCTCGAGACCAGGACACAGAGGGGCAATGGACCAGAGGTGTCAGATCAGAGAGAGACTGACTATAAAACACAATTCTATTTCTATACAATGAGCCAGCATAGTTTGGGTTGGTTTTATTCAGAAGGAAATTGGTGCCCATTGAACCATAATTATATTCCGTAACTTTTTCCTAGTGGGAAATGACCAGCTATGTCAATGAAAACAGCCACACCGGCAGTTTTTATACTCCATGATGCCGACGTTGGAGAGAACTTAAACAGAACACATCAGAGAAAAGCAGCTGACTTCAGGCACAAGTACCGCCAACCTGTGAGGCCCCACAGAAGGGCAGGGGCTGCCCAGCCCCCTTCTGTGGAAATTTTAAAAACTATTTTAAGACCAACTAATTTATGTCCAGCATTTTCTTTGCTTGGATGTTACAGTTGGATATATGTTTTTAGTCATTTAGAAAGGACAATGAACTTGTCATTTTGAAATTTAAGGAATTTAAGAAATCAGTAGGTGCTGGTAAAGCATGTAGGTATAATCTAAGGAGCCTTTCACAATAAAAGTTCAACCCTCTGAAACCTGCGTGTAACTCTGGACTACGGATTCAAACCACTCGTTCGTGCTCATCTTCTCATTCTGTCACCAGAAGACTTGGTCCCTGTGGCTATTTCGAATCAATATTTGTTCTTTGAAGTATTTCATGAACAGATCAAACACAGTTATTTTAGTAATCATGAAACAAAATTCCGCGGAGCTCCCAATTAAAAAGAGCCCAATTAAATTCCACATTGATAGCCATGAGTGTGGCTGTCACTTACAGAGGGGGAAAGGCCACCTGAGGTGAGAGCTGTGGTCAGTGGAGCAGAGTCTGGCGCAGGGAAGGTGGAAGATGGCCAGCTCTCGTCTGCTCACAGCCACCACTCAACACACGTCATGGGACCCCTGCTCTGTGCAGGCGCTACTCTCAGTGCTGGGACGAATGAGGGGACAAACTAGAGACCCAGAGACTCCTGACTCAGAAAACGTCAGGCCACGCCATCTTCATTAACCTTGACCTTGATGCCATTGTGGGTCCCTACCTGGTTTGTATTTCTCTTATAATATTCTAAACATGTAAAACAACTTTGAATCTTCTAGGAATAAACTGGGTCACACTTATGTACATGATACAGTTATATAATTCACTGGTTAAAAAGTAGGAAAGTGTGTTTTTAGTTACCTAAGTCATATTAATTTATGAAGTCATTTTTCAATAGAAAAACTTGTGGTGCTAGTTTTAATCAACAACTAACTGTACAATTAATGCATTTGCTGCAAGGAAAGTGTGCGTAATGGTGGAATTATGCCCGACCCAAGAGGCCGCTGGGGGTTCGTTTTTGGCAGCGAAGAGAGAGGCTACCTGGAGT
This sequence comes from Sturnira hondurensis, assembly GCF_014824575.4. Classification (NCBI taxonomy): domain Eukaryota; kingdom Metazoa; phylum Chordata; class Mammalia; order Chiroptera; family Phyllostomidae; genus Sturnira; species Sturnira hondurensis. The sequence goes on along the minus strand of NW_028072798.1, from coordinate 8,319,330 downwards.
CCATTCTCACCTGCCTGCATGTATCGGTTCTGGTTTGTTCCTTTTATTCAATAGTACTGGCTACTAAAAATCATTTACATGTCAAATAGAGGATAACAGAACAAGAATGCACAATACCCAGTGCCACATAGGCAGTCGAGGGATTATATGCTGCCCAGAGGAAGATTGAGAAGCACAAGTCCATCTTGAGCTCTTTCCGTTCTGAGACAACGGGAAGATTCACAGTTTCAGTGGCACTGGTGACAGGGTTGTATTACAGCCTCATTTAGCTAGAAGTGTAGGACCTTTACTTTCTCTCTGAACCTCTCTAACATCTGGGGCGTCCTCATGCACATTCGCCAGAGAACGTGTGAGCAATCGCATTGAGCCCTTCACATTCCACCAGGTAGCACAGTGTATGGGTGGATGGAGAACGGTGATTTCTGGCAACATCTACCGCATCAAAATGCCTATAAAGTGAGAGAATTGAGATCTCTCAGTGTAGTGGCAGCTGTTTTTTGTCACCAGACTAAGTGAATGTTTATAACGCTGCTATTTTTAAAACTAACATGACTATGACAATTTTCTCCAACTCTTTCTCCCAAGGTCTGTATAGAAGTGGTTAGTTTAAAATAACGTGTATCCTGGTACTATTTTCAAACAATAGCTCAGTATTGGAATTTATATTAAAGTGGTGAGTTTCACAGTGTTGCCTAGGGTTTGTGTTTGTGTTCCTCATTAATTGAGTAAGTAACAACTATTATTTCAAGTTCATTTGGGTGCTTCCGCCAAATGACTTCAAATTCCTGCCCAAAATTGAGAATTAGAATGGGCTCCTGGCTCCTTCATTCAGAATCAATGCTGGAAAAACTAGAGGGGGAAATGGGAATTCCCACAAGTAACAGAAAGGGGAAAAGAAGGGAAAGGGGGAGGAGAGAGGAGGCAGGGACAGGGGAGGAAGATGACGGAAAGCAGGGAGGGCCAGAGGGTGGAGAAGGAGGAGGGGCGGAGGGGCAGGTGGGAGAGGAAGAATCTAAGACCCGAAGGCTGTTTTAAACGAACTTGAGGGAGGGTGGCATGGAGCACGTCTGGGGGCAAGGAGGACGGTTTACAGCAAAGCAGTGTGAACTCCCACACAATTTCACATTTTCCTGGGACTGGCGCTTTCACGTTAGGTTTTAGTACACCTGGAAACTCTCACCAACAAAGGACCGCCTGGTACACATACGCCTCCTTTCACGACTCCTCCCAGCAGCAGAGGTGGGGGCAACACACTGAGCATTTTGCAGTTTTGTGTAACATTTCCTCGCCCTGCAGCGTGCCCACGGGAAGACCTGCCTCCACCCCGGCACTGTCTCAGCGGGATTAGTCCCACTCCAGTACAGGAAGTGGGGAAACGGACATTAAAGACGTGGTAACTCACACACAGTCTTTAAATGTCCATCGTTCCAGCGGGTTCCCTGCTTTGTAAGGTTTCAGAATGCTTAGCTCGTCTGCGTTGGCTGTTGCCTCTGCTCTGCACATGGAAGCTGTCAGTCACCAGCGGAATCAAGTCATGTTTCCCGAATGTTAGCATAGTCGACGAAATGCATGAAAGGGGGCAGGTTCGAATTGTTCAAGGAGTGACGATGGGTTTGATGGCTCTAGCCATTGCTGCTCAGGAATTCTTTGCTATATTAGAAAACGAATATTGAAAAATAAACAAGGGTGCCAGAGTTGATTTCACATTCTAGGTCAGATCTATTCATCCTGCCACTGGTCAGTACATAGAAAATTTTACTGCAAATATTTTGCAAAATATTCCCATATTTACCAAGAAATGTAAGAGAAGATAGACAGCCAGGACAAAAATGTACGTGTCCATCCTATTTGGTCATTTTAAGGGTAATTCCCACGTGGCTGTAATATGCCGTCTGGATAGCAGGTTCAGGGATTTTTTTTTTTACTGCCATTATCTTTATCTAGAGCAGCACTGTCTAATAGGGTAACCATGTGGCCATTTAAATTAGAATTAATTAAAATTAAAAGTTCAGTTCCTCGGTCTCCCCGGGCACATTTCAAGTGCTTAATGGCCACATATGGTTAGTTGTGATATATGAGTGCAGATGGGGAACGTTCCCACCACAGAGGAAGCTGCGTTCCACGCTGCTCTGATCTGCAGAGATGCAGCCAGAACAGGTGACACTGCCCAGACCGCGGCACCGTGTCTGCTCTGTCCTTCCACAGGGGGAACGAATGGCTGTGCCCGTGGGTAAGAAACTGTGATGCCAGTTCAGGGCATGGGCAGAGAAACCTCAACGCACAGCGACAACATGAACCCGTCTCTGAATCTCGCTTCCATTTGCGGATTTGTTGGCTGTTTATGAAACACAGCCTCAGAGTCTCATTCCAAGGCTCTGATGGTCTCTAATTTGATGGTGGGCCAGCTAACCCGGAATGAGGAGGAAGGACTTTGACATCTTGGGCAGCAATTCCCCGTCAGCGCTCACTTCCCCTTTCGGGGAAGGAGGCTGAGATGCTGGAGATGCTGCAGCTGCTGGTCCACCTTCATCACAGCTAGGAGCAGTGACTCCTGAGTACTTTCGGGTCCCAGGCCCCTGCAATTCTAGTCAAGGAAATGGCCTCCTCACCCCTTGTCTGTGCACACCGTTTCAGACACGCACAAACTCCCTTCGTGTCCTGGGACGTCACCAGGAGCGTGGGAAGAGGACCAGGCTTTTCCTGGGGAAGCACAGCTACTCAGGAGCCTCGGCGAGGGGTGCGGCATGACATGAAGGTGAGGCATCTGCCTGACCAGGCGCCACCCCTCGTCCACACACGGGGAAGTACAGCGCCGAGGCCTGCGTCGGTGTGTACATGGGTTTGCTTTTGTACGTGTGGCGGTGTCCAGGGGGCTGGGGGAGGCGGGCGCTGCTCGCTTCCTTCAGTATGCCAGCCCCTTCCTCAGGAATGGCACCGTGGAGTCCTGCACCGCTGACAAGCACCAGACTGTCTCCGTGGGGAGTGTGCCAGGGAGTAAATGGGAATACTAAGCCTATGCTTAATTATTTTAATGTTCCCTTTTCAGTGTTAAAGTAGTATAATTGAGATGTGTTTAGCAAAGCTTTAAAAGAGAGAATCTACTGGTTACAGGATGTATCTTCAAATGCACACTATTATTCTACAATAACAGTGTAGAACAAATTGCTTCCACTCTGTTCTGACGTTTTAGATTGCTGAGTCAGCAGTATAGTCAATAGTCACTTAAAAGAACTAATATAGCTATAAAAAAAAAGTAATTTATATCCCTCTGACTGTTGGATTACCAAAGACAATTTTCAAAGATTATTTTCAAGATGAATTTCTTTTAGCCTCTTGACATTTCTAAAAGTTACTGATAAGATTATTTGAACAGGTTAAAAAATGTATACATTCTTTTTATTCACATGATTTTTATGTGCTATAATTACTTAGACCAAATCCACCCACTTTTTATAAAGAAACATGGCATATTCTTTTACTCAGAAGGAATCAGGTTTTAAGAAGCTCCACTGTATTATCTTGTATGAAACAGTAAATAGACAAACACGAAATCCACATAACTAATTAAATATAAATGACGCCCCAAATCATGGTAAAGTGTTGGGAATAAGTACTTATTATACTAAGATTAAAATATCTACATTAATTATAATTCCTATAATTTTTTCTCATATGCATATTTTCACATAACAGATTTCACATTTTAATAGTGATGATTAAAAGCATGATCATGTCCTTCATCATCCTAAAAAATTATGACCAATTTCAACAAGGACCCCTTCAGATTTCTCTTGCTAAATAACTTGTAATAATTCTAAGTTCAATAACTGAATATCAGATGTCTGCTCAAGATTCAGAAATGATCAATAATTATATGAAAACAGTTAAAGATACACTAGAAATAATGCAAACAATTCTTTTAGTTTTTTTTACATAAAGAAGAGGAAAAGGTTAATTTTAATGAATCTTTCTAAGCTATTTTGATGAATTCTTCAATTTGATCCCCTTATCTTTTAACATAAATGTGTTTGTTACTAATTACAGATAATTTCCATGTTCACCTTCAGATACTTTTGGGGCACTTTTTAGTTAAATGGGTCAATGGCTAATTTCAATGATATTTGGTAAAAATCTTTAGGTTCCTTAACCAGAGGTGATTTTCACACATGCACCCTGCCTTTCTGTTTCTAGGCCAAGAAGGCATTTTTTTTTTTTTGCTAATAAATATCACCCAAAGCAAAGCTGTGGATAACAAGAATCAGTTAAATTGGAGACACTGGTTAGAGATCAGCATTCATTTTTCAAATTATATGTAACAGCCTTCTCCAGTTAAGAGACTGGCAAGTTTTTACAAATAACATCAGCAAGCCTTTTAGAAAGAAACACGGCCACATTAGAATGGAGCCGTGAGGCGACATGTTCGTTTTGAGGCCAATTAACCTTTTGTCCAAAAAGTGTCTGAGCTGTAATGGTTTCAGCGGTGGAGGTCAGCCTGCGCCAGGGTGTGTGTCAGCAGCCGAGGAGGCAGGTGCTGCAGACCGCTTGGAGCAGCGCTGAGCACCTGACTTCTTTTGTACTCCACTCTGCATTTCCAGGGAGCAGCTGATCTCGACCTATCCATTTAGGTAATTAAAGCCTCCACTGGGAAGCGTCCTGCAGGAAGGTGAAACCCGGGGGTGGGGGCGATGAATGGCTGTTGCTCTCCAGGTCCGGCCCCCAGTCCCATCATTTGGTGGAACTGCCTGAAACAGGGAGGGGCTGCCAGGTCCTCACAGAAATAGAGATGAATTGGGCACCAGGTAACTCTCTAAGGCAAGGCGACTGTGTCATTTTCTTTCTCACAGGCTATAATTTAATTGTTAGCCAGGGTGGACAGCTGACATGGGGGTGGGAGCTCTTTCTCAAAGCGCCTACCCATCGCCTTCCATGTGCTAAGAAATCACTCCAGTTTATTTACTCGTCAGCCACGTTTGTTTGGCACTGGGAGATGTCCCCTGGCAAGCAGGGGCAGCTGGCTCTCCCAGCTGTGCCCTGACTTACCTTCCACGCTATTTTGTTTCCTTTGGAATCATGCTCAAGGGCAATGGGGAAGTCTCCACGCTCATAAAATTTTCGGAACGCTGTGGGCTTGGTTGGTCTCTCTTTAAACGCTCCTGCAGTGGGGGGGCCTCTCACCTTCAAAGAAAACAAAACAGGAATCCGATTTTATACCAAACTGAAAACTGCACAGTGGAAAGGCTGGTTTTCTTAAGTATCAGATTGTATAACCTATCTACATGATACAGGCCAAATCGCTAACAATGGACAACAAAAATTTCACTAATACAGATTTTATAATCATTGGTAAGTGTCTACTTTATTTCAAGCTTCTTTAGAAGAAAATGTGACTTCAGAATATCACTTTATAAGGAATAAGAGGCTAATAATTAGTTTAAAAAAATTTTAATAAAGGCATCTAAGTTCAGAATGTTAAAACTTCCAGTTTCCTGATAATTGCAAATTCTAATCCCAAGTCTGATTTACTTGGTGGAATACTGAAGTAGTAAATTTAAAATACCCCCTTTAAATTTTTCTCCATACATAAAATGGTAGGATATATTCCCATGTTAAGATATTAACAACAAAATTGCAAAAATGTGACATAATTCACTGATGCTAAAGGACAAAGTTTAAAAAGAAAAATGACAGTCTGCTATGTGCATAACATGCGTGATGATAGAAACTTAGGAGAAAGTAACATTAGAATAGATTACATGAGAATCTTTCATCCCCCAAGCTGAGATTTCTGTTGAAGAAGAAATAGTTTATATTGAGTCATTCACATTGAGTACATCTTTTAAATGTGTAGGATTTACGTGAACTAACTTAACTGATTAGGTTAAAAAATTCCAAGTGATTAGTGAACTATTCAGAAAATAGTTCAGAAGGAATCAAAAAATCAAAAAATTCCAAGTGATTAGTGAACTATTCAGAAAATAGTTCACTGTATTGTTCCTGACCGGTGTCTTTCCCTGCTTAGAAAAAAGGTAAATACTAATCACTCATTAGTTTAATAAAAACATGATTATATCATTAATTCTTGATACAAACAAGATTGCCAATAATTTATGTAATATCTTAATATTTTAAGTTGTTAATTTTCACATTTCCATGAAAAACTTTAATTTTAACAAAGAAATACATAAAGTATATGTAATATAATAAGTATGTCAGATAATGATGAATACATTTTGTCTAATGTACATATAAAGGCACATACTGGGACCTCAGCGGGAAATTAAGAAATACCTCGTTAATGTGATTAGTGCAGAGGGAGGTTGTAAAGGCACTGACTAAATTGTAAATTTTCTTCACCACCCAGCCCCCATTTTTGGCTAAATTCACTTATTAAATAACCCTGTGCACACAACACCTGCTTTGTGCAGAGCTGCGGGCTGGACGCTGTGAACAGAGAAGAAAATTCTCAACTCCAGGAGCATAAGGAGAACTGGGCAGCTGATTCCTGGGCTTTTGAAGTTCATGGACCAGGAAGTAAATCTTGAATCACATTTTTGGGGAGTTGATAAAGAACTGATGACTTTTATTTTGCCAAGAAGTTATGTTTAAAAAACAACTACCATCTCCCATCACGTCCCCATTTTATTGTGATGCCCCCAGGCAGAACCTAACCTAGAGAAAGGACAGCCTAGTTAAGTCAACACACACACAGATGTGTAGGAAGTTGTAGTGCGGCAGCACATGTGTGTGCCTGTGCCTGCGTGTGTATGAGTGTATGCACACAGCTCCTGTGTAGTACTGATTACTGGTCAGAAGATAGGACATTTCTACATTTTTTTATGAGTCTTTCCTGGATGAAGAAAGTGTGGTATCTGTATCACAGAAAATGGTCATGAAAAAGAAGGAAATCCGTCTGCAAAGCATGAGTGGACCTAGAGGTGAAATAAGTCAGACAAAAAGACAGACAGCGTGACCTCACTCACAGCAGAAACCAGAAGCAGCGACTCACAGACACGGAGAGCAGAATGGTGGTGGCCAGGGGCTGGGAGGGAGTGGCATCTACAACAGTCTCTTGTCATTTGCTGTGCGATCTTCCTGATTCTTGGCCTGACGTTTTCTGATTGATTTTCTGTTGAAACGTGGGTGTTGGTGTATTTGGTGACTCTGGACCTTAAGCCTTCTGTTTCAGCTGGTTTAATACGACATCTCTCTGGCAGAAATTCGGGGAGGGTGCCACCTCATTACTGCCAGTCGGGTGTGGAGGTCCTGGTCCCCAGCCTGGCCCCTGCTGAGCCCCATGGAGGGAGCTCCTCATTAATACTGGGTGGAGGTGGGGCTGCAGTGCCCGAGGGCCTGCGTCGACAGCTCCCCAAGTGCAGGAATGCCCGGTTCCTGCTCCCCGCACGCAGGGGCAGACACATTGCTGCTGGGTGCGGTCAAGTTCCTGACCCTCTGCGAGGCCCCCTCGGCCAGCACCCCAGCAGGGAGGGGAGAGACAGTCCTCACCGCTCGGGGCGGAGCTCTGCTGACACTGTGGGGGACCCCTGCATGCCCCAGCAGAGATGAAGGGCCCAGCTCCTCACTGAAAAATTCAGCTGTAACCAGTATTAGATTGCTTGTCGGCTCCTCGCCAGCTGGCCGTTCTTTTGATATTCTCTATGTGCTAAATTATTACTTATGCTGTGGACAGCAAGCCTCCCCCTCTGGTTTAACTGACCTAAAATTTGCTTGGGATTATTCATCTTTCTCCCTTCTTTGTAAAATGATCTTCAAATCAATTTACTTCTCCTTTTATCTCTTATCCTATATTCCAATCTCCTGAACTCAAACTTCTAGTAACAAACACACTTCTCTTTAAGGAACCGACAGGGTTTTCCCGAGTTGTCACAGGTGACTCAAGCTGAACAGGTGACACCTGCCAGTGCAGCAGGGCCGTCACCTGCCTTTACGCAGGTGCTCGGTCACTGCATCTTTAGTTAGTTAGTATTTTCTTCTGTTCCAAATAGAAATGTATTCACTTGAACCTTCTAGGAAGACATGCTATTTTTTAAATACTCTATACGTGATCCATTCCAAGTAATTCTAAAAATCCATAGTAAAAACTCCAGGGAAATAAAACTGACCTCAGGAAACCGAGTAAAGACTTCATTACTGGAAATCATACAGAGGGGTGTAACTTGACTAAACTTTAAAAACAATAAAAAGAAATTGTTAAGAATCCTTACGTAAGTACCATGTTTGTAGAACAATGGCTGTAAATTTTGTTGGATGTCTTCAGGATTTTACTCCAATTTGTTATTATAAATAATACAGAGCAAATAAGGAGCCATAAATCAAACTAGGTTTGCAGGGAAATGCAATTAGGATTCGCCTGAGTGGGGGAGGCTATCCACAAACCAATCGGGAGGAGTACATGCTGCAGCTTTTAACAAAATCTAGCGCACTCGGGAGCCGTGGCGCTGAACGCGCTTCTCGGCCAGCGTGGAGGCCAGCGGACTTTCTCCGGCTGCTGAGTGCGTGGTAATGGAGGTGGGGCTCAGTCGCCGTCTCTGTCAGGCAGACACGAGACTAACATTCAGTGGGAAGGAATTTAAGGCTCTCGAAAACTCTCCTATAGTTTGAAAGTCTCCTTTTCAGTAGATTTATTTTTTAGCATAAATAAAGTGCTAAGAAATATGCCTTTTCCAACTTCAAGTGGGAAATCTACATTGCATTATTCAAATTGGTCCATTTAGTCAATGCACTAAGAATGAAACAAAGACATTAATTTCATTGTTTTCCTCAGTTTCGACTGAAATTTGGATTCATGAAAGCACAGTGGGTCAGCCACTGGGGAGCAAGACTTGCACAGGCTCTGAGCAGCGCAGGCCCTGGGATGCGAGGCCCAGGACCGGCCACTGTGTTCCTATCAGCCTAGACTTCTGAGTCAAAAGTATTGTAATTCAGTGTCTGCCTCATCTGCCAGTTGTAATTGTTTTTACCACACTGCGAACTTTTGCAAGGCCTGAGGTCACCAAGTGACCAGGGAATTAATTGCTTGCAAAATATCGCACTAAGGGATCTGGTCATAAAGGTAGGTGCGGCTCAACATTAACAGTAAGCTCTTAGGGCCAAGTAGCTATTATAAGAAGCTTTAACAATATAACAATTTAATGATATAACGAAACCTTATGATAGCAATGTTCTCGTTAGCAACAGCTGGAAAAGAGCGAGGATTTGAATATTTATACAGAGGCTAAAAGCCAGGCCTTCAGGTAAGAGTGGGTGGCGGAGAAAACTTCCAAGCAATGTGGGGAGCCTCTTTTAGGAAGATTCTGCCCCTGAGAAATAGAGCATGGCCTGAAGTCAGGAGAATGTGGAGTTGCAATGGCCAATCTGAACTTGACTTTGATGGTCCAAGCATGAGAGAGATGGCAAAAGCCCCCTTGGTGGGGACACCAAAAACAATAACACAATCTGCTAAATTGCATTCATGGTTTTACAAACATCATGGATTTCAACAAAACCCATATGAAATGATCTTACAAACAAGGAAATCAAAGCTTAGAGACATTTACTGATCTGGCAGCAATCGGAGAGTTGGTACAGAGTAGGGAAGTGGTTTTCAGACAGTGCAGGGACTTGGGTCCAAGAACAGACAATATCGTTTGGTCAGGGAGCCGAGTGAAGACCAGGTGGTCAGAGGGAACTTGGTATAAGCGACAGCAAAAGTGTCACTACCCCTCCACGCCCTGCTCAAAAACGCAGAGGTAGCTGAATTTCTCTGCCTTCCATGTCTTGCTTGAACTTGGCCCACATGCTCAGCTGACTGTTATATGACCTCCCTAGGGCGGTGGTAATGAGCAGTCTGCCTCTCGCTTTCACAGCGCAGGTGAGAACGCGGTTACCAGGCAACACAGCTGGCAAGGGAGTCACTGGACCCTGAAATGGAAAATTCCGCAAGCCTACCTTTTTTTAAGCCGTCTTTTTATATAAGCCCCCCACCACACCCCCCAACTTATAAAAGCAGCCAGGCAGAGCCAACCCCTGAGCCGGTTCAGAGGACCTTCCTGCCCTCTGGGCTGCCTTCCTAGTGCTCGAGCACACGCTTCATAAAATCTGTCCGGAGGTTTCTCTGGGGCTTCCTCTCAATTGCTGTCTCGGGGAACCTAAGAACCTCCATGCTGGCAACAATTTGCCCCCCAGTCCCTCCGCCTGGAAAGGAAATGACCTCTGTAACTGCATTAAAGAACTGGGTTTGGGCCAAAATCCATAGAGGAAATATCTATCTAGGGCGTATGGCAGATTGAATGAGCAGGGCTACAGGCAGAGATGAAGCAGGCTTCACCTGCAGAAACGCAAATAACCTGTTTAAGTCACATAAACAATGAACAGCAGGATGGAAGGAAATCTTACTGAACCACTTGTAAGTCTAGCAGGTATTAGTAATTTTGTGTTTCCCCTTCCAGACTTTCCAAAAACCACATGTATACACCACATTTTCATATTTTATATTTTGATGCTGCTCTCGATATCAAAATTTGACTTTTCATGGCTAGGCAATATTTCACCATCTGTTTGCAAGTATATTTGGAATTTATATTATTTCCATTTTTTGACTTTGAAAATAACATTAGAAACATTTCAGGCATATTGAATTTTTCATATTTTATATTATTTCCTTCAGAGTCCAGATGAGATAGCAAGGTCAAAATTCATGAATATTTTGTGATGCTTAATAAAGTTATTTGCTAATTAAGTAGGAGAACAGGTCTGCTTTGGTCTGCCCGTGCTGCTATAACAAAATACCGTGGGCTCGGAGATGTACACAGCGGGACTTCACTTCCTCCCAGCTCTGGAGGCCGGAAGTCTGAGGCCAAGGTGCTGGCCTGGTTGCGTTCTGAGACCCTCTTCCTAGTGGGAGGCGGCTGCCTCCCCCCTGTTCTTCGATGGCAGAGGCCCACCCCTCAGGCCTCTCTTCTCCTTCTTCCAAGGCACTGGCTCCGCCATGGAGCCCTCTCTCACGAGGTCATCCCGTGAACCTAATCGCCGCCAAACCCCACCACGTCGAGAGTGAGGCTTCAGGGTCTGTATTTGGGGGACCTACACACCCAGTCCCTAGCATCTTCCTGCTGCTCAGTTTGGATTTCCCTGTTTAACAAAAGAGGGTGAACATCTTTTCATTTTAGTACAAATGCCACATGTATCAGTTGGTGAATGTAGGCTTTTCCAAATGAGTATCGATTAAGATATTAACTACCAGTTGCATTTATGGCAAATAATCTTACTATCCCTGTTTCCATTTTTATTTACTTAGTACTTAAAGGTCTTAACTTTTTTTGTAGGAAAGTGCCTTTGTCTTTACTGCTCTTCTTGCCTCCAGCTTGGCCTTCTCTAGATCATTCCTCTGTGGACCACACAATGGATACACTAATTGACTAATGAAATCATATCTCACATCTACTCAGAACCCATAGACTAGCTCCCATCCACACTGGACACGAAGACGTTCGCGAGCTGACCGGGACCTCTCCAGTCCTTCCTTCTCCACAGCGTGACGCGTCCCCACGCACCAGCAGACCTCAGGTCAGCCTGTTCTCTCTGGTCCCCGTGACTGTGCCGTTCCATCAGCTTACAATTCTCCCCCCTCCACACTCCTGATTCTCCTGAATGACTACTAATCACCTTGAATATTCAGCACAAACCTCATGTCTCCTAAAAAGTCATTCCCCATAAGCCATAATCCTACCCAACTCACGTTAGGCTTGAAATACCTGCAGGATAAATGGCTGGACTTGGCCATTAAACCACAATCTGTATGGAAATTATTGTGGCAGGCAGAAGGGAGGGGCCTAGGCTATGGGTAAAATTTGTCTGTCATCAAAATGGTGGGTTAAATCCAGGAAATTCATAAATTTTCCCAGAGGGAGGGTGTATATGGTGAAAAAAGTCTGAGAACCAGAGCCATTACCTGGAGATTCAATAGTAAGTGGATTGTATGGGGACAAAAAGAACAGTCCAGATGGCAGGAACACGGGGCAAGGCGGGTGTCAGGGAGACCAATGAACGACAAGGACCCTTTTAGAAGTGACACACAGAGGTCAGTTAGGAAGAGAACTGAAAGTCTCCTGAAAATCGAAAGAGCCAGAGTGGCAGGATGGGGTCCAAGGCTGAGGACAGCGCACTGAGGAACAGCCAGGGCAGGAAAGTGAGGCCAGGCAGGCAACCTGGGACCACCTGCCCCAGGAGCGGGCAGGGTCTGAGTTGCTGGCCAGGCGCAATGTTCAAGGAGGGGGAAGTTCGTGGTGTCTGGAAATGGAGCGGTGACAGGACATCAATTGGCGTACCACGTGAATCCATTAACTATTTAATCACTTATGGTACCAGGATGAATTTTAGAATAGAAGATATACTTGTAACTAATATCTAAGAGGCCCAGACAAAATAATGTTTTTCAGTGTTAGAAACTTATGAAGGTGAATTTAAGACTATGATGCATGAACAAAAATCTGTCATAGAGTCAGAGTTCTAAAACTGGTTCAAAAATAGGCCATACCTATATCAATTACACACTGAAAAATGTGACTACATAGTATCTCCAAGTCACTAGGCTTGGTGTGACTGAGACACAAAGATAACTCGAAGATCTTATCCTCAAGATAGAGATCATTTAGAAGGTGGAAGAATATCCCCAAGATCATCTCTAGGAGTAAGGATGAAATGCCACAGAAAGATATGTAGAATTTGACACACTCAAAGATGAAACAGTTGGGTTTTAAGGCATTGTCCCTTGTCATTAGAAAATGTTATTTAGCCTTGCAAAGTACCTACGCTGCTCAGTCAGCCAGGCAGAAATAAATTGTAATTTCCCATAGACCCGAATCCCGTCAATATTAATTAGAAATAATTATCTGAGAATTTTGTTGCTGTACCATAGGTTTGTCTATAACCTTTGTAGTTATTAATTATTGAACTAGAATTAATTTGTCTGTATTTTCTGTATATTTCCTAGATCTAAATAGCTATTATTATCACAAATTTATAGCCAAAAATTCACTACCCATAAGACCAAATGTATATTTTCCTTTCTGTGTAAAACCTCTCTCATTAAAACCCACATTTTTTTTTTATTTTGAAATTCACTTGTATGAATGGGAAAATTTTGCTAAAATCTAAGGCTTATGTGACACTTAAAATGAAATAAATTCACACAGCCTGCTTGCAGAGAATAGTTTCCATATGATTAGCATAAATAGAAACAAAAATTAGTATTATGAATATTGTGACAAGTTCCATTTAAACTAGCATCGTCATAATTATGAAAGAAAAACAAATAGTGTATTTCATTTTTCGGGTGGGTAGAATGAGAAATATGGGTAGATGAAGAGAGTAACATGCAGTCACATGACAAATACTTTAATTAAAAATTTAGAAGACTTTATTTAGTACTGGACAAGAGACTAGGCCCTGCCTCAGCCCCTCTGCGGCAGCTCCTGAAGTGCCACGCAACGTGGATACCTGAGCTGGGGGGCGGGTGAGCTGCCCTGCGACGTGGCAAGCAGCGGGCCCCTCCGAGCCTCAGCGTCCTCATGTCAGACTAAAAAATTACACTGGCTGACCTCCAAGATCCATCTACACCTCTAGCTCAGCGTGAGAGTCCCTTAATTCAGCAAACACCGAGGGCATGGCGTTGTCAGAGAACATGCCCACTTGGCTGCTGGGAGGCACCTCACAGGCAGACTCCTTATTTTATTCTTGATAAATTGAACTGCAAAGGAACCATGGAAACACACCCAAGTCCACATGTTAAGGCTCATTTTTCTCAGCCTATCACCTTAACAATGACCTCAGCTTCGAAGATTCTAGACTTCTCTCAGGCTAGCATCCAAGAGCGAAATTCAGAAATGTCCCTGTGATGCTGTGTGACATGAGAAATTCTCAAAGATTTCTCAGTGATCTATGGTTACTTCATTCTGAATTTAAAACTAAAACAGAGCACACTTGGTTATGAGATTTCATTTCAAAATGTTGTCTCTATAGTTTAAAAGAGTCCTAAAAGCAATGGTTGGTCCACACAATTTCTTTTAAGTAGTTTTGTTTCAAGTATGAGGCACTGATTGGTGCTCCTTTAGATCAGCTGCTCTAGAAAAAAAAGATTGATAGTCTTTCCTGACAAAATTAGATGCGATAATCAAATGATACAGAAGAAATCTTGACACGTGAAGGCTAAAAAGGTTTACTCAAAAGCCGTTCTCTTGCAGTCAGACATAGGAAAATGCCGCGGATTTAAGCGCCTGAGCATGCTTCTTGCTATCAACTCGTCTCCAGAGGGTCATCAGAGATTTCAATTTAGACTACGCTATTTAGCATCTGTCTTGTAGAATTGATAAAATGCCGGAATGGCTGAGACAGCCTGGCTAATACACCGTCACACCCAACACTAAGGCTGCAGAAACAAGGGAGCGAAATGTGAACAGGGAACATAGACAGGTGAGAGTTTGAAAGGAATTCTAGTCCACTTACCTGATTAGCGTTAAGGCAGTGTAAAAAATTTGCATCTAAACATGTATCTTCTTTGTCTTGAAAGAGAGTTATTTCATGCTGAATAATGAGAGTGAAAGTGTTATTTTTGTATGTGTGAAGAGACTAGTACCATTCACATTTTACATATCATGAATATTTTGATAGAAAATTTGAAAATCCTGGTGTCTAATGATGCAAACTGATATTCTCCAGAAAGAACCACCTATTTAACAGGAAACACGTTTTGGAGCTGTCTACAATAAAAGATATTTATTTTGGTAAAAAAAGACTTCTGCTGTTCTTTCAGCCTACTGAATCCCCCTCAATTAAAGTCCCGTGAGAGTGTATACAATTTACAGAGATATTAAAGACACTCGTTATAACCCCTAAGCTCTAGCAGTCACATAAAGGAAGAAATGTGCTAAGACAGGCAGCTTATCATACATACAAAACATGCACACGGCAAAGATCACGTAACAAGAAACACTGACTCGCAGTTTTATCAGTCTGGCTTTTCCCACCATGGTTTCCAGCGTGGTCTATTCACCCACGAAGGAAATGTTAAGAATGTGGAAGGAGGAGGACTAAAAAATGTGTCTGAAATAGTGTGTTGTCTATCCTCGGTCAAGATACCAATTCATCGCACCCTATTCAGATATAACATGTATACAAGGAACTGTCTGGAAAAGGTCCCGCCATTCCTGACGTAATGAGAAAGGCTTGCATGGCATTTGCTGTAACCTGGCAGCCAAGGATCGTGGGCTGGAATGCACGTGCATGAACAATGACGATTTAACCACACTGATCAGTGGGGGTGGTAGATGCCATTGAGTGTGCATGTGTACTGTGTGGTTGTCACATTCAAAATGACTGAGCAAGAAGAACAACTGATCTGCAGCCAATTTTGTGTTAAGCTTGAACATTCCTCCATGGAAACTATTCAGATGATTCAGAAGACCACAGCTATGGGCAGCTGGTGATTGGCAGCTTCATCATGACAACACCCCCGCTCATGCATCACATCTCATGCACAGTTTTTTGGCAAAACATCAAATCACCCAGGTGACTCAGCCCCCTACAGCCCAGAGTTGGTGCCCTGTGATTTCTGGCTTTTCCCAAAACTAAAATCACCTTTGAAAGGACAGAGATTTCAGAACATTGATGAGATTCAGGAAAATATGACAGGGCAGCTGATGGCTACTAGAACTGTGTAGGGTCCCAAGGTGCCTACTTTGAAAGGGACTGAGGTGTCATTGTCCTATGAACAATGTTTCTTGTATCTTCTTTAATAAATGTCTCTATTTCTCATATTGCACAGCTAGATACCTTCTAGACAGATTATATATATATATATTTATATATGGATATGGATATACACACATATATAGACTATATGTATACACATATATATGTATAGAGACTATATATACACATATATATGTGTATGTGTGTATATATAAATATAAATACATATATAGTCTTTTCCTGAGCCAAGATCTTCATCTGTGAAAGCAAGCTGAAGTTAGGTCACCTTGTGGCCAAAGCAAAGCCAGCTGGATTTGAGCGTCATCCTGCACACCAAACAGTTGCAGGTTCAATCCCCAGTTGGACTGGGCACATGTGGGAGGCAACCAGTTGATGTTTCCTTCTCACCTCGATGTTTCTCTCTTATTTTCATTCTCTCTCTTTCCTCCCTCCCCTCCCTCCTTCCTCTCTCTCTAAAATCAGTAGCATATCCTCACATGAAGACTTTAAAAAATGAAATAAAACAAAAATGAGGCCAGCTTGTTCACATGGAGAATAAACTCTTAACCTCTCCTCTATTAAGAAGACAGTCTTGGCCATTTGCCTAATTAGCCCCAACCAGTTACACATAATTCACCAACCCAGAAACTGTTATCAGCAGCTCCCTGTATGTTAGAAGTGTTTATTTCTGCTTAGCCACAGTTTACTTTAGATGCTTGTAATTACTCTAGTGTGATTCTAGGGGGAAAAAACTGGTTAGGAATGTTATGCTCACTTACACCAGTCAAAAAATTTGACTCCTTATTTAAATATATGTTTCTCCTTTGGAAAAATTTTTTGGACAATACAATTACAAATACCAGACTGAGGTTTTATAAGGGATGAATCTTGTCATTTTATTAGCGCTATCTCGTCAGATGTAGCTCCATATATTACAAGAGCAAAGCAATTTAAAAGATGCACTCAGATCTCTTCTGGCTTTAAGTTGTCTTTTGATACATAGCGGGATCAACACAGATCCAGATAAGACTGCTCTCAGAGACGTTTTAATGTTCTGGCGTCTCTTCTAAAAAGCAATTTCTATCTTTGGCCTACTTAAGAATGTGTAATAAATTCTGTGCAAAGGGAAAATCATGTTTATAAGGTATGGGGAAAGGGATACATATGGCGCAATTATTGAAAGGCTGTGCGGATGATTAATAAGCCAGAAAGATTGGTTTATGGGGAAAGGTCTGTCCCTGGCTGTGCAGCAGAGATTAGGTAACGTCAATTCACAGGAAACCTTCTGATGAGGAAGTCCAAGAGACGTATGAGAATGGTTTAAACGGCTATCTGATGATATAATGAAAGATAATTAAAGTAGTTCATGTAAATTAATGCATGATATTCATAAGATTTGAAATTAACCCATTTAATTTTCAAGCAGCTAAATAGAATATGATGTAACACACCTCATCCTCCCAAAGAAGGGGGTGTAAGACTTGCCACGCTAGGCTGCACCCAGGCGCTACAGAGCTAACTCGCCATCCTCAGTTACTGAAATAATATCTCACCTCGGTTCTCGCCTCAGGTCTCCTCAGTCTCTGCAAAGAAACAAAACAACTCATCCTGTAACTTCACCCAGAATAATTTGAGACAGTGGACATTCCTTTTCACCTCTACAAAGAAAACAATGCTTCGTAGTATAACGTCTACCTTTATACTTCTACACCGTATAAAATCAACATGATTATGGATTTTTATAGTAATCTTCTTTGATGATTTTCTTTAAAACATGACTTGTTATTTTCCTATAAATAATAGGCATGCTCAAATATTTGATATACCAATATAGTTATGCTATAAAACTAGATAAAAATATTTATGTATTTCATCAAGACTGTCTCCTAGTCTTATAGGAACTAACAGCTGCTTGATAAAAATATTATTAAGAATGATTAGAGCAAATCACAGTCAAGGTTCAATTAGTTTCCTGAAAATTTTTCCAAGCTTTTTTTTTCCTCTTTTACAAGTCAAAGTTTATTTCAAATGTCATAGTGGTAGAATAAGCGACCCATGGAAGAAATGAGCCAGCTGGGCTGCATGGGCTCAGGAGGTAAGTCACAGAGGCAAAGAAGGGCCCTTGGAGCCCAGGAGAGAGGAGGCCTAAGGGGAGGTGGGGAAGGCTCCGGTGCGCTTCTGAGAGCGTGTGCCTGAGAAAGGAGGGGCTGGGGGAAGACACAGGTTTGCTGGAGAGAGAGAAAGAGCACGCACAGGGCCCTCTGTCCTAAGGGCTTTTAAGGGTGAAGATTTTACTGGAGACGCCAGGGGAGGGTCTCAAAAGAATGTTCATCAGCTGACTGGTCGGCACCAGGGCCGGGGTCAGGAGGCGTTGAAGCTGGTCCTGAGGCCAGCCACGGCAGCATTCGGTCTGTTTTTGCTGCTTTTCTGGGCCTGAAGCTGAAACATACCCGAGGCCTAGATGTTATCTCTAGTTTGACCGAAACTCTGTTGCTGTGGTCAACAGACCCAAGGCTTTGTTCCCAAGATTGTCTGATGCCGCCCAGAACCCCGCTGTTGTGA
The DNA here is from genome assembly GCF_014824575.4 of Sturnira hondurensis. Lineage (NCBI taxonomy): Eukaryota > Metazoa > Chordata > Mammalia > Chiroptera > Phyllostomidae > Sturnira > Sturnira hondurensis. The sequence goes on along the minus strand of NW_028072798.1, from coordinate 8,301,024 downwards.
GGGAGAAACAAAGAAGTGGTTGTGCCAGGCCTTGGGTGGGGGTTGTATGAGGCTGTTCTCTGGCCCCCTTGTTCCTCCTAAGGGGGTCTCCCACAGGACTAGCAACGTGTTAGGGAAGAGAAGGCCAGGGGAGGGTCCAGAACCGCATGACCGGCCATGTGAAAGGTCAAGGAATCTAAGCCACATGACCAGCAATACGCTAGGAGGGAAAGGTCACCCTGGGGGGAGGTCTCACCCCACCCCTGTCTGTTGCTAGGCTCCCGGGGCGTTCAGCCTGCGGACATTCCATCTGGCCCAGTGTTCCTACTCTGCTCACACCTGTCTGACTGCCAACCACATTCTCCCCTCAAGGACTCTCGGCTCTAAGTACGTTAAGGGATGCAGGATTTCCTCTGTACCTGCTTCTTGTTGAATAGGGCTGAGGTTCCAAGTTTTTAAGAGCCCCTGTTATCTCCCTCTGGGTCAATAATTGAGAGAGAAAAGATACCTCCTCTATTCTTGCAAATAATTGGTCTATCTTGAGCTTTACAACAAAATAAAGATCAAATATTTATTTCAATTGATCTTTTATGTCTTTATTTTTTTTTAAGATTTATTCTCAGAGAAAGGGAAAGAGAGGGAGCAAGAGAGGGAGAGAAACATCAATGTGTGGTTGCCTCTCACGCACCCCCTTGGGGACCTAGCCTGCAACCCAGGCATGTCCCCTCACTGGGAATCGAACCGGGGATCCTTTGGTTTGCAGGCCAGCACTCAATCCACTGAGCCACACCAGCCATGGCTCAATTAGTCTTTTAAAATTATTATTTCAAGATCTAAAAAACCCAGAGTACTTGTTCAATGCTGACACTGAACTTATTATTTTTGATGTCTCAAAATAATTAAAAGAAAACAACCTATGCTTCCCAACTCCAGAATATTAATGTTTTACCTTTTGTTTTCAAATCATGTGTTGGTTTGTAAAAATATTTTACAAACATGAAAACATAAACAACAGTGTGTTGAGTATTTATAATCAGACAAATATTTAACATCAGTTTCAGACAAAGCTTTGCCTAGGAAATTATACATATATATAATTTCCTATTTTATATATATATATATATATATACACACACACACATACACACACACACCTATAACTGTATATAGACATTGGACTACATATACATGCTAGACCTCCTGCTACCTTTCACAAGCATTTAGAGAAATTAGAACCTTAAACCTCAGTACAATTCCATCAGTCAAACGCAGGGAATTAATCTGAAGAATCTGCTGACACGAGGAAACACAAAGTGCTCTTCATTAAGGACTGCCACCATCTCGCAGCTTCCCCACCAGCAATAAAACCGTGCGTCCAGAGCCCATCAGCAGCCCTAGTAAAGTTGGTAGATCTTCCTAGTCTGACAGGGTCAGAAATAAAACACAGGTGAGCTACCCATAAATGAACAGCCTAATATCAATCACTACTTCTCCCCTATCACGCAAAAGCTAAGGGCAAGTCACGTGTTTCTCTCCCTCGTATAAATTAGTACTTGTGGCAGCAATTTCAGTATTTCTCCCGGCAAACTGCTACTCTTTTTGAGTCATTTGAAATGGTTTTAGAAATTATAACACACAGTTCTTTGTGCACTCTAGTTGACTTACGAGAACTATGCACTAATGACACATCTGATTTTCTTTTAATGAAATCTAAGTTAAACCTAAGTGATACAATCAATTGAAAAAATGCATGGACTCTCTTCATATTGGATTCTTGAACAATTCACAAGGGCAACCTTCAAATATTAAAAAGTGCGAAGGAAAAGTTTCACAATATGAAAAAATTGTATTTCTGCAATAAACACCTACTACTGTAACAGTCAAAACTCCCAACTTTTATTGTGTGAAATGCATGAAAACGGTTATTTCCTGATCCAAGTCCAAAGCAGACCTCCCTGCCTTCCGTTTGGTCGTTCTGGGAGTCAGCAGCCCCTGCACACTGCTGCTCCCTCCCTTCTGGGGGTTGGGAGTCTCTCCTTGAAGTCAGCTGACAGGAAGGAGAGAGAACGGAGGGTTCCGGTAAGAGGTGTTTATGGACCACACAGGGAATGCCAGATATTATGTCCACACACGTTCCATTGGCTAAAATTTGGGACAAAGCTGCATCTGACTGCGAGGTCAGGCTGGGGAATGTGATCTAGCTGTGTGCCCAGGAACATGAGACCACAGGTCTTGGAGGACTGGAGTCTTTGCTAAAGCCCACCAGTGTCATTGCCAAATCTCCATTTTACCGTTTTTCTTTGCCACCCACAGATGGTACTTTCCACGGGAAATCCAAAGCCCCACCCAGGCATCACATAAAGCTCCAAGCTGAGGGTCTCTGTGTGATGTCATGAGCTCCGGCAACCTGCCCATGTGCACCAACAGACAGTGGTGGGACAGCACGAGGCAACCCCAACGACACTGCCACTCAGGAAAAGGGACCAGAGACACAGCAGCTCCTCCCAGTCTGGAAGCCCCTGTGAGATCCCTGGTCGTTCTGGAGAGAGGAGCTCCCTGCTCCCTGGAGGGAGCTCCCTCCTACCCTGTCTCCTGGGCGCTGGCGCCCCCTGCAGGAGTTCCTCCACGTGGCTGTCCGCAGGAGATAAGGTGTGAACCATCTGCTTTCGTAATTTGCTTCTTACTTTGTAAGTTTAAGGATCCCAATATTTGTATAAAGAATTAACAAGCAGAGGCATTTTTAGTCTTTGCTCTTGTTTTCTTTGGCAATATAATTATCCCCAAACTACAGTGGATATTTGTATTTCTTTCTAGTCAGTTTTATGTGCTAATAACCACGGCCCAAGATCTGCCCTGGTGCCACTTCCCAAGCCTGATTTCGTCCCTTGCGTCCCTGCCTTGGCTGGCACACACGCTCTCTGTGCATGCACATGTGCACGTGTGGGTGTGTGTGCACATGTGCAAACATACTTGCGGCTAGCCAACAGCTGTCTGAAAACCAGCTGGGAAAGCCATCGATGTAACAATTTGATCCAGGCTGCAGGGCTGCGCCAGTTTTTCACTCTCTCTGTTCATCAGTCGGTTTAACTGGGCCTCTGCAGCTCGGGAGACTTTCTCAAACATATTTATTACCATTTCGGGTCGAGAAGCAATTGCAATTTCCAAACCTGTGAGGGTTTTTTTTTTTAATTTGATCACTAAAATTTCTCTGTTCCCATGTTTCTCTACAGAGAAACCAGCCAATTCTTGCCTGGCCTCACCTCTCTCCTGTTACACCTTGCTTCTGACACCAAGGGCAGCCTGTGCACGCTGCGATTCTGAGCCTCTCCGCAGTCTCAGTGGGCACACAGACAGCCTTCCCGGCCGTCCAAGCCGACATTAAAAAATATTTGTTGTGGGATCACACTATTGATCCACCTCTGCTCTGTCTTCTTTTCTCACAGCCATGCTGCTCAGCTGCTAAGCCCTAAATTCACATGTACTTTTAGGGTTTTGTTATGGCATCACCCCAATCTAGAACCAATTTCTGTTTTAGGAAAATGCTATCTTCTCTCTCTCTCTCTCTCACACACACACACACATATACACACACACACACCCCTATGACCTAAAACCCTCACACCTAACTTCTTCATCGCACAGAGCACAGCACAGATATTCTTGCTCGGTGGTCGCCTCTAATGTAACCCCCACACCTTGTGGGTGTGTGCTCCTCTAGGTTCTCCTAGTACATTCAACCCAGACAGGACTTGGGGAAACTGAGATAAGATGAGCATGGTGGGGATTTTAGAACAAGGGCTGGGCCTGCTGTTCATTAGCTAGTCCTGAGTTACGTGGTCTCCTTAACTGTAGGGGAAGATGAGCTGGTGGGAAAGAAGCAGGCCTGGGGGGCTCCTGACACGTGGTTGAATGAAGGAAAAAACCACACAGCCCTGCTGAGGGACGTAAAGCAAGACTTGAAGAAACGCAGGTTCGAATCCTGTTTTTCTGTGCCAAGACAATTTCTAAGTTTGTTATTTTCACCTAATTCATCAACAAAATTATAATTCAACTGATGAGATGGTTAAGGCACTTGACCAAATGATTGTAAGTTTATGACAAAGAATGAAATATATTAAAAATGGCAACTAGGCATATGAAAATGTTGAACATACTCTATGTTGAACTGATATAAAAATGAGAAGATACCATTTCCTCTTCATACCAAAAATGTATTGATAATATCAACTGTTGACAAGAGTATAAGGGAGATTATCGTATTTGGGTAGAGGGACCCCAAATCAAATATTTCTACACAGAAATTTGATACTGGGTCTCAAAATTTATGTGAATATTTTCTGATCCAGCAATTACACTTTCAGAAATTTATACTAATGAGGTAATTAGAAAGCTCAGAGACATACTCTTGTATTACAAGAATTATCATATTACATTTAACAGAGAAAAACTATTAAATGCATCTGAAGTAGAGACTAGTTAAATAAATTGTGTCCTTAGAAGTCAAATCAATCACTAAAAATTACAGTGTAAACTAACCGTTCACATGGAAGAACTTGCCAATACATAGTGAAGAATGGAAAAGGGCAGATGCAATGGAATTTCGTCTCAGCGGTAGCACATATGTGCATGTGTGGAGAGCAGGAAGAGAGAGAGAGAGTTGGGAATCGTAGGGGAATGTTTACAAATTATTGAGAGTAGATTTTTATGTAGCTTTAAAAAATCACTTGTTTTTCCAGCCAGTGCTTGGCTAGAGCTTGGATATATTTTAATGTAGTGGGACGTTCCTGTTCTGAATTTGAAAATAAAATGACTTCAAGTACCTTTGTTTTCAGCAAGTGCATTTTCTGGTAAAAATATGTTATGGAAACGTGTGGTGGTGGGCAGGGTGGTGGGCAGCCAGCACCACCTCCCCCAGGGCCTGTGCCCAGATTCAGCCCGAGGGCTGTGCCTGGACACTGTCACACATGCGGTGCATGCAGGTCAGGGCTGGCAAGGCCTGATGGAGGACATGCAGGTGGAGAGTGAGTCAGACATGGGGCAGAAGCTTTCCTAAACCATTCAGCGTAAAAAGCGACTTTTCATCAGCCATGCTATGGGAGAGTCTCATTATCTCTGTGGGAGTTCCATAGAAATGGACGCTGCACCGCTGCTGTCTCGAGGGAAGGATCAAGAAACACGCAGCCAGCCCTGGCTGGTGTAGCTCAGTGGATTGAGCACAGGCCTGCAAACCAGAGGATCGCGGTTCGATTCCCAGTCAGGGCACATGCCTGGGTTGCAGGCTGGTTCCCTGCAGGCCAACTCCCAGCAGGGGACACATGAAAGGCAACCATACATTGATATTTCTCTCCCTCTCTCCTTCCTCTCTGAAAATAAATAAATAAAATCTTTAAAAAAAAAAAGAAAAAGAAACACGCAGCCAATGCGCAGAGAAGCAGGCCGTAGAGATCTACTCGGCAGCTCAACGCTGATGATGCTAATTTGTGGAATTTATTATATTTGCGGTGTTTGCCCAAGTCTCAATTTCCTTTATCATTCTAAGGCATCATTAAATTTATCTTATTATGTCTTCCTTTATTCTGAAAGTCTTCCCAAATTAGATCAGCTCGAAGCCTCACTAAGCCTAGACTCCTCTGCGATCGCAGACGGATCACGAGCCCAACCTGAACTGACGTCACATGTGTCCTTCCACCTGTCTGGGCCTGTGGCCTTGGGTTTAGAAGCAAAGGGGGCAGGGTTACGTAATCTCTAAGGATCTTTTCAAAGCCAAAAGATATTACTAGTATAATTACCATTATACTAATTAACTACATCGTAGGAAGTTTAATATGCAAGGAAAACAAAAGCTGATATATAAATCTGCTTTAAGATGAAGATAAAAAATCACCCATATAATAGACACAGAAAAACATTTATCAAAATTTGATGTGCACATAATTTGAAAAGTACATGTATTATGTAATCTAATGCTACCTTTAGAGCAGGTAGCAGGTAGCTAACGCTGCTCTATAGTGCATTATAGAGCATTTCATAGAGCATTAAAGTGCATTTCATTATAGGCATTTCAGATAAATTATGTAATTACTTGTAGTTATCAAATGTATNTTAATACATCGTAGGAAGTTTAATATGCAAGGAAAACAAAAGCTGATATATAAATCTGCTTTAAGATGAAGATAAAAAATCACCCATATAATAGACACAGAAAAACATTTATCAAAATTTGATGTGCACATAATTTGAAAAGTACATGTATTATGTAAACTAATGCTACCTTTTATGGCTAATGCTGCTCTATAGTCTTCATTATAGGCATTTCAGATAAATTATGTAATTACTTGTAGTTATCAAATGTATAGCTGTCAAAGGGCATTAAGTCTCTCAAAAAGCATAGGTGGTTTGAGCATTCTATAACATACTATGTATTATACGTTATAATATGTATACTTAATGTATTATATAAAACTGATTAAAATTAGCACTAGCTAAACATATATATACCTCTAATCCTGGTAAAATCCTCATTGTCGGAGTCCTAACATGTTTGCTCATTGGTAGCAGGTAAAACACAGAGATCAAACACCAACTCTCATCACAGTTGGGTAAACTCAGAGCCGCCACCAGACGCCCAGCACAGGCCAAGAACCAACCAGACATAAAAGATGGCTCTTGCCCCTACGAAGCTCTGGTCTGGCAGGGGAAATGGCCCTATACACACAATGAAAATATTACATTATGATGTGCCCAACAATTAAAAAAAATGAAGCAAGTATCCTGAGGAGTACAAGTGCAATTAATTCCCACTAACTAATCAGATCAATTTTTAAAAGGTGTATGAACTTTTAAGGAATGTAATCTGGGAAAAAAAGAACTAAAAACAAGCAAAAGCCCATGCTATGAACTGAATGTGTGTGTCCCCCTAAAATTTACGTTGCAGCCCTAACTGTTATGTGAAGGTATCCGGAGGTGGGGCTTTGGGCGGTGATTAGGTCCTGAGGGTGGAGCCCTCCGGAGTGGGATTAGTGCCCTTATCAGAAAATACAGAGATGATCCATCCTCACTGTGTGTGGACACAGCAAGATGGTGGCCAGCACAAACCAGGGGGAGGGTCCTCACTGGAACCTAACCCAGCTGCCACCCTCCTCTCAGACTTTCCAGCCTCCCAAACTGGGAGAAATAAAGTTCTGCTGTTCAAGCTGCCCCACCCCCACCCAGTATTTTGTTTCAGCAGCTGAGCTGCCCTAGTGCAATAAGGAACCAGGCCTCCAAACAGCCTGGGAACGAAGGACTCTGGGGAGCACAGGGCCAGCTAACAGAGGAGCGCAGGACAAAGGACCTGGGAGTGGAACAGCCTGCTTTTCTCCCAGGCCAGTACTTCTAAATATCACTAAAAGGCAACAAAAACAGTGCTGACACACAATATTATTATGCTGATGAAACTGTATCAAAAATGTATGGAAAAGCAATTCCACAACCACAAAGCATTATACACGTCTGTCATTCTCCTTTTCACTGTTCCTGATCAATGGATACACCTCAAAAAATATCTAATTTTTAAAGAAACAAAATTAAATGTTTCCTGGGTAGACATGTAAACTAAATCTGTCCAGGAGAGTGCTAGCTCCCTCACTGTGTATAGCTTGAGTTTGCCACTTTAAGTGACACTTTCATACAGATCCTTAGATGAAGCATTTGACAAGGGATCAGAGGCCTGCACGGCAGTCTGTCACTAGGGCACTGGGAGATCTTGTTTCAAGTCTGTTCTTAATGACACTCATTTATCAAAAAAAAATTTCCATCATATCTACCACATGCTGATAGAAGGATAAATGTGACCAAAACTCAAATGGCTTCAAGCTAAATGACTTCGGTCATTTTTATTAATAAAAGTTGAACAATTACCTAATGACAGAAAGAAAAAATGAAATAATGAATTTTGGTATGGTTTATACTTTTTGGTCTTTATACTTTTTTAAAGGAAGAGCTCTACCTTGATTACGACCATGTGATGCCATCAAAGTTATGCCCTGTTAGAATTTTCCAGCAAGAAGCAAGAATCTGTCATTGTATCCATATGCCTATTCTTATGAAGACCCCAAACAACATTTTAACTTACTCTAATCAATAATAAGCTGTGAAAAAATAGACCAATGCCAAAGTACCTGAATTTGTTTATTTTTCCATAATATAAAAACTACCAAGGAACTAGTTATAGCTTTGTTAACACAGGCACTTGTTTTGAAATACACGCTAGTTTGTGTGTGTAATGGGAACAGTTTACAAAGCAAGCTTGCTCCCTATGATGACAGAAATCGCAGTAAAATTGTGTAAAAATCTCTTCCTATTAGGGTGCCCTCTGCCGCCCTCTGGAAAGCAAAAGAGGTATTTTAAGTGCTCTCCTCTCCCCCTGGAGCAGCCGGAGGAAACCTCTGCTGCACTGCGCTGACCCTACCCCTCCAGAACAGTCTCCGCAGGCGCTGCCCTGGGCTCTGCTTCCTGGCGGCCCTCCCACCCTGTTCCACCCGATTCCACCCGCTTGCCCTTGGGCCTTCCCCCCCCCACCCCCCGCCCCCGGGCTGTTCTCCGCACCCTGCCAACGGCCTCCACACCCAAACCCGTTGTTCAGTTCTCTACCCAGGACCTGTGGCTCTTCAATATCCAATAACAACTTACAGCGGCAATTTCCAGAACCTCAAATCCAAAAGCTTAAAACTGAAATTAACTCTCAAATTTTTCAAGAATCGACATTTCCACTTTTACTGACCTCTACACACATACGCCCCCTCCCCTGCTCCCGCTAGTCCTCTTCACAGGCCAGGACTGGCCTTCGCTTGGCAACCTTTGTCTTAATTCCCTTATCCCCTCCCCCTTCTTCCGTAGCACCTTAAGGATCCTAAGGCAGTTTGCTGTCCTCTGAGGCCGGAATTCAGGGCTCAGGGTATAGGGAGCCAGCTGGCCTCTTCCTTACTGTCTAGTAGGTTCTCTCTCAGACAGTATTTTTTAAATTTTTTATTTAATTCTTGTTCAAGTACAGTTTTTGGTCTTGTACTTTCTCAGACAGTATTTTAAAAAGCGTTTTGGCATCCTCCTTTTCACTGTGAGGACTTTGTTTTCTTATTCCTCTAAGCATATTAACTGTTTTACAAGTTTCATTTTGTTCTTTTTATGTGATTACAGACGCACGCTGTTTTGATTTGTCTCTCAGGTGAGGCCCTCTTCCCTGCCCCTAACCCAGGTGTCTCGGGCCGTTGACCCGGCACAGAGCTGTGCCCTCCCCGCACTGGCCTGCTTTCAGATCGTTCCCATGCTTTTATTCACATTTTTTAAAAAATAATCCCTTTCTGTTATATAGTGGAGCTCATGATGGACTGGAAATAAAAACATTTCTGATTCAATCTGTCATGCCTCAATAAAAGTCCCACTTGTTTTCAACAATCTAATTCAAATATTTCCTGAAAACATTTCATGGGTTTACATCTTTGCGACCATGCACACGCCCTTCTGATTTTGCATCAAATCCGAAATACTGCGTAAAAGTCTTTCACGAATTCCCCTCTACCGTCAACTCTTCTTCCCTGGTCGCCCACAGGAGAAGACGAAATAAAAGTCATTTGTGTTGTTCTGTTCTGAAGTGTGGCGATTTGTATGGTTGTCATCGTTCCTGGCTGGACTCCATAAAGGGGAGGAGGGGCTTCACTTACCTCCACCCAAAACAGGGTCTTGAACACAGCAGTGAGCGATCAATGTCCCATTAATGACATCGTAGGCATGGGCACTTTTCTTGGAAGTATTCTGCAGTCACTATGTTCCTGAACGTCATTCTCTTTATTTTTCCTTATTTTTTCAAATCATTACACTTTATCTTGAGAAGATGCCAGCAGCTATAAGTATCTATTATATATGTTCCTCCTTTTCTTTATTCAACACTTTCACGCTGATAATTACTTTTTAAAAATATTTTTTTTATTTATTTTTAGAGAGAGGGGATGGGAAGGAGAAAGAGAGGGAGAGAAACATCAATGTGTGGTTGCCTCTAGGGTGACCCCTACCTGGGACCTGGCTCGCAACCCAGGCATGTGCCCTGACTGGGAAATGGAACCAGTGACCCTTTGGTTCTCGGGTCGGCACTCAATCCACTGAGCCACACCAGCCAGGGGCTGATAATCACTTCTAACGGAACTTAAGAAAGGTGTATGAGAAGAGCACAGAGGAAAGCTAGTCTCTCTGCTTTTTCTCTAAAGTGCCTTTAACTCTGCAGTTGGGTGGTGCAGTCGGAGACGCAGAGAACACCACCTGGCTCGTTTTCTACTTCTATTGTCCCGGTAACCACTCAGGGCCCAGTCACATGCAAATGAAAAATGGAAACAACAGACACTTTAATTTGCTTCAAAATCACAAAACAATGAAATACTACCCTCCTAGCGGGATGGTGGACCCTTCATGTAGCAATTATCCTACAGAAACCAACAACCTAGATGATGTGGCCAGAAATCTATGTCTCAATATCAGAGCAAAGCAACTTAATTAGAAAAACTTCAGGAAAATTATAAAAACCTTCAGAGAAAAAAGGAAAAAAGGCAGCCAAATCAAAAACCAAACACTACTAGACTACACTAGACTTTGCAGCAACAAGGGAGAGATGATCACTGAGAAACCTGTGGGGGACACTGAGCGACGGTCACTACTATCCTGCAGTTAGGCACCCACAAACTCGTCTTTCAGAAACGACAGGAAAACAGTCACCCGCACGCAAAGATTGCTGCCCAAGACCTTCACCCTCGGTAAAGCGTGCTCTTCAAGGGGGAGACACGGGATTTCAGAACAAGGGCCTGAGCTGCAAAAAGGAATGGTGAGCAAACACAATACGAAACATACATGAGTATCCAATTATCCACTTAAAATAATGGCAGTAATGTCAAATTTGCGGGGTTTACAAAACAAGAGATCCGAAGTGCTGGAGATCAGCATGGAGGTCTGAGGGTGCTGGCTGCAGTGAGAGTGTCCTCACACGCCCTGTACTCTTAGACACGGCAGTTTCAGTCATCTAAATCCCGACTTGATTCGGCTACATGTGCGCAATAATGGTCTAAGTGCAATGCTTAAGAACCAGAAATGGTGTGTACAAACCCCCCCCCCCCGCCCCCGAACAACAGGAAAAGTCACAGAATTGGAAACAAAGTGATACACATGACAGTAAAAACAAAGATCACACGGTAAGAAAACACAAATTCTCAAATAAGAAGGTAGAAATGAATTCAAATATATCAGTGATCACAATAAATGTAAACAAGTTAAATTCTCCCAAACCATCAGAATGGGTGAGAGTAAAACAAAGAAGACAGTGTATAGGCTGTGTTCAAGAGGCACCCCCCCAAAAAAAACCCACCGAAAAAAACAAGAATTTAAAACATCAAAGTAAAACATGGGAAACATATTCCAGGAAAACATTAAAAGCTGGAGAGTCGTCAGACAAAATAAACTCTAAGGCAGGAAAAAAAACCGTTTTTAGGGACAGAATTGCTCACTGCACAATAATGAAAGTTTTAGTCACCAGGAAGATATGGTAATTCTCAACATTGTGCACCTAATGAAATCACCTGAAAATATATACATGAGGAATATATAACAAAATGAGTGAAATGAGCAAATCCATCATTATAATGGGAGACTTTAGCTTAGCTCTCTCCCTTAAGCAGACCAAATAAACCAATGAAAAAATTCATGCATGTGCACATAAATACATAGGTGTATATAAAATATGCAATACTTGAACAATTCAAGCACATTACTTATTCTTCTATAGCACTCCTGAAAGTCTTATAAAAATCTGTCGGTAGGAAGGTGGGCACATAGGTAGAGAGACACACAGAACTTGGTGTCTATATGAATACAAAAGTTTGGATTCCTGTGGGTTTAGCATATCAAAACTTTTCTTATTTCTCTTCTTACTTGTATCTTAAATATGAATTCATATTTAAAATATAATTGTGATAAAAGAAAAAAACTTAGACACAGGCAATGAAAACACAGCAGAAACAGGGAGAACAATCATTTTTAAAACCAGTAAGAAACTGGCCTAAAGCAATGTCCATTACCACCATTCCATGTTGAGGATAACCCTGAATTTTTGATTGAGTGGACCACAAAGCAAATGTTTCAACATTTATGCTTTCAAACTGTCAAATCTCAAACCTTATTCTAATAAATTAGCCTATTACAAATATATATTTAAGTACTAATTCTGCAAAACCAAAATATTAAGACAATGCTAGCAAAATTCAAATGATCTAATTCACATCACTAATTATGACAATGGGCAATTACTGCAGTGAAATTTACAATCATGGTAGTACTGAGTATTCCTTTTGAAAAGAAAATCCAAGATTTTTGTAGATACTTGGGAAGAGCTCCTTTCAGGAGACAATAGGGCTTCAAAAGACTACATTCTAGGATCTGTTCACTCGCCACTCATTATTTGAAAATATCTGGAGAAACAAGAGCAAGGATGGGGAAAGGAAGGAAGCAAAAAGAACACTGCTAACTTAAGTTTGATTAGAAATTAAACACCATTGTACTTTTAATGTAAGTCTACAGAAATCATATTTAAGTTCTTGTGGGAATGTTCTCATGTACATATATGTCATAAAGACATGCCACAATACTGACATAACCATCCACCTAAACGTAAAAGGGAGTCCATAATTGATCCCAGAGTATCAGAGTACCAGTAATCGGAACACTGAGATACTCGTCTTCAGAGGACAGAACCCGTGAGCATCACTAGACTGCACCATAATTTAAAGTAATATTCAAAACGGGTTGCGCCTGTGTGAGAGGAAGCGGTCCCTGACTTTTCATAATTCTTCAGCACTTTCTTCTATCATTTTGCTGATATATGTCCTCTTTTAAAATCGGAAGGATAATGGATGTGCTTCCTAAACTGTAAATTAGGTTTTCCATCAGAGTCTTGTCAGCGGTGACAGGTGCCCCGACAGTGGCCCTGCCTTGGTGGTGCTCCCTCCTGCCCGCACCTCAAGGACAGGGGGTCAGTCTTCGGGAAAGCGCAGGAGATTGCTGGGTCCCTCAGGAAACATCTTCGGGCCATAATCGCATTTACTGCCAGTCATCATCATTTGATGATATCTCCAACGGCTTAAAAGCGGAGCTACACTCGGCTGTCACATGTGTTTTTATTAACCAAGGACATTTAAAGTTTCAATGGCTACTGTAAATGTGAAAGTCTGGATGCTTCTGTTTTGTGTGAGGCAAGTCCTAAAATTTAAAAAAGATTATTAAAAAATTTTTAAAAGCTGCCAGGGTCATTAATTGGTTTTAAGAAAACAGAACCCAGGTGCACTTTAGTGCATATTTTTAGTAAAATATATTCTTAAATGTCATTGAAAAGAAAACCTGGCCAGTCAGTGCAATTATAGGAATAAAACAGCGCACATGCAGTGTAAACTCACATAAACGCTGAACGTCAGGATATATATCAAGGCTACGTTTCGCTGTAAGATAATATTGTGCTCAACTCAACAGAATCCTTCCTATCAGAATGAAAAGCAAAGAATGTGTTTAAAAAATGCAAAACCAACCTGCTCCCTACATGGATTATTCACTGCTCTACATGTAAAATTGATTTGTAATCGGGTGTCTCTAGCATACAACAAGATACAACCTATCCGTACAATGTGTGTGCTCTGTGACAAAAACCGCATGACATCTAAGTCCCTGGGGATCCCTGTCTTACTAAACTCTGTTATGGCCAAAGAATATAGAGTTTTTTAAAAAACCACCCATACATTATGACCCTTTAGACTAAACCCCACAAACAATGAAAAGGAATTGCAAGATGCTCCTGATTCTGACCCCTGGCCACCCCCCAGCCCCCAGCAGAGGCTCTGCAACGTGGAAAGGAATGAGGAGCGTGGGATTCGGGTCTGAACTGATCCACTGTAAACGATCGCTCCAGCCTCCATTCCCGATGGTCCTGCAGAAGCTGAACCCCATGCAGCTCCTTGGCTTTTCTCAGTTTCCTCAGCTTGGAAGGGACAGAGTCCCCGCTCTCAGCATGCTGAAATCCTTCTCAGTCTTCGAGAGCCCTCGGAATACCACACCTGCAATGAGGCTCCTGCTCAGCATTGGCTTCTCCTGCCTTCACATGTCCACTGTCACACTGATCGTGCCTTAGCACGGAGTGATGGGTTCGTTCAACGGTTATTTATTGAGAAGCAACTAAATGCCAGTTAACCTAACAGTGAACATGGCAGGGAAGTCCCCTCCCACACAGGGCTTCCCGCAAGCCCTGTGTTGCCTGCTCTTGTCACAGACACCACAGAGCACCCAAGTTTAGCATCACTCGAGAGCCCGAAATTCCCCTTACTGGGTGTCTTCCCTCAGGCAGTTCACTGCATCCTGGTGAACCAATTTTCTCACTGACAAAATTGGGGTACCACATTCTACCACTCGGGGCTGTTATAACTAAAGAGACGTGTAAGAGTAGCTTTGCGCTGATAGTGGAAGGCATGGACTACTTCGTATCGGTGGGACGATCAAACCTTGATCCTACTCCCTGCTCTTTGAAGAGAACCACAGCGAAGAGGAAAGGCCAGGTCAATTTATGAAATGTCTACCTGGCCATCTACACCACTAGAGGGGCAGACCCAGCCATGGAAGGCTTTTGCTGGGCAGTGAAAACAAGGGTTAGTGTTTGGCTGCGCCGAGAGGGACCCAGAAGTGGAGGAATCTGAGTCTCCAGGGGCAGAACGAAGCCTGAAGCACAGAGGAGCAGACACAGCGGAGGCACCCAGCCACATGGGCAGGCGGGGCCCTGGAGATGAGGGGCCCCAAAGAAAGCCACAGAGGGTTTCATTCCTGGATTTCCTCACACACTTCCCTGCCCTGACCTCCCAGCCATCAGCACATGCCGCCAGCCAGGCCAGTCACCCCGAGTGTCCTCCATTTTCCACGTCTCCCCTGTGGCCACCCTCACTTGAGTCACCGTTGCTTCTTGCTTTGGCTACAGCAAAGAGCTTCCCATTGACCACCCGCCCCAGCTCCTCGGCCCATTCGGGGTCGCTACCCTCCGACAATCCCTCAGGGGCTCGCCCCACGCGCAGTGAAAGCCAAAGCACTTCCAGAGCCTCCGCACCCCTGCATTTTCTGAAGTCCCGCTCTCCGCCCTCCTTTGCTTCCCTTTCCTCCAGCCATGCTGGCTCCTGGCAGCTCCCCAATCACATTACTCCATGACCTGTTTCCACTGGCTTTGCCTGACCTTAAAATGTTCCTTCAGCTCTGCCTGTGGCCAAGAAGGCCCTGGATGCTTTGATCTTTGTCCATCTCCCCTGACTGCTATCCTTTCCGAGTGTCCTCCTAATGTCCCCCAGCAACTCCACACTTGTCCCACCGGCCTCTGAGAGCCTGTCTGTGCTCTTCCATGTGCCTGAAAGTCCCTCCACCTATCACCGTGGTATGGAGCACAACAATGGCTGTGTACGTGTGAGAGGATGAAGGGCCACCTGGGCTTGCAGGAGGAGGTTGGTGCTCCATGCAGATCCTTGAGGACCCTGTGTGTGTCACAGCTGATGGCTCACACCTGTGCCCTTCTCAGGAGCACTGAGCTTGGGGGGCTGGAGCAGCCCTTCCCGGAGCAGCCTGGGAGCTTGGCCCCAACCTGGGTCACAGTCCACAGCCAGGCCTGATTGCTGCGGGTGCCCAGCAGCTCACCCTTCTACCCCAGGGCAGCACGGACCCCTGGTGCAGTCCCTTCACAGGGTACGTGCCTGGCTTCTCTCCCTCCATCCCATCCCACTGACTCCCTCGCAATGCCTCCTGAAAAAGCCCCCTCTCACGTTGCTTGCACCAGGATCCCCGCCTCAGGGCTCTGCTATCAGGCACCACAGTGGAGACACACACATGAACATCTGAAAGGTTATTTTTAAGAAAAATGGTCCTAATATTGGACTTTCAGAACACTGTGTTAAACACAAACACTATACCTGAAGCTGCACTTATATTCCTGTAGGCAAAAAGTAATAGCTCACACTTAACCGCATATTCTATTCTAAAATGAGTTTTCAATAATTCTAGTTATCTCATATTCCCGAGTAAACAATGTACTGCCTTTATACATCCAACATATGTATGTTTCTTGCCCACTGAAGTATAGTCAGGCCTGGTCAAAACGCTGCAAATAACCATTCGTTTCCTGTAAGTATTAGTCTGGGAGAATAATGCCTAAGGAAATAAAAGGGCAGAGTAACTGTACTGTGAAATTCATTTAAACGAATCACAGCCCACATTTCTCCTCCTGCGTCTCACCTCCACTTTCACTCACGGGGTGTTGTTGGATGTGGCCTCCCCTTACCGTGTATTTTCTCACGAACCCAGAATGTTCTCAGAAATGGGAGGCGCGGTGAAGATCGCCACAGCTGGGTTTACTCTCAGGGGCCAGAACCCCAACCTGCCACCCCCCGCTCACGAGGAGACACTGTGTACGGGGGAGGGGCCCAAAGTGAGCTTGCGACTATGATGCGAATCGCCAGTATGATAATTAACACATAAGAATCCAAGGAACTGCTTTGCCTGCTCACCTCTGCAAGCCCCTCTGTGTCCGGCCTTAGGAAAAGGGCGGGCGGGCCTTGGACAGACCTAAGCATCCTATTCCCAGTAGCACCTTGACTGCTTCAGCCAATCAAATGCGGCCTCAGAATGTTCCAAATGAGGTCATGTGTGCTCAGTGAAAATCGTCTGAACACCCCTGTGTCCAGGAGCCGCTTCTCCTCATTAAATGAGTGCGCCTCTCCCCACCCTATTCATATACGTAATAAAGGAAATCCTGACTCAGGACTTCAAAAATGCATACTATGTTTATTTTGAAAAAAAAAAAGATTGGAAATAGAATCTAAATGGTACAGGCATGTGATTACATGTGTGTGTGTTTGAGGCTGAGACATGGTGCTTTTTCAGGTTCTGGAGCAGACCCTCACACTGCTGCAGAGCTCATGTACATGCAGCAGGCAACGTGCTACCCTGCTTAATCTTCTTTCCCTAGGAAGTACGGACCCTTCATCTTGCACAGATGAAGACGCCGTGAAAGAGAGAAATTCCACAGACCCAGATGTGATAGCAGGGATTTTGAAGCCAGGTAGTGTCTGCTGGCCATGTCCTTAATGTTTACAGTATAGCTCATATTTCCATCTGTAACTATCTACGGATAAATACAAAGCACCATAAATAACGACCTAAGAAATCATATGACAACTAGTTAAAAACTGGGCAACTTGAAATCAGGTAGAAACATTTTAAAATCCTACACACGGGCTGAACATATACTTGAGTCAATAGAAAACAATTGAAGTTTATGCATATTTAGAATCACACACAAGGGTCAACTGTTTGCAAGTCACAGGAATCTGGAGCAGGGACAGGCTTTAAAAATAATACATTTCAAATGCCTCGTTTTACAAAGACGGTAAGACATCAAAGAAAATAATCACCTGCAAAACAGTAACACCTGCCTCATGAGAAAGCTAAAAATAAAACCTTAGTATTCGGACACCCAAGCTACTCATCTTACTGTCTCACTTATCCACGGCAAACAGGTCATATTTATAGATTGAATTACATGTTCCTGAGTCTTCTCATCCCAGGTTTACTTTATTTTTATAATATACGGAGATATAGAAAAGAATAATGTAAAAAGAAAATTATAGGTTACGTGTCATTTATGAACATGAATATAAAATTCAGAAATAAAATATTAGCAAACTGATTTCAAGCAAATGATCATTTCAATAGCTCTAAAGTTATAAAATCAACATCTAAGATATAAACTTCAAGCAAGTTGGAAATAGAAAAACATTGCCTTAATTTCACTCAGGGATCTAGAGTAAAAAGGTAACAATATCGTACTTCATCATGAGAGGAAGTGGTAGCTCCCTCTGTGGGATCGGGGGGATGGCGGAAATGCCCCCCACTTCTCTATCCGACAAGGAACTAGAGATCCAATCCCACTCAGTGAGCCGAGGAAAATGGTCTGTGATTGGAAAGGAGGAAATGCAACTCCCACTCACATATATATCATTGCGCGTGCAGACCCTCCAACAACTCAACATGTGCAGTATTAAAATTAACAAGTGAACTTCACAAGTCTCCTATATAAAAAATAATTGTATGTATTAAAAATCAGATACATCTCTCAAAGACTAGGCCATCTACATTGGCATAAACATGTACTAAGAAATAAATATCAAGAAATATATGTAGGACTTCTATAAGAATACTATAAAACTTTTTCGAGAAATTAAAAACCTAAATAATTTGTGATATAACACATTCAAGGCTTAGATGATTTAATAGAACAAAGATGCCAACTCTAGCCATTGATGTATATGTATCATTGCAACCTCAATGCAAATCCAAACTTTCTTCCGCAACTTGACAAACTTCTAGCCATTGATGTATACGTATCATTGCAACCTCAATGCAAATCCAAACTTTCTTCCGCAACTTGACAAACTGTATATGGGAATTTAAAGTTTATATGAAAATGCAAAGGGCCAAAAATATCTTCTAAGTTGGTTCTGAAGAGGAAAAACGCTGGAAGACTTACTCTCCCAGAGAGCAGCGTACAATGTGGAGTTAATAAGCAAGATGAAGACAGCAGAACAGACTATGGGCCAAGCAACACATGCAAACAAATATGAACGTTTAAGCTCAAGTGAAGTTTGTGCTGAGGGGCCATGGGAAATTAGCAGTGTTTTCTACAAGTGGTGCTAGTTTGCTCCGAAACACACACTGATGAGATGAAACCTGATTCCGTCTCACAGCTTAATCAAAAAATAATTCCAGGTAGACTGTAAAACTAAGTGTGAAAAATAAGGGTGATTTTATAGTCCCAGGATCAGGAATGACTTCTCCATCAGGACCCAAAAGGCTCTGACCATGAAAGAAAAGATAAACTTGACAATCTTAAAATTAATAAATTCTGTTTAACAGAAGACTAGTAATTGAGTGAAAAGTCAGGGCACAGAAAGAAAGGAGATATTTATAAAAGATAGCCAGTAAAAAAAAAAAAAACCTCTACTACAGATCCCTCACACTGAATAATAAAAAGAAAGGCACCAATGGAAAAATGGGCAAAGGTACAGCGGACAGTTAGCAAAGGAGACACTCAGCCAACAGACCAATGAAAAGCTGCTTAACCTGATTACAAATGAAAGGCAATGTAAAACTGTGACATCATTAGGTACAGCTCTCAGACTTTTCTCAGATTAGGAAATCTGATGATAATAAGTATGCGTACATATTTACATAAAATGCATAAAATATCCCATATGACACAAATATCTGGCTGCCTTTGTAAAGCATAAATGGGCTTTCAGTGTGTTCCTTGCTGCCTTTTAAATTATTATTACCTATTCTTTTCTTTTTTTTAAAGATTTTATTTATATTTCTTTAGAGGGGAAGGAAAGGAGAGAAGTATCAATGTGTGGTTGCCTTTCATGGGTCCCCTGCTGGGAACTGGCCTGCAACCCAGGCATGTGCCCTGACTGGGAATCGAACAGCGATCATGTGGTTCGCAGGCCCGCGCTCAATCCACTGAACTATGCTAGCCAGAGATATTATTACCTAGTCTTTAAAAAAACAGTAAAATGTGCGCAGAATAGCATATGTATCTAGACAGATGTTCCCCCCACCTCTGGTTCACAAATCTAATTTCAGGGTAAACAGTATATGAAAATTGCTGAATATTTTTTGCCTGTGTCCCTGCTCTTAAAAGACAAGAACTCACTTCTGAAGACACAATCTGTTTACCTCTGCTCAAAATGTGCTCAGCGGTTCCGAACTGCCTCCTGGAGTGTATGGTGCAATGAAGTTCCCAAGTCGAATCTACACGACTCACACAAGTTTCAACAATGCACGGACACGTCATTTAGATTCCACACATATCTACTTCCACACCTTTCTGCCACAGCAGATTCCTTTGCTCAGGGTCTGGAACCACTTACAGCAACAGACCGGGAGGGAGCGCTGCATTTTGCTCATCCCGGACGTGAGCGTTGAAGCCGGCACCTGCAGCCGGCCTCCGGCCGTGGGCTCTCAGCTCTGTCAACCTTCTTCAGCAGGTGCCTGCCTTGTGTGTAGTCCCTTGGCTTCCTAAGAGCTATGAGGGGCTGGGGATATTTTTAAACTTTAGAAACCACAGGTAATTTTCTGTGCATGTGTTCTTGCTGAAATCAGCAAACCAACAGAAGTGTCCAGAAAAGCTGGTGTTGGTGGGAATTTGTGCCGCCACCCTGGGGGCCGACCTCGCTCCATGTCCCCTTATTTCTGCTTCTGACTTTTTGGCTTGTTCCTTTGGCCAATCCTCACTTTCTAAATTTTGAGGACAAACTTTCGAAGACAAATAAGGCTCATCTTCGCTCTCACGTGGTAAGATGAATAATACTGTTTTTCTTCGCATAAAATAGACCTTCCTTTCTTCTAGGCTGTATCACCAGATGTTAAGAATTCTCTCTTTACTGATTTTTTGCACTAATTTTACATCTTGTCAAGCCTTTGAAATGCTTCAGATGATTGGCTTCTAAAGAATATTTTATGCCCCTGGCTGGTGTAGCTCAATGGATTGAGCGCAGGCCTGCAAACCACCCGATCGCGGTTCGATTCCCAGTCAGGGCACATGCCTGGGTTGCAGGCCAGTTCCCGGTTCCCAGCAGGGGACGCACGAGAGGCAACCATACATTGATATTTCTCTCTCTCTCTCCTTCCCCTTCCCTCTAAAATCTTTTTTTTAAAAAAAGAATATTTTACAGTGCTTCATATTTTTCCTATGGTATGCCTTGTAAATACGAATAAAATAGAAACTAGTTTCATTTGTGTAAAAAAAAAGGATCCAAGGTGGAAACAAATTAAACATGTAATCATGGTATTTGGTGCAAAAAAAAAAAGCAATTTAGAGGATTAAGACTGACCACAAAGCAATATTCTGAGAAGCATTTGGGGGTTGGAATGGGAAAATTGTATCAGTGCGCTGTTGAGAATGCCGGGCACTGAGGACGGCAGACGGTTATGAGAACAGCGCCTTCTGCTGCGGTTTTTCTGCACCCAGCAATACGCTTTCCCAGTTTCCACAGCAACCCAATCAATTTCTGATTACCAATGCAAGCAGAGCAATTTGGGCCCAGACTAGGAAAAATGAGGAGTATATTTGTACATGTAGAGACGATTTGAAATTAGCCTGTGTCACTCATCCGAGAGGCTCTATTTGATATTCATAATTGAGAGAGACTAAAAACTTAAAAGAAAAATTTCTAACAGAAGGTAAACCCCACTTTATTAAAACACCCATTCTCTTTTTTTATGTCTTGCAGAGACACAGAGGATGTCAATTCCACTGCTAGATAAGCGGTATCATTTAATTATATCACTTGAATGGAATTAGGGGAGAAACAAATGACAGTCAGACCCCAATGTTGGAAGGGCTAATAGGAACATGAGTAATTTCTATAATTTCTGTTTGTTTGGATTAATGCATTCAGTGGCCAAATTACAATCTAAAATACTCAGCTATAATATTTCTCTTCTTCAATATTTATTTACTTAAAAGGTAAGGACAACCCTAATTAACTATTACAGAAACAGAACCAGCAACAAGGTCGGATGTAATGCTAATTTTAAAGTCTCTCCTAAAAAGCGAAAGAAATTGTTTATAAAACTGCTTGAAATATATATTGCCGAAATAAAAATAACGTGTATGGTTTGGAAATACCTTTCACTAGTGCAAAAAGGTCAGCAGTGGTGCCCTTCCTTGGTGAATTCAGTGCGTTTGTAAAACACGCTAAAGACCGCCGAGGTGATTGGGCACACATGAAATGGTGCCTGAATGACTCACAAGCGTCACCACGCCTTCCTGTGCACACAGCTCACTGCCACCAGCGGCAGAAGTGTGGAGGATGGGGGAATCCTACAAAGCCCACACAGGTCTGTTTCACAGGCCAGGCCAAGTACACAGCAGCAGATTTGTGAAAAACACAGACCCACCATCTCGGGAGGGCTTCGGCCCGACTTCCATGGGGCTGAGCGTGCGTCTGTGTTTCACTGAGCTATTTCACTCATTCCCCGTGAACACCTCTGAAGTTGCAGTGTTTCTACTGCTGATGAAGTGTCTGAGGCTTTGCAAGTTTAAATCCCAAGTCGCGTTCCGGCAAAGACTACATGAAGGTAACTTTGCGACAAACCATAGCATTTAACATGTGAAGAGCATTGCAGACACCATACCAATGATTTTCTAAGAACTAAACTCAATTAGCTGAAGGCAAAGGAGCTAGTTACAAACGCCTGTTCTAGTTTTCCAAAAGGAGATTCATTTTGTAGTCAGGCTGAATCGTTTGATCACTAGGAAGGATCTGATTCTTTTCTTTTTTTAGCCTTAGGAGTACATGTTGTAACTTATGATCCTAGAATAATTTTAATGAGCCAAAATGACAGTGTGAATGTCTAAGAAATAATATTTTGAATGCAATAAAAAATTTTTATTGGTTCATCATTCCAGTTTAATGTGCTATTGTTCAAATTTTCAAAATTCACTAAATTGCATGCATGCCTCTAGGTCAGCATGAAGCTAGCTGCTGGCCCAAGGCCGAAATAGATTTATGGTTCCTTATAAAATGATCCCTAAGATATCACTGAAAGCAAATAAATGAAGGCAAACATAAATTTGAGTTTTATGGACAAGGAACAAATAAATCTCAATGAATAAAGCAAAATGTGAAAGTACTAACTACTGGAGCTTTTTAATGAGAAATTCTGAACATTGATATATGTTGAGTAACCTAGAATGGAGAAAGTGAATACAAGCATAAATATATTTAG
This sequence comes from Sturnira hondurensis, assembly GCF_014824575.4. Lineage (NCBI taxonomy): Eukaryota > Metazoa > Chordata > Mammalia > Chiroptera > Phyllostomidae > Sturnira > Sturnira hondurensis. The sequence continues at coordinate 8,278,173 of NW_028072798.1, read as the reverse complement.
TAGAGAAAATGATGAAGACTTTGTTTTCATAATTTAACGTAAACACACTTTAAGAGAGCTCATATAATAACTGTATGTTGACACTATATGCGTATCAACAATGGTGCGTTCCCCTTACAAGAGTGCTGTACACAGTGATGCTGTTTATACTTAGTGAAATAAGAAGTAAAACTGACTTTTCTTTCTATTCTATGTATTACAGACCAAAGAGGACAACTCCCATGTAATTATCAGGCTTGTCCACGCCCTGTGAGCTCTCAAAGGTGACAAGGAAGAACCTATCGCTGCCGCCAGTAACTTCACGGGCCAGCGGGGGGCAGAGTGTAAGCGCGGGGGGTGGGGGGGGGGGCGGGCTTTGGGCCTGTGCCACCGGGGCAGCCAGTCCCTCCGCTCTCAGGTACTCAACGGAGGCGGAGCCTCGGGCTCCGCACACGGACTGGCCGCCTGGGCTCCGCAGCTGCTTTCACAGCTGTGCCCTGGAAACGCCCCCGATGCCCGCCAGCTTGTGGTCAGAGGAGCCGAGCTATCCCCACGCAAGTGGGATACTTCTGACGATAGGGAGCAATGAAGTGGCCATATGCAACAACTTGATCGACGGTTGCGGTTCTGTGTAGTCGCTGCCTCAAGTAAATTCTAAAATATATTTAAATGCAATGCCGTGTTAAATTCAAACAGTGTTTTATGGCCATGCAAAAACATTGAACAGTGCGTTGTTTTTCTTAATTTTGAGATACTAATGATTTTATGATGTAAAACTTTTTACACAAGGGGCAGGACAGATGTTTGGTAAAGGGTTCGCTGTCTGTCTCAGGGACTACTAACTCACAGCTGCACTGTCTTAGGGTACGCGATCTGGAATGTGGTTCTCTGTGGCCCCTCTTCTAAGTGTAAACCACACAAGGAAGATAATTAGCCATGACCTATTTTGTACCCATTATTTCATTTGGCATCTATTTTATAATCATATTTTTCCAGTCTTAATTTCTCTATCTTATGCTACATCTATGACTTTAACTCCAATTGTTTAGGAGGAGAATTCTAAATATACATTATTCTTTATGATAGCAATTTACATGCCTTTTCCTAAATGACAGTAACCTTGGTAAATAAACAAATTCATGGATAATGGTATCCTAAATCTCTGTTTACACTATGATTCCTACTTGTCTATGGAAAAGTTAAAAATAACTCTCCCCCTGTATACAACATGTCTTCTCTCCCACAGACTAACTGAATCACCTCATACATGCTTGCAGGGTGTCCCACCTGCAGCCCAGAATGGCTGTGAATGTGAGCCGACACAAAATCGTAAATTTATTTAAGACATTATGAGACTGTGTGTGATTACGTGTGGCAGTGTATTTAATGTGTGGCCCAAGACAACGCTTCTTCTCTCGGTGTGGCCCAGAGATGCCAAAAGTTGGGACACCCCCATGAGAGGGTCAGTTCTTGGGTCCCAAACACCAAACCTAAACCTCTCTCACCTGACTCTCTAAGGTCCTACCGAGTCACCCTATGTGTGAAGCTCGGTGTGGCCCACAGCCACTCTCTGGTCAAAGATGCATCTGAACACCCCCCTGGCCCCTCCTCGAGGTGCCAGACACGTTCTTCAGTCAATTCTTATTAAGGAAGCAGAGCAAAAATCAGTCAGTCTTCCTGAACCTTCTGTTTAAAACCCCATTTTAAGGGCATTACACATGAACCCTGCACACTGAGAACACAAGTGGGTGTTTTCCAGAAAATAAAGTAATCGCAATACTAGAGACATAGTCTGGAAATCTAGTCCCTTGATTTCTGAGTAAGGCTGTCACCTCTCGGCAGGTCATCTCAGAGCTCTGAACCGGGCATTCAACGGGCCCCTGCTACCATTAACAAGAAACAAATGAATGCATCTCGCAGTTCTCTTCATTGTTTTCGGGTTTTTATTTGTAATTTTTCTTTGTGTTTTTTCCTTACTGATCAAAATCACAAGAACCATAAACATTTAATAATATAGATTATATCAGTTAGTTCTATTTTCTAAAGCTTCAAGCAATTTAGATAACCTAGAAAAAATGCTGTTTAATGGACATTAAGTAGGAATGTAGGAAATACTGGGTTGGCCAAAATGTTCATTTTTTTTTCCATAGGATGGCTTTAATAGTGCTAAGTTGTCTTTAAGTTCATTTAAAACAAGTTTGTTAGATTGTATTGTGACAGCTGTCGTTATCAGCCTGTGTTTAAAAAACAACTTATCAAAATTGGTGAATTTTTGTGTAACCATGTTAATATTGAAGATGGAAGAGAAGAAACATTTTCTGCATATTGTGCTTTATTATTTCAAGAAAGGTAAAAAACATAACTGAAACACAAGAAGAGATTTGCACAGAGTATGGAGAAGGTGCTGTGACTGACCAAATGTGTCAACAGTGGTTTGTGCAGTTTCGTGCTGGAGACTTCTCACTGGACGATGCTCCATGGTTGGGTGGACCAGATGACGTTGAGAGCAATCAGATCAATCATTAATTGATAACAATTAATGTTATACCAGGTGGGAGATAACCGACATACTCAAAATATCCATATCAATAAAGTTACCGGTGAAAATGAAAAATGTGTCCTTTATCTTACAGAAAAAAAACATGGACTTTCTGGCCAATCCAATAAATAAGAAGAAAAACTAAAAGTCATCTGCCTATTTCAGGTTTGCTTATGATGGACCTAACCCTTATCATTTGTGACTTACATTATTAAATAGTAACAATACTTTTTATCATAATACTCTGTAATCTTCTGCAGATAAGACAGTTATCTGCAGTTAATAATTCAAAATAACTATGGACAAATGTTTCAAATTTCTATAGGACAGTTCTAGAAAGTAACCATATTCTAGGCCAATAAGTAGTAAAGTCTAAGCAGCTAAAACTTTAGAGACCATATACCCCACAACGAATCTATTAAAGTATCATAATCAAGACATGATCATAAAGCCCCAACCATGGGGAAAATAACCCCGCATAAATAACATCCATATAAAAATGGAAAGCAAAATTTTAATTGCATATCATTTTAATAACAAGAATAATAACCTGTAATAAAATAGGGCTCATGGACAGGGATGACAGTGTGGTGACTGCTGGTGAGGGGGAGGTACAAGGGGACTAAATGGTAATGAAAAAAATGCGATAGATTACATTTTTAGAAAGGTATTTAAAAAGAAAGGCATAAGGTGATCAAGGGAGAGAAAATAACAGTTATGATTAAAGCTGTGTTACATTGGTTAAAAACTCCTCTCAAATATCTCTGAGTATTATGTATAACACAGAAGAGCAACACAAATCAGTGGGGAATAGAACATTCCTCTGTTATCTCTCTGTAAAAATTGACTACATAGCTGTTTCAGATCTTCCCAATATACTGTCCCCAGTTCTGAATCCTTAGTAAACACTAATTAATCCACGCGCAGAACAATTAAATCAGAATCCCAGATGTGAGCCCAGGTACAAGCATGTTGAAGCCCCCCAGGTGACTGAGATTAGCAGCCCAAGAACTGTGGCCTTGGCTGTTTCCATTTATATGTACCACGAACATCTGGGGCTGCTGATCCTCCCAACTCGAGGCAGGTGAGGAGGGGGATGGTGAGGAGGGGGATGGTGGGTGGGGCCTGGGGTGCTCGAACCCCCCAGGCCTAGAGCCCTGGCCATCGGAGAGAGAGCAGGTGGCTCATATAAGCCAAACCTTCATTAGAGTCTTCTGATTCTTAAAATTACTAACCCAATAATTCTACTTCAGAAATTGTGTCTCAAGGAGTTATGCCAAAACACAGAAAGCAAATTTATGCATCTCAATGACGTATATTAAAGGAACAACTGAAAGCAAGCTAGGTAAATGACTAAGGAAGTTATGGTGCATTCAGAGGATGGAATTTTATGAAGTCTTTTAAATGCTTATGAGAATTTGTAATGACATGCTAAATATCAGCGTGTTAGAAGGAATCCCTAAAATTTCATATAAAGTATTATAATTATACCCAATACAAACTAAATATGCAAAATGTACATGTACTTTATGGAGCATACATATACACTTTGCATATATATTCTATAGAAATACATACATTTAAAACTTTTTAAGCGTGTGTATGATGGACAGAACTCACGCCCTAGTGCTTTCAGTCAAAGGAAGCAGGAAACAGAGACGCGAAGGCAAGCGAGCAGGCAGCCTGCCTGGTCTGTGTTGACTGTCTCCGAGCCTTTGCCACCCTTCCCCTGGGTGCCCTCCCTTTCTCAACTTCAGCCAAAGTGCTTCTATCTGGGAGCAGGGGTCAGGTCGCACCTGTCCCCATAGGGACCAGCAGCCACCTCGCTCGTGCCAGAAAATGAACTGAGACCCAGCAGAGCTGAGACTGCCACAGTGCACCCCCTCATGGGTCCACGTTTCTGCATCAAACTGGACCACCGAGGGCCCACGTACAGGTACAGCATCGATTTTATCACAGGCAAAAATCCGATTCCTCAGGAAGACATTTGCTACTGCACTTCTCGTAAGATAGTAAAAATGGCAGGTACAGCAAGTTCTAAGGACAGTCAGTCCTCGATGTGGTCCACAGGCTCTCGGTTAAAGCGACTTTTGTGAGACAGGGTGCAAGGATCCCCGTGTTGCCGTGAGCTCGTTGATAGAAACGAGAGAAGCTCCTACACCGTGTTTCTGGTCACAGAAACATCACCAAACATCTAAATAAAGACTCCAAACCCTGATAATACTAAACTCAGAAATAAATGTGAGCTCTGCACTCATTTAAGAGGGATGAATAAAAATGAGAAAGACAGCACTTTTCCAACCTGCTGAGTCCAGTTCAGGGTCGCAGGTGGCTGGGCGGACACCTGTCTCCGGCCAGGTGGGACTGCCCTGGACGGTCGACCTTCCAGCACCGGGTCACTCACACCCACTCCTGCAGACTGGGCCAGAGGGGACGCCATTCATCTCCCCTGCACATGTCTGGGGTGTGGGAGGCAGCCCCGAGCCCCGTGCCCATGCGGGAGAACTGCAAACTCCAGGGACTGCGCCCCCACCTGGAATCAATTTTCTTTCTCATCAGCATTATAAGGAGCCCGTGCTGACCACGAGGACGGCGAAGGAAGCAACGCTAAGGGAGCACCTGTTGTCCGTAAAACGGCACGTGATCACTTTCTCTGAGAATTCAGCGTGGTGAGGTCTCCAGTCCCCCGTAGGGACTGGAGATGGGCTGCCGCTTTCGTGACAATGAGCAGTGCCTAATGCTCACCTTTCAACAGCCAGTGCCCAGAAACTTAGAAAGAAACCTGAAAATCAATCAATAACAACACTGATCCTTAAGAATGGCAAAAATCGACTCTCCTTCAGCTCAGGCTTTCTGCTTTACTTACATCTTATTTCATCGTTCCGCTATTCATTTTATTTCTGATCTCTGAAATTTATTTTCCAAGCCTTGTGAATGTGAAGCCATTAAAAATGTTTGGGAAATATATTATACATAAATACATAAATAAAATGTTGGAGATGTTTTTCTCACAGAAGATAAATTTTTCCTTTTATATTTTAAAAGGAGAGGCAGAAAGATCACCAAGAAGAGAAAAGAAAGGAAACCGACAGAGCGGGAAACCATACCTGCAGTAAACATACTTGACAGATGCCTTCTACCACTTAGAACAGAACACGGCAAGTTAAAAGTACCACACATGGGACAAATCGAGCCAAGAAAAAACAGACAACAGTCTTGAAAAAACACTTCGAAAAGGAAGACCATCAAATGGCCAATAAATACATTAGAAAGTTTTCATGTTCACTAGTCACAGTGATGATAAATAATAAACCCACAGTGAGACAACATTGCACACCCACTAGGATTCCTAAGATGCGAAAGAAAGAAAACGTACATTACTGGTGAGACTCCAGAGTACGTGGCCCTCTCATACGGAGCTGGCAGAGTTGAAATTCGAAAAGCCAACTTGGAGACACTTTTGATGCCGGTACTAACAGCTAACTTGCACACCCTCGGACCCAGTGATTCCCAGGAAACATCCTTGGACGTTTGTACCTATGCTCTGCAAGAATGTACTAGAGTTGTCCGAGTAGCAGTATTTGTAACAGTCCTGACCTAGAAATCACACAAAGAAATCCTCATCAATAGAGGGATGGATGAATGGTTATGTTCACAGATGAAAATACTACGCAGTGATGAGCACGAAAGATCCGCAATCATACGCAGCGATGGGAGCGAATCTCACAGAGACAGGGGTGGACCAGGAACCAGACACAAAACAGCTACGTACTTGATGGCCCCGTGGGCAGGGAAAGGCAGCGTGGGCGTGTTCGGGCGGGGGTGGGACGGGGCCTGAGAGGGTTCGTGGGGGCAGCAATGTTTGTTGGCCAGGGTGCTGGCCAACCCAGTGCGCTTCGGTTAATATTTATCACGTGATGCACATGCAACATGTGTGTTTTCTGTCTGCATATTATGCATCACCAAAGTCTGTAAAATAGTATCCAGAGAAGACTAGTCTAAGCGAGAAAAATCTAGAAGTAGAGGTTCCATTTCTTGCTCTGCTGTTTAATGTCTCCCAAAACCACCACGACAAAAAATTAAATTGTCTTAGGTTTATATGCTAAGTGGAGATAAAAGTCTGCCCTGCCTCCTCATAGCATGGTTGGAAAGCCACGTGGAATAAGGACAACTAGTTTGATGGCGTATGAAAGCATATAGAAAGCTATTACATTAATATGCATACAGCACTGATAGATGATTCAAAACAAATAGAAAGATATTTGATATAATTCAGTTTAATTATATGTACAGAGTCATGTAATAACCCTCTGGCCAGTTGAAGAAAAAAAATCCAAATTTTTACCTTACTTCCTAAACCAAAATGAATCAAGATGAAGCAGAGCTTTAAAATAAAAAATGGAAATTATAAGAAGGCAAAGGGGAAAAAAGGCTAAAGCTTTTCCCATAATCTTAGCTGGAGAAGCCTTTCTAAGCCAAACCAGTGCAATGTTTTTCAATGAGCCTGTGCAACTTTTATAATAAGCCAATTAAAATATAGTAGAAAACATTTGTAAGCTAATCTAATTCCTATATCTTATATTTACATAATACCACTAGCAATTTCTTGAAGCCGCTTCGAAGAGGATTGTCTAATTATGGTCTAAACCACTGTCATTCATTAATCCATTTGACTGAAAAAAACAGCACCTACTACGTGCCAGAAACTTTTCTAGAGCTGAAGATACAGCGGTGAGTAAACAGCACCAGTTCCCTGTCTTTGAGGCTCTCACTCTGCCGCGGGAGAAGACATGAGCTGCCCCAAATGTGTACTACAGACGGAGAAGTGTTCATGAAAAAGATGCAAAATGGAAAGGAGATGGGTGTGCTGGGACAGGGATGGAGGGATCACTGAGAGGGGGAAGTCTTCTCTAAGAAGTTAGTTTCTGACCAGCAGTGGATGGATGAAGAGATAGTGACCTGTGGGGACACTGCGTTCAGGCAGAGGGAACAGCTGGCTAAGGTGTGGGGCAGCCATGCATCTGAACACAGGGAACTGCCGGAATCTTCTGTGGGCAGGACGGGATGAGGGAGGGAGAAAACGCTGAGGCTAAGGATGAAGAAGGCCCGCGGCTGGCTGAGGGCCTCCTACCTAGAAGGGTAACCACGTCAGCTTTTACTCTGAGTGAGATGAGGAGCCGCCTGAGGGTTGGAGGGGAGCAGTGTCCTGATTGCACTGGGCTCCTGAGGTGGAGGAGGGCAGTTAAAAAAATCCCAACTAGAGATAGAAAACAATGACAGCAACCAGAAGGAGATGAAGACACAAAAGGAAAGGGCAGAATTGCTGTCCTTCCTCCATCAAATATTTGAGTGCACTGATGGGTGCTGGTTAGGATGATAAGAATGAGTGAGACACAGATGCTGCCCTCACTGGAAATACCCAAGAGGAGCTATAGCATAAACATAAGTCACTTCTACACAGCAGAAAACAGCCCTGCCTGGCGTGGCCCAGTTGGTTGGGTATCATCCTGTAGACTGAAAGGTAAAGGGTTCAATTCCTGGCCAGGGCACATGCCTGGGTTGCAGGTTCAGTACCCAGCAAGGATACGCACAGAAGGTAACTGATCAGTGTTTCTCTCCCTCTTTTTCTCCGCCCCCTTCCCCCTTCTAAAAGCAATGGAAAAGAAAACAATGGGCAGAGACACGTGTCCATCTTGGTTGACAGAGGGGGGAGTGAAAGCAGCTGGCACTTCAGCTGCTCCACGAAGGCGTGTGTTTGGCCTGCCGGTTCCTGACTGCTAGGTTCCAGCACCTGCAACAGCAGTTGGCACAGTGACCAGGACATATCTGTCTCTAATGACGGAGGCGATTCAGCGTGCTGATATGTAGGGAGAAGGGCACTCAAGCAAAGGGAGCTGAATGAGCAAAGTCACCACTCTGAAGGGTTAGTTTAATTTGGCCAAAGCCAGCGATGAAGAGAGATGAAGTTAAAACCATAGCACAGGGTTAGGTCCCAGCAGGTACTGTGGAGGGGGACCAGGCCTGTTTATTTTCTGTAAGAATTGAAGGGACCTCAAAGCTTTCAGCAGTGATAAGAGAGCATGTCCTGGGAAGATGTGTTTAACAGCAATGGTGGGTGATGGAGGCGAGCAGTCATTGGGCGGACGGAGTCTAGTGTCCAGTTCAGATGACACTGTAAAAACCTAGACAAAAGGTGAGGCGGGCCTCCATCTGGTTGTTGTCACTTGGTCATCCTGTGCACTTCCACTGCAGTGAGTGTTGGTCGATGTATATTTCTTTGTTCAGTAATTCCTTTCCTTGTCTTCTCCACTAGACACATTCAGTCCTGGTGGAGGACACATGTCACCACCCCCCAATTTCCTTTGTTCCCTTTATTACAGTAATAAAGCACCTCAGGCTTTAGCTGGACACAGGGCTAACAGTAAGAGAGACTGTATCTCTCAGCCTCCCCTGCAAAGGTGAAGTTTTGGCAATGGATGGGAGTAGAGGTGAGGAGTGCACCTTCTGGGACACCCCTTCTAAGGAAGTGCCTTGCCCTCCACTTCTGCCCGTGCCTTCTTGCAGGTGGCTCCTCCCCCTTTTTCTCTCCTGCGTGACATAGGCGTTGGAGATTCTGCCCTTTTGGGACTATATACCCTTTCTTTAGCCTTTTCCTGGTGGAATGGAGGTGGTGGCCAGGAGTGGCTGCAAGGATTTATCTTTCACAGGCATTTGCAAAAAGAGAAAATGCAGGTCTGTGAATAAATTCTATCCAGTGGGATGTGAGTGAAAATGTGGCACGGTGTCCAGGTCATGCCATTAAGGGGAAGTTCTCTGCTGAGGGTAGGAACTTGACCCTGGTGGTGGTGAGCCCACCTTGACCCAGGGTGTCATCCTATAGGTTGCTGAGTCCCTGAACCTATCTGGTGTGGCAGCAGGACCTGCCCTCCCTGGACTGGGTACAGATTTCGACTTTTGTATGCGAGAGAAGCAACTTCCACCTTAGTTAAGCTATCGTTATTTGTTAACAACAGCCAAATCGGTATCTTAAAATATAATTTACAAATATTGACTATCACCACTATGCATTGAGTGAATATGATTGAGAGTATAAAAGTTTACTTCCATGTCAGTAAACAAATAATAAATATTTTCACCATTCCTTTGAGCATGAAACATCTGTAGTCTACGGAAAAGGAAAACAGCAATATAAAGCTTTCGTTGCCGTCGATTTCTCTGTCACAACCTTTGACCCATGTCCTAACTTGCTTACTCATGAGGCAGATGAGCGTGGCGAGCTCCTGCTGTTGAGATGAAGCCCATATACAGGGAGCTACTAGATCCAGCCTGTATCACCCCACAGACAAGGCCTTCAAAGGGGAAGCAGACTGTAAAATCTTCACATTCTGAATTTCATATCGCTCTTCTCAGGCAAACAGTACAACGATATGGATTCGAATATTATTACCTGATTGCGTGGCTTCTATCGTTGCTTGTTTGCAAACAGACTGCAACAACAGTTTCAAGTCAGGGGACCACTCACTATTGAAGAACATTTGACACTGGAGTTTAAAGCCTTTATATCTACATTTACTGTTACTTTATAAATAAGGCTGCACTTCGTATATAAATTGGGACTTTAGGATTTCTGCCGGCACAGCCCATCTGAACAAATCTGTTTCCGATCGAGTTTGTGTGCTTACATTACTAAAGCACTCTCATAGCAATGAGAACAGTCACATACAACTCCTTAGGGTACCATTCTGTCTGTCTTTTGTGTCTTTTCCAGTCACCACTGGAATGGTGACATATTTATCAGCAAGTGTTTGAAAGAGGGAGCTGAAGCCAAGGCCTCACTCTAGAAAAATGTTTGGGGGGCTGGCTTTTAGAACGAGGGGTTGTAATGAAGAAAAGCTGGAGACAGGCATATTATTTTCTGAATAAAAATAAACCTCAAAAAAGAGGGATATTTTGACTTTATAATGCCAAAAGTTCTACATTGTTGAAAACAGAAACAGTGAAATATAATCACTGGTCATGAAGATGGGTTTATTTTCTGTATCACTGAAGTTAGTTTGTATAAACAGTGCTGTCCACCTTCCTGTTACCAAGATTTTATCGTTGGTGAGGGTGGTTTCTGTGGAATACTAAGTGCAGGGAGTTTGCTTTGCTGACCCTAAACTTCCAGAACTGCGTTTAACAAGTTATTAGTCAAACTTTTTAAAAAAGGTGTTGATTGAATGACTAAATGAATGGCTGAATAATGTTTGCACCTATGAATTGTGATTTCTACTGAATAAAGTGAAATATTTTGAAGATCCTAGGAGAAAAAAAGGTATTACACAAAAATATTTTCCTTAAAAACATGAAAATAAGATCACTTATATCCAATAAGATATTTTATAAAAAAGGCTGCTTCATGATCTGGGTTGTTTTTTTTTTCTGAGTTTTGAAAGGATACTCACTACATTTGGCAATACTGAAATATTTGATTTTCCAGAGCTACGACTTTAGTGTAAGGCCTTTTAAAAAATGACATGATTATGAACATAGGTTTAGAGAAATAATCAGACCAATATATTTTACATCTGGGAAAAATATAGATAACAATGAAAAGTCAGTAAGATTATGATCATAAGAAAAAACAATTCACTTGAACAGTTATATTATTTGGTATTGCTGATAGTCATCTTGCCTCCTGTGACCACCTATTCATGTGCAATACACACATACCGACAGAGGTTACAACTAGCGTCAGTTCTCATCTATTCACAATAATTTTAACTATTGTAAATCATGTGCTAGAATATCATTTGTTACCAACATGGAAATGTGGCCTAGGGGTCCAGAGGTACTCTGTTTCATTAATGTTTTCATTGAGAATGTGGTTTTGGAATAGGTATTAGTTTTGCAACATTTATGTAAAACAAATAATGCGACACTGGAAAGCAACACTATTCATTTAACATAATGAGTTGCTATGCAGTAAGTCAGATCCTCCCAGAGAGTAAATTACACAAATTTGAAAGCTGTATTTATTATTTAACATCTCGTTCCCAGACAGGTGCTTACTCACTAGTAAAACCAAGTTTAGCATACAAAATTTGAAGCTATACAGCAGATAGAAAGGCTTTTTAAAAACTTATCATGCATGTAGCTAAAGCATTTACTCCTTTTTCTTCAATAGTATTTAAACTATTTTAATTATCATAAATAATAAAAATGAAATATGAATTGTATTAATAGCCAGAGGTATTTTAACTGAAGCTTAGATTTTTAAAAAGATATCATTTAAAAGGTATGGTTGGAAATAGACATATTAAGCCTTTCAGTATTCTAACAAGCTGATACCACTTAATAAGAAAGAGTTTTGTTACAGTAAAGAGCTAGGATACTCTGATATTCCCTAGGTTGAGGGAATGATTTCTAATTGCAGGCTATTTAGTGAGTTTATGTTCCCAGTCGTATATAAGTACATGGCAAATTTGCAAAAGAGTTTATGGTCCCTAAGAACTGGCTAGCTATAAGGCCTTCTGGCTGAGTGGGGCTAGTTAAGGAATAACAAAGGGTGTCTTTTTCCTTCATGAATACCTTAAGTCTTAAGCCTTAAGGGTAATTTTGGGTGGTCTAGAAACCATAAACTATTAGAAAAGTGCTTATAATGCACAGAAAGTATCACTGGCTCAAAATCCTCTCTAACAACCTAGCCTGGACCTCCACGAGGTGGGCACCCTCTGCTACTGGCCGAGTAATTGCCATTTTTGGCAAAGACCACCCAGGTCATGGCTCCATGCCAGGGCCGGCCAACCTGGGAAACCTTGTGTCCGCTGATTCGCAGCGAGTGCATTCAAGTCAGCAAAATCACTTACGACTGAGTTTTTCATCATGGCTTTGACTGTGAAGCCCTCAGAAACCAGGGTGTGAGGCTGGTGCGCCGGGAGCGACTGTTGGGCCAGCAGCTTGGTCCTCCTCTTCGGCATCTTTTCAGGGCATTTGGTTAGGGTCTTTTTTTCTGCCACCATCTTCCTAGAAAATGTCTTGTTCTCACGAAACGTGTAGTACAAGAATCAGTAGGTTTTACGGATGTGAGGAGGTCGGGGAAAAAATGTCAAAAGGCGCGTTAATGGTAGACATTCAACAGCTCGTCGTGCCCAGGTTGATCCAGATGTTGGGCAGCTCCTAGGTGACGGGGTTTCAGGGGAGGGGCGGGGCGGGAAGCAGGCGGGACCACGGCTGGAGCTACAACGCGCTTCCAAAGGTGAGCTTCTCGGTTGCTAAGCGACACGTCAACACTGCGGGTGAATGGCCCCACCCCCGGTGACGTATGTTTCCTGGGCCTTAACCCGGAAGAGCGGCGGGCGGCAGGGCGGGGGGAAAGTTTGCGCTAAAACTACGACTCCCAGAAGGCCGCGGGATGCTCACAGTGTGCGCGTGCGTACTTCGACAACCGGGCTCGGAGGAGGGGAGTCCTGGTGGATTTAACCCCCGAACACGCCCCTGGTGAGAGGCGCGGGCTGGCGCCTGTGATCGCGGTGGCCCCCTTCATGTCCAGCAGTCTGCACCTGCCCAGTGACCATGATCGGTACGTGGTGCCTGTCAGGTACAGCCTCTCTGCGCCGCCCTGCGCCCCGCTGTGGCGCCACTTCAGTCCTCGGAAGACGGGGACTCCACGGTGCCTCCTCCCCCACCCCGGGTGCCAACTGTCAGTGACAGCGAGGCCATGTCCCCGCCGCCGGCCTCCCGGTGCCCGGTGTGCTACGGGAGAGTGTGTGTTGCTATAAGCTCCCGCCCCACTCCCGGTTTGACAGGCTGCCCGCTGTGACAAGGTGGCGAAGGAACCTGGTTTGCACCTGTGCGTCCCCCGCCCCCGGTGAAGCCCCGCCCCGCGGTCCCGCCCGGAGCGCGCTGCCCTCCTGACCAGGGGACTCCGAGCCAAGGTCCCCTGGGCTGCTGTCTTCCAGCTTAGCCCAGACGGACGATGTAGTGTATACCTACTGTCTGTGCGGCTCTTTAAGGGAGTCCCTAGCGGAGTGTTTAACTCTAATGGGAGGAACCTGGTGACGGCGGTGGGGATCCTAAGAAATTCCTGCAGGTGGATTTAAACTTCTTGCTCCCTGGATTTTTTTTCTATTAAATCTCTCATCAGCGGTCAGACGTGAAAGAATAATGAAGAGCAAATAATAACAAGGATTAAAACTTTTTGCATAATGAATGAACTAACGTATTCCTTATGAAAAGTTATTAAACAGAACGACCTAGCTGCGTTATTGTGGATAAAGCTTTGGAAGTGGCTATTAGAATTGTTTATGAACAGTGTACAACAAAGTTCCTCTATTCAAGGATCGTTAAGCCGGCAGTTATTTTAGGGGTTACCTCTGAAAATTAGTGGAAATGCGTAGTGTGATTAGGAAACGTTGCCTCCCACTGCTCACATGGTTTATCCGGGGACTTTGGGGAGGCTGTTGCCACTAGGCTCGCTCTAGAATGGTTTGGTGAGTTTGGGAATTATTCCGGATGAGCGCCACTTACAAAACACTTTGGACGGCATCAAGTGCATTTGAAGTCAGATGGAGTCAGTCCGTAAAGATGAGGGGTGGATTTTTAAAATGTGAAAGTGTGCATGCAGTGATAAGCTCTTGTCTTTTCTGCATTAAATGGCTGTTGAAGTGTAAAACCCTCGGCCCAGCATGGGGACAGTCGCGCCGTTGACTGGCGTGCTTTGCAGCCCTGGGAAAACTCGCGACAGTGGTCCAGTTTTTCTTTGGTTTCTAGCGCGGTGTGACTTTTGAAAGTTTCCAAATCAAGAAAAACGTACAAATTTTTAAAAACTTTTGAGTTTTTAGGTGAGAGTTGCATAAGAACCAATTGTAAACACTAATCTGAACTGAATCAGAAAACCAACTAGAAAAACATTTTCAAAATAAATACTGTCAGACTATTAAAAGTTAAGGTATAATTATTTTGAAGATGCTTGTGCCAGTGTTATTTTAATTCTACTTAATCTAGTGTGGATAATTTTTAAAGAAGCAAATTTATGGTAAAGCTAAGATCTAAAAATCATCACTTTATTCTAAATTAGTAGCTAATAAATGATTATACAAGGGACTATTAGGACACAATATGTTTAGGTAGTTTAGTTGTTTTTATTTGGGATTGAGGAACACAAGAAGGAAGAGTGTGATTTTTGGATTTGATGATTAGATAGTGATCCCTAACTGGTAATGACACGAAGAATGTGCACTGGATTTCATAAGTGTATATTCTAAAATAAGTGATTAAATCCGTGGCCCAACCTAAGTAAAGTGCCTTTCATAAAACAATCTTGTGGACAATGTGCAACAAATTATTTTATATAACTAGTTGCATTGCCTGCATCTATCAGTAGGTGCATTTGAACAAACATCTTCATTGCCATTTGGGGCTTGGTTGCCTTGGGTAAGGGTAAAGGAGTGTAGATGGGAGCCTTGCAGGGAGGGTGTGGAGGGCGGGGCTTCCTGTTAATGTGACGAAACTTTGGAGCAGGAAAGGCATTCCAGTTTATACCCAGTGATAAGCTGGCGATCGAGTGTACTTGGCTATATACCTGGGGGTTGTTTCTCCATGTGTAAGACGTGTGCTGCTCAGGGCTCGCCATTGCGCATCTCTGCCGTCTTGGGTCCTACGACCTCTTTAATGTGGACAGTACTCTTCCACTTCCTTTAAATCTTGGCTCACTTTTGAGGAAAACCAAGACATGGGTTTCTTGGTACAACAGGAATAAATTATTACCTCTCTACCAACACAGTTATCTTCCCTTTCCTTTCTTAAAACCCAGATTTCCCTCCTGGCACAGAGACTGTTTCAAAACCGCTTACATTTTCGCTTGGATAATGATTGATGCGTTAAATGCCCTGATCTAGACGGCTACAGAAATGCAATTTAACTGAAGTCAATGGAAAATTATGACTTTGTGAGAAGTATGGAGAAGGACTTTAAGATAATGTAAGCAGCATGGGGAAACCTTAAGAAAACTCAAGTTAGGAAAATATAATTTTTGGCACCTCGTTTTTCGTATTTGACCCGCTTTACTCTGTACGCCCCGCCCCCACTCCCCTTTCCCTCTGGCAACCACCGTGCTGTTGTCTGTGTCTCCGAGTTTTTGTTTGTATTGTTTGTTCATTTCCTGCTTCCAGTTTCATATCCCACATGTGAGTGAAATCAGATGGCTCTTGGCTTTCAGCGATGGACTCGTTTAAAAGGCTCAGCGTGAGATTCTCCAGTCCCTCTGTGTTGTCCCAAACGGCAGCATTTCGTCTTTCCTCGGCTGAGTAGTATGCACGCGCCACGTCTTCTTCATCCAGTCCCCTGTCGAAGGACACTTTGTTGTCTCCGTGTCTTGGCCTCCGTGGATAATGCTTCAGTGAACACAGGGGCGCAGATGTCTTTCCCAACGAATGTTTTCAAAAATTACCAGTAGGTGCTCAGAGGAGGGATTGTGGGTCATGTGGTGGCTCTGTTGTCAATGGCTTGGGGGCCCTCCATACTGTTCCCCACAGTGGCGGTGCCCGTTTACATTCCACCAGCAGCGAATGAGGGTTCCTTTTTCTCCACAGCCTCTCCCACACTTGGTATTACCTGTCTTGTTGATGACAGCCATTCCAGCAGGTGTGAGGTGGTATCTATCTCACTGTAGTTTTGATTTGCATTTCCCTGATAGCTAGTGAAGCTGAGCATCTTCTCGTGCATCTGGCGGCCATTTGTGTGTCTTCTTGGGAGAAGTGTCTGTTCAGGGCCTCTGCTCACTCTTTAACTGGACGGTTTCTTTTTTGTTTTTTAGTTGTATGAGTTCTTTATGTATTTTGCATATTAATTCCTAATTGGAGGTATTGTTTGCAAATATCTTCTCTCTTTTGATTGGTTGCCATCTTTATGAAAAATATGTTTCCCCCCTTTTTTAAGTTGGCAAGCATTTGTGTTTAAAATTGAGTTTTAATAGTGACGTTTGTGCTGTCCGCTAAGTGTCCTAATGAACCGGGTTGAGGTGTCTGAGTAGTGTCAGCTGTTGAAGCACGTGGCCTCATGTACAACACTGTTGCTAGGACTGGAAATCAAATTCAGTGTCTTATTCTTTAAAAAGATTTTTGATTTAAAGTTACAAATTACTAGAACATAGTCTCTTCTGTCCCTTTTTTAGCTTAACATCTCTTAGAAAACTAACATACATCTATTGCATGGTAATCCCTGCCTAATCTTTTATTTATGGATGCACATAAATTACTCAAATACTTTTCAATAAATGAGCCTCAGTAAGTTTACAGACAAGTGCTATCATCAGAATGTTTATGACTATATCATTTTATTTGCATATGTTAGCATATATGTACAGTAAAAATAATAAGGTAGTTTTCCTAGACAAGGCAAATTATTTGTCAATTTTGCATTTTGCAAAGTATTGATAGTTCCAAATTGTTCTAAAGTTAAGCATACTCTCTTATACTCGTATCTATCACAACAAGGCCCAAAGAGCTGCCCCTCCGGGCTGAAAGGTTGCAGAAAGACACCCCCCACCCCCCGGAGCACTTACTGGGTGTCCTCTCTCTCCTGTACCCCTGCTTCCCACGGCCAGGGTTAGCGCCTGTGAGCAGTGCCCAGGCTGCGCAGTGGTCAGGGGCGGCCCTGCCTCTCCAACAGTATTTGTAAGACTGCCCACTTCCCCTGTGTCCTATGAAATATTTTTATGTTTGCCTCCTGATAGATGAAAAACAGTGTATTTTAATTTGTAAGATGAATGTATGAAGGAAAAACTTCTCACTTCTCATTTAACAGTGCATTTGTTATTTTCACAAGAGCAGATCCGATAATTACGCACCTACTGTGTGCGTGGTATTGCTCCAGGTGCCGGGATACATGAGTAAAAAATCCGAAAAAAATGCCTGCCATCAGGAATGGGCAGTCTGACTTTACTATTGGCCCACAAGCCCACACATTTGTCTTAAGGCTTGAATGTGGTGAGCGTTAAACTCTCAGAACTGGTGTCTCCAGGGGAGCGCACTGTGCATTGCCGCCGGCCCTGCCGTCCCACTGCCTTTGGAGGGAGGGTGACCCCACGTTCCAGCACCGGCTCTAAAGCTTCTCTTCATGATGAGGTGGGATTGTGTCACAAAAGAACTTCTACTACATTTTTGCACAGAAGATTTTGCATAACTGTGTATAGTTCTTTGAGTTCAAAAGCCCTAAAATAATGACTTTATGACCTTTTAGATTTTGCAGCTATTTCTAAAGGCTATTTTTGAAGTCTGCATTTTTTTTTGGAAACTCATAGCTTCATTGCTTGAAAATGAAACAATGAAAGTACTTTGTACTAAGGTACGCAAATCCATTTCCACCTCCAAAGCTTCTTTGAAGAATGTGAAAAGAAAAAAAAATTCTCCTTAGTTCAAAATGCTTCATATTCATGAAAGCAGTTTCAATGCAGAATACTTTATTCTGTTAGCTTTTAGTCCTTTGATCAGTGAAAACTGTTTCTTACCTGCTGTCTTTTCAGCCTTTAATGGGGGCCCAGTGCTTATTCAGTGTTGCTGTTTTAATTTGCATTTAATGAGCTCATTTTAAATGTTTCTGTATAGTAATCTGAATGGCTTCTCTCTTAAGTTTTGTGGTGTTAGAGAAAGGGATTTGTGTGGAGTTGGCTGCTGCTCGCCTTCCCAGCTGACGTACTTTACCCTGTAGGAGACAGTCCTGGTCCGGAGGAACTTAGCCAGAACCAGTTTCCCTGGCACGATGTGTCCTAATTACCCGGGATTCCCACCGGGTTATTCAGATATCTGCTCTCACCGAATCGGACACATTCTTCCTGGGCTTAATAGCTATTCAGTCCACAGCCCTGATTTTGGTGTGATTTCTTTCCCAGGCAATGGATCAGGAGGCCCCGGTGTGGGGTGGGGGGGGTGGGGTGTTCATTGCCCGTGGGGAAGGAACTGGGGAACTATGGTACAGAGAAATACTTGATAATGTTCAAAAGTTACTCACCAAAAGTCCTCCCATCCCTGAAGAGTCTGTGATTTGGTTGGACAGGTAAGACACGTATTTGGGGTAAGGATGCTACTGGCTGCCCAGCAGGAGCAGAGTAATGAGAAAGAAATGTGTCTGCGTGAGCACACACTTACACCTCACGCCGTGCCTTTCCTGTCTCTCTTCCTTTGCTCTGGCCGCTCCCCAGCTTGGACTGCCTTCCTCTCTGTAGTGAATCTAGAAACCGCTGCTCACCCTTCCAGACCCCTTTCAGGTGACGCCAGCTTCACATGAAGTTTTCCATAAGAAAACTGTGTATTGCCTCTCACTCATTTCTCCGTCCGAAGCATTGAGCTCCTCCTTTAGCATCAATGATGAAATTAGCAACTGCTATTTGCTAGGTCCTTGCTGATGGGTGGAAAGTGTAGAGAAAAATAAAGGCTTGCAACCCTAAGTAGTACGTGCCAGAATGAAACTTGGACAGGAGAGCGTGGGAGAGGGTAGCAGACGGAGCCCAGGGCCCGAAGGACAGGTGGGGATGGACATGAAGGCAGCATTCTGAACTGGGGGCTGAGGCTGAGGGGCGAGGGAAGCACAGGGTGGGGAGGGCATGTGGTGAGGTGGAGGCCAGAGGAGGAGGCTGGCCCCAGCCTAGGCCCTGGTGTGTGAGCAATGTCAGGAGGGTGGGTTTTACTTGGTATTGAGAGGAGTCATTGGACCATTGTATCTGGAAGAGCATTGTGAACAGGCGGTGTTTGGAAAGATGTCTGTGGCCATAGGGAAGGCTGTAGCGCGGTGCCCGTAGTGCCGAGAGGTCCAGGTGACCGTGAATGACCTCTGTGTTCAAGATAGTCCGTGAACAACTCTCAAGTTCAAGGTAGTCCTCTACTTAGAGTGACAGGGTAGTTGTGGGGTAGGAGATGGCTTTTCTCAGAGTGAGGACCTTGATTTGATATGTCCTTAACTCATCCCTGATCAAGGGCTGTATTTCCAAAAAACTGTTCTTATTTCTGCAGAATGTACTGCATTGTCTTTTATTGACAGGTCTGCTTATTTCATGCTACTGATCCTTTAAATTCATTTCTTTTCCAGAAATAGCCTGTGTGTGGCATGGCACACTGATGAGTGACACGTGATGCTTGGATCCTGCTTGTGGTTTCTTCTCTAGATGGAGAGGGTGGTGTCGCTGCAGTTAGAGCTAATGGGTGGCCCAGAACAGTGCAGGGTGGGGGGTCCTCTTTTATTCACTTTTGAGCAATTGTGTATTTATGTACATGTGTGTGTATGTATGTATGTATTGGGGTGTGTGAGAGAGAGAGATCAGTTCATTGTCCCACTCACTCATGCGCTCACTGGTTGATTGCCCCACATGCCCTGACCAGTGATCGGACCGCAATCCTGGAGCATCGGGGACAACACTCCAACCCAATGAGCTACCCTGCCAGGGCTATTTCCTCTTTGATATCTGCATAACTTGTATGCCTGGCCACATATTGAGAGCATCCTGGAACAAATGCTTGTATTTTTAAGAGTATTGATGGGTTTTTGACGATTTCTCCAATACAGTTGGAAGACTTGATTATGTCGGGGCCCCTAATATGGGAAGAGGCCAATTGCTTTATACAGCACATAGAGCCTCACTATCCTTCAAACCCCACCCCACCTTCATCAGATTAGAAAAACAATCGCTGATTAGGGTGCTAATCAGTATTGCTGTTCCAATTGGGATATTTTGTTATTACTTTCTAGCATTGATGAACATACCAGCTATTCCTTTTCATTAAATGTTTTTGGAGTCTCAGTGCATGAAGAAGATAACCGGACAGAGCCCTTTGTAAATACGCAGTGATTTCTTAAGCTTAGTGTTAAAGTAGATCCATTTTCCAGAACCTGGAAAGAGAGGAACGAGACATCTCAAACTCACTCTGGGCTGCTAGTAACATGGGGACGTAGATGGAAAGTGTGTAATATTGTTTCTGAGGTGAACCTTTGTTTGCCATACACTGCTGCTCTCCCTTTTCTTCTCATTTTTTTTTCTTCCCACATTCCTCGATTTTCTCAAAAGCTGGAATCGAGCATTTCATTCTTCAGCTCGCGGGAGCAGCTGGTGTCTGTCTGACTGATTACAAGGTGAGCTCTCCCTTTGCTCGCCGTCGGGGTTCCCACCAGGCTCGCCTGTTGGTTGGGAGGTGTTTCCGAGGGTCCCCAGGGAGCAGCGAGTCTGCACCCACCTGGGACCCACAGGCCCTCCCTCCGCAGGGGGCCCAGGCCCTACCTGCTGCTCCCAGAGGACTCTGGGGCTGCCCACAGCCCTTTTCCCCCAGCCAGAGTTCTGGCGAGGGATGGACTTTGGGCTAGCCAGAGGAGAGGGACGGGTAGGCTTACTGCCTACAGAAAGAAAGATTAAGAATCATAAGCCACGCTCTGGGTCTCCTCTCTACCCTCGAACTCTGACTCGGGTCCCTTGCGGCTCCCTGGCGTGTCCTCGGTGAGAGAGAGGTGCTGATTCCAGCAACCGAGGCAGCGGCGGGCGGGTGGCTGTGCTGGGGCTACTGAGCCCGAACATCAAATGCACCAGTCGGTTGGCAGCGCTGACTGGGGACTCAGATAATTGTGTGATGTGTCTAAGTGAAGATGCCTGAATCCTGGTATCAGGTAGGAATCGCATGGGTTTTACTGTGCAGTCGAGTTAAACATAATTATATGATCCAGGTCCTGGAGGTCTGATACTTGCCTCCACTTTTGTTCATTTAGGAAGTGGTGCAATCTGAATTATGGGGGTTGAGGAGGTTCTTTCTTAATCACTGTCCTCTCTAGAGTTCTTCTTTCTTTACTGTCCATTTTGTGTATGTGTGCGGCACCTCAGTTTCTCGCTGCATGAAAGTTTCTGTCAAATGCGTTGATCTTTTCCTGTCAGCTCAGTGCCCGGGACTTCAGACTGGGACTCCATGCTCGTCTTTGTGCCCCGGCGAGCAGCGCACACTGCAGGGCACTTGGAACTGTCTTTGGAGGGAGGGCGTGCTCTCTGATCATTTGTGTTTGGGGCTCAGTGTCTAAGGAATGTCTCTATCGGGTCTACTCACGGTCGTCAGAATTCTTCATGTACAAACTTATTGAAAACCTCCTTGTGGTTTCTGCAGCCAATTTCATTATTGTAAAATAATTCGTATGCAATGTATGCTGGTAACGTTAGTCAGAGAAGGGGTGGTGATGTCATGTGAGGTTAAGGTTCTAGAGGTGACATGATTTTTTTTGTCCTCAAGTAGTGACAACAGGGTGATTAACATTAATGACTTGAGACTGATAAATATGTATGAATTCTTCAGCAGTTAAGAACTTGTTTTTAAAAAGTATAAACATAAGAGGTTAGTTACCATAACTGAAAACTAGGCTACCCCACATTTTAATCTGTGAGTCGTAGGACTTTTTTATTCATTGTAGTTTTCCGTGTTTTTCAGATCTTCAACATTAAGTATCTGATGTTTTAGAAATATGGAAATACAATGTTATAAGCATAGTCTTGATAGTAGGACAGATACATCAGCATTGTAATGTATGTGGAACTGACTATACTTTTGTGACAAACTATGCCACATAAATGACTGGTGGTAGCATTGAGTAATTCCATGTTTTGGTAGTAAAAGCGGTGTTGCCGGGAACACAAACATCATTGAAATTGTGCCACCTTTTTTCGGTGGCGTTCCACACTGCTGAGGCGTGGCTCAGTGGCCGCGTCAGTTTCCTGCTGCTGCTGTAACAAGTCACCGTAAGTTTGGTGACTCAAAACAACACGACATTGGTCTCTCCAGTTCTGGAGGCCACATGTCATAAGAGATTTGTAAAGGGCTGGAGTCTCGGTGTTGTTAGCAGGACTGGTCCCTTCCGACAGCTCCGGCAGAGAAGCCCGCCCCCTTCTGAGGCTGCCGCCTGGGCCCTGGCCGCCGCACTCCACACTCTGCCTCTGCAGCCACACAGCGTCCCCCTCACTGAGGTCACACATCCCTCTGCTCCTCTTCTAAGAACCTGTGGGGCCACATTTAGGAGCCACCAGGGTAACCTCCCCATTGCAAAGGTCTTCATGTAGTCGCGTCTGCAACAGCCCCTTTGCCACAGGTCCACAGGCTCAGGGAGGAGGACGCTGATGTCTCCAGAGGTCTGGTCAGCCTGCCCCAGTTGCCATCAAGTCTGTCCCCGTTTGGAAGCTGGTGGTGGTGTCCTGTTGTGAACTAAGGAAGACAGATGGGGGACATCACACCGGCAGTGACGCTGCTTGATCTCACCGTTCCCGAGGCCACCTAGAGGCGGTGCCTGAGCACTACACAGGAGGGGTCCCCTGTGTTCCGGGGGTGGATTAGTGGCTAAGCCTGGCCAAGGACATAACTCACCTTTCAAGGTAGCTGTCCCAGGTGGCGCAGGAGCATGTGGCTCCACTCCAGGACTGGATGGTGAGTCACAGCTGGGTAATTGGCTGTGCCAGCTTGCTCATTTGTCTCCTGTAGAGCAGGGGGAGCTTTGTCATACTTTTGACGGGAAATATGATTTCACACAACAACACACGATCAGCCAAAGCAGGAGCAAATCACCATTTGACGTACATTTTGATTTCTGATTTGCCAGTTCACTATAAGCGTTAGACATAATGCCCCTGAAGAAGAGTTTAACAATGTCTTGCCCTTCCTAAATAATAACTAATCCGGCTTGGTTGAAAAGTACAGTTAGATGTTTTAAATAAATTCTAGTAAAGTTATAGAGAAAAAAGAGCAAAATTGCGTGGCTTCATTTGCTTCACTTCTATTTTTTTAAAAAAGATGTCAGTATAGAATTTGGTTTCATACAGCAGTTTTCACTGAAATACTTGGAAACCATTTCATGACATATTATTAGTACAGTCGGGAGAAACGAAGGGAAATATGGAATACATTTTTTAAATACATGCATAATTTGATTTGTAAGAAAAGGAAAAGCCCCCTTTTTATTGGAAAAAGGAAAGAAAATAAATGCTACACTCAGCAAACATCTGTTGAGAGAGCCAGTCACGGAACTCGTGACTGGCATGTGTCTGCGTGTCTAGACGAGGAAGTCACTGCAGGGAAGGTGCTGTGGACATCAGCAAGAGGGAAGCTGGAACGGACGCTTCCTGTCAGGGGGTCTCCTGGGTGAACCAGGGGGCATGGAGAGCAATGCTGAGGGACCAGGGTAACAGGGGTCGGGGGTCCCCTGGCAGGTTTCTGTGCCAAGCTGCAGCATTCTGGTTTTGCTTTGTAATGAGGAACCTATTCAGTCTTTAATGCCAGGAAAAGGCAGGGTCAGATCTATTTTTAGACAGAACTTTGGCAGCAGGGCCTGTGGAGTCTCATGCACTGACTTTGGCTGACACAGAGTTTGTGACAACATTAATCTGATCCGCACTGATTGAATGAAGAGCAGAGGGTCAGCAACAAGTGGACACTCTGTGTTGAATCGTAAGGCTCGTTCAGGCTGAGGAGGAAGCAGGCTGTAATGCCCACAGTGGCCAGTGGCAGGTGAACATGACTTGGCAAATCAGGGCTCCTCTAAGACAGTAAAAAGTGGCAGTGCCTGTGGCTGAAGGTGACATGTGAGTTTGCCATGGTCCGGCCGCAGCAGGGTCCAGGGGTCCCTCGAGGTGAGGATAGGTGTCGGCGCTGGGTAACAGGCAACTACACAGCTCAAAGGCAGGTGAAGCCCTGTTCCGTTGATTGCAAGTACAAGCAAGTTCTTTATATTTTCATTTCTGGTCATGATTAACATTTACAGGTGCATAGTATAATCAGTTAAACAGAAAAAATCAGTACAAAGGTAATTAGGAAAAATACGAAAGTTCCCATAGTTTCAATTATATTAAACAAAAGTTGTTTGGACCATAGATATATATCCCTATTCAAGGTAAAGGAGGGGCTGTTATTCCAACAACTTTAGGCAGTCAGCGGCTATTTCATTAGAGGGGATTTGCCTCGGGACTTACTTAAGGGGGCTGCCTTGGGTATTCCAGGCCCCCCACTAGCTGATGTCATCATATCCTACCGCTGCTTAATCAGGTCAGGTAAGGAGGGGTTATTTTGGGGAAAGGCCAAGGAGATATTGTTCTCAGCCTGNAAAGGCAGGTGAAGCCCTGTTCCGTTGATTGCAAGTACAAGCAAGTTCTTTATATTTTCATTTCTGGTCATGATTAACATTTACAGGTGCATAGTATAATCAGTTAAACAGAAAAAATCAGTACAAAGGTAATTAGGAAAAATACGAAAGTTCCCATAGTTTCAATTATATTAAACAAAAGTTGTTTGGACCATAGATATATATCCCTATTCAAGGTAAAGGAGGGGCTGTTATTCCAACAACTTTAGACATTCAGGGGCTATTTCATTAGAGGGGATTTGCCTCGGGACTTACTCAAGGGGGCTGCCTTGGGTATTCCAGGCCCCCTACTAGCTGATATGGTCATATCTTACAGCTGCTTAATCAGGTCAGGGTAGGAGGTGTTATCCTGGAGAAAGGCCAAGGTGATATTGTTCTCAGCCTGACCTAGTTGCTGTTCAGCTCTGAGAATGGTCAGCATTTCTAGGAGATTCCAAACGATCAGAAAAGTAGAGGTTAGAACACCAAGAGACAGCAAGATTAAGATCAACACCACACATCCATTCCTGCCACGTCCTCCAAGCCGGAAATCGCTTCTTTGAAGTCGTCCTCCCCACGCTTGGACTTTGTCAGGCAGCGTGGTTGGCGCTGGGACTGGACGTGGCATGAGTTGAAGTAAAAAAATGCGTAAAATCGGCGGTAGCTCAATTCAACAATGCTGAGTCTATTGCTTCCTCTGTAGGATCTTGAAGCTCTTTGGACAAATCCACCGGTGATAGAATCAGATAGACTAATCCTGGGAACCGTCTGTGTGCATCAGATTACTTTGACAGGTTTGTTTTCCTGCTAATCTTTAAAGACCTAATCTCATTCCATTTCAGCGTGGTGTGGTTCGTGAGCCACGTCCCTCTTCACAGAGGAAGTGTGCTCATATAATAATTGTTGAATTCATGGCAGACTGAGTCGGAGGGGAGGAGCCCATTGTCTTCTCCCTTGTTTTGTCTTCTCCACTGTCTCTTCCCGTGTCTGGGCCGGGGCGCCACGCTACAGGAGTCCAGGCTCTGCTGATGCTTGCCATGGGGTGGCGCCTCAGTGCACTCACCCGCACGGCCCCAGCCCAGCCTCACCCCGGCGAGTGTCGAGATGGGGGAAAGGGCTCATAGTCAGGGGCAGTGACTACGCTGTGTGGTTTGATTTTGTCGTATACTAAGCATATTCAAATGCTTCATGCTCTGAGAAGAGGGTGCGTTCGTTTTCAGAGAGACCCTTCCATCTGTCACATTTTCCTGTGCCACAGTGGCAGCTGGCATAGGATGTATGTGACCTTTTCCTTCTGCCCCACTCACTGTTGTTTCTCCTTATCACCTCTCCGATGAGAGCCCCGTGAGGGAGCCGTTTGTCACTTTAATTCTGGACTGAGCCGAATCTTACAGCAGTCGCTCTGTGCACAGTGCTCAGGGTGGGCCTCGGGTGGAAGCGGTGCCTGTTCCACCTTTAGCTTTTCCTCCACACCGGAAGTGTCTTTGCCCCGTGTGGTCTGCATTTCCTTGTTCCCTAATGCAGCTTCCCTCCATGGACTACCCTCAGTAGAAACATATGCTCAAAGCTTCAAGGTAATTACAGTATCACTAAAAGCTTCCTAATCACATTACTGAAACAAAACGTTAAAAAATTTGATTTTCCTTGATCCAATCATTTCAATTTAATTTTTGGCTGCTGCGTGATGGATTGGAGAAACCTGGTGGGCCGAAGTCGAGGAGTGTCTGCAGTGTGGAAAGTCTTGTGCGGGAACCTTAAAGGCAATCCGATTAGGGCCGGGGTTGCTCTGAGGGGTGTTTAAATCAGAAGAACAGATCCGAGTTCGTGCTCTTACTGCGTGATGGGCTCTGACGTCACCCGCCCAGTCCTTTCTCTGGAGCGTTCACACACCCCCGCCTCAAATTGGACGACAGAGCAGTCCCAGGGCTGAAAGCACCGAAGTCAGATGTTTCCCGTAAATGTTCTAAAGGTGCCTTTCACCTGGTTTTAAAGCGAGGTTTGAGCTTCAACACGTTTTTGAGATTGTGGGTGGTTCTGCGGCTGCTGCGAGCACCGCCCCAGCGGTGCCTTTGCAGCGCCTTCCTTCTCTGCACGCGGTGCCGGGAGTGCCGCCGTCCCGGGAGGGCGCCGAGCGTCCTGGTAAACACTCCTGCCGTTTCCGGGGCTCACGGGGCGGACCCAGGCTTGTCATTTACTTCTGCCTTTCGTGAGTCATGGTGACCAGTGACTACGAAATTTCAGCCTGAAGCAATGTGAATTCTCCTCATTTTTAGTGCAGTTCGTTATAATCATGTACATTACAAAGCAGTGGATCTAGAATGTCTACCAATAGCATTTGATGCTCAGCTGGAAGCCTTGAAGTAGTTTAATGTTGGCTTTTGTAATTCTACTCCCAAAGTGTTCTTTCATCCTCGCAATTTTTTTATTTACTTCTAACAGCGAGTAAGTAATAGCTAATAGATCTTTTGCCGTTAATTATAAAAAAATTCTTGGTGAGGTTGGAGTCTTTTTATGAAATTTCTGAAGGTGAATTTTGAACCCTGAATACTTGGCTTTGGTAAGATTTTTGATCATGGAAAAATAAAATCATTTCTAAACTCTTTTGAATTCCTTAAATCTGGCATTTTTTTCTGCTTTCCTTCCCCTTTGACAGAAATGTAGTTTTATAAACAATGGTCTTTTAGTTATTTTCTGCTTCCATGGTAATAGGCTCTTTTTTTTTTTTTTTTTGGTTAGTTTGGCTGATTCACTGATCGACAGTACTTCTGAAAGTCAGGCTTGGAATTAAGATACAATGCATAGCCCGTGGCTAATAGCACTGGTTCCTTCCTTTTCCTGCCAGGCCATCCCCAAGGCCCCCTTCCCCTAAACCAGAGCAGGTAACACCTGTACATGCACATTCCTTCCTCTTCAGTGCAGTGAAGTGCAGGGTGGTGACAGTCCTCCTCTGGGGGCATTGCTCTGGGGGCCCTGGGACCGAGGTGAGGAATAGTGGTCTTATGTGGAGTTCCCACAGGCGAACCCATAGGTTTAGGTTCTAGGAGGCAGGACAGTGATCCTGATTTTCCCGTTGATACATTAATGGGTTTCTCATGTTTTCATCAGAGAATCTAGGATGGGTAGGTCCAGGTGTAGAACGGCAGGGTGGGGGTGGCGGCCCGGACTGGGCTTCGGAACAGGTACCATAGGTGGTCCAAGCCAGAGACAAACAGCTTGGGCCTGGGAACTGAGTTTTATTCTCCTGACAATCTAGTAAGTTTGCCTGTTCGTGGGTCACGGGTACTGGCAGGTGACAGAAGAACCATGGGTCAGAAGGAAAAAGGACTTCTTAGTCATGGTACAGAAAGCTGCGTAAGTGTGCTCGTATTTGCACCAGTTTCCTCTGTCCCCACATGCCACGGGGGTGTTGTGACATGGCCCAGGTGGGTTCCGTGCGTGCAGTGGGTTTGCACTGAGCTCCATTTCTGAGCACAGAGAATCCACCACTTTTATAGCAAGCAGTAAGCACACCTTCTCTTTGGGCATAAACATCGTCTCATTTCTTAAGGTCGTCAGGCACATAAACATCCCTGAGCGATGGCCCAAGTAAAAGGGAAACTCAGGGCTATGCAGTCTTGGTCCACTCAGCGAGAATGCAGGAGCATGTAAGAGGCCCAAAGATCCTCTCTCTCCCAACAATCTCCAGTTTTCCCTACAACTCCTGCATTTGTGATGACTTTTCACATCAGTCTGCCTCTCCACGGTCACTCTGGTTAATGGGGCCAACAGAGACTGGCACCAAATCTATTCAGCGTGTCTCATACAGTCGTGATCAGTAGGATCCCCAGCAGCAGGTTGAGGCCAAGTTGCAATATTGACTTCATTCTTCTGCCTCCCCGCCATGCCCCAGGGTCTCCAACTCAGCTTCTGGTGAGCAAACCCCAGGCAGAGACCAGCAGGTGTTAATTAAGACGGTCTAATTCAAGTCTGTTATCTGTTATGGCTCATACAGGAAGTTTGTAATGCCTTGTTGCTCTTCCCTGTCTTTGTCAGCAATAATAGGGGGTGATAAATGGTCCATAAAGCAACTCCCGTGCCCACTGGAGAGCCATTTCGTGGTCCACCCTCTGCTACACAGAGAGCACTGGTCACTCTGGTTTGGAATATGCTGTTTCACTTGATTTGGTTTGATTAAGCCACTCAGATAGTATTCGGAGTGGCTGTAGCCTTGGTTGCCACACACGGCGCAACCTCCGGCTGCTTTGGAGTTAGGACAAGCCTGTACAGTTGTGTGAGTCAGTCTGAAACCAGCTTGTGCCAGGCCGGGAATCGGCACAGGTGTGAGGGGAGGGCTGTGACTGGGCACTGCTGTGGTGGCATCAGGCGCAGCGGAATGGCTCAGGACCAGCCAGATCCTCGTGACCTCTTCCGTTTCTGTGCCCGTGGGTGAAGTGACAGCTCAGAGGTGGGTCAGATTGGCAGCCCCAGCTGCTGTGCAGCTCACGTGGGTCATACGGCCATTTTCCAGGCTGCAGCACTGAGCACAGGGGACCAGGGGAGCATTAATGACAGCTCCTGGGATTTGGGGTGGTCTTCCTAGTCACCAGGTTTGTTGCTTTCTACCCACAGCCACGAGATCAGCACGTCCTTTTCCAGGGGCTGTGACGTGATCTTCTCCGCAGTCGTTTCCTACTTGGAGCCAAATCTTTTGACTGGAAGGGTCGGAGCCAGGTAGATGAGGGCATTTTCACAAAATTTCCAGAGACTTATCATGTCCAACACTTCGGCCCACACAGACGGACTTGGCGAGCAGTGCACTCAACTCAGCGACCCAAATGGCCACTCCCTGTGAGCCAGGACCGACACGACACCCAGGGGCTGAACCAAAGACCCATGTGAATCTGTTAGGACTTCTTTTTACTGGGCTTCTGCCTGGAAGGTGGACAAGTCACCCTGGCCTGGGGGTCCTCTCGTGGGGAAAAAACTGCTTCGTGCCCAGAAATGACCACTTTCGGGTGAAATCCCTAATTATCAGTATATGTCTATGTAACTTCCTAAGCCTTCCGGGGAGGGTGGTATCTAGTGACCCAGCTGCCCTACTAAGGTGTCTGGACCAAGAGGCAGTGACAGCTTGCGAGGCAGGAATGCTTTTGATTTGACTTTTTTAGCTACATTTTACTTCTCAACAGTGCCAGCAACTCGAGGATGGTAAAGGTCGTGACACGCCCACTGACCACTTTTACTTTCGGCCCGTTGTTGGGTTGCCTTCGTGGAAGAAGACACCCCATTCTCAGATTAACATGGTGGGGAAAGCTAAAAAATGACCGTTCAGTTCCCGAAGCCACACTGGTCCAGCCAGAGTCGGATGCTTGGACAGTAACCTGAAAAAGTGTCACTGGTGGGAAGGCACCAGGGCTGTCCCAAAGTGAGAGTCAGAGGTCTGATGGCAGTTAGCTTGGGGAGAGTGGACAAGTGCGCGTGGCCTCCTCCCTGCAAGACAGACGGGCCAAGTCTGGCAGGAGTCACGGTCAGATGCGCAGCGGCGCCTCTGCGTCTAAGATAACTTCCCGTGGCGCCACGTCCGCAGTGGCAGATGTGCTGCCGCTCTGGTGTGATGATGGATCCCCACAGCGATGACAGTGATGTGGGCAGTGCAGGCTGGAACAACTGCTCCATTCCAGCTGGTCATCGCATAGAATGGGCCCTTCCCGTGGGCACCCGCAGCAGGGACCCAGCCTGACAAGCAGCCACAGTTTGTTTGCACCACTGGTGGCCCCACAGACGGGCACCATTCACCTTCCAGTCTACAGTCCTCCACATGGTAGGTAGGCCAGATGGACCTCCAGGCCTCCGACAGTAGTCCACCGGCCTGTAAATATAGGGAATGCCTGGTCCTTAGAAGCACAGCCTGAGGCAGGAGGGACAGCTTTCAGCAGTCAGCTGTGCTGACTGCTCCGGATCACAGTTGGTCCCCCAGAGGGGAAATTGGGCTTGGCCGGCTGCTGCTGTTCAGAGGAAGCATCAGCTGTTGACCTCGCCAGCCTGTCACCGAAGCAGACCCAGTCACTGGAAGAGCCTGGGAGAGCCCGACTGAACAGCAGATTTGCCTCACAGGCTGGCGTGGGGATCACCGTTCTTCCCGAAGGACGAGCTGCCATTTGTGTCTTCGTGTAAAACTGAGATGGTGCTGGGGCCAGACCAGCTTCGCTCTCGAATATACTATTTCCATCTGACTAGTGGGGCCTATGGGGCCTTTCTCGTCTCGTCCATCGTCACGTCTGGGTAGCCCACACGGAAACGGGGACTCCAGACGTTCATTATCCGTGAGAGCCGAGGTGCACGTCAATAACTACTTGTTTAAAAAGTGGCTCCTTCGAGAAGGCAGTGCTGTTGTGTTGGGAAACGACCTCTCCACGGACAGCAGTTCCTGAAGGTGAAAGCCCTTCCGACACAGGGACTGCGAAGAGCAGGCAGGTAGCACATTCGTGTTTACCATGCAGTCAGACGTGGAACAACACGTTCAGTAAACACGTTCAGCAACAACACGTTCAGTAAGCGCAACGGACTCCTCCCACGAAGAGACTGCAATTTCTCTTCCCCACTGAGAAGCACCAAGACCACGGGTTGAAGTCAGGGCCCCGCCCCTCCACGGGGAGAGGCAGATGCTGAATTAGGTTTCTGTATCCGACAGACCCACAGCAGTCTGAGCCCCCCTCTTCCCTGTTATACCAGGGCTGGTGTGTATGGCTTTCAGTGCCCTGTGGGGACAGGAGGGCCTAGGGTTCCCCAGCCACCTTTCTCCTTAAGGAACCTGAAGTCAAAGTAGAGGGCGACAGCTGCTCCTTGTCAACAGGCACATTTACTGCTGGTCTCCAACAGCTGTGACTGGGGCTTGAGACGAGGGGCTTGCAGTGTTGATGGCCATCTCAAAGCCCAGTGGCCGGTCGTCCTTCACAGACCCCACTGCACAGCTTGAGGGCCTCTCGACTCCACACCCCCACACACTGCCTTTCGGCTGCACAGAAGGTCTCGCTGTCCCATTGCCATGCTACCCCCCTCTCTCCGCTGCATGCAGGAGAGTGCATGAGCAACAAGGATGTCCAGTCTAGCTTGCTTCCATCCTGTCTTTCTTCTCCCGGCTCCATTTCCCCTGCCTCACTCAGATGAGGGGAGTTTTTTTGCTCACAGATCTCGGGGAGTTTTTTCATATCCCCTCACTCTTTCTGTGGGCCCTCTTTTGCCCGAATGATCAGGTCTGAGATTTGATTTTACCCAGACGTTGGACTCCTGGGTCAGAAACAAAGTCTGTTATCACCCGTGGACCACCCACTGTGTGAGCGTCATCACACTGGCATCAGTGGCCTTGCCGTGGAATCCCACAGTCCGGGTGGCAGCCGTGGATGCGGTGAGTTTGTGTCGCCACTGAGGAGCTCGGGACTGGGGAACTCCCTGCCTCGCAGTGAGCCCCAGCCCCGCCTGCTCTCTGGGCTACACCGAGGGTTGCCTTGTCTCTTCATCTGCAACATGGACCTGGGAAGCCGCCCGGGTGAAGAGTAGTCAGGCCTTGCCGTCTTGGCGGACCCAGTGAGTGTGTGGGGTTGAAGAGGCCACGGACGCTGCCTTCCCCACGGGAAGCACCTCTCCTTGGCTTCCCTGAGATGCTGTGTTGGAGGAGTGCTGTTCCCAGAGATGCCAGGTGGGGTGGGCCAGTGGCTGAGACTGTACAGCAATGGGTTTTGGAGTTTTGCCCTTTGGGTTAGTGAAATAATAGCTATTTTCGAAGTGTGGGAAAATTCTCAGCATAGAAGAGAAAGACAATTCCATGTTTCTTTTATTGTTCTGTCACTGTTCAGACTCAATGTCAGAAAAGTCCTCTTTGGCTGTTTCTAAGGGAGTCAGCTCGCCTGCCCACTTCCATTCTATTGAAATGTGAAATGCCCTGCTCTGTTGCTTGGCTTTCTCTAGAACTTAAGGAAATTCTATTTTATAACTTTATAAAGGATAATTTAAATAAAGATTTGATTCCCACTTCTTTTACCTTTCCTCATAGACTCTTCTTAGCTTATTTGCTGGTCTTCATTGGGGCACAGAATGTGTGAGTTTCTAGTGCAGATGTGTGTGGCTTCTCATACTCTTTTCCATACTCTTTTCCATACTCTTCCATAAATGTTTCTTCACTTTTCTTGGGACACAGCTGGACTGAATCCCTGGGAATGTTAAAAATCAGCTACGGTAGCAATTCTTTTTGGATTTTCTAAATAGTTTTAACACACACTATTTGCTTTTGTGTTTGTCTTATCTGAGCCCATAGATTTTGAAAGTTAAACTGATCATTTATTTGGGATATTTTTCCCTTCAGAAAGAGAATGTATTACAGAAAATGGTGATTGTACTGGTTCTTTAATATGACAGTAAAACAGAACATTGGTGGTTCTCTCAAACCCAAACCAGAGATAGGCTAGCAAAACAAAAATGTTTTAATTAATCCTTGTATTGAATAATCTTTGTGAAAGTGTTTGTCCTTTCTCCTGCCATGGTAAATACAGTGGCCCGACTCTAATTGTATTTTGCTTTGTTGAGTATCTTTCATTCTGTGAGAATCATCAGTTATTATACTACAAGTTAAAAAAGAAAAGAAAAACAGGTTAGCTTAGATGCTTAGTGTTCCCATAACTTAACTTGAATACTTTCAGTGTTTGCTTAATGTATAATGTTCGTGTTGTATAGCATAAAAGTGAGGCTGCTGGGTGCCTCTGCACAGTGTATGCATCTAAGGATTATCTGGGTTTAGTCCCCAGAGGTATCATTTACAGCTTGATGGGGAAAACTCTGCTCTGTGAGCTAGGAAGCATCTTTATATTTATCCGTTCAACTCACAACTTAGTGAACTTTTGTGTAGTCACTCTAGAGCTATTTTCTTAAAGCAGTAATTTTTTTTTAAGATTTTATTTATTTATCTTCAGAGGGGAAGGGAAGGAGAGAAGGAGAGAAACATCAATATATGGTTGCCTCTCATGAGCCCCCTGCTGGGAACTGGCCTGCAACTCAGGCATGTGCCCTGACTGGGAATTGAACCGAGATTGTGTGGTTCACAGGCCCTCGCTCAACCCACTGAGCTACACCAGCCAGGGCTTGAAAGAAGTAAATTTCTAGGTAGAAAAATCTCTTTGAACTCCTGATGCATGGCTAAAATTACCAGGACTATTTTCCCCTTTCTCTGTGGCAGCAAAATAAAAGAGAAGTTGTATTCACACATGCAGATTCCAACCAGCGTGGTCGGTAGACTGATAGAACATTTAGCTCTTGACGTGTTCTTAGGAATTTTGTCAAACACATGTGCATATAAGTGTTGGGTTCTCTCTACATTTTACAAGCAGGAGAGAAAATGAAGCGATAAGCATGACACCTGATGTTTACTGAGAGCGCACGCCATGTGGTCATGTGTTAAGTTTCAAGTGCTGTCCTTGCATCATGCTGCTTGATCTTCACAACCCCGTGACATTATGGTCTTCACGTGACCCAGGAGCAAACTGAAGCTCCCAGGGTCAGGTGGCTTGTCCAAGATTATCAGGAGTGGCTCATAGAGCTTGGACGTGTGCCCAGCTTGTGTGGCCAGGAAGCGCCTGCACTTGGGTGTTGCC
Source organism: Sturnira hondurensis (assembly GCF_014824575.4). Lineage (NCBI taxonomy): Eukaryota > Metazoa > Chordata > Mammalia > Chiroptera > Phyllostomidae > Sturnira > Sturnira hondurensis. The sequence goes on along the minus strand of NW_028072798.1, from coordinate 8,243,934 downwards.
ACCCTCCATGCTTTGCACTACGCTTCCTTTTATCTCTTCCCTCTTTCCAGGCCTCTTAGTTCTTTCCTAATGGAACGCTCCCCAGCCCCTGCCTCCTGAATCAGATTAGAGGCTAAAACAGCAGATGAAGCTAAAAAATTTCTTTGACTTATAATAATGTTCCGCAGCATCACCTTGCTGAAAGTAAGTAGCCCATCTGGCTCCCTCCTCTCGCAGAGCAGAGCTCCTAAGTGAGCTTGGTGACTGGCGCTGGCTGGCTTCCATGCAGTGCGGGGGTCGGCCCCAAGCAAGATGCACGCAATCTGTTTCTTCTATTTCTAATAAAGGAAAAGAGTGCCTTCATTTGCCTCTTTAATTCATTGCTTACATTTAATGTCCTCCTTTTTCACAGTAGCAGCACTCCTGCTGTGGGTGCTTTTTTTTTTTTTTTTTAATATGCAGGTAAAGTGGAAACTACATAATGACCACGTTTCAGTACAAAGACACAATGAGATAACACTAAGACCTGCATTTCAATGCTATGACATGAAGTTGTCAGCTTTGTGGCTCCCATTGGTTCTTGGGCACCGAAATCGGTGGAGGGATGCCGAGAAAACCACGTTTCTGCGCCCCCCCCCCCATACCTGCTCTCAGAATGAAGAGGCATATTTAGTGTTCTGCTCCAAAATCTGCGGGAGCCAAAGGGCTCAGCTCTGAACATCCTTCGAGTTTAGCTCTAAGTGCCTCCACTGAGCTCCTGCTTTCCTGGGGGCAGCAGCAGGGACCATCCTGGTTCCCGTAGTCACCTTCCCACAGGGCTGGCTGAGGCCGGCCCAGCCGTGGCTTCAGAATGGAGCGGAGCTCCCCTTGGCCAGGAAAAGTTTCATGCTTTCCCTGTCTCAGAGCAGAGAAGAGTCTTGTAAATTTTACCAGCTGTTTGATAGAGGTTTTCATTGCTAATTTTCTTTTGGAACCAGGTCGCAAGAGGTCATCATGCTATATATATATATATATTTTTTTTTTTTAATGACTGGTAGCTCTTCTCCAAATGTCATTATTTGGAGGAAGGAGCTCAAAACACCAGTTCCTTGCCTCATAGAGGCCTGGTTTTGCCGATTTAGTGTCAATTCCGAGACAGGGATATCTAGGTCTTGTACCAGACCCCCAATAACGGCAGCTGTGAACCGCACAGCATGTCTGGACTGGTCCTGCAGTCTTTAAATTGCACCAATGACATCACCAGTGCAAAGATGCTGCCGTATAGCTGTTCCTGCAGCCCTGTCCTCTGAGGGAGCGAGATCACAAGGGCACCATGTGAAGGGCTGGGCAGGGTGGGGGCTGCCTAGAGAGGGCCTGACCCTTCCCCGTTCCCCTCTGCCCTTCTGCCCAGGCCCCCCCACCACAGCTTACCTGGTATGCTTACGTGCCGGGCCAGCGTGCCACTGGGTCTGGGGACTTCCATCACAGACATTACACAGGTTAGGAGGGCCAGTTTCTAGAGCTTGTCGCTAAAGTCTTTGCTTATTTTATTTTATTAAGATTTTATTTATTTATTTTCAGGGAGGGAGAAAGAGAGGGAGAGAAACATCACTGTCATGTTGCCCCTCGTGTGCCCCCTACCAGGGACCTGGTCTGTAACCCAGGCATGTTCCCTGACTGGGAATCGAACTGGCGACCGTTTGGTTAGCACACCACACATTCCACTGAGCCACACCAGCCAGGGCAGTCTTAGCTTATTTTAAGCCAGATCCTACCAGGTTTGTTGGTATACAATAACTAGTTTAATATTCTGAACGATACAGCTCTCCTGATCTCTAATTGTTTTTTTTTTAAGATTTTGTTTATTTATCTTCAGAGGGGAAGAGAAGGAGAGAAGTATCAATGTATGGTTGCCTCTTGTGAGACCCCTGCTGGGAACTGACGTGCAACCCAGGCATGTGCCCTGACTGGGAATCGAACCCCGATCATATGGTTCGCAGGCCCGCGCTCAATCCACTGAGCTATGCCAGCCAGGGCCTGATCCCTAATTGTTTAAGATGAGGAACTCAAGTCTTGTTTTTTTCTATTTAGAACATATTTATTTATATTTATTCACAAACATTTATAAAATATAACACTGACTAAAATTTCTGAGATGATTATGCTTATAGAAGTAAGGCTTAAGCCGTCCATTTGGAACTCATAGAGCATGTCTCCTAAAAAACAGCATGAAGTGTCCATGAGCTTGGACACAGGGACGCAGTATGAGTGTGACCTTGACTAGAAGGGCCTGGGGCACCGGTGTATCTGCTTACTTTATCAGACAGAAGGTTGGAGCTGAGGATGTGGCTGCTGGTGCCCTGGTTTCCTTCCTGATGCTCAGTCTTCTGCGGCACTCGGAGAAGACGTGGCGGGTGTGTCCAGGAGCCTCGGTTCCCTAGAGGAATGTTGAGGTCGTTGCTTCTCCACAGTACCTCCCAGGGTGCCCGTTCTGGTCACAACCTGCTGGGGCTACCAGAGCTGGTGGCACTGAGCCCCTTTAGCCCAGATGAAGGACACACCTCTGGGGCAGTTATGTTAGTTCTGGGGGCCTGGATGGCACTGGCGGGCCCAGATGGCACTGTCTTCACGCTTGGCTCAGACTGTTGTGCTCAGTCCTGGCTTTTAAGCTCTTCAGTCCTTAGCTCTGGGATGGGGCATGGGGCCTAGAGCCATGGCCTTCCTCATCCTCATTGGACACCTCCCAGGTTAACTGTACAGGACTCAGCTCGGTGCTCATACTTTGCTATGCTGGACAGTTGGTCTCTGTGGGAGACACGGAGAAAGAAAGCATGCGTGAGAGCTGGCCTGCATTACTTGTCCTCTGCCCGGTTCCACCTCTGGGAATGGGCTCACTTCCCTCTTTTCCAGGTGTTTAGAAACAGAAGCCTGCTTGGTTTTATGCACAGTATTTAAAACAGAATTGAAGAGTATTGTTATGAGTTCATTGATACGAACTAGAGACATGCTAAAGGTAACATTTTAATACATTTTTTACATGTATTAAATATTCTTATTTAGAAGAGAAGGCAGGGTGGAGAGAAGCATGGGGGAGTGGGAACATCTGTAATAGTGTAAACAATGAAAATAGAGCTTCCCAAGAAGTCAGCTTAGTTAATATACTGTCCCAGGGCGCTCTAGGATGAAAGAGAATGGATCTGCAAATGGCAGTTTTCCTACCATCCTTCCATCACTGAAACTGCAGTTACCGTGAGCTTTTACAGATTAAAGAAATGACATTGTGGAACAATACCTTGGTTTGTACAGACGTATCTTTCTCATCTGTGTGACTTTAGCCGTGAGCATTACAGAGGTGGTTTCTGGGGGGTTCCAGCCAAGATGGAGGCATAGGTAGAAACGCTTCACTTCCTTGCACAACCAAAAGAAGGATAACAACCAATTTAAAAACAAACACCAGAACTGCCAGAAAATCAAACTGCATGGAACTCTAACAACTAAGGAGTTAAAAAAGCATTCATCCAGGCTGGTGCTCAGAGACAAAGAAATATGGTCCAAATGAAAGAGCAGATCAAAGCTCCAAAAATAGAACTAAGTGATGATGAAATAACCAACCTATCAGATGCACAGTTTAAAATGCTGGTAATCAGGATGCTCACAGAAATGATTGAATTTGGCCACAAAATGAAGGAAGAAATGAAGGCTATACAAAGTGGAAAAAAAGGAAAACATATAGGGAACTAATAGTGAAGGGAAGGAAACTGGAACTCAAATCAATGATTTGGAACAAAAGGAAGAAGTAAACATCCAACCAGAACAGAATGAAGACATAAGAATTTAAAAAATGAGGAGAGGCTTAGGAACGTCTGAGATAACTTTAAACATTCCAACATCCAAATCATAGGGAGGCCAGAAGGAGAAGAGGAAGAGCAAGAAATTTAAAACTTATTTGAACATATAATGAAGGAGAACTTTCCCAATCTTGTGAAGAAAATAGACTTCCAGGAAGTTGAGGAAGCTTAGAGAGTCCCAAAGAAGGTGGATCCAAGAAGAAACACATCAAGGCACACCAAAATCAAGCTACCCAAGATTAAAGATAAGGAGAGAATCTTAAAAGCATCAAGAGCAAAGGAGACAGTCACCTACAAAGGAGTTCCCATTAGACTGTCAGCTGATTTCTCAAAAGAAACCCTACAGGCAAGAAGGGGCTGGAAAGAAGTATTTGAAGTCATGAAAGGCAAGGACCTACATGCAAGATGACTCTATCCAGCAAAGCTATCATTTAGAACAGAAGGGCAGATAGAGTGCTTCCCAGATAAGGTCAAGTTAAAGGAGTTCATCATCACCAAGCCCTTATTATATGAAATGTTAAAGGTACTTATCTAAGAAATAGGAGATAAAAAAACTATGAATAGTAAAATGATAATGAACTCACAACTATCAAAAACTGAACCTAAAAAACAAAAACAAACTAAGCCAACAACTAAAACATGAACAGAATCAGAGAAATGGACATTATATGGAGGGTTATCAGTATAGAGGGGGGCAGAGAATGGGGGAAAAGGTACAGGGACTAAGAAGCATAATGGGTAGACATAAAACAGAAAGGGGGAAGTTAAGAATAGTTTAGGAAATGGAGAGGCCCCCAAATTTATATATACAGCCCATGGACATGAACAGGGGGTATGGGATGCTGGAGGGTGGGGGGATAAGGAGAGGGGGATAAAGGGAAGAAAAAAATTGGACAACTGTAATAGCATAGTTAATAAAATATACTTAGAAAAAACAATAAAAATAAAGAAAAAAGTTTTGCTATTTAAAAAAAAGCAGGAAGGGTTATTTTATTGTATTGTAACTATCTTTTATTAGAATTCTCAGCTATAAAGGTCCAAAACATACTCTCTAGACTGCTTTTCAAATCCAGTAGCTTAATTTTTACTTCTTTCTTTTAGATAATAAGAAGTGTAATACCAAACTCTGTTTTGCTGAAACTCTGTGGAAAGGCTGAATATTTCTTTTAAAAAAATTTTTAAAGATTTTATTTGTCTATTTTTAGAAATAGGGGAAGGAGGGAGAAAGAGAAGGAGTGTGGTGAAACATCAGTGTGGTGAAACATGAAACATCAGTGTGTGGTTGCCTCTCTTTTGCCCTTTCCTGGGGACCTGGCCTATAACCCATGCATGTGCCCTGACTGGGAATTGAACCAGCAACCCCTTGATTCGTAGGCTGGTGCTCAATCCACTGAGCCACACCAGCCAGGGAGAATACTTCTTACTAGACAAATAAAATGTAAAATAAAATTTTCTTAGTAATTCAACATCTAGCATACTAAAGAAACCCATGGTAAAATCTTAAGTAAATATTTCAAATAATAAGTGAAAGTTGGGTCATTTAATTGTTATTGAAATTATTTTAAAAACTGACTTTTGGTACGCCTCTCTGACTAAACCAGTCCCCTCAGCTATCAATCAACAAGGTGCAGGCAAGAAGCCTTTCCCCGACATGGTTCATTAGCAAAGCTCGTTTAAGGAGTTAAACGTCGCTCACTTGTCAACACTGAGATAATTATGCACTATTAATTCTCATGTCATTTCAAAAAGTGCTATTTTAAAACTACTCATTTCATCAGTCCTGAGCACTGGGACAAGGTAGACAGCCTGCTGTAAACCAATTTGAGATGTGATTATACTGCTCTGGTTCCGCAATGCCTGAATCAGAAAGCTGATTGAATGTGAATACAGCTTTTGAAGTGTTGCCTTCTTCATTTTAGGAGATGAGTATGATTAGGTAACCTCTGGATGACAAAGGCCTGCAGGTGGGAGAGAGGCGCTTTAATGCACTCTGCCACTGCAGAATCCAGGTGGCTGGTGGGGAGGGCCGGGGGAGGGAACCAGGGAAGGGCAGCGTTCCTTTGGTCGCCTTATCTGAAGGCCCCTTTGGTGTGTGTCTACTTTCTGCATATTTTCAGCTGAAATTTGGAGTTTTTAAACTTCTTTACAGTGACCACCTGTGAAGATGGAAGAACTGGAAGATGATTTTTTTCAAAGTAGGGGAATTCTGTTAACCTCTTAAGTTTTGAATAAACTAGAGCATTAATAATATATCATGGCAGATTTCTGGAAATATTGATTCCAACACGTTGCCAAGTGTATAGTACTTGAAGTTCATTAATATGCAGACTTGAAATAAATGTTATTGTGTACAAGTTAGCATCTTCCGGCTAATTTTGTGCTGACCCAGTAAGCTGCTTATTTAGAATATATCTCAATTTTTTTTAATTGCTTTTAAATTACTTAAACCTCTTGCTGGTGATTCTACCAACATTCTTATAAAAGTCCATTTCCATTCTCAATTCTTGCCTTCTTGTACAATTGCTAAATAAATATTATGGTATAAGGCCTTTTACAAAAGTCCCTTATTTTAATATCTCATTTAAGCATTGCTTTTTAGGCCAAACCAATTTCTATTTTTCTTGTTCATTTCAGTTCTATCATGTTGGATTTTCATTTTCTCCCCAAGTGATAATAAGTAAAAGTGATGTTTCATAAGCTTAACACAGATCTGAATGGATATTAGTCCTCCTGTTTCAATGTTTAGCCTCACTGACTCCCCTATTGAGCAAGTTGATTTGATCTCCGAGGAGGGTCAGAACCTGGCCTTTACAAACCCTAACAATTTCAGACAGATCCTGCTGTTTAAAGACTAGAGTTCTGGTTGGGGAGACTAGCCATACATATGTCAAATAATTAATAGCAGCACATGTCATGAGGCGTTTAGCAAAGGGAAATTAAGCACGGATTACAGTGATTGTTTACTCACCAAAATCATGAGGCTTGAATTGGATGGACCTTGAAGACTGTGTAATTTGTGCAACTGAGAAGAATGACATGCACAGGAGTGAAGATTGGGATGGACAGGAATATACGATGTTGCAGGGTGGCTGGGAAAAGAAGGGTCAGTCTGAAGCAGAGTGTCACAGGGAACCAGAGCTGGGTTTCAGAGCGACGGCTCAGGCAGGAGGAAGGGAGGGAAAGACATTAATATTTAATACCTGCTTTGTTCCAGGTGTTTTGTGTGAATTATGTTCTTTAACTCTCAAAATACAGTCCTGTAGTTTGGTCTTATGTTTTCAATTTTATAATCACAAAACCACATCTTAGAATCCTGCTGACAGCCACCAGACAGGGGAGTGGGTGGCATTTACATGTGCAGAGTCAAGTCTGTGTACCGAACTGAAAGTGACCGGCGGAACAGGGGTTGTCCTGTGTTTGCACAAATCGGACACGCTCGAAATGTAACGCATCATCTCTTTTTCTTCCTCCCAAGTTCATTTCTTCCAACTTATTTTTATGAATGGCTTCATCATCCTTCCAGCAACTCAGACTACAACATTGCAATTGATTTTAGTCTTAAAATTAACTTGTATTTCATGTATGATATTTGAATGCGAAGGGTGCAAAGAAAGGGACAGAGAATAGTTCACACATCAAAATGCTTCTTTTAACGATCCGTTACTGTGGAGTGCACCCAACCCATTGGCGATCCTCAGTGCCCCGCATGCCCTGATCGTGTTTTGCAACCGACCAGATGTTATCTGGGCAGGGTTTCAGCGTACTCTCTGGAGTAAGTTGATTCCGTTATCTAATCTTGTAGCCTTGTAGATTGTGCCATAATTTGGTAGATTATTCTGGCATGTATTTTTTCGTATTTCAGTATTTGATTATATATTGATTTCTTTAATATATTTTACTGGGCCCTGGCTGTTGTAGCTCAGTGGGTTGAGCACGGGCCTACAAACCACATGATCGCAGCTCGATTCCCAGTCAGAGCACATGCCTGGGTTGCAGGCAGGTTCCCAGTGGGGGACACATGAGAGGCAACCACACATTGATATTTCTCTCCCTCTCTCCTTCCCTTCCCCTCTCTCTGAAAATAAATAAATAAAATATTTAAAAATACATATATATATTTTATTGATTATGCTATTACAGCTGTCCCATTTCCCCCCTTTATTCCCCTCTGCCCTATTCCCCCCTCCCACCATCATTCCCCCACCTTAGTTCATGTCCATGGATCATACATCATACATATATAAGTTCTTTGGCTTATATATTGATTTCTATTATTTTTTTTCTTCATGCTAGTTTTTCTTCCTCAGTAAGATTGGAGAAAGGCTCGGATGATTTCACGTACTTCCTCAGTATCTTCTCCACACGCTGCTCATCCGTGGGTAGTCAACTTGCGTCTGCTAAATTGCATTACCTGAAAATATCTGGAACACATTGACACATCAGTCTCCTATAGCCTTGGGTCTATTCCAGGGGCTGCATATAGCCAGTACCAACCAGTCATGGGAGCAACTTAATATTTGCAAAACAGTTTTAAAAACCTTCTAATGGACAATGAAGAACTCATCAGAAAATGTTGAAGGACCGTTGTCTCTGTGAGCTCCATCGCTGGGTCGGGTCTTATGAGTGTGACTCTCGGACCAAGACACCATTTATGATAACGTCTAGATTGTAGCAGTTCCTTGGGGCTTAGGTAGGGGTGAAGTTTAAGGGATTCTCTCTCCAAGTAGGAGAGGCTAAGATCCTACTGAATCACTCCTCCCCATCCAAAGGAAACAGCTATAAAACCTGGATGTTTTACTAAAACAACCGCCCAAAGGTACTGGAGAGTGAAGAGAAGCAGAAATCCTGGTGGTGTGTGCACCCCAGCCTGGAGCGGGGAGGAGGGAGCTAGAGCAGTAGGTTAAGTCTCAGTGGCTTTCAGCCTTGGGCTGAGTAAAGCACCTGTGTTTGCCTGGGGCACACAGGGAAACCTCGAAGTCTTCCTGGCCCCGGGGAACAGTGATGCCCTCTGACTTCAGCAACAACCGTCTTCAGGGGCTGGCCGAGGACCTCATGCTCTGTGATGGCTCTTGAGCTCCAGCCAGCAGAGTTACTGATGGAAAGACCAGAGGAGCAAACCGGCCTTCTATGCCCTCATGGAGGGCTTCCCGGCAGCCCATCAGAGGCTTCCACTTCCATCTTGGTAGGGAGGACTGTGTGCTGTGGCCTCCCCAGTTAGGAAATGTAGCTTTATTCACCTGGGCACATGGTTATTAGGGCTCGGTGGCAAGGAGGGAGGAAAGGCAGGCGGCGGCGAGGCAGCCCGCAGGATTCGCCGAAGTTACTGCTGCTTTCTTTGTGTTGAGCCTCTTCTGCAACCTGCTGCCACATCTGCTGAGGTGTTCGAGCAGGGAGGAAAATAATTTCTTCCACACCAATACAGATTTTACACACACACACACACACACACACACACACACACACACACTTGGCACGCATCTCTAGACATATATGTCCAAGTCCCCAGAGTGTCCTATGATTGCCAGGCCCCCGAGAAATAGGGGAGGCAGCCGAGGGGCACACGACACAGCATCTCGGAGTCCTTCATGGCTCCCAGGTCTGTTTGTGGCTTCCTGCCCACTGCTGAGCTCTCCCTGCTTATGCTGGGATGCGTGAGCATCGCTTATGAGATGTACCCAGGAATTTTCATTTTTAATAATCACCTTTCCCTCAAGAAATGGTATTATCCAATCATTGATAACCTACTGAAATGGTTAGTGTACAAAAATTGACTCTATAAATGCACTTAATAGCTTTTGAAGTTGTCCATAAGTTGGCACTGAACTTCAATGGAGCTTGAACGGTTACTTGGGCATAGCATGGTAGAAAATACCATTGTTTCCATTGCTGATGTTTGTCTGTGTTTAACTTTCTATCACAGAAAACTCAAAACATTTCTAGTATCAAAAGTGTGAAGGTTATGGAGAAGTAGGAGAGCAGCACGCTGAATGCCCATGTACCGTTCACCTGCCTGGACCATCAGCATCACCTAGACGGCGCCCTTCGTCTACGCTCTCCATCTCCCGCCCTTTCAACCCAAGGTCCTAGGTTGCTTGGAAGCAAACTTTGGATTCCAAATTGAACAACCTGTTAAAAAATATTATGAGACAGTGAGACATATTTGAATACAAATTGTATAGTAAGAAAATCTTATTTTAAGATGTGTTAGTTGTATTTGGTATCCTTTGAAAGAATCCTTACATTTTAGAGACACAGTCCGAGATATTTATAGGTGAAACAGTGTTATCTCAGGGATTTGTTCAAATTGGTTTTTTCAAAGTTCTTTCTCTCACAAATCATTTGAATAAACAATTCAGCGAGCCCAGTGTCTAATTTCCTCAGAAAGGACTGTTCTTCCAAATGGCATTTCAACTCCTAGCTGCTGAAGCCTAACTGGGGCACAGGGAAAAGTCCACCAATCTCTGAATCAAAAGGCCCAAGAGGCAACCCATGAGCAAAACAGGGCAGGGGCTTCCTGTTCTTCTTTCTCCCGTGGGCACGGCCTTTCCTCACATGGCACAACTATGTTTCTTTTAGGATCTAGAATCAAATTCCTCATCCTCAAAAACCAAGATTTTAATGACCTAGCACTCAAATGATGTTTTCTGATTTTTTTGTTTTTATAATGTCTGGCAAGGAGAAGTAACAAGACATTGTTTGTCTTTTATTGTGCCCTCTACCACTCACTATCTCTCCATTGCTCACCCCCTTTCTGTTCCGTAATCAATGTATTTGTAGGAAAGAGAGAAGGTAGCATCGACTGGATGCCCTGGGGCAGCCCGTGTGTGTAGGCAGATGCTCATTGGACCTCCGGAGCAGCCACACCTGCGCACCTTCCCCTGGTACAGAAAGTGAGTCCAAGGCTCCGAGATGCCAAATTGCCCCGGGTCAGCAATTAGCCACGATTTGGACTCTAGTTTCCCTGACTCTAAACTCTGTGTACTTCCATTTCTCCACATTTTGCTATATATACTTTGTAATATTTTTCATTATTGCTTGGAGCCCCTTTAACTTATGTAAATATAACACGTTTTCCAACTCAGGACCAATTATATTTTGTTCAGATTCAAAATCTCATGGGAGGTCATTGGGAGTCTTTCTAAACTCAACTTTTACACCGTTCTCTGTAAATGTGCATGTGCTGGGGCTAGGTAATCAAGTAATATCCATTTCCATTTAATTGATGTATCCAGGCATTTCATCCCAAAGCTGCAGAATATACATTCTTCTCAAGTGCACATAGGGCATTATCCAGGATGGACCACATGTTAGGCCACAAAACACTACAAAGAAAGAAAATTATAGGCCAATATCCCTGATGAACATAGATACAAAAATCCTCGACAAAATATTAGCAAACCAAACTCAGAAATACATTAAAAAGATTGTGCACCATGATCAAGTAGGGTTTATTCCTGGGATGTGAGGTTGATTCGATATTCACAAAGCAATTAGTGTGATACATCACATAAAAAATGAAGGATACAAATAATATGATTATATTAATAGATGCAGAAAAAGCACTTGACAAAATTCAGCATTCATACACAATAAAAACTCAGCAAATTGGGAATACAGGAAACATACCTTAATTAATAAAAGCCATATATGACCCACAGATAACATTGTATTTGATAGAGAAAAAAATAAAAGCATTTTCCTTAACATCAGGAGCAAGACAGGGATGTACACTTTTAATACTCTTATTCAACAGGCTGGGTCCTAGCCACAACAATTAAACAAGAAGAAATAAAAAGCATATAAATTGGAGGGGAAGAAGTAAAACTGTCATTATTTGCAGATGATGTGGTACTGTATATAGAGAATCCTAAAGATTCCACTAAAAATCTTAGAACTGCTAAGTGAATTCAGTGAAGAAGCAGGGTGCAAAATATACAGAAATAGGTTGCATTTTTATACACCAATAATGGGCTACGAGAAAGGGAAACTAAGAAAATGATTCATTTACAATTGCATAAAAAATACCTAGGAATAAATTAACCAAAATTATAAGACACTGAGGAAAGAAATAGAAAAAGATACAAATAAATGGAAGCATATACTGAACTACTATTAGGAAGAATTAATATCATTAAAATGTTTATATACCCCAAGGCAATCTATAGATTCAGCATAGTTCCTGTCAAGATACCAAAGGCATATTTCACAGAAGTAGAAGAAATAGTCCAAAAATTTATATGGAACCACAGAAGACCCCGAATAGTCACAGCAACCTCGAGAAAGAAGAACAAAGTTGGTGATATCACGCTACCTGATATCAAACTATACTACAAAGCTATAATAATCAAAACAGACTGGCATAAAAACCAGACGCATAGATCAGTGGAACAGAATAAAGAGCCCCAAAATAAACCCTCACCCATGTGGTCAACTAATATATAAAAAAGGTGGCAAGAACATACAGTAGGGTAAAGACAGTCTATTCAATAAATGGTGTTGGGGAAACTGGACAGATAGATGGACAAAATGAAACTCGACCACTAAAACTATACAGAAGGAAAACTCAAAGTGGATTAAAGACTTCAGTGCAAGACCCAAACCATGAAACTCCCAGAAGAAAACACAAGCAGTAAAATCTCTGACATTTCTCTTAGCAATATTTTTTCTGATTTATTACCCTGGGCAAGGGAAACAAAAGAAAAAATAAAAGCAAATGAGATGATATCAAACTCTTTGCTATGCAAAAGCTTTTGCACAGCAAAGGAAACCATCATCAACAACAACAACAAAAACACAGCCTACTGAATGGGAGAAGATAAATTCACCACTGATACATCCAATAAGTAGTTAGAGTCCAAAATTTATAAAAAATTCAACACTAAGAAAACAAGCATTCCAATTAAAAATTAGAGGACTAGAATAGACACTTCCCCAAAGAAGACATATAGATGGCCGATAGACATATGAAAAGATGCTCAACATCATTAATGATCAGAGAAGTGCAAACTGAAACCATAGTAACATCTGTCAGAACTGCTGGCATCACTAAATCAACAAACAACGAGTGTTGGCGAAGATGCAGAGAAAATGGAATCCTCGTGCACTGCTGGTGGGGATGCAGATTGGCGCAGCCATTGTGCAAAGCTGTATGGAGGATCCTCCAAAAATTGGCACTGCCTTATGACCCAGTGACTCAACTTTTGGGAGTATATCTGAAGAAACCCAAAATACAAATTTGAAAGAATATATGCACCCCTATGTTCACTGTAGCATTTTTTTACAAGAGCCAAGACATGGAAATAACCCAAGTGCCCATCCACACACAAGTGGATAGAAAAGCGTTGGTGCCTATATGCAATAGGATATTACTTACTTTAAGAAAGAATGGAATCTTACCATTTGTACAGAATGGATGGGCCTAGAGGGTATTATGATAAGCAAAAGAAGTCAGAGAGAGAAAAACAAATACCATGTGATTCCACTTACATGTGGAATCTAAAGAGCAAAATAAATGAACCAACACAATAGAAACGGACTTCGACACAGAGAGTGGGGCTGGAGAGCTGGGTGAAGGGATTAAAAAGTACAAACTGGTTGTCACAAATAGTCCCAGGTGTAAACTACAGCATGGGGAATAGAGTCAGTAATGTTGTGATAACTATGCATGGTGCCAAGTGAGTGCTTGAAATAGGGGACAGTTTGAAAAGTATATGGCTTTCTAGCCCCTATGCTGTACGCCTAAAACTGATTCAAAATACTATTGAATATGAACTTTAGTTTTTAAAAAATTCAAAAATATTCATTCTCAAAATTCAGAAATAATATTGGACAATAACATGTACTTTTTAAAAAGATTTTATTTATTTTTAGAGAGAAGAAGAGAGGTGGAGAGGGAGAGAAACATCAATGTGTGGTTGCCTCTTGCATGCCTCTACTGGGGACCTGGCCTGCAACCCAAGCCTGTGCCCTAGTCTGGGAATCAAGCCAGCAACCCTTTGGTTCTCAGGCCGGTGCTCAATCCACTGAGCCACACCAGCCAGGCAAATAAAGTATACTTTTAAGAAAAAACTTCTGTCGAATTCATGGAACAATGAGTGGAGAAAATACATTGTATGGGTAAAGACAGAATGTTTTTGCAGGTCTAATTTTACCAAAAAGTTCATGTCCTGGCATTTTTAAATGGGGCCATAAATTGAGTAATATTTCAGTGGCAGTAACGGAATGTTAAAATCGACTATTCATCCCTGAGATTTGAGGGTTTCTTAATGACAGTCACCATTTACTGAGAGAACAGCCACCTTTGCTGGTGTATTTAACTTAGATTTCAAAGTCCTGCTTAATACGACTTCAATTTCTATGACCCAGAAATATTGATGTGCTCGTTTTCTGAGCTGAAAACTTTTTTTTATGTTTTTGTCCTCGCCTAAATGAGCAAATGCTGGCTGGATGTCTTGGAGAATACAGTATTTTCAGGAAATGACAAAAAAGTATCAAATTACCTTATTCTTCTTCCATCAAGCTGAACAGCTATAAAATATGGTCAGTGTCTTCTCGTTGCAGCCGGCAGGTGCCAGGGACGGGCGCGGACACAACAGGAGTGCGGGGACACTCGGTTGGACTTTAGAGGCTTTAGAGCCAAATAGCGAATAGCGCGCTGGCGGATCCAGCCGCCGCTCCAGCCGGTTCACTGCCGCGGCGCAGGACTTCACTGGCTAGCGCTATAGCGTAAAGATGAATGGAGGCCTGGCACATAAAATCTGGATCCGAGCCATTCCTTTCATACTGCAACCTCACATTTACCATGAAATCTGCTTTGTAACTGTTTTGGAAAATGGAAGCAATTCAGCATCTTAAATATTACATTTTATAAACTGTTACTAAATTCAATTTAACTTCAAAAATCCTGTACCAGATACTGATACTTTTTTTAAGGGCTGGAAGACTAAAATTTAACTTAACTTGATGTGTGCGCCAGTTTTCAGTATGTTGACGGTTCTCAGGCTGGTCACAAGTACAGGGATCCTTCCATGACTAGCAGAAAGCGAGTCTCTCAGCCTGGAGACGCCTCTCTGCTCCTTTGCCTCTGGGAGCACTTGTTCGAAGGGGCGGTTCCCGACCGAGGAGCCGCACCGCCCTCCTGCATCACAGATGCTCGCCTTCACAGGCCTCTTCAGGCCTCCGCTCTGCTGATGGCAGTGATTGTCGCCCCTGTCCCGGGCACCGGGATGAGAGAAGCAATCGTAGTTAAGCTGCCAATTGTGGCTGTTGACAGAAATGCCCACCAAAAGTCCGTGGTTCCTCTTCTACATTCAATAGGCATGCTTTTTTTGCATATTCAGTAACGTGTATTATATTAACAGTTTGTGTGTAGGCTGAATTTACTGACATATCCTGGTATTTGCCTCCTCGTTGAGTGATTCTTTCAGTTACTTCTTCAAAGAGCTCCTCTTAAAAGGCTGCAGTTAACTTTCTTTTGTGTGCCAAGGGCTGTGAGATACAAGGTAATGACTGAATATTTTGAAGGGTCTATGTGTTGGCGACCAGACTTTCTTAGAAGCAAAAAGAAAACAAAAGCTTGCTATTGGCATCTCACATTCTGGTGACAGAGGAGTGACATGTAATGGATTGAGAATCGTCCTTTTCCCAGTTGAGTCCCTGTCACACGTTTGGGGGTGGGACTAACGAAGGTGGTGATGGCGTGTCTGGTGCTGTCCCCACCTCCGCATTGTTATGGATGGCTCAGACTGCCGCTCACTGCCAGTGCGAGGCCGCGCCACGAGAAGAACGGCAGAATCAGCAACGTGCTTCTTACACCTGCGTGTTGAAGGTCTGGATGGATGGCCACCTTACCTCTACCGAGGCTGCAGTGTTAGGGACAGCTGTCACAAGGTGATAAATGGACAAGATGGGTTTCAAAGAAAGTCAGTATGGCTGCTTCCAGCTGGCCCTCGTGGGACACGTCAACCTTACTGGGTTGAATTTATGAAGCATGTTAATCTCCTACATGGAAAATAAACAGTCATTGGCAATAAGGTGAAAATGATTTAATTTGCAGTTGGTCAGTTTCTTTCATTCATTTCATGTTTATTCCTATAATTAGTTTACATTTCAGAAGTTGCTGCTTATTTTTTTTCTGGCAAAAATTGCATGGCCTATTTTTCCTGTGCACGTATTTCTGCGGAGACCTGTGGGTGATTAAACTTAAGGAGCTCAGTGGATACCAGGTGTCTGCACAGCGAGTGGCCGTGACCAAGCAGCTGGTGGAAGTCGGATCGAACACTGGAGACGCACGTGGGCCAGGAAAGCCTGGACTGTGCACAGGGTACTCAAGACCACACTCGGGTTTAGTTATTCACTGGAAGTATTCTCAGAACTCTGAAAAGCTTGGAGCTGTGGTTTATGACGCCAAAGGATACATGTTCAAATGAGCAACGTTGAAAGGACCATGGGGCATACTCCGGACAAGACCAGGTGCGAGCTTCCAGTTGACTCTCCCCATGGGGCTGTGTGGACAGACCTTACTTCCCCAGCGGTGGGTGTCTGATGACATACATGGGTTGTTGCCAGCTGGAGAAGCTCACTGAGCCTGGGTGCCCAGGGGTTTTGCTGGGCTTCATCAACATGGCTGACCTCGGTTCCCCACCCAGAGGTCAAAGTGACACAGTGTGGCCCCATGTCCCAGGCAAACAAAAATGCATGTTCACCGAAGATCACACACACTGTTTGGTGTGGCCCGAGGCTGCAGGTATAAAAAGACACTTGGTTATTCCAGGGGCTTGGAAGTTGTGTCCCAGGAGGCAGTCCAGGGCCAGTTCTTTCAAAATAGATGGTGCAGGGTTTGAACACCCAGGCCTGCTGAGCTACACAGCCTGACATGGTGTGTGCTAATGTGCAGAGAAATCTCAGTTGGACTGTCTGATGGGGAGTCTTGGAAACAAGCAGCAGGAGTCACGTAATGGGTAGAAACCTGGGCACAAACACACACTGGGGACACATAGGCTTATGGCTAACGGGTCGAGCTATAGTTGGAACAGAGGTTCCAGGTGAAAGGGCTGACAGAACGCAGTTTGTGGGCTCAGCCTGGGCTTCCGAAAACCAGTACAGCGAAATCTTTGTGAGCAGACACTCCTTTGCTGAGCTGAGCCCACAGACCCTGCTGTGCTCCTCCCAAGCCAGAGTTGGTATAGAACAGAGCAGTGAGCTGCTGGGTGTTGGGGTGGGGGTGGGGGAGAACCGGAGCACAACCATGTCTCAGCATTTGTTACCTCAAAATGATGACAAGCAAGCCCCTCCATTGCCACTCAGCGGCCACTCGGAGGGAGAAGCCCTCCCAGGCTCTGCAGCGAGTGTTTGTTGGAACGTCAGCAATTCATAACTCTCGGGGCCTCGGTTTTCTGTTTTGTAAAATGAGGAGGGGTGACTACGTCATTTCTGAGGTTTCTTCTTTTTTTAATATTTTGTAATTTTGTGCCTAAAGGAAACCACTTCCATTGGTTATGTTTCTTAACTTTTTCATGTGTTTCTTGGTATTCTTTTGTTTCTCTCATTTTCCTTTTCCATCTCCCTCTTGGCTGCCTCTGTTTTGCTAAGTGACAAGCATTTCTACAGGGATGTAATGCTGCAGCATTAGTTAATCAAGGGGGTGGGGAGTGTGGGTGATGTGACCCCAAACTTCACCGCCGCTACAGCTGGGCAGGGTGAGCCCATAGTGGGGCTCAGGCCTGTTAGCGTGGCTGCTGGCCACTTCTGAGAGCCCCCCCTGTCTGGTTTCTGTGGGGTCAGAGCGTTCAGACGAGTGCTCAGGGCAGGCTGTGTAAGATTGAGAGACTGAAGATGGGGTTGGAGCTACGCCTGTTTCCTTGTTTTCTCCCTCTCCACTCCCCTTCTCTCTGTCTCTCCACGTATTTACTATGTGAGTACAGTGTTCCAACCACTTATTCAAGTGAGTGAAGCAAAGAGACCTCTCTGGCCTCAAAGAGTTTGCTGCAGACACACAGTAAAATACGTAATTTGGTAGGTGTCGCTCGTTTTACAGTGAAAAGTAAAAACTAGGATGGGAATAGGGAGTATGGTGTGAGGGGCAAAACTGAGAGTAGCCATGATGCCTCCGGTGATGGTGGCCACTGCAGGTGGCGGAGGGGCGGGTGGAGGACAGCGGAGGAAGCAATGGGCGTTCCCGGGCCTTGCAGAAGCCTGGGCTCCTCTGCCTTCCTCCATCAGCAGCGCAGCTCGTGTCAGAACGCACCGTCCCGGACGTGCATTGCCGAGTGTTGCACTTGGCCTGGGTGAGAAGGTCCCTGGGACGTATTCACGGGCAGCTACTTGCCGAAACAGTTCGGTCTTTAAGTCCAGGCCAGTGGTTGCTGTCAGGATTCCCGAGGTCTCACGTGGCCTCAGTCGATGCATTGTTTGCTGGAGGCAACAAGACAGAAAACCACACGTCTCCCTGTGTCTCAGGTGCTGTTCCTGAACTCTCTGCTTTCTCCTCTTTGGCTCAGAGATATTTAGGGTGGCTCTGAGGGCGGCCAGGGAGCTGACAGTGGTTCAAGAAACCAATTTATAAAGTTATAACTCGTTTTTATTTTTTCAATGGAATAGACTAGAAATAGATAGAAGAGAGTGTCTCATCTAGAAAGGTCTGTATGATTTCATGGACTGAGATTTAACTTAGGTGTCCGTGAATGAATACGCATTTGTTGGGCCGTGGTGTAAAATGTACTTCATATTGTGTTTGTTGATTTAAAAAGAAAAAGCAGCTCTGAAAGCCTGTGCCGTAGACGTGCAAGCCGCGTGTGTCGATTGGACCGGTGTCCGTGCCTTCGTGTTTTCCCGTGCACTCACGCACCCTTTCCGGCTGTCAGTTCTCATTAGTGTGATTTCTGTATATGATCTGTTCATGCATTCTTGGCTGCAGCAAACAAAAAGAATGGCTTGAACTCAGTCAGCTGTAGCAGTCCCTGGTGTGTGTTCGTAGCTCCCGGTGGCTCTCCTACCTCTACAGAAGTGCTGGGTTTGTGTCGGCTGTGCTCGTGGACACACACGGACTTCTGTGAGAATGTTACATCCGGTGCACTTCCAAGCCTAGCGAGGGGCCAGTGCAGTGGTAACGGGCTGGGAGGGAGCCAGGGGTACTGCACGCACCGCGGGCATCTGTCCTGCCTATTGGGGCTGCTGCTGCCGTGGGGAGGTAGGGCTCTTTTTCCTGATAAATGCTCATTCTGAACATGTAAGAATTCAGTGAAAATAATGCACAGAGAGTAATGCTGGAGAAACATGCAGTACGTTTCCCCAGTCGTGTTCTGTAAAAGTGTCCAAAACTGTTAACGGTTTGCTAGAATGGTTGTGGGTCAACTGTACTCAAAAATTGAGTGTTCACAAAGTTAACTTCTTTTTAAAGCAAGACTTCTCAGAGCCTTTAAGGGGATAAAGCTTGTTTCCGTTCCTTGTGTCATCCAAGCTTCAACCATGGAACTTTTTCTGGGGGTGTCTAATGAGATGACTGTTCAGAGGGAAAAACGATGAGGGGTGCATTTAACCATATTGACTATTATTAGCTAGAAATCTTGGGGCCAAGCTTTTTTTCTTTTATTTGAGATGTACTCTTTAAATTATGCAAAAAGTTGACATTATATGGCACAAATTTCTTACGCAGAATGCTATAGAGCTGTGCCCAAGGTAGTATAGACATGTATTTTTTAGCCACTGAAAAAAGTAATTAAACTATTTGGTGTTAAAACATTTCAGTACATCTGAAGTGTATGTAAATAGAAAAAAAATGTTTTTATTTTTGTAGTTATCTAGTTGAAATGCTCTGGCTTTATATTTACAATTATATCTTTAGCCATAGTAAGGGCTGCTATTGAAAGAAGCTTTTTTTGTACTTGGACAATATTCCTCGTTCACCATCTGATGCTTATCGCACAGGGAGAATGGTTTCTTCACCTGCTTCTGGTGAAGAGCCATTCGTTCCGAAAGCAGTCGGTAGGAGACAGGCCAGGTAAATGGTTGTGCAACCAAAGACCCTGTCTTCAGGACCTCAGGTTCCTTCGTGACTGAACCCGTTGCAGAAGGGAAGCCTGACACTCGGGCTGCAGCCCATAACCATGGAGTCAGTAGAATTGAAACTTTGCACTTCTCAATGAAGAAAAAATGAAGACTCCAATGATGGCAGTTTCAAGTAACAGATGAAAGCCCCACGTGGTTACGGAACCGAATCGTCCCCGAGTTGCCCTGAAGTTTATTATCTGTTATTAACAGGACAGTTACTCATCTGCAGGTTGTCTAAAGGCCTTTTCTCCCCATAGAACTTGAATCTCTTCTGCCTAGTAGCCGAGCATGTTGTCACTCAGGTAGGGATTTTGGTGGTGGATTTCTGCTGATTTCATGTGGCACAGACATTGGTTATCTTCCCCCAGATTGACTTCATTCTTGCCATGGAGTGACAGCGATTCCTCAGCCCAGATGACCCTCCACGTGGTGTCGCAGGCAGTACCTTGGAGGAAGAAGCAGGCAGCGTCAGGGCAGGAGCGGGGACCCTGCAGAACAGGTGGCTTGAGTTTGAGGGGCAGCCTCCTGTTTTCTGGGCTGCACGTGTGTTGGCAAATTATGTAACTATACTGGGGCTGCTGGTTTTCCTGTCTGCAAAATGGAGGTGGTAACGGTACTCATTCCACAGGGAGGTTGGGAGCATCACAGGTGTGTTTACACATGCAAAGTGCTTGGAATGGTACCTGGCACATAGTAGGCACTCATCAAATGTTAGGTAGTGTTATTATTTTTAGCTAGAGCAAGGCTGCTTTTTACTGATCTTCAGAAAGTTCAAACTTGGCTTAAAACTTGTGTTACTTTCTAAATAATATCAAGTGTATTTCCTCAAATACATCTTCAAGGAAACAAGTAAATGCTCTGAGTTAACCCATATGAACATCTTCCATTCAGGGGAAATAATACACCGTATTCTAAGTTCTTCTGTACTCAGAATGAAGACTTCTGATCGATGCCGTGGGTCTGGAATCGGGGCCTAGGCTCCCATATGCACGTTTGGCCCAGCAGTAGTTTGTTTTGGTTTTGGTTTTGTGTTGCTTTTGAAATGCCTTTAAGCAGGGCATGTAGTCACAGGCCATAGGCTTCCGCAGGTGCCTGTCTCAGGCTCCTGTCTGGTTCTCCCTTTCCGGCTGAGGCGTGATTCCTGTTACTCCAGATGCAATTTATCGAATGTTGGTATGAATTGCACCCAGGGGCCTACGCATATTCAAGAGGACCCTCAAGGATGGGGTACTTCCCCTGGAGACTTGCTTGTTCTCCGTCATAAAAGACATTGCAGTCTTTGTGTATTTCCTTGATAAAGGATTAGGATGTATGTGGCTGTTCTGCCCAGGAGGTGAGCATGGGAAAAACAGACATCATTATTACACCCAGTATCACCGGCTACTTCAGCATACAACAGAATGAAATGCTTTTAAAAGAATTTCTGTGTTCATACAGCTGATGCAATTCTAAAAAAAACAAAACAAAAACCAAAAAACAGATTTTGGTTTGGATTTTGGTTTTAGATTCAACCAAACAGGCAGGGTAAACACAGGTGAGAAGTGCGAGCCTTCTCCTTCCCTTTTTCTGGCTGTAGCTGCAGCTGTCTAATGGGTCTTAAACGTCAGCAGGTTCACAGGGGGCTTCCTCTTGTTTGACTCGGTGCTGTTTGCCTGCCCAGAGCATTAACTTCCTTCCATACCAATGATGTCCTCTGAGTAAAGCCCCTGCTGTGAACTAGGAGGACCATGAATTTTTAATGACCTGCAGGCTTGCAGGGCCCTTGTAGGAACCAGAGCTGTGTGCTCTGAACAGCGCATCTGCTCACCTGACCCTGACAAATTGGGAACATCTGAAACACACCCCTGCTTGTTCACACACGGAGTGGGGGAGAGGGGACTCCGAAAGGCACCGCAGTCGGCCCTCTGGCAGACTCTTGGAAGGACGACAGCAAACGGTATTTCTCCATAAACAGCTGCCTCTCCTAGCTCTGTGATTCAGTGTGGCAGCCCAGTGCCTTTCTGTCAAGTCAGGCTTCAGGGTTCAATTTAGGCTGTTCTTCTTGAGAAACCACTAGAAAAGAAAGTAAAAACACAGTTATAAAGATGCCGGCTCCATAATCAGTTAGTCCTGTTTATAGAACTTGATCCTTTTCAAGTATATGTTCTCCTATGTATTAAGCTGATCGGCAACGAGAGCAAATAAAACTCTTCACAGAAGGAGCAACTATTTTGCCAATAGCCCGGCTGGTGTGGGGTCTGGACAGAGGGTTAGGGGCTGTGGGCCCTGAAACGGAAAACGTGTAATGCTGTGCGCCGCGGGGAGGTGTGTGCAGACCTGGGCTCTGCTCTCTGCTACTCAAGTTGCCATTGAAAAGTTCCTTTTACAAAAGGTCAAGAATATTAGATATTTATTAGATGGTTGTCTAGTACTACTGACCTGTTACTATTTTTATGAGATACTAATCTAATACTGGAGACCTATTTTGAGGGTGTCATACAAACAGTGAAATGCACCCATCTCATGAGTAGAGCCGAAATAGCATTTTCATGTGTCCCTCCTCATGGCCCCCTGCTCAGGTGGAGGTGTAGGAACCAGACAGGCATGGAGGCCCCTCCCTCTCTTCCAGCCCATAGTAACCACAATCTGACACCTATCACCACAGATTAGTTGTCTGATCTTGAACTTCACATAAATGGAATCGTGCCTTGTTTCATGCTAGTTGCCTCCAGTCAATATTGTGTCTTTGAGATTTATCCGTGTACACAGCAGCCCCATTTGTAATTTAGGTGTTTACCTATGCCTTGATTTTTAATTTAGACTGCTTTTTAAAGTAAAGCATTTGCCTGGTTTGAGCAGAGTAATTATAGTCGATACCCCGAGACACAGCCGTGTGTAAGTGCTTCGTAACTGTTAGAGTCATTACCATAATAAAATAGTAAGTATAGTATTAATATAAGGGCCCTGAAAATGTTCCTCTTCTGTTGTTCTGACTAATCTAAGAGTAATGTGATCTCCATTGTGTAAATTAGTAAGACCTTAATATTCCTAGTTACTTGTTGCTTCAGGTTGTAAATTGACATTTTTGCAGTCATGCTGAGAATCAAATTGCATTTGTGGGCAGGTAACAAACACCCTTGTTAACCCTTCCCACTGGTATGATAATTAGAGATTCCTGCTAGGTTTTGCCTGTGTAGAAAAAAACACAGGTGGGAAAATTTATATACGTGTCCTCAATAACAAATTGTTATAGCTTCTCAGAAGGTTAATTTTTGTATTTTACATAGATTTTTATAATCAACAGTGTGATTACTTTTCTATCTATCTATCTATCTTTCTATCTATCCATCATCACCTCTGCAATATGATGACCATGTTAAAAAGAGACATGGCATGTTATGAATATTAACTTAAACTTGTCCAGCTCTTAAACTTGTCATCTTGTTTCCATACCGAAAAAGTAGAAGGAACCTATTTCTTAAGAAAAGACTCGTTAAGTATTTGTCCATTTCTTCCAAGGAGTTCTCAGGAATGTCGTTGAAGTCGTTCTCCACACAGTTTTTATGTCTTCCTTCCATTTCACCCTAACTTCATCCTATTCTAGGAGGGTGAATTAGCTCAGTCGCTCAGGGTTATGAAGCAGTTCCAGGTACTGCCACGTGCTCAGGGCCCTCTGTCAGGCCACGCCCACTGTCAGTTGCTGCTGTGGATTGATTTGTGCCCCACCCCTCCTTTCCAAATCCATATATCGAAGCCTGTGTATGTGATGAGCCTCTGGGAGGTAATTAGGTTTAGTTGAGGTCGTGAGGATGGGGACCTCTTTCTGGGATTAGTGCCCTGCTGAGGAGAGACACCAGGGAGCTTGCCCCCTCTGCCTCTCCTGTGACCACCTGTGCTGCCAAGATCACTGCGGGTGCTCACTGGTCCCTACTAGTACGCACCCCCGTGGTTTAGTTCCCTCCACTGCCCCACGGTTTGGTGCCAGCCTCCCCGTTTTAGAGATGAGAGTGCTGAGGATCAAGCTGCAAGGTGTCCAAGGTCCACAGCCAGTCGGTCGTGGGGCTGATTGGATTGGAGACTGTCGGGACTTGCGGACTCCTCGATATGACAGATGCAGTATACACAAATTGCCAATCTTCTGTATTTGATATTGTAAACATGTTCATAAAGACTTTAATGTCCAGATTCCATCTTCAAAGTGCCAGGAAGTTCTGTCTAATGGCACATTTGGTGGAAGAAATTCTTATTCTCTTATATATTTTTCACAGATCTGTTTGTTCATATTATAGATATATTTAAGGAGAGGTTATCCTTCTGTGATTTCTTTTTGAATCATAGTCACTTTATTCTGGTTTTGTTTCAAATAATTTTCCTTTTGACCATAGATCAGAATTTAAAATAAGTGATCTCCATTTTTCATGCCCTGTACCCCCACAGCCATGCCCCTGTCCCCTAATTATGCCTTCTCACCAGTCCCGTTTCATCCAGTAGGAATTGACAGAATTGGTCATCATTGCCGAGTCCTACTCCTCACACTCTGCTTGTTTGTTCAGCAGTTCCGCCGCTCCGAATGGACACATTTTCAAGGCAGTCATTAAGCTTACACTCCTTTAGGATTATCCACGCATGGTAACTGCTATGGGGATAAAAGTCCCATGTGTAAGCAGCATTTAATAACTTTTAAAAATAATCATAATTTTCAATTGTATACAAAGCCACAGAAAATTAAGACACCTTTAAACGCAACTTAAGTCTTAATACTTACAGTTTAGCTGCCTCGATTTTCTTGGCTGAGGAGTTGAGTTGGAATTCTCAAGGGTGAAATGCACCGGAAAATCAGGATCTTGGCATACTTCAACAAAGACAATTGGCTTGTGTAGCGTTCACAACATGTCAGCAAGATGCAGCCTGTATATTCAAAATGAAGACAGCCTATAAATTTAAAATTGATGGGAGAATCTTCATACAATGATGAGGGTAAATCAAGAAAACTAAATAAATGTTCGGATGGGAACTGTGTAGTATGTGTTGGAAAACCAGTTGCAACAAGTGTGGTGGTAGCTAAAACTTGCGCTGATGCTGGCGTGCTGAATTGTCTCCTGATTCTTTTATACTGCTGTGTTTTCTCAGAGAAAGATGTAATGAAAAAAAATGTAACAATGTGTATTTTCAGTCTTAAATTGTTACCCACTTAAGTGATTTTAATACTGAGAAGAAGCGCTTATTTTTCAGAATAATGTATTCTCTTTGCCTTTTTTAAAGAAATGTGTTAAAAATAGTATTGCTAAAATTTTCCTTTTGTTTCCTCTACTCCCTGCATCCCCAAAACAAGCCGTTATTACAAGACAAGAACAAATGTAGTTGCTCTCTGGGAACAATTGTCAGAATTGCTCCATTTTAGGGTGGATTCTAGCCTTTTCAAGTCCATAAACCTCCAAGAGACATGATTTTTCTATGTGTTTATTAGATACCAGGAATGACATCCCCAGGGAATTAGCCAAAATAGATGAAGTCATGACTGATAGTTTGCTACTGACCTAAGAGTCCTTCACTTGTGTAACGGGTTTTCTTGGATGAGACAGGCCCCTGGGCAGTTGGAGGGCACTGTGGCAGGCCAGGCTGGCCTGAGACAGACACCTGGAGCTTCTCCCCATAGGGCTGCTTTGCCCAGGGTCCCGCTTTCCCGTGACTTTGCTGGGCCGATGAAAATGCACTCTGTGCTGTCTGACACTAGCTACCACTAGCTACATATGATGTTTTTACCACTTCAAAATAATATATGCTCTTTACATAACGTTTGTAAAAGGTAGAAGAAAGTAAAATAAAATTTTTTGCAGGTCCATCACCCCAGTATACTCTTGTTCCAGTTTTTAGTGATAGTACATTTCTTCACCGTGTTTTTGGTTGTACGAAACATTTTTAATATAACTGTAATTACCTTCCCAGGACAGTTATATATCTGAAAATTTTCCCTATTATTAGAAGATGATCACATGTTGTTTGCAGGTGTAACTCGACTACCTGCACAGTGATCCGCCAAGTGAGGAGGGTGCACCCCGGGTCCCTGAACCGACTCCCCGTTGTTGGCTGGGGGCTGGGAGCTGTCAGTGTGTCGGTCTCACACATCCCATTGCTGCGTGCGCCTTTGTGTGTGAGGCTTTAGCCAAGTTTAGGGTTAGTTTTTGAAAATCTCTGGTAGATGCAGAGAAATGGAGTTTACTGGGTCAAAGGGTATGAACGTTTTAATGCTGATGAGTATGTGGAGACAGATTACTTTTCTAAAATGTCAGATACAAAATCGTACCCAGTGCCAACACTGGGGATTCCGCAGAGCTTTGAGTTTCCCTTCACTTCTGTCATGACAGTTTCATTGCACGGTAAGACTCCCCCGAGTCTACGCATCTTTTGACTTAAAGAGTTAGAAGTCTTATAAGAATTCGTCCTTGGTCAATTCCTCTGTTTTTTGGCTGACTTATTGCTTTTTCTTCCATTTTTATTATTTTCTTGATGGAAGAAGAGGGGGTAAGAGCATCTTGTGTTGTTTTGTGCTATTAAACAAAGAGGAGTCTTGGCTATTTTTAGAATTATTAAAATACATGTGAAGGTGAGAGGCAAAATTAGAGATTTCCTGTATTTCGCCTACTTTCTGTAATAACTTCTGTTGAACTGGTTTGTATTTTTCTATAGTATCCCCTCGACAGGCTAGCGTCTGACAGTACCCTTCCCAGTACGTAGCATCTTGTGGCTGCAGCGAAGCCCGTGCAGGAAGCAGTTCACATTAAGCATCTCCCGCCGTGCACTGCTGTGCAGTTATTTTGGACCCGTGGTCAGATAATGACTCGACGAAGACTGCTTCCCACGGAACCTGTAGGTGTGAACTCGAATTTATAAGAAGAAATAAGGAATGGTTATTTACTCTGTAAAATTGTTTCTGGTAGGTTTACTACCTAAATAGTGGACTTCACTAGTGAATTTGTGTCTCAGTGTTTTTAAATGATTTATGATCTGATCTCTTGCATTAAGTGAGTTTATTGAAATGAGCATTTTACTGAAATGCCCTGAGACTAGAAACAGATCTGTTACCTCCGAGAGATAAGGCACTTACTTCCGTCTTATTGGTTTTCAAGGCTGCTCTGTGGAGTTAAATTTGCAGTGGGAATCCAATTTTGCATTTGCTAGCAAGTTTTCAATTTGTATGTCAATAATCTTGGTCCAACAACAAATATACATATACACTTATATTTATTACTATTTGAGAAGGAAAGGAAAAAGCTAGTTGTATGAATTGGTAATTTTGGGAAACCATAAAATAGTATTTTATTATGAAAGGAAATAGGATCAGAAACAAGAAAGACTAACATTGAAAAGAAGTGTGCTCGGGGACCAAGGAAATTAGAGGAGAAGAGAATTTAAACCGTAGCCCCCGCACTGCTGCGCCCACACCGCCTGTGCCCACACCACCACCTCACTGCAGGGCTTGGACCTCCCAGGCATTTCCCTCCTCAGAGTCCCCGGCTCAGGCTTCCTGGGTCAGGGGCAGCGCAGGCGTTGCAGCCAGGGAGCTCCACTCTTAGGCCACCGTCTTTGCTTGCTTGGTGCTGACACTGGAGCATAGCATTTGCCCTTTTGTAAAGGGGTAATACTAGTATTGAAATACGTTAGTCACGGTGTGCCCCGAACTCTCTCCTGGGAGAGGTGAGACAGCATGCACACCTTGATCAGCAGGTGCCCTTGCTTCGCTCTGTCCAGGGAGATGTACTTAAAAAAAAAATCCTGTTATCTTTTCACTTTAATTTTTTTGTTATGTTTTTTAAAAATGCACTTTGGAGTACATCATTTAAATATGTGAAAGCAGCATTTTGGATCAGCATGAGGTGCCGTTGCAGGATTGTCCTGTAACCAGGTTACACTGAGGATGGCTAGGTGGCGTTACAGACTTTGCTTTTTAAAAAGTTTTTATTGTTTTTTCCATTCCTGTTTAGTTTCCTCGTACTCCCTTTCCCCACAATCACCACACTGTTGTCTGTGTCCATGAGTCCTTTTTCCTTTTCACTCAATCCCTACAGCCCCCAGCCCCTCCCCCAAGCTGTCATCTGTATTCTACGAGTCTTCATGTCGCTTGTCAGTTCATTCTGTTCATTAGATTCCACACACGAGTGGGGTCAGGTGGTATCTGTCTTTCTGTGACTGGCTTATTTCAGTTAGCCATGCTCTCCAGGCCCATCCACGCTGTCACAGAGGGTGGAACTTTTTTCTTTAGACTTAGACCTAAATTTATGTTGCAAATCTAATTAACAGGTGTATGTTTTTAGACATTAAATGTGTCCGTTTTTGATGATGTAGATAATGTCTACAAAACAAAGGGGTTAGATTGGAGGATTTTGAAGATGACTTTTAGGTTAAAAACAAGGTCATTTAACTGCATACCTCACACTGTTACAAAAATTAACTAAATATGGATCACAGATCTAAATGTAAAACGTAAAACAGCGCAGTTTTAGAGAACGCAGGAGACGGTCTTCGAATCCTTGCAGTCGGCAGTGGTCTCAGATACAACAGCAGAGCAGGACCCACCAGTGGGGCCCTGTCGAGACAGAGAACTTCCGCTTCTCGAAGGCTGGTAGGAGGGTGAACAGACATGGCGAGACCGCAGCAAACATTTGCAAACTACGTGTCCGATAAAGGAGTTAAAATTCAGCAAAAGATTTGAACAAATACTTCACCAAAGGTGATTTGCAGATGGCAAATAAGCACATGAAAAGATGCTCAACATTATTCCTTCTGAAGGAAACACAAATTTAAACCACAGCGAGATGCTGTTATACACCCATTAGAACGCACACAATTAACAAGACTGGTCCCACCAAGTCCCGGTGAGGATGAGGAGCAACTGGAAAGGGCGTCTCCGTGGTGGGGCGGGCATGGGAAAAAGCACTTTGGAAGAAGACAGCTTGGCGAATTCTTTTTAAAAAATATTTTATTTATTTATTTTTTAGAGAGAGGGGAAGGGAAGGAAAAAGAGAGGGAGAGAAATATCAATGTGTGGTTGCCTCTCACATGGCCCCCACTGGGGACCTGGCCTGCAACCCAGGCATGTACCCTGACTGGGAATCGAACCAGTGACCCTTTGGTTCGCAGCCCACGCTCAATCCACTGAGCCACACCAGCCAGGGCCAGATTCTTAAGTATGTAGCTATGATGTGACCTAGCCATTCCACTCCTAGACATTCATCCAAGAGAGATCAAATGCATGTCCACAGAAAGACTCGTACACAAATGTCCATAGCAGCTGTATTCATAATAGGCAAACACTAAAAATGGACCATCATTCACACATAAATGGCAAACAAATATTGGTGCATCTGCACAATTGAGCACTATTCAACCGTAACAGGGAGTGAACTGTTGATACACGCACTGATGTGAATGCTTTGCAAAAATCACTATTGCGAGGAAAGAAACAAGATGAAAATAATACACATTGTCTGATTTTATTTGTAAGGATTCCCCCCAGTACAAACCAACACATGGAGACAGAGAGGAAATGAGCAGTGCCTGGGACGGGAGTGGGAGGAGAGGGGCGGGTCTTCCAGGGCCAGTGGGGAGGGGCTACAAGGAGCAGGAGGAGGAGCGTGTGCATGTGTTTGTGGTGTGTTTCCTCACTGTGTTGACTGTGTTAGTGGTTTTGTGGGTGCATGCGTACACCCAAACACCTCAGAGTCAGCACTTGAGACATGAGCAGCTTATTGAGTGCCAACCGTACCGGTCAATAAAGCTTCCAAAATGCGTAGCCCTTTTCGCGTGTTTACCTAGATAAGCCTTTTTCAAGGAAATCTGCAAGCTGGCCAATGCCTTCTGAGTCACCGCAGGTGCGAACGGTTGTCTGCTTGACAATGGCATGTCACACTGGCAGTGGCCACACTGCTTTTCTCCTTTAAATCAGTCTCACAGGGGTCTGCATGCATTTCCCTCTGACAGAGAGCGTGCCAGACCAGTGTGACTGAGGGAAGAAACGCTGAAATTCAGAAATAAGCAGTGATTGTTGAATATTTTCTTTCTCTCCTCTACTACACGAAGATGTCGAGGGTTCACCAAGTCCACCATTTCAAAATTACTGACTTCTGACAGATTTAGGTGCAAAGAGTATTTTTAAAAGGTTTTATTTATTTTTAGAGAGGGGAAGGGAAGGAGAAAGGGGAGAGAAATATCAATGTGTGGCTGTCCCTCCTGTGCCCACTACCGGGGACCTGGCCTGCGACCCAGGCCTGTGCCCTGACTAGGAATCGAGTCACAAACCCTTTGGTTCACAAGCCAGCACTCAATCCACTGAGCCACATCAGCCAGGGTGCAAAGAGGGTTTTTGTTTGTTTATTGTTTTTAATCATCCACAGTGACTTTCACATGGTAGGGACTTGTTTCTAGAGGCTTGGAAGGGCCGCCGTAAGTGGAGTGACTGAACCTTTGCAGAGATAACAAAATAACTTCATTCTAAAGGGTCAAAGGAAAGTTTTCCATCTGGTTCGCTGTCCCTGGCCTCTAACTGTCCTTCTCCTACTAACCTTTCTTTAAAGCTGCTCTACCTCTCCTCGGCTGAGCCTGACTTTCCCCTGGGGACGTTGCTGCTCACCCTGGCACCCTGTTGTGGCTGCTGCTCACTCCACCCTACCTCCTGCGCTGGCGGCTAGGTGACAGATGGCTTTTGCTTTGCCAGGACGTCTCCCAGCGTGCCCCAACCCTCGCTGACCTGCAGTCGATCTTTTACAGTGTGTGTGCTGCGTGTGAGACACGGGAAAGGGATAAACTCCACGTGTGCCTCACAGTCTGGTCATCAGTAGCTTTTACCGTGGTCAGAGCTCAACATGTATTTAGCTAAGTCACTGCCTCGCTCTCCCTTCATGGCTTGGCCCGGAGGTCCGTCCACCTCAGTGGGGGAGGGCGTTGTCGCTGCAGCCCACCTCCGCAGTCTGGATTCTCAGGTGTTTCTTTTGGGGACTTCAGAGCCTCCGTTATTGATCTGTCCGAATCCCGGCCAGACATTTCTCCTGCTGCCACCTGATGGATGATGCCATTTCTCGGAACGGACAACTCAGAAATCTTCAACTTGGCAAGCCCACTGTCTGACAATAAAGTGTTATTTTTTTTTACCTCTGCTATTTCTTCATTTCCAGTAAGTCAGATGTCAAAACGCAAGACATCTGTTCTCAAGAGCCGTCCCTGTCACTGTAGTCAAATAAGTTTCCTTGACACTCCCAAAGGCTCTTCCTCACTTTGGCCATGGTTTCATTTCTGACCCTTCCAGCACTAACGTTCATCAGAGCCCACGACTCCCTCACTTCCATAACTTCCCAGCCAGCGGGCACTGTCCTTGGGGTTCCTGGCACTGAGGCCTTCCTCTCTGTGCTCAAATAGCTCAGATTTCCCCCATGCTTCCCAACATGTCTCCGAAGAAACACCTTTCTTTTTTTAATTTTTATTTCCAATCGTTTTTGTTTTTCAGTTATAGTCAACATGCATTGCTATATTAGTTTCAAGTACACCCCAGCGATCAGACATCGTATAAGTTACTAAGTGATCATCCCAATAAATCACATGCCCATCTGACACTGTAAGTAGTTATTAGAATATTATGGACCATAGTCCCTGTGCTGTACTTTACCTCCCCATTACTATTCTGCACCAACTAATTTGTATTTTTTAATTCCTGTACCTTTTTTATCCATCCCCCTACCTGGCAACAGTCAAAATGTTCTCTGTACTTATGAGACTGTTTCTGTTCTGCTTGTTCATTTATTTTCTTTTTCATAAAATACGGTTTAGTGGTGATGAACTCCATTAGCTTTTTTTTTTTTATCTGGGGAGCTTTATCTTGCCTTCAATTCTAAATGATAGCTTTGCTAGGTAGAGTAATCTTGGTTATAGGTTCTTATTTCCCAGCACTTTGAATATTTCTTGCCAATCCTTTCTGGTCTGCAAAAAGTTTCTGTTGAGAATTCAGCTGACGATCATATGGGAGCTTCTTTGTAGGTAACTAACTGCTTTTCTCTCACTGCTTTTGAGGTTCTCTCTCTGTCTTTAACCTTTTACATTTTAATTATGTGTCGTAACATGAACCTGTTTGAATGCATTTTGTTTAGGACTCTCTGAACTTCCTGGATTTGTGTGTCTGTCTCCTTCATCAGGTTAGGGAAGTGTTCTGTCATTATTTTTTCAAATACTACAGTTTCTCAATTTCTTGCACTCTCTCTTCTCCCTCTAGTACCTCCGTGATGTGAATGGTGCTACATTTGAGGTTGTCCCCGAGGCTCCTTAGACTATCCTCATCTTTGTGCATTTTATGTAGTTCTGATCACACGGGGCTTACTTTGTTTTTGCTGTGTTTTCCTTTCTTATGTTTCGAATCACTGATCTGATTCTCAGCTTCATCTGTTCTACTGCCTTGAATCGCCTCTTTTCTAGTTCTGCTCCGGCCTCTCCCGAGTGCAGCTCAAAGACAGGAATGAATGTGGTTAGGAGCTCAGGTTCCTGATTCTGTTGTTTCTCTCCTTCTTCTGGGTGATTTAACATCTGTTTTTTCCCTTCTTTTATAGTATTTATATTCAATATTTACATATAGTATTTTATCTGCATTCTGTCATGCTTTATTGTAAGCTTCTTCCGTCTTTTTGTTTCAAAGTGTGTGGCTATAAGTTGTAACTGTCTAGTTAACTCTTTCCTTTCTTAAATACCAATGGCCTCTTCCATTCCAAGCACTGCTCCGGGCGAGAGGACAGTGGCTCCTGTCTCAGGGGCACTAATGCTAGGGCGAGTTTAGTCACCATCCTTCAGTCCTTACAGATTCATCTGTAAACATTCTAAGAATATTTCTTTGAAAATTAGGACAAAAGGAAACATTTAATGGATGAGCGTTGACTATATTCAACTTGTATAAAAGGAAAATCATGATGGCAAAATATGTATATGTTTCTAAATCATGTGTTAAATGCCTTGCTGTTGGCTGTCAAGATGGCTTTCAGTTTTCGCTCTTTTCAACAATGTCACGTTGAGCATCCCTACTGCTAGACCATTGTCCCCATGTACAGTTTTTTTCTGTCAGGTGAATCTTTGAACTAGAGGTACTGTGCTACTTTCATTCAGTGATTCCATGACACTTGATTTGAATTGCTAAATCAGAGCTAAGCTGCTTCTGTCTCCATGGTCAGTCATTGGGAAGAGGCCACCTCAAATGTTTGTTTTTAAATTTGATGTTGAATCAGCGCTGGTGAATAACTTAAGATGCTTGATCACTATAATACAGTGGAGTACATCAGTTTGATGTATCTTCTTTAAAGTACAAAATTTAAACCTGATTTATCAAAACTCCCCACCCCAGTTTTCATTTTTCTTTGCCAAAGTGGTTAGTGTCACAAAATAAAAAATGAGGAATTCATAGACATTTCTCTGTAACTTAGTTTAGCGATATTAATTCTCCCAGAAAACCACAGTCATACGCCATGAATCAGTTTCTTCACAGTGAAATTGTTTGTGGTTATTTCAATGAAATTTCAGAGAAATAATACTTTGGTTTAGACAATTAAGTGGTATTTTGTGTCACCAGTTATGACCAGTATGACAATACATTTATTTATTTATTTATTTTGAGCTGGGAGTGAGCCCGACTGTGACCCTGGTGATGCTCTCCAGATAAAGTGCTTAACTCTGGGTTGCCTGAGGTCTCCCCCACCTCAAGTGCAGCCCCTTCTACCCGAGTTCCTGGGGATTCTGGCATCAGGCCCCACCTATGTCTATTTGTTTCTGTGTAGGCATCCTCCACTGGGCCAGGCCTAGCCTCCCCCACATGGCCTTTGACCCCAGTGCGCCTGCTCCCTGGGGTCTGCCCAGTGAACAGTCTCTCTCTCCCTCACAACACCCTTTCACCTTCCCACGACCTTCCTCTGTGGATGAAGCATTAACAGAAATCAAAGTGTATAAAATAATCAAATTTGACATTTGATTATTTTCAAAATTTTTGTAGAGTTCTTAAACTTGTGTGTTTTTTAGTCCCCACTGATACCTACACAGTAAATATTCAGTACATATTCCTGGTATGACTGATAAATTCTATAATTTGAAAATTTAAATTATGGCATGAATGTTCCAAACTCCTTGATTTTTCCCTTAAACACTGATTTACAACCCTGACAGCAGCTAGCTTGCTCTGTGTTCTCATCACAATGGCCTTAGCTCTTGTTTGGTTTCCCTCGAGGGGACTCTCCATCCGTGAGCAGGATGGCCAGGGCCAAGTCTGGCTCCTGCTTCTCCCATCCCCACTTTCCGGTGCCGGTGTGGGGCCTGGCTCCCCTGGCCAGTAAATGGACGGGATATTCCTGGACGATTCCGAAGATTCCTTCTGTCGCCTTGGATGCCACCCTAGACGCGCCAGGGTGA
Organism: Sturnira hondurensis; assembly: GCF_014824575.4. Classification (NCBI taxonomy): domain Eukaryota; kingdom Metazoa; phylum Chordata; class Mammalia; order Chiroptera; family Phyllostomidae; genus Sturnira; species Sturnira hondurensis. The sequence goes on along the minus strand of NW_028072798.1, from coordinate 8,209,678 downwards.
GTGTCGCATCCTGCGTGACCAGGCAACGCTAACATGCAGTAGCTCAGCAGCCTGCTCTGCTGAGCACAAACAAACTACACCTTTCACTATTAAATCTTGGTTTGCTTGTTGATGAATACTTGTATCAGTCAGAAAATGTAAAAGTTGATTAGACCAGACTTTTACTGCAAAATACTATGGTTTGGCGAGTTGCCTGAGAGACCTGCTGATTTTCTTAAACTCTATAGGAAAACAATATAAATATGACATATTCGATCTTATATTCTGCCCCCCAGCTTTAATAACCTTGAACTAATAACTTGCCTCATTTTCTTCTATAAAGCCTGAGCCGTTGAAGCGGGAGGCTGAGGTGGATGTCAAGAGTTCTCTGTAATCGAGGGCCCAGCATCCTCTCTGGCCAAGGTGCAGGAGCTCGACCCCCGTGCATGGCTGTGCTGTCCCCGTGAGCGCCACGTAGTCAGCAGCCCCACACAGAGAATGAGTCTCGTGAGGCTGTGTTTTAGTGGCAAGGCTCTTTTGTGACCATGTTCTGCAGTCAGACTGGAGGTGACAGTATTATTTACTTTTGTTGCTTGGGGTCCAAAGAGAGAATAGATTGCTATTGATTTTCAAGGTGTCACAGTGAAGGGTCTGAATGCCCGCAGGAGAGCAGGCGGCAGGGCGGCCGGTGACGGCGCACGCTGCCTTTGAAAGTGAAGATTCATTTTTTTGTTGTTGTCATAGAGATTTCTTTCGTCCTTAGACCTGCCACAAGAAGACGTGGCCGTGGGGCTGCTGTGGTTATGAATGTTCTCTCTCCCCCGGAAGAGTGGGATTCAGGGCTTTTCACAGCAGGCCGAGGCTGAGGGAGGGTTCTGTGGGCGCACTTCCACGCACGTGGTACAGCCTTGAAACTGGAGTCTAGTCCTGTTAGCCTCTTAACCACCGTACCAAGGATACTTCGAGGTTTTGCAAATGTTCGGCAACACGATGGAAGGAGATTTGGTTCTTGTTTTATTTTGTGTTAACTTGTAGTGGTGACTGTGCTTCTCGAGTGGTGTTTGCTTTCCTTGGTGACTCTTAAAAACTGGTTGTCCAGATGTCATATTTAAATGTACACTTTAAACATGGCCACTACTGGAGACATTTTAAATATACCTGTGCCTGATGCCCCATCTCACACCCCCACGGTCCCATACGTGGTGTCACTCCTTGGAAGAGTGAGGTCCCACCTATGGTGCCACTGGGGGGGGACGAACACCCGAGGACACACTGGACGTTAGCTCACATGGTGCACCTGTCAGTGACTTTTCTTAAATGGAGCATGTCCTCCTAACATAGCCCTTCAGGGTGCCTCCTGCTTTCAAGGGCCTGGTTTGGGAAGCAGGCGTTCCCTGCATCCGGGAACTTCCTGGTGTGCAGACATGTGGGAACCAACTGGAAGGCTAGTATCGGTATGGGCGGGCGAGACTGCCAATGAGGGTGAGTTCCCTGAATTAAGGCGTGGCTTTGTAAAGAACGTAGAAAATTACACGAGTAACAAACAGTTCAACCTGAATTTCTTGATTCTGGAGTTCAGCCTACCATCCAGATCTTTCAATCAGCAGTCCCTGCAAAACGTAATGTTTTTAAATTGGTGGATTTCTGACTTAAGACAACACAGCTTTTAATGTTCTTGACTTTGTCGCGTCTGTGTATTCGTGTCACATTCCCCGATAATTTGTTGCTGTTCATCTGTTCAGATGTGAACTCACTTAAAAACATGTTTACTTTATAAAAAGAGGTCTACACATATTTTGTTCCACTGGTGGGAATTTCAGGCTTTTAAGACAATGAGAGAAGCCCTTTTCCAGGGGAGGATGGAGCAGAGGGGAAAGCATCGGCTTGGGAGGTTTACAGACTTGAGCCAAACCTCTAGAGACTGGGTTCTCCCAGTGCCTTGTTGTGTGCTGTGTTTAGGGAAGCTGTTTAACCTCCCAGGCCTTGGTTGATCAGGTTCTGAAATGCTAATAACTGTTTCCACCTACAGTGAAAATGGAATTACTGTTGTAGGTCGAAGCGCACACTTGCCCTCATCCTCCGTGTCCCTCTCCTCCTCCCCTCCCAGAGGGCAGCGACTGTGCAGAGAGTGGTGCACTGCTGCAGATGGGAAGCCAGCCGACAGACAGACAGACTCTGTCTGGGAGTCTCTCTTTAGGTTTCCTGGCCTGCTTCTCGTTTCTCAGGATTCCATGGGTGTGCATCACCCTTGCTAAGCAAGTAGGTTCAGCGATAACCAAGGCAGCATTTTTTCTCTTGTTTGACCATCTCTGACAGGGTTTAAGGGACTTAAACAAATATTGGCACAGCCTTTGGGTTGGTTATTCATGATTCTTGGCCTCAGGCCACAGTGCCTGGTGCCTGCCAGGGGCTCACGGGGTTCTCAAAGCCCAGGGTGCTGCTGCTGTCACCTGGACTTGGACTTGCCGTCCCTCAGTTTGGTTTATTGCAGCCCTTGTGCCCTGTGGAACTAGCTGGGTGCTGACTGCAGCCCAGGCTGTTGGCCCTGGACCTGACCAAGATGGCCCAGACCGACCTTGTGTCTGCTCCGTCCTCCTGGCTCCTGCTCAGGGCCGGGCCTGGGCTCTGGGGCTCTCCTGGGCTCCTCGCCTCCTGGGGCCCTGGCCCTCGTCCCCTCCTCAGGCTTCTCCGCACTCCCAGCCCAGGTCCTCCCTCAGGGCTGCCCCCTCTGCTGGCCCCCAGCACTACTGCAGCTTCAGGTCCCGTGTTGGGGCTCTGTTTACTCCATGGGTGGAGTAATGGGGACAGAGCCAATTGGGGGCTCGGTAGGATCAGAGGGGATAATATGCTTTTCAGATATAAATCTTGTTGTTGTTTCAGGTCCACGCCCCTTTTACAATAATGTTTCGTATTTTAATATTGCAATTTTGAAAATTTTTATTTTCTAAATATAATTTTCTATTAAAATATTGACTAGTTGTTTCAGCAAATATTACTAAGGCTATTTCCTCTTCCATCATTTTCATCATCATTGTCATATTTATAAGCTAAAACTGTCAGAAATGGGTGACATTTTTCTTAAAGAGAAAAAGTTTTTTTCTTCTCTTGCCTGAGATTTATCCATTAGAAAATACGTATTTTTGCAGTAATACATATTTTAACCTGTAGTATTTATTATACACCAGTTTGTTCCAAGCACTTCATATGTGTCACCCGATTTACTCCTCACCACAACGCTACTAGGCACACATGAACATTCTCCTCACCGCGTAGATGAAGAGTTGGGAGGCACTAGGCACTTCAGCAACTCGCTGCTCCTCCAGGGCGGCAAGCAGAGGACTGTCTGTCGTCCCACTCGGGACATTCACGTTTCGGTAGCCCGGTCTCCCTCCCTCCTCGTGAGTGCCGGGTTTCCCTGGTGGGTGCTGAGTGTCACTTTACCAGGTAATGTTGTAGGTGGGAGTCTCACCCCCATCCAGATCAATAGCCAAGGGTCTAAGAAAGCCTTTCTCGTAGTTGGCAGGTAATTTTGTGGGTAGGTAGTTAATGAAGTTAATTTTAACCATAGTACGTATTTGTTGAAAGAAATGCGAATGAGAACAAATGAGCAGGCCAGAGGAAAATAGCTCTCTGTGTTTGCAGAGATTGTTTTAAACAATCCTCGGGGGAGGGGTGGGAAATCTCCCCTGTATGTGCTCACCCCACCCTGGGTAGTGGGCCACCTCATTCAGGGAAGTGTGTCGGTCTCTTTGGCCCTGGAGGTCGTCTGCCTTTCCCTGCCACGCTTTACTCTGCCATTGGCATGGGGGCAATCATTGCGCCGGCCTCACAAGGTTATGGTGCACACTGAAATAATGAACACTTGGGGGACGTTGTTGAGCAGTCCTGACGCATAAAAGGCCTTTTGCTATATATTAGCTGATAGGACATGTGGAAGCATTAGTTTGCAGATTGCTGACAGGTGAGGGTTGCAGGACTGGATGCAGGTTCTGGGACGCTGCAGGCTGGGTCACTCCACTCTCAGGGTCTCCCAACAGGAGCTGCTTCATTCCCTTCCTCCAGCCTTGGCCTCGGAACAGGAAAGCTCTGCAAGTGCACATCCGCATCGCTTGGCCTCCCGTTCCGCTGCTTCTCTGGGCCTCGGTCTCTGTTTCGAAAGGAAGTGTGAGGGGCCAGAGAACATATCAAGTACAGCAGCACAGGTCATTGCCCCCCCCCCCCCCCCCCCCNATTGCCCCCCCCCCCCCCCCCCGCTGGCTTTAACCACCCAACCCGCGGGGCTTGCCGAATACAGACATCCAGGACAAGCAGATTTCCTGTTGGAGGACAGAGCTTGGAATCCTACCCAGACCTTGATTATTTTCAGTAAAGAAACCACTGCGTTCATGGTTCTCCACTCCCACTTGGTCATGCTGCTGGAGGGTCTCCCAGCCAGCTCCAAATGACCTTGGTGTCCGTGGGAGCGCCATGTCTCTCCTCCTTGTAGCTGCCCAAATAGCACTGACTTGTCTTTATTCTTCAGCTTCCACCTGGTTTTCTCTTCTTCAGCTGCTGCAGTGGTTAGACATGAATGAGAATCTTCCCGGAAATGTCATTAGAAACTTCCTCTTTCAGTTCGGGACTCACCTTGAGAAACTGCAATTGGCGCAGACCAGTGCTCCCCAACAGCCATTCTTCCTTGGTTGAGTGTTGGTTCCCAGCACCTGGCATTCTTAGCCACAAATTTCATCTCTTCTTCAGTTTAAAAGTCAGACAGCTGAGAAGCAAGCCCAGGGACTCATACACAAATTGAATGTAGTAGAAAGATCAGATAGGCATAAATAAACAAATCAGCAAGCTCATAGTTCTGGGCTGACCACCTTACGACAAATGCACATGTGAGTTACAGTCCTTCATCCCACTCATCCACTTAGCAAACTTCTGGAGTGTCTACTATGTAGGGGTCTCCAGAGGTCCTCTTCATACCAGCATGAATGAGAGCTTGACCCCTACAAGTCTTCCACTCGGTCAGGAAGACGGGCAAGTAGATGAAGCGGTACAGTGTAAAATGAGCCCCGCCTTCCAGGTCTGTGCGAAGGGCTATGGGATCCAAGGGAAGTCTGGACCATGCACAAGAAAACAGTGTTTGCATTGGATTTTAAAGGACCTGCCTGTATTTTCTACTTGGAAAGGAAGAACTTGCAGAGGAAATTGCATACAAAGGAATTTATATAACTGAGAAAGGGCACAAGACAGAGACCACGGCAGAGTGAGGGGCAAGCAAGGACCTTTGCATGTGCCTTAGTAGGGAAGTTGGGCTGAATCGCTGAGCAACAGAGAGCTCGTGGTTCTGCAATAAAACACGCTTATTTCCAAATAAGTGGCGAGATGAGGTGGACTTTATATGCTCTAAAGTTGAAAAACATGAGAGCGACCGCTTTCTAATAAAATGATCATACTATACATTTAAAATAATTTTTGAATTTTTATTTTTATTTGAGGGCAGCAGTTTTGGTTGTGTTGGAGAAATGTGTTCTTTGGACATTTTAACAGTGAGCCCGAAAAAATGAATAGGAATAGCAGGACCATCATGAGGTACACTGTATTTTCTCACAACACACACATTTCACGGGTTTTTAAAGACTGTTTTGGGTGTGATATAACGATGGGATCCATTGGTTTAGGCGAAACGTTTTCTGTGCAGAGGGAACACAGCGTCCAAGCAGCAGCAGGGCTTTGGGCTTCCATCTGATAAACCTTTCATGGCTCTATCATTTCATGGAAGTACATCACTTTTCACTTTTCCATAATGAAAATGTAATCATGTTTTTTATGAAATGTACCTGTGGGAAATATGAAATAGGGGAGATAGACTTCAATTTCATTTATTATTTTTCTGAGGTGGAACTCCAGGGACAGAATAATTTTCTTTTAGGCACCCAATGGGTTAATGATTCAAGGTACAAAAGCCCATTTTTATGTTAAAGTAAGATTACTTTGAAAAATATGCTTTAATTGAAATCCTATTTAAGGGTAAAATTATGTTATTGATTATGATCAAAATGCTCCAGACAGTGATGAATTCATCAATTCTGGTTTCAGTGGTGTTATAAATCTTTTAGCAGGAGCTGGAGGACGTGAGCAAGATGAATATTTTCAAATTACAGTGGCACGTGACTTACCACGTGTAACGCTCTCAATCCGTGTGCTGTGCAGGGACCGGGTGGCCTTTCGGGGCCGTGCGCAAAAGGGCGGGCGGCGTTGTCTGTGTCGCGAGTCCCGGTGCAGGGAGACCTGTTCCAGAATAAACTTTAAAAAGACGAAGCTGGGGGTTGACTGAACAATATGTTTGAGTTAAAGGAAGGATTAAGTGTCGAATTATTAAGTACAGCCGGGAAGAAATTTTAATTACAATTATAGAATAGCAGTCTCTGAATGTATATAACTAAGAAAGATACTTTACCATGTAACCTCCCTTCTACATTATACCTTTGTGAAAGATCGTAAATGACTAACCCATACAAAGTTGTACTTCTAAACAGTTGTCATTATTACCTGTGTAAATTAAGATCTTTTAAGCCTCTACAGCTTGATTCTTTCCAACTATTGGAGAGATATCTGTGTGTCTGCCGATACACCTACCTGTCTGCCTACTTAACCATCTGTCATCCAACAGACTGCACGCCTCTCCCACAGGTCAACAGTTTTTAGTCATAGAACTGTTTTGATTTTTAAATTCCAGTTGACATACAATATTAGGTTAGTTTCAGGTGCAGACTAACCTAATCAGGCGTTTATGTACCTCACGAAGTGATCACCCCACAAGTCCAGTGCCCATTTCTCAACACCCTCATAGTTATTAAGAAGAATGCGTTATTTCCTATATTTATCACCAAAGAAGTAGTGAGAGCTGGGTTTGTTTTAACATTATTAAAAACTTTAATGCAGTTACCCATTTAAAAAAATTCCCCTTAAAGATGTCTGAAGTCAGGTTGCTAGCGAGTGGTGACCATGGGGTGGGCGGGTACTGTTCTAAGCATATGACCTGCTTTATGCCCTTAACCTTGACTGCAGAGCAGCATTCACATAATGTAGGTTGATGTCGAACCCCATTCTGGTTAAGAAAAAATGATCCAACTTGAGCCTAACGGGCCTTTTAATGGTGGGATTTTCATCTGTCAGGCGAATTCCCGGTGAATATGGACCCTGTGAAGAGCACGGTGCCCTGCCAATAATGTTCTGGATTAGTGTTCATGGATAACCAGAAGTCTGTTTGCATTTCACCTCGCATGGTGGTCTCTCATTTGTGGGCGCGTGTGTGGTCGTCGTGATTGGCTCACAGCTTGTGCTCCGGGGAAATGGCAGGGGCAGAAGCTCGGAGGAGGAGGGTCCTACGGGATTGCGGTTCGGTGATGGCCCATGGCTGCCTCTCCGTTCCTGTCTGTCTGTCTCACTCACGGCGCCAAGGACTTTCCAAGGAATTGAACTTCTTCTTTCTGTGACTGAATTCCAAAGGGCCTGGTTGTGGTCTGTTTTTTCTATTATAACCATACAAGTAAAGTCATTCTTCTAATGCTATAACTGACTAGAATTTCTTAAGGAGCAAATTATATGTGAAAACTCAAAGTAACTTTTTCTTCTCTTGCTACTTAGTTACTTTGTATATACTCTCTCTTTATATATATTCAAAAGCATAAAGGAGAGATGGCTATTTCTATAAGACTATCCACTTACACTGGGTGACTAGGGAAAATTTCTGGAAGCAAGAATCCCTTCTGTTTACTTTTTAAATGTTAGAATGCAACTAACATTTAAAAAGTATTTCTACATTAGTATTTCAACATTAGTATTTCATACTAACATTTAGTATTTCAACAATGAAATACTAAATAAATTCTCAGTTTTTCTTTCTTTTTAAAATCGTTGTTCAATTACAGTTGTCCCCATTTTCCCCAGTTACTCTCCCCCACCCCGCCCACCCCCACCTCCCACATTCGGTCCCCCCACCCCCTCCATTGTCCGTGTCCGTGGGTCCTTCACACGTGTTCCCTGGGGGCCTCTCCCCTTCTTCCTCCCGTTGTCCCCCTCCCTGCTCCCCTTTGGTTACTGGCAGTTTGTTCTTTATTTCTTAAATATCCATGGATTAATAAAACTTTGATTATTTTTTAACAGAATTTTTGGCGGATAGCACCAAGTTGTATTCAATAAAAATGTGATCAAATATTTAAGGCCTAATAACTGTGTTGTAGGTAAAATTGCCAAAATCATTTACATATTATAAGATATTCCACATCTTTTTATTATTTGTGGAACATTTTTTGTACAATTAGGGAGAAAAACTTTTAGATTTACTCCACTAAAAGCTCAATAAAGAGTTTGTGGTTATTTAAATTTACATTGGCAAAACCACACGCGCAGAATTGGTCAGAAAACTGTATCCGGTTTAGTTACTAAAAGACATCCTTTTCTGTATGGAAAGAATGTTTATTAAGTAAGGAACATTTAAACTGGCTTTCTCTTGAATGGATCAGAAGACTTGAAAGACGTTGCGGAGGGTAACTGCCGTAGGACGTGCTGCCAGACGCTCCCTTTTCTCCACAGAAGAGGAGAGTTAAACTAATGCCACTGTGACACCACAGGCACAAAGGGTCATTCTCTAAGCGTGTGCGGGGCAGGCCCTGGTCAGGAGCGCGGGCTGCCCAGGCCTCCCTGCTGCCCAGGAGCCGGCGACTGTGGAGGAAGCGCCTCGTCCCTCCCCCACGGTTCGCCTTTGCACACCGGGGGCACTGCTACAGTGCATCCCATCCCGCAGCTCGTCCTCGGTTTCTCCACGTCGATCAAGTCAGCACAGTGCCCAGCTTAATACACTTTCCAGAAGGGTCTGAAGCTCCGTGGTGAAAATCAAGCTTCTCATTAACCCAACAAATGACCCAAGTTTGCAAGGATTTGCTACATTTTTTATTTTAATTAAAGTACTCTTCCGTTCTTTAATTTCATTTGTGTCAGGCAGAATTACTAGGGAGAAGAGACTATAGAAGTCACTTATAAGGTCATGTTTTTTTTAAATTTCATTCAGATTTTAAACTAGGAATTCCTGTGGACTGAATGAATCTCTATGGTCCTCAAATTAAAATAAAGTGAGGGGCACATCCAGGAATGGACCCTGTACTGACCGAGACCCTGGGAGTTGGCTTTCACTCTTGTCGGCTTTGCTCAGTTCCTATGAGAGATGCTCATGTCTTTCCCCCCCCCACTTAGGGTTATAAGGAATGCTGGCTGTTCATTGGAGTGTGTGCACAGATGCATGTGCATGCTGGTGTACATGCATGTGAGAGCATGTGTGTGTCCGTGCAAGTGTGACCCCCCTGGAATCTCACCATGTACATGTCTAGCATCATTTTTCTTCTTCATGTCTTCTTTCTTCATTTCTGTTTTCTGACATGTCCATTCTGTGCCACTGTTCACACAAGTCACCGTCTCCTGGAGAGCAGTGTGAAAGCCGGAAACCAGGAGGAAAGTTCCCATAGTGGCTTGGAGTGGCACTGGGGACAGTTGGAATCTGTGCTGAGTCCCCGGAAGGTGTCTCCACAAGCGCGTTGCCTTTAGTGACTGTTTCCGGTGTGTTGTTTCCCGCAGAGCCCTGCAGCGGGCGGAGCTGGCTCAGCGATTTCAAAGCCATTTCGGCTGAACATAGGTGCTCTTGGTATGTGTTGAGTATTTATTTCACGGCAGGCTTGTACAATAAATTTATGTCGCTGAGGTGTGTTTTTCCCCAGTGACTTGTTTCAACAGGGGGAAAAAATGTGTTGTCCCATACAGTTGACCCCTGAACAACGTGAGTGCGAACTGTGCGGGCACACTTATACGAGAATTTTTTTTCAATAAATGCGTTTGCCCTTTGTGTCTGTAGGCTTCCCATCCACGGATTCTACCAACTGTGGGTCAAAAAAGTACTTTGTATTCCAGAACTGCGGATTCCCAACCACAGGCCGAAAATACTGGGTGACAGCCAACTACGCTTTTGGGGGGAGTCAAAAGGCGTGTTTTTGACTGCAAGAGGAGTTGGTGCCTCTAACCCCACCCTTTTCCAGGGTCAACTATAATAGGATTAGGAACATATGAAAACTGGAGCCGCTTAACTTTTATATTTTGGTGCACATAATGTTAATATTTCATAGGTAGCTGTTACTGAAATTTGGCAAATGACAAATAATTAATTTTTGTTTTCATCTCCACTACTTTTTAGTCACAGCACTAAAGAGAACAGAACCACTTTAAATCTGGTGGACTCCCCAGCATACTTTATTCCTGGTTGTTTTAATTTCCGAGCCAGCTTTATCCAAACATGCCTGATGAAATTATGCTTTAGAGCAAGTATTGCTGCTAACTGAATGAACACAGAGACTGGGGACTAACGGTGTCAGGGAGAGCAGGTCATGGGTCCCAGGTCTCAGCTAGCTGCACCATGCAAAGTCGGCCTGGTCGCCAATCCGGAAACCTGAAGTCAGTCGTGGGATTGAGGTCTCCACATGTGTTCAGTGACAGGTTTGCTTCTGTGAGATAATGAGAGGAATCATCAGAGAATATTAGGCTTCAACAAATTGGTTTACTTGGCACAGTCTTTACATGGTTACCACTGAGAATCAGCAAACTCTTCCGTCATGATGACAGTCAAAAAAATCTGGTGTCATTCCAATTAGGAAATGAACAATTCCTTATAAGAGTGATGAGAAGTAAGAGTATTATTTAAATCAAATAAGGGAACTTTAATAATGAGGAGAGGTGATCTTACAAAGTTGTACTTTTAGAGCATCTTTGAAACAGGGAAAAACAGCATCACTAACAGCCATGGTCTTAGGCTGAGTCAAAGTCAAGTTTGGGTGTGTCCTTCTTTACTCATCATCATCTTAATGGCTTTACCCTAAAAGTCAAGCCTCGTTGTACTGATTTGATTTTTATGATCTGTGCTTTTTCTGATCAGATAACAAGAAAGAGAAGGCAGGGTAGGGAGGAAGGGTGGATGGAGAGGGAGAAAGATTCTAAAGACTCAGGAAAGCTCTTACCTTGGAAAGTGAATATGTGGCTCGGAGTGACCCACGCCTGCGTTCACTTGCCAGGTAGAAGCATTGCGTGTGGGCAACTCTGTTAGCTGCTGTGTGTGCAGTGCAGCTCCTGCCAACACCAGGACTACTTAGTGTGAGAGAGCAGGATCAACGTAAGGTACACGGGATGGTTTTCTGTTTGATAAATACAAATCAAAGAATGAAACTTACTACATAGGGGCATGGCACAAATAACACCCCCTGTTTGTTTGTTTTATAAAACCTTTTATTGCAAACTCATTAGCATGTCATTCTGTTACATGACAATATCGCACTCAAGTACACCATGTGACATTTTAGGTGAAATGTTCAAAATAAAACTATAAATTATTACACCCATATTATTACCCTACCAACCACACTCAGGCAGGCCTTACTTCTGCTGGGCCCTGTATTTAAATAACTGAATGGAGAGTACTGTGTTTGAATTTTTTAAAAAGAAACTACAGACTCACGAAGGTTGAAATGCACACAAAGCTGCAGTATTACAGGTGAGAAAATTGGCCTTTTGGAGAGTTTGTTATAAAAACAAGCATTTGCCTGTCCCTCGCTTTGTGTCAGCCATTGCCAGTGATTCAGGCTGAATCGGACATAAGCTCACGGCCCAAGAGGCGTGGTGCTGCAGGTGAGAGACCCACGCGTGCAGCGTAACAATGGGGCACGGTCTGGGCTGTCCGAGAAACAGCAGGGGCGGGCCTCCTGGGGCCAGCGGTCCGGGTCCACAGCCTGCGGCCCCTGACTTCCAGCCTTAGAGATGAGCCAGAGCCACGGTCAATGCGTTAGTTCCCTTGCCCGCGTGCCCTGCCATGGTTTCTTCATGCACTATATTTTCTCTGTGACTGTCTAGTTTCTCTTTTAACATTTGCCACTTCTAATTATTTACAAGTTGTTGATGTTTGGTTCAAAGCCGGGTATATACCACTCGTACCTAGGGCATTTGGGGCAATGGTGAAAAGTAGTTTTCCATCTTTATTTCGTTGTGTGGTGTTGAGTTCATCCCTGCTTCCCTCTGTCTCATCTCTCTGCCGTCAGGTACCTTCTGGACCTGAGGGGCAAAGAGATGGGACTGGCAAACTGGGTAGGAGGCTCACTGGACAGCAGATCCAGTTCAAGGGTGCGAAACCCCAGCAGTCCACAACCTTCAAGTCTATGAATTCATGTGACTTAGCAAGTAAAAGATCAGCCACATGTGTGAAGTTCTGTATGTCTGTCTTTATACACAATTGAGCTTCCCTAGAAACTAGAATCCTAGGAGTTACAATCTTTCCTTTCCCAATGACTAACTGGATAAATTTACTTAAAGTTTAGCCTCAAATTTTATATCATGAAATAGTACTGCTCACCTGCGTTGTTTGGTGCCATGAGTAATGTATCTTTGATATCTATGCAATTCGTACACACATAAAGTATAAAATAAGTATTGAAAGTTATTTCTATTTTAAATGAAAAAAGGGACTTCTCACATAGGATTGTACTATGAAATCCTCAGTTTCAAATATGTTTTCCAGAAAGATTATTATAAAGTATATTTTTATATTTATTACATTATATATTGTTATACAGAAGTTGACTTCATTTTTATTATACTAGACTAGATTATTTTATTATACAAGTGTCTTATATTTTCATTATATCATATTATTAGGACAAAGTGGATTTTTCTCTTGGGCATTTTTTGCCAAGCATTTTAGTTTTTGCACCTGGCTTGTCTACTTTGCTCTTTGTTATTGCAGTTATACAAAATCAATTCTGAAAGCGTCCATGGGGTTAATATTGCCATGTCTTATTGGAAAAGCTGGCCTTTAATAGGAGTAATAAAGACAGTCGCTCCTCTCGCTGTGAGTGGTGGTCGACAGCTGCAATTTAATTTTGGCGTTAAATTTGTGGTCTACCTAATATATTTGACTTGCTACTTTCTGTGGACTCTGCTGGGCTGGTCCTTCTTCAGGTGCCTGGGCTTTTACCGGCTCCAACATGGAAGGCTCTGCTCTGCAGCCTTTCCTCCTCCCTGGACGCTCGGTACACGGGGGTCACGGTGCCCTTCAGGACCAGAGCAGGTTCATCGGATCAGCCCTTGGTGGCTGTGGGGTCCTGTGGCCTGTCGCACTTCAAAGAAGCTTGGGGAAAAGACAAGAATGTCTACCAGAAGGGCTTAAGGACTAATAAATGTAATTTCCTAGTTACCCTAGTCTATTTGACCGAAGTGTTTTTAAATTGTGGCCAAGTATTTCTATAATTTTTTTCTTTCTTTCGCAGACTCATTATGCCCTGTTGATTTTTTTTGCTTTACAAGTTAGCGATTCTGATTAGAAAGTATTTTCTTCTGGATACTGATTATCAATTTGGGGATGTTTCCAAATAAATACATAAGACAGTGTACCAGGTGTTAATATCTTATTGCATTTTTGCTGAGAGGAAGAAAGGAAAGGAGAAAACTGAAAAAAAAAAAAGGCCTTTGGACGTAATGGCAGAATTCCTTGTGGCAGAATACTATGAAGTAGACCAGGATTCCAAATAAGAGACCTTCGATGGGAAGGCTCTACAGAGCTTTCTCGGGAGAATGCACCGGCGGACGTGGGAAGACCTCAGCTCCCCTCCTTCACGGTCCAGGGAAGGGACTTCAGATAACAATCACCTCTCCAGGTCAGAAGTTTGCCATGTTGGCATCAGCTAATGTTGCTGTGGGCAGCGGCTCCTCCTCAGACTGGGAGGGAAGAGGCTCGGGTGTGGGGCTGTTCAAAAAGAACTTTAATTACTAAGTTCCATTAGCAGCTTGGGCGGCCTGGGAAATCAAAGTAATTGATATTAGCTTTTCAGAAGATCTGTGCAGTTTTAATGAGAAGAAACCTGTTAGCTTGTCGGGGTAGTATAGAGCTTAGGGAAGGATTCCCACTTTTTAGTTAAAAGGGCCTTTAGGATGCCAGTGAGTTATTTGACTTATTTAGTATTTTTTTGCTTTTTAAAATTAAATTTATTGGGGTGACGTTGGTCACCAAAGTCATGTAGGTTTCAAGTGTGCATTTCTACATTATCTGATATCGCATTGTGCGCCAAACACCCAAAGTCAGGTCACCTTCCGTCACCATACACTTGGCCCCTGTCCCCTCTACTCCCCCAGCCCCTTCCCTGGGCAACCCCACACTGTCCTCTGTGTCTATGAGTCACCTGTGAGTGAATTCATCCTGTCCTCTAGTTGAAGGACACTAGTTGTCTTCGCGTCTTGGCCATTGTGAACACTGCGGCAGTGAACATAGGGGTGTGTGTATCGTTGAATGCATGTTTTTGAGATTTTGGGGTAAATACCCAGAAGACAGAAAGCTGGATCAGACGGTATCTCTGTTCTTAATGTTTTGAGGAACCTCCATACTGTTTTCCACAGTGGCTGTACCTACATCCCCACCAGCAGTGAGTGAGGGTTCCTTTTCCCACAACCCCTCCAACACTTACCACTTGTCTTGCTGATAACGAGCATTCTAAGAGGTGCAAGGTGGTACTTGTAGCTTTGATTTGCATTTCCCTAACAGCTAGTGGGGTTGAGCATCTGTTGGCCATTTGTATGTCTTCCAGGGAGAAGTGTCTGTTCAGGTCCTCTGCCCATTCTTTAACTGGATCATTTGTTTGTTTAGTATTGAATTGTATGAGCTTTTTTATATATTTTGGATGTTAACCCCTTGTCAAAGCTGTCGTTTGCAAGTATCAGCCCCCACTGGCTGGGTTGCCCTTTCGTTTCCCAGTCATTTTCTCTTGCTGCGAAGATGCCTGTTACTTTGACATGGTCCCACTCATTCATTGTTGCCTTCACTTCCCTTGTCTGTAGGGGCAAACTCATTAAATGTTCTCTACGACCATGGCCCCTAGTTTAGCACCTATGTTTCCTCTACATGATTTATTGTTTCAGGCCTTATATTCAGGTTTTCGATCCACAGTGAGTTAATTTTGTAGGTAGGGGCAAACTGGGATCTAGCTTCATTGTTTTGCATGTGGCTTTCCAATATCCCAGCCCCACTATTGTAAGAGGCTTTTTTTCTCCATTGTGTGCTTTTTTGGCTTTTTTGTCAAAAAGTATTTGCCCAGCCCTCACTGGTGTAGCTCAGTGAATTTGGTGTCACTGCAAAGCGAAAGGTCCCTGGTTTCTCAGTCAGGGCGCATGCCCAGGTTGTGGGTATAGTCCCTGATTGGGGACATGTACGAGAGCCCACCGATCGCTGCTTCTCTGTCACACTGATGGTGCTCTCCCCGGTTTCTCCCTCTCTCTAAAAATGCATACATACATAAAGTTTTAAAGTCCAACAGAAACTGTCATTATGTTTCAGTAATACATACATACATACATAAGTAAATATATTTATTTATACATACACACTCTCTCTAAAAATCCATAAATAAATAAGTAAGTAAATAAAGCTTTAAAACCCAACAGAAACTGTCATGGCGTCTCAGTGCCCACCGGCCAGACTCTGCTCCAGTCTCCCCTTCTCTAGTGAAGAACTTGAGAACTTGAAAGTGTTGACTCAAATAAAATTAGAATAAAATTTGGTCTGCTTAAACTTTTATCAAGTAATTAACATTAGTTTGCCTACAAATCGTCGTTTCTTTAAACACATGTGTATATAATAACTAATATCTGCTTTTGTATGCTTAGTCCTGTGCAGTCAATGCTGTTGAAAACACGAACGGTCTTTGGCAGCGATTGAAACAAACGTACAGGCAGGGGAGGGAACCTTTGGGGAAACGGTACAGTTCATAATATGCAGCAGCTGTAAACCTGTGTGGTGATTTGTGGGAAAGTAGCATAAGGACTAGGAGACCATATGGCGAGGCATTATTTTTCACACCAAAAAAATGTTATAAGATTAAGCTTTTCTTAATTAACTTGGTGTTAAAACTCTTATTTATTCGCCGAGTTCTGTGATCCACTAAAATGTAATTTGCAAATATGTCAACACTTTGAGGTTATTTTGGACCATGTTTTAATCTGTAAATAAAAGACAGCAAATGTATTTTTATATCAGATTTGGGGCAGATAGGAAGCCCTGCAATGTCAAATTATTCTTTGTTATATTCATTATTATGGGCCGTTATCCAGATTAACTGTAGAAATAGTTAGTTCTAAATTAATCATTTGATAGAGATCCCGGGATGTAGTGCTCACAAAATAAAATACTCGTGAAGTAGTACCCAAGGTGTGGTTTCGGTGTGACCGCCTTGCGGAAATGGGCTCAGCGAGTTCAGGTTAAATGTGATGAGTGAGCGATGTCGCTTCGGTTTGAACCCCACCCCCGCTTCCTTCGCAGGACAGAAGCCCACTGTTCATTACAGCGTCCAGTGGGCAGCGCGTGTCAGGGTTCACTGACTGTTGAGCTCCTGCTCGAAAAAATCAAGTCATTCCAGATGATTTTTTTGTTATTATGCAATAATTACTGCATAATCTGATTAATTTTTTCCTTGTTTTACCTGCCAGGAACCCCTTTTCTCCTTTAACCCAGGTGTTCTGCACCTCCACAGCCCGACCTCCAGCGCTGTGGGAACAGGACCTTGTCTGTCGTTTCCGAGGGAGGTCATCGCTCTGTGACATTCCCTCCTCGGTACACCTCCCGACCCTGTCACTTCCCGGCTGTAAATTAGGGATACCAGCAGCCTGTAAGTGGTGTTTGGCAGGCCAGGGAAATGCATGTGAAAGTACATAGAGCAAAGCGTCAGGCACGCGTGAAATGCACAGGAAGGGGTGGTCTCCTTCCTTCCGCTCCACGTTTATTTCTGTCTAATTCTGCCTCACAATCATAGCTTCTCTCATCGATACCTTGAATGGGGCTATCTTCTGTCTCCCCTTCACTGCAGTCTATCCAATTACTTTTCAGTCCCTCTATCTTGTTTTTTAGATTTTTTTATTTATAATTTTTAAAGAGAGGAGAAAGGAGGGAGAAAGAAAGGGAAAGAAACATCAATGTGTGCTTATCTGTCATGCACCCTCTACTGGGGACCTGACCAGCCACCCAGGCAAGTGCCCTAACTGGGAATCGAACCAGTGACCCTTTGGTTCTCAGGCCAGTTCTCAATATGCTGAGCCACACCAACCAGGGAATACAGTCCCTATGTCTTAATTTCTAGCTGTACTTTGCCCTCAGTTGACTGTCCTTATTTCCTTTGTCTCTTCATCACCAAAGCTTTCAGAAAGAACACCTGCGTTCTCTGCCGAATTGCCTCTTTGTTCCGGTTTCATGATAATCCGGGTTCTAATCTATTCTCAGAATTTCCTCACCAGTGACTTCTTTGTCGCTATATCTCAGGACTTCTATCCCTCGAGTATTTGATCCTATTGACCTTATGACGTCATCCTACCCCCTGAAGGCATTTTGCCTTGATTTCTGGAGGAGCAGTCTCTGTCCAGCTGCCTTGGATATGTCTGATGGTGCCTTGTCAGGTTCTCTGATTTCCTCTGCCGTGTCCTTGGCAGCAGTGACTGCAGGGTGGTCGCTGACACTCTGAGCTGATTTCAACCGCTGCGTGCCCAGTAATGGGTTCTGATGTCTCTCTTGGCCTCATCCTGCTATTTGAAACTGCCCACTGGTCCTCTCTACTTGCCCCTCAGTTATCTAAAAGTTATCAGGCCCCAAAGAGTGCCACCATAAGGTTCTGATTCTTGGAGCTGCTGATTCTTGTCTCTTTCTGCCTGTATGCTTCATCATACCCCTGTGTTGGGAAATAATTCTCTTAGGTCTGTATATTTATTTCCATGGACTCTGCCTCACTGCCCTGTTTTCACCCTCCTCAGCTCTTGGCTCAGTTGTTCCAGTCTCCTTCACCTCCAACTCCAGCCACCGTATTTCAATAAACAAAAAGAAATCCATCTTCTATGTCACTGCCTGCTCGGGAACCACCGATAACTCTCGATAACCTTATGAAATAAATCCCAGAATGCTTAGCATAAAGCATAAAGCTCTTCACGATCCCAGGACATGATTTCTACCTAAAATCTTTCCCATGACAGATATTTTGTTGATAGTAAGTAGTAGTTGAATAAATAATCTGTTAAAACGTCTTCCAGTTTACTCAGTACTCCGCGTTCGGATGCAGCCCGGCACACGCTTTCCTGAACGCCAGTTGTGCGTCACCCCTGCACCTTGCACGTGCTGCTGCATGTCTTGTAAGGGAGCTGTTCGGGTAGTCGGTGACACAGGCTGGGAGAGAACTCACAAAGCAAATGCAAGAGCAGTGTTTCATTTTGACTTTCCCAAGAGAGAGAAAGGGCTAGGTGCAGAGAAACGCACCAGCCCTGAGGGGCAGGGGCTGTGAGTTTTTACTGGATCCAGAGGGTTGTAGCCGGGTAGTCAGGGCGAGTAGCTGTAAATCGGGAGCTTCAGGCCCGTGGTGCAGCTGCATTTGCTTCACTGTTGTCTTTGGGTGCAGGGGCCAGGCGCTCTGGTCTGGCCTGTCGAGTCCGTGTAAGTTTAAAACACCCACTCGAGGGATGCTTTCTGTAATCTTCCCAGTTCCGAGAGCAGAGGCCCAGAGAAACAATAGCTAATGATGCCTGACAGACTGGAGGGGAGAGAGAGAGAGAGTTGGTGCCGGTAAAGGGGGCCTGAGAGGGCCCTTCTGTCCTTTTAGAATGGCCTTCTTCATCTGACACATTTCTGTGCATCCCTCAAGACCAAGTTCGAATATCAGTCCCTAGGAATTTTCCATTAGCTTCAGGACATCATTATTTCCTACTGAAGTTCTCATAGTCCTTCCTATGAACTTGTGAGCCAGTTTGAGGTGGCGTAAGTATGTGCCTGTGTCTGAGTCGCCCCTGCCCACAAGGGCCATAGAGCAGAACCTTTGCCTCATTTATGCTGGTGCTAAGTCCCTCCCAGGACATACACTCGTGTACAAATACTGGCAATTATCAAGTATCTAAAGCTTGTTTTTTTTACCCCTTCAAAATTTGAATGTCAGTTATTTTCAATTTTTTATTCTAAAATGAATGTTTTATGGAATATAATGCTGTTGAAGACATATGAAGATACTATATTTTAATCATCCCATGCATGCTGAGTTAATAGGTTGAACATCTGTAGTATTTTAGTTCAGATTTCTTTCTTCGGTGAAGTAATAAGAGTAGAAATTTATAAGCAAAAGTTCTTTGTCTGTGATTTGCTTGAGAATTGTGTGCAAAGGCATAGGCCTTACTTTGAGGGAAAAGGGTCTTTTGGAAGAAGAATAACCATACTATCTGTGCAAGGCTTTGTGTTTTGCAAATATGCTAAAGTCATTTCTTCACCTGTCAAATGGTCGTGGAACAAAAGTACTTAAAAATCTTTTCATTTAAAAGCTCACATTTGTTTTGTCACTAAAAAAAAAAAAAAACACACGAAAAGGGCTAATTCCTCAGCCAGCATGGGAGAAACAGCTAACCGCAATTTACCAGGGACACCTCCGTCATCGGTGACTTCGCTGCGTCTGCTCTCCGTTTGGTGGGGGATGGGGCTCTGCGTCCTGACCTCGCTGTTCTCTTTGTCAGTGTGAGTGCAGATTAAACACCTGCGCAGCTGTACGTCAGTCTCTCCTTGGGCAAGTTACGTGAAGACAGTGTAGGTCAGCTCCGCCTGCGCTGTGACACACTCTATGTGTTCCGAAAAATGAGGGGACACTCCCTTGCAACTTGACACTAATGGAGTAACTGGAATAAATTTCCCAGTGTTTTGTCCTTCCCATTTCCACCCTTTCAAAGTGGAAATTGTCACTTGGCTTCTTTATGGGGATGTCCAGATCAGAAACTGGCAGTAAGCTACGGTGAAACGGATAGGAACTTTCGGGGTTTTGCAACTGGCAGAGTAAACAAGTTACGTATGTTGCGTGCCTGTGCCTGTGCCTTCTTCACGTGCTCACAAGTGGCAGCGAAGGTCCTGGGGGACAAGCCCACGCAGCTTGGAAGTGCGGGATGTGAAAGAGGAGAGTGGGTCTCGCCCACCGCTCGGGCCAGCAGGGCTCACGGAGAAGGTGGCATTTGAGCGAACACTGAGAAGGAGACGTGTTGCTTCTCATCTCGGATTTCTGGAGGGAGGAACCTGAACATTGGCCACCATGCTGGCTGGTCCAAATAAACCAAAATCAAGGTCAGCGTCACCCATCCCCGGGTGAAAACCAGCGAATGAGAAGGTGCGTTTGGAGAACTGGTGATGAGCTGGTGTAGATCCACTTCACCTGGCCACCTCGCGTGGGCACCGTCCTCCCTCCCAGGTCTCCCCACGTGCCGGTCAGGGTGCTCTGCGCCCAGAACAAGGCTCCCAGCAGCGTCTGCACTCAGCCTGCTGCTGTCCTTGGGGCCTGGCAGCAGAGGGGCGCCCGCTGTCTCGCCCTGGGTAGGGTCTGATCTGGCTGGCCAGCACGTCCAGCCCCGGCTGAGGGGGAGGGGACACGGCCGAACAGTTCTGACCCATGGAAACAAGGGAAGTCTGTCCTCCCGGGGAGACTGGCAGCGAATGACTTCTGCGCACTTATCCGTTAATTATATTTCCCTTCAAACTCCGTCACACAGATGGCATCCAGTCACCACGGTCAGGTGTGACCCCTTCTCTGCTCCCCCGGGGTGCCCGCTCCTTCTCTGCTTTGTGTGTCAATGATCTTCGAAGACACAGCGAAGGAGCGTCTCTTCCTCCTTCCCTGTGGCTTCGCTGCTGAACGATCCTGCCTGCATCGGGCTGCTGCAGAGTCGCCGAGCGCAGTGTGGCCGAGTCTTCCGCAGAGGCGGATGGACACGGTGCCCGCCAGGCAGGCGCGGAGAAGGGCGGGGGCACACCAAGGCTGCGCGGCTCTCCACGCCTCCGTTCCACCAGGGAGTCGCTCCGCGCTTTTATTTAATCATGCTCGATACGTATTTCTGAAAAATGTATCTACACTGATTTTAAAATGTGAAGTCTCAATTGTTTTTCTCCTTCGTGCAACGGTAGAGTGACTCTCAGTCCCCTTCGAAGTAAGGGCATGTTTGCTGTGTTGGGACCACGAAGCCATTTTACAAGGCTTTTCTGCCCCACCCCGACCTCCTTGGCAAAACAACTCAACTTTATTTCGTTGATATATATGTCTGTGGGTTCCTGTTCATTTTTTGTTTTAAGATTAGGTTTTTCTGCCAAAACTGTTTTAAAAGAAAAATAGAGTGAACCTTACTCGATGTGCATTTAACACAAGACACCATTCGTTTCTGCTTACTGTAACCTGTCGGACACCAGCCTTGAGCTTTAAGACGAATGAATATTGGTGCGTGCAAGCTAAACAGGCGAGGGGTGTGCGCTCAGATTAGTGCGAACCTGGGAGGTGGGGGCTGCTCCTCCTCCGCCAGCCTCCGGCCTCGGCGAGCTCTCCTTGGGATAGATATGATGGATCTCTGTGGCCATTGGAAACAATCCTATTTTATTTTAACATATGGCTTTTCTTTTGAGTTTATGTTGCGTTCATACATTTGGAAACATAAAAAAGAAATATTTAGTGTCAAAAGCTTAAATGAACTTCAAATTCCGCAGTGTTTGGTGTTGAGATGTTTGCAAACAATAACACCATTCATCTATGTAACTACCGATTTCAGATATTCTTTGGAAAGTATTATAATAAAATTATGAGAAAAGCCAAGTTTAAAAAAAACCTGTTTTACAAACTTTAATTATTCTTTACAAGTAAATTATTTTCTATATAAATTATTCTCAAAATGCATTCTCTCAGAGATCAAATTCCCTGAATTGTTTTCATGGCATCAGACACTTGTGAGCTGCAGAAGCTAACATCCAAGAGCCTAAAAAGTGGGTGCAGGTAATCGTGGGGTTTCCCGTTTAAGTCAACAGACTGAACACAGGAGCTGAGTTTTCTTTTCTCCTAGGTGCATTTGAATAATGAAACAATAGGTTTTTTTGGTTTCGGGTTTTGTTTTGTTTTTTTAACAGTGAAAGGCTACATCGAACATTGGAGAAGATGTAGGAAAGGTGTTCGGTAGTGAAATTCGTGAAGACTTTCACAAAGTAAACCGAGTCCGATTCGGCAAGTGTGAGAGTCTCCAGCTTCCCGCCTGGCTTGTGCTCCGGAAGCCCGAGGAGCACCCTGGGGCTGCACACGCCCCTTCCTTAGTGGAGAGGGGCCTGGGAGCCATGTGTTTCCCGAGGAAACAGCCTGAGCTACCTGTTCTAACTGACAGCAGTTTCCTTTCAGGGGGAAGCTAACCATCGGGGATCCTTAGGTATTTAGGGAAAACTGTATTTAGATGAACAAAGAGATTAACTGATACTGGAAGACTTAGTAATTCAGGGATCATGAGAGACTCT
Source organism: Sturnira hondurensis (assembly GCF_014824575.4). Lineage (NCBI taxonomy): Eukaryota > Metazoa > Chordata > Mammalia > Chiroptera > Phyllostomidae > Sturnira > Sturnira hondurensis. The sequence goes on along the minus strand of NW_028072798.1, from coordinate 8,187,327 downwards.
CAAAAGAAGCCTCGTTCGTGCCCTTAGTAGAAATTGATGGAATATTGTAGCTGTTATGGAAAGAGGCAATCAGAGAACAAGAAATATGCAGGAAATTAAAAATACAATCACTGAATTAAAAATTTTCTGGACCAACTGATAGAAAGGGCATTGTTGAAGTTTAGGCTAGGTTTTATCTTCAAATTAAATTAAAAATTAACTCCCTACACTTAAAAGATAAGGAAATGGAAAGTAAAAAGAGTTAAGGGGAATTAAGGAATAGTTAACACTGGATTAATGTGAAAGAACAAGACAATGAAAGGTAGAGACAATAGTTTAATAAAAAATGTTTGATAAGCTGAAGAGATACGCCGTGTCCATCAGCCGTGGCTGTTGTGGCAGCGGCTACAACACTTGGTGGCTCAGGACAGCGGCCACTGATGCAGCTTACCTGCCTGCGGCCTGGCCGGTTGGTTCTTCGAGTTTGGGCCAAGTGGGGTTCTTTTCACCTGACCTAACCCATGCCACACTGCTCCCATGGGTGATTGGCTGGGAGTCCCCGATGTAATAAGATGGACTCACTCACATGACTGGCTGGGATGACAGGAGTCTCATCATCCTGCTGACAGCTTTGTGCCACGTCACCCACACATTCTGTGGTGCGCTCAGCACCCAAAGTCTTGCCTCCTTCTGTCGTCATGTATTTGACCCCTTTACCCCCTGCCCCCTGATAACCTTCAGACTGTTGTCTGTGTCTGAGTTTGCATGTCAACAACAACCAAAAGGAACCCGATGAACTGCAGCATCATTCACAGGGTGCGGTTTCCAGTGCGCGGGGCTTTTCCAAGTCTTTGCTTACGTCGCTGCCATCCCACAGCAAATGACACATGTGGCTGTCCCACACACCCAAAGGGCTTGGGTTGGGCAGGCTGCACAGCCTGGCTGTCACTGCCCTCGGTCTCCCACTTACCTCAGTCTTCAGATGTGAAGTCCGGCCAGCGGGATGCATGCAAGTGAACTACATGTGAACACAGCCTGGCGAGCTATCACAGTTCTCACGATGAAGATGAAAATGCTGCAATTGGCTGATGAGAATAAGTTAGATTATCTACAAAGAAGTGAAAATCAGGATAAGATTTTTTAGCAGCAATACTGGATCCAAGAAGGCATCAAAGGAATATTTTCAAATACCCGAGGGAAAAATAATTTTCATATAAACTTCAATACTCAGGTTTTAAAAAATCGTACTCTAGAGGCATGCGGAGATTGATAAAGAATGTCTATATGAAAATATATTGAGTGATAATCCAAAAAGAAATTGAGTAAAATGATAATGTGAAATACAGGAGAAGTGGTAGCTTAATCCTAACCCAAAAGAAACCTGAAAAAAACTAAAAACAAAAATTAAAAATAATCCACTGGAACCTGAAACTGGACCTGCCCCTCTGGGCAGCAATGTGTTCCATTAGGATGGAAAACCCTTCCCTGAGGGTCTGATCACGCGGCCTTATTCCGCAGTGAGCGACACTGAGTCATCATGCTGCTTACACGAGGTTTTCATTTTTAGAATCCGATTGTGCCCAAAGCACCGGAGAATAAATTGTCCTTTTCGTGTTACAGAAACAATTTACGTGACTGACAGTGTCAGACGATAGGACAAGGGCACGTGGGAGGGGGTGCCTGGGTAGCAGTCCTTCATCTTTCCCCGAGGCAGAGCTCCTGGAAGGTTGGCGAGTCTGTGAGAGTCAGAGAATGCCTTCCCGAGGCTGCATGTGGTCAACAGCGAAGAAATGAAAAATGAAATGTAAATGCCGGAAGTCGGGGAAGAGCGGTGGAAAGGGAAGGATGCATGTAAGTGCCCTCAGTTCCCCACCTGCCACGGCGGATGAGCGAAATGCATGGTGAATAGTAGATAAATCAAGGAATAGTATGTTGTGGAAATATTATATTAAGTTATAGTGGTATATATCTTAGTACATGTGCAAATATTACCTTTATACTTGGGAAAAATACAACATTTGAGAGAGCAGACACCCTCATTGATCAGTGTTTCCTAAATTACAGAACACACATAATATTGGAACCACGTATTCATTAGAGTAAATGAGGAGTCTAGGAAGGATGCTCATAACTCGTTGCTTAGTGAGAGAAGGAAGCCATGGGACTGTACAGCTGGAGGGGCCCTTTATTTTAAACATGCTTCCATCTGCCTGTCTGCCTATCCACAGAGCGTGTGCATGGGAAAGTCGAAGGATAGATGACACTTTTGCATTGTTACCTGTCCTGCATCTGATGGTTTTATACATAAAAGAATGGAAGGACACAGAGATATCCAAATTTGATTGTATTTCTCATCCCTCCAGTTTAACAGTGGCATTGAGACTCACGGGTTAACCTAACTGGTGTGGCTCAGTTGGTTGAGTGTCATCCCACAAAGTGAAAGTCACTGGTTCGATTCCCAGGCAGGGCACGTGCCTGGGTTGCGGGACTCGGTTAGGGCGTGCAAGAGGCAACCAGTCGATGCTTGTCTTGCTCATTGATGTTTCTCTTCTTTTCTTTCTCCCTCCCTTCCCCTCTCTCTAAAAGTAAATAGATAAAATCTTTTAAAAAAACTCATGTGTTAAAATCATAGTTTTCCCTTTTAATGTTAATCATTAATTAGGGGATTTATTTTTAAAACTCTTAGAATTATCCATTCAGAGGAATTAAAAGTTTACATTCCTGAGGCTACTTCCATATTTTCAGTTTACACCGTTTGGAGCAGGAGGTCCTCATGTGACTATACTGTGTGGAAAGTACTGTAGACATTTTTTCCTAAATTTATTTTGTCTGTGTTCTTCAGAAACAACTCTCTGTTCTAGCCGGGCTGCTGGCCACCAGAACACCCCTTTTTGTATCTGCCCCCGTGCTCACGCTGTTGCTTCCCACTCTGTAGGTACAGCTTTATGAAGGGGGGATAGTAAAAAAAAAAAAAAACCTTCTGTGGTCGTAATTATCCACCTTCAAGTCAACATTTAAGTGCTCTGTGATATAAACATTACAGAGCAGTGTATCAGAGGTCAAGGATAGAATTAAAGTGTGAAATTGAGGCATAGACATAAGAGGCCAGGCATTTATAGTATGCATAGGTTTATTTCAAGGCGTGTGCAATCATTGATATTGTTAATGGCATCTACTCATATGTGCGCTATGGGTAAAATAGTAGGTAAATAGGTTCCGTTTCAGGCTCTGTTCTCAGTGAGTTGGGGCCTTGGGACAGTCTCGTTGAGCCTGTAGAACGAGAGAGTTGCTGGGAAGCGGTGTTTTCACACTTTGAAAACTTGTGTGGGGATTTCGTGCGACGTCACAACAGAGTGGGCCTGCGTGTGTTTTCCTGACCCATGCTTCCTAAAATGATATTCACTCTTCTGTGTGGGGCACTTCCTGTTGTATCTATTGTATTTTTTGAGTCTACAACTCACTCAGTGGGTTAGGGTTTATAGTTTGAAAAATACTAGACTAGCTATATTGAAGATCCATTTTGTCGAAAGCATTATTCATTCCCGAGAGTCTAAAAAATGTCACCTTCATTTTGAAGTTTGTTTGGTAAAAATATTATGGTCATCATGTAGCAGCGAATGAAGCCTATCAGTGTAGTCAAAGCGACGTGTGTTATCTATTCCGACGTTGCTGTATGGGGAATTCTAGCGTGTTTAAGACCCTGCGATGATCTGACCGCCGCCTTCCAGTAACTTTCCAATGTTCTGGGAGAGTTTGGCTTTCTCGCTGCAGATGAATTTGAGACAAAATGTATTGCCCGATTATTGGTTTTTCTCCCCACAAGTAATATCCCCAAAGCCTGAAACAAGATGTTTATCTTTTTGAGGGACAAGCAATTAACTTTTGAAGGGAATTTAAAGGCAGTAAAGCACAGCTGTTAGGACGGTAGACATAAATAGGAATTTCTGACAGGCAAACGTTAGAACCTTGTATCTGTGATGCTGTAGTTGAAGCCATGTCAGCGTTTTTGCTATAAACCGCGGGGATTATCAGTCTGTAAGGAAACTCCTTTTGGACTGAGGCTTATTTGTATTCAGAGCTTACTCACACAGGACCTTTGCTTCCCTGCACCTGGGAGAGTGGATTTGCTTCTACTCGCCTCTCCAGAGAGGGGCTGTGTCTGGGCTTCTTATGTAATTAGATGAATATGAAAGTGTTATAACCTGGCTCACCGATCATTAAAGCACATTAATGGAAAGGCAGTGTGGAACCCGGCTTGGCAGCCTAGTTACCCAGTAGTGCTTAGAGAAGCGCTGCCTGCCTAAGTCACGGAGGGGGCGTTTGGCACTTGTGAGATAACTCACTGTTCCCTGCGTGCTGGCTGGTGAGACTGAATACGCACTCCGTAGGAGCCTCTTGGGAAGATACTGAAATCCGAGTGGCTGGTGATTTTCTCTCATGCTTCTCCTGAAATGCGTTTCAAACAGTTTTAAGATGATTTCAATTTCAGAGAGAAAGAAAAAAAGTATTTTATTTTTATTTGCACTAAAACATGAAGACACTAAACGAAGAATAGTGTTTGACATTAAGAGTCAGGGTCTAAACTCTGGGTCTACCTGTTATCTGCTGGCATCCTGGAAAAATACCTTCAAGTCTCTGCCCCTGGTCCTTGGCATAGAGTAAATGTCACTCATTGTCATGCCCGTGTCAGGGGGCTGGACTGAGGTCAGGATGTGCTCATCTGCAGAAAGCCCTGGATGTAGTGAGTGCTCAGTGAGTTGTAGGTGGTGTGATTGCTTGTTTGGAATTATGGTTTTATGTTTCATCATAGGGCCATAGAAACAAAAAATTTATTTTTACCTTAAAGATCTAACTTATAATGCCATTACATTTGAAAATAGTACTTTAAAAACATCATCCAAAGGTCCTAGATAGATCTCTCCTGTATACTTACTTCCTTTTATTTCTTAATAGTGCACTTATTACCTAATCATTACAACTTAATAATTTCAGGAAAAAATGTGATGCTTATGGAATAAACTATTAGTCTTTAGGTGTGAGAATTCTGTCTTCCTAGGAGATTCATTTAAAAGTCTTATTCCTGCTGATGTTGCTGACTATAAAAAAGCATTCCTCTATTATGTTGCAAAGTATAGTAAAGGAAAATGCTGTTCCATAATGCACATGTCAAGGTATATCAAAATAGTGTTCTATTATATAAGGCTTTCTCCTGCTTCAGTTCAGAGGAATAGCAATTTTGTGTTACACGAATAAATTGATTGAGAGAAGATAGCAGGAAAAAGCATTACTGTTGCTCAGATGTGCTCAGCTATATACCCTTTCACCTTTATAATCTAAGAAAGATACTGTTACAGTTTAAAAACTGTAGTGAATGCATTGAAGGCGACAAGAAAGTATAAATGTATAGAGTTTGTAGAACAATTATATGCTCATCACTCGGATGCAGTGCGTGTTTTATTCCTTGTATAAATAATACATTTACTATTTGGTGAGGAAATAGCAGTGGAGTGACTGGGTGGAACAGAAGCCGCAAACATTGCTAAGTCCATTTATTCTGCAAGTACTGACTGACTGGGTATTTGGGCCAACGTGTCTTAGGTGCTGGGGTTATAAATAGGAATGAAGGAAGCGAGCTTTCTTGTCTTCAGTGGGCTCACTATCAGACAATAGTGACTTTGTCATCGTCAGCTGCTGGGGAACTGTCCAGAGAGCTAGACCTTCAGATGGTGTCCAGACAGTGGGGCCGATGGGCCGTGGATGAAGAATGCAAGCCTGGCACTGTCTCAGAAAGGCGGGACAGAAGGACCCGTGTGGATGCTATCACACACGCAGGTTGGAGAGCAGTGAGCAGCCGTGTTCCTGGAGAGGGCTCAGGGTTGTGTTTCCGTACTGGCAACAATGAGCGATGTTTAAATAGGAGAACAACCTCTCGTTTTAGGACTGAGGGATGGGTGCTCACATGGGTGGGGAGATGTACATTTACATTTTGCTTGCTTGGATAATAGGTGTTCAGTAAGTGCCTCTGAACGACTGAATGGGTGAGTGAGTGAGTGAGTGAGTGAGTGAAAGTGTGTGAATGAAGAACGGAGCTTCAGATTTCCTCCGACAAGCAGGGCTTTGTGGTTCCTTCATTGTCTCTCTTTTTTCCTGTCCTGGTTCTATCTTGAATTTTTCAGTTCCTTCAAAACCTGACCTTGTGCTTGCATATCTGATCGTTCAGGGTGGCACGTGCGAGGCGTTAGTTACTGTCCTTTCTAGACGATGTCTGCAATGAAGCGTCAGCCCTAAGCTGGAGAAACTAGCCAAAAGAAAATTTTTCTAGAAGCTTGTTGACCTTGGCTGGGGACCAGTCCCTCCGCCTCTCTCCGTGATTCTGCATTTGTGTGTCAGGGCTGCCCGTGGGTGGGGCTGTGTGGGGTCCCAAACACCCATCTAGTGGAAGCTGAGTGCCTTAAGTTAAATTTGGGGAGGTGGCCTGAGCTACTCGCCAGCACAGAAACTGAAATTCCAGGGAATGTAAAGTGCAGCGGCGTAACGTCAGGTGGCAACCGGAACCTGTCACATCAGACACGCACTAGGAAATCTCCTCAAAATACAGATGATAGCTAAAACTCACAGTTGATTCATTAACAATTTTTACTTTACCCTTAGGTTGTGTAATTTTCTAAGATGTATTTTGATTGGAGAATTAGTTTATATGGGCTGACAAAGCAAAATGAACTTGGAGACAAAATAAACTGTACTATTGTTAGTTGAAGTACATGGTAATATTTTGCAAGAAGTGCACTCTTTTTTTGTTTTTAATCATCTCATTAAGACATAATGATCTTCTTCCAGCTGAGGTGTCTAATTACTGTCATAGCCAATAGTCTGTTGATTGGTGAGAATAAAGCAAAAAGCCACCGTGGACACATCCTGACTGTATTCTCATTGCATGGAAATGGGGTGGATGCAGAGAGATTGTTAATCACATTTGTCGAGCTCCACCTATAGTCTTTACTGAACCCCTGTGCTTTTCTTTCCATGCAAACAGGGGCAAACCATCGGAAACGTCTACGTGGCTCCCTTTGCGCTAGGTATCATTTGATGTTTTTAATCCAGGTTTGAGATTCCATCAGTCACAGCTTACGGATCTGAACATTGCCTTTGTAGTTACTCGTCTTTGGAGATTCAAAAGTCGGCCTCCAGAGCTCCGACGTCTCCCCTGCCAGTTAGAGCGTCCAACCTTCCTTCCCTCCACTGAGTTGACACAGGCGACACTTCACCTTCTGCTAGCCTTGAGGTCATTTTTAAAAAATGCTTTTATGTTTAAAAATCATATATATATTATTGTACATATTTATGTATTTAATATATAAGTATAAATTTAAAGGCATAATTGAAATATATTCAGGGTTCTAGAGATCTTTACACTTTATGAAAATGTCTATTAAATGATGTATATGGATATATGATAGAACCCATTTCGCTCACTTAGGGCTTCCCCTGTGCCAGTGCACCGGGCAGCAGGGGCCACTTCTAAACCCGCACTGGCCAGGCTCCTCTCGCCCTTCGTGACTGGCACCTCTTCGTGACTTGCTGCCGTCAAATACGCCTTCGCCCTGCCCCCCATCAAGGGAAGGAATGCTCTAGGGACTGTCCTGCACCTCAACTGGTCAGGCTTAGACGATCCTCAAAATTCAGTTATCTTCCACAGTTGGGGGTGTTGAACCCGATCAAAACTGGAGAAGGCAAAAGTGGGATGTTGTCGGGCTGTTTCAAGCCCCACATGTGCTACTACAGAGAGCTAGTGAAATACACCAGTGTTTTGGAGAAGTGATCAGTAATTTTCATCTATTGTACTAGTCCTGTGACCTAGGATCTTAGGGCATCGTTCTCTTTGTTTCTTCCTGTTTCCTGCATTTTCCCCAGACCTCTTTGATCATTGCTGTCCGTCGCTTTAAGACCTTGGCTTCCCCAGGGTGGCTGTTTGATAGAACGTGGTAAATGACACAGTGGTCTGTTCTCATATGGGGACTGTGACAGGCACGTGACATTTTTAGTTCTGCCACAGCTCACATCTCTTTTTTTTATCCTTTTGGTATTCTTTTTTATCAAAACAAAAGCAGGCTATCTATAAACATGAAAAGAGATTAGTTGGCAATATAGGATGATTATATTTCGTTTTCTTTCTGATTTTCAGTTTTTGAGATTGACCTGTCCTATGTTATACCTGGAATCAAGTGAAGAAAACATTTTCAATGATCCAATGAGTTTCTTTACTGAAAGTCTCCGACTTGGTCACCTCGTACTTCGATCACCAAGGCATTTTCATCAGCTCGCCAAGAGCCATCTTCTCAGGAAGGACAATTTTCAGCACTACGCTGTCTCCACGTTTGTCTTAGAGGAGTTGCCTGTGTGTAAAAACTCAAGGATTGTACTGGGTTGGCCAAAAAGTCGGTTTAGTATTTTTCCTGAAAATCAAAGACACATTTTTCATTTTCACCCTTTATTGATTTGGATATTTTGAGCATGTCAGCCGTCTCCCCCAGGGTAGAACGTTGATTGTTCTCAGTGAATGTCTCGGTTTGATCTCTGTCAACTTCAACTGCTCCACCCGACCGTGGAGCATCGTCCACTGAGAAGTCTCCAGCCCGGAACTGCACAAACCACTCTGACATGTTTGATCACTCACAGCACCTTCTCCATACACTGCACAAATCCTTCTTTTGCATTTCAGTTATGTTTTTACCTTGCTTGAAATAATAAAGCATAATAAGCCAAAATATAGCATATTTTCTTCCATCTTCAATATTAAAATGGCTACACAAGAGTCACGAATTTGGGTTTTTTTCAGTGCATATTGGTATGAGAGCTGGCACGATACAATCTATCCAAGTTGGTTTGAATGAAGCCAGGGACAGCTAAGCACCACTAGAGCCATGTTTGAAAAAAAGAAAAAACAAACTTTTGGGGCCACCCAACCTTTATTGGTGAAGAGGCGGGAGCATTTGCTGCAGGACCAGCTGGTCCCTCCGAGGTCACCATGAACAGCACAATTGCTTCACAGCCCTGTGTCTCCTCCACAAGTCTCTCCACAGGGGCCCACAGCCCCTGTGGCTGCCTGCGTGGGGACATGAGGAATTAAAATCAGAACCAAGGCGAGCATCCATAACCCCTCCGGAAAACCTGCAGCTTGTCCACGAGATAATCGAGTCACACTAAATGTAATGCAGGAGTGGAGTCCATTTCACTGGGCATTGTTCGTATGCCCTTCAATTACCCCTCTTCCCAGAAAGGCAGGTTTCCTTCTCTCACTGGGTTGGCTGAATTTATAGTGCTTCTCCTTCTCTCCCACTCTCTTCCTTTCAATTTAATGCCAGTGCTTGCAAGTGCAAGACAGGTCTGACCATCATGTTTGAACCTTGACTTTGGAGGCAGATATTCCTGACCTAATTCACTCCCCACCCTACCAACCGTGAGATCACCCATGAGTTCATTCATACTTTCAATCACACTTTCTTAATCTGTAAAACAGAAACGACAGCAGTGCCTTTCTCAGAGGCTGGCTGCTGGGGTTAAATGGCAGGTCCCCCTGGTTTCGCCTTATCCTTTGTAACCTGTATTTTGGTAGTAACAGGTGATTTTCAGGGTCAGAAGGAACCTTAAACAATTTACAGGGCTTACAACTTGGTGGGAAGAGACTACCAGCAGCCCTATCACTTGGTTATTCAACGGCAGACAAGTGTCTGAGCAGCCTGGTGGCAGTGGCAGTGGCCTTCCAACGGCCCAGAGCAGCTCGGCTGGAGCTCACCTGCCACGGTGCCAAGCAGCCCTGCGCATCTGCACCTCTGAGGGCAGAGTCTGCAAGCACCACCCTCACTGCTCCAAAGCCATTGCAGACCCTGGCCATCCAGCCTCCTCCTGGGGAACTTACACCGCTGATGCACGCACCCCCACTGCGGGCACATCCCCAACACTGGGGCCACCTGGGCTTCCCGAGTCACCACCAGTGCAGTGTCTCGGCCTCTGAGCTTCCCTGGCATCAGGAAGCTGCTCTCTCCAAAGTCAGCACCTCTGAACCCTGTCTGGCCCACTGGTCCTTCCAGGGTGAGGAACTGGGCAGACGGCCCCACAGAGGCCTCTGAATTGCATGGGCCTTCCTCTCGGTGAGCCGGATGCGCTTCCCTGCGCCTCCCACACCTTCCTCCCGCTTCCTCTCTCGGGCCAAGCAGGGCAGTTTGTATCCTCCGTGTAAACGCCTTCCAGTGTTTAAAGATTTCCAGGCTTGTCGCAGCTGAGTATTTTTTTCTGCACATTTAGATACATCAATCTGCTCACTTATATAACCAGCATAGAATCTGTGCCTACTCTGTAGTCAGTGTGGGTGACACAACGAAGATGTGGCCTGGCCCTGACTCGTGGGAACGTATCTCAGGATGTCACATGCCTCACGTGACGTGGTTCTAGCTCTCTGTGGTCACCCGGGCCCCTGCCCTCACTGGCTTCACAGCTGGGGTCCTTGAGGTGTGCCCTGGGAGCCCTGGGTGGGCAAGGGGCTGCTCCTGACCCCGAGTGTCCTGCAACAGCGCACCTCAGGGAACAGTGACTGTTCATGGTCACCACCGTGGATTTTTGGGAACCATTTTCAGTGGTTGCCTAACCTTCTCCGTTCTCAGACTTGTGAAGTTGTGTTTTTGAAACTCAAGCACAGTTATTTGGATTAAACTCTTGCCTGATAAGATCAGGGCGTTGTACCAAACCCTGGATTTCGTGTTCTTAGTCTGTTGCCCAGATATTTGAAAAGTAGTAACCTTTTTAGTTCACCTGTGTGGGGGTGTACTTTGAAGCAAAGAGGGCTACACAACCCCCGGTAGCCGAAGCGGAGCCCTTGCTCAGTGTCCCATTCTCCATCCTGTGTACGGCACTGGCAGTCTCCCGATAACACTCTTTTTCTTTTTTTAAAAAATTTTATTTATTTATTTACCTTTAGAGGGGAAGGGGAGAGGGAGAGAAACATCAATTTATGGTTGCCTTTTGTGCGCCCCCTGCTGGGAGTTGGCCTGCAGGGAACTGGCCTGCAACCCAGGCATGTGCCCTGACTGGGAATCAAACCGTGATCCTCTGGTTCGCAGGCCTGTGCTCAATCCACTGAGCTACACCAGCCAGGGCCTCGATAACACTCTACGTGAGCGGTCTTCGAGTTGCTTAGACATTAGAAAAGGACTTACCTAAATATTTCTCCAGTGAGGCCTAGTCTTTAAAGTAAGTTTTGATTTATTTGAAAAATCTATTTTAAGGGAAATACATTCAAAGTCGATGATATCCTGAAGTATACATCTACCCCTGTACTTACGTAGGATTCATACGGTAGTATTAAAACTTCCTTCTAATTCGTCTTTCCCTACTTTAACTTGTCTATAGTATATACCATGACTTACTTAAAATGTTATTTTATTCAAGGGGTAGTTAAAAAATCTTGACTGAATTAAACATTCCTATTATTGCGATTCAAATTGGACCTATTCGAATATAGCCCTTATTGTATATACTTTTAGGAAATAAAATGCTGAGATGAAACACTGCCAGGCTGGATAGTAATATAATCTATTATGAAAATCTAATATTATTTTGCTGCTACTGGTTATCTCCTGATTTTACACTGAGGGAAAGCTTTTTGTGAGGGTGTCAAATACCTTAGGATATTTTTCACTTTGCAAACCCATCTTACTCTGTTGCTATGGTTACTGTTATAGCTCAGGAAATTCTCCATTTGTGTGTAAATTGTTTTACAGATGAAAGTTACTCGTTAGTGTTCTGAAACCCGTGAGCCTGCTGAGGAATTACAGCAGGACACGCCTGCTTCCATGTTGGACACAAGGCTCCGAGCAGTGTGGCCGCACATGCGTCATCCACTTAGTAGCGACAGGGGCTGTTCCCACAGTGGAATCCGGCACAGGAGAGGGCTGTGGCCTCCTGCCGCAAGCCCGGACTCTGCCGCAAGCCCCCGGGTCACAGCCTGCCCCGCCCCGAGCTGCCCTGTGACGTGCTCCGTGCCATGTCATCACCCCCAAGTGGGGCCGGCAACGTGCCTGACTACGGGGCTGTTGTGAGGAAGACATAGAGTAATAACTGTGAAACATTGATTTTTTCTCCCCCCTTCCCCTCTCTCTCTTCTTCTCTTCATCCTCCCTCAGCGAATTGTTATTTATAATAGGAACCCCTAACATAAGATTGGCCCTCTTAGCGAAGTTTTTTTAAAATTCATTTATCTTTAGAGATGGAAGGGTTAGAGAGGGAGAGAAGTATCAATGTACAGTTGCCTCTCATGTGTCCCCTGCTGGGAACTGGGCTGCAACCCATGCATGTGCCCTGACTGGGAATCGAACCACAATCCTCTGGTCTACAGGCCCGTGATCAATCCATTGAGCTACACCAGCTAGGGCCCTCTTAGCAAAGTTTTAAGTGTACAATACAGTGCATACTTAAATAGACAGTACAGTGTATAGTGTATTATTAATAATAGGAACTGTGCTGTGCAGTAGACCTCTAGAATTTTTTACTATTTTATTCTCATACTATTACAGGTGTCCCCCTGTTCCCCTGGCACCCCTCCACTCAGCCCACTCCCTACCTCCATAATCAGTCCCCTCCCTGTTGTCCGTGTCCACGGGTCCCTTTGTATATGTTCTCTCACTAGTCCCTCCCCTTCTTTCAGTGAGGCCCCACCCCTCCCCTTCATAGCTGTGAGTCTGTTCTATGATTCCATGCCTCTGATTCCATTTCACTCATTAGTTCATTTTGTTCATTAGATTCCTCTTATAAGTAAGATCATATGGTATGTGTCTTTCACCTACTAGCTTACTTCACTTAGTATGATAATCTCCAGTTCCATCCACGCTGTTGCAAAAGGCAGGACTTCTTTCTTTCTGCTGTGCAGTGATCCATTGTGTAGATGTACCACAGCTTTTAGGTCTACGGAATTCAATCATTTTGTATAACTGAAACATTGTGCCCTTGGCTAGTCCCTCTCTGTTTCCCTCCCTCCAAGCCCCTAGCGACCACCATTCTCCTCTCTGCTCCCATGCGTTTGACTATTTCAGATCTCTCATGTAAGTGGCATCACGTGACCAGATCATTTCACTGTGCATAATTTCCTCCAGCTTTATCCATAATGTTGCAAGTGGCAGAATTCCCTCCATTTTTATGACTGAATAATGTACGTGTGTGTGTGCACACAACCTTTTGCTCTATCCACTCATCCATCAATGGGCATTTAGGTTGCTTCCATGTCCTGCCTATTAAGAATAATTCTGCCATGAACATGGGAATGGAGATGTCTCTTCAAAATCCTGATTTCAGGCCTGGCTGGTGTAGCTCAGTGGATTGAGCCCGGGCCTGCGAACCACACGATCGCGGTTCGATTCCCAGTCAGGCCACATGCCTGGGTTGCAGGCCAGTTCCCAGCAGGGGACTCACAAGAAGCAACCATACATTGATATTTCTCTCCTTCTCTCCTTCCCTTCCTCTCTAAAGACAAATAAATAAAATCTTAAAAAAAAAATAAAATATACTAAAAAAAAAAATCCTGATTTCAGTTCCTTTGGATATATTTCCAGAAGTGGGATTTCTGGATCATAGGGTGATACTATTTTTAATTTTTTTAGGAGCCTCCATGCTTTCTTCCCACAGCGGCTTCAACCGTTGACATTCCCACCAGCAACGCCCCAGGGCTCCATAGGTGTCAGCCTCATTACCCTGCTGTGGCTGTTCCAAGCGCTCCCTTTCCTGTTTCTGTTTCATTGTCAAATATTATTTTCAGGAAATAAGTTAAATGGTAGGAACACTCTGATTACTACTACGGAAAATGCAATTTCAGTTACTTTAGTTTCTAATACTGTGCGTGGAGTTTTCTGTAGCAGACCTCACGTTGGTTTTATGGGAGGTCTGTGTGTATGAATTGGAGGATGCTGAGCTTTGATATGCCGTTGGCTCTCTGCCATTCTTCCTCTCTCAAGAGATTACCGAAATGACTGGTACTGCAGAGATAAATAAGATTTCTTTGATAATCAAATTGTACTGTGTTAGTTCTGTTCCAGGTAGTGGATTTAGATTAATGTCTCAAATAAAGGTAGTCAATTTTTCAAAGTAATTGCTTTATGAATAACACAGATGAAATTTGAATTATTTCCAGAGTTTGCATTGAGTTTTGGCTACAATATTGCTTTTGTTCCTCTACTGGTTAGAGACGACTGGGAAGGTGGTTGGAGCCCAAAGCCCAGACATTGTCTCATCAGTGTCAGTGATGTTTGTCTTTGAGGGCAATGGAAAATCATAGCTATGGAAGTACATTTCACATCACAAATGAAGTCAGATGAAATCAAATGCTTTTGATTTCCCAAACTTCTTTTATTCTGATTAAAAACTAAATGAATTTGCTATCATAAGAAAGAAGTATTTAAATTACATTTATTTCCTGTTTAATTTCTTATTTATAAAAATATTATAAAGTTGCTGAAAGAAAGAAGGAGCTCCTAGCCTTAGTGATAGTATGGATGGAACTGGGGAGTATTATGCTAAGTGAAATAGTCCAGATGGTGAAAGACAAATACCATATGATCTCACCTATAAGTGGAACCCAATCAACAAAACAAACAAGGAAGCAAAATAGAACCAGAGACATGAAAATAAAGAACAGACAGTAACCAGAGGGGAGGGAAGAGGAGGGTAACGGGGCAAAGAAGGGGAAGGATCATCAAGGAACATGTATAAAGGACCCATGGACGAAACCGAAGGGGGGGTAGGATTGAGGGTGGGAGGTAAGGGGGGGGAAATGGTGGTGGGAAATTGGAGACAACTGTGCTTGAACAATAATAAAAAAGTATAAAGCCAAATGCCTAATATAACCCTCACTTTCATGGGGTAGTTCTTCAAGTCCTCAGTGGACCAGTCTAATGCAAGGCTAGGGACAAGTGGAATTTCAGAAACCTTCATACAGCACAGGGAATATATAGTCAATACTTTTGTAGTAACTATGTATGGTGTTGGGTGGGCACCAGACTCATGGGGGTGATCACTCTGTAAGTTATGTGTCCAAACACTATGTTGTACACCTGAAACCAATACACCTTGTGAGTCAACTGTAATTGGAAAATAAATTGATTTTCTTTAAATAGATCTTTATACTCTATGGATGGAAACATTTTGCCTTAGAGCGCCATTCTGCTCCTTGTCTGAATGTATGGTCCTGGGAGGTCAGTTGAACAAAGTTGAATCCACCCCCAGTTGGATTAGATTAATTTCACATTTCTTTCTAGCATCTGCTTTTTTCCTTCCATGTGGAAGTTGGTCCCCCGTGTTGAGAGGAAGCTGAGATGGGGGTGCAGAGTAGAGTCTGCTTCCAGCACAAAGTGCTTCCTAAGCTCTCCTTAAGCACCTTCCCTCCACAGTATCCTAAGCGCTCTGCCTCCATCAGGGACCACGCTCCCCTACAGGGAGGTGAGGCCATGGGGACCAGGACCTCAGTGTAGGCCATCCCACCCCCTGCCCCCTGTTCTCACCAGCTCCCTTGGGGACCTCTCTCTGTGGGGCCAGCCTACTCCCCCTTCTGTGCATTACCCCCCCATCTCACCTCTTCCTCCTGACCCCCACAACCCCACCAGGTCTCCAATTCCCATCCCTGGGAGCTCTTTTGAGTCACGAATGCTGACATTCCTGGGAATTCACACCAGGGCCCAGGACTGGAATCGGTGATCGCTCTACTCCGATTTTCTGCTTCTCTACTACTAAGCCTTCACCTTTTTGCAAAGCCTGATCCTCTGAGCCATCCGCCAGCTGTGTTCTCTCCTCATCCTCCACCGCAGCCTTCCTCATTCACAGAGCAGCCTGCCTCCATCCTCCAAGTCTGTGACTCCCCTGAGATGGAGCGCCTTGGCGCCCTTACCACCACCGCCCAGTCTTGTCAGCTTGACCTTCTGTCTGTGAGGCTCCACCTTTCACACGACTGCCCCCAGTACAGCAGCCTGCTGTCCTGACCGAGCTACTCAGAGAGAGGTGAGAGCGGGGAAACCCATCAATCCACGGACCGGTTTATCCACAGCCATTCTGATTCTTCTCCAAACACCTGCTCACTGTAAGCCAATCTATCTTTCTAAATGCAAAGTCAGTCTCAGATAAGACACTTGCTGAATGGCCTTGGAGCCTAAGATTCACAACAAACTTGGTACATTTGAATTTCGTGGCATTTCAATTATATAAAGCTTTTTTCACTGCATGTAATCATATTATGTGAAAAGTACATTTTAGAGTCTAAATAATTGGCTTAAGTATGAATATTTAAAAGAAAAGCCAATGGCAACTTTTGATTGGCCTTTATTTCTGGTTTAAATAACTTAAAATGCCTACTCTAGACATTGTGAAATGTTTGTACAAGGTGGTATGATATGATTATACCAAATTGACATTTTTATTTTTTTCTAGCTGTTTATTATCTGCTTGAGTATAATAAATCATTCCCCTCAAACTTTACATATTTCTGCATGTAAGTAAATAGACAAACATTTCTTGCTCCCAAAAGCCCTTTTTCTTACCTATTTCTTTCCGGTAACTTCTGCCTATGGTAATTTTAAATGAATTACGTCAAGTCTTTGTAAATCAATTATATGGTCAACTGCAGTATTTGGAGTTTTAGTAAGGGGGTTTTGATAAGGTAAGCTAGAGCTTTAAATTAATATATTTACATTATGCCAAGGAATTGAAATCCTAAGATTCTGATCCTATAAAACCTAGATGATATTAATAATATACCACTGCTACCAAATTTCATGGTTACAATACCACTTCAGTTGTCAGTAACTCCAGTAAACTGTGGCTCAGGTGTCCATGTGGATGGCACGGCACCAGGTCTGAAGGGGGGGGGGGGCAGGGAGATGACCTGGGAGACCGGAAACCACACGCAGGTGGGAAGGAAATGGGTCGGTCCGCTCTCCTCTCGTCTGCTCCTATTGGGCTGACGCCGTTTAACCTCCATTTTGAGGGTTAAAGTTTAACTGAAGAAAATAATCTGTACCTGGTGTATTATGAATACATTAAGCTGAAAGTAAAGGACCTGTATCACCTATAAAAAGATATTGAAAAGGTCCCTTTGGCAAGTGACATGCACTTCACTGTCAGAAGTACGTGGGTAGAAAGTCAGGGTGTTGTGTTACCCTAGAATGAGCTGAAACGTTTCTAGGCGACCCGAACATGCCTTTGAAAGGGAGGGCACTTGTGGGCTGATGCATCATGGGGTTTGGAATCAATTTTACCATTGATCCAAAAGATGATCCCTTCCAGGGCCGTCTCGTCCTGGGGTTTTCACTGTGGGAGGCCAACAGGGAGGCAGAGCCTGAGTGGGGTGGGAGAGGGCGCCCTCGGCCTGCAGGAAAGTGCCCCAATGTCTGTCACACGCAGTGCTCAGCCCAGGCTCGGCGTGGGGGCCGGCCAGAGTGGGTGGGGCATGTACCCCGAGAAGGTTGGGCAATGCTCTGGAACTGACAGATCGATTGTGTTTGGTTTTTGTGTGGAAAGTAAGACACTGGGTGGGAGGTGGTCATTTGGCTCTTCCAAGGGTCCATGCTGCTTCTCCAATCAGTAACCTGTGCTGCAGGCTGTGCTCTGGGAGGCAAGCTGCAGCGAGGAGGGCGGGAGAGCAGGCCCTGGCCCAGGATTGGTTCACCCTGTGTGGGCTGCGCGACAAATACGGGCGGCCGCACGTGCCTCCGGGGACCCAGATGCGATTGGTTCGAAGGAGCTCCCAGGGCACTTCGAACACAGCACAGGGCCACTCTTTGGCAGGGACAGTGAAGATGGGTTTGCCAGTCTGGGCTCTGAGTAACAGAAGCAGGGACTTCCTGCATCTGAGAGGTGGCACTGAGCTTTCTACACATGGGGGCAAGGCCATCTGGGCAGACAGGTGCCTCTGCTGCAGGTGCAGGGCTGCCTCTGCCACATGAACACCTGCCTGAGGTTCCAGCAGGCTGGGGGGCGGGGTTGTGGTTACCAGCTGTCTCCAGGGGCCTGTGCGCCTGTGCCCCCGTTTGCTCGGCACTGAGAGTCTGAGCTTCTCCTTTTAAAAACCTCACGAGACGCTCCTCTGATATGTCCTTTCCCTGAAGTCCGAGTCTGGCCATGGGGACCGACGATGGCCCACAAATGGTTTGCTAACAGGTTAACCAGCCGCCGTAGGCTCCCTGTCAGAACCAGCCTGCCCGTCTGCAGGTGTCACACGTGGACGGTTTCCAGTGGGGCATGGCTCTCTTCTTCTGGCCTGCTTTCAGCGTCTGCTCATGTCTGTCCCTTCAATACACTCAGAAAAGAGGGTGTTGTAGCTCCGATTATTGGACTGCACTGAGAGCAAGCCCACAGGCTTTTTCTGGAGGGACTGCACGGTACATGGCTTTGACTTTGTGAGCCACAGTGTCCCTCTCTGTCCCAGACTCTCAGCTCCGCTGTCAGGATGCGGCAGCAGTCAGGGACAATGTCCAGAGTTCCACAGAAGGACGGCCTGTGTGAGTGCAGTGGGTAGGTGACAATATGGGTGTGGTGATCCAGAGTTTGCATTGGATTTCATTTCATCTGAAATGTCATCGGTGCGCTTGAGTGTGACATTGTTCTGTTACAGAATGACATGCTTATGATTTTGTAGTAAAAGAGTTTGTAATAAAAAGGGGCGTTATTTGTGCCGGGCCCCTGTAAAAACAAATGGGTGGGCCAGGCGTCCAGTAAAACTGTGGTCATAGAAGAAGGGGGCCAGCCGGGTTGGCTCTCAGGCTGTCATTTGCTGTCATTCACCCCTGACTCAGAAGAAAAGCTGAGGGAAAGATGAATGTGTATCTAACACGCCTTTCAGTGATTAAGGCTGGAAGACTCTAGTTCTAGCTGAGATTGTTCAGTAGAAAAATTTGTAGAAATATGTAGGCGGTCGTTTTCCAGGTATTTTTGGCCACTTTTAGACATGTCTCCACAACTTTGTAATTCACATTTGAGAGATCCCTCACTCAATTGTTACTCCACAGACAGGGAAATTGCCCCTGAGTTACCCATAGTCTGTTCACGAGAAATGCCCCACTGGCCAAAGGAGTAAATTCCTGGTTAGGTTTGGAAATTAAATTTGGCAAATCAGTGGTATATCCTGGGGCTCCGGGGAGAAATCACTCATTGAAATGAGGCACTGGGGAGCTTAGCCCACATCCAGGAGCTGGTCTATGCCTTGGCAGTGGGCAGCGCCAGCCAGGGCCCAGGGGGCAGGACGCGCCACGCAGGCCAGGCGGCAGGGCCCTGCAGCCAGCGGCACTCCGGTGGCCCGCGGCCCCACCGCGGCCTCCCCCGCCCGGAGACCACTGCTGCCCCGCCCTGTCTCACTGCTCTGGGCACCGGCTGGTTTGCTGATGGTTGCACACATCCGACCCCCGTGATTACCGTCTGAGACATAGAAGAGGCGAGAGAACACTCAGCCAGCTGCTTCGCCCAGCAGTCAGGACCCCCAGGCCTCCACTGTCGTCTCCAGAGGCATCTGTGTCCACATGGCAGTCATTTTGCAGTGAGAGCGACAATCACAGAGTGCTCTCTGGGTCTTGTTCTGCTCCTCAGTGGCTCCCACGGCCTTTCCAGGGACCCTCATCCTCCTAGACCCCACGCGTGTCCTTGAGGGTTCTGGTCTCTGCCCCACGCTGGCCTCCCCTCCATTATGCCTGCCACAGGTTCTGCCCACCAGCCGCCTCAGGCTTCCCATGTGCCCTCACTCCCCAGATTTTCATGTGGGATCGTCTTTGTGCCCAGAACCCAATGCCTCCTCTCTCCCTGTCCCCCCTTCCCCCGCCTCCAGGTGCCCCTTCATCTAGCCGAAGTGTTCAAGGCCCAGGTGCCCCCAGCTGCCTCCCAAAGGGCCAGCACTCTTGGGCTCCCCAGGGGTGGTCATGTGCTCCCTCCCACATTGATGACCGTCTGGTTCTGGCCCCACGGTCACGGACTGAACGTCCTGCCCCATTAGCCACGTCACCCTTGACCCTTCACTCACTGCTGTGGGTGCTGCAGCCCTTGCCCTCCCAGACCTGGCACAAAATAGGCGTTCAGTTAGTATTTGTTGAGTTGGTTCATCTCCCAGTGAGAATGCACGTGATAAATTCCACCATTGTTTTGTCGGACCTAATAGACTGCAGTTTATTAAGGAGATGACAATATTCATAAGTGGAATCACAGTTCTGTCATAAAAGGTCAACTTTAAATGTGTGTAATGGAATCTAGGGTACCCTGTTGACGTCCTTAAAGTAGTCATCCTTTTAATGTGCTTTTCAGATATACAAAGACCAGGCTAATAGTTCTATTTAAGATCCTGGCTATCCTTTAGAAAACATTTTTAAATACTGTCTCTTTTATGCGAGAGCGTTGGGAAGGGGTTAGAGGGAGGGGAGCATCACTCCCGTCTGTGACCCCAGGGAGATGAGAGTGCTGTCCCCAGGTACGAGGGTGCCTGTGCATACGACAGAAAGGAACGAACCCCGATCCACAGACCATGGGTGTTGAAAGCAGCCATGCCCAAAGAGTCCATGTTTATTGTTAATTCCATGCACGTGAATTTGTAGAATAAGCAAAATTCATCCACGGTAAAAACAATTCAGAAAGGTGCCTTGGGGTGAGGAAGCTGAAGAGGCGCTCCTAAGTACCTGCCTAAGGGAAGCGAGAGAGCGCCACAAGGACCCATGTGGCACTGTCCCCAGCAGCCAGCCGCGTTTATGATAGCCCCAGACTGGACACGTGCCCCGTGTCCATCAGCAGAGGAGTGAGTGACGCTTTCGTGACACAACTGCATAATGGATAAGTATTCTGAAATTAAATGATAAACAAAACTGTTGACACATGTGGGTGTATTTCAAAAAAATTACGTTGAATGGGAGAAGCTGAACATGAGAGGGAGTGGACCGTCTGAGCCCATTTCTGTGAAGCCGCAACTATGCAGGCCTGACTGTGGCAGTGGAAGTTGGGGGGCAGTCAGTGCCCAGAGCTGGGGGAGCCACAGCTGGCGGGGTGCTGGGAAGTCTGTTATAAAACCCGTTCTGATACACCACTGTGTTTCTGCAACCCAAGGTAGCGCTTGGACTTACGATTCAATGTTGTTAGGCAAACACTTCTTACAGTAGAAATAGCTGGCAACCTCATTTTAAATAAACATTACACTAATGGTATTTATATCAATAACTCATTCTTATTTTATCTGGGCTGGGATCACGTGGTACATACCTATGTAAAGGTATTAAGCAGCATACTTCGGATTTGTACCTTTTACTGTGTATAAATTATATACACAAATAAAGATAGGTAAGAAAAATAGTGGTTATTATCTGGCTTGCTATTTTTTAACCTGATTTCTTCAAGGACTTATCTGACCAAGACCATTTGAGAACACTTTGGGCTTCCAGCGCCTACTTTGGAAATGTTCTGGGAGCCTTCCCGCCATCTCTGCTTTGCTGTGGTGGGCAGGGCTCAGTGTGGTGGACAGGGGCCAGTGTGATGGACAGGGCTCAGTGTGGTGGACAGGGGCCAGTGTGATGGACAGGGCTCAGTGTGGTGGACAGGGGCCAGTGTGATGGACAGGGCTCAGTGTGGTGGACAGGGACCAGCGTGGTGGACAGGGGTCGGTGTGGTGGACAGGGGCCAGCGTGGTAGACAGGGGTCGGTGTGGTGGACAGGGGCCGGTGTGGTGGACAGGGGCCAGTGTGATGGACAGGGCTCAGTGTGGTGGACAGGGACCAGCGTGGTGGACAGGGGTTGGTGTGGTGGACAGGGGCCAGCGTGGTAGACAGGGGTCGGTGTGGTGGACAGGGGCCGGTGTGGTGGACAGGGGCCGGCGTGGTGGACAGGGGCCAGCGTGGTGGACAGGGGTCGGTGTGGTGGACAGGGGCCGGTGTGGTGGACAGGGGCCGGCGTGATGGACAGGGATTGGTATGAAGCATGAACAGTGGCCCTGAACTCATTTTCACACTGACACAGAGCTGTGCTCGTGGTTCTGGGGGAGAGGGGTGACACACAGCGGTGTTGGCTGACACTTGAACTTGTGCACTCGCCTTCCCTTGGGCTCTTTGGTGGACAGGCTTCACTGCCAGGGTGTCTCCACCATGGTTTGCATCTGCTTGTGCTAGGAGCTATTACCTGGCTGATACCACCGTGGGTGCATGGATCTAAAAATGTGTGAGTTTGAAAATCTACCTGTTCTTTGGAGGGACGTTTTCCTCACCCAGATTCCAGGCAAAGACCCACGGGTCTCAGTGTGCCCCACACCCGAGTGCTGCCAGTTGACAGGCTCGAGTCCACGGTGAGGTCAGGGCACAGACTTGGAGAGCCCAGCTCCCCGGCTCTCTCCCTGGTTATGGAGAGAGAGGCCGGGCTGGGACTTGCTCAGTTAGCTTTCCTTTTTCGTCCACCCCCCACGAGGTCCCTTTCTAAGGGACTCTAACATTGAAAAGATGCTTATTGCTTTTAGAGCAGTGTTTCTCATGTTTGGAAGTAGGAGGGATTATAGTTCATTTAGTTCATCATATGTCCAGAAATGGAAACTGGAAAAACATTTTTCATTTCTCAGGATGTGTACCAGTACCTCCTGAAAATGACGTTCATCACCCTGGCTCGGCCGTCTCAGAGCCGAGGTAGGGAGGGAGCAAGCCACGTCTTCAGTCTCGAACGCACCTGTGGTTTGTCTGAAGGACCGGGGACAGGACCTGCCTACCGGCCTGTGTCTCGTCACTTTGGAGCAGCTTCCCCTTTAAATGTCATGCATTTGTTCTTAGTTTGGGACTTCTTACTCTGTGTTCCTTATGCAGTTAATTATTACTGCCATNGAGGTCCCTTTCTAAGGGACTCTAACATTGAAAAGATGCTTATTGCTTTTAGAGCAGTGTTTCTCATGTTTGGAAGTAGGAGGGATTATAGTTCATTTAGTTCATCATATGTCCAGAAATGGAAACTGGAAAAACATTTTTCATTTCTCAGGATGTGTACCAGTACCTCCTGAAAATGACGTTCATCACCCTGGCTCGGCCATCTCAGAGCCGAGGTAGGGAGGGAGCAAGCCACGTCTTCAGTCTCGAACGCACCTGTGGTTTGTCTGAAGGACCAGGGACAGGACCTGCCTACCGGCCTGTGTCTCGTCACTTTGGAACAGCTTCCCCTTTAAATGTCATGCACTTGTTCTTAGTTTGGGACTTCTTACTCTGTGTTCCTTATGCAGTTAATTATTACTCCCACTTACTTGTTTTCTCCTCCTCCTCCTCCTTCCTCTCCCCATCACCATCACCATCCCCATCACCATCATCTTCCTCATCTGCCCAAAGCCCCCCCGGAGTGTCAGGCCCAGGAAGAGGGGGCTCCTCCGCGTTCACGGCAGGGAGCACGGGCACTTGGTAGCCCCTCCGAAACATTCTGTCGACTTATCGTGTAGTGAATAATGTTGGGAAGTCAAGATGTTCTCTTTCAGTAATTAAGAAATAAAAGAGATTATGATTGGCCTTTTTCCCCTCAAGAGGCTCGTGTTTATTATTTTAAATAGTAGGTTTCCACATTATAATAATTTCTGACAAACTGTGACAAAAGTTAAAATTAAAGATAAAATGTTAACACAGTTTCTCTACTTCTTTGTATAACACAAATAGTTACTTTGATGAGTATTATGATATTGGCTAATTCACAGTGAAATGAATTATTTTCCCTGTTGATTCTATTTTAATTCAGATTTTAAAAAACCCTCTTTTGTATAAAATACCCTGGCGAATGTTATGTATTTAATAGTATAATTCTAGATTCATATTATATCTTTTATTACAAATGAAAGGAGCTGCTGGTAAAATAACACTGGTACTCAGCTCAAAGTGAGTCATTCCACTACAGATTATTTTTACCTGCCATCGTGGGTCAATGACAGTCCTTTGGGACCTGAAAGGACTTTGGAAGGCATCCTGTGAGCCAGGCCCAGTGTGGTCCTAGGGGGTGCAGCATTGCCATGTATTACTCAGTAGCTATCAGAATTGTGTACCCCGAAATGCTGGATGACACTCATTCCGTCTCGAGCTTCTCTGGGGGCTGGGGTCGAAACTAGAGCGTGTGTTCAAGCAGGTGACCCACTGGTGCATCAGTAGGGGCCAGGGAGCAGCGGGCAAAAGTGTGCTTACTGAGGGCGAACGCATCTCTCTCTCTCTCTCTCTCTCTCTCTCTCTCTCTCTCTCTCACACACACACACACACACTCACAGAGGGTGAGGATGGCCTTCGAGGCAGAATTACCACAGAAACCCCCGCAGGGACTCAGAGCCACCTTGGTGCCCCCAGTCACAACAGTGTTGGCAAGCACGTGCAAGACTGTGACACGGTTGTGCCTGTCTCAGTGTTCCATGCTAACCCCCCACACTAAATACTTGTAAGAACAGGGACAGTACCCAAGCTTGTTAAATGATGCCAGAAGATAAGGCCTCTGCCAGGTCTGGGCTGGGGCAGAGTGCTAGGAACCGTTTTAACGGTTTGCACACGTGCTGAGAACTACGAGGGAGGATTGGGCGGCTCCTGTCCACACCGTATACGGTGAAGAAACATGGGACGGGTGAAAGGAAAGAGATAAAAGGAAACGAGAGGAAACAGTGTGTCTTTCGTCCGTTTCCATAGGTTTAGAGAGATGATTAGGCTGAAACTAACATCATGTGGTTTCATAAAACAAATTAACTGATGATGTTAACAATGTGGTTTTACTTGTTGGGACCAGCACACCAACACTTCCCACATTCAGATTTTAGACGAGCATGCACGCTCAGAAAGAACCCTGCCCTGTCTGAGCGCCACGTGCCTGGGCCTGGACCGAAGTCTTTCTGGACTAACAGGCCGTGACTGTCCTGACCTGGGGGTTGCCTAGCAGGCGCCCCCTGTCCTGGGAAAGGTGTCCGGCCGAGACGGTGCCCCCTCTGCCCCAGGCCCCCCGCCCATTCCGTTGCCCTCTTTTGAAAACCACACCCAGCAAGTGACTGCAGTTGAGACTGCCACCTGTAGGGTTCCGTCTGGACTTGCATAACTAGTCTAGTCATTCAGGTACCTGGTCCTGACCGTTCACATAAAGTGTGTGGAGCCTGTCTTCTATGGGAAATTCGTGAGACACCAGCATTAGCACCGATCATACAGTTTGCTGCTGTTGTTTCCATAGTGAGTTACACCGGGGAAGGTACTTAATTGCTTCACTTCTGTGTCTAGGGAGTTACTGCCTTTCTCCCTCCTCAGTGTCTGTGTTGCACACTTTATGGAAATGCTTGCAATTTGATGCTGATCTACCACCACATTGTGGTAAATATAAAGCAGGAAATACTGTATTTTAGTAATCATTGCCTTTAGTTCAAGAGACATGATTAACAAGAAAAATAACAATGAAATTTTTATGTTTGCAGACAGCTTTGACCTATTGAAGCATAATTGTGAAACATTTATGAGTCACTGAGTAACTGGTGGAAAATACAAGAAAAATAAAACCCTTTAGATTGTTCAAAAACCTTCTAATGTGTTGTTTTTGTTGAGAGATGCCTGTGGTCTTGACTTCTTGATATTTTCGTGTCTTAATATAGTCTCACCATTCTGAGGAGTCCAAGAAATTAAATTAATGATTTTCCTCCAAATATATCTGAAGTTTTACAAAGAATTCCTCAGAAATAATGAAGGTATGTTGGATTAAGTTAGAGGTTAGACGTTTTACAACTTGGTTATAGCATTACTAGATAAACATTGGTGGATGAGCTTATTTTCTTTACTATGAAAAGTAAAGCTACTTACAAACCTTTTATTCATTCAATAACACTAACATCTGTAATTCGGATGAAATCTCTTCCTTCAAAGTGAGAAGACTTGTTAAGATAAGTATTAGAGCTCTGCTAAGTATATGAGCAAATGTCCAACCTTAATTCTGTCCCTTTTGAGCTACCTAAAAATGAGTTTTCTTTACTTTTGGATTAGCATCAAGTTATATTGAAAAATAACACTTTAAAATTATTTGAATAGAGCATCGCCCAAGATATAAAAAACATAATTTTATATTATTTGAGTTCAGTCCTAAGGGGAAAGAAAGCAAGTTGTATTTTAAATAAAAAAAAATATATAGTTTCCAGCTTTTTAGCATCATTTAATTACCAACAAGTTTTCCTACTGTTGTGTGGTGTGTGACAGTCATGTTTCACGTACTTCTCTGGAAGGGTCCTTGAAAAGTGAAACTGTTACCTGGGACGTGGAACGCTCGGCCAGGCCACGGGGAAAGCCGAGGGAGGCGTTCCTACGTCCCATTCAGTGACACAGGGAAGTTTGTCAGGCTTGGGCCACCATATTTGTGGAATTAATTCCATAAGAATCAGAGATGTGGGCATTTTACTAATTGAACCTGGATGACATGTTTATTTTTACTCTCTGGATTCCCGAGTACCTAAGTCAGTGGAATAACCTGTGTTATTTGGTTACCATGGAAACGATTCACTTTTTTTTGTTAGAGACTGTATAGAATGATCAATGAGACTTTGAAGCATAAAAATATGTTGCACTAGAATGAAATTCAGTAGGTGTGTACCTCAAAGAGAAAGAGGAAGGATATAAAATTTCCAGCTTTAAAAAAGGAACTTGCTCATATATTTTTTACATGGCTACCATGTCATTGTGACATTGAGATCCTGTTGGATCTATTTAAAAGATTATAATACATTTACTTAGAATCTTCAGGTTTTGCAATGTATCAAAACTTTTCATGATTATTTACATTTAAGATAAAAATTGTAGATGTGTACTCAAAACACACTGAAGACACACATTTTTTTTCAGAATTCTTTTAGGAAGCATTTGGCAACAAGCTTGAAGGTCACTGTGCCAGGAAGGCGCATTGATCTTTGCCTGCTCTAGGACAGACGATGTAGAGAGTCGGCGTCAGACCTTCTGAACATTTACTGACATTTTCCTTTTGTGCTGAAGGCCATTCCTGCCCTGCTGCCCAGGGATCTGCCCCCCTGGGTGTGACTGCCCGTGAGGTTGGCTCAGCCGTCCTTCTTGGCTCCCAGGGTCCCTCCTGTACAGCCTCACCCTCTATTCCTGTCTGGTCCCCAGGAAGCTGTCCAAGGCAGAGGACAGTCCCCACACTAAGCAGACTCCATGTCTGCTGCACTCCACAGAAGCGTGCTGTGAGGTCTCACCCTGAACTTACCGAGTGGGGAAGTCCAGAGGTGGCCCCTTCCTTTCGCAGGGAGTGGAGAAGTCAAGTTTGTGCGTTAGAGGGGATGGTTTCCATTACTGCTCGACCGTCTCCCAGATTCGCAGCATCCCACCAAGTGCCTTTTCGTGGAGAGCATTGGATAGACGTGCCATCCACTCACCTGGGCTCCACTGTTGATTCCACCTTGTCACTGATGAGTGAGCTTGGAATTTTTCTTTTCTTTTGCTTGCAACTGCAGCTTCGAAAAGGCACGCCCAGAACAAGTTGGCTTGTCTCCGGCCTTTCTGACTCCACATCTATGCCCCTGCACTTTCTTTTGTACATCATTGCCCTTGTTTCTGTTTCGTATCTCTTTGCTTTTCACATTCCGCTGTTAGCAGAGTTTCTGTGTCCAGCAGCACCCCCCGCCCTGGGGATTGCAGCCGTACTTCTCCCCGCCCTTCCAAAAGGACCCTGTGTCGCACACCTCTGATGCAGAGGGTTTGAAGGTTATGTCCTGTGGGTTTTGTTACGGGGCTGTGCTAGCTGGGCTGTGCTAGCTGACTTTTAATGTTTGCTTACACATTTTCTGAGACTGTGTTATATGTATCCTCTTGGGGCTCTTATAGTTCACACACAGATTGATTTTCTTCATATCATAATTCAATTTAGAGCAATAATTTATTGTGTAGAAGTTTTCTTTTGTCATGTCCAATTGTTTTAATTCTTTTGAGTATATTTAAATATTTTTTGTTCTAGTTTACATAAAGCTGTGAGTTATGATTGAAGAGAACCAAAGTATTTGCTTGTTTCTTTCATTTATCAAGTAGCCCTATCTGCAGTTTGTGCTTATTTAATTCCCAGAGCAGAGCACAAATCACATTTCGTTTGGTGATGGCTGTTTTGTTCCATGTAGATGCAGAAGTTACTTGGAAATAGTCAGCTGAGGACCAGTCCTGTAAACTCTCAGAGGCTGTCTCTCTGGGGCCAGAATGATGGGCCCCGCCCTCCAGACAGCATGTTGCTCACCATAGAACCCCACGGGAGCCGACACACGGCCTGTGGACTATGGGCCGGAATCCTGAGTAGGTGTCTTCCTGAAACGACTGCTCAGGAAGGCGTTTAATGCACGCCTGGAGAAACGGCCGTGGGGGCTAACAACCTGCTCACTCCCCAGCACTGTCCTGAGAATTCAATGAGGTCCTGGTTGTGAAGACTCTTTGTAAACTGTGAAACTAATGTAGATACTGACTGGTATTGGAATCTCCCCTTTTCCTTCTATCATGTTTAATTTTAACCTCACTAAAATCTTCTTTCTGGAAGTTCAGTGGATGTATAAATTAGAATGCAGGTCAAAAAAACAATCGCTAATTTGATTATTACTGCAAAAGAAATTGATTGCTTTCATTTCACTTTTGCTATATAATTGTCAAAATTGTTTTCCTTCATTACAGAAATATTTTAAATTGCTGCTATATTAGCTTAACTAAATTTAACTTAATCCTTAATGTATGACTATTTCCAGGTAAGCCCCCTTGCCCCTCTCCCTTATTGATTGTGAAAAAAAAAAGAGCTTAGATTTGAGGCAATACTTGGTAGAAAGGTTTGAAGGTTGACAGAAGGGATAAACACTAACCCAATAAACTGCTCCTTTCCATCATTGCTGTATTCACCATAATACCTTTGTAACGGCATCACTCTGCATGCGGACTTCAGTCGCGTTCACCTCTCTGTGTCGCTTGTCACTTGAAGAGGTTTCTAACAACCCTCTGGAGCTGGAAGTCTCCTGTCAGCCCGACACAATCCTTCAGGAAGTCAGCCTGATACAATCATTCACAGCCCAATGTGTGGGCCACGCCTGCAGGGTCCGGCTGTGCTCTGTTCCGAGAAGCATCCTCCAGGCGGCCAGTCGCCGGTGTCTAAGGTATCAGCAGACCTGGTGGCTCTGCAAGCAGCTAGTGTCTGAGCAGAGGGGGAGCTTATGTGAGCCAGCCTTGCCCCTAGGGCGCCACAGAACCTCATTGGGCCGCGCTGAGCTTCTCCCACCTGCGCTGTTCTGTGTATGCGCATTGTGGTGTCGGTCCACTTAGTTAGTTCACTAGTAACAGTTCTCAAGGGCACTGATTAAAGGTTATGTCTGAGTTTCTTGGAGGTTTCACTGTGCTGTCACTGTTTACAGTAAGACTCTTCATTGAGACTGGAGCCCGGGTAGGTTTGCAGGGTGCTGCGCCCCAGTGACTCAGATGAGGGCTCCAACCCCTGCAGGATTCAGGTGGGTGTGGCCAGATCAGCGGGGAGTTCAGGGGATGCTCTGAGGTGAGTTGTGCTGGCCACTTGCTCTCTACCTGGTCGGTTCACTGTCGTACAGCAAGTTGGAATTACAACCTTTACTTTGACTTTTTACTTAGTAGACTGATCGGCAGGTGTTTTGAAATTTTATATCAGATATTTACTTTGGGAAAAATAATCTAAATGGCAGTCTTATGGTTCTGGAAGGTTAACGTTATTTTATGAATATGTTGGTGTCAGACATAAACAGTAAAGAGGTCTTCTCTTTTTCCACGTGGAGGGGAGGTTCTACCCTGAGCCTGTGTAACCTTTCTCATGGGCGGGTCCAGCGTCCACCACCTGCAAGTGTCAGGACCTCCCATTGTCATTGTCGTAGGAAACTTGGCTGTTTTAAAAAACTCAGGTTTGAGGCCCCTGTGAGTGTTGTGTTGTAGTCGTTGTTAATGTGGGAACATTTCCTGCCAGTCAGCCCTCACCACGGAAATTTCGCATTAGTTATTGTCTTATTCCCTTTCTGAGTCAGAAAGACCACTTGGCCTTTCTCACAGCAAAACTCATTTGGCTCAGATAAATTCATCTCAATACAAATTTTTTCCCAGTGAAACATGCAAAATTTCTATTTATTCATGGTATTGAGAGCCCAAGTTAAAAGAGAGATGTTTAATCTCCTTGCAACATAGATAATTACAATTTTCCTCCCTTTTTCCACATGATAATTCAGGTAAGGGCTTCATTTTGCTCATCAAGACTGCTGTCTCCTTATGCTTCTCTATGAAAAAAGTGACTTTGCAATTTTCAAGGTTTATTTTGAAATCCCAAAAGATAAATCGCTGTAACCCGATTGATTATTCATGATGCTTATGTGTAATTACATATTGTGCCTGTGTAATAATGATCAGACTAGCCTACTCTTTGCAGGATGATACTGTAACAGATGTTTACTCTGATCATCAGGAGCACATGTGTCGTTCCAGAAGGGGAGCAACTGCCATTTGTCCTGTGTCTCCCTGCTTCTAGTTTTTTGTTTTTTTTAAATAGAGGATTTTTTTATTTATTTATCTTAGAGGGGAAGGGAAGGAGAGAGAGAGAGAGAGAGAGAGAGAGAGGGAGAGAGAAATATCAATGTATGGTTGCCTCTCATTCGTACCCTGCCGGGAACCGGGAACCTGGAACTGGCCTGCAACCCAGGCATGTGCCCTAACTGGGAATCGAACCGCGATCGTGTGGTTCGCAGGCCCGCGCTCAATCCACTGAGCTACACCAGCCAGGGCTCCCTGCTTCCAGTTTTGACAGTTGCCACCAGATCAAAAAGCAGCGCTGGGCTTCGTGCCAGCAACTGCTGTGACCTTGGAGCTTCCTGGACGCTGCTGTGCCCTCACTCTCTGTTTCTGTTAAAATGGACCTTTTTACTAAGAGAGTGGAATGCATAACTCGCGTTCTTCCCCGACTTGGAGACAGTTGCCTCAGTGCATGTGTCACACTGTGCAAGTCACCTTCCACATGACTGGTAGGTCACTCAAGCGGTGACGGGCCCTGGGTTGTGTCTGTGCCCCCAGGCCTGTCGTAGCACCCCTCCCCTGCACGGCAGGCCTTCAGCAAACGCCACTGTGTGAGGGAGCCAGGACAGGGCTCTTCGCTGTGAGCTTTAACCGTCGTTCAGGGCTGTTCGGCCTCTTCCTTCTCCTTCAAACACGTTTTATTCTTATAGAGTTTCTCTTGCCATTCCAGGAAAAAAGTCATTCATTTGCTTCGCTAGAAATCCTGTTTGCCTCTTGATGTTACATTTAATATGCAGAAGCTGTAAAATTAAAATACAGCTTATAGCCCCTCGTGGTGAGTCCAGTCCCCAGAGCCATAACTTCCTGCCCCGTTAACTTGCGGCCAGATTGGAAAGGGTTACACAGCGCGCCTTCCCCTCTGAGAGTCCGGGACACGCCCGCCCCACCTGGAGCGATGGCTGATCACGTCACTTGGTCTGCAGTGTTCGTAGACATGGAAGGCCGTACCCTATCCACACGGACTTCCGCCCCTCCACAAACATCTGAAAACACACTCTCACGGTCGCAGCGGAGCATCCCAGCCGAGCGTCCCAGCCGCTGCCCCCGGAGTGCGTCAGTAGGTGCGTTTACGTTTCCTTCTGAAATAGAGTGCCTTCTCCTGGCAGCTGACCATTGAAAAGCAGTGATTTCAGAGATACTCATATCCAGGTATCGTCAAATCTGACTTAATAATGCTCTGTCACCAAAGTGGCATTTTGTGTTATTGTGATATCCCCAAAATTCACATCTTTTTCCTTTTGTCTGCTGAACTCACATACGACTTTTTCCCCAGCACCAGAGGCTAAAGAGCCAGGCTAACTGGGGTGAGTGCCATGCCCTCCACTGGTCCCTACGTAACTTTCGCTTAGTTTCCCGACCTCTCTAACCCAGCCTCTGCTTCAGAAATATTGGAGATGACAGTAACACCGAGAGTATGAGATTGGTATGGTAACTCAACTACCAAGCTTATGCATATCCAGTGTATTCCCCTAGAATAAGGCTGCAAAAATAATTGCTAACATTTACTGAGCATTTATTTTTATATCTTATTATTCATCTTTTCACACAAAACATTGTTAATGAGACATGAGAGAAAAATGGAATTCTGATGTTGGAAAAATAGTTTTGCGAACGCCAATGGCCCGCACTCTGCGCGGCTTTTGGGTGATCTTGAGGAAGTACCATTGGAACAAATGAATGGAGCAAGTTAGGAATTTTCCAGAATATGTAACCAGTGTGATGAGCATAGCAGAATTCAGTGCAGCCCCCCGGTGCTGGGAGAAGTGTGATACACGAGGGGATGGGTTCTTCTGGGGACAGGTACAAGTCAAAGGGTCACAGTGGCGGTAGGTGTGCTAACACACTTACTGTGACTGAAGATCAATTTAGTTCAGAGTATCTCCTGGGCTAACAGTGGTTGTGTGATTATCCGATAAAAATAAAACACTACTTTTAGTACAGTTTAGTAAAGAATTTATTTCATGGGCCTTGAAAAGATTCACTTTCCTACTCCTGGATCTAGAAGCAAGTGGTATCATCCTAATACTTTTGCCTCATGACACGTTCACAAGTCCTGCTTCTTATTGGTACCGACTAGGTTTAACGTCTCTTAGGAGAAGGGCGGGCAGAGCGGGCCCACAGAGTCCTAACCTCCTCAGGTGACTTTGTTTATTTGCTAACGGGCAGAAGGACCCCACAGGTGTGTGGAACAGGATCTGTGCACGTGTTCGGGCTCTCAGACCGTGGCCAGCCACACAGACCTTCCACTGGTGGAGGTTTCAAAAGATTTTAGGACTGTGGCAGTGGGTTACATGTTCAGGTGTCTCCTCTGAGGTTTTTCTTTACTTTTATTTCTAAATTCTTTCCTTTGTTCTGTAGGGTAACTTGCTTAATTGGCATCTCTTTCCCTTTGAACGGCAG
The DNA here is from genome assembly GCF_014824575.4 of Sturnira hondurensis. Lineage (NCBI taxonomy): Eukaryota > Metazoa > Chordata > Mammalia > Chiroptera > Phyllostomidae > Sturnira > Sturnira hondurensis. Next base: position 8,154,400 of record NW_028072798.1, on the reverse strand, counting down.
AAACCCTTGGTTGTGTGCTCAGAGTTGGTGGAGGGGGCCGCTGCCCAGACGGCTGCCCCGGGAGGGAGAAAGCGGGGACAGAGCCCCTGGGGAGCTGGGCCCCCCACCTGCACAGACATCTCAGGAGTGGCTGCGGGGCTGGCAGTGACCACCCACTGGGGCCTGCAGCGGAAGCCTGCAGGAGCGTGCCTGTTCTCGGGCCACTGGGCCGCTCTTCAGGGTAGAGAGTCCCATGTTCTCTCACAGGTGGGGCTTGTATGTGGGTGTGTGGGTGTGTAGGCATGCATGTATTTTGTGGGACAAGGGACTCTAGGAGCCAGGAAACAGTACTCCACGAAGAGCTCCTTCCAGTTTTGTTCTGTGCTCTCTGTTCTTGCTGGTGACCTCAAAGGCCAACCAAACCCCGAGGCTCTCCCTTTCATTGGCCACATAGAATGGTGGCGGTTTCATAGACCTAGAATGTTCTGCACCCTAACCCTAACTGGTACAAAGTACAGTTTAAAGGGTTATCGTTCTTGCCGCCTGTTGTTTGGAAACACGGAAGGTACTATTTAAGCATCAACCAATCAGCTTTTGGAGACCTGCGGGCCCCCAGCACCACAGTGAGTCTTGTGTGGAATTCTGAGGCTCAGGTAACCCCAAACCACAGAGCCTTCAGGGTGTTCCATGAAATGCAAAGAGAGCTGACTTTAAGAGCTTCTGCCTCTGGCTTTAGGAGGGATAAAGTGGTGCAGACATTGGCATGTAAATTTGAACTTGAACTTGTTCCTGGCAATGGATTTCTACTCAACACTATCCTGTAGGGACTTCTGGACTACCTACATGACAGATAAACCACGTGGCAACAAGGATGCAGGGAGTCTAATCGGAATGCGTTGTCCTCGGGACTGTCAGTCCTGAAACGAGTGACCAGATGATGTAGGAAACGGATTCTGCTCTGATGCATGAAGTCCGACAGACATGCATTTTCATCGCAGTGTACTTTGTTTCACATTGAAAAAACATTTAAGGCCAATTTTTACCAGTTTAACATCTTTAGAGTGGTTAGAATTTTGTCCACAGGCAAGACTTCTAGAAGGCCCGTTTTACATACGAGATCCCGGAGTTCTCTCTCTGCTTCATTGCTCTGTTCACAGATTGACACGTAATGTGTGAAATGCTTAATAATGTCATCACAGAGATTTATGTGTTTATTTATGTTCTACAGATAAGAGACATAAATAACCACAGGGAATTTAAAGGACTACAGTAGTTAGCACTCTCTGTTTAGAAACGAACAACTCAATTTTTGTCTCTGCCTGGGTAACATTTTGCTTTGACAGCCCTGTGTGGATGAGGTCGTCTGTTTAGCACTTAGGAGACCTGGTTTCCCTCGGGGCTTCTGGCCGAGCTTGGCATCACGACTGGCCACCCCTGAGGCGGCCGCATCCGAAAGTAAATTGAATGGATGTGTGCAGATAGTTACGTTTAACTCATTTTCTTTACCCGACTCGGTTAGTTGGGAAAAACAGTTAAATTCCAAGATTAATAACTGTCTTTTGTGTATGGAGACCTGCAAACTGTTGATGGAAGTTCCTCAGCAAAGTTGAAAACTGACTTCGCTTCCTGTTCTTCTGGGCTCATGAGAATGCTGAGTTAGGAATTCAATGTCCATTTCTGCCATTTCACTAATTACCTATATAACTACCTTGAACATTTCACTGTTCATTCTAAGTCAAATAATCTTTCAAAACCTCTCCTCAAAAATAAATCACTTATAAATGAATCTAACCATTTCTTTGGCCCTTCACTTAACCTCCTACATCTCAGGTGCTTGATATTCTTCGGGGAAAAGGAAATCAAATTTATGAGTCTCAGTCGTTTTTTTCATACATTTAATCTTATTAGCCGGGTGTCAGCCTATTAACTCTGGGTGACACCTGCACTGAACCCTCTGCGACCCTTAGGGCGTTCTCCAGGACCAGCCAGGACTGGTGTTGACTCCGTCCCGGTCTCCCGGGGCTCGAGATGTCAATGCCCCTTCGGTCCAGCAGGTGCGTGTGGCTCCCCGCTGTAGGCTGGGTGTGCAAGGCTGGTGGTGTGGCCCAGATTGTGTCAGGGAGGGATTCTCTGGAGAAACGGGAAAGGCCGTGTGCTCAGCCAGCCCCCAGGAGGCTGCAGTGCACCCAGCTGAGTGGGAGCAGAAGTTCTGCCCCAGTGTGCCGCGGTCGCCTTTCTCTCTGCCGTTTGTTAGCTCCCAAATAGAAAGTTAGTGGCTCCACAGGTTTCTGTGGGAGAGGGCTCCCCGGTCACCTCACGTGATTTGCTGTCCAACACGGTTCCAGGGACCTTTCCAGACTGGAAAGGGGCTGCTACACCTTGCCTCGCCTAGTCCTGACACGTGGTGGGGGCTTCTGGGAGACTTTCTGTTTCTTCTCCATCAGCACTGTCACCGTCATGCTGCAGGAGCTTGTCACCCCAGGCTGGATGGGGCAGCAGCCGAACTACCCCCAACCTCAGCCCCTCCTAGGAGTTGTCCCCACACCTTCCGCAGTGCCATCCAGCATGGTGTCGGGCCTCTGGATGGGCAGTGGCTCCCAGGTGACCTTCACGAAACTCCCAACATGTCGCAGGTCTGAATACCTGTTAAGACGATGTGTGCTGTACGCAGGGAGATGTCCACAAGTAACTGAGGTTCCCGGTAGGCTGTACTGTGCTTGTTCAGCTGACTTACGGAGACCCTGATAGGGCTGTTGTTGCCTGCCTCGGGGGGTTCTGGGGGTATTTAAACCAAACCTGATACGGCATTCCCTCAAGGGACTTAGAGTCTGGTGGAAGAGAAAGACATGCAAACAAATAGTTACAGTACAAGCCAAGTAACTGCATGGCGTGTGGATGTGTAGGTTTGGCCCAGAGCAGGAGGTGGGCACACAGGTCACTACAGGGAAGAGAAGTCGTGGGGGAAAAAGTGATTAAGTTCAGTCTCAAAGGGCACCTGAGTATTTGCCAGGCGTGGTACACAAAAGATCCCAAAGGACATTCCAGGGAGAGGAACTGGCAAGTTCAGTGCCAGAGTCTTGAAACTGAGCGCGGGGTCGATGGACTTGCACTCACAGGATTGGAGGAGAGGGTGGGGGGCAGGCGGTGGTTCCCTGTGCCAGAGGGGAGAGGGCTTCCAGGCCTGGCTGCCTGATGGCAGAGGGCCTGGGGGAGCGCTGGCCACGGGGGCCCATCCTGGAGCTCCCCGTCTGCTGGCAGCAAGGAGGTCAGAGTCAGTGATGCCAGCCACAGAGCAGGAGGGGTCCTGAGAGGCCACGGCCAGCGCCGAGCATGGAGGAACAGAGAAGAATGGGGTTGGGTCAGAGCCTAGGCCAGTCTCAGGTGTGCAGATGAGTGTGACCTCCAAACAAGGTCACCACTCACTTCCTGGGTGGGAGAAGAACATGGACTGTGAGGCTCTAAGAGGCGGGACAGTTGGTTCTCACTGTCCTGTGGAGAGTTGAGTCAGGGGCCCTACATGGGTGGGGGGACATTCTGGAAGAGAATTGAAGGCCAAGATGCATTTTATTCGCATGGTGTTTAACTTCCATGTCAACTTTGGGGGCCCAAGTTTGTTTACTTTTAGTAAAATGTTTTCCTTTCCCTGAGAAATGAAAGACATAAATTAGTCTTAAATGTGGGGTTTTTTTGGAGATAAAATAGCTCTTAGAAATTCTGCATTTTGATGAGATAAGTTTAAACGCCAGAAATGCAATCAAATGAACAGCCCTTAAAATATACTATGGGTAAAAAATCAAATCAAGAATGCTTAAAGCTAAACATTCAAGGCTCTATTATAGTGAAACCATTTGAAAAAATATTCTGAATGATGAACAAACAGAATATGTGATCAGGTTTTGTAATTTAAAACTGGCTTTTCCTTTTTGCAAGGATGTGTTGCTTTCTTAGTCCATATACAATTGTCCTAAATATATTGTCCTCAAACAAAGTCATCATTTTAAAAACAGTGCTGTATTCTGATCACAGAAAATACTTATACTTTGTTTAAATATGTATGAAATGTAAAAAGAGTAAAAAAGGTCCCACTTGCTTGCACATACAAGAGCCAGCCAGCTGCTCTCGCACTTGCGGGGCGGAGCTCTCTAGGTTGCTTACGGCGTGCACATGCACACACGCACACACACCTTTTTATAATTTATATTTTTCTTCAAAAGGAGGTTCATGCATGTTTCTATACTGCTTTATACATGGTTTCCACTTAGATGCAGGTTAAGATTTGGGTTTTAGATGAATATTTTTAATGGCTAAATAATGTTTTATTTGTCTAAGTATATGCTCAGGATACATCCCACTGAGTTAAATTGCCGGTTTAAAGAGCACACGTGGCCTCCCACTGACTGCACGCTCCCTCCCACGTGGCCTCCTGAACGGGGCTCTGTCCCCACCCCAGCACCGACGGTAGTTTCCTTTTAGTCTCTGCCCGTCTCAGAGGTCAAACTTACATCTTTTTCTCTATGCGATTCTGTTGATTTTTTCCTCGTGCTATTTATTGGTCTTTATTTTTCCTGAATTATGTTCATGTCTTTGCTTATTTTTGTGTACTTATTATTTTGGGTTCATTTATTAAAGCCATCGATAGATTAGAAGCAGAGCTGTCTTTGATCATGATCATTGTTTTACTCGGCACCTCACCCCACTTGCGTGGGTGTGCCTGTGTGTGTTCTGGGCACCGGCCTTGGGAAGATTTGGGTGGTGAAATGGGCCATGTTCTCCTGAGTGTGTTGCCTTGGGGGTCGTGTTTAGAAGTGACAGGCGTTTGCTTTCGCTGCTTTTTGTTTACTTAAAAGAAAGAAACTGAGCCCACAAGTCCATGGTAAACCTTCAGTTACTGAGAGGCCCGAGGGCTGCAGCCCCTGCCCCCGTTCTCCGCTGAGCTGAAATGTAAAGTTGTCCACTCTCGAAGAAAAGATGTGGTTACCTAGGACAGTCGGTGAGGCCCCCCGCTCAGCCCGAATGTGTAACACTGGGCGATTCTGTTTCTCTGGCTGCAGCCAGACCATCATTCAAGTTAGCAGTCGTCTTCCCAATATCCCATATCCTCGCTTATTTTTGGAGTATTTCTAGAGGGCATGCTATTATAGATTCGCCTTCCTTGGTAATTCTGCATAACTCTCCAAACACTCTTGGGTTGCATGCTCGCACCTATTGTGCTGTAAGAGCTGGTCAGCAGAGAGGATGTGGGCGCAAAGGGGTGGGGGTGAGACAGCCTTGCGTACAGAGCACCGGACCTCGGGTTTCTGCAGGGGACAAAGGGCGTGGAGTGAGCAGCGAGGCTGAGGGCGCGGGAGGGTTCAAGGCACTCGTGGTCTGGTGAACTGGATTGGAGGCTGGGACTCCATCATGGAAGCAATGGAGCCAGTGTGATTTTTACCAGGGGAGGACGTATCATCAAGATTTGTGTTTTATGGCTGCCCTGTGTGGAACCGAAGGAGACTTTGCCTCCCAGTCCAGAGGTCATAGATCATATGGCAATTTATATACGTATATGGCACCTGGGAGGCAAAAGAAGTAATTATAAAGAATAGAGGTGATTTTGAGAAAGGAGAGTAGAGGACAGAGTTCTAGGTAACCTGCCACACATACGTCTGACGAGGTTTCAAGGCAGCGTTCGCATTGCCTTCTAACGAACGTGGCAGCTTCACTAGCGAAGAGGGTTGCCGTACAGGTAACAGGTGCGAGAGACTGCTAAGGGGGGGGTCGCTGAGTATGCACGTGTGTTTGGGGGGCACGGGGTCTTGTGCAGGGGGCCAGATGCACAGCTCTCGGAACACAGGTGTCCCATAAATATTTTAAATATAAGTGGATGGGTAACATATGTCTATGTAGTAAATACTATAATTCATGCTTTCCTGATTGATTTTACTGAAAGACCCAGTAAGATTCCCACAATGCTTTTTTTCAAAGGAATTGGTAATGTTTTTCTTTTCAGATAGGACATTCTGTAGTTAAATAAGGACCCTCTGAGAGGAATATTTTAGAGGCCCGATACTGTAAAATCTATATTTTCCCCTGCGAGATGTTCCCGCCACCTTGCCCAGTGACAGAGATGTCTGTCCCTGTGGCCCGTCAGGCAGGACTCCGGGTGCTTAGCCAGGTGTGTTGCTTCATCGTCTTCATTCTGCAGATGTCAGGACTGAAGCGGGAGGAGGTGAGCGGCTCATCAGATCGCAAAGCAAATTAGTGTCGGGCTTAGTTTCAAATCTTCTTGGGTAAGCCTTGGGTATTACTTAGGGAGCTGCGGATTTTCTGCTGAGTGTTCAGGGTTTATTCTGCAGTAGTCCGTACGCATGTACAGTAAAACCTGAGCTCTTCCATTTTATGGAAGAGGGACTAGTGAGGAATAATTCAGGGTGTGAATTTTTCTGGAAAATTTAACTTGTTCAGCATGGCACACAGAAGGCCTAGGTTATGTTCCGACCTTCTTTGCAGCCGATGTGGACATTCAAAGACTCATACGGGATAAGTGAGATAATTTGTAAAGGAGATTGCGAAGGACTAGACCCATAGCCAAGGGGCCGAGATTAAGGCTAGACAGGAGGGCAGCTGAGAGAAACAAATGGGGGGAGGGCAGAGAAAGGGCCTCTTTCTGACCGGTAATCTCTATTTTCCCCGGAAAAGTAGGAAGCAAGAGATCTTTTGGGTCCCGCCTAGCAAAGGTCAGATGGACTGTCTAGAGGTTAAAATTACTACGGCGTTAGCACGCTGCTCTTCAGTCTCTGTGAGTTCGTCCGTTCTGAAGACATGCCAGGTTTCTACAGGGCCGCTCACCGGGGTGCGGGAGCCCCAGGAAGCCAGGAGGAGCTGCAGCTGAGCGAGGCTGGACGGGTTCTCCGCCAAGCTTCACGGAACTGCACTTCATTCTGTTGGCTCTTTACCCAGAACCTGTGAGCGCAGGCCGAACAGTCCTTAAAGTTCGTCTGACCAAATAATCTCTGCGCTCATTTCATTTACAGATTGATGGGAAGGTGCGCCATCTGTGCCCTTAAGCATAGCTGTGTATGTGTTCCTTCAGCCCGCATCTGGCACCACTGAAACCAGGTTCTGGAAATAGAGCTTCCTGCTTTCAAAGAGCTTAAAGACAGATGGGAAATGGTGAACACAGTGGGTAGAGCAACAAATAAACAGGAATCTTAGATACTAACAGTGTTGTGAGGAAAACAGGGCAGTGTGGTAGGTGAGAGGCTGCTCGGTGTGGCGTCCATTTAAACTGTGTGGTCGGCGGGGGCTCCCGGAGGAAGTGGCTCTAGAAAGGAGAGCTGAGTGACAGGGAGAGGGATGAGTAAGAGGGGGGGCGTGTGGCTGGTCGGTGTGAAGGGGGAGGAGCTGGCACAGCTGGGCTCCTGAGGAGGAGGCCCCCGCCGGAGACAACATCGTGGGGTGCAGCTGGAAGACTTTAGGAGGGCTGCGACCTGATCTGAGTGAACAGCTGAAAGACCCCCTGGCTGCCGTGTGAACAATTAACTGGGGCTGGCGAGAAGCTGCCCCACGTTGCCCCTGTCTCCCAGCCTTGGCCTTCACCAGTCACGGCTGCACCTGCTCAGAGTTCTGCAGAGCAGCGTTTGCCCTTTGCCCTGCAGCGGCCCTCGTCGGAGCTGTCTCGTCTTTTCACTAGAATCTTTTAACTAGTCAGCTATTGGCTTTTCACTAGAGTCTTCTAACTAGTCAGCTATTGGCTTTTTGCCGTCAGCCTTTCTCTCCAATGTCTATTCCACTGCTATAAAAATCAACCTAGAAAATGGCCAAAAAAATGACCATGGCATTTCCATGAGTGACACTGTTTAGGTAGCCACTGTCACCCAAAGAACCCAGCCCAAGCTCCCTAATACGTGAGACCCTGCACAGCCTGGCACCCTACCAGCCAGTGTTGGCCAGGCAGCTTCCTGAGCATCGCTTCTCGGCCTTTCGGGTAAAGTGCAGATGGCTGCGTGAGCCAGAGACCACGTGTCACCAGCACCGGACTGTCCTCACCTGCCAGCCCTGCTCGGCAACCTCCTACACTGCCAGTCATCTGTCCTTTGCTGTCCCACCAGTTAGGGCTCAAACCAGGCATTGCCCTGCTATGACACCTTCTTTGGTACCTGGAAGCACCCCTCATTCTCATCCTCGTTGTTCTGTTTCGGTGCCTTCATGCCAAGTGGGCATCTCTTACACTGAGCGACTTTCGTGCTTTATAATGATGTCTGTCTGCCCCGCCCTCTTACTCATGTCCCTGACGTCTCCGAGGAAGAGCGGGCCCTCGGAGTGCACACTGATTAAACTGAGTGAATGAATGTCAGCAGTTGATATTTACGCCATCGGCAGTAACGCGGCAGTAATGCAGTCTGTAGTTCACGGCACAGAGAAACGCCGAGTGCGGGAAGGCAACAAGGCACACACTTGAATGGCAAAAACGCTAGAAGGGAGTCTCGAAATTGGAAGTGACTCATGCTTTGTGGTCATTGGACCCGTGACTTTATGAAAAATCACTTGATTCCTGAGGACCTGGGTCTTCGCTCGTGGACCAGAAGGCCTGACCTGGGCAGCCGCCTGCAGGCTCTGTTTGGCTCTGCCCCTCTTTCAGTTTCTGGGTTTACTATGACGATGCCTTGATTCTGTGTCTGTTCTAATTTGGAATCATCACGTGCTAACCCTAGGAGCTTACACAGTTAATGGAATGGCTGCTCTTTTGAAGCAATTATGGATATAGTATTAGACTTTAACCCAAGATTATCATGTATATATTGTTTCTAGTTATGAAACTGACATAGTCAATTAAAAACTTTAAAAGGTCTTACAGTGCTGAGACACAAAGAATCATCTATGGTCTTTCACTTAATGACATGCTATCTTTTAACCCTAATTATGACCCCTTATTAAATTAAACGTGTAGTCGAGGAAGGAGTTCACTGTCAATGCAGTGTGTCAGCTCCATTATGGTTCTGGAAGGAGATGCATATAAATATAACCAAAAGTTTCATAATGCTGGTCTAACTGTTCATTGACTTGGCGTCTCGTGATTGCTGAGGGGCAGGTGGTCAGTCCACTCGTGTTATGGGGAAGGGAGCTGGGACTAGAGAGGTCTGTCGTGGTCACAGAGTGGGCCGCGGTGCCCTGGCAGAGCCAGGTCGGCACAGACACTGCATTCGTCCCATAGCCCTCTGTCCTTGCTCATGAGGAAATGGAGTCTCCTACTTAGTTTTGGTCTCTGTTGAGGTGCCTGACGACAAAGTGTCATTAGGATGGGTGTCCGAGTCGCTGAAGAGCATTTATAAGGAACTGGGGGCCACAGTGAATGTGCAGACACCTGAAAAAATGGCGGCTAATGTATGGGAGCAGGCCCAAGTGTGTGGTCTTTGCTCCATGGTGGACAGTGGTCACCACTTCTTATGTTGCCCCCCAGAGTGAGAGGCCGAGAGAGAGGCAGCTTTCCCTCCACCAGTGACCCCTGCAGGAGGCCTCGCTGAGGACGTCGGGGCCTCGCTCCCCAGCCTCCTTCAGGAAAGCCAGTCCTGGGGTGAGGGGCACTGGGGGTCCCTGTGACACGTCTCCCTGGATGACAGCTGTGCCCAGAAGGGAGGCTGGGGCGCAGGGCTTGGCCGCGTGTGTGTTTTCAAGGCTTGAATGCAAAGTATTTCCCCACAGCTCTGTTCAAAGGACCCTCAAAGTTTGTGTCACATGTTTTATTTACAAGTGCTACAGGGTGGGCAAAAGCAGATTTACAGTTGTAAGTGTGCAAAACGGAGCTTATTCTTGCGTTATTATTTCTGAATCACTGTCTTATTTTCCGCACGAACAGCTGGAACCTGCTTTGCCCCACACCGTTGTTAGCGTCTTCCAGGCATTCTTCAGCGAGAGTCCTGGAGACACAGACCGCATGGAGCTCAGAACGTTTGCGCGACTAGTCGGCTGCCTTTTAAAGTAGGGAGCCTTCAAGAGGTGTATTTTTCATCTAGGAATTTCATCCATATTTAAGAGCAGGGAAATGAAAAAGCTTACTAAAAATCAATGAAAATACGTAAGATAATATAGGGCACCCCGAACAATTTGAAGTCCCGAAGCTGCTTCCCGAGGTACGTTTGCTCTGAGATGGCCCAAGTAACGGGAGGGAAGATGCCGGCTTCGCACCGACAGTGAAGAAGAGCGATCTTTGGTCCGCAAGCCACCCAGCCAGGCCTTGTGCGGGAGCGGCCATCCGAAGAGCACATTTAAAAGGCTGCACGCATTTCCGTGCTGTTGTAACGAAGACTTCCATTACTGTGATTATGCCCGAGTCAAAACTCTGTTTTCTCGTAAGATAACTGGTCAGTAATTACAAACTCTGCTGCTCTTGAAGCTTCCTTTCCGGCAACCTCCAGAGTTGAAACTCACGTGACAGAAAGAAAACGTAAAGCCTCGTGCTGGGGCCGCTTGGGGGTCAGGAGATGTGCTGAAGATGGGGGTGAGGACAGGGGGCTCATTCCGCAGGCTGGCTGGGCTGCTGGGGTCCCTGCGGGACCCGTGTGGACGCAATGAGGCCAGGGCCCAGGGACTGCAGGACAGGGTGTCCTGGCGGCCAGCGTGGGCAGGGCGGGCAGGATGAGGTGTGCATGTGGCCGTCCCAGCGCCTGCTGTCCATCCGCAGGGCCGTCAGTGTTCCCCCAGGCTGGAGCCGTGGTGGCCCATGTTCACAGGGGCCAAAGGCACTGTCCAGTCGCCTGTGGTTCTGACCCCAGCCAGGTGGCACCTGGGGCTTTCTTGAGGATGGGCAGCCGTGTGGGCACTGGACTGCCAAGGCCGCTCCATGCAGCATTGCTGGACGTCGAAAGACCTGCATCTTCCCGTTTAAATTCTGTCACCCCTTGTCTGCGTTATTTCCCCAGGGGGGCAAGTGTCCCCTTCTGCGTCCTGCTCCCCAGGAAGGTGTGTCAGAGGACTCGCCCACCTGCTGCTCTGCCTCAGTTTACCTCACCACCGCCATTCCACAGGATGATCCATCCATCCTGTTTCTTTCTAAAGCACTGCTGTCACCGTGAGCCTCAAGAGGAAACATAGACGGCCCTGCAGGGCACGCACACAGAGTCACTCAGCTGTTGCCCACTGCCCCTGCCTGCTCCTGGGGCCCACACTGCCTCCTGCTGGGGTTTCTGAGCCGGCTCACCGGAACTTAGAAGGGACCCAGTGTGCCGCTGGGGGAGGGCTGTTCTGTGCATTGCTCACCCGAGGCTGCACAAACTCAGTGTGTTAGCACACTGCACCGTCAGGTTTTGTTGCAGTTATAAACTGTATACTTGCCCTCAAATTGTTTAAAAAAACTGCTCTCTTCATGACTGAGAAAACTGAAGCATCAAAGCTCATAATTCTTATTAAACTAATAATTTTTAACTTCCTTTAAGAAATTCTTTTATTTTTTGTTAGTTTAACTTTGAGTTTGAGATCAACTTAAGGAAACTGACTGTAACCAAGAAATTTCAATGAAATAATGTTTATATATACAACTATGGAAAGTTTGTTTCGTGTATTTTCAACTAATTATGTGATACTAACATCATTTACGGGAAGATGAAAAGATGACATTCGAGTATATTTGGAAGAACAAAACAGTGAGCTATCCCGGCAACAGCAGTTTTGTTAAATGCGGTCGACAGCTATCACTGGTGAAAAGCTAGTAGACGAGAAAGCTTATAATTGGATAATGTCTAACAGTTTTTCTCAACCCAGTTAATTAGTGTAAATTTCTCTCTGGTTTCCATTAGGGAAGGCTTTGATGAATAAAATTACTTGAAAAGATGGGATATGTTTTAATTTTTAAATTGGCATAGCACTAAAGTCTTGCTTTAAAGAATATTTTAGTGGTTGTATTAGAAGTGAATTAATTTTATTTGATGTACTTCAAAATAATGCTATCAGAATTTATTGAAAACATCTACTTTCTATTACTCTGGAGGCCATTTTAAATTCCTTTCCACATAACCATCTGTGGCCAGTACTGGCTTCTGCACAGCCTTTCCCACATTTGCAGGGGGCAACGCGCCCCAAGCTGTCCCCAACCTGCGTGACCTTCCTGCCTTGTTCTTTGTTGCCAAAAGCCCATTAGCGAGTACAGCCCCGTGCAGATAAGAGGCAAATATGTGATTCTGAGTTGGGTCTATAGTAGGAGTAGCTTAGGATTCTTCCTTTCTACCAAGGCCCCAGATCATTGTCTTATCATTGTCCTGGAATTCTTTTTCCACGATCAGCAAATGTCAGGGTTAAATCCCTAGTCTCGTTTTACAGCGTTTCTGCCACCACCTTAAGGAAGGCTTCCTGGGTTCCCACAGCCTTCCCCAGTGGGGGGTTGTGTAAGGTCACACAGGCACGCTGCTGGTTTGGGGAGTGAGGCCACGCCGTGCCTCCCCGCAGCAGCACGGGGACCAGCACCCCCAGGCCTCTCCTGCGAACTCCGAGCTTCCTGTCTGCGGCTCCTCAGGCGCTCCTGCCCCTGCCCCTGTCCTAACACGTATGCCCGCTCGCTGGGGACTGTGCCGCCTCCCCGTGTTCTGTGCTCCAGCTTCCGTCCTTAACCATTCACTTGGACAGTCCACTCAGTCCCTGCATCTTGGTTGCTTGATCCGCTCGTGTCCAGTGGGCTTTCCCTCTATATACTTCCAAACACTGAGATTTGTCATTCGCAGAAACTCCGCTGCCTACAGCGTCCCAGACTCAAACCGTATCCCTGACAGCAGCCCCGGGGGTCACCTGGGCTCACTCCCCACCAGCACCCCTCCCTCTCCCCCAGCCCCTCCTGTCTTCACCCCAATTCCGGAGTCCTTCATCTTAGTCCTTCCCTCCGTTACTCTTTCCTACTCTCTTTTTACTCTACTTTTCGAGCAAATTCATAATTTTACACGATGTCGGTAATCCACCTTTTATGTTTTTGTTCTCATGAAGCTGTTTGTTTGTTTGCATTATTGTTTTGTAGTGACAACATTTGGGTAAACTGAGGACACTATAAAGTCACAAGAAGTAGATGGCTCTTCAACTCTCGTTAGTACCACCAGGATTTCCGAAGCAGGCATGACCTCCCACTTGTCCTTGACCTCCCACTACCTGACAACCCTCCCATCCTCCTCCACCTCTTTCCTCCTGGCTGACAACTTTGCCTTATTCTTCCCTGAGATTTAAGATGACAAGAATACTGTGCCCCACCCCCTTGTCAAGAGAAATAATTTCTTGAGAAACGTCATCTCTCCTGCCCTCAGATGTCATGACCTCACACCTGCTCTGGACCATACCCTCTTGACCTACCAGACATGGGCCTTTCGGTTACTCAGCTCGCCCAACTCATTAGCCTTTCTCTCTACACAATCACGTTATACAGTAACATCCGCCTTTGCAAAATCTTACTTGACACCCCCACTTGCCTCTTTATTCTGCCTCCTCCCACGCCCCACATCCAGTCCATCCCCCAGTCCTTTCTTGCCATTTACTCTTCACTACCCCGAGACCCTCATCAAGGTCACCGGTAACTCTGGACACTGTTGAGCTCAATTCCATGTGCCTTTCTTTCCTTCCTCCCGAAGTTCCCACCGTTTGACACTATTGGCCGTCCCCTCCGTGTTGAAGGTGGCCCTTTCTCTTCTCAGGGAGCCTGCTTTTCCTCCTGCTTCTGGGTTTTTTTTCTGCGTGGATGCCTTTGCAGACTCAAACCAGACCCACTTCTAGACGTGAGGTTCATCGTAGCTTCCACTGAGTTATCTTCATCTTCTTGACGTTACAGTCCCATGGCCTTGAAACCATCTACATGCTAATAACTCCCAAATGCATGCCTCTGGGTTGGAGCGCCCCTCTGTACCCCTCTCTCCTTCATCCAGGTCACTTCCCTGACCACTCCATGCAGATGTTTCTCAGACACCTCAAACTTAGTGTGTGCAAAACTGAACTCTCGCTTTTCTCCCTGGAAACCTATTTCTTCACAGATCTTCTCTGAGTAATGACACCTCATTCTGCGTGATTTCTGAGATGAAACACCCAACTGATTTTTTAAAATACCTTATTTATTTATCTTTAGAGGGGAAGGGAAGGAGAAAGGGAGAGAAATATCAATGTATGGTTGCCTCTTGTACATCCTCTGCTGGGGACTGGCCTGCAACCCAGGCATGTGCTCTGACTGGGAATCGAACCAAGATTCTTTTATTCACAGGCCTGCACTCAATGCACTGAGCTACACCAGCCAGGGCCAAAATACCCAGCTGATTTCATTATTCTGCCTCCTCCCACGCCCCACATCCAGTCCATCTCTCAGTGGCTGGGTCAGTGTCCGAACGCTCCTTCTGTCTGCCTTATCGTGGGGGTCCGCCCACTGGTGCCTGGCTGCCCACCCACTGATACAGCGGTCAGGTTCATCCTTTTAAAACATCAATTGGATCTGTTTTCTTCCCTACTAAAGAGTCTTTACTTCCCTACATTGCACTTAGCTATTGAAATCATACTCTTTTTTAAATATATTTTATTGATTGTACCATTACAGTTGATCTATTCCCCACCCTCATTCCCCTCCACCCTGCACACCCCTCCCCCACCATTCCCCCTCTGTAGTTTATGACCACGTGTCTCAAGTTCTTTAGATTTTATATTTCTCATACTATTCTTGCCCTCCCCCTATCTATTTTCTACCTACTATCTATGCCTATTCTCTGTACCTTCTCCCCTCTTCTCCTCCCACTCCCCTGTTGCTAACCCTCCATGTGATCTCCATTTCTATAGTTCTGCTCCTGATCTAGCTGTTCACTTAGTTTGCTTTTGTTTTAGGTGTGCTTGTTAATAACTGTGAGTTTGCTATCCTTTCACTGTTCATACTTTTTATCTTCTTTTTCTTAGATAAGTCCCTTTAACATTTCATATAAGGGCTTGGTGATGATGAACTCCTTGAATTTGAGCTTATCTGAGAAGCACTTTATCTGTCCTTCCATTCTAAATGAAAGTTTTGCTGGATAGAGCAATCTTGGATGTAGGTCTTTGGATTTCATGACTTGGAATACTTCTTTCCAGCCCCTTCTTTCCTGTAAGGTCTCTTGACCTACGAAGCCATGACCTGGCCTCTGGCCTTGTTCTCTGGCTCCTGCCTGTGGTCGCTGCAGTCTGAGCCTCTGGTTTTCCGTCTGTGGGGCAAACTGGACGTTGGTGCTTTGTGCACACTCTGACCTTTATTTGGAAGGGTCTTTTCTTCTCTGTTCCCGTAGCTGGGCCCTTTTTAATGCAAGTTCCTTTCTATAATTTATCTCTGTCTTACTTCTCTATTCACTCTAGATAGGATACCCTATTATTTTTCCCTTTTAAAAAATGCATATTGATTTTAGAGAGAGGAAGGAAGAGAGAGAGAAAAACCATCAGTGTGAGAGAGAAACGTGGATGAGTCGGCTCCTGTCGCGCGGGGCGGTGCTCCAACCAACTGAGCCACTCCAGCCAGGCCTGTTAACCTTGACTGGGGCATCATTTGTATTTCCTTCATGAAATTTTATGTGATTATTGCTGTATTTGCTTCTGCATCGTCTGTCTTCCACTAGACCCTAAGTCGCAACACTACATACCTGCTACTGAACACGCATTAAGAATTACCAAATGAATGAGTAACTTTATCAATCTCCACAGCAAATGAAATATTCAAGGCTGTGGAAAGTAAAAAAAAAAAAAAATGGCCCGTTTCTTCAAGTTGTCCATAAGCACTTGTGATGGAGACTAGCCAGGAGCTGTCCTGTCACTTTGCTGTGTCCTCAACAAAAGCAGACCCGTCTCCTGGGCAGTTGTCATTCGAGTGTCTTCATCTTGTTGAAGCTGAGTCATATACTTATAAGCTGTGGACTTTTCTACGTATCATGCACTTCAATAAAAATTTGTACGCAAGAAAAAAGGAAAAGGGGGAAATGCTAAGAGTTTACCTGCCTGATCTTCTGCGGTCAGGCCTTTTTTCCTCAACAACCAGGGGGACTGATGATGATTTTGAAGAAAAAAGAGAAATCATCTCTGAATAATGATATATGTAGGGGAAAGGCGTTCTTTGTTCTCGGATTTCCTTTGTCCGTGACATTCTTTCACAGCTCTTATGGGTTTCTAATGCTTTCATGACCTTCCCTAAATTCTGTTTACCCAATCACAGACCGAAAATTGGCTGTAGCCTTCAGACATCGGTGAACAGTGGTGTTTATACCTGGGAAAATTAGTATGTAGTTCTGCAATTTATACTTCCACGTGCGTATTTTCTGTGCAATTTTCTACTTAGATGGTTGCATCCGGAGGGCCTGAGTCCTCACAGAAGCCCCATGTCTGTGTGCCCGCAGACTCCTCGGAAGAGGGGACATGTACTTCTGTCCACTATAAGCATGAGGTCACTAGGCCGTCGAGGAGCCAGATGGCTGGGCAAGTCTTGAAATGACCTACACGACAGAAAGAGTCATCGCACTGGGCCCCCGGACACTGGCCTCTCAGTTTTGGTCCCAGAGGCCCGACCAGTGAGTGTCAGTGGGGAGGACAGAGACCGGCCAGTCCGAGGCCTCTGTCGGCCATCTGAGGTCTGAAGTAACTCCCTCCCTCACGCCATCTGTTTGGCTATGGGACACGGAGCTCTTGCTTCATGACATTCAGAAAAGTGTTTCTGGTTGTCAGAAAACTTCTGAAACCCACATTTTATGCATCTTCATAAGAGCTTGAACATGGCCTTGCGTTATGGCATATCCACCAGAGACTGTGAAGACTCCTGTTTAAGTCCTACATGTACTTATGTATCAATGACACGGACTCGAGAAGAATTCTCCGGGCGTGGACCCTGTCTCAGTGAGGTTTTGGCTGCTCAGAGACTTGGGCAGGTAGATGCTGAGTCCCCAGCTGAGCCTGGGAATTCCTGTCCTTCTGGAAGAGTCTTTAACTGGTGAAGAGGGGTAGAGGGTGCTGATTGTAGCCTCTCCTGCCCCCCAGCCCACCCCCCGCCCCCATGGTTCCCTCAATGAGGGCAACTCCGAGGCTGTCTGCAGAGTCCCCTGGGGATGAGCCAAAGTGCCCCTCCACAAGTGTCACCTGATGGCTCACCCTGGCTGCGCTGATGTCCCTCCCCGTCCCACTGCGCTGCTCCTGTTCCCGACTCCCTTAGGGGAATGTTTGCTGATCAGTCACTTTCACTTACGATAGATCAGCTTCTCTGGAATCCAACCTAAGACGTGCATCTTTCCATCAAGATGCTGAACTTATTGTTATGGTAGTTTATAACCCTTTGACTTTTAACTACATATATATTATTATAGTTCTTATTTTATTCTTTATACTGCCTCGGTCATTTGAATAACTATAGCCGATTTACACATGAATCTTTATTTCTATTTGTGGGGAAACATCAAATGTTTCCACTGGGGAACATCAGACAAATGGTGAGACAAATTTAGTCAAATCATTGTCTCTGCTCCTTTATCTTTTGTTTTCTACTGTCCCTATTAAAGAAATTAGCACAGTACAATACTATCACTTTTATCTTGCGATGAGGCTATCTCCTTGGTGGCAGAACTCCGATTTACCCAGCGTGTGTAGAAGCTGACAGTTGGCATTAAAAGTTAAGTGAATAAACACATGATTATTGTACATGAGCGTGTCAGCTCATCCAGAGAGAGCACGGTGAGGGGTTCGCTCCATAATCCTGGTAATGGCCGAGAAATAACCAACGACAGAACTATCCATCTCTTTTCTGTTTCTCATAACAGACCTGATGAAAGCCTCGCATGAGAATGGTGATTTGATAGACAAAATAATCACCCACCTCTTGTCATACAATATTATGTACCTTTCCTAGTGAGCAAGAAGGTGAGGAGGCAGAGGACTCATACAAATGCACCGGAGAGCTATTTACCAAATGCCAGTTTTAAAAAGATCATTTAACTTCAAATGATTGCCATGTGAAACAGCCCATGAGACAGCTTTTGGTCGTTTTTGAAGTTCTGAGCCTTTGTGAGCCTCGTTCATAAAGAATTTGCCCCTGAGCTCACCAATGCTGGAGCGCAAATGGCTTTCATATGAAAGTATCTTTTAGCTTAGATGGGAGGGACGGCCATACTTCCAAAAGAAATCCACCCTTGTAATATCATCTCTACGGATGGCACCGGATCCCCTTCATTTATAAAAGCAATGAAGCGTTATTTGAATATCAGTGGGTTCGGGGGGTCCATTCGGGATTTTATGCTTGGCTGGAGGGAGTCACGTTGTTGGGCCCAGATTTAAGACCGATCTTTGTGTCTGGTGCTGAGGTATGATTTTCTCTCCGGGAACATAGACAGAGACCTAAATGTGCATTCGTAGTTTGTTGAATGTTAAAAGGATCCGCCGGTCAGGGAGTTGGTAGGACTGCTTTCAGGTCACAGGGGGAGGTTGACGATGTTTCAGGTCACGTCGAGCACACGCCCTTGAGACAAGCCCAGTGAGGAATGCTGGGCGAGCCTGAGGGTGGGGTGGGGTTTGAGCCCATTCCGCCCACGTCCTGGCACGTCAGTGGCTGTGACTTTGGGGATGTCCCTTCACTTTTCTGAGCTTCCTTTATCCTTTCTAACGGTAAAAATAATCCCTGCCCGCTTCAATTGGAGGGGGTTTTGTAAGTATTAATTCTATAGTAATAGTTCTGAAAGGTCTTCGAAATAAATAATACCCAAAACCGTATGGCTGTAAAATACTTCCATCTTAGATAACATGTGCTTGTAGTGTGAGAAAAGTCTTAGTTAACCCTGTAGTGCCCTCAATAGATGCTGCCCCATAACTAATTTTACTATGTGACGTGTAGCAGCTACACATAGGGGCATCTGTCATCGTTTTGTTTGAATTTGTTCTGTTCTTTTGGTGCATGCTTGGTCTTTGAGAAAGACGGGGAAAATTCTGTGCCGACGTGGATGATAAACACCAGAGGCAAGGCTCGCTAAACCAAGCATCTCGCGACTGGGCTCCAGTGTCTGAGACGCCAGCGGCTGCTCTCATCGAAGGTGCTGGCTGGCTTATGTGTGGCATTTGTCGTGTCCAGCGATTCCAAGCGCTGAGCAGTGTGGCCTAGCAAGCACCTAGATGGAAACACAGGGGCATATTTTACCATCAGCCCGATGAAATAAGAGTCTAATAACACCTGTGGATAATGGAATCAGAGGCATGTGAGAAAAAGTCAGGATGAAGGGAAAATCATGGTTTCCTAATCATGGCCTTAATTGGTTATTTTTCATTTGTTTGCTTTATCTTTTATCTGATACTTTTTTTTTTTTTTTTACCTAAGTGCATATTTTGCTCCTGCTTAATGAAAGGAGACATGAAATTACTGTTGGGTTGGCCAAAAAGTCTGCTTGTTTTTCCATAAAAGACACTTTTTTCATTTTTGCCAGTAACTTTGTTGACTTGGATATTTGGGGTGTGTTGGCTGTCTCCCCCATGGCAAAATGTTGATGGTCCTCCGTTAATGTCTCTGGGAGGTTACACTTCTCAATGTTGTTTAAAAAGGGAGGGCAGAGTGATACCATCTGTGAGTGAGTCGAACTTCATTATCTCAGTGTCATCTGACATTAGTTACATTCCCTACGCATTTGAGTAATATGTATTATTATAGAAATTTTTAAAAATCTGTATTGGAATGACTTATGTGTAATTATAACCTGAAACGTTTTCCTCACATGTAAGAAAAAGGTCAGTAGAATTCCTATGTGCAGCACATTTAAGATCCGAGTAACCAGTGGGAAAATGCGCAAAAATGATGGTGGCCCGGGCGAGGGGCTTATCTGAGGCCCTAAACAGCCCCGCCCCTGCCTCGGTCTGCCGTGTAGGGAGACGGCGGGCGCTGGTGCTCCATGTTGCAGTCTGGTCTTCTGGTCCTGCTACTGCGCTTTGCATCTGAAAGGACAGAGAAAGATTAGAGTTGGTTTCTTTTTCCAGGAGAGGACCACTGGGTAATGTGCTACGATATTGTGATGGGGAGGACCAGTGACGGAAGTGGGAACTGTTTAATTTGGAGACAGAAATACCAGGGCACGTGACTGTCTTCCATTCTTGTGGCACTGTCACCTGGACGCACATGTCAGCTGACTGTTGCCCAGAGGCACGCCCTTGTGCAGGCAGGCTGACATCAGGGGAGGAAGAGGAAGCCCACTCTGTCCCTGTGGGGGTGAGGGTACCCGGTCAACTTTCAGCGAGGCTTCGGTGACCCTTTGTCGGGGAGCACGGGGGTCCTGAGTGCGTGGGGAGGGCGGTGTGGGCAACTTCCAGGTCAGCGGGAAGGAGCTGCCGCCTCACCAGGCGCTGTGTGCCCCCCGCACGTCCTGTCCCACTTGAGTTCCTAAGAGCCGCATTATCTCCTGTTGACGAAGCCGAGCGCTGAGGCTCGGGCGCTAAGCAGTGGGTGGACCAGCGGGCAGATGAGGACGCGGTTGCGGGTCTGGGCAACGCAGAGCTCCCGCCCTCCGCTCATCACTTCGTCCCGGGAAAGGCACCGGCACCTCAGCGCTCCACTCACACGTCGAAACGCCCTATGTAAAACGTTCCCATCAATCATTTTTAAAGATAGGTTTAGGAAGTGGTGTATTTTAGTGTGTGAAACACGGGCACTGGATTAGTCAGACACAGGCCGAAATCTCGGTTCTGCCCGTTACGAGCCGTGTGGCCCTCGGACGGGTCAGGCAGCTTCTTGGCCCCGCAGGCTGTGCGCCTCCCGGGCTGTTCCAGCCCCGAACACGCGGTGCACCAGGAGGCATGTGGCCTCGGGGCTTCTCCCACTGTGCTGTGCCCATGTGGCCAGTGAGGAACAGTGTAAATCCCTCCAGGAAGCGCCTGAAATGGGGACATGTGGCCTCGCTGGGCCAGTTCTTGCATCCTGGCGCCTCTTTCTGGCCTCTCTCGGCTTCCCACAGCCTGGGATTGGGGTGCATGTCCCATGATATAACTTGAGCAGGCAGCTCACGCGTGACCCGGCCCTCACTTGAACACACTCACCAGGCCCCGGCCTGTGCGTCGGGGGGCTCCAGGGGCACGGGCGTTGGCGGCTGCATCACTCCCTGGAGCATCGAGGGATGGTCGCTGCTCACATGACTCATCGGGGCGCTGTGACCAGCGGGCCGCACACCTCACGGCAGGTGTCGGGACATCACTCCCTCACCGAGAGCAACTGGACCTTCAGAGGGCACCCCTCTCCCTTTCCTGTCCAGCGGTTTGGCATGATGGCCGCCCACGTGGGCGGTGACCACATGCAGTGGCTAGCCGACTCCCATGGTGGGGCAGAGGCCACACTGTCAGGGGTTCAGGAGGACATTGTTCCTCAACAGGGCCTTTGTTCCCACCTCAGCCCAGCTGCCTGGGGACTAAAAAGATGCAAATTCCTGTGCCTCACACCTACAGTGTTGGAATTTGCTCCTTGGGGGGTGGGGGGATGTGGAGAATTTAACTTAGCACTCACCTGAGGGGATTCTCCTGTGCCCCAGCTTTGTGGGGCCCCCACCCCAGGGCCTCCCCATCTCCATACCCAGGGCCCAAAGCCTGGACCCCTGCACAAGGCCCCGGCGCTGCCCCCTTCCTGGCTCGAACTGGCCTGCCCCTGGTCCTGTGCTGCCCACAAATGGGGCACCGGTGCTTGGGCTCCCAGCACTGGCCCCTGCCATCCGCCTGCCTCCCCATCACCTCTCCTAGGTCCTCGGCCGGCATGTCACCTTCCTGATGCGGCTGTCCCTGAACACCCTGTGTGGAACTGGCTTACTTCCCTCTCCACAGTCCTTCTCCACCTGTGAGGCGCGTCTAGCTCTCGTCCCTCCTTCCCCACGAGGGCCAGTGTTTCTGCTGTTTCGTTCATTGTTGTATGAGCCAAGACCGACACCCTGCACCCGGTAGGGGCTCCCTGTCAGACAGGCTGAGTAGGGCAGCAAAAATGGCCCTCTGTCATGAAGGGGAAGTCGGGAGATCGGTTCTCAGCAGTTTCTGAAAACCTATTCGCTGCTACCCTGTGCCTCCCAGTTATGTTGGGTCGTAACTTGTAACTGTTATGACCGAGGGAGAATGGGAGAAGTTCAGATGGACAGCCATCGGCAGACTTCTGGGGCGGCTCTGTGTGCTGAGAGTGGATGTAGCAGACACCTGGACAGGTGTGCCCAGGACTCCTGGGGCCTTTTCTCCCATTTTTAATTTTATAGATTTTTTTTACCACCTTTTAGTAGGTGATGTAGTATGTGATTGGCTACTAAGTCACTGGTTCATTGACTTGCGCCATTTAGAAATTTCTATGTGCCCTCTTGTCCAAATACATACTACAGAGTAATCAGATGTTGTATTTATGCATTTCTATTCTACAATTAGCTTGGGGAAGCCAGGTTTGACTTGCATTGTTTTGGCTTTTGACACCTTTTCCAGGATTGTATCCTGCCCGCCTATGTTATTGAGGCTTTAATAAACATTGACCGTGTCCCAGTGCTTATGTAAATTCTCCGCAATATGTTTTTTGACAAACAGCTCAAAACACCTAAACACCTAAACAGCTAAACAGCTCTTTAGGTAGATGGGGAATTATGATAGTATTTCTTCTCTTTTGGTTCTAATTTACATCTTATTGTATGAGTCCCTTATAATCTTTCTCTATTTGAGAGTTTACTAATCACTGTTAAAAACAGCACAGCTGCAAAATTCGGTGTCAGCAGCCTCATGTTCTCATCACGATGTTGACAGGGATTGTCTTGTTACTAGAGGAATATAGGAATCTAGTTTATGAGCAATTAAGCTGTGATTCCAGGAGTCTGGGGTTTTTTATTTTGTTTTATTTATTTTTTTAAAGCAACTGTGTTGTCTACTGTGTCTCAGGGAGACTTCTGGAACCTGAGTCTGAAACAAAAGAAACGTCTCCCAGTTACACAGCTGCTCTGTGATACGAATCCCAGCATCAGTGCTGCTGATCTTTTGATGTTTTTTCCTTTAGACACAGAAGCTCTAGATGCCTACAGAGCAGAGAGTTGAGTCGAGAGTTTAGACCTGAAATCAGTCTTGCTGAGGAAAACAGAAGGAAATGGACAGTTCGGTAACATGCACAATGATGAAATATCGCTGGCCAGCCTTCCCACATATTACTTTACCCACATGCCTAATTTTTTAGATGAGAAGGGAATTACAGGATGCAAATTCTCCTGTGAGAAATGTTTTTCCCTGGAAAAGGAGTTACACGTGCTATTTTTAAAATGCCCTCTGTGTTCATTCTCATTAATAAGGACGTTTCTTTACCCACGGAGAGGCTCCATATAAATACATTCCGCAGCTCTGGCCAAAGCCACACTTAAGTGATTGGCCGCTGCACTAATATGTCCCCAGGTTTCCATCTTCCTGATGCTCCTGTTCGGAACGAGGTCAATCTGTCTTCATCTTTCCTCCCGGACGCGGTAATTGAACTGGCGGGCCGCCCGCCGCGCTGCAGCCCAGACGGGCCTCGCCGCGAAAGGCCCGTCTGCCTCTAATTTGACTGACAGGACAAGCCCGGTTTTAAAATCGCTGTCAAGCGCTCCGGATCATACATAGCTTTCCTGTTAGCAGACATGCGCACTGCGGTGGACAGCTCTGTCCTCCAAATTGCCTTCTCCCAGCACGGGGGCGGTGGGGGGGGGGCATCTCAACACAGCGAGGCTGTCCAGTTGCCAAGGTCCTCCACGCCAGTGGGTGCTTGCTGAAATCCAACATGGTTCTGGGTGTTTTCCCCTCTTTCCCAGGAAGCCATGTATACACTGTAAGGCTAGCTAT
Organism: Sturnira hondurensis; assembly: GCF_014824575.4. Classification (NCBI taxonomy): domain Eukaryota; kingdom Metazoa; phylum Chordata; class Mammalia; order Chiroptera; family Phyllostomidae; genus Sturnira; species Sturnira hondurensis. The sequence goes on along the minus strand of NW_028072798.1, from coordinate 8,130,664 downwards.
TATCAAGTGAGATAGTCATGTTGTCATTTCTCCCTAGATTCTGTCTAGATCCAATACTTCTAGCAATAATAAAATACAAAATTGTGGACTCGGTCTGCGGAGTGCAGATGGCTTCTGCAGCACACAGGTGCCTGCTTTAGGCCACTTTGTTACTGAGACATGGAATTGCAGTTTGATGTACAGTCATGGCTTTTAGGTTGTGTTGGCCTTAGGTATTTAGGTATCACTGGTTTTGATTTTTGAAGTCACATTCTGCCCTTATTCAATGAACTGTTATGGAAAGAAATACTAATTTGTGAAGATGGCAATACTGATAACAGGATCTAAAGGCAGTTATTGTAGTAACTGCCCCCTGGGTGTCAAAGAGTCATTTATTTTATGAAGAGAGTCCACAAATGTAGACATAACCAAGAGAGAAATGCAAGTGCTGGGATAAATTACAGAATGATTCTATTTGTTCCCACCCCTCAGGTAAGAGTTCCATATAGATGTTGAAGCATTCCTCATATGTGCAAGTGACAAGGGCCAGGGGAGAGGTATGGCTGACACGGAGGCGGACATTTCTGCTGGAGAGAGCAGGAGATGAGAAAAGATGAAGCATGAACACAGGGTTGGCATAGGGATGCGAAAAGGACGGGGAGAGTCATGTCTCAAACACTCTTGTTCCAGGAAGGGCTCCGTCCGGCTGAAGTAAAGGCTCTCAGAAAGGGGGACATGGAGATGAAGTTACAGAGATAAGGAAACCCCTGATGGTACGGGGGCTTTGAGGAGCTGAGGGGCGTGAACTTGAGCAGACGGTGTTGGGAGAGACAGGATCACACCTGCACTGTGAGAGGGTAGTCAGGTTGCAGGCGGGCGACAATGAGTTTAGAGATGGAAGGCAGTTCAAGATCATCTCCCAAGTGAGAGAGGACAGGTATGAAATGTCACATGGGTAGAACTGATACTCTTGACCATGTATTGGGTAGGAAGCTAGACTGCGTGGTGACCGGGCAGGAAGTTGTGGGGTACCCCAAGGTGGGGGGTTAGTGAGACGTCATACACTGTGGAGGCCTTTGGGAAATTGGGACGAGACAGGCTCAAAGGAATAACAGAGAAATCAATTTCCATCTATTGATCGGCTACCGTGTGTCAGAGTTTTGCTCTTTAATAGTTTTCAGAGCTCCCCCGGTGGGTCTACTGTGCCGCCAGGGTTAGACACGGCTGTAATTAAACCCTTTGATGAAGGAGTTCAGATAATTACCGTTTGAAGGTGGGCTCTCGAAACTTTTCTGGGAAATTTATGAAGTGATAAAATATATAATATAATTGATAGAAAATTCTAAATAAGAGCATGCCAACTCTCACTTGCTAACAACTATATATTTCTTAAACTTTGTGTGATATAGACCATACGTATGGTATACATGTGTATAGGACATATGCATGTACTATGTAGATTTTGGAGAGAAAAAAATCAAGGCAGTTTTGCACATTGTGTTATCTTAAATTTATTTTTTGATAAGACCTTTGGGTTGATTTCACCGAACATCGTTTTTTTAAAAAGTGGGTTTATTCCCACAATTCTTGCAGTTCTTTAAAAGGAACACTTGGAAATCACACAAGACATGACGACGTCTTTAAGCGGTGGAGGACAGGTCCCAGGTAGTGTCACCTGCTGCGGAAAGAGTGTCTGGCATTATTTTAAATAATGCTGTGACTTGTCGGCATCAGTTAACAGTGCTCAGCGAACAGTGCTTCCTTCCAAACAGAGCTCTGAAGCTCTAGACACACTCTTGTATTCCAGTTAATTTTGCCTCACTTTGAAAGTCTAAATCTCAGCAGCCCTGAGCAAATGCTTAAAGAGCCACGTGAGGCCGTCCGCCCTTCCCGCTGACTGCCGTGGACCGGCAGGTGTGCAGCTGGCCCTAAGTGTGTCAGCGCGGGCCGCAGACAGCCTTGCCAACTAGGAAGCTCCCTGACAACAAGGCGCAGACCTGGAGGGGCTGCAGCCATGGTGCCCCGATGCCCTGGACTGTGGAGCGAGGGGGATATGCGGGCAGAAGAGAGGACCCTTTGCAGGAGGAGGGTCCACAGGCCACTGGTACGGAATGGGCCAGCACTCGAGACCAGCACGCTCTGGCCTGTGCCAGATTTTCCCTTCTGTTCTGGAGCGCCAGAAAAACGGTGTTCATCGGTGCGGATCATGTGCAAACACACAGAAAGCAGACAGCAATTTCGTTAGAATACATGTGTGTATTCTAGAATCCATGTACATTAGTCCCGCTTCTCCGTGGGAGGGATTCCAGGACCTCCAATGGGAGCCTGGGCAGCAGATGTGGTTAAACCCTGGACACACTGCATTTATTTCCTTGGACATCCACGCCTGTGATGAAGTCTAATTAATGAATTGGGCACAGTAAGGGATTGATGACACTAGCTAGTAATAACATGGAGTAATTCTAACACTAGACTATAATAAAAAGTATGTGAATGTGGTCTCTTTCTCTCTCGGACGATCCCATCGTCTCGTCCTCACCTTTTCACCTCAGGGAGGCACTTTGTGGCTTCTCTGTGGCATGGGTGAAGTGCCAGCGTCACTGCCCTGGCACTCTGGGGACACTGTTACGTAGACCAAGGGTGGCTTGAGCACAGGCACTGTGATACCTCGACAGCTGATTGGATAACAGAGATGACCAGTAAGTGGCAAATGGGCGGGGGTGGGGGCCATCTGCAGCGTGGAGACTCTGGACACAGTGCCGGTTCCGTCTGGGGAGGGCGGAGCTGGGCCGCGTAAGGTTTCATCATGTTACTCGAATGCACGATTTAAAACTTCAACAGATGAATTATTGCTGGAAGTTTCCATTTAGTACTTTCTGACTGCAGTTGACCGCAGGTAACTGAAACCACAGAAAGTGAAACTGTGGATGGCGTGGGGGGGTGGCTGTGCGTCTGTCCACCATCCATCTCTGCAGGAAGTCAGTCCTGAGACGCTTGTGTTGCCTAGGCGGTTGTGTGCGTGTGTGCTGTGTTTTCGGGTTTGTGACGGCGGAGGGCAGGGCCACGTTGTTACATCCAGTGGTGTATGTAGTTTAGGGGCTGAACAATCCAAAGAAGAGACTTCCCTGAAATGTACAGTGAGAATCTTCAATCAGGGCAGATGTCAGGAGCAGATGGGGAGCCCGGATGCTGAAGGACTGGTCACCAGCCACTTCCCGTGGGTACGGGAAGGCTGAGCAAGGAACAGCGGGGCCCTCTGCACACAGCCGGGTCTGAGGAGGGCCGTGTGAGGGAGCCGCTGCTCCAGAGACCGAGGCGGCCCTGCACAGGGGGGTGCCAACGGGACAGCGTGTCCTTCAGCATGGTGACTTGCTGGGCAGACGACTCAGAGGAGGCTGGGGGCAGGACGACCCAGCTGCAAGTCAAGGCTGAGTCTAGAGACGGGGCCCTTACCTGGCGACCAGTGGGAATGCTGTCGGCCTTTGCAGCGGGAGGCTGAGCAAGCACCGTGCAGGGTGCCCACAAGATGCGGAACACAGACTGGTCCCCATCGACCTGTGTAGGCCCGGCCTCTGCACTGTGGAAGCAGGGATCTGGTGGGAACCTGCTCAGCCACTTAGTGGACAGTGACCAGGGATGTGGGCAACTTAGGGTCAGCTGCCCGTGGCTGGAGACTATGCATTTATTAAAGGTGTCTGTTTAACAGAGTAAATGTAATGTAGCTGAATTAAATACTCTAAAATTTACAACACATCTTCAGCCAGTGTATATTCAATAACTACCCTTTGGAAAAAGTAAAATCAAATAAACTTCAAGGAGTGTGCAATCCGATGAAGGAGACGAAACTTGCTGTCAGGTGGTTGTGTTACAAAGCAGTGTGACAAGTTGTAATGCAAGTAAAAGACTTGCATTAACAGAGGCACAGTGTGCTTTGGATGTTCCAAAAAGGCAAGTAACTTTTCTGTGGACTCATGGGGGGCTTATGGCAGATGGGGGTCCCGAGAGGTGGGGGCTGGGCAGAGCCGGGATGAGGGGTGGAAACGGGAAGGCGCCAAGTGCCTTCCTCTGGGGAGGCAGAGGGTCCAGCAAACCCGGAGCTTCCCCGTGGGGGCGGAGGGTGGCAACCTGCCTGCGGCCAGGCTGGGGAAGAGCCCCGGAGGTTCTCACAGGCCGAGCGAAGGGGCCTGCCTCTGACTTAGTGGGCGGCCCATTGTGTGGTTTCGCTCTGCGCATCCCGAGCAGTCAGAGATTTGGCAGGAGGATGGATGACCGGCATCAGGGGTTTTATGATGTGGATTCATCTGGGAGCATGACTTATGTGACCGTTAGTGTCTTATCTCAGAAACGCTCTTCTTTTTATTGTGGTCATTTGGGGCTGCTTGGCTCTTTTCGTCAAGATCACTGCCAATAGTCAGTGCTCCGTGATAGCCGTACTAAATTCCTGCCTGAGTTTTCTCCCTTGTCGTCTTGGGCACTAATTTGTTGGTGGGATGGTGCTCACGCACCCCACTACAATGGGGGTTCTTACATGACAGAAACTTGTTTTATTCATCTTTCTGTCCCTGCTGCCTAGCAAGGACAAACTGGGTCATGCTCGGTAATGTGCCTTAGATACGTTGTCTTATGCCTCCGTCTGACCCGAGAGAGGAAGTAGGTGCTCAGAGAGACGAAGCATTTTGCTGAAGATCATTAAGGTAGCAAAGCCAGTGTCAAGCCAGGAGCTAAACCCAGCCTGGTGGGACTAATGCCTTTCCAGTGTATCATACTGCCTCTAACGAAGATGGCCAACAATTTCATTTGCTGAATGAATGAATGAATGAGCGAGTGGTCAACTCCCTTTAAAACTGGTTAATCTGGAACAGAGCAGGACGGAAAGTGGGCGAAACACGAGTGTCCCGCCTCGAGACGCTGCCCTTGCTCTTTGCCACTGTGGCAGCCACATGGAGTTGGGGCTGGCTAGGCTGATAGCAGAGTCTGAAAGCCACTGACCGTCCCCACAATTCATCAGCATTGGAACGTGGAGTGTGTGTGTACGGCTGGGAGAACTAGAGAGGCCTTTTAGGTGGTCAGTGCTTGGGGACTGATGTCGCCAAGACATTGTTGCATTCCTTCTGCTTTGTTCAGGGTGACATGGGCCCATGACCACAGTTCTTGCTTCTGGCCATGATGTAGAAGGCAGCTACTGGGTTAACGGTGTCCCCGGGGAGTGACAAGCAGAGTTTTCAGTCGAGTCTGTGGCTGGAAGGCCTATAGCTGTTTCCTTTGTTCTGGGCACAGAATATCACACTGGTTTTTAATTCTGGTACAGGTCACATACCTCTGTTAAATCTGGTTTGTGTTCTGAATGCAGAGTGACACTTGCCTTTCGAGTGACCTTTCACCACAGGGGGTTTGCGCCCCTTGCGATCTCCCACCATGCCAGTTCCCTGCAGGGAGCACAGTGCCTGCCGAATGGGCCACGGGGCTGGGACACAGGAACAAGCAACACTACACCCTCGAGGGGACCTCAGTCCAGTCAGCTTTGACTCAGAAACTGTAATGGCTGGGGAAGAAACATCAAACTGGAGCACACAGAAGATCCTGCCCAAGGGGCTCTTAACCGTGCAGGGGACGAGCAAAGATAAAACCAGACTCCTGCCCATCAGTCCCTGGGGGAACGTGTGAGTGACATGCATTCCAAAGCATGCACTCAAGTCCCCAGGATATAGGTTCAGCTCCACAAGATGACAGAAGTGTGCCGTGTGCCTGCCTGTGTAATAATTGCCTATTTCCACAAATCGGAGAAAAGCTAGGTTACTTTTTCATAGTCTATAAAAGCTGTTCCCTGGATTCCAGAAACATGCTTGGGTCTGGCTGTGAAGGCCCCCTTAGAGAACACAGCCATTGCACGGTTTGAAGAAGCCCATGGGGTGGTGACCTCAGCAGCAACGTGCGCCCAGGGAGCCATCTCCAACCGGGGGACCCAGGACACGGGTTTGTTTCTGGTCACAGTGGGGAGGCGGTTGGTTTGGAGATCTGGCTGCTGTTTGGGTCCTGTTGTAAAGGCTATTTCGAGTGTTAGACAATCTGGTCAAGAGGTAAATTTACATATAGTAAATAGTTATATATTTTTAGCAAATTTCTACTGACTGAACAGAAAGTCGGTAGCCGTTAATCTTGTGGGTGGCCTGTGTTTTCTTTGGTCTTGCCCATGTTCAGCCACTCACACCGCCTGTTGCACACACTTCTACTTACTCACTTTTCTTCAGATTGTAAGAGGTCTTCACACTTTGAGTAGAGATCGCATATGCCATGGCAAACACTACCGATACCCATCATCGATGTGCGCGTTGGATTTCATAAGCTGCCTTCCAGTGCTTTTCTTCCTGCATGCTACCCGCAACCCTGCATGGGAGTCGAGGCTGAGTGTTTTTTCCATGTCTCAGGTGAGGAAACCGAGACTGCTTGGTTCAGGTGTTCCCCCAGGGCAAGGCTGACACGTGGCGGGTCTAAGGCTTCAGCTAACCCGGAGCTTCTGGCTCCAAATCCTCCACCTCCTCCACCAGCCCACACTGCTCTGGTCGGCTGTGTGACTCCCACGGGGCTCTGACTGCCGCCACGAGCTGGTACGCTACACTCTCCAATGCAAGCCCTGCACTTCCTTTCTCTACTTCCTGCCTTGGTTACTAGGCTGAGTCCCCCACAAATTCTGCAAAGCTCACAGAGTGCGTGAGGATGCAGGGCGTTGCCATGTGGGGTCTCGCATTTTCCATTGTGATGTCCGTGCTCTGCCTTTCGGCAGGGGAGGGTTGGGGATGGGGAGAGAGCGGAAGAACACGAGTGCGTACGTCCCGGCTGTACATCCTGGCTGTACGTCCAAGCACTTTTGGTCCCCTTCACATACACGGGTGTTTTCAGTGCAACCAGGGACTGTGACCACTGAGCAAAGCAGCATTTCCGTGCATTCATTCCCAACCACTGCTAGTTCATGTTGCTCAAGTTAAAATGGAACTGGTCCGTGTAAACGAGTCGCTGAGACAGGTGAGCAGGGCAATGCTACCCCTCTAGGTTATTTTACTCCCTTGTGAAAGTGTCTGTTTGTGTGAAAACATTGACACGTGATTAATGATGGCTTAGCCTCCAAACGTCACCTTTTTTTATGGTATTTGGTATCGCTTACACAACACTGCAAGTTACACTAAAAAGACAACAGTGCCCTCCAAGGAGAAGTTAAACTATCCTGGGAAAATAGTCGACTGACCTGACTCCACCCGGGCTTGAGTGGGGTCGAATTGCTACTTGCTGGTTTCATGTTCCTCCTGACCGTTGCCTCCGTTGTGACTTGTCCCGAGTCCTGCCTGGTCCTTCCTGTTCGCACCATCTAAGGAGACCCCGATCCAGTTCAGGCTGGTGAGGAGCGAGCTGTGTGCTTGGCTGCTGCCTGGGAGAGGGGGTGGCAGCGGAGTGCCAGTCGGATCCAGCGCTTTGGGCAAGCCCCTGTCCCGTGTTTGTGTGGCCTTGGGCGGTCCACTCAACTGTTCTGGAATGTCCCTGCTGTCCTTCTCAGTTGGCTTTGGGTTTAAAACGAGTGAGTGTATGTATGCTTGACAAGAAGAAAGTATCCCCAAAGGTTATGTTGCTTTCTCCCATGATTCCTCCTGTTAAATACCCAAATGCACAGAGATTGTCTCCACATTTATAAGCACTTGGGGCTTTGTTGAATTCAGTCTGCATGAGCCGGTTTCAAACCAGCGCTGTGTTTCAGTGGAGCGGTTCTGACCCATCACGGGCAGGAGCCCGGCTTTATCTTTGAACACCATTCAGTTATTGATTGAACAGGGTCCGGCATGAACAACACCCCTGTTTTATTACAAAACTCATTCATTACAAAATCATAAGCACGTCATTCTGTAACATAACAGTATCACACTCAAGTACACCACGTGACATTTTAGGTAAAATGTTCATATTAAGACTATAAATTATCACACCCCTGTTATTACCCACCACACTCAAACAGGCCTTTGTTCTGCTGGGCTGGGTATTTTAGTGACTTCTTTATCTTAAAACTGATTTTAATGACAGGAACTAGAATGATACGCTGATAGTTCTACTTTGATAAATTTTGTTAATTTTATTTACCAAAGAAACAGAAAGTTATATTTTCAGGGTGAAGTAATTTTTCTAGGTAATTTTGGGCAAAGAAAATCCCAAAATTGTTTTGTAGTTATTCTGTGAAAAGAAAGTCTCCCAGGATACTAGTTCCGAATCTTACTGTTTGTGAAAATGATTTTGGCCTCCCTCCCCAGACGGAGCCCTATGAATGTTGTACATGGGGCCTTGGCTCCGTTCAGCTCTGCCTCTGTGTCCGCCGGGCAGCCTGTCTGTGCTGTGGGCACTGTGAGTGCTCAGCACAGCGATTTCGGGCTCAGGTCAGAAATCAGGCTGCTTTGCTGGGAACCACACCCTCTGGGGGGGGGGGGGCACGATCCCGGGGACCTGGGACAGACCCACCTGCATCGGCACTGCTGGCTCCCCTCTCGTGAGCTAAACAGTGGCCACCAGACACCGATATGTGTGAGTGCGGACTTAGTTGTGTGGGGTGGGTCTTGTTTATTTGTGTTTTGGGCTTNACAGCGATTTCGGGCTCAGGTCAGAAATCAGGCTGCTTTGCTGGGAACCACACCCTCTGGGGGGGGGGGGCACGATCCCGGGGACCTGGGACAGACCCACCTGCATCGGCACCGCTGGCTCCCCTCTCGTGAGCTAAACAGTGGCCACCAGACACCGATATGTGTGAGTGCGGACTTAGTTGTGTGGGGTGGGTCTTGTTTATTTGTGTTTTGGGCTTTGCTTTTAATTTGTTTATTTGTTTTCTCCCTGAGAAAAGCTCAAGCCCCAAACCGGGCTATTCCCCTGGAACCTGGTGGCGACACAGTTTCATTCCACGGCGTCACACTTAGGGAGCAGCCAGCCCTTCCACGGGCCTACGAGGGCCGACCTGCGAAGTAGTGGTCTGCGCCCCTCCCCAGCAACATGCGTGCTGGCGCACAGTGTCCGGAACTCTCGTCTCCTGGCCGTGCGTGTGCTGGGCGGTGCCTGCTGCCCCAGAGCTTTCTCTCTCCGTGTAGTGCTCCTCTCCCTTCAGACCTGTTCTCCCGTGCAGCTTGTCTCCCCGCAACCCGGCTTCCGGTCACCAGACCAGAGGCTGCAGCCCAGGTTGAATCCACCAACCTGGGGTATTTGTGTATTTAGTAAACATTTAAGCCTTCATCTGTTTTCTAAAGCTTTCTTCTTTATTACTTCTGATGTTACCAAGTATTCTGCAGTTCTCGTAACTCATTTTTATTTAATTAGTTTATGTTGGCTCCACTGGTTTAACTGTAAATTAAACTACATTTCATTGCTTCAACAGAATGTTAAAATAATTAAAAATACCGCGTGGTATGTTTTGCAATGTGATGAGTTCCAGCTCTGACCGTCACGCAGCACGTGGGGCGATTCGTTCACCCGTGATGCCACAGATGTTTACTTAAGCACCTACTACATCGCAGATGTGTTTCTACCTCCTGAAAAATACAGATATGAATGGAATTGACACAAGTCTCTGATGTATGGAGCTTGCATTCCAGTAAGAGAAGAAAAAAATAAGGAGAACAAAATAAGTTAAATAGATAGTGTCCTTGTGGTGAGTGAGAAGGAGAAACACTAGCAGGAAGGGAGAGTGGACCCTTGGGAGGGAGCCAGGGGGTGGGGTTGACTTGTGATTCTGGATGAGGTGAGGCCTCCCTGAGCCGGGGGTGTTTGGATAAAGCCTGACCTTTCTGAGGAAGGCAGCCCTGCAGCCCTCCTGGGGCTGAGCATTTCTGGAAGTGGGAACGTGGAGGCCCCCCAGGAGGGAGCCTTGGGTTGGGGGCTGAGGCGCCGAGAGGCAGGGCACCTGGCATGGAGGGAGCTGAAGGGGAGATGCCATTCAAGAGCTGGTGGGTGGTGACTGAGTGATGAGCCTGCTTCGCAGAGAAACAGAGCAGGGGACCGGGCAGCTGCGGAGCCCGCAATGCTCCCAGCTGGTGCGTGGCCGGGCTAGGACAGCGTGCCGGAGCCCGGTTCGGCTCAGGTCTCAGGCCCGTTTTCACCCTCACCCTAAGTCGTTGGCATTGTATTCCGCACCCTGCTCACCTTCTCATTTTTAGACAATAATATAGCACCTTTGTTTCTGAAACTCTGAGGAAAAATGAGTTATTTCCATGTTAACCTCCCTTCTGTCTCCGTTTTGCAGCGTGAGTGGTGTTTCCGACTGAAAGGGCGGAGCCAGTGTGCACCACACACATTCTCCAGTGCCGCCTACTCTATAACCTTGGGCTGACTAGGGACAGGGGAACTCTTTTGAGAACATAAAAACCTCCATGATTTGATCACACTATTCATGTAAAGAGTATTTAAGCTGAAAATTTGGAAAGAACTTTCTGATGCAGTGTTGATGGAGGACTGTGGTTTTAGGTGGCAAACTCACTCAGACTGGCTAGCCCGCTCAGCACCCCGGGAGCCGCCCCAGCCGCGGGCCTGCGTGCTGCAAAGGGACCGTGGGCCGGCAGGGCGATGATGCATCAGCCGTTTCCGACCTTGAAAGGAAGTCACATGAAAGTGAAAGTCGCTCCAGAGAAGGGGATTGCCGATGACCGTGCCCCCGAGTCCATTGTTGTTCTCTACCCCACATCCAGGCGTTATCTCTCATAGAGGCCACGGACGACCCCTCCTGCGGCAGGGACTATTGACCCTGGGCCATTCGGTCACCCCAAACCACTTCCAAATTCAGCATTTCCAATAGTCAAAAGGAATTCCAAGGTCAAAATGTAAGTAAATGAGTCCTCTAAATGACAAGAAACTCTTCTCCTCCCCACCCCCCACCAGAGATTCTTATTAAAAGTAAAATCCCAGACGGTCGTCGAGTGTTTACTGGATGTGGCCTTGCAGAAGCGTGGGGCCTTGGACACAGCGTGGAGGCACACGTGTGCGTCGGGAACACCCAGCGTCACCCGTTGTTCCCTTTGCTCTCTCAGCGCTTTGGCAGCACATTCGTTTCTCGTTGCACCTTCCGAGGAACCTGGGTGTGGGTCCTGTTCACACCTCTGTCTCACGGCCGGGCACAACCTGGGCACAGAAAGGTGAGGCGGCTTCTCGCAACTCACGTATCTACCAGCAGAGCCGGCGTCCCGGACTTGCTTTGAAATAGTGAGCCCTCGCTCCCGTGGTAGGGTCTTTCTCTCCGCTTTCATTATTTTTATAGTTTTTAGCCTCAGTCTTGACTCCAGATGGAAATGTGTTGCACGATTTATTGGATTTTTCCTTTCTTGGCTTCTTTCACAACACTTGTACTTGCCGTCGCTTCCACGGATACCTTGACTCCTCCCCGACAAACATCTGTAATGAGCCATAACTGTCTCCTGTTCCCGGGTCTCCCCGACCCACAGAGTCCTGGGGGCTCCCTCCATCGTGCCTGCACTTTCCTCTTGAAGGGGGACGGAGGGAGGGGAGAAGGAAGGAGGAGGGGGAGGCAGAGAGGGAGAAGAGGAGGAGGAAAGGGCCATTCCTCTTTTGGCTGACTCCAAACTGTGCACCCGGCCCTTCCTCAGCGCCCAGCTGAGGTGGGCGACAACAGAATGGAGGAGGGGACCGCTGAGCTGTGGGGTCAGCAGCTGCTTAGATGTGGAGGTTGTATCCAAGTGAAGCATAGCCCTGCCTCCAAGGTTTCGGCTCTGGAGCCATACACACAGAGAGAGACACCAACTGGGTTTACTTGTTGGAGAGGACAAGGCTGAAGATCACACCATTTACATGTTTCAAGGCCGCATGATCCAGCCAAAAGGCCTTCTTTTTTCTCCTGAAATTATAAACCTCCGGTGTATAAATACGGAGGGTTTTTTGCTGAGCAGATGTTCTGATTGGCAGCATTTTGAGAGAAAGGACAACTTATTGCATAACAGATGCTGTCTTTCTGGGTGGTGGTGAGAAAGTTCCCAGGACCTGTAGGAACACCCGTTCACCCTGGCCGCCATGACCCTAGGGGCGAGGGGTTGGCCGGGCGGCCTCGGAGGCCACTGATTGGATTAAACAGCTCTGTGTGAAAACTCCTTTCTTAATTAGAAAGCGAGTTAGCAAGAAAAGCAAAAGTTAACACTCTTTTTAACCTGCTTCTTTGTAATAACATAGATTAATAGCCATTGCTTTGTTTATTGTTGACAAGGCTCATCAAAATAAAATTGTAATTGATTATCCAAACATTAATAAGATAGCGCTAAGTGATTCTTATTCAACAAAACTGTCAGGTCGAGGATAACAAGCATTAACTTGGGACTTCAATAGAAAAGCTAAACATCTTCATTATGTAGTCCTCATAAATGTTCCTTATAAATTTACAGTTTTATGTTTCATTTCACTAAATCTCTTATGATTTGAGAAAAATGAATACTGAGTCCAAATGAAATGTTATGTTAAAGATGTATTTATGCTTACCTCAAACATTTATAATCAATTTGCTTAATTAAAAAAATCTTTCATTAACTAAGATGTAGTAGTTTTTTGACTTTGACCCATATTATATTTTACACTTCAAACATATTCCTTAAACTGAAAATACTTGGTTGACAAATATACAAATATAGAAATATGAGTGTATGTCAAACTTACATATATAATATGCTGATAACGTAACTATATGTGATTAGTGTAAAGGTTGTATGTTTGTGTATATGTCAGAAATATATTTTTTCCAAAAAACTGAATCTGACCATCACACAATCTGTGGCGTGATTATAGTGCGTTTAAGCTCTAGTAGTTTTTCTCCGAGAGACAAAAATAGTTGTAGGTGTAAAGACTGTACCTTTCCATTTTCCCAGTGGTTCGGAGAAACCACAGTGCAAGGGTTAAGGTCACCCCAGAGGAGCAAAGACCCCTCTGTTCGCGGTCTGACATCAGACAGTTGGTTTAGGTGCATCTGTAACTTACACAGACGGTGTTGAAGTGTCCGTCCTGGGCTCTGCGTGCTGGAGTTCACCCTCTCGTCCTCTCTCAGAAGAGAGAGTTTCATATGCTTACTTACAGTTGTGAAAAATGTGCTGAGTTCAATGATATATTTTCCCTTTGTGAAATGAGTACCGAGAGAAATGGAACTAATGAATAGCAGGTGTAAGCAATAGTGACAATTCTGATGAAAATGGCAGTGATGATGTAAAGATGAGATCCATTTCATATTTAAATAATTATAGTAGCGTTCATTAAGCCTCTTCCTTAAGCAGAGATGGATCTCGCAAACTAGAAAAGTATTAATTATGGATTTGCCCCAGATTTTTCTGCGTTAATCCAGCATGAATGTTTATACTCAGGCTGCAAATGGCGGTTTGCTAGGTGTTCAGAACTTAAGAGCAATTTAGATTAAAGATGTTTAAAGCTCATTTGTAACATGCTCATACTATTTGAGCTGTTTTAAAAAGATTTGCTGAGCTAAAGTCATTGAATCAAAATGATCCTGACACTCTTAATCTTCCTTTTTTTTTTTACTAAGAGCCTTAGACATTTTCTTTTCACTTAAAAATTTGAATGACAAAATTGAGTAAGTAATTTACTAGAAATAGTGTGGTAAAGAGCAAATTTGTGCCCAGGGAAAAAAAAAATACACTAAATTTTTATCCAGGAACAAAGCGGCACTTATAAGACAATACACTCTATCCCTTCTTAGGCTTGAACGGACTTTTTCATGCAGTCATCAGTTGCTAGTAGTATTTGGCAAGAGGTACAAAAGCAGTTAATCAGGAGCCAGCTGTATACAGAGGACATTGCATAAGTTAAAGGATGACAAGTGACCAAGAGAGCCCAGCACGTGGGAGAGAAAATCCAGGAACTCTGGGAGGGAGATGGGAGATGATACAAACAAATGCAGCACAATGCCTTTTCCCTCCTGGATGCAAGGCTCAGTTAGGGCAAGACGCCCCCCCGCCTCTGTGAATTTCAGCATTGTGATGCAGTGTTTTTGGAGGAGAATTGCCCCATTATCCTCACAGCTTTTACAACCACTGTTAGGTCTTAATTCAATTGGCTCCTGTACTAAAACATCAGCTAATAAAGTGGAATTTACATCATCATCATCACTATCGTTGTTATTATCACCAAAATAGTAGCCACTGTAGAGATATTCGTAACGTCTGAACTCCTTGGGAAGGTAAATGATCAATGGCTTTCTTTAATTCCTTTGTAACTCCAAAAACGTGTTATCCTACACTTAGCCGTATTTTTTAACATGAGTGATTATGCTTTGATATCTTTAATTGTTTTATTGATCCATAGAAGAACAATACACTTGATATATGAAGATTTCCTTCATGTATTGGATGACAACAAAGAAGAATGTAAAACATCGGGTCTGCTTTTAGTGAAGGAGACGAGTTATTTCTTGAATCCATTTAGCGGTGGATTAAACAACAAATATATTACAAATAAATGCATTTGTACTAAAGAGCCATTTATTCACTGCAAAACAGAACAAATGAGATGGGCTTGTCTTGAATTCTGCCTGCTCAGAATTCCGCCACCTCGGGTGAGAGTCCGTGCTGTGCTGCCTGCACTGGCCTGGGCAGGGGGGGGGGGGCGGGGTGCATATCGGAGACATGGGGGGCTTCTGTCTCGGCACCTGGTGTAAAAATAACAGGGGAAAAGAATGGGGGAGGCACGTTCTGGCCCCACAAAACCAAAAATAGGCAGGCACGGGGGCCCCTCCCATAGAGTAAAGGTAGTAGCTGGCCTAGCACCATGGAAGTGTGATTGATGTCGCACAGTGAGGAGGTGAGAGGCCTGAGGTCACTGGCCTGAACTGTCACTGGAATGTGAAGGTGGCCCCATACCTGGGGGCCTTGTTCGCCCGGGCTCACGCTGGGACACACTGCCTGTCTTACAACAGTACCCATTACTCTGGGTTGGAACCGGGATGCTTTGCAAATACTGCGCTTCTCTTGTACCCAGGAGGCACAAAACAGATAGCAGCTAAAGGCCCGTGTTATGAAGGCAGAATTTAAATGTGAATTAGCTTGAGTAATAGGCGCGTACTAAGGAACTACCCTAGTCTGTGCAGTGTAAATGGAAGGTGGCAGATTTAATTTAGCAGTTCCTCCTTTTGCTCGTGGTGAACTCTTGGGAATTACTCAAATTATGTAGGTGTGTGTTCTAATGTACGAACCTATGAATGCCTACCAGTGAGTTTAAGGTTAGAATAAAACCCATGCTGAATGTAAAAGCTATGATCAGAGAGAATAATAAGCAATCTGCAATGAGGTATCTGAATTCATATGTGGCTAGACAAGTGCATATGTACATATATACTTAATTAAAATAAGTAGCCATATTAACATTATATTTTCAAGTTCTATATTTTATTAGAAATTCTGGTAATTTTTTATGGTGTGGCTAGTGACTGATTAGCTCACCATGTGAGTGCTTCTATGAGTATATTGTTTCATCTTCTCAAAGTAACAAGCGGTTTGTTTCGGAGGCTGCGTTAGATGCTCTTGACACATGGAAACATGTTTTTAAAAGAAGCCAGCAGTTTCTGCAACTTCGCGTTCACTCAGGTGGCTCGCTTTCACTGTTTGTGTGCATGTCCACCAGCCCGTGAAGTAATTAAATGGCTCTGTTTAAAAATGACAATGCAGGAATCTGGTGAGATTTAGCTATTATGAATTTTTTTCCTCATATTCCCCATGGGCCTCGTGTTTGCCACCTGTGACCTAAAGCCTAAAATCCTGAGTGTTTGCTTCCTCTCCCATTTCATAATCTTACCCTGACATCGTCCAGCCTCTTCTCATCCCTCCCAGCCTTGAGCTTCAACAGTCTAGGGAGGAAGACCATCTGGCTGCCCTCCCACGGCGTCCTCAGTAACGCCCCCTTACCTTGGTCCTTCTGCTTCCTCCTCCTAGAACACCGCCTCACCTTTCTGTACACGCTCGCCTCTGTCCCTTGGATGAAGAAGTGTCCCCGCCAGACTGTCAGTACTTCGTGGGCAGGGACGATGTCTCCCCTAGGTTTCCAGCCTGGCGAGTGAGCTGTGCTCATCTTTCACCACTGGAATGGGAGAATTCCAAGGTTTCCCCAATGGTACAGGAAAAGTTAAAAGATGGAGAGCAGAATGTAGATGTAACATTGTTGCCCTGTCATTGTTCCCAAACCTGCCTTTGTATGTCAATGAGAACGAGCGAGGAACAAACAAGCCAAAAATGCAGAAGGCGCAGGAAGGCACTGGGACAGTCAGTCATACTAGATGGGCTGCTTGCTGCTTTTTCGGGTGTGCGTCTTGTGGCTGTGACTTTTGTAATGATACGGTTGCTACCCATGCTTAGTGAAATTATGACCACGTATCGTGCTATGAGATGGAACAGTAGCTGCGGAGAGCGTTGTGACTCAGCTCGTTGAGCAGGTGTTCTGAGGTGTAAACAACAGGAGAACCTCCGAATGCTACGTCTAAGGGAAGTTCTCCTCCGTTGCCATTCCAGTTACTGATTTCGCTGAGAATGTGAACTGCACGAAGGGAACGGAGACTAGCACTAATTATTTCTAGAACGTGCAATCAGCTGTGTAACATTAGCACCGAGAAATTTTCAAGCTAAATTGTTTCCATTTCTTTTAAAGTGAAGGCGTAGTTTGCTCACCTAGATTCTTGCTCTTTCCCATGATTGCCAGCCTCCCAGGCACGTTAACAGTGCCCTGACCTGGGAGAACGTTCTTGGAGAACGAAGTTGCAAGGCACGTGGCAGTAGTGACATTTTCACGCTTTGCTCTGATTCGTTGCACATTGCTGTGCTAGAGTCATCAGATGGCCCCAGTCCGTTTGCACACTTGCCATGACGTGCCACAGATCGACACATGGTGAACACCGCCTCCACCTTGCTGTGCCGTTCCCCTAGCGGAAATGGGTGGGGGCCTTCCACACAGCCACAGCCAGGTGCACTTCATGTTTGCTAAGGCCCTTTCTCGTTTGGACGTCTTCATGTTCTGCACCATCTCCGCTACTTTGAATTGTCAGAGATCGCGTCTCTTCCTGTGAAATGTAGTTTGCAAAAAACAGTCGCTAGGATCGTGTTGTTTTTCCAGGCACAGCTGTGGATCAGCTGTCCCCGCAGGCTGGTTAGGCTGGGGTACAGAACCACGAACACGGGGCCCCGCGTGCCAGAGCGCCGTAACTGCACACATGTTAGTCTGTGCACAGCATGGAGCACCACACTGCCGAGCGCTTACAGTCCGATCTTCTATTCATGCTTAATGTTACTTGAAAGCTGTAAAAGGGAACCATTGTGCCTGCAGACTTCTTGCAGCCCTGTGTGCAGTCGGTGTGCGTGCCTGCAGTCTCAGCATCGCGGTTTTCCTGGGAGGTAGACTGGAAGGACTGCGCTCGGAGGGGCCCCGGCACTTGTGTGTCCAGACTGTGTGTAGCGGGTGTGGGCGCGTTTTCGCTGCCCTTTGAGTTTGCGCTGGGACCTCCCAGGGGAGCACAGTCGGCAAACGGCGTGAGGGTGGCGGCTTCCAGGCCTGCGGAGGAGACAATGAGTGATGCTGAGTTAGGCGGACAAAGTGAAATACGTAAGAGACCATAATTAAAATGTAGAATTATTGGGGGTTTTTGTACAGAAAGACTCTAAAGGCCCAACATGAGAAACATTGTTATGGAAAGTAGCCGCCAGTCTGGTCTTTATGAAGCCACCCCGCCTCCCAGTGTTGGGGAGGGTCAGTGCTCCGCAGAAATGCCCTTTCAGGAGGTGAGGAGGGACTTGGCACTGACCCAGGGGGCGGAGACTACATGCCTCCACCCGCCTCCCTGTGGGGGCCACCCCGTCCCTCCGGTGCAGCAGGCCGGGAGCCCTGGGTCTCCTCAGGCGTCTGCTCACACCGAACCTAGAAACAACCCCTGAGAGCACAGTCCTGGGTGTCTGCTTGTGAAAAAAGTGCAGTGACCTGCAGGGGCTCAGGCTGCCCGGGAGTGAGTTCCTCCCACCTCCTGGAGAGGGAGCCCGCGTTCAAGGCCCAGTGAAGAGCACGGTCTCTGCGTGTGAGTCTTGTCGGTTCCCCGGCGCGTGCGCCGGGCTGCTCAGCACCCAGCTGACAGGTGGGAAAGACTATGTCATGAACCTACGCTCGTGACAACAGTCAGNCAGGCCTGCGGAGGAGACAATGAGTGATGCTGAGTTAGGCGGACAAAGTGAAATACGTAAGAGACCATAATTAAAATGTAGAATTATTGGGGTTTTTTTGTACAGAAAGACTCTAAAGGCCCGACATGAGAAACATTGTTATGGAAAGTAGCCGCCAGTCTGGTCTTTATGAAGCCACCCCGCCTCCCAGTGTTGGGGGGGGTCAGTGCTCCGCAGAAATGCCCTTTCAGGAGGTGAGGAGGGACTTGGCACTGACCCGGGGGGCGGAGACTACATGCCTCCACCCGCCTCCCTGTGGGGGCCACCCCGTCCCTCCGGTGCAGCAGGCCGGGAGCCCTGGGTCTCCTCAGGCGTCTGCTCACACCGAACCGTAGAAACAACCCCTGAGAGCACAGTCCTGGGTGTCTGCTTGTGAAAAAAGTGCAGCGACCTGCAGGGGCTCGGGCTGCCCGGGAGTGAGTTCCTCCCACCTCCTGGAGAGGGAGCCCCGCGGTCAAGGCCCCCAGTGAAGAGCACGGTCTCTGCGTGTGAGTCTTGTCGGTTCCCCGGCGTGTGCGCCGGGCTGCTCAGCACCCAGCTGACAGGTAGGACAGACTATGTCATGAACCTACGCTCGTGACAGCAGTCAGCCGATGTACAGACTGTAGTGAGGGTGAACTTGTGTTCTGACACACTGCAAGTCCTGACGGTTCAGCCACGCAGCAGAGTCGGCCATTCCGTGTCCTGGGAGGCGTCCCTCCTGAAGCGTACAGTGGCCGTTGTCAGCCATCACACAGAAGGCCAGGGTGCTGGTAAGTCCTAGGCACTCAGAGCTAAAGTTCTCACGCACTGTCTACATTTTCTCTTCAAGGCCCTTGAAGCCTGAAAGTTTTCACCTACGAGACTCTCTGAACCCTATAAACAGAGCTGGAAGGAGGGGGAAGGGGACGTCCTTTATGCCAGTGAGGCGGAGCAGGTCACAGAGGGCACCTCTGGGCGCAGGAGGGCACGCCCAGCTCTCCAAGGCCTCATATTCCTTATCGTAGAACTGGGAGTGAGGAAAGTTGTTGACCTTTGAGACAAATCACTACCCCTCACATAAATCCCTATAGGCTTTGCAAATATTATTGTTATGGACAATAATAAGTAAATGTATTATTTACAAAAAGCAAACAGGAATTTTAATGGCATGATTCTTCTGGTTTTTAGTGGACATTTGTAAAAACATACCCATTAAAATTCCTGCAAACATACAAGTAACCTGTGTTGGCTGCAAATTTGGAAATACAACTTGAAAACGTTTATGACCATTGCTGACTTGTTCCCTGGCTACCGAAAGCCTGCTCCCCTCCGCCGGCCCTCTGGGTGTGGCTGGCACAGGGAACCCATTCTCCACACACGGGCACAGTTTTCACTGAACATTTCTCAGAGGTAGTTCAGTGCACACAGCCGCGTCTGTTTATGTCACGTTGCCACTTTTCCCAAGTATTTAAGATAAAGGATCAACGAGAAGAGAATCTGGTAACAGATTTATATGCTGAATTTAGCTGATCTAAGAAACAAGTTTATCTCAGGACCACCTCCCAGGTAAACCATGCATAATTCATAGCCCTTGTTCTTGAAACACTTTACGTCATTTCAAAGCAGTGAGACTGAAATGTGACACCATGATGTCACTGTTCCGAGGTGGCAAATGTCGTGCATCATGAAGTGTCTTCTTCTGCTATCCCTTGGGCAATATTCTACACAGACATCGCTGTCTTTAAAAACTCGTTAGTGTTTTACTAGGCAGTTCTATCTATTTAATAAAATGATTAAATCATTAGATCAATTTGAACTGGAAAAGCACCCCCTCTTGCTTGCAGAGCCGAGCGGGGATGAGCGAGTGGCCCGCTGGTCCTGCCGGTGTGGACCATCCCTCCCCGTGTATGTCATGCAGCCACGCAGCTGCGTATTTCACAGAGGCAAGCAGGCCCCTCTGCTCTCTGGGCACGTCATTCTTCCATGCTCCAGACCTCATTCCCCGTGCAACAAATCTCTTCAGCGGCTCTGAAAGGACATAACAAGGAACGCGAGCATTCAGGTCGGCCCTCAAAGGCTTTGATTTCTGAAGGAAGAGTTTCAGTAGGAAGTATTTCCTCCCATGTAACATCAGAGCTTGACATCTCTCCAGCACTCTGCTCCAGACGCCGCAGTGCGGCAACACTATATGTTCAAGAAATGGGTGTTTCCGTTTACTCAGTGTTGGCTTTGAGGCTTGGCTCGGAGTTTGTTGGAACATAGAGACGTTTTAAATTTAACGAAGGCAAATTTTTCCGTCTTCCAGGGCTTTTTTACATAAACCCTTCCCTGGGCTGGCATGTAGTCACCCCCCCCCCCCCGCCCTTGTATTTCTCTCTGAAATGCTAACATTCTGCTTTTACATCCACATCCCACTCCTAACGAGCGTCTCCATCCCTTCCAGTGCTTCACGCTGTGTCCGTCTGCACCAGAGTGTCCTGTCTCCGTAGGACTTTCACTTGCAGTCCATCTATCTGTTCCCTGCACCAGTATCTCACTGTCTTCCTTACTATAATTTTGTGGCATTTTTGCCAATCCCCAGAGCTCCAGGCTTCATTGCCCCCTCTTTGGGTGAAGCTCCTCGAACCCCTGCCAGGGGTTTCTGCCAGGTGAGGAACTCAAGCACGGGTCTCCGATCCAGCTTTCTGCCTCACGCAGGCCCTGCTCTCCATCTCAGGCTGCCAGCCCGTTTCCTGACCCCTCTGGGGTGGCCCTCACTCTTCATTCTGACCCCTGAAGTCCTTCCTCCGGCCCCCACTTCCTTCTGGATTTCTTTCTCCTCCCTCCCACTGTGCCCTCCCCAATCTCTCCAGCAATTCCACTTGAGCAAAAGGAGGAACTTCCCTTTAGTTTAGTCAGCTATGTTGCCAAACAGCCATTCTCTCTGTTGCTTAAACATTCCGATGAACTCTCCTTACTTCAGAAGCCACTGAGAGTTGGGGCCGTGGCATTTGGGATTCTTCTAACCCTGGTGCACGACCTCCTACCAGCTCCTCGCCCCTCTTCCCCTTCCCACCCGCACCGGCCTCGCTGCGGTCCTGTCCTCTCTCAGTATGTGAGCGCTGTTCAGTTCCTCCGAGGTTACTTTATCTGCACTTACAGTTCAGGTGTATTTTTTAAAATTTACTTTTAGAGAATTTTAAGCATAACTTTGATTTATCTGCTTTGTTCAGAGTCAAAAGTCTTACTTCATGGGTAAGTGGTTAAGATGCTTAAACTATCTTCTTATGTTTCATTATACTTTTCTTGGATTGTGCCTAAATATTGTGGTCTGTAATTTTCTTACATTTCACAATTTATTACATTTTTCCATGTGGTCAACTATATACTCAATTATTATACATGCTGTATAATAATTGAAATAAAGGAAGAATATATATAATTTTTTGCAGAATACCAAGTTATGCACTGAGAAATAATAGTACATGATCTATAGTTATAAATATATTCATTTTATATTTTAGGAAAGTTACCTGTTAAATATTATGCAAGCTTGTATTTTATTTTATTTTATTTTTATATCAAGAAACATACACAGAACTATATTTCTATATAGAGATCCCTTTAATTTTTGGTTTTAGTTTACGAAATAAGTATAAAATTGTGTAACAGAATACCATGCTGGGAAGATTGCTGGGCTGAGAGCTCAGAAGTAGAGCCTGTGGCGTCTGCCCTGGCAAGTCGGGTAGAACTAGAGACGTCCGCAGAGTTTTGTGTGCGTGTGAAACGAGGAGGTTGGATTTGATTGTCGCCCAGGCATTTTCCAGTTCCATAAAGTGCTGTGATCGTATCTTTCCTGAAATGTGTGATGTTTTTCACTTTGAAGTTAATTTGTTATTTTATTTAAGTCACTTTGCTTACAGTTTTTAAATAGAACTATTAATGTAGAGAAGTGTGTCTTAGTGAAATGCATACTTACTCAGCCGAAAGAGTAACTGCTAGGCCTGGCTGTGACCTCTTGCACGAACGCTTCCCCTGGGACTGCGAGGCTTGCGTGAAGCCCGCTCACGCCTCCTTCATTTCGAGTCCTATTGTCCATCATTTTCAGAGATCGAAAACTCCCTCGTGACGCTATTTCCTCATCTGAACAATAGTCAGTATATTCTAAGAGACCTATTTAATCTTGCTGCTTGAAAAATGAATAGAGCGTCTCCCTGGCTGGCTTTTTTTTTTCCACTCTTTCTAGCTAGCTGGGTGGTCTAGTAAAAGAATTTGCAAAATTATTTTATTTCTGTTTTTTCTACACTACAACAGTATGTCCTGTGACTCAGTCCCCAGAACCCACGTGGAGCTTAGAGAGGGCAATGGCGTGTATATCTGCACCCACTAAGGGCGAGACCGGGTGTCCGCTGCCAGTCATTTCTTACCCTCGAAGGGTGTCACTCAAGCATCTGATGCCCCTGCATTTCTCTTCGCCCAGGTCTTGGTCCTGCATTCCAAGATGGTTCTGGGAGGGCACTGCCCGTCCTTCGTCTTGCACGCCCATGTCAACATATCTCCCAGGTCACAGGGAGGGGCTTTAGGGGCTCCATGAACTTGAGACGTGCCAAGCACATGAGGTCTGACTTGAGGTGAAGGGCTGGGTGAGAGTGTGTGTTCTCTTGTACTGTGTTTGGTTTTTTATTCCCTTATAACTGTACTAACTCAGTCTTTGCTAATGCAAAATTTATCCTTTAGAGCTTGGGAGGAAAAGTATCAAAAATCTGTACTGAGTAAAATAATATTAAGAACATTTATGAAATATACTCAGAGAAGCATAATTTTAAAATACTTTTAAGGCCCTTATTTCTATACATTCAGATTATATCCAGACACTGTAATAATTGCATATTGATTATTCATGAAGAAAAAGATAATACTCAAATGGCAAATTTACTTTTTAGCATACTTTATCCAATCCTTTGTGTTTTGAAGCATTTGCGCCATTTTAAGAAAACAGACCCGGGACTAGTTCAGTGATTCTCCCCGTAGAATTCAGATTGCCGGGCCTCACGGGAGGTGAGGGTCTGTTGCTCAGCCTCACCCCCGGGCCTGTCTGAGCGATGGGGCTAGAACAGCCACGGTGGGTGCTCAGACGTGCCCCACCCCGGCTAAGAGTTTGTTCTGACGAGGAAGGGAGATGTGTCTGAGTGTCCAGGGCAGGCCAGCGGCGACACACTGGCCCACTCTGCAGATGTGACCACGGCGCAGGCTCTGGAACTGCCATGACGGAGCCCAAGTACTGGGCAACATCTCTGACTAAGAGAGGAAACCAGCCCATCACCTTATTAATTCAGATGCTATTGATAGCTCGATTGTCAAGGTTAATCTTTTCGGTAAGATTTTATTTTGTTTAAAGTTTTTTGGAAAAGATCATGTATTTGACACCTCATACATTTTATCGGAGACTCGACATAAGCAATCTGGAATTAAGGTGAAGAATGTACCTTAGAATCAACAAAGAATCTTCTTTTAAGTTATCAACCATTCCCCCGGCTGGAGGCACATTGGAACCTTGTCACCTGTAGAAAATGTCACACAGCCATGGAACTAAAAGGAGGACTTTGGATACCACATTAGCTAACTCCAAGAATGGCAGAAAAGATTAAATAATTTTCTAAAGGTCTGGACAACAGAAGTCTGGGTCCCTGGAATGCTAGAGAATTGTCCTTTCCCTGTCATGGTTGTCCCCGTCCCCACATTTTTCAGTCATGGAGACCATTGATTGCATCAAGAAAGACGCATCGGGTGCCTGCAACCTGCCAGGTGCGGTGCTTGGCAGTGGGCACCTCGGTGTTGGTTCCACGCGGCCTGTCGCAGTGGGGCAGATGCGGTGGCAGGGGACAGATTTGCAGACGTGGAAAATGCTTCGACAACAACAAGCACAGGATGCTGAGGGCGCTGGTGGGAGGAGCAGCTCATCGGGAACGTAACTAGACTGGGGCGGTGTGGAAGGCTTCCGGGGCAGGGGCTTGCCTCGGTGTGTCACTGAGGTCACACAGGGATTAGGAAAGAGGAGAAGACTATCCCTTGCAGAGAAATTAAAGTCTGCAGAGGCGTGGAAGGAGGGGCGTAGTGGAGTGAGGCTGGGAGCCAGACAGGGGCCACATCGCGAGGAACCCCAGGGAGCACGCACAGGACGCGGCCTTACTCCCAGCGACCGTGGAAGTACCTGTAAGTCGGGCATGTTGAAATCAGGCTTCTCTTTGGCACTGATGCATATGCGCTGTTGAGATGATACGGTGCGTGTTTAATACACGAGTGAGGGAACCAGTGAGCGAACACACTGGGGCTTGAATCACCCCGAGGCAGCGGCCTTTGGGGCCTCCCTCTGCCTCGCTGCGGGGACCGCTCCACAGGATATTCTGCATCCTGCAAATGCAGCACAAACGGCGTTCAGTTCAACAGTGCGGACCCGCAGCTTCCCCAGAAACTGCGTGGACAGTTTGCTCACGGGCAGAGGCGCGGGCCTGGGCTGCTGGACCCACACTCCGATCACCGGGAGGCAGGACACGTGTGCCCAGGTACACCACCCGGAACTCCGTGTCGTCTTCAGCTCGTTTACCTGTTCCTGGACGTGTAGCTTCTTTTAATTGATGTAAAATAAAAATGTTCTCTTCGCTACTTGCCAGTTGTACATTGATCGACTGTTCATTGGGCATCTACTGTGTATAAAACAGCTACAGCATCGCATCGTTTCGCACAGACTAAGTGCAGGGGCACCAGGGGTGGCTGCGATGGTGACGCCAGGACGTGGAGCTGGGCCCTCCGCCTGCTGAAGAGCTGACATGTTCACTGAGCTAAGGAACGAGTCGGGATGGTTTGGAACTTGTCCAGGTCAGCCATCGCAACAGCCATAAAGTCAATCTAGAAATCTAGAAGTAACACCGTTAGACGTGAGCTAAGAACATCTGCATGCAGGAGAGTTTCATCTAAAGGGGGCCTAGAAAAATGTCAGTGTCTTTGTTATGAAGGTGATTATATTGTACACCAGGACAACAGCAGATCAATGGTCAAATATGCTTATTATAAAAACATAACATTAGCCCTGGCTGGTGTGGCTCAGTGGGTTGAGTGCCGGCTGCGAATGAAAAGGTTGCTGGTTTGATTCCCAGTCAGGGCACATGCCTGGGTCATAGGCCAGGTCCCCAGTAGGGGACACAGGAGAGACAACCATGCATTAATGCTTCTATCCCTCTCTTTCCTCTCCCTTCCCCTCCCTCTGAACATAAATAAATAAATAATCCTTATAAATATAACATTAAAGGAATAAACACCATGAAAAGAGGTTAATGTTCTCAAATCATTTATATACGTAATTATAGCTACAGTGTATCGGTTGTTTTCAAGGTATCACACATTCCAAGAGGCAATTTTAGACATATTTAATGTCTAAATTAAATATGTCTAAATATTTAGATGATCTAAATATGTCTAAATATTTAATTTAGTCCTATCAGAGATAGTCCTATCAGAGATATTATTTCTCCTTTGCAGAAGTGCAGGTTGGAGCTGGTACGGACAAAGTGATGTCCCTGAAGTCACTGAGCAGAGCTGGGGTTTGAAGCCAGGTATCCCCGACTCGCTCTCTCTGCTTCACGCATGGGTGTGTGTCGGAGAGCGAGAGAGGTTTGCACTGTGTGAAACGCTGATCGTGGATGGAGGAGTGAGCTCTTCTAGATGAATCCGAGTCCATGCGTTTGGTGTTTCGGAAAAGCAGGACCTTTTTCCACGCAGGGAGTAAACCGAGTTCCATTTCAAGGCTGACAGTGATGAAGAGCCAGCTGCTCGTGTCGCCGCTGGAGCGGGCCCATTACGGTCACAAAATACACACTCCTCTGGTGTAACATCCGTTCCCAAGAATGTAGGAGTTACTCATGCGAGCGAGTGCGAATTTACTTTCCATCAGCAGCATTCGCTACAATTTATCATTTTAATCTATCCTGTTGAGACCTCCATTTTTTAAGGGGTTTTCAACAAAATAAGGGTGTTTCAAGAAAATGCCTTAATTTTTTTTAATTATTGGAGACAAACACCATATAATTGCACTCATATGTGGAATCTAATGAACAAACTGAACAAACTGGGGAAGGGGACAGGCTCCTAAATGGAGAGCAGGGTGGCAGCCGTGGCGGGCAGTTAGGGGGGCAGGGATTGGGCAAGAAGGACAAAGGACTCATGGACGTGGACAACAATACGAGGATTGGGGGGAAGGGCTGCATTAGGGGACTAAAGGCTAATGGGAAAAAATGCAATAAAGATTAAATAAAAATGCCTTGCTTTGTACCTATTTCAATAATTTTTTAAATTATTGGAAATTCTTGGTGAAATATCGTATGAACTAAAAGCCTGGTTAATCCCAACCTAAGTAGGTAGTACCCTGATTAACTTGAATGTGGCGCCTGCATTTGGTTTTTCAGGGAAAATAGGTTGACGGGAGAGACTGGTTTAAACTGTGCACTCCAAACACGCCCGAATTGGACATGACTTGGCACAGTGCCCGCTGATCCTGTGGCCCTGCTGAAGCCACGCCAGGCCCTCTGTCCACGGGAGGCGCCGTCAGCCCCAGCTGCGTGCATGCTATCCACTTTCCTAATGGCTACCATTTGGTCAGCATTTCTCACTGTGCTAAAAATTTCCTGTGCATTAACTCACGTAATTGTAATGACAGTAGGAGGCACTGAATTAACCCGGTTTTCCATATCAGGAAAAGGAAGGTGAGAGAGGTCACACAGGCATCCAGGGGCACAGCCAAAATTCAACCATGCATCTGCCCAAACACGTAAATGTCAGAGTGTTTCCCAGCCACGGCTGCCATCCGGCTGCACAGCAGCCTCGGGCCCCACGGTGGTTTCAGCTGAAATGTCTCATCTGAAGTGGTAGAGTTCAAACCAGGAGGCATTAAAGATGGCGTCGTGGGAGTTGTGGGGAGGGAGGCTGGGATGGGGGAGAAGATTACGGGACAGCAGGAAAAAAGAAGGAGCCACCAGAGGGCTGTGCGGGTGGCCGGGGGATGGACATGAGGACCTTGGTCAGGAGGCCAGCAGCGTAATGGGCAGGGTGTTTCTGAGGAGGACACGCAGGAGATGGGGATGAACTACGAACACAGGTCATAAGACAAAGGAGGAGGAGATTCGGCACGAGCTGGTAAACTTGAGTGACTGAGAAACATGGTGTTGGGAGGGATGCAGGGAAGGCGCCTGGCTCTGAGGACAAGGATGGGAGCTTAACCTTTAATGTCGCTTCGAAGTGGGCATGTTCGGGGGTGGCCGGCCCCCTGGTATTGGAGCTGGGATCAGTCACAGAGATACCGGTGTTGGTGCAGAAGTCATAATGGAGCAAAAAAAAGGGTCCCCTGGCCTGCTGACATCCAGGTCCCCACCCCGTCCTCTCTCTCTCTCCATGTAACTGTGGGCCAAACATCTCACCTCCTTTTAACCTGTGTGGCAGGAACTAAAAAGGCTGAAAGGTGTGTTACAGATCTGAAATCTTGGGACTCTTTGAGGGGCTCAAATCCTAATCCGCTGAGGAAAAGCTAATTTTATATACTTATACTTTTTTGGAACAAAAGCAGGTGTACATAATTTAAATAACTAAGAAGTACAGTTTTTAGAGAGCATCTCAAATAGTTCTCCTCTGCGTGCTTCTTTTCCTTAGTCAGAGCTGAAAGAAGGTCACTCACTAGGGTTCCCTTAACCCGGGTATTCCACTTACCCCTCCCTCCCGGGCCTTGATCTTGGCCTTCTAGCCTCTAGAACCGTGAGAAATGCATTCGTGTAGTTTATAAGCCCCCCGATCAGTGGCGGTATTCCATGATAGCAGCTCACATGGATGAAGACAAGACCCGAAGTGATGTCCCCCAGACACTGAGCGAGGCGGGCCAGGGAGGGGCTGACAGGCCTTCCTCCTCATCTTCGACCAGCTGGCGGTCGCAGCGGCAGGGGGCTGTCATAGCTCTCGGCCTGGCCGTGTGCGGTACTGGGGTTTCGTTCCGGAGGAAAGGGGGCCTCACATAGACTCCTGAACCGAGGGCTGGAAGAAGGTGATCTTCGTTTGCTGGTCACCAGCTTAAATATTCAAGCTTAAAAAAGCTTTTGGTGTCCCTCACTTGTCTCGTAGTAGTTCTACGAGTCTGTCTTTTTGGTTGTAAGCTGATTATTCCCTCTTCTTTTCAAAATATGTGCTTTCTTAGATCCAAGAGATAAATCTTTTCGTCCCTAAAATAGGAGCCTTTTCTCTGAATACCTTATGGTGACGTGACAGCTATTTATAGAATTGTCTCATTCATGTCATTTCTAAGTGTCCTTGGCACATCCCAGCCTGATTTGCATTCCTGAAACCAAACCCATCTGAAAAGGTTTTTTCCAAGTATGTTATCCCCTTTCCCCCCCACAAATCTGGCAAAACTCCCTTTTCCTTTCTCCAACCCTCAGTCAGTTGGGAAGATAAGGAAGGGGTGACCTCTCCCCCTTGCCTCGCAGGTCCCCTGCCTTGTCTTTGTAAATTCCCTCTCTCCTCCTCTGCACAGAGGATCTGTAGGTTACAGGGAAGCATGCCCTTGACCTAACCAGCCTGCTGAGCAAGGGGATGGACTGGATGGCATAAAAACGTGAAAGGTAGGGGTGGAAGATTCCTTTCTCCCACATTAAGGGCCCCCCGCACCCCAACGCAGGGACACACAAACCAGTCACAGTTGATGGGCACGGGTCCTGGTGCTTCCTGATGGCCAATGTGTGTGTGGGACCACAGAGGACCAAGAGCCCTAGCCCAGGGAGGGGACACAGGAGCTAAGAGGGTGGGGCTAGCTTAGCCCAAATTCTGCTCCTGGCAGCTCCACCCCAATGCTCAGCCTGCAGTGGCCATTGTCACTTGTGCCCCCGACCCCCCAAGATCTTCTCTGCTTCTTGGAGGAGCCAGGGGGAAGGAACTGGGGACCCGCAGCCTTGGTGGGTTGTGCGCTTGCAGACACGCCGCTTCCTAGAGCGGTCCTGGCAGAAGCGTGTGGTCCAGAGTGTGCAATCCACAGAACGTGCGTTCTTGGGAAGTGAAGTGCTGTTCAGAAACTGCCCGGCCCGCCGAGCCTCTAGTACACCTGTGCCAGGGAGTCTGACCTAACAGGGGCCAGATGTCCTGCTGACCAAAATCACAGAAGGTTAGCCTAAGGCCACAGGGACAATTACCACCCAGCGGCTGTGTCAGATGATCAGGACAGAAGCATGCTCTTACATGCTGTTTGCAGGAACAAGGTCTCTCAGGACTCATTTCCTTGCCCGTTCCTGTTTGGGGCTCTGCAGTAGCCTGGATTCTTCTGCAAAGCAAGGCCGCAGCTCAGACCTCCTGTAGAGCGTTTTCCTTAGGAGAAGCTGCTAGGACAGGGACAGCCACCAGGAGAGTGACTCCGGGCAAGGGGACATCAGGCCAGTGCCGGTCTGACCCTAACTTGCCATGGTCACCTGGGCCTCCACCCTGCCGGGACCCTCTGAGGGCCTGTGTCACCTGAAAGGTTCTTCCAGGTTAGAGCATATGCCACAGGGCCGAGTGGGTCCCCATGTGCATCCCATGAGCTGGCAGCACAGCAGGTCCAGGGTGGTAGGCAAGGGGCCACACCAGCAGAACCAAGTGCCATCATATCACAGCCACAGGACCAGCTGCCACAGCGACAGCTGGAGCCCGCAGGTGCCTGGAGGCTGCTGGTGACTTTGAGGGACCTGGTGACTCAGTGAAATGTCACCTCAGCTTTTCCTTTATAGTGTTCTTGAAATTCTCCTTACACCAAGAGGTTTGTTGTCTATACCTCCATCAGTTTGGTCCCTGGAGTCAGTTTTGAGGAATTTGTCAGCAAGGGTGCCTGTAGGGTGCGGACAGTGTTCTCACATCTTTCAGGGCCGCGTGCCCTGGCACTGGAGTTTGCAGGGAGCGCCTGGGAAGTGGAGGTCGTCCACTCACAAACTAGAACACGGCTGCATTTTTCTTGGTGAGGACAGACTGGCTGCTGCTTCTTCTTCTTCTTCTTCTTCTTCTTCTTCTTCTTTTTTGCTTTATCAATCACTATAGAACCTCACCAGAACATCAGATAATGGTCAGGTTAAGTTTCTCTGTTGAACATGTAAAGTCAGAATAGCCCTGTTTGGGAGTTACCGGGGTGGCAGGGCCATCTGCACTAACAAGGTTCTGGGATCTGGATGTGGCCACTGCTGCCCCCCCCCGCCCCTGGTGGGTGTCACTCCTGATGACATCAACGAGGATCGTAGTCGTGGCTCTCGTTCACGAGCTCACAGGCGTCCAGTCAGATTTAAAGCTGTGCTAGTCATGACGTAGCTGTTTCCATTAGGGAGTTCACGTTGGTTGTTTTCCTCCTGCTCCTGGTGGTTTTGGAGTAAACACTTAATGTGTCACAGGGAGTGGACCGCACAAACGAAAGCACGTGGTCCCTCATTGGTGAGGAGGGATGGCCCCGAGAGCAGTGAGGGGTGGGGGCGCTGCACATGCTGTTTTCAGTCTTTCTCTTCCTCTTTCTGTTTATTTTTAAAAGGTTTCCCTTCCTTTGCCGAGAACAATGGCATTCTCACTGCACATAGTTAAGGTGCACAGCATGCGGATCTGACATAGGTGTGCACTGCAGGAAGGTCGTCAAGAACAAGGTCACTGACGTACCCATCGCCTGCCACAGTTAGCCCTTTTTGTAAGAATGCTCTTCTGGTAAAAATGCTCGAGATCTACTTTGAGCAAATTTCAGTTATAAAATACCATTCTATTAGCTGCAGTTCCCTTGTTGGGCACAAGATCCTCAGAACATCGTCTTATAACTGAAAATTTGTCCCCTTTGACCTCCATCTCCCCACTCCTCCCTGCCCCCAACCCCTAGCAATCTCCATTCTATTCTCTGTTTCTGTGAACTTGGCTTTTATATATGAGATCTATCAGGAAAAAGTCTAGCCATTTCATGACATTGATGTAACCTGGCAGCCAAGGTGAGTGGACTGGAATGCACATGCATGAACAATGGCGACTTCACTGTCCTAGTCAGTGGGGGTGGTAGATGCTGCTGAGTGACCACGTGTACTATGTGGCTGTCACATTCAAAATGACCAAGTGAGTAGAGCAATGAACCTACATCCAGTTTTGCATTAAACTTGAACATTCCTCTGTGGACACTATTCGGATGATTCAGAAGGCCACAGCTATGGTGATTGGCAGCTTCATCATGACAACACCCCCGCTCATGCATCGCGTCTCATGCAGAGTTTTCTGGTGAAACATCAAATCACCCAGGTGACTCAGTGCCCCTACTACCCAGATTCAGTGCCCTGCAACTTCTGGCTTCTCCCAAAACTAAAATCACCTTTGAAAGAGAAGAGATTTCAGAACATTGATGAGATTCAGGAAAATACAATGGGGAAGCTGATGGCAATTGGGAGAACTGTGTGAGGTCCCAAGGTGCCTACTTTGAAGGGGACTGAAATGTCATTGTCCTTTGTACAATATTTCTTCTATCTCGCATCTTCTTTACTGAATGTCTCTATTTTTCATCTTTCATGGTGGGATACCTCCTGGACAGCCCTCGTGTACATATTCTGCATGTAAGTGACACCACGCAGTATCTGTCGTCCTTGCCTTCTGGACACTGCTGACTGCCCAGGGGCAGGCTGAGGTCCCAGCGCCCTGCAGGGCAGCGTCACAGTGGCAGAGGCCTCGTCTATATTTATAGAGGAATGCTGTTTAAACGTTTTAGAGTTACAATATTACCTACCTCTGTCTTCATGCTGGTGTTTCACTGCTTTGAACAGAAAGGGCAGGGAGAAAGGGCGGTGGCCCTAGAATGTGGGGGGCCAGTGTGGGGTGTTGGCACCTGTGCAAGTGGCCCATTCAGCAGGAGCTGCCAGCGGTGAGATGCCATAGGGACCCAGGGCAGGAAGCCACCTGGCAGTGGTTTTCCTGCAAACGGGTGGCGGCAGGGTTGGGAGAGTGATCCCAAGGTTGCTGCCTGGGCAGCCTTTGGAGTTCTTTGAAATTTGGGGCTTACTGGGTTTTACTTCACAAGCTGGACCCCACTGTAGGATGAGATACGGTTTTTCCTTGGAATATGGACTCAAAACAAAGATTGATTCATCAGCCAGGGATTCAGAATTGATCTCATCCAAACTCCCAGTTTTCATGGGATAAATTTTCTATCATTTCTTAAGGCAGGAAAAATAGAGTTTTAATATTCCATCCCAAAGGCCCTTCTGATGCTGGACTCAGTGCACGTTAGAGAGTAAGCACGCTCCCTTGAGGCTACGTGTCCGCCGCGTCAGTGCCTCCTCTGTGGTTCGGGGGCGGGCCGGCGAGGGAGTTCCGGAGGGTAATGCTGTGGTTGATGGGTGCATAGAGATGAGTGAATCTGTGTGCATTAGAGGAAACCCCAACTTTGTGTAAGGCTTGTGCCTGCACACACACTGTCAGGCCCTCCTCAGAGACAGTGCTGTGTGTAGCATAGTCGGTATGTATGACATCGGGGGACAAAGGAGGAGATTGGGATGGCCTGGTGGCCCTTCTTCTGTGCCTCGGCCAGTTCCCACTCGTCCTCCAGCTGTCGGGGCAGACCACGTCATGGGGACGCCCCTGCACACAGGCGTGGACACCAGCTTCAGTGGCACCTCCGTCCCCCGTTTACTGTCACCCGTTAAAGTGGCACTTCCCAGTTCGCCTGGTTGTTTCAGACCCGTCTTTCCCATTAGTGTGTTACCACCGCCAGGCCAGGGCTCCTCACACTCCCCGGGACTCGCTCAGCCAACCATCACTATCGTGACAGCGCTGTTATTTCTGAAGGAGGAAACGATGCTCAGAGAGACAGGCCCCGCCCATGGTGACAGGCTTGGTACGGGCAGAACTGTCGCACACGCTGGCTGTGTGGTTCCACCCCCAGGCTCCTGGACATTGCACTGGACTGCTCCACGGAAGCCTTTACAGAAGGGGGCACGGAGCCACCCACACGTCCCGCACACGTCCAGCCTGGGTGCTGTCAATCTGATGACACGTTTGGCTGGACTGGCTGCCAACCCACACCTTGTGCGCACGGGGTGAACTCATCGGCAAGGAGTGGCTGAAGGCAGCCCACATACCCACTGTTGGCACCTGCTTTTCAATAATTTTGTTTTCCTGGTACAAATACGGGTACAAATGGAAATTCCCAGTAGGCAGAGCCCCAGGGGTGTTTCATGAATTGGATGCACAACGTGCACACCTGGAGCTTCCCCTGGCTTTGTGAGTTGAAGGAGGGAAAGCAAAGAATTATTGTGGACAGTCAGCTAAAATTAACAGGAATTCTTCACTATGTAAGCAGCATCGCGGCTGTGTGAAATACCTGCACTTTGGAAACCTGGGTTTCATCAGCGCAGCGGGGCAGTGCGGGGCACGGTTCTGACGGGCAGGCAGCAGGCCCGTCTCCGCCTGGGAAACGAGAGAAGGGGCCACCAGCAGCGTCTGTGTGTGTGCCCCGGGAGGTCGTCTAGGCAGAGGCGCCTTTCAAGTGTGACAATGGCCATCATTTTATGAAATGGCGTTGCTAGGGGATTCCAGGTTGGTCAGTGGGATTTCGTGTTTTCTTTGGGTTTGTTGTTGTATTTGGAAGAGTAAATAACCGGTGGCTCTGGGTTCACCCTCCACTCCTCTTCCCGCCGTCTGCTCCTTGCAATCCCCGAGTCGGGGGACACCAGAGCCTAGGACCTTACAGGCAGTGAATCTTTATTTTTGTAGAAAGTCTTTGTGTAGATCTATTAGTTCTTTCTGTTTGTGTTTCCAGTTTTGTATGCATTTATTCCCCTGAGAAAGTGAGTTAGTGAGGACCAGCAGGGGACATAATGACAGGGACTGTAAACAAACTCTGCCCAGAGATGGCTCTGCTGGGGGGTCAGGGCTCAGCTGGGGCTCAGGGCTCAGGGGAGGTCAAGGTTCCTGGGGGTCAGGGCTCAGCCAGGGGCCGGGGCTCTGCTATGGGCCAGGGCTCAGCTGGGGGGGATTCTGGGCTCAGCGGGGGCCAGGGCTCAGCAGGGAGGGTGGACTCAAGGGCAGAATGACCGCCTGTGTTCCCAGTGGGTCACTGTGTTCTTCTGGAGGAAACAAAGTAGAAATTAGTGTTTCCTTTTTTTAAAATGGAGGCATTAAAAGCACTTAACCTTTCTGTAAGAATAGATGAAAATACCACAGTCCTCTCCTTTTTTTTCTTTTATATTGTTTCCACATTTTTACAAAAAGTCTTGTCAGCCTATATTTGAACATGAAATGTCAACAAAGATTGTCTAGCGAAGACAACCGATCACTACTCCACAATGAACCGTCCTTTTGCCAAACACAGTCAACACCATGCAGTGAAGCTTTGTAAGCTGGTGGCCAAGGGCTTGATTGGCTTCCCATTTTATTCAGTTTCTAAGATGCAGGTGGCTGACCCCGGAGCTGCTGCGGGCTGAGCGGCAGCCATACCGGGGTTCACGCCCTCCTCTCCCTGGGAACCGTCTTCCCCTCACGGCCCCTGGAGTTGGTCACATTTTTCAGATGTTCTGGTAGCTCACCGTGCAGTTTCTCCTTGAACTTCACTTTTAAATGAGCGCCCACATCTTCATCCTGTGACGTACTCCGTATAGTGCATTACAGGTGACAAGGTTCTTAAAATGATTTTGAGTATGTCGTCTTTTTAAAATATTTTTCTTGTTGGTGGAAGTGTGATGTACAATGACCATTGAGAAAAGGACTTTAATAATGGTTATTATCCAAAATTTAAATGCACATAACCTCGAACCCAGAGATTCCACTTCTACTATTTGGCCCCACAGAAGTGCCATAGTACAGTTACTGCAGAACTGTTTTTACTCATGAAAACCAAGGCGATCGGAGCGCACCCCAAAGGAAGGATGTTGACATAGGTTAGGACGTGTGTGGGATCTGGAAGGTGAACTGCGGGCAGAGAAAGAAGGCGGCAGAGCTGCCGGTGTCTCAATGGAAGGGCTTTTGTGAACTGCCCCTGAGTATAAAATGGAGTTACAGCACTTTTAGGGTGGTGCCATTTTTGTTTCAACAGGAGTATGGATGATAGGTTTACACACACACGCACACACACATAAACACAATGCGGGGACAAAGTTCACCAGTGAGAGTGTGTGAAACAGAGTTTGTTCTTGTATTATGCTTCATTAAGTGTTGTATTATTTTCCATACAAACAACTGGGGCCTGACTTTGGCCCCACCCCATACACTCATGTATGAAACACACACACACACACACACACAGAACAGGAGAGGTCTGGGAGGATGTACCCAAAAGTATTACCAGCTCTGACCTCTGAAGGGCGGGACTAGGAAGGTGTTGGGAGGGAGGAGAGGCCTTGCTGTTAAGAAAAATGGATGCACTTGAAAAACTAAACAAACATTCGGTTTATAACGTAAGAAAAATATTAAACAAAATGAGAAGCAGACGCAGCTCTCTTTAACATCAGAAATCACTTTGTGAGAGACTCGTGTGGATGCACCTGACCCACTGGAAGTGATTGGAGTGAGGCGTGCTCTGCACGTGCGGTGGAAGATCAGGACTCCTCCGGGCCTTCCAGCGAGCCTGTCCTTCCTTCGGGTTGCCTTCCAAGCCTGTAGCCCCAGTGGCAGAGTTCCTTTTTGTCACTCCCGACGTGGTTCCCTGAGATGCCAGTCACCCTGTGGCTGCTCACAGCCCACATCGAGCTAACTGAGGGACCGAGCCTCAGTGGGCTGCTTGCACAGGGGTCAGCTCCGATCAACATGAACAGGTTTTGGGTCTGCAGACCGGTGTGTAGCAGACACCCGCAGGAAGCAGCCAGCCCCTGGGTGAGGCAGTGGGCGTCTCTGCAGCCTGTCCCGCTGCCCCGTTCTCCACGGCCACCTGTCCTGCTGTGGAGGCAGTTGCAGTGAGCCGGCGCTGGTCGCCGCTCAGAGGAAATCAGTCGTAGTTACTCTGGTTTTCCGCTTTGGCACTGGCTCTACTTCTGACCTCCGAGGAAATAATGACCTGTTCTGTAGATCCATTAGGTGCACTGAGTAGCTTTTTGAAAATAGCAATGCCTCTCAGCTGCTCTGGTGCTTTTGAAAATAATCGAAGTCACAGTCCCAACATACTTTTAAAACATCCTTGCTAACACAGTCCGCATCTGAGTTTCAGTGCTATGAGCAAAAACAGTTCTTACCATTCCTCTAAGGGACACTTAGCTCATCCCGGGCTTTGAATCAGGAACTGTCCCTAAATATTTAATTTTCCTCGAGGAATAAGGCAACGCTATAATTCTGTAAAGGATATTCCAGTGGTTTAACTACCAAAACTAAAAATGTGCGCTCTTAAAACCCATCTTTGCAAACTCTACAAAATCATATGGAAGTATTTTCTGTTACAGAATTTTACATTATCATTGATAACTAGTAATGAGCTTTGACTTTAACTTTCTTAAGGAATATATGCCAAAAGTAGAAAAAATAGTCAACTATGACTACATAAAAATTAAGAATCCCTCTGAGAAAGATGCTCGAACTTTGGAAAAAACAGCTTAAAAAGGTAACAAAAAACCTTGAAATGTAGATGATAAAAGGGTTAATTTCCTTTAACATGCCAACAGTTCTTACAAATTTATGATAAAACACGCCTCATAGGCAAATGGCTAAGACTAGGGGCAGAGCAGAAGAAATCGCACTGACCATGGCTGTCAGAGCACCCAGCCCCGCCCACAGCTGACGGGACGGGATCACAGAGGAGGCGCAGGTGGACACGCTCACCCCAGGGCGAGTGCTGACCGGCGCCTGGACTCGGAAGTCTGAGGGCACCTCTGCTCCGGTGCGTCCAAAACGGAATTCTCAGTTGTGTCTCCTTACCTTGCTCGCCCCGGCACGTTTCTCCCACTCGTACTGACCCCGGCAAACCCCAACACTGTGTACCCCGACCCTGTGTACCCCGACACTTGAGCGCATCAAGCCAGAGACACAGATGTCATCCGTGAGTCCCCGTTCCCCTCACCCTTCTGTCTCGTGACCACCAAGTCCTGTCTGCTGTCACTTCAGCACACGCTCTGGAGGTGCCCGCCCCGTGCATGCCCACGCCCCGTGCATGCCCCCGCCCCGCGCCCCCCGACACTGCTCTAGAAGGGGCCTCGCTGCTGCTGTCGCTCTTACTTTCCGGGGAGCCAGTCTCCACCCAACACACGCAGGGACCCTTTCCATCTTCATTAGAAAGGCCTTTACTTTCAGAACAGGTGATACAGGCACGTGGTTCTAAACTCAAAACTCGCAGAAGGACGTACAGTGAAGCATCGCCTGCCCACGTGGCCCCTTTCCCCAAACAGCTTCTCTGTTAGGAGGTTTCTGATGTCATTCTCGGTGTGTGGTTTTGTAGATATATTTCATGCT
This sequence comes from Sturnira hondurensis, assembly GCF_014824575.4. Classification (NCBI taxonomy): domain Eukaryota; kingdom Metazoa; phylum Chordata; class Mammalia; order Chiroptera; family Phyllostomidae; genus Sturnira; species Sturnira hondurensis. The sequence continues at coordinate 8,093,108 of NW_028072798.1, read as the reverse complement.
TATACAACTATATATACACATGCAAATACACTCTTTTTTTCTGTCCTCTATGCAAATAATAGCATGTTTATTTAGTGTTTCACAGTGACGGTGCCGTATGTCCATATCGGTAAAAATCAGCTTCAGTGGTTTCCAATAACTGACATTTTGGTGAATTTCTCCAATGTTTTGCTCTTATAAATGATGTTATAATTCCTAGCCTTATATACCCATCATCCTGCATGTGAGTGTGTCAATCGTGTAAATCCCTGGAAGTGCAGCACCGGGGGCACAGAAGCACGTGCCTCCGTAACTTTGAGGCGGACGGCCACCCACCTCTGACAGCTGCACCAATGTATTCTCCTTCCAGCAGCCTACGAGGGTGTCTGCTTCCCTGCATCCTTTGCACCCCAGTGCGCCACCAGACTGCTTGGTCTGTACCAGTGATGACCCTTCGCCTTCTTGCTCAACAAAAAGCTGACCCCGGGCGGCACTCCTGGAAGAGAAGATGCCATTCTTTCTCCACGAGCTGTTCTTATTACCACAGAGGCAGTGGGTGGCCTCCTGCCTTCCTGTAGCAGCAATGGAGTCATTCCTGCTTCCTGCTCCCAAACGTCCTCTGCATGGGAGTCTCATGGGACCAGACTCTCCCACCTAGGATTCTTGGTGGTTCAAGTTTAATGTGGAAAACTGGACGCGTTTTTCTGAATGTCGTTGACATGGCTGTCCACTCTCAGAGTGTATTTGATGCTGTTTTGGAAATAGTGGCCAGTGCAGTTGGATAAGAGGGAGTAACTAGATGTGTAAAAAAAAATCAAAAGGATGAGGTGAAATTCCATTATTTGCAGATGCATGGTTTTAGCCTGGAAAGGGCAGGAAACTATTATAGACATTAAGGGAGATTTCACTGTGGATGTTGGACAAGAAATTAATTTACAGAAATTCAGTATCCTGCCCACTGATGAATAAGACCGAGGTAGTGGTTCCTCCCAGCCAGGGACTGGGCACATGGGGACCCTAAGGCAGGCCATTCCAGGGGGCTAGGGGGTGTATGTGACTGTGACCTTGGCTCAGGGCCCCTGCTGACCTGACTGGACATTCTTAGAACTGTGGGGAAATGTGAGATTCGTTCCCTCCCTCCCTCCCTTCCTCCCTTCCCTCCTTTTCTTCACAGCATTTGATCTGCATTATAGTCTGATGGCTCTCTCCACCTCCTATACTTCCCTTTCAATTTTTAAACATAAAAATATATTCATATATAATATGTAACATGATATACATCCAAATATAAACTATAAACATTTGAAGTTTGCATACCATTTACTTCACTTCTTCGATGCACACTCCTGTGATCTCTCCACCTGTGTGGCTCCTGTCACTGTCGTCCCCCACACACAGGACACGGTGCAAGTCCAGCTCCCCAAAGGCTCTGTCCCCGTTGTCTTCACAGGTGGTGCCCCGGCACACCTCCTGCACACCCAGTCAGATCACAAACACGCCGGGGGACCGACTGGGTTTACCGTGTGTGGCAGGCGAGTGGTCCCCGAGGTGGACATCGCTTTGTGTCGGTCTCCCGGCAGGGCCACTTCTGCTTTGAGGTGCAGGACCCTTGTGGAGAACCCAGTGACTGCAGTCAGTTACAGTCATGCATCTTCTTATCTGGGCTGGGTCGGGGTGCAGATGAGGAAATCTCCACTTTGGAGCTCGGACGGGGCGCAGTGAACTGCGGGGGCCCTCCCCCTGGTGAGCTGCAGGGGGTTTGCGGTTCCAAGGGCCTGTCCGTCTCCTTTCAGGGCTGGCTTTTGGGGTGGCTTTTCACTGCTGCAGTGCGTCTCTCCCACTTTCATTCACTGGCTTTACATGGCGAATCCAATCCACATACTTGTATTGGTGTTTTATCTGTGTGTTTCTTGTATTGCTATATAAAGCCTCTTTAGAAATTTCAGATAACCAGTCACCACTAGATGCCACAGACCATTACTTTTTGTCTGGCATTGTTAGTTTTGCTGGTGCCCCCGGTGCTGCCTTTGTGTTATGCAGCCTGTCCCGGTGCACCCCACCCACGTGGTTGTCATGTGCCACTGCGGTCACGTGGGTCACGGCTTACATCCAGATTTTCACAGTAGGGTTCCTGGGGACCACCATGGTCCCTGCGCCCTTGGTGGTTCCCCCAAGTGCACTTCCTTGGGGGAACGACGGGGTGTCCGTTTGATGGCGTCTTGGCCAGAAGACTGCAGAGAATTCTGTGTGGGGGGGTAGCAGATGAATATCAGATAAAAGTTGTAAAAGCACAAAAAGTAGCAGAAAGCTTGAAAACAGCTTCTTAAATGTTTTCATAATAAAGTCGCTGTTGTGTATAAGGCGTGAAGATATTAAAAAAGGCTCTTGAGGCTTAGCTTTGTGTCTTTAGCCCTCATTCTCTCAAGGAAATGGTGAGCACACTGCTGTTCACCTTTCAAGTACACACAGCTTCCCGCCTGTGACTCCCCGTGAAATGCCATCTCCCAGGACGTTAGTCCTTTTATGTGTTTTTTTCAGCCTGAAATATATGTTTTCGTATTTTTTGTCTGAGGATTTCATGGGTGCTTGTAAATCTGGAACTTCCAGAAATAATAGAAAGACCTTATCCCGACCCATATAAAGAGCACACACAACAGAATAGACTTGGTTTTGTTAGAAATTCATGGCCTGATAGGTCTGTAATTAGCATTTTTTTGACATTTAAGGTAGGGTACTGATCGTTAGCCTATCTCACCCTAATTTGAAAAAACACTAGGTGACCAAAGCCGTGATCTAACAGGACCGGGAAGTACCGGGTGAGTGGAGGTGCCTTCTCCATTTTAGGGACAGAGTTGCCGACCCTGATGGCGCACGGCTGCACAGAGCGTCCCCTCTGCTTCCCGTGAGAGGCGCCGAGTTTGTGCTAATTAATTTCAACCCAAACACACTCTCAAGAGAGAAACTCTGCTTACTCTTGACTTACTACTCCATGGGAAAATCATCGGTTAAGTAAAAAATCTGAGTTTTCACCAACAGTAGTAGCGTTTTTAAAAAATTATCTTTTCTGTTGTTGTTGAAATGGGATTGGGTGGTTTTTTCCCTAATTAAATAACCTAAAAAGAAGTATAGTTGTTTTTTTTTAATTTCTAAGGATATTTTATTGACGATGATATTACAGTTGTCCCATTTTTCCCTCCCCTTCACTCCCCTCCACCCTGCACTACCCCTCCCACCCACATTCCCCACCTTTAGTTCATGTCCATGGCTGTACATATAAGTTCTTTGGCTTTTCCATTTTCTATACTATTCTTAACCTCCCCCTATTTTGTACCTACCATTTATGTTTCTTATTCCCTGTACCTTTTCCCCCATTCCCCCCACCCCCTCCCCACTGATAACCCTCCATGTGATCTCCATTTCTGTGATTCTGTTCCTGTTCTAATTGTTTGTTTAGTTTGTTTTGGGTGGTTTTTTTTTTTAGGTTCAGTTGTTGATAGTTGTGAGTTTATTATCATTTTACTGTTCATAGTTTTTTATCTTCTTTTTCTTAGGTAAGTCTCTCTAACATTTCATGAAATTAGGGCTTGGTGATGATGAACTCCTTTAACTTGACCCTATCTGGGAAGCATTTTATCTGCCCTTCCATTCTAAATGAAAGCTTTGCTGCATAGAGCAATCTTGCATGTAGGTCCTTGCCTTTCATGACTTGGAATACTTCTTTCCAGCCTCTTTTGCCTGTAAGGTTTCTTTTGAGAAATGAGCTGACAGTCTGATGGGAACTCCTTTGTAGGTGACTCTCTCCTTTTCTCTTCTGCTTCTTTTGAAGTGTAATTTGTTGGTGGTGCTATTACAGTTGTTCTAGTTTTATCCCCTTTATTCTTCTCTGCTCTGCATGCCCCCCCACCCTACCAGTATCCCCCCTTGGTTCCTGTATGGTTGTTTTTAAAGTGAGAGTTCAAACATATTTCCATAATTTATTCATTCAGTACATGCAGGAGGAAATTAGATACAGACAGGTTACTCTTCCCGGCAAGTTAAAGAACTTAGGTGTATGGAATATCCCAGCTGTGTTATTGAAAAATAAATAAGATGCATTATTGCTGGCTTATCTCTCCTTTGTCATTCTTAACATTGGGTTAGAATAGATATTCCATCTGTGGAATGGCGTTATGTAAATATTTGTGTACCTTGTTCTTTTAAAGATACTCAGTCATTTGAACAATACTGTTCCGGCTTCATGTGAATGGGGGCAGGCCTTTGCACTCCTAGTAAAAGAATCGGCAGCCCCAGGATTATCCATACTACCTTTAAAATGGCATGTTTTAATTAAACTAATTGAAAAGATTGGGAACTAACACTACTCTGATAATGGTCTGGTAATGGTCACTGGAGCTGAGAGACTGGTTGGAAAACAACTTTTCCCATCGTTTAAAGGTATAAACCAACCTAAACTGTGTCAACCCACACTTGTGGCGAGGGTTTTGATAGGTTCGTTCCTGTGAATCGTTGGAAGAACAGGGAGCCGTGGTGACGTAGGAGCCGGGTGGCAAGCCTGTTTCTGAACCTTCCGTCTGCGTGCAGGTGGCAGCCTCCTCCCGGCCCCTTCGCTCCAGAGGGGCCCCCAGCAGCCGCGCTCGGCCAGTCCGAACTGAGCTGCGCTGTCCTTCTAAACTACACACCTGACTTCTAAGCCTAGCGAGGGAAAAACAGAATGCGCAGTATCTCACTGGTACTTTCTATAGTGGTTAAGTGTTGGGGTGGCATTTGGGATGTACCTAAAATACGTAAATTAACTTTGATCAGTTTGGTGTCACTTGTTAAGTGCAGCGCCCGCCTGTTACGGGTCACACGTGTGGCTCACAGTGTTGCCCCCGTGGCAGCCCTGCTGGGCAGCCGGCCCTGGAGACCTGGGTGGGGGGGTGAGGTGGGTGGCGCACCCTGTCCCAGACTTTGCATTTAGGCATGAAAACCGTTACCTCTGACATCAAACCTAACGTTGGCGTCTGTGAGGAGAGGCGTGGGGGACACCTGATCCACACTGCGCTTCCCAGGTTCCGAGGCTCAGGGCCGTTAGTCCCATTCTTCGGGGGAGGTGGTAGTTTAGCGGAACGTTTGCCTGCAGATCCAATCAAGGGTGAGGCAGCCTTCCCTCGAAAAAGACATTCCTTTCCACTGTTGCCTTAAAACTGTGGTGCTTTGCAACCTGAAATATTTAATGCTGCTAAACGCCCTAACGAAAGTGTAAAAAGGGTTGAAAGAGTTCCAGGGGAGATAGAACAGTCAAGGAACTAGTCTTTTATGGAACTAGTCTTTTATGGCAACACAGGTGAAGGAGTTAGGAGTTCCTGGGTGGAAAAAGGTAAAATTGGCAGTTACTCTACCACAGAGATGATGCTGGTTTTAGCAATATTACTTAGTGTTTTCTTTCTTGGACCTGAGGAGAAATGGTAATTATAACATAAGTATCAGAAGTTATCCCTTAATTGAATAACCATGGCCCAAATTGGGAAAGCCCAGAGCATCCCTGGTCTAGGTTTTGGGGCGGCCACCCCACTGAGTGGGTCCACACTGTGGGCCTGCCTCCCCAAGGCTGTCCTTTCACACGAGTTGTGTGTCTGTGAGTCCCCATGCCCTGAATGAGGGCTCACGCGGGTCTCGGCTCACACAGGTCTCCGTAATGTCCAAACAGCTCTGGACTATTTTCTTAAAATGTACCAAGTACAGAGAAACATAAGGTTTGTGCTGTCTTCCCGGCAGGGCAGTGGTCAAAAGTGCACATTGTAGGGGTGTTTAGATCAATCAGGAAGCATTGGGTCTACTTTTAAAGTTCTTCTATTATTATCTAGAAGGCGAGCGTTCTGCCCACACGGTATTCCCTAGTGCCACTGACTGATGTGGATGGGTCCATCAGCTCGACACAGAAATTGCTCATCACCTCATGTTCTGTGTACCCAGTGCCCGCGCAGGTGACTTGTTAAGTGTCATTGGTTGACAATAGCTTGTGATATATTGTTAAGTGTAAAACCAGCTCACAGAGATGATGCTGGGTGGCTGCAGTTTCAGTGAAGGAGGTTGTTAAATCAATCCCCCAAACACTGGTGCTGTCACGGTGCAATAAAGTGCAAAACCTTCAAAGTTCTATTGGATTTGGAAAAATAGGCCCAAATTTGCATTTGCACATACATAGAGATCATGCTATAAAAAGGCTAGCAATAGATATATATATATATACACACACACACACACACACCTTTTAATTTGTATGCTTCTCTATCTATAATTTATAAATTTTAATTATATTTATTTTATAATTTTCATGTGTAGGAATTCAGACCTAAGAGAACACTTTAATATGTAATACTTTATTAAATGGCAGGATACATTTCCTTAGTAATTGCAAAGCATGCACAGTTAATTATAAATCATCGTTCTGTCATGGTGATGCACAGAGCAATAGCTTAGAGAGCAGGGAGGAAATTCATCATAAAGGTAAAATGCTCCTGCCATTGTTGAGACTCAAACAAATGGCGGACGGTTGTATCCAACAAGTGACAACTTCCAGCTGAAAACAACAAATTGCCTGGTGGCGCAGCCTGATACTAAGTAGCCCATGTGTCGCGAGCCCTCTGGAGTGTCAACTGAGAGGGTAAATTTCCCTGCTGGGTCCCGGGAACCTACAACAGTGCCTGACAGCAGCGAGGCTTGGGAAGGCAAATGAGTGAAAAATTTAGTTTATCCTCCCCCATTTTTCATATCCCTGTCCTCATATCCTAGAACGTCAAGATCATAGGGCCTAGGAGTCATTTAATCCTGTCACCTCTTCGGTGTTCGCATCTCCAGTCTGATGGTGCCTTTGCCACCTGGGACAGACCTGCTGTTTCTTCCTCGGTGGCTCAGGCTTGCTCAGGACAGTGCTGGTAGCTGGGGCTGATGCAGTGGACCAGAATCTCTCTTCCTGTACTTTCCTAATTCTTTGTCCTGGGGTCACCAGCAAGGGTCTGATATTTCTTTGGAAACCTGCTCTTCAACTGTTTGAAGACGGTGATTAGCTCCCTCCTTTTCCCTCCCTTAGTGTGTCCCGGCTTCCCAGGCCCAGTCTCCCCTGGTGGGATTTCCGTCACAGCTCCGAGCGTGGCAGCAGCTCGGGTCCTCGCCACCGCCCTGATGGGTCCCTCCGGGCCCTTCTTGCCACGTAGCGCCCACTTCTGAGCCAACAGCCTCAGGGTGGCGCGGTTGGCCTGGGAATGACCGCTGCCTTGTGAACGCACCAAGGGTGAGACTGGTTCCTATGACGGCTGTGTTTACAACACATTTTTACAAAGAGCACCCTGAATTACAGTCCTCATGCAGTTTTCAGTGAGCGGTCATATTTACATCACCTCCATCTTGTAAGTACGTAATTGGTGTTTTGAGCTCAAGAACAGGACTTCATTTGACTTAAATTTTACGTGAAGAATTCATCATCCCAGCCTTCAAGGCAGTTACCACCGCGTGATCCTTACGTATTTATCGCGTTCGTTTTCTTTTCCTACAGTTCTCAGGGGATATTGAGAAGCGTGCGCTCTCTATGTTCACCCAATGCATTTGTCTTAAAATGCTGCTGATGCCACAGGACGTAAGTCTACGATACGCAGCTGGAGACCCTACGGGCCCTTCTGTGAAGGGACCGCATGGAGTCGTTTTCATTATTCTGGCACTGACTCAGCACCTGGCGGGGGGAACATGCTCACAGAGTGTTTGCTGCATCGAGTGAGCCGTGGGAGGTGCCCGACACTCTCAGAGGAGACTTTTTCCTGCAGCCTCTTCATTGTACCGAGTCCGTCTGCAAAGCCACTGTCCGACTCACATCTCCGCATTTGAAAATGGGAATATAATGAAAATATTGCCGGCTGCCTTGGTGGGATTACAGAGTTATCGAGCACTTATATTTTCTGTTTTGCGCCACCAGCCCCAAGGGCCACATGTTCTTTCTAGCATGTGATGGACGCTGGGTGATGCTGACTGAACCAATTCCACTTTCCCTGTCAGTCGGGCTCTGGTACGCAAATCTGCAGGGTCTTTCTGGGCTGGGCTCATGCCACAGTGAGATTTCGGGCTTCTCACGCACCTCCTTGAGCAGGTGCGGCACGCCTCTTACTGCTCCGGCACCGGGTGACGAAGAGGAGGGGCACGCTCGCTGGCGAGGAGAGAGGGTTGTATTTGTGGATTCAGTTGCCACTTCCAGAGCAGCTTCTGCGTGGCAGGCATGTCATTAGTCCCTGAGGACACGAAGAAGCAAGTCCTTGCCTTCTGGGGGTTGACAGGTATAAACCAGGGTACCTGCAGGGAAGGTCTCTCCTGAGGCAGCCCCTGAGGTCTGTCTGAGGGCTGAGTATGGGCCTCGGAAAGGGAGGAAGGAAGCGAGTGCCTGAAAGAGGGGGTGGCCGGTGCCACGGACTGGAGTCTGAGAGCGGGGCTTATTTCAGAGACAGAGCAGAAGCGTGTGGTTGGAGTGTGGGGAACAGTGGAGCTGAGCGTGGTGTGAGTGGGAGTTCAGGCCGGAGCCAGGTCATGCCCTGCAGGTGTGGGGGGCAGTGTGGATTGTGTTGTGTGGACAGCAGTGCAGTGAGGAGTGTGGATTGTGTTGTGTGAACAACTGATAGTCATTGAAGGGTTTTAAGTTGGGAGTGACATGCCTTTATTAGAAGATTGGTCTGCCTCTTCTTGGGAGGGATGGGTGTGTGTCTTTAAGGAGAAAGATGTGTATGAGACTGCTGCTCTTGTTTGGGAGAGAGGTGATGGCGGAGACAGAGGCAGAGAAATCCAGGCTCTATTTTGGAGAGAGAATCAAGTGCTTCATAGTGAGAAGCGCCAGAGAAACAGAGAAATTGGTGATGACTCCTAAGTTTTGGTGAGAGTCATTCATTGACGATGCTGCCTGTTCAGGGGGCCGAAAGCAGAGCCGGTGGGTGGAGGCAGCCAGAGTGTGGTCCATGCTCCAGGAACACCTCTGCCCTGCACACCTGTGCCGTGGTGCCCATCACCCTGTACTCACTGAGGAGCCGCTGTGTGCCCAAGACTGGGGATAGAGCAGCGAGCAGGACAGACACCAACCCTGGTCTTCAGGAAGAAGCTTGTCCAGTTATACGCACTCTGAGGAAAGAATCTGGGAGTGAGGCAGGTGTGCTGAGTGGGGAGTTGTGTGTGATTTTGAATAGTACAGCCAAGGGGACTTCCCCAAGAAGTGTACATTTCAACAGAGATTGGTAATATTAATGCGTATTATAACAGAATCGTAGGAATAATTCAAAATAGTTCAACTTACTACATTTTTATTTCTTTGCTTATTTTTGTGATTTACTATCCTTTAGAAGTTGGTGATCAAAGTAGGGGTTAGCTTCTTTGCTGCTGTTATCTTGGAACAAGGTCACGTGCATTGTAATTGTATGCAATGTACATGAATGGTTCTCAGTACCTTAGCTAATAGTGAGAAGTTAGCCAAATTCACCTAACCTTTAAAAAAAAGATAGTGTTAAACCAAAGACAATAGTGATATTTGTTTGATCTTGCAGTAGAAGCAGATGCAGTGAGTTGTCCATTTTTATTTAAAATTAGCCATGGCACAGAACCTGGGGCAGAGGTGAATGTTTACAATGGCTGGGTCACAGGTAAGCACGAAACGTTAACAGCCTGTTCTGCCTCTGAAGGACAAGCCCGCATATCTCACTTCGCCACACAAGTTGTAGGAGAAGAAGAGAAAAGCAATGAGAACTATTATTTTCTGGAAGTAATTTATCTCAGCTGTTGCCACATCCATCCATGTATAAACTTCCACCTCATCAGAAAGGGTAGTAACTATTTCTGCAATCCATCTAGAAATAATAAGCTGGGCATGTTTCTTTATTAACTTCTATTATTAAGCATAAAAATGTATATCTTCAAGTATGTCAAGAAAAGAAAAATGGTGGTGGTTCTGGTGTTTTCTTTCAGCACAAGTTATTATTTGCAGTTGTCATCTTAAGAAATAACATAATAAAAATATTGGTAGACAGAAGTGTGTTAAGATATATTAGCGCCATATACCCCAGGGTTACAGATGGGAAAAGAGAGTGAAGAGGAAACTTGAGTGTGATGTTCTTGTGATAACTTGGTTAAATTCTTAAACATCATCATTGCAACTCAATTTTAGTGGAGTTTCAAGGACACCTAAAACCTGTCAAAGAATGTAGCCCCAGGTAGGTTTTCGTAGAGTCTGCTGTGAAGCCAGTGTCCCCTGTGTCACCTGCCTTTAGCACATCACACTATCCGGATAATAAGTATAACGTTAACATTTCTGGTTCTATCTGGAGAGTTGTAAAGAAATTCCTCCATTGGTTAATACCTCCTGAAAAAAAAGATATTTTGTGTTTTGGTGTTTTCAGAACACCGAGGCCATCTCGGGATCTGCCTCTCCTGACAGAACGTTAGAATTCCTTTCTTTGACCACCATTGTTACTGGCATTCCTCACGCCAAATACGAGAGTGCGGCAGGCGGAGTGCAGCGTGGAAAACAGTGGTCACTCCGTTGAGTGCTGTGGCCCCGGACTCTTCCTACTGGTGTGCGTGATCATGTTTTTATAGGGAGCAAAGGCCAGAAAAACACAATCATAAGAAATCTGTTTCCTTCACAACTTGCAAATCACATGGGGCCCGAGAATATACGGGAGCCACAAATGAACGAGCCACAGAGTCACCATATGCAATGGGAAAATCGACAATGTCACATGGTGTTAAATAGGTCTCTCTTCTAAGTTCTGGGGGACATGTTCATGCTGCTTAATGCAGTCCCACCCTCGGCCCCACGTCCCCCACAGCCCACGCAGGCTGGTAGACTCACCAGCCAGGCAGCCCACGCTTTCTCAGCGGCCACTGTTTCTTGTTTTGCCTTCATGAGGTTATTCCGGAGTTGAATTTTGTCTTTTGAAAAGTTTCTGGAAATATTTCCTTCCTTTCCACTCTTCCTTCTTCCTTTCCTCCATTTCTTTCATTAAAAAAAATAATAATAAAAGGGACTTCCGCCCACGATGGAGGCGTAGGTAGACACACTGTGCCTCCTCACACAACCAAAATTAAGGACAACAAAAATTTAGAGACCAAAAAACCACCAAATCTGACAGAAAATTGAACTGTACGGAAGTTCAACAACCATTCATCCAGACCAGTAAAAGGGGCGGAGTCGGCAGCCAGTAGAAAGGGGTCGAGGCAGGAAGAGCAGTGGCTGGTGGACCCAGGTGTGCAGGCGGCACAGGGATGCCCTCGGTCCCACATTCGCACACAGGTAAACCAGACCAAAACAGGCGGTGAGACAGACCGCGCAACCCAGGGCCCCAGCGGTAGAAAATAAAGCCTAAAAGCACCGACTGAAAACACCTGTGGGGGTTCAGGGGCCAGGAGAGACTCCCAGCCTCACAGGAGAGTTTGTTGGAGAGACCCACAGGGTCCTAGAATGCACACAAGCCCCCCCACTCTGGAATCAGCACCAGAAGGGCCCAATTTGCTTTTGGGAAGCAGCGGAAGGGACTGGAATCTGAGAGAGAGTGGAGCAAGAACCACTGTTTCCTCTCTAATTCTGTCCCCACATACAGCTTCACAACCCAGCAACTGGGTTACCCTGCCCTGGTGAACACCTGAGGCTCCACCCCTCATATGTAACAGGTGGGACCAGACAAAAAAAAAGAAAAAAATGGCTCAAACACAGGAGCAAATCAAAGCCCCAGAGCCAATACATCTAACTGACCAAGAGAGAGCCAACCAATCGGATGCACAGTTCAAAACACTGGTGGTCAGGATGCTCAAGGAACTGGTTGATTTTGGTCGCAAATTAGATGAAAAAAATGAAGGCTACACTAAGTGAAATGAAGGAAAATGCCCAGGGAACCAATAGTGATGCGAAGGAAACTAGGACTCAAATCAGTGGAGTGGAGCAGAAGGAAGAAAGAAACAACCAAACAGAAAAGAATGAGGAAACAAGAATTCAAAAAAATAAGGAGAGGCTTAGGAACCTCCAGGATATCTTTAAATGTTCCAACATCTGAATTATAGGGGTACCAGAAGGGAAAGAGGAAGAGCAACAAATGGAAAACTTATTTGAACAAATAATAAAGTAACTTCCCCAATCTGGCAAAGGAAATAGACTTCCAGGAAGTCCAGGAAGCTCAGAGAGTCCCAAAGAAGTTGGACCCAAGGAGGAACACACCAAGGCACATCATAATTACATTACCCAAGATAAAAATGAAGGAGACAATTCTAGAAGCAGCAGGAGATAAGGGGTCAGTCACCTACAAAGGAGTTCCCATCAGACTGTCGGCAGATTTCTCAAAAGAGACCTTATAAGCAAGAAGAGGCTGGAAAGAAGTATTCCAAGTCATAAAATCCAAAGACCTACATCTAAGATTGCTTTATCCAGCAAAGCTTTCATTTAGAATGGAAGGGCAGATAAAGTGCTTCTCAGATAAGATCAAATTCAAGGAGTTCATCATCACCAAGCACTTATTATATGAAATGTTAAAGGGACTTATCTAAGAAAAAGAAGATAAAAATTATGAACAGTGAAAGGACAGCAAACTCACAGTTATTAACAACCACACCTAAAACAAAAGCAAACCAAGAGGACAGGTAGATCAGTAGTGGAACCATAGAAATGAAGAACACATGGAGGGTTAGCAACAGGGGAGTGGGAGGAGGAGAGAAGGAGGTAAAAAGGTACAGAGAATAAGTAGCATAGATGGTAGGTAGAAAATAGACAGGGGAGGGCAAGAATAGTATGGGCAATGTAGAAGGTAAAGAACTTGTGACGCATGGACATGAACTAAAGGAGGAGAATGTGGGTGGGAGGGAGTATGCAGGGTGGAGGGGAATGAAGGGGGAAATGGGACAACTGTGGAAGCATAGTCAATAAAATATATTTTTAAAAATCTTTAAAAATAAAATAATAAAGGCGTGACTTACAGGGTTTTTTGACCTTGTGCAACTGGGAAAGTCTCTGGCAAACCCCCGTGATCACTCCAGGGCAGAACACCCAGCTTGGCCGAGTCAGAACAGTCTCCCGTTCGGGTTTTCTTAACATAGACGTGCAGCGTCATAGAACTTTTATTTCATTTAGTGAATGGATTTTTTTCTGTTGTCAGCAAACTGAGTAATTTTAACGCCGGTATAGTTTCATTCTGCACTGTGCAAACCAAAACACTGCGCTTTCTCTCTATTTTGAGTGCCCGTAATTTTGCGTGTAGTGTCTTTAGTGCCATTTTTCCTTTGGCTTTTCATAGTGTAATAATTTTTAAGCTGTATTTTTTCAAATAGGAACTTGGATTTATGGTTAAAAGCAGAAATGAAGGTGGTCCAAGGTGCAGACTCCCAGTTATGGATGAGTGGGTTCTGGGGACGCAGCGTGCAGGGCGGGGCCCTCTGTGTATTTGAATGTGGCCGAGAGTGCGTGTCTTCAACTGTTCGTGGTGTGGGTGCTAACTAAATTTATTTCAGTAGTCATCTCGCAATATATACATATATGAAATGTGGTTTTTGTTGTACACCCAAGACTAATGCAATGTTATATGTCAATTATGTCGATTAAAACATGGGGAAATGTGAAGTTTAACATTGGAACTAGTTGAAAACACAGAAAACAAGCAAGGGGGTTAGCCGAGAAACAATGGAGACTTATGACCACAAGACCATTCTCCTGAGGTTTTCATTACTAATCCGGCAGGGAAGACTATTGGCTGTTGTTCAGGCCAAATGTCACTGGAGGTGCCTGGATTCTTATTTAAAACCCGAGGCTGCATCATGGGGAGGAAATGCATTGACTGGATAGTGCTCGTTCGACACAGCCCTGCCTTCGCAATGTTGCACCAAACTATCACTTTTGCGTGATTTTAACGATCGATCGAGTTTTGACAGTTCCTCAAAAGGTCAATGTAGAGATGCCATAGGATCCAGCTGCTGTGTTTTCAGAAAAACAAAGATGTGTCACATGAAAACTTGTTTGCAGATGTCCTCTGCAGCGTTGATTACAATAGCTGAGAAGGCGGAAGCGCCCCAGGGGCCCGTCAGATCACAAGTAGATACAAGGTGAGGTTATTCGGTGTAAACAGGAGTGAAGAGCTCAGACCTGCTGCAGCACAGATGCACCTTGAAAACGCTGTGCTGAGTGAGAGACACCAGACCCAGAAGGCTGCATGTTACAGGAATCTCTGTATAGGAAATGTCTATGGAAGGCAGAGCTGTAGAGACAGGAGACGGATTCCTAGTTGCCAGGGGCTTGGGGAGGGACTGCTCATGGGTAAGGGGTTTTGGGGGGAGACGAGCACTTGGGAACTAGATAACAATGAACAACAAGAGTGGTTCACAGCTCGCTGAATGTCCTGGGAGACAGGTGTACACTGAGAAAGGCTGAATCTCATAGTATGTGAATTGCGTCTCAGTTTCGGAGAGTTCAGTCAGCCGATTCCAAAGGAAAGAAGTCTCTGCACGTTAATAATGTGAATATGTGTGAATAATGGAAAGCACTGTAAAATTTCTGGAAGCTTCCTTCAAAGGCAGGTGAAGAATTTCTCTCATGGCACATGAACCTTCCCTAGGAAGAGAAAAGTTGGTTGGGCTTGAAATCTGTCCAGTAGGCAGTCTGTAAACTGTTTGGGGATCTAACACAAAGGAAAATAAAGGATAATTCTGTAGATAGCAACAAATAGCTGGTGATCGTTTCATGGGGTCAGAGAAGGACATCTTGCAGGACGGGCCAGCCCACTTCTCGGGCTTCCCTGAAAGCATGGGCGCAGACACTCTGACTGCTGCCCGAGTTTTCTTTGCTGTATTTGTAGAAGGGACATCAGTGATGGCAGCTGACTCTTCTAAGACCAGATGGTAAAATAGCCTTTGCAGAAGACTCTCACAAAGGCTGGGTGTTTGGGGGCAAGCAGCCTCTCAGTTGGGGCGAGGGGTGTGGAATATGGAAACGTTACCTGGATGGAGGACCGTGGCCGGCGTGAACCACTGCCCATCCTGAATTCACCAACAGCCATGAGGCCACCTGGCTGTCAGACTGGTCTCCTGGTTTTCTCAGTGTGTTTAGCGAGGTGACAGAGAGATCACCATCTCCTGGGAAAGGCTGGGAGAGCCCTTGACAGTGAAATAAGGAAGCGTCAAAGCAGGGCTGCATGTGAACATCAAGAAGACCAACTCCCTGACTAAAGTGCACAACTTGGACGTAGACAGCGAAGACCCTGAGGTTGTTAGAGCTGGTGACCTTGGTTGGCCACCCGTTCAAAGGCAGACTGCAGCCCAGAAACCACGGGAAGGCTGAGACTCGGCAGGACAGCAGTGGGAGAATGAGGAGAGAGCACCAAAGGGCAAAGATGAGTCGTTGGAGACCAAGGCTGAGACCGTCCCTACCTTCCTGTCCCCAATCACTTGGTATGGCTGTGCATGTCGGGTAGTGAAGGCCGAGAGGGGAAAATCGACTCGGGTGAAGTCCTGTGCTGGAGGGGCACTGCACAGACACCCTGTGCCTCCAAAAAGGCAGGCCCCTGGGTCCTGCGGCTAATTAACCCTGGAACACTGTAGGAGGCAAAGAAGACGAAACTGAAGCTGTCCTACTTTGGGGACGCCGTGAGAGGGTGGGACTCACTGGAGAAGAAGAATGCGGGAAGAGCTGAAGGCAGCAGGGCACGGGGGGGGGGGGGGGGGGGGGGGGGGGGGNAAAGTGCACAACTTGGACGTAGACAGCGAAGACCCTGAGGTTGTTAGAGCTGGTGACCTTGGTTGGCCACCCGTTCAAAGGCAGACTGCAGCCCAGAAACCACGGGAAGGCTGAGACTCGGCAGGACAGCAGTGGGAGAATGAGGAGAGAGCACCAAAGGGCAAAGATGAGTCGTTGGAGACCAAGGCTGAGACCGTCCCTACCTTCCTGTCCCCAATCACTTGGTATGGCTGTGCATGTCGGGTAGTGAAGGCCGAGAGGGGAAAATCGACTCGGGTGAAGTCCTGTGCTGGAGGGGCACTGCACAGACACCCTGTGCCTCCAAAAAGGCAGGCCCCTGGGTCCTGCGGCTAATTAACCCTGGAACACTGTAGGAGGCAAAGAAGATGAAACTGAAGCTATCCTACTTTGGGGACGCCGTGAGAGGGTGGGACTCACTGGAGAAGAAGAATGCGGGAAGAGCTGAAGGCAGCAGGGCAAGGGGGGGCGGGGCGACATGTGAAGCGGAGTCCAGGAAAGAGGCCCCAGGCCTGAGTCCCCAGGAGCCGAGCAGGGCTGCCAAGGACGCGACACTGCAGACACGTCACTCATTCACAGGGTCTCCAAGGGTCACGCCAACTCAGCAGCACATGACAACACCACATCGCAAACCAAACCTCCGCCTCCGATGTGCAGCTCATAGTCACGAAACAGTTCTTAGAATATCGCACTATTCAGAAAACAGGTAGATGTGTTGACATTTTCCTCTTGAGATGTGTGAGACCCAAGATATTTTTCTGTAGTTATCATGTTGTCTGAATATTGAAAGACGAGTTCTTTACTTTGTCCTTTTCTGCAGTAGAAAACCTAGCCTGGTAGAGGTTTTGAGGAGCACCTTCGGGGGACGCGGGGTTCTCGGAGACCCTGGCTGTTGTCGGGTGGCCGCTGCAGACACATCTGTCCTGTAGCACTGCCGTCCCCCTGGCCAACGGACACAGCGAGGTCTTTTCCTGAAAGAGGGGTTAGTAAACTCGGACTTCTGTTTGTAGCAGTTAAAAAAAAACTCTATCTGGACATTCTTTACCGGTTTTCTGTACCTGCCATCAGTTTCTCCTGTTCTCTGAGACACGTTGAACTCCTGCAGCCCTGGGGCACCCCCCTCCTGGTCCCAAAGACTCCAGTCAGTCTGTGCACGTGGCACAAAACCAAGCACACCCTAGATCGCACTGCAGTGTTTCGGCAGCCCTCGCACTGTGCCTAGCACATGGCTCCGTGTTCAGTAAATATTTGTTGAAAGTATGAATGAATGAATTTTAATGTCACCAGCAATTTGGTCTAAATCTTATTCGTACTTGAAAGCATATGGAAATTAGAGCAGTGAGAGTAATTGGAGCAAATTAGATTTTCTATGTTAAAAGCCGAAATAGATGTCTCGTTTTTTAAAAAGTACCATTAGCACTATTCCAGGTCCTCACAGCTCTTTTAGGTCCAGCAACTATGTGATATTTCAAAACAAAATTTGACGACATTATAAAAGAAACATCTAAAAATGCAAAAGGTGATGTGTACGAATTTTGTAAGAAAACCATTTAAAGTGAAATGAACACACATTCATCCACTTATTCCAGAACTGCTTAATGACTGTCTTTTTGCCAAGTACTTTAGTAAGTGACAGATACACAGAGATTTGGGGAGGGGTCACTGTGGGGGGGCAGCTTTACTGAGGTGTAACTCACCTACTGTGCAATTCACCTATTTAAAGTGTGAAACTCCATGACTTTTACTATATTCAGTTCTGCATCTGTCATCACAGTTAATTTTGGAAGATTTCGTCTCTCCAGAAAATCCTCTGCTCTTTAGCAGAAACGCCCTTTTCTCTTCACACGCACTCGCCTCTCCCCCCCAGTCAACTGCTAACGTATGAGAGTAAGCTCCCCCAAAACGGAATTATCCTCTGGAGGTGGGACCCTGTGGCACAGGCTTCCTCCACTAGGTGAGTGTTCCGGGGACCCGCCTGTAGCAATGTACCAGCTGGCGTTGTTGTGAGAGGCTGTGTTTGGCTTCAGTGAATGTTTTTGAAGACTCAGTGCATTTGCCCCCTTTCATGACAGGTGATTGATGAGTGCACCTGCCCACACTGCACTGAATGTTTAGCAGTTTTTGACCAAAAATGGCATCACCTCCATGCCCCACCCTCTTCATTCACCTGATCTCACCCAGGTGACTTTCTTTTTGTTTCTCTGGATGAAGAAAGTCCTCAAAGGGAAATGTGTTGCCCATGTGGAGAAGGTGACACAGAAAATGGCAGAAGCACCGAAAGGCATCAAAGTGGACGAGTTTGGAAACTGAGCAGGGGAAAAAGTGTCTAGATAGTCTCACTGCATCAGATGGAGAGGACTCTGAAGGTGACTGAAGTTTAAATGTGAGAATAAACACAGATTTTGTACATAAATTTCGGGTTTCTGGGTCGCCCCTTGTACTTTCTGTGGGCATGCATGCGACTGTTCTGCACACTCAGTATAAACACAGTCAGACAACATGTGATCTGTCTGTCACGCCTGGCCTTCCTCCGTACTTAAGTTTCATTCCCATTAAAGTGTGAGTCCGCATTCATCCTTCTGACCACCACGCACTATCTCACGGTGTGGAGACGCCACGTGCAGGCCCCCATCCATCTCCCAGCGAGCCCGCCTTCCAGCTGTCAGGGATGTTGCTGATGTGAACGTTCGTCCGCCACCTTTCCTCCACACCTGTCTTCGCTTCTCACGGGTGAACACAGAGGAGTCGAAGGGCGGAGGCCCGTGGTGACTGCGTTTCACTGTGGGAGGGGCTGCCGGGCTGCCCCCCCAGTGGCTGCACCGGCTTACATTCCCAGCAGGACGTGAGTTTCCAGGATTTCCACATCTGTGGAGATTATAGGAAAAGATTTTAACATACATTTTCACATGGAGCTTAAGAAGCTGAGATGGCCTCACCCCCAGTGCCCCTCAGGGTCCTGGGTCCCAGCTCCCCCGGGCACTGGCCGTCTCCGGGGCTCGGGCGTGCGGGGAGACCTCCAGGACTTCCCCGACAATCTCTCCTCTGCTTTCAAAGGGGTCGCAAGACGCCGACTTCCAAGTGCCTCAGAAGCACCTTTTCCTCTGCAGTTTTTTCATCCATTTTCTCTATTTGGAACTTTTGTCGCTTCCCATCCTTGTTTTTTCTAGTATTGTCCCTGCGGCTGCGACACGCCAGGCTCTGCCCTGCGGTGTCACCCTGCTCTGGTCTTGATGCCTTTTACCTCACTCTGTCCTGTAGCCGCTGTTCCCTGTTCCTGCTCTCCGCCCCTCGCTGGTGCTGTCATTTTTCATCCCGTTTTCTACTGCTCACCTGCGTGGGGAGTACCTGGATCACGTTAAAAAGCCTCTTTTTATTGTAAGGAAAAGGAATATGGACTTCCAAGCGTATTTTAGGCGACTCGTTGCAGCAGAAACAAGACAGGGTTTTAGAGTTAGATGGAACTGAATTTGAATTCAGATTCTGATACAACATAGCTGATGTGCTTGGAAAGTGACCACTGTCCTCTAGGACTAGGCCTCCTCTTACTGTTCCACTAAATGGGGGGTGGGCAGGGCAGGGGAGGGCAGAGACTCAGTCTGGGGTGGTGAGCACACAGTACAACGTACAGATGGTGAATTATAGCACTGTACCCCCGAACCCTATGTAATTGTATTTAACCAATGCCATCCCAATAATTCAATAAAAACATTCACTGTGCTCTCCCCACATGGAAGATGTTGGGGAGACATTAAATAAAATGGGTGAGCATTCTTGCCCTGGTAAAGCTTAGATTCTGGAATATGGAACATTTGTTTCTTCCAAAACTATGTATTTTTTGAATCCTTTAATGGTCAATAAATCTGAACAAATTGTATGACACAATGAAAAATTGTGGGCAGTAACACTGGCCTTCTCAGATCACCGGGCACACAGACACTACGTGTGCAAGGCACACCCGCGGTCACGTCAGAAGTGCTCAGCCGTTACAGGCGGTGTAATGACTGTTTTGTTACAGCTGTTATTAGCTGCACATCTCTCACTGTGACTGAGAGCGAGCCAGTGGAACACCCACTTACAGGAGACGGGGCCCAGCGGCCAACGAGCCACAGCGCCCGGCCTTGAGGCATTCACAGTCGTTTCAGGGGGGAGGAATGCACCCCAGAAGCACCTCTGGCTCGTGGGAACACGCGTGAGCTTTGAAGACCACTGTGTGGTCCTCGCCAGTACTGTGCGCAGACAGCCTCCACGGCGTGTTCGGTGTCGGAAACTAGGGGACCAGGACTGAAGAGAGTCCGTTGAGGCTGACATGTCCCCCGCCCTCCACCGCTGCTCACTGCCATGGGAGCTACAGGGGTTGCTGCCCAGGCCCTTCAGACTCTGCAGGGGGCACTGGTGACCTCCTCACAGGGCTGTTTCCATGACAGTGTGGCGGCGGTGGGGGTCAGTGTCACTGGAGCCCCAAAGAGCGGGGCGCAGCCTCAGGGGTCTGGTAGTGAGAAGCGTCTTGGGCGAGGTCACATTTGAGATGGACCGAGGAGCTGAATGGCTCTCCTCTGGTGGGGTGATGGAGGGTGTGGCATGTGACGTCAGGGGGTGGCCCAGGGGTTTTCCGAGCTGTGCTTTCTGGGCTTCCTGTAGCACAGGACGGGTGTGTGGGGTTGAGTCTCCCTAGGCTGGGATGCAGGCTTGTGCTGGGCAAGCAGGACCTGGAGTCCTGTGCCCTGTGGATGGGAAGAAAGTGTGAGAATGGCCCGAGCTCTGGACCACTTGGCAGAGCAGTGGGACTTGTGGGAAGTGAAGAGAGGGGACCAGCACTTCCGTGGGAGGCCTGCAAACACCTGGAAACACCTGGAGAACATTCCCCGAAGAGGGGGTGAGGCCCCTGGGCATGTGGCAGGGCCCCTAGCAGTGAGAAGGGGTGTGGGGAAGAGGGGGGTCCCAGCAGATGCAGAGGGGAAGGGAAGAAGCCCCAGTGAGGGAAGCGGTGTCACTGTTTTCTAAAGAAAAGGCAGATGCGTACTTCCGAAGGGCCCAGCAGAGCCTTCAGGCCGTGGCCACTGTGCCCTGCACTCTTAGACACAGCACGCGCATGGGCCTTCACGCTGGTCTGTCAGTGGCTGGAATCTTCCCATTTCTACAGAGCAGGCCCTTGAGTAACTTTGTCTCGTGATCGCATGGATGAGAGGCCCTGGGAACTTCACTCTTGTTGTACCGATCAGTTTACAGGAGTCATTTTCCTGTCCGTCGCTTCGTGTAAAGTCACAGAGTGCGCCTACAGCCAGTGGACTTCCTGTCCCCCAGCGCTGACACGGGGGTTCTGAGTTTGACCCAGAGGGGCCCTGGAGGGAGAGCGTTTGTACTGTCTCAGGCAGCAAACTCAGGGACCCTTCTCTCCAGGTCCTGCAAGCATGCTGCTTGCGTCCCGGTTCCCAGGACAGCCGTCACAGGGAGCATGTGGTTTGGTTCGTGGGTTGCTGACCAAATAGCATGTAGGAACTCCATTTTTCTCCATGTTACTCCACAGCATTACACTGTAAGTGGAAGAAAACCTACGCAGCTCCTGGAAGGTTGGTGGGGGGGCGGGGGAGGGTGGTGTAAGTTGTTCAGAAATGTTGCTGCTGCCACGTAGGGGCCCTGAGTAATGCTCACTTTTTTCTCTCTCTCAATTGTCTCGGTCAGTGTTTGTGAGGTTCAACTCCAGCCATGGTTTCCCAGTGGAGGTCGATCCTACCACCAGCATCTTCCAGCTCAAGGAGGTGGTTGCTAAGCGACAGGGGGTTCCGGCTGACCAGCTGCGGGTGATTTTCGCGGGGAAGGAGCTCGGCAATGACTCGGTGGTGCAGGTGAGTCTCCCTGGGCTGGTCGTCCCAGGATGCGGCCAGGCCCATCGCTCACGCTGCGCGCGCTGCCAAGCTGACATTCCTGCCTGAGAGCTAATAGAATAAGTAGTGCCTGGGGATTTCTTGAACTTTACTCCACACCGCTTCATTAATTCTGACCTTCTTAATTATGCATTGAAACAGCAAGCGGGAAGGATTGGAAGAACCACCCTGAGTGAGTGAGTGAGGGCGAGAACACGCACGCCCGGCTCAGTGAATAAATGTTTACTGACTGCAGGAGCAGCGAGGCGCAGTCTCGGTGTCCCTTCAATTTCTACCTTACTTACTCCGTTTGAATCTTAATGAGGAAGGGTTCGAATAAATTGTCCCGAATCAGGCTGCTCATGCGCTGTGCGGGGAGGGATTTGTGACCCAAGTGTGACCCCTGGGGGCCAGTGGGACGCCTGCGCCTGCGACTGGCAGAGGAGGCCG
The DNA here is from genome assembly GCF_014824575.4 of Sturnira hondurensis. NCBI lineage: Eukaryota > Metazoa > Chordata > Mammalia > Chiroptera > Phyllostomidae > Sturnira > Sturnira hondurensis. Next base: position 8,071,088 of record NW_028072798.1, on the reverse strand, counting down.
GGGTCAGGGCCCCAGGCACAGCATGGTGAGAGTGTGGTTCCTGCCCTGGCCATCACCCTGGCGCTGGTGGCGCCGCCCAGCACAGGTCTGTCTTGGCGGTTAAGTTCTCCAGCTTAGGCATGATGTTCCCTAGAACAGGCCCCCGTGATGCTGGTGAGGGGGTGGTGCGTGTCTTCTCTCGTCCTTCAGGGGTGTCACTCGGAACAATGCGTTCCGGAGGAATAAGGGGAGACCTTGCTAGGGGACTGATGTACCGTGCTGGCCCCTCTAAGTTGGAGCCAGCAAATGCAGTTCCCTGGGGACTGAGGTGATTCTTTGTGACAGCAGGAGAGACGGAATGCTGGCTGGGGGTGGGGCAGGTTGCACTGAGGACCAGCAGCCACAGAACCTTACTCAGCAGGCCTGGATTGACCCCTGGGGGGGGGGCGTTGTGTGGGGGCTGCTGTGCCCAGGGGCTGTGTGTCCAGCTGTGGTGTCCCTCCTGGTACTGCCATCCCTGTGTACCACCCCCCCCGCCACCCCCAGGGTGTTAGCTGCTCAGGAAAACGCAGCCGGACAGACAGACCGGGAGGCCCTTGCCCTTCATGCCCCAACTGCTGTGCTCAGCTGGTGGGCGATGGCTTTTTATAAGGGAAGTGCCTGTGCTCAAAAGTGTTTTGATTTTTTATTTCCGAGAACTAAAAAGCTTTTACTGTACCTGCCAACCTTGAAATCCAAGAATGTTTCCTTCACAAATAACTGATTTTAAAGCAGCCCCTCGAACGGAAACATTTTGTGTTATGGGAAGGGTTGGAGTTTCAGGACCTACAAGTTCCGCACCTCTCCCGTTTGAGCCGAGAGGTTAGACTAATTGCGACAGATGACTAATTTTTATTACCATATACGTGTAAAATACATGTTGATTTAGGCTCTGTATTCTGACAAGTGCTGCATAAACACTTCCAGAGGAAGATCCCCAAGATGGGCCGAGCCCGCCGTGCTTCTGTGGAGACAGCCGTCCAAGTAGGATTTTAACACAGAAGCGTGGGGCTGAGCAGTATGGCACCGGACAAAGCTATCAGCCATCTGCCTGGTGTAACCCAACAGCAAACCATGAGTGCACGATGTCTTACTGCCCCGTGAACGTGGAAACACGAGTGTGAGGGGGTCTCGATGGTGGAGAAAGCTGGTCTCCGTGGAAGGCCCCCCTACCCAAGGGCTCCCTGGCAGAATCCAAGCTTGAGCAGCATCCCGGAGCTGGAGAGCGAGTGTGCCGTGGGCAAAGCATGGGCCCCCTTTCTCTCAGGCCCTGGTGATGGCGGAGGCTGGGGAGAAGTGGGTTGGAGCTGCATTCGCAGGGTCTTAGCTGACTTGACATTGGGGTTTCTTGCATGCGGAAGGATGGGAGTCAGACCCCGTGTGGCCTCAGGGCGGGTTGAGGAACCTCTGCACGTGGTGAGGCTGTGCCCATGGGAGAGCTGTCTGGGCCTGTCTCGCGGGCAGGTGGTCGAGGACTCGGGGGTGGAGCCCAGGGGCTCACTCTGGGCCTGTGTCATCCACACGGATTGGTGTTTTTTCACTGTAAAGAGTTCTCAGGGGCTCCTGCAACTCTGCGGAGTCCTCTTTAAGGACGCCCCCATAGAGGTAAACACGTGGGTCGTTGTGGGAGCCAGGGGCAACTCCTTCCTAGGGAGCAAGGGGCAGCACCGCAGAAGAGGTAGCGTCCACCCAGCTGGCTCTTCTGTGGGTACTCTGACGAATCAGTGGTGAGGAACCTGGTGGGAAGATGGAGGCTGGTGAAGACAAGGCCCTGGGGACCTGGGGACGCCAATGGTGACCTGGTGGCCTTCAGGACTCCAGTCCAGGAGCCTGAGATGTGGGTGGGCATGGTGACGAGTGAGGAAGGAGAGCCCGGCGTGGCGGGACTGCGCTGGGCTGACTGTTGCCACCCCAGGCCCGGGGCGGGGCTGCCGGCCTGTAGCCATAACTTGCGAGAGAGTGCACAAGCGTATTCTGAGTTCCTTAACTTTGTGTCACCAGCACGTTCCATGTTACAAAACCTTCATTTCTTAGTGTATGGGTGGCACTCTCTAGAGTTCATATCGTACCAGTGTAACTCAAGCATTTGGGGAGTGTCTGATTTTTAACATTACAACTTAAGGCAAGAGAATGTTTAAAATGTAGCTTATCTACTTGGAGAATGTAGCCTCTCTGTGTTTTAGTTTGCTCATTTGTAAAATAGGAATAATAATACTACCTATCTCATTGGTTAATTTCTAACCAGTGAGAGGACTAAATTGGTTAATTTCTGTAAAGCTCTTATAACAAAGTAAGACATACAACTCTACCACTGATTTTCAACCTCTTCTATCTCACAGCACACTAAATTACTAAAATCCTGTGGCACACCAGAAACATATATTTTTTTGCCCATCCAACCAAAAACTAGGTATAATTTTGATTCATTCCCACTAGAAGGCTATTGTGTTATATTGGCTCTTGTCATTTTTTGATTTGACGGTCTGCAGGAAACGAGGTCAGCGCCCCGACTCAGTACTCAGGCGTTGCGTGTTGTATTCCTGCGCACTGTAAGAAATCTTGCATGAGCTGCCAGAAAGCGGCCATTCTGGGTAAATGTTAGTATTCATGGCCTCCTCACCGCAGTTGTCCTCGTCACATGTTACTCCAGCGTCTCGGAGGTGACCTTACACAGCATAAGACTCATTTTGTCATGGATCACACAGTCAACTCAGAAGCCATGGCAATGATGGGAGACATGTTTTATTGAGGAAAATGTATGTGTGTGTTTGTGTGTGTGCACATGTGTGTGTTTGCATGTTTATTATTTTAACTGGAAGGAATTTTGTGGGGTTTATAAATAGATATTTGACCCTTACAAATACAGGTTTTGCTTACTTTAAGAATAGTGGAGCTTTAATTTAGCTAGCTTAAAAAGACTTTGCAAAGCCCTGGCTGGTGTAGCTCAGTGGATTGAGCACAGGCCTGCGAACCAGANCAGTCAACTCAGAAGCCATGGCAATGATAGGAGACATGTTTTATTGAGGAAAATGTATGTGTGTGTTTGTGTGTGTGCACATGTGTGTGTTTGCATGTTTATTATTTTAACTGGAAGGAATTTTGTGGGGTTTATAAATAGATATTTGACCCTTACAAATGCAGGTTTTGCTTACCTTAAGAATAGTGGAGCTTTAATTTAGCTAGCTTAAAAAGACTTTGCAAAGCCCTGGCTGGTGTAGCTCAGTGGATTGAGCACCCGCCTGCGAACCAGAGGATCGCGGTTCGAATCCCAGTCAGGGCACATGCCTGGGTTGCAGGCTGGTTCCCTGAAGGCCAACTCCCAGCAGGGGATGCACAAAAGGCAACCATACATCTCCCTCTCTCCTTCCCCTCTAAAGATACATAAATAAATAAATTTAAAAAAAAAAGACTTTGCATGTCCTCTGAACAAATGTCGTAAAGAGAGAAACCGATAGCAGCGTTGTTCAGCAGAGGTTTGTCATGCTATTATGGCTGTTGAAATACATTTTCACAATGTGGGTATCGGCTAAACTCTTTATGACGAGCAGATTGGAAAGAGTTACACTTTTTTCTACTTCATCATCAATATGCTTCTGTGCATATTCTTTATTATTTTCCTTATATCTATAACTATACAATATAAAATATTAATCTTAGATATATTATTCATAATGCTTTGATTTTTTGTAAAGAGTTCTTATTAACTCATGCAGCCGACTATTCAGGGCCCATTAAATAGCGAGTCACTTCTCCTACCCCTGCTTCGAACACACTACACAGCAAAAATCCCTGAAATCACCTCCACATCCTTCTACATTTATTATTCAGAATTCTACAAGGAAAATGAGGTTCTAATGTGGTTGTATGTACCCAAACTGGTCATCTTTGCAGTTAGATTAACCGTTAAAATGACAGGGACTTCAGTCTTTATATGATTTTGTTTGAATAGAATTCATATAAGCTGTATTATTAATGTCATTTATTAGCCAGTGTATTTATTAGCCAAGGTTCTCCAGAGAAGCAGAGCCAATAGTGTACACAGGTATAGATGTATGTGTATGGATATATTTTGTGTGTGTGTACACACACACAGGTAGGCAGGTAGGTGATAGCGGGTCGGCTTTAGCTTGAGCAGTTGCTTCACCACGGCAGACGCTCAGTAGATGAGAGAGTTACGTAGAGGGGTTGTCTCACAGAACTACAGAGGGCCAACAAGTCCCAGGAGCTGCAGTCCTCCAGCTTCACTCTAGTCCGAGCCCGAAGGCCTGGGAGCCAAGAGGGGTGATGGTGTGGCTTCACTCTGTAGGCCGCCAGGCTGGAGACCCAGGGAGAGCTGACCTTGCAGCTCACGTCCAAAGGCAGGGGAAGAGTCCTGACTGGGATTCCCCTGGGCAGAAGCAATTCGCTTTATTCCCAGGAGGCACTCAGCTGACGAGATGGGGCCCCGTGTTGTTCAGTACCCTGATTCTAGCACTACCTACCCAAACACAGCCTCCCAAACACACCCCGTCTGACCGAGGCTCGGGCACCCATCCACTCAAGTCCACGTGTCAATTAATCATCACAGCCAGAATATCGAAACCCGTTTGTATCTTCCTAATGTCGTAGGGAAGTTACCTGATTTGTATTGTTTTCGTAACAACAAATTAGATTTACAATATAAAAAAAAATATGACACATACAAATTTTGGCTTTGTAAAAGGATTCATCCAGGTGGATACTTATAAATTTCTCTCAACAAATCCTCAATTTTATGATGTTTAAAATGTATATACACGTGTGGAGACCATCACTCCATAAAACAGGCCATTCTGCAGTCAGTATAAAGGGCATTGCTTCATCGCCCCGTCCTTCTGAGCTTTATGATGTGATAGGACCTGCACTTGGAAGACCAAAGACATTTCGGCTTTAATAGCCTGGGCTGTAAATATTAAAGAAGAGTAATGACCCTGAAAAGCCAAATTATTTAATTGGCTGTATTTTTTAGTGACGTACACCGTATATATTTCAAAGTTGGAGTACTGAGAGCCAGCTTTTCCTGGCACGGTGCATCATATTTAACGGTTAAAAAGTTCAAGTTTTTTAAATCTGTACGAAAATTCACCTTTCGTTTTCTGGAACATTATAGATGCTTTCAATCATTTGCCTAATTAACCTGCTCTATTCTGAGACTTTAGAAGTCACACAGGGATGGTGTGGATACCCCGGCTGCGCCTCGAACCACCTCCCACATCAGTTACTGTTATTTGACTACATTTGTGACAGTGGCTGTTTTTGAATGTCCTTGAAATACTTTTCCAACATTATTATTTCCTTTTTAATATACTTAGGTTGTGTTTTTCTGAGAGTACAGTTACTGTGAGCTAGTTATAAAAAGTCAAGTGACAGGGGAAAGTGTGCCAGCCGGTCCCAAACTCTGCCTGTGACTTCTTAATAATTAATAATGATCCTTTCTTTATATGGTAATGTGTATATTATCACTTATAATCTCATGATTTTCCCTTTAATTCTGTCAACTTGTCATAAACTTTACTGAAACTATGCATTCAGGCATACCTGAGGACTTTAGAAAAAGCAAACTTGACAATTCTGTAACTTTTATGAGATCACAGTTTAGTGATTTTGGTGTTGAGAGGCCGGCAAATTATTTACACGTAACGGTTTTATTTGAAAGACAAGGAATGTATGCGTTTGTTTGGCAAGCCTGGTGGTTATATTTGATTAAGTCATGCCACTGGCAGCATATTGGGATTCTTAGATATGTATTCTTACTCAATCTTAGGGCAGTTGTTGACGATGGTGAACTCACTGCTGCTGAGTCGCCCTTCGTGGGCACAGGTGCTGTGCTTGTGGGGCAAGCACAGAACGTGCGATGAGAAGTGGAAGACACTCAACCGCGCCTGGGAGCCACATGGCGTTCTGAGGAAGCCCCTTGGTGTACTGAGAGGGTAGAATGGGGGGGTGTTACCTCCCGGGTTTTCCCTTTTGTTTTCATTTTCTTTCTTTTCATAGTGATCGTAGATAATGTGGTTTATCATACAGGTTATGACATAGTTTATGATGCAAAGTGAGACACTTTTGAGAATGAAAAAAGGGTTCTATCAGTAGTTGTTCTGGCACAAAAGGTGTGTGTGGCAGTGCCCTGGGCGTGCAGGGACCACGGACCCGGGGCACGGGGCCCGGCTCCTCCCCTCTGGGAACCTCAACTTCCCTCGGTGTTCTTGATGCCTTCCCCCAAGTTGAACACCCAGTTTGGTAGCCGCAGAGCTCAGTCTTATCATGAAAATCATAACTAAAAAAAAGCGATATTGTCTTTTTAACTGGTAAAAGATACTTTTGATATTATAATCCAACTACTATCACAACTTTTAAATAATTTTGTGTAATTCTGTTCCTAGAAAATGTGTCCACAGACCAGTTGGAGAAGTACCGTTAGAGTATAGTTTTTTTTTCTTTACACGTTAATATGTTCTGTTTTGTTATTGGCAAGATTGTAAGAGTTTTAGAAAGTGACAGGAAAATGGAAAGAAACATGTCAGAAGTGGGCGGCCGGCACCTGTCCTCTTCTGCGAGGTGAAGGAGCAGCAAGACGTGACTTGAGACTGTGCGCCGGGTGCCCTGGGTCACAGGCGTGTGGAAACACCTCTAACCACCAGTGAGCGAGCCAGGTGACTTAAGGTGTCCCACACCGACAGCGCTGACGCCAGTGAGGATGTGGGGGACCATCCTGTTGGGGGGAATATAGGACAGAATGGCACAGCCACGCCGGAGGAGAGTATGACAGTGCCTCACACAAACTGAACCTGAACTGCCATATGGCACAGTGTCCCACTGTGGCTGATTGTCCATCCCAGGGTGACGAAGGCTTCTGGCCACACGACAACCAGAATGGGAACGTTTATAGCAGCCCCACTCACATGGGCCCCAAACTGGAAGCAGCCCCGATGTCCTTCGGGCGGATGATGAGACAAACCCTGGTGCAGCCACAGTGGACCCGACGATGAGCAGGGACCGACTATAATCATGCACAAGTCTGGGTGGATGTCTAGGGAATCGTGCCAAGTGAAGAAAAGCCAATCCCGAAAGGTCACATCCTCAGTAAGTGCTTATGTATAAGAATTCTCAAAGTAGCAAAATGGTGGCCTGGAGGAGAGACGCAGCTCCTCGGTGATGAGGAGAGGGTGGGAGGGAAGGGGGTGTGGCAGCCAGCAGTTGGGGGGGGCAGTGGGACGGGGGCCTGGGTCCCCGTATTTTCTCCTACAGCCCCACGTGACTCTGTGAGCGCCTCGGGGTGAAGTGCAGTCTGAAGAAAGAACTTCGGTTCTCACCTGCAGAGAAGTAGCGTGACCTCCTGCAGAAAACGGACAAGTTCGTTGTCTGCACCCATTTTAAAGGAGCAGTGTCTGTTATTTTTAACATGACAGATTAGAAAATAATTTAACTGATTCTCAGAGACATTTAAGGACTAATTCCCACCAAATGTAAGGCCAATGAAACTCTCAGAAGTACTAAGGGTACTTGAATTCGTAAATAATTGTTAGCACCTTAAAAGTCTGATAGACAGGATTAGTATTCATTTTCCAAGCTGTTACCAAAGATTTTAAGTAAACAAAGATAAACAGCCCTGGACAACTGTGTACTTCAGTCGCATATGTTTTCAGCATTGATTTGAGGGTCAGGCCCTGCAGTGTTAGGAAGTGAGGGACCTCCTCCTGGGACCGCTGTGGCTGTAGTGGCGAGAGGAGACGGTCGCTTAGACATTGGCCCCCGCTGCTGGCCCATACGTTTCTGTGGTGGAAGGAATTTCGGGATGACCTGGTTTCATTTGTAAATACGTCTGTGTAAGAGTCTTCTCTCTGGAATACAAGACCGAAAGAGGCGAGATTCCATCACAAGATAGAATGCAGTCTACCGGATATTTCTGGTGTGTGAAGAAGTCTCTTCCAGCTGGGTCCTCCCCTCCCCCGGCGGGGGCGTGCCAACCATCAGTGGGCCTGCCAGCCGTGACCAGTGCGGGCCTGTGGGCAGAGGCCTGGGGGACACAGACTCCGAAAGGTGCTGGAGCTGGACAGCAACCGGAGAGCAGACCCCTGAGGATGGGTCACCCGTCTGTGACCACGTCAGGACTCACTTCCCCACCTGTCTTTTCAGCAGCCCCGTGATGCAGCGACCTTGGCTGTGCACGTGGCAGCTGCCCTTCTGCATTTTGTCAAAAACGCTGTCGTCACCAGACGTACTGTTGTGCTGTGGCTTCCACCCCCCATTTCTTGTGCACGTGGCATGGAGAAGCCCATGCGTACCCCACAGCCAAGCAGCCGCCTGTCCAGAGACCACCCTCCTCCCCCTGTGCTCCAGCAACACTGGCTGAGTGTCACCTGAATCTGGAGGTGAGACTGTCCCCTGGTGCCATGGAGAGGGTTTTGGAGGCTGGGCCGGCCCCCCTGGAGGGCAGAAGGAGGTCCTGCACCGGCCGAGGCGGTGCCGGCAGAGTGGGGCTCTCGCTGGACCGAAAAGCCACAAGTTCCAAGGGGGCGGATGCTGATCTAACATCCCACCATAAACAAGCAGAGACGGTGAGACTCTGGCACTGTGGTCAGAGATGAGGCCTCCTCCTGGGCTGCAGAGGGTTCTCCCACCGCCGCCAGGCCTTTTCACTGGTGAGCTGGGGCCTCCTGGGGGTGGGGGAAGGTTCCCCCAAGGGGAGCGTTTCCTCAGGGTCCTCAGTAGGCAGAGCTGAGCCTTCCTGTTGGAACGGCAATGAAAATGCAAAGTCTTCACAAGTATACAAAGGCTTGAGTTGGGGGGGTTGCTGATCCGAAGGCCCAGGCTCAGTGGGCCCCGGAACGGAAGTCCGAAGGACAGGATCCAGGGCTGGAGGCTGAGCTGGAGTCGCCCAGACCAGAGGCCACAACAGCTGCCCAGTGAAAAGGTGCTGTGGGGGCACAAAGGTGCAGCTGGGGCAGGACAGGTCTAAAGTACTGCAAGGCACAAAGGCGAGTGGGACGTAGTGAGTGACCCAGAGAAGCAGGGTGCCCGCACGGCATTCTGAGCAGGACCAGCAGTGGGCAGCCGGGTCACAACAGGCAGCTGAGTCACCCATGGGCCCTTAGCAACACAGCGCCCTGCCCCCACCTCTGGTCCCAACCTCTATCAGACTTGGGCTGAGGGTAACGGCAGAAGAGTGGGCCTTTGTCCCAGAATCACTAGGGACCAGGCACCCCTTCTCCCCTGCAGAGGCCACAACTAATTCTCGCTGGGCCTCTCCCCCACCTCACAGGGAAGCAGGACCTGGACTATACACCCAGTTGGCCCAACCTGGCAGCCCAGGGATGGTGGGGAAGGGGTGGGGTGTTAAAGGGGGTGGGAATTAGGGGCTGCTGTCCCACCCAAGGTCCCCAAGGAGGCCACAGGGCCTGGCACCCCAGGAAATCTTAAATACTAGTTCTGTGCTGGCCATCTGGACCCCTCCCCAAAGTTGAAATCCGAGAGACCTTCTTCCTCCGCTTGGCCATACTGCTTCCAAGGAAAGCAGCTGACCTTTCTGAAGAATCTTCTCCACTTTTACATAGTTTCCCTGTTTGACACACACATGAAGCTGAGCTTCCAAAGAGGCATCTTGTAACAGGGAATAAAAACTTCATACACTCTGACTTGCCATGAAATGGAATTCGGGTAAAATGTCCTAAAAACTAAAATAAATAGATAAAGTCTGCAAACGACAATATAAACCGCCAGTGTGTTTCCCTGGAGATTTATCTGCACTGACGGAAGAGGAAGGGAGCCGGGTCACAGACCGGTGTACGTGGAGGACAAGGGACAGGAGTTGTTTGTATGTAAGTGCAGGGGTGTGCACACTGGACCCTCCGACACTCCAGGGACATCGCTGAATGGCCCCAGAGATGTTTTGGGGGCTCATTTTGACCACTGCTAAGCAAAATGAAGCCTCAGACTCTAAAATGAGAGGGTGGTTATCTGTCCTGAGCAAGTGACCACTGCAGGGCCATTTGACCTGCGTCTGGCTGCGCGTGCTGGTCAGTCAGAAGGGCGTCTGCCTGCCTGGCCTCTTCCTGCAATTCAGAACCCTCAGAGACGCCGTCTTTCTTTGGGAATAAGTCTTGCTATCTGTGTGCCCCTGTGGACCTAGGAAGCACCTGTGAGGATTGCCGTGGATAAGTGCAGACTTGGAGGAAAAAACGTTGAGATTGTTTTAGCCTCCAGGAGCCAGAGACACCGGGTCTCAGGCATCCCCACTGCCCAATGTGCTCAAGTCCAAGGTACAGGGTGTGAAGGCGTGCGACTCTGGTGCAGACCAGTCCCCCGGGCCGTCCCATGGGGTGTGTCCCATGGGGTGTGTCCATTAGCGTTCCCATGGCCAGAGCTTTCTCCGCAGAAATCTGACAGCTGGGAGAGGAGAGACCCCACACCGTGGGACCTGAGTATTCTCCACTGCCGTCCCCATGTCAGACACGCTGCCGTCTCTGTCATTACACTCAGACTCCGTCACCCAGTGGGCCTGATGTTGTGTGAGATTTCATTTAACATCATTGTGCTTTATAGAAGAATTGAAGAAACACGAATTTGTGTTCAGATGTCCACCCTAAAGGTCCTCAACCTGAAGATCGCTCACCGAAATTCTCTGTTCCTTCTTCCCTCTCCCCGAGTAATGGCAGCAAGCCTGAGGTCACCGTCAGACAACAGTGCTTTTGTACGAAAGAGCTCTTCAAAGCCTGGAACTCATGAGTGATAGATAATGAGAGGACGCGTTTCATTCTCTTCCTAGTTGTAGGTGCTTGAGTCACAGGCCTAATTAATTAACAAGCATTGGTAACTATTCTGTCTTTTATATTCTCTAGGTATGAAAGAAGTAGGAGATAAAGTAAAATGTGTAATGAAAATAATTTATTTGAGCTATAACTTCCTTGAGAACAGAATTCAATGGGGCAGGGAGAGCTTTGCTCCCTGTCCTAACCATTGAGCAGTAGAGGTTCCATGAAATGACAACACTGTCGGTTGAGAGAGTGTGGCCACACCAGCCTTTCGTGGGCCCCGAGGGTGTGCGGAGAGCATTCGGTGACTCGTGGTTTCTAAAACCGCGTTGGTCGAGTTCTCTAGTCCCAACACTTGCAGATTAAAGACAAAAAGTCAGCCTTTTCTAAGTGCCCCTTGAGCCAGGCCAGCACGCAGCTGCTTGGGGAGCGCGGTTCCTGGGAAGAAAATTGGGGATTTTGAGGGTCGTGCTTCTGTAAGCTACGCGTCACTGGGGAGAAGCTGTACCCTGTCGCTGGGTTCAGTTTTGCCCTTGGGTGTTTCCTCTCCTGCTGCTGGCTGGGCCCCTCCTTTTGCATTCAAGGCCACCGCTCCTGTGCGGGCGATTATGCAGACTAATCACGGTGCGGCGCTCCGCTTCCTAAATTCACGAGGCGTCCGGACCCAACACCTGAGGGGCAGGGGGAGGTGTGCGAGGCCCACGGATGCTCAGGTTTCAGAGTCGGTCACAGACCTGATTTCAGATGTGTGGGCTTTTGAAATCTCAATACCAATCCTGGCTTTTGCCAAGGATTTTTTTCTGTTCGCTTTTATGTCCTTAAGTGGTTCAGAGTGAATTGCACCTGTGTGCTTGTATTCAGTGCATGCATAATTCATCAAAACCGTGTTCCAGAAGGAGAGAAAACAAAAACAGAAACGTGTCTAAGGTACTTCTAGGGCGATTAAAACACCCAGACCCTCAGACCCCGCACAGCAGGTCCTGCCAGGTTGCTCAGCTCACCTGTTTTCCCCCGGGCTCTGCTCACTTTGAGCGACGTTGAGATGCGTGTAGTTCGTGTAAAGGCCTAGGTGCCTTTTGTATTTGTACAAGGATGTCACGTCCGACGTGCATTTGAGATTACGTGTAAGAGGAAGTTGCCATTTCAGGGACTTCCTTCACTAGGTGGAATCACCGAGGCTTCCCCTGGACTCCGTGCAGTCACCGGGCGGGGGCAGAGGCGCCCTGAGGCCCGACTCCGTGGGGTGGACCAGCGGCTCAGTTCCTCTGTCTCCACTTTTCTCCTCTCTAAGTGGGAGATAGTAATGGCGCCTGTATTTCTATAGGGTTCTTTTGTTCATTAAATTACACCCACAGAGGTTGACACATACAAGTTTTCAACTTTTACTCATTTATTTTGATGAGTAATTCACAAAAGAAAAGAAAACCCTCTAATATCTGAAGTGCAACAGAGCCGTCCTGAAATGAACTGTGTCCTAACAGGGAGCAGATTTAGTGCAGGCCAGGCACCCTGTCCCTCACTCGGGGTGACCTCAGGAGGGCGTTCTCCGACGGTGGGGCTTCTCCGAATCAAGCCTCAGACACAGTGTCATCTTAAGGAAAAGCAGACCCTCTCCTGATGGAGTGTACCCTTTCTTCACCGTGCTGCGCGTGTCTGAGCATCCCATTGTACTGGAGGGGCGATTTTACAGGAGCACTGGCTGCTCCAACTCCTTGGCAAAGGGGAAGGGGGGAGGCGGCACACAGCAGGGGAGGTTGCTCCTGCGGTCTGGGAGTCGCTGGAACCCAGACTAGTCAGGCAGGAGACTAACTCAGGGCGATTCCTCCAAGGCCTGTGTCAGTGAGAAGCCGAACGGGAATACTAAGTGCACATAATGTATCATTTCATAGTCTGTTCGGAGCTAGGGGTGTGATTCTTGCTGATTAAATGAGTTTATTTTTGTGTTCGTATCTGTTTTAGGTCCTTTAAAAGGAAAAAGGTTGATTTTTTAAAAAGATTTTTATTTATGTATTTTTTAGCGATAGGGGAAGGGAAGGAGAAAGAGAGGGAGAGAAACATCAGTGTGTGGTTGCTTCTCAAGAGGCCCCCACTGGGGACCTGGCCCACAATCCAGGCCTGTGCCCTGACTGGGAATCGAATCGGCTACCCTTTGGTTCACAGTCTGTGCTCATTCCACTGAGCTACACCAGCCAGGCCTGATTTCTTATATGTTACACTTCATATATTGCACGTGTCATATAAGATTATATGCAATTGCTGAATTTATCTCTTTTTTACCTTCAGCTCCTTTTCATTGTCTTAAGATATTTATTAGTTAATCAGTACCATTTACTAATAGTGAACAATTTTTAAATGATGTTCCATTTTTCTGTAAATGGACATATGGGCTATTAAAGGACTAAATTCATTTTAATAAGGGAGAAATGCTTATTATGGTTGATTTTAATTTATAAGAAAAGGTCATCAAAAGTTTAAAAAAGAACCTGAACATATAGTAGACAAATACAAGGGATATTACTTTTTGAAAATAGTGATACATTCACAAATTATTTCTAAGGCTTGGCCTGACTAGAAAACATACCTGTAGATTTTGTCTTATAATTTTGAAAAATACAATACCTTCATTAATAGTCTTTTAGGGTTTGCTATTTGACTTGGTATTTTCGTTTTTTTTATTTATCGGATTTATTGGGATGACGTTATTGACTTGGTGTTTTCCACTCCTGCCTCGGGTGGAGGAATGTGGTAATAGACTAGACTCCTATTCAAAACACTGGATTATTTTCACTTCCCGTATTATTCTGTTTTTATTTTGTGTGTATTTTTTCCATAAGAGGTTGATAGGGGAACTGTCAGACCTGGTCTTTGACGGAATGAGTTTTATCCATAAATACCGTGTCTTTATAAATAATATAAAGATAAACTAAACAGGGCTGGAGGCAGAGGCCCGACAGCTGGCTGCGTCTCGCCCCTCACGGAACTGGCCTGCCCACAGGTCCTACCTCCTGCCCTGGCAGCATCTTCTTGTGCCCCCACCCCCCACCCCGTGTCCCGAACCAGGCAGCCTCCTGCGCTCTTTCTGCAGCTCAGGCAGGAGAAGACGGTGGTGCACTGGTCAGCTTTTAAATGTTTTGAAATACAAAGGTGTGGCAGTAGCTGTGGGGTCCCTGAGGTGTAAGTCCCCCCCCGCCCCGGTCATTTTCAAGAGGCCAATGGGATGATAACTGAATGCAGAGCCAGAAAGGATGTCCAGTCTGATCTTGGCTGTTGGCACGGGTTGGTTGAACACGACACTGGGTCCTCATCTTGTCTCCTGGTACTGTCCCCTTCAGGTTTGCTCCGCCCCTTTAAGTCCTAAGGAGCCCGTGTGCACAAAACGTTTTCAGCTGTGTGCGAATAACTGGCCGGCCCCTGACCCCTTTCTCCTCCGGTCTCAGCACCGAGTGTTTTACGTGCATCTCTGCACAAACTCCCTGTGGCCATTGGTGAGGACTGCAGCGAGCGCTGGCCTCTGGAACTGGCCTAGCCTGTGCTAGACAGTCACTGTCCCTTAGTGGGCTGTGCCCATGGTTGTGGCTGATCAGTGATGTGGCTGATATAGTTGCACAGTCAGTTAACTCCTGGCTCTTCTTCACAAGGTTGATATTTAAGACAGTTCACTCATTCTACATTTATACAACTGGTTATTTAACAATCCATTCACATAACATGCTTTTATTGAAAACCCATTGTATGCCATGAATAAGACATGGACCCTGCTCCCAACAACCTACAAGCAGGTGACAAATATGCAGGTGACAAGTAGAGAGCATGGGTTACACCGGCAGAACCCCTCCTGCCCGGGTCTGCCCACAGGGCCTGCCCAGGGCTAGCTTTGGGAACGCGAGCACATTAGTTAGCCTCTTTCTCCCTGATTTCCTCCTTTAGGAGAGAATCAGGGGTGCCCCCTCACAGCACTCTGAGTGTCAAGTGAATTAAAATATGTAAAGGACCCACCTGAGTGTCCGCCAGCTGTCAGCTGCTGGGATGGCGGTTTTCGCACTGGCCCCATCGTCACTGTCACCCCGCAGGTGACAGGGCCCCATGAGGGTAGATGCTGAACAGGAAGGAGGTGTGTAGACGTGCAGTGTTTCGGAGGCCGCGGGAGCCGGATCAGCCGATGGCCAGTTGTGGGATCTGAGACAGGAGACTCGAAGGTGACGCACGGACACTCGGCCTGACCCCATGTTCCAAGCTGGGGCCACAGGGCGGGAAAGGACACAGGACAAAGAGGGGTGGTACTTGGGGAGCGGGTCCAAGTAGATTTTATTGGGGGAATTTGAGATTTCAATTTTGAGTATGTTGTTGAGAGTAGAGAACAGACTAGACTAGAAATCTGGGGCTCGGTGTCTGACACTGGGCCCCCAGTGAGACACAATCTCCAGGGAAAGCGTATCTGGGAGTAGACACATGTACCCCCCGTCAGGACGAGGTTGGATGTGGACTCTACAGAGAGAACTGTAACAGAAATTGTATCAGGGGCTTCAAATTTGATTAGTATGCTTGTTCTTTTCCAGTGCTGATGTTAGCCAATCTTGCTTTCTTGTACCAGTCAAATTTCCATTATGAGTCAAAGATGAATGAATGCTTTATATAAACCGTTGTATAAAATTTGGAGGGGACATATATTCGTAATTGAACTGCAGAGTACTTCAGGAATGTAAACGAGCCCGGGAATGATACAACAAATGCCACGGAGCGCACCGTTCGGCTCAGGGAGAACAATGACAACCACAGCTGGGCGTGCTGCTCGCTGGTGCTGTTCTCCCCGAACTTCCCCACGGAGGCACTTACTGCTCCGAATCTGGAACGTGCCATTGTCATCCGTGTTTTCAACACCCTTTTTATGTATGTATTTACTAATCCGTAAATGAGATGGACACTCGTAATTGGCGTGTATCTAAACTTTAAATTAATGCTGTGCTGTGCCTTTCTTCTGCCACGAGCTTTTCTGTTCAGCCGGGTTTTGAGGTTAATCGTCGTCGGTGCAGGTGACACTGGGTCATTCCCAGTCATTAATGAGTGGCGTTCCCGGGTGTGAATGACATGTCCCCATGTCTTCACTCTCGTGTGGGGAGCTGAAACTGTCCCTAATTGTGTGTGTCCCAGGTAGAGGTGCACCGAGCACCCTTCAGTTCCCTGGGCACAGTGCAGGGGCTTCTCCCAGTTCCGGGAGCAGGATGTTCGGGGCAGAGCCACCCGCGTCGTCCGCATCCCGGGACGCCGAGGCATTGTCCTGCGAGGTGGTCCAAACGAGCGAACTCCCCCCAGCCTGGGCGGAGCGCCCCCTTTGTTTCTCATCCTGCTCCATATCTAGCTACTTTGAAACGTGAACAGTTTGAGTCTGGGGGGAGGTTGCACACCATCTGAGACGTAACTTCCCCACCCACAGTGATTAGGGGTCTCTTCGTGCTGACGGGCCATTCACGTTTCCTCCTGAGCTTTCAGTGTATTGCTGCTCTCCTAATGGGCCTGTTGCTTTTAATGTAAATTATTTTAGAGCAGTGAACACTAATCATTTGGGGGTTATATTAGATTACATATAATCTGCCAGCCTATAGTTTATCTTTGATGCTGTTACTGGATATATACACTTTTGATTTTAATGAAGAAAACTGAATTCACTTTTTTAATAATCTGTACTTTTTGTGTCTCATTTAAAAAATCTTTCCTATATTGTAGCCATGAAGTTCAAAAAATAAGCTTTAAAGATTGATTTTTCCAACACAAGTCTCTGATGACTGGGATTTATCTTGGTGTGTGCTGCTTGGGCAGGACCCACTTTTATTTTCCGGGTGGGCAGCCTGGGCTCACTCCCACTTACGGAGTGTTCACGTCGTACCCACCCCCTCTGACAGGTCATTTCCATGTGTGCTTGGGTGGGATAGTAAATCCTTCTAAGGATTATTTTTAAATGTGTCTAAAATTTAATCAAAGTGCAAAATTAAGATGTGTATAAATCTGTATTTAATCTACCCCAAAATTGAATGTGAGTACATAAAAACATGTCTCACATTGAAGCTCATTAATACGCCATCCCTCTGACCATTTCCTGAAACTGAGAATTAACAACTATGTAAATAAATGTGGGGAAAAAACACCAGACTATGAGCTGAAACACTGTAAATGTACTTTTTCAAAGAAGAGTAAAGCATAGTTGTTTAGATGTTGCTTACATCACCATGTATAATGTGTGTTTTCTCAAAAACAAAACCAAACAAAACAAAAGTTTCTTTGGTTTGCTTAGAATATGTGCGATTTTGCTAACTTGACATTGGCCTTGTCTTCTGGAAAAATAATGCTGCTAGTAAAGACCAATTGGGTAAAAATATGCCAAGTTCTGCTCTAAAATTAATCATCAGAATCCTTTATGTTTCAATGCCTGCCAGGCACCAATTTGATTTTTGTTACTCCTCTGTAGGGAATGTGCCTGAGAAAGGAATGAAATTTTAGGCCCGGATTTACATACTAGCTACTCCTTAATCAAGGTCAAGAACTTGTGGCCGTGAAGTTCATCGGAGTGTGTTCATCGGAGTCTTCAGGGATCCTTGCTACATAGTAAACCAGAGGCATTTCTTAATTCTCTTTGGCCTCACCTGGCACCTGCACTGGATGTGCGTGGTCTGCCGTGTCCTGCCTTCTCACCTCCTGGACGGTGGTTGCTGTCTGGGTGTGTGACGAGCTCTGTGCGCTCAGGACCACCTGGGCAGCGGTTCCCTCTGGGCCAGTGGAGCTGGTGGAGGAGGGAACCGATGATGGGTGTTTTTGGCACTGAGTCTTAGCTCCAGAGTCTGTAGTGGATGGCGAGCAAACTCACGTTCCTCCACTGTGGTTTCTTTACTTGAGAAGACAGGAGTAATGGTACCTGACCTTGAGGATGTTCCAAGGGTTGCATCAACTATGTTTGTAGTGCCCAGCACGGTGCCCGGCACAGGCAGGCCCTCAGATCTCTCTTCCTTTCCTCCCGAATGAGCACAGTTTGCCATTAATCACACCCTGTGTGTGATGGGCTTTCCACCAGAGTATCCTTCCTCCCCAGTTGTTACAAATTGCCCACAGGAGCACTGAGCACATCCTCTCTGGACATAAGCTCAGGTTGTAAGAATGTGGGGGGCGGGGGGCGCTTGCCTGAAGTCCTCACAGGGAGCAGAGGGGGGTGCTCACATCCATTAGGGCAGAGGCAATGGGTTTGACCTGGGTTTTAACTTGAGCATGACTGTGTTGTCTGCCTTAAGCCTGCAGTTGTTAGGTTTTAGGTTCAGTAACAGGAAAGAGGAGGGCACACTTGGAGACGTAAACTGGACTGTCACCAGAACGTCAGTCATTCCCGGTTTCCTGGCGCGAGAGCAGTGCCGGACAGTCAGAAGTACTGAAGGGGCCCGTGCTCCTGCCCAGCTCTCAGTGGGCGGCCGTTTGGCTTCTGCTTCCATGACTCACCGCTGCAGTGGCTGATCCTCTGTAATCGTTCCCTGATTCTAACATAGAATTTCTGCTTGGGTTTTTTTGGAAATGATAAAGATATCACATTACTTCTCAAAATATTGGCCTTAGACTCCCTTTATCAGAATCTCCTGAAGTGGAGATGGGGGACTTTGTTATAAAGGCAGTGTTTTGAGACCTGTGGGGGAGGGGAGGCCCTCCCCCGTCTTCCTGCGTCTCTGGTGGCTGCATGGACGCGCCTGCCCTGGTGACAGGCTGTGCAGGTGACTGACCAGGTGACTTGTGCACAGGCAGTTTGGATCCTGCGAATCTGAATTTTCTAACCCGCAGCCCTTCTCAGGTGCCAATCTCCCAGCACTAAAACTTTTTAACAAATAAAAGATAAAGGACTCAATGTGATTTAAATTAATGGCTAAAATCTTGATCTCATCCTATTTTATTTTACCTATAACGCTTTGTACTGTAATTTCCTAAAATTTTCCAAAGTTAGGAGGGTAATACACAGTTATTTCTCATCATGCAAAAATGATCCCTGGCTCAACGGCTTTTAAAAATTATCATTTCTCTCCCTCTCTCAAGTCTTAGTTGTTTGTATACGGAGTTTGTAAACAACAAAAAGCATACGAATGAATAACATCTGTAACCTGGCCCTGGAAGATGACCCATCACACATTTCGGAGTGTGGGGGCATCTCTGGCTCGAGGGGTTCTGGGGCGAAGAGCTTCTGGCCCCACCCCCGACTGCCAGAGCTGGCCGTGCAGCTCAGGAGTTTGTGCAATGCTGCTGTGCCTCAGTTTCCACGTGTGTCAAGGGAGAATAACAAACGCCCTGTTATACATTTGTTTCTTTGTGCACCTTCACTGTATCTTTGTGGAGGCTGAGCAAATAGGTGTAAAATGTTTAAGTTCCTAGTGCATCGTTTATGCTCAGTCAGTCCCAGCTATTGTTTTTATTTTTGTTTTCGCTATTATGGGCATCACTGCTATGAATATTTGTGTGTGCCAGTTTTTAAATGGACACATAGTTTCTTTTCTCTTGGGAATACACGGAGGAGCAGAATCCCTGGGCCCCGTGGGGGCACACGGCGCACTTGTCTGTTGGCAGAGCTCCCAGACTGCTTCTCCAGTGCCCGTTGGCATTTACATTTGTTCTTACACATCGGTGACAAGCACTCCTGGAGCCCCGGGAGATCTGCTGTGAAGGTGACGTGTATGGACAGTGGTCACTTTCCTGCTCCGGCGCCTGGAGTGTGACCACCAGCTCCTGGTCTCTCTGTCCAGGATCTGGGCACACTGTACAACTGAGCAGGGACCCGAGGCTCCTGGAACTTTCCATCTGAGAGGCCTGTATTCCAAAGGGCACCATCTGGCCCCAAGCTGTCAGCAGTCTGTGCCTTTGAATGCAGGTCTGTGCTCATTAAAATGGACCAAACACATTTGAATTGGAAGCCAGCATCTGAGCTGCTTTTCTACTGAGCAGGTATTGCTCTCACCCTTTGGGCCGTCTCTCCCCGCACCCTGTCCCGGCACCGCACAGCCTGTGACGATGTGGCAGGTTTTACAGATTGCACGATACGCGTCCATCCCAGAGTGTCTCGCTGCGTGTGGGAGGAAAAGCAGCCACTTCGGGACAAATCAACTGGTTACATCAAAAGGGAGCTGTAAAACGGGAAAGCCCCACAGAGACGGCTGAGTTGTGGCTTTGACACGGAAGGTGGCTGTTTTCCTCTGGACTTTTGAAAGCAAAAAAGAAAGGACAAGAATCACCACTTTACTAGTGTAGGTAGTTTGTATCACAGGACTGGCAATGCTTGCCGTCACTGTGAAAAAACCAAACATTCCTCAGAGTTGGATGATATTGTTTGCATCTATTACCCTGAGGTGTTTATTTTCTTCACAGCCTGCCTCTTTTTAGTTCGAATCACACACGTCTTTGTGGGTGGTGGTTTCTCCCAGCTGCTCATGCAGCGGAGTTGCAGCGAGGGGCTGGGGGGCGTCCACGTGCTCGGAAGGGCTGCTTGGTGCTCGGCTCCTACAACTGGGCTGTGCATTTTCAGTTCTGTCCTTTTTAAAATAGTGTCTTTTGCTGGTTATTAAGTTAATTCATTTCAGTGCATTTTAAAGCTTTTCAGTCTCCCTGGGCAGGACCTGAGGACAGCGCACACTCTCGCCCATTACTGCTTGGGAGGCAGAAAGTGGACCCGATCGAGATGCTCCGTGGACATGCCCAGTGCTGTCCCCACCCTGGCCTCAGGAAGGAGGCAGATTGTTAAGAATAAGATCAGAAAGAAAAAGTTAAGTGGTTTGAGAATGTAGTAAATAGACTTTACCTAAAGGAAAAGTCTAGAAACTAAAACTTTGGAAAATGTGATGGATGAGTCTGCCCACAAACTGCAGACAAAAAAAAATCTTACTGCTTGGCAGTGGGTTTAATTGAATTTATCAAAATGTTTACAAGTAAAATATACTTACTGTGCTACTTTTAAGGCATATAACTGTGAAAAGGAGAATGAAGCAAATAATTTAGAGATATTGCTTCCAGCTACAGCCTGAAAAATAATTTTCTTCTTGGCACAAACAGAGACTTGATTAGGTAATTAACCATCCTCACCCCTGTTAGCCCAGGCTGCCCCCTCTAGGGCGAGGGACGCTCTACGGCGCTGGCCTTTCAGGTCCTCGGGTCAGGCTGGGAGCCTGGGGGGGTTGAATGGTGGGGAAATGAATGGTCTTGAGTGAGGATTTTTAAAAATAAATAATTTAGCCCTGGCTGGTGTGGCTCAGTGGATTGAGCTCCAGCTTGCAAACCTAAGGGCCCCAGTTCAATTCCCAGCCAGGGCACATGCCTGGGCTGTGGGCCAGCAGGGGAAGTGGGAGAGGCAACCACACATTGATGTTTCTCTCCTTCTCTTTCTCTCTCCCTTTCCCTCTGTCTAAAAATTAATTAATTAATTACTTTAGAAAATTTAAAAAACATATATAATTTAGAAAAACTGTATCGAACATGCAAGCAAACACTGCCCCTCACCAGGGCCCCTGTGTGCTGTCAGAGCCCTGGTCTAAATGTGGACCAAGCAGGGCCCTTAGTCCAACGTGCTCACGTGCCAGGCAGGTGTGGTCCAGTGTGTGACACTGGATGCGAAGCCCAGAAAGTGCCGGAGCCTTAGGGAATCTGGAAGAGACGCACGACCCACTTCAAGGCATCACCATGTTTAAATGTTTAGCATGCGGTGCCACTGAACACCGGGACTTGGTGTGTTCCGTCTCCCAAATGGAAAGATGCCCGTTACCAGTGTTCTCAGGTGTCACGTGTAAGGGCCTCTCAGCGGTCAGAAGGCTCTGAACAGTATGTTCTAAAAATACCCTTTCTTTGTAGTTAAACTTGACAGATTCTTTTAACCTTGTAATTAGATTACATATGACCAGGTGTTAAAGAGCTACTTTTTCTGCTTTGATTACAGCTGACATACAATATTATGTTAGTTTCAGCTGTACAACCTAGTGATTAGACACTAATACAGTTGAAAAGGGGTCACCCAATAAGCCCAGCAGCTCTGACCCCATGCACAGTTGTTATGACATTGACCGTGGTGACCCCCATGACTGGTTTCATAACTGCCAATTTGTGCTTCACCTGCTCCACCTGCCCCGACCCCCCACCTGCTGACCATCCGTGTGTTCTCTGTATCTATCAGTGTGTTTCCGTTTCATTTGTTTATTGACTTTTTTAGTTTCTCTGTATAAGTGAAATCATATGGCATTTGTCTTCCTCTGTCTGACTTATTTCACTGAGCATAACACCCTCTCAGGTCCTCCTAGGTCGTCGCAAAGGGCAGGATTTCCTCCTTCTCTGTGGCCAAGTGGTGTCCCGCTGTGAATGTGCCCCACCTCGCCTTCATGCAGTCATCTCCATGGACGCGTGGGTTGCTTCCCTGTCCTTGCTGGTGTAAAGGACACTGTGGTAAACTCGGGCCGCATGCATCTTTGTCAATAGCCAATGTTAACAGCGGGAGCTTCCGACATGGACACTCGGATATGTGAGGGATGGTCTTTCGTGAGTATTTGTCAGAATAGTGTCGCACCAACTGTTCCTGCCATTGGAGAATTTGGCCATTTCAGCTGTCTTTATTTAATTCATCATTTCACTGTGCCATTCGGTTGCCCGCACGCAATGGCTTTACAGGGTGCTGCGTCACTGTCATTTGTTGAAATGCATGTAAACAAGGAAGTTAAAGTTGAAGTGTTTTCAGTGCTGCAGGGTCAACAGAGTCGCCTCGTGCTTCTGTTTCTCTGTCGGCACAAAGGTCAGTGGCGTCAAACCTGTGCTGCAGGACGCGGGCACGTTTGTCCTCACTTCGACCAGCGACTGCCTCGGGTTCGAAAACCTTCAGAGAAGAAAGTAGAATTCTGCATTTTTAAAGAGGTGTGGTTGGTCATCTCTCAGAAATGAGTGAATATTTTTAACTGGTTCTTAGATTCAGATGCTTTTTATCTTCCTAAGTGCAATAACCAAATTTTTACTACTCTGCAAGGTCAGAAGTTTGGGAACACATTGTAATTGTATAAGGCACCTTCAGTGGTAGAAAAGCCATTGTTTTTGAAGCCATAATTCATTCATTGGTGAAGAGTTTTAAGAACGCCTGATAGATAGATATCTTTATACTTCCTATTCTGATTATTTCATTCTGTCATGCTCTTTAGGACAACACTATTTTAGAACCATCAAGTTTCACTGGATAGTCCAGTCTTTATGGTAATCATAGTACGTTTGCCCTGATAGCACTTCAAACCTGCTCGCCCTGACCCACACAGAGGTTAGCTCAGCATGAGGCCAGTAGTGCTGCTTTCCAGGGTGTAATTTTATATTATAGAGCAGCAAGCTCCGCCCGCTTCCTAAAGCCATCAGTACCTGTATGTGCCATCTCGGTGCAGCCTGTCCCCCAGCCAGAGGGGTCCAGCACGAGCCTCTCCTGTGGCCTCTGCCTGCCCCGCCCCTCGCCTAAAGCTCTTGGTGCCAACTCTGGTCCAAAGGAAACCACTACAATGAGCGATGTCCAAGGCCTACTCCCTTAGACAACAAACACTGAAAAGGTAGCTTGCATGCAAACATTAACATTTGAGTTTGATTCATGAGTTGAACAAAGGCAGGGCAAAGCGGCAACCATGGAATGAATGGAGTGATTGGACGAAGAAAGTGGGTGGACATCAGACCGTCAGAGGACTGAGTTTGCCCCGAGCCGCCTCTGCGTTCTGCTTCACTCTGCCAGGGACGCCTTGCTGTCCAATTAGTTACGATCTGAGACAGCTTATTAACTTGGCTCTGTTTTCTTCCCCTCTGTGTTCTGCAAACCCTTCACGAATCTCATTTGTCTCTTCCCCCCCAAAGCTAGACAGCGCCAATGTGTAGAATTTTCATATCTTAACGCCGGTGGCTCCATAAGTCATTTACTCTCGCAAGCTGTGTGTCCTGCTCTCCGGAGCTGACGGGCCTTCTTCAATTTGTTCCGACTCCCAGATGGCAAGGACTGAACAAATGACAAACAAATTGTACAGAGGATTTTCAGTACTGTGTAGTCAATTTTGTAGCTATGAACGGTTGAAATATTTCTTTTGACATGAACTATAGACCAGACAGGTTTTACCTATTCTCTGACTGTAAGATTCCTCAAATTCGCATATTTTGGAAACTTGCACTTAAGAAATGAAACATTCTAGACTTGTTACCATATTATCATGGCATCAGATTTAGTACATGAAGAAATCAAAATACACTGCCAGCAGTAAGCTTTTTAAATTCTAATTAAGAAACTACTAGTTCCCTTTAACACTTGGTATAATAATGGTTTGATGATTATAAACTCCTTTAGCTTTTTCTTGTCTGGGAAGCTCTTTATCTGCCCTTCAATTCTAAATGATAGCTTTGCTGGGCAGAGTCATCTTGTCTGTAGGTCCCTGCTTTTCATGACTTTGACTATTTCTTGCCAGTCCCTTCTAGCCTGCAAAGTTTCTGTTGAGAAATCAGCTGACAGTCTTAGGGAAATTCCCCTGTCGGTAACTCACTTTTTTTCTTAATGCCTTTTAGATTCTATGTCTTTAACCTCGGCATTTTAATTATGATGTATCTTGGAGTGGGCCTCTTTGCATCTGTCCTGTTTGGGACTCTCTGTGCTTCCTGGACTTGCAAGTATTGTGAAGATCAAAATAAACAATAAAATGGCAATAAATACATATCTATCAAAAACTGAATCTAAAAACCAAGCAAACAAGAAGAACAGAGAAAATCGTGGATGGACAGAGTGTTTTGATGGTTGCCAGATGGGAGGGTGGGGTGGGGGAATGGGTGAGGAGGTGAGGGGATTAAGAAGTTCAAATAGGTGGTGACAGACTAGCCATGGAGATGTAAAGGACAGTATAGAAAATGGAGCAGCCAAAGAGCTTATACGCATGACCTGTGGACGTGAACCATGGGGGGGGGGGCTGCCTGCGGGAGTGGGGGTGCTGAGTGGAGGGGAGGCAAAGGGGGGAAACTGGGACAACTGTAGTAGCAGAATCCATAAAATATAATTTTAAAAAAGAAACTACCAGTCCCTTACCCCCTCAAAGATTCTTTAAAATGTTCCAAGCCAAAACAAATTGGCTTGTTTTTTACTTTTACCAATGTCTGCAAGTTTGTATATCCACTGTGTAATATAATCCAAATATGGTTATCTGTGTTTCCTGTCCAGTATATTTGTTGCTTACTTGTAAGCTTATTGTTCTCAATGTTTTTCTTGTTGGGCATAAAGAAAATATAGGCAAGAAAATTTAATTTGAGGCGTAGCCTTGGAAAGGGGCGCTCCACGAGGTATTGGCTCTGGAGAGCACAGTGGTCCTTCCCTGTCACTGTGAACACCCACAGTGGTGGGACAGGCTCCCCTTCAGTGGCGTTGCTGTAAGACCTCAGGTCCCAGGGCAGGTCTTCTCCTCCTTATCTCTGGAAGTCTATGGAAAGTAGGCTGGTGTGAGTTAGGTGTTTCTGCCCCTCTGCTCTTTCAGTTGTTGTTCGAACATATACTTGGTCGTCACAGAAGCGTCCATGTTTCCATTCCGTGGGCAGGTGGTGGGCTGTGACCCCGCAGTGGGCACCACAGCCCCCACTCCTGTTCTGTTCGGGGTGTCTTATTTCCCAGAGTGCTCAGCACAGGATATGTTCCGGGCACGTCTGCCTCTGACACACCCGCCGTGCGGCCGACGCTGCATCCGTTCAGCTCCAGAAACGTCCTTGGAGCCTTGTATCACACGATTTGGTGTTCAAGTGACAATGATCCTAATAACTGTTAATAATTTGCAGACAGCGCTATAGTGTTGCTGTTAGTAGGGTCAGCTTCCTGTTCTGTTTTGGATCAAATCAAGATCTCATTTCACGAGCAACTTCCTTTCTACCATCATTGCCTTCCAAGTCAGAAGACGTGTGTCTTACCTGTGAATAAGAGAAGAGTATGATTTTCTTCACAGGGAATTTTGTTTTCAATAGTCAACCTTTCCGTGTTATGTAAAGCAAGAGAAATTCCATGGTCTAAATGAGTATCAGCATTAACAGATTCAAACTACAGATTGAGAGGACAATTTTGTTGTTAGTAAATTGGTTTTTGTGTGGTGGGCAGTGGGCCCCAAGTGGCTGGGGACAAAGGACAGCGGCCCTTGAAGCAGACTCCGTTTGCAGCCTTGGTCATGTGTAGTGGGACTCTCGGGTTACCACGGTCAATGAAGGCAATAGGGGATTTTAAAACTTGTCATTGTCTTCAAAGTGACACATTCCGACCTTGGCTCTCTCTGTTCTTTTCCTTGACTGTGTATTTTTATTGCCAATTTCCTACAGTTTTCTTGCAGGTGCTATGTAAATGGTAGTGGTGTTTAAAGCGGATTGTTACACAACAGTGTGAGTTGCAGCGTCTGTAACTCACCACACACACTGCCCGGTTGACAGCGGTCACCTGAGACCACTCCTCCCTGGGGCAGAGGGGAGACTGACATCTGCAACGCAGGGGGAGCTCCGCTCTGAAGCCCGGGCCCCGCACGGCTCTGGCTGAGCAGCCCTGCCCTTGTGTGGAGGGCCTTCTGCCCGTGATGGGCTGTCATTCCGCTGCAGGCGCCACGCACACACCTCAAGGTTTGCTGTTTTTAAAGGTATTTGCTTTCCTGATTAACCGAGTTATGCCTTTTAAAATGAGATTCATACTTGTTTTGAAACCCATTTGTAAGTACCTAATAGTGATATCTTTTCAGTTGTCGGTTAATTTTTACATTCTTAAATATCCTTGAAAGATTAACCTTTTGCAAATTTCACAGTATTTCTCTTGAAATAAAGAATTTTAATTTAAAATAATGTAGGATTCCAGGTAGATCATTATAAGCAAGACCTCAAAGGGCTATATGAATATGTTAATTTCTCTCCTTGTCATTTTTCTAGGACTCTGTATGTATAGCCCCAAATTTAAGGTACCCAGAATCTTTGTTTTCGGTTTTGCTCAATTCAACTCTGAGCTGAGCCAGAGCACCCTCTCCTGTCTCACCCTCCTGCCTCAGGCCTGTCTCCCCATCATGAGCCTTCAATTCCTCTGAGGTGGGCAGGGAACAGGCCCCCTCCAATCTGTGTCCTTCAGCTCTGCAGCTAGGACAGGGCCTTACTCCAGGACCACAGGACAGATCCCCTAGGAAGGCGCCCTGGCCTGGAGTTAGTGTGGAGTGTTCTGAGATGGAAGCCCAAAGGGGTCGCAATGAGCAGAGAACCATTTAAGTGACGGGAAAGAATCTTCCATTTCGAGTACCGCTGCTCTCCTTGGTTTGGTTTTGTTTTTCACTGCTGTGCCTGGTGCCCCTCTGAGGCAGGCTTTCTGACAGTAACACAGAAAACCAGAAGGAGGTTCTAGGCATGGAGTCCGCCTCCGCCCCAGCTTTCAGATGTGAGCCAAATGGGACACAGCGTCCTCCCCCCTGCCCTGCTGTGGGGAGGGGACAAACAGCCCCCGTGGTGGGAGTGGCTGTTCCATTCGAGCTGGTGGCTGCGGTTCAGTCGCAGCTTCTGTGCACAGGCTCCATGGTCGGCTTCTGATTCGTCCTGGAAAGCTGTCCAATGGGGCCGACTCCAGGGAGGGAGCGGCCGGGGCCATCCAGCCAGCCAGCGGGATCCCGGGGCCCAGTACATACCAGTGGGTCTCCAACTGGAAAGAAAACGGGAAATCAGATAAGTCTTTATTCTTTGCAAGTCCTCTGGGCAGAGCAGTAAAAAACGGCGGGGAGGGTCTTTATCCGCCCGCCAGCCCCCAGGCATGAAGTCCTGAACCTGCAGAGGGAAAGTTGGAGAAGCCCTCCTGAAACGCAGGCCTGTCCCGCAGCTAAACTGCTATTTTGTTTCCATTGGTGTTATGTTGTGAGCCCTGCCGAGTCCGTGAAAGTGGCTCTATTGAAAACTCTTTCACCGGTGAAAACAAAATCAGCTTATCTTATTTCTCCCTCTAAAGCGGCGTGGTTGCCCAGACCTGTGGAAAGAAAGCGCCACCCCGCTTCTTGGACCCCGTGCGACTGAACGGCAGGGCAAAGAGGCTGACGTTCCTCGCTGTGGTGTGGACTTGAAATTCCTCTCTGACTTACCTTCTCTAGAGCTGTTTCCAGGCAATATGTGGAGAATCCCAGCTGACCTGGTAACTTCGTCCTGCACAGGCACTTTAAGCAAACCAAATACTCCATGTTCTGAGGCAGAAGAAGTAAAATCTAATTTTTGACCAGTAATACATCTTTAAGGGATACACTTGGTAAAAGATCGGATTAAGCCAGTGTTCTCCAGAGAACTAGGTGTTGACCTCACGGATTTGCTGCCCTCCTACCGTGTCTGACCCCACAACACTGGCGGTTCCACTCTCGTTGACTACGGCAGGAAGTCCCACGGGGCCAGGGTGGGCCTGCCACCCTGAAGGGAAGGGGTCCCTGTGTCCAGAAGGGAGAAATGATGCATAATAGCTCATCAAAGCAAACTAGTCCCTTCGTCAGTGGGGGCACTGACACGAGCCTGTTTGGCGAGACAGACCCAGGGGTGGGGGGCGGTGCGGCGGGGAGAATGTATTGTAGCAGTTCACCTGCGAAGTGCGACTCAAGTGCTATGGAAACAGAAGACACTGGAAAGAAGAGCGCACAGTCGTGTGCCGGGCAGAGACAGACTGCTCAGCTCGTGCTCACACAGACACAGTGATCCGAGGCATCTGCACTGAAAACCCAGCTCCCTGTTCCCGGGGCCACTTGTTGGACGGTCCGAGGCTTCACGGTCAGCTGGACAGACCCCTCCCCGTGGCCTTGCTGCTCCTCCTCGCTCCTGCAGCCCTGGCAGTGGTACTGGCTGTACCGGCGGTACCATGCACGTCAGGGTGAGAACACGGGGCTGAAAGGCCTTTACAGAGTAGGCGACTGGAAAACTGAGCCTTTGGCTTCACCGGTTGGCACAGCCCCATGCGCAGCGCTCTCGGGGGTTTGTCCCAGCCACACACCCAGGGCCCCGAGCAGAGGCCGCTTTGAAAGAGGTATAGGTACAACTTCCGACACGGGTTCTTTCAGTGGTTTTACTTCTGACTCAGTACTTAAACTTTATTTTCTCAATGTAGATACTTTCAGGGAGATTTGTGTGTTACCCTCTTCTGATAATGGTTGCAACTTTGCCTCATCGCTTATTTTTACCCAATTCCTTGATTGGTGTTTGATGTGGACCCTGGCCGGCAGGATCCGTGTGTCCTGGCTGCGAGAGGCAAGTTCACACGGACTGCACAAGTCCCGTGGAGGAAAAGGGACAGCACGGCCGTTCTCTGAGTGCAAGAGGGACCCGCCCCCCGCCTGGACAGGCTTTTATTGCTTTTCTGGGCACATTACGTGGAGGGTGGTCCTCATTTACTGTGCACAGGGTCGCTGTGGGTGGTTACCTTCTACCAATAACAAAGGAAAGAATGTTGCTAAGTAGTTCAAAGAGAAGATGTTGCAGACCAAGGGGAAAGTGGTTGAACTGGTTATAGTCTATATGTGGGAGGTTTAGCACAGACTTTAGGAAGTTACAGTAAGCACTTTCTGCCTCAATTCAGGGTGATGGAGTTTTAGCAAAAGCAAGTCTCACAGCAGCCTAGGTACAGTGCAGGCCTGACTCCCCACGGGAGAACCTATCCATGGGCATGGATCCTGTGTGCCGGACCTCACTTCCCACTGGGTTTATGAGTGGGAGCTGGACTACATTTCTCATGCCACAAGAAATGGTTCCCTATAGATGTTAAATATTTTTCTAATGGAAAACTACATACATTTTTTGCAACATCAATTTTATAATTAATTAATGAGAGAATCAACAGAATGGCAAAACTAGTTCAAAAAAGGATGTTAAAATAAAAATTTTATACAGTCCAAGGTCCGAGAGGAACGCTAGAATCACGTTGGTACTTATAGGTACCACCGCGTTGGCTAACACACTACAGAGCAATAAAACTGTCACTCGGAGTTGCCTTTCAACCTGGAAAAGTCTACACCGTCTCACTTCACTTTTTAACAAGATCCCTAGTTTTTATTTTAAGGTGTAAACTGTCTGGGCTCTAGTGCAGAGAAAACATAATAAATCTAACCGAATCCCATTTCCTACACAGTCAGAGGACATACAAGGCAAGACCCCAAAAAACAAAATTAACTTATAAAAAATGTGCATTTATTCTTACATGTTGAAACTTCAGTCACCTTCCAAAGTCCTCTCCATGTGATTCAAAACACCTCTCAAGATGTTGTTCCCACTGTTCAGTTTTTGAACTCGTTGACTTTGATGCCTTTTTGTGCTTCTGCCATTTTTTGTTTCCCCTCTTCTCATGGGCAGAACATTTCCCTTTGAGGACTTTCTTCATCCGGGGAAACAAAAGAAAGTCAGCCAGGTTGAGACTGGATGAACAGGGAGAATGGGGCACAGGGGTCCTGCCACTTTTTGCTCAAAAGCTGCTGAACACTCAGCTCTGTGTGGGCTGGTGTGCTCGTAAATCGCCCATCATGGAATGGGTAAATGTGTTGTCTTAAAAAAAAATTCACTGGAGCGAAATGCGGCCTCTCACAACCACGCCAAGTGGTACAGATGAGTTCCTAGAACACTCACCTAGTGTGGGAGCCTGTACTCCAAGTGGCCAGCACCCCAGAAGGTAATTCCTGGGTTTTCAGGCCCCAGGAATTAGGGGCTTATGCTATAGCATGACATTAACAGATCACTTAATCATTTTTATTCCTTATTTCCAGTTTTGAATATTTTTCCTAAATAGTAATGTCATTGATTTTTTTACTTTAAATAATTCCTCCAGCAATATGCACAAAATGGTAGAAGTATTTTATACTTTGTTTTATAGCCTCAAACCTTGTCACTTATTAACTCGACATTCACATTTTAGTAATCATGATTAGCAGGTTATAAGTGATGTAGACCGCTCTGCCTGGTTTTAGGAATTGTATCTTGACCCCTTGTGGCTAAGGGCGAGGGACGACCTTTGGAATGCCAGCCACAGGAGACAAAGCTTGTCTCTGGTAGCAAACACTGCCTCAGTTTCCTTTCCCTGCCCCCAAAGCTTGGTCGGAAGTCAATGATGGATAAGACCCCTCACAGTGGGGGGGGGGGCAACCTAAGCCAGACTTGATCACTTGGGCGATCTTCATGGAAGGGGGGGGGCTGCAGCAAAGAGCAATGGACTCCCCCCCTCCCTTTGTCAAAGCTGGAGTCCCCACGTTCTCTGGGAGAAGTGCTTCCTCACTCTAATCCCCTTAAGCCTGAATACCTGTTGGGGAGAGGTGCAGCCCCTTGCCTTGCTAGAGCGTGTCCTGGGGAAAAATCTGGCATCACAAAGACTTGCTGATAAACCTGTGAAATCTGCTCTGCTAAGAGTGCTTTCATTCATATGCTAAGGGTCTGAGAGGAAATGAGTATGTCTCCCAAAGTTTCTGCAACTCTGTTCCTGACAGACTGACTCATAGTAAGCCCTCAGATTTCTTTGACTGTTTGGTCCTTGTCATTGTATTCCCGTGTATTAGAAACCAATAGAAGGCCCTGGGAGAGGGGGCTCGAGGCCTTTTTCCCTTGGAGAAACTGGCCGCTGCTGGCCTTTGTCTCTCCTGAGAAACTGGCCACAGCTCACTTCTCCTCCCCAAACAGATCACGTCATATCTCTGTCATACTCATTCTCATCCGTGGCACTAGGGGGGACTTATGGATCGCCCCCACAAATAAGAATTGAAACACGACTCTTTGCTATACAACAATCCTGTGACAATTCACAGAAGACGGTTCTGATTGACTTTCTTGAGTATTGAAGTCGACACATTAAATCACACGGCGAGTTCAGGGCATGTTGGTTGTTTGATTTTAATGCATGGTGATCTTCAGTGGAAACATCTGCTGTAATGAACTTGACGTTTGAATAATAACAGTATCAGCTTATTTAATATACTTACTCCATTTGCCTGACCGTGTAGGAGACCAAGTTTGCTATTTTGTGAATTGGGCTTCTAGACACTACATCGTAAAAGACTAAAAATTACTCCATATGCATCAGGAGTACCAGGGAGCCTGTAGCTGGGAATTGTCCCTGGATGGTGTCCCCAGACAGTGTCCCCATCTGGAGGTTAGTTCAGGAGGTGGAAATGCGGGTGAACCCCTGGCAGTCCTCAGCTGAAGCAGTCACACCTCAGTAGCTGGGCTCTAAGCGGATCAGCACCAGCACCTGTGCTGAGGGAAGGGCAGGGCGAGCGTCTGGGGCCGGGGGCGCCGTGGGAGTGCACCAGGGTGGGCCGGGGGGGGGGGGGTGCAGGTGGGCACCTTTCCAACCCTAAGTCATAGATTGTATCAGCGACTATCAGCACGAAATGAAGCGTGCAGTTTCCTGAAAAATCTACAACTTTTGGTCAACAAATACCGTACATAAAAAATGTTGTTAACATGGAAATAGGACATTTAAGCATGGTTTTAAGTTACTAAAATGAAGGTAAACAAAATATATTGGAAACTTTTGGAAATATATAGTGATTTTGCTGACAACTAAATTTTAAAATATACTTTTCAATGTTATGTTGACTATATAAAAAATTTTTCGAAGGCTTCCAAGTGAACTTTGTGTCATGCATCTTTGGATCTGTGTCAGTCTGAAAACGGCCATTCAGTCACAGCTGAGGAATAAATACGGCTTAGTGAGCAGCCAGCTTCCTTCATGGGAGTTACCAGAGTATCAAAGTTTGGGAATAGGATGCTTTTAAAGGTGTTTTTTAAAGAATACTTTTCTTTTTTTTTAAAGATTTTATTTATTTATCTTTAAAGAGGAAGGGAAGGAGAAAAGGAGAGAAATATCAACGTATGGTTGCTTCTCGTGAGTCCCCTGTTGGGAACTGGCCTGCAACCCAGGCATGTGCCCTGACTGGGAATCCAACCACGATTGTGTGGTTCACAGGCCCTCGCTCAATCCACTGAACTATACCAGCCAGGGCTAAAGAATACTTTTCTAAGTACTAGTCAAGTTAATTATTAACTTTTTCCTCAGAGAAAAAATATGGCATTTATGGTGTTCCTGGGGTCATAAAGCCTTTTCAGTAAAGAAAACGTGTACTCCAAACTAAATGTGGCGAGTAAAGTTCTATTATTTACTCTCAGCATATGTCGGGTTGGATGCCGGTACCCTGAAATACCTGTTTACACTTTCCAGTTCTGCACCCAAGCCTCTCTAAAATAGTTTGCATGAGCCAACAGTGAAGTTTCACCAAAACATCCTTGGAATTCTAACAACATTTTGTAAAAGGAATTAATAAATGTAACATTTAAAATCAAAAGAAGGTACCTATTGTTGTTATCCAATATTGGACTTACATTGAGAAAAATCTATGCTGTTTTATTTCTCTTTCCTCCAAAGTTTATTTCTTTGACTTCTGTTTCTATAAAATTATATACTTTGTGCTGTATTTTTGTACTGCATCTACCATAAAAACAGCATTAAAGTTTACTCTTGAGAATTATTTTCAGATAGTCAAACTGCACCAATCTCACAGTTAATGAACCCTAGAAATGCAGTGGTGTAAGCAGTCCGTAGCATCAGAGGTCAGAAACATCTAGAAGGGCAACTGTCAATGCGTGTTTAAGAACTCGA
Organism: Sturnira hondurensis; assembly: GCF_014824575.4. NCBI lineage: Eukaryota > Metazoa > Chordata > Mammalia > Chiroptera > Phyllostomidae > Sturnira > Sturnira hondurensis. The sequence goes on along the minus strand of NW_028072798.1, from coordinate 8,037,671 downwards.
GGTGCAAGCAGACTTTTGCTGTCCTCCCCACCATTTGAAGCGGTGGATTCATTTTTTTGAAAAGCAGCTGTCAAAGCAGTTGGCTGGAGCATCATCCCGCTCGCTGAAAGTGTGTGGGTTCGATTCCCGGACGGAGCATGGGTGTTTCTCTTCCACCTCGATGTTTCTCTCTCCCTCTCCCTCTTCCTCTAAAAGCACTGAAAAATGTCTTTCATTGACAGGAAAAGAAATACCCAGAGTCAGGTTAGGTGGGCCAGCCTGAGGGTAAAGTGTCATGAGCGCAGGTGAACAGCGCCCCCTTGTGCGACGAGGCCTGCTTCCCATGCTCCAGCTCTCGCATGACCGCCACTTTGTGAGGTTAACCACAGGATGGCGCTTCCTCCAGAGCACGGGCAGTTCCCGAAGACACAGCTAAGGACAGTGGATTGATACAGTCTCCCGTGGGCGTTCGCTGAGTTGGAATGCCCATAACAAAGTAACCCTTAAAGAGAAAGGAAGGAAGGATCGCACCCACCTGGGTTGTCCGTAAGACTGCCATTCTCCTTTCAGGGTAAAGAAGTGGCCCAATCAATGTCCCCTTGGGGTGCTGGCATTTGTCTCGTTCTACATAGGTTCAGTCCCCTGAGTTCCTGGCTTCAGCCCCGCGTTGCTGACTCAGCGTCCTGCAACGTGACCTCTCACACCCCAGGGCCAGACCCCAGAGGGGAACTTCATGGAACAGCATTGCCACCCCAACAGGCTGGGTCCACAGCATGTAGTTTCATTTGACTTTGTCAACAGCGCATTGGCAACATGAGGCGATAAAAGGAGTGACCACGTTGCCCTGACGGCCACGACCCGCCCTCATTGCCCGCAGACAGTGGCGTGGCGGTGGCTTTCTGTGCTTGGTGCGAGGCCATCGTATGAGACCAGCAGACGTCAGACCAAAAGAGCCAAATTCCGACACAGAGAAACAGTGCGATGCAGCCAGGCGTGAGCTTGCTGTCCCAGCACCGCCGTGCAGGGGCTCAGCAGTTAACTTGGGGTCTGTGCTGGGTGGTGCTCTGGAATCCGGTAGGCCAGGCGCGAATTCCAGTGTTACCGCGTGTTCGTGGAACAGTGGGTGAGTCTGGCCTTCCCCGAGGTCTGTTTCCTGGTTTGCAGATTCGAGCAGCAGCATCTGGTTCACACAGCCGTCGGCTCGGATGCGCTCGCTTCGGCCAGACATCGGCTGCGATGTACCACTGACCCCAAGGAGTTGCTGCAGAACGACTATGAGTCGCAGCACAGATTTGAGATGGCGTAGAGGGGGTGCAAAATCTGTATATATGCACATCTTTTTATTATTTTTGCTTATTTTTTAAAACCATGCCAACACGCGGAGCTTTTTCCGTTTGTTTTGTTTTCTTATTTGATCCTTTGAGACGCCTTGCTTCCAGTCAGGGACTCGGGCCAGCAACCGTCCCACCACGTGACTTACACTCGCTGTGTACTGGCCCCGCTCAGGGAAGAGGGGCCTCCCTCCCCGCAACTCCCCAGGTCCTCCCTGTTTGCTGGGGCTTCCTGTCACCCCTCTTTCCCTGTTAGCTCCCAAAGGCAACTGTTGAGCTGTGCCCCAGCTGCCTTTCGTTGTCCGGGCCCCTGACCTTCACTGGACTGTCCAGCCCTGTGCACAGCAGCCTCACCGAGGTGCAGCCATCCCCAAACCCGAGAGAGAGCCTGAACTTGGATGCAGGGTCCTGTCAAACACAAGAAAAGGCTGGGAGGGCTGAGCATCTCACTTTCTTCTGTTTCCACTCAGTGTCTAAATCCTGAAGTGGGGGGAGGGGCAGAAGAGCATTGAAATTACGGTATTGGGAGGGGGACTGGGCAATTTGGGGTTCTGGGAAGAGGGAGTAGGGGGTCCCGGCCTCTGAGCCTCACTTGTAGGGCCTTTGTCCTCGATGGTGGGTGAGACTTCCAGCATCGTTGAGTCTCTGGTCCTTCATCCGCCTGCTTGTTGCAATTCATCCTGGTGTGTTCCGTGCCAGGTGCTCTGCTGGGTGCTGGGGTCACAACAGGGGAGCAGGGGCCTCTGGGCACACATAATGTCCTTGAATGGGGGGCACAGCTGGGCACAGAGTGAGATGGCCCTTGCACAGTGCCCAGAGCACGGCAGCTCCTTGGACGTCCACTCACATTCACATACGATCCCTGTGCTCAGGAGTCACCTTTGTTTTTATTTTTTCTTTTCTTTTCTTTTCTCTTTCTCCCTCCCTCCCTCCTTCTTTCTCACTCTCAAATTAATAGAAATTTTTGAAAGCACCTAGAACATTGTAAACACTCAGTAAACTTAGCTACTGTTGTTCTTACTATCCCCATTTTTAAAGTATATTTTACTGATGATGCTATTACAGTTGTCCCATTTTTTTCTCCTTTTTATCCCCCTCCACCCTTCAGTGCCCCTCCCATCCACATTCCTCCACCTTAGCTCATGTCCATGGGTCGTACACATAAGTTCTTTGGCTTCTCCATTTCTCATACTACTCTTAACCTCCCCCTGTCTACTTTGTACCTACCACTTATGCTACTTATTCTCTGTACCTCTTCCTTCACTCCCTCCTCCTCCTTCCCACTAATAACCCTCCATGTGATCTCCATTTCTCTGATTCTGTTCCTGTTCTAGCTGTTCGCTTAGTTCATTTCTGTTTTTGTTTTTTGGGTTCAGTTGTTGATAGTTGTGAGTTTGTTGTCATTTTACTATTCATAGTTTTGTTCTTCTATTTCTTAGGTAAGTCTCTTTAACATTTCATATAATAAGGGATTGGTAATGATGTACTCTTTTAACTTGACTTTATCTGGGAAGGACTGTATCTGCCCTTCCATTCTAAATGAAAGCTTTGCTGGATAGAGCAATCTTGGATGGAGGTCCTTGCCTTTCATGACCTGGAATACTTCCTTCCAGCCCCTTCTTGCCTGTAAGATTTCTTTTGAGAAATCAGCTGATAGTCTTACGGGAACCTCTGTGTAGGTAACTCTCTCCTTTGCTCTTGATGCTTTTAAGATTCTCTCCTTATCTTTAATCTTGGGTAACTTAATTATGATGTGTCTTGGTGTGTTCCTCCTTCAATCCAACTTCCTTGGGATTCTCCGAGCTTCGTGGACTTATATGTCCATTTCCTTCACTAGGTTGGGGAAGTTTTTCTGCACTATTTTTTTGAATAAGTTTTCAATTTCTTGTCTTCCTCTTCTCCCCCTGGCACCCCTATGATTCGGATGTTGGGACATTTAAAGTTGTCCCAGAGGTTCCCAAGCCTCCCCTCATTTTTTTGAATTCTTGTTTCTTCATTCTGTTCCCATTGAATATGCATTTCTTCTTTTTGTTCCAAACTGTTGATTTGAGTCCTGGTTTCCTTCCCATCACTGTTGGTTCCCTGTATATTTTCCTTTATTTCACTTTGCATAGCCTTCATTTCTTCTTCTATTTTGTGTCCACACTCAACCATTTCTGTGAGTATCCTGATGACCAGTGTTTTGAACTCTGTGTCTGGTAGGTTGTCTATCTCCTCATGACAGTTCTTTTTCTGGAGCTTTGATATGTTCTTTCATTTGGGCCATATTTTTTTGTTGTCTCAGGCACCTGTTACATTGTGAGGGGCGGAGCCTTAGGTGTTCACCAGGGCGGAAGCAGCCCGTGTGGCTGGGTTGTGGTGCTGGGGTTGGGGAGGGCACAGTGCTGCTCGCTTGGCTCTCACCCCCCTTTCAGTCACTGCCCCTGCTACCCACAAGTGAACGGTGCCCTTTCAGGTGCTGCCCTGGTGCTGATTCCCGGGGGGGGGGTGTTCTAGGACCTCAGGGGCCCCTCCAATAGACTCTCCTGTGAGACTGGCAGCTTCTCCTGCCACTGCAACCCCCACAGATTTTCACAGCCAGACATTTTGAAGCTTTCTTTCCCATCACTGAGCCCTGGGTTGCACGGTCTGTCCCACTCCCCAGTTGTTCTTCCTGGCTTATTTGCATGCAAATGTGGGACAGCCTGGTCAGCCAGATGCCACCTTGCCCACCCTGGTCTTCCAGCTACCATCTTGTCCTCTCCACCTCAGGTGCCCATCTCCGCCCCTCCTACCAGTCGGGATGAATGTTTTTCCTTTAACTTATTAGTTGTTGGACTTCCGTACAGTTCGACTTTCTGGCAGTTCTGGTTGTTTGGTTTTTTTTTTCTTAAATTGGTTGCTATACTTCTTGTGGCTGTGTGAGAAAGCGTATCTACCTTCACCCCCATTTTGGCCGGAAGCCGGGAGTCACCTTCTGACCTGGAGTCCTGGCGTTTCTAGGGACAGGCCCCGAAGGGCGGCCCCAGCCTTCCCACCTGCCCCATGCAGGCAGCCACGTGCCAGCTTTCACGTTCTCACTGGGCCCTCTGGCCCCTCTCAGCAGCACAGGGTCACTGTTGGGGTTCATTGTTGTCTCTCATTATAGAAATCAGAAACGACTACTGGAGCTCTCCTTGTGCTAGGTATCTTTGAACCTGACCCCAAGCAGCAGGGGATGGAGACGTGAGCTCTCTGACAACTTTCCAAGGAGCCTGATCCAGGCTGGGCCCTGAGCTCATCGAAGTCACTGCCTGCAAGCCGTCGCCTTGCTCCCTTACACTGGGCCCAACTCGTCACCTTCTAGTCCCCTGAGCACCTCTGTCACGTTGATCAGGAAATTCCCTGATGTACGGAATGTGATGTAAAATTAAAGTCTTGTGCTGTGGACTCCATCTCCCGCACTGAACACCATAGAGGGACTTGTCTGTCACATGCGCTGTTGTGTCCCCAGCACACAAAAAAAGTCTGACAGGGCCTTGGCCAAAACACAGTACTTGCTGGAGGAATGAATGAATGTACCGAGGAAGCCAAGCACCAGTCTTGATAAATCACTTTTCTGCAGGTTCACAGCTGACTCCTTCTGTGTTCTCCTGGCAGTAAAGTCCAGCAGCAACATTCTGAGCCACTCAGGACGCAGTCTGAGAGGCCTTGCCCGTGGAGCCTGCATCGCAATGTTCTGGTGCTTTAATTTTTGTCTCCAGGTCATGCCTTGGGCTTGGAGGTGGGCCCTTCGGCTCCTAATCTTACGGATTCTTTGAAGACATACAGCACATTTCTCTCTCTCTGGGGCTATGCCGGGGAGCTGGTTATAGGAACATCAGGCTGTTGGTTTTATTTCCTTCTTACTCTATCAATGGGAGCAGAGGAGCAAATGCTGTCTCAATTTCTCTGTCTGGATCCCAGTAACATTTATACTAACATTCTCACAGTAGAGAGGACTTGTGTTTATAAACTGAACTCAAGCAATATCACTAAGGAAAAAAATAAAAGCCTTAATTCAGAACCGTAACCCTCAGCATGAAAAATGATCATGCCCTTTCAGTAATGACTAGTTTGGGAAATAAATGCATTAAAAAAGTCTTTATTCATTTTCTTCACTCAGGATTTCTGGATTTCCAATTCTTGTTGCTCTTTATGTACATTTAATAAGCGTTTTTTTTTTTTTGTTTCACTTGCACCATCCCTTAAAAAGTCCTTTCATGCGTAGTTTAAAATGTACAATGGTACAGCACGTCAGCATGTGAATAACAACCATGAGAGTGGGCGTGTCTACGGTGGGGCGTATGTGCAGGTGAGCTTTTCAGTTACATTCTAAATGACGGACACAGAGGAAAAGGCATTTTGACTTCTGTCTTTGATAAATAATTGACTGTAATAACACTGCGTTTACATATTCCACATTAATTTAAGGGTCATTTCATCTAATACATGTCTGCATAAGAGCAAATGTTATCTCACAAATAAGGTTTAGATGGACTTTAACACTGTAAAGTCATGTTGTAGGTCTTGATTGGCACCTCAGTACAATCTGACACTCATTCTTTCTGCCTCTTCCTCTCTCTCTGACCCCCTGCCTTTCATGCACACATGTACACACATGCACCCACCTACATGCATACATGTACCTACACACATGCACACACACACACACACACACACACACTACAGAGACAGACTGGGGAGAAAAATACCCAGGTACCAGAGAGTCGGCCGAGCTGCATGGGTCCCAGGATGGTGATAGGTACAGAGTGTTCTAGAAGCACACAGAACACCTGCAGGCTTAGGAGTGAAAGGCACTGGCCAGAGGGATGGGCAGGAAGTAAGCCCCAGTGTTTTCATCTGTGGCAGAAACACAGCATCAGGTGAGAATATTTAATGAAGGCGACACTTACTTGCAGATTGAAAAAGCACCCGTAGAGTTTTAAAAGCACAAAAAACTAGTATTTAAGTCAATAAAATATTTAATGCCTAAAAGACACCAGGAAATAGTTACCAAATATTAATATATATACTGCATCTTCATGGACTCATTTTTTAATCAAAACGTAATTAGTGGATTAAAGCAGTAATTTACAGAAATTGATTTTCCCAATGTTGTGTGGAACTCGTCACTCTCAGTAAGACTCGGGGCTTACTCTCCTTCACGTCCTTTTGTCTATGTAAAATTTTAAGATACCTTTTGAGAAACTTTTGAATCTAAAACTTACTTCTCAGTGAGAAAAAAATAAAAGTGGCTTGTTTTTAAACGATTAAAAATAATTTCCTTTGGTTCAGAATCCAGATAGTATTTTCCCAGAGAAATCTGTGAGAGACAAAGAGGCAGAGACGGGCTCCCGCACCCATCACCGCTGCAGGCAGCTCGGGCTCCGGCTCCTCGGGCACCTCGGCCAGGCCCGGTTAGTCCGCCCCTGAGGCGGGGAGGGCAGCAGGCGGGGCCCCCGGGACCGTGTGTGGTGGGGCTCTTTTAACTCGGACAATCACGTCTGGCATTTGGGGTAAGTCGGAGCAGGGGCCAGAGGTTGCCAGCGAGCGCAGTAGGAGTAACTGCAGTGAACTCTAACCTCATCAGTGACATTCAGGTGGCTGATTATTGATGATCAGTAGAGAGGGATTTTTCCTGTTCCATATGATTGCCTTCCTTTTATTACTGGAATCGCTGGCTAACATGGAGGTGGTTAAATGGTTTCCTTCTCTCTGCATAGCACCCAGGGCACCCGTGAGTAGCAGGGAAGTAGCGCGTTTCTGTGATCGCAGAGGTGGTGCGCACACTCACCTGCTGCCACCGAAGGTCAGACACTGAGTTACAGCTCTGTTCTGGAAGGTAACATGGAGGTGACCCATCTTTCACTGTCGGGGGCCTTCTGTGAGCATCTCGATGGCTTCTGCCATCTCCAGGCAGCTGACATGGTGCTGTGCTTTCTTGTCAGAAGCAGGACAGGCTGAGAGAATGCAGGCCGCGACGCAGGGGAAGTACCATATCCGGATGTATCGCTCACCTAACAACTGTGACGTACCCACAGGGGTCTGACCACGATGTTGAAGCCAACGCAATGGAAGGAGGGGCAGTGGGATGTTTCAGTGGAAAACGAAGCCTCACCACTATTCAGTGTTGTGATCCTATCTGCGATGCCTTCTCAGCTTTCGTAACAGGTCATCCTTCCTCTCGGAGCCTCATTTTCTCATCTGTGAAATGGAAAAAAGTAATACCTACCATACTGAGTAGTTTTAATAAACTTAGCCTGGCCCTGGCTGTGTAGCTCAGTTAGTTAGAGCATCGTCCCCATAGGCCAAGGTCAAGGGTTTGATCCCCAGTCAGGACACAAATGAGAAACAGCCAGTGAACGTGTTAGTAAGGGAAACAGCAAGTCAGTCTCTCTCTCCCCCTCCCTGCCTCCCTCTCTCGCTCTCTCCCTGCCTCCCTCGCTCTCTAGAATGAACAAATACAAATTTGAAAAAAGAAATGCAGCATGCAACAAATACATAGTCCGGCAGAAGTAATGCCTGCTTGAGTGTGGTTGGTAGGATAACATGGGTGTGATAATTTATAGTTTTAATTTGAACATTTCACCTAAAATAACATATGATGTACTTGAGTGTGATATTGTTATGTTGCAGAATGACATGCTTATGATTTTGTAGTAAAAGATTTTGTAATAAAAAGGGATTATTTGCACCAGACCCTGTATTTACAGGTATTGCTGTATTTTCCCAAGTTTTATTACTAACAATTTTTTCAGTGCATGTATATAATTACATTTTGATTCCCAGTTAGCAGCTTTGTGAGGTTGGTATTGGTTTGCCCAATTTTAAGGATTTTTTTCCACTGGCCTTATTTATAACTCTAACGTGAGGAAGCATTACCCATGGTAGGATAAAATAAAAACTTAGTGTTAATTCTAAAAATCAAATTCAGTTCACCTTTTTAAAGTGCTGATACTGTTCCAGAGGGCAGACACGTAGGGTTTGCTCAGCAGGCAGACCCCAAGCCCAGCATGCAGTCCAGGGGGTCCCCACACAACTGTCCTGCTGTGTCTTCTGTTTCTGCGTGTTGTGAAGCAAAAGTGGAGAACTTCTGCCAGGAGCGTGGTTCTCCTCGCTTGCGTGGGCTTTAACCTGGGCAAATCCGTGGAGCCTTAGAGTGTCTCACAGAAGTGGAACTTGCCCTCAGCGTGCAGCGCTGAGGGCCCCGCCCTGCTGTCACTAGCTCTCCGGCTCGTCCGGCAGTGACAAAGGTGAAGGAGTCAGAAAGGGAGTGCTTAGTGGCGGGGATGTCATCTGTGAGCGAGGCCTGTGCAGCGGGAGGGGGCACGGGCAGGGCCGGCCTCACTCCTGAGCCCATGCTGCGTTGATGACATTTCAGGGTACCGGGTGTGTAACAGAAACGCGGTGAGTGGAAACGCCTTCTGCTCGCAGATGGGACTCTAAGCCCCTGTGATTACAATGGGGATGTAAGTGTGTGATGATATCACAGGCAAGCTCACTTTGGAGGTGGTAGAAAATGGCTTCCTGAAAGAAAGCATCACTATGAGACGCACAGGCATATGGGAAAGGGCAGCTGCCAGTTAATCCCAAAAATGGAAATTAAGCCCTGACTGGTGTAGCTCAGTGGATTGAGCGCGGGCCTGCGAAACCAGAGGATCACGGTTTGATTCCCAGTCAGGGCTCATGCCTGGGTTGCAGGCCAGTCCCCAGCAGGGGACGCATGAGAGGCAACCATACTTGATATTTCTCTCCCTCTCTCCTTCCCTTCCCTTCTAAAGATAAATATATAAAATCTTTTTAAAAAATGGATGTTAAGTAGGGGAGAATTAGGACATAGAAGAAATTGAGAGAAACTTTTACACTACAACGAGGGAGGAGGGCAACAATAGTTACAGAAATGTACTTGAAAAGGAGAGTGATTCCCCTCTCTTGTGGCGATGAGGGCAGGGCACAGGGCGCAAGGAGCACGTCAGGGAACTCGGGGAGGCAAAGGACAGAGTGAGCCAGGCTCCGAAAGGCCAGGGAGTCAAAGGAGCAGACACCCTCGGGGGGTGTCAGGGGAGGCTCACCTGCCTTCCCTTAAAGGAGGAGGGATTGTAAAATGCAGACAGCTGTAACTGAACAATAACAAAATAGTTCATTTCAAAAGAGAAGGAAAAAAAGGAGGGCTTGAGAGGCTGCCCCACCCCCACCCCCCCAGGGATGCGACTCCTGAACATTCCCTGCTGGCAAATGTATCCATTGCCAATGCCTCCCACTCAGGGAGGGTGACAGTGTTCCCTTATGACCATTGGAAACCAGGCTGCCAGGTGGATTTCACCGTCCTCATTCCACAGCCCAGAGAACTGGGCGCAGAGAAGGACGCTTCTCAAGGTTCGTGTTCAGACAGGGACAGAGGCAGGGTTTGTGTGGGTGTCCACAGTGTTTAACTCCGAAGCTACTGCTCTCGCCTCTCCCCCGGTTTGGTGCAAAACAAAGTAGTTTTTCCGAGTGTTTTTATTGGCAAGATCATAAGCTCAACTAGAGATTGGAGGACAACACAGGCATCAGCTTGGGAACAGGTCACAAAGGGCTTTTCACGCCATGGTTGGCGACACCAGCTTGGCAGGGGATGCAGCCCTGTTGGTGAGGTTACGGTCATGTTCTACAGGGACCCCTCTGGCCCTGGGTCACAGAGGAGCTCGAAGCGTAGATTCAAATGGAAGGAAAGAGAGGAGGTGGGGAGACAGGTTGGGAGGTGTCCTGGTCGCTAGAGTAGAGGTGGCGAGAAGGACCTAGACATTCAGTGCAAGTGGAAAGAAGCGTCCCAGGATGTGTTTAGCGGCTGGACACAGACCCATGACCGGCAGGTGTGGCAGTCGGAAGTGGAGACCGTAAGCAAAGGGGCAGGTGGGAACACGCGGGCGGGCCGTCCAGGGGTGTCTGAGTGAGAGGTGTGGGTGGTGGTGGCTGTGAGCTGTGGGGGTTGATCTAGAGAAAGACAAGGGATGAAGATTCTGTCCCCAAGACTGATTTTGCTTACCCTTGTTTTAGACTTGTTACATGGGCGTACCTCTCCTTTTCTAAATGAATAATGAATATTTGCTTTTCTTTAAGATAATCCCAGCATTCATGTATCAGAACTTTGCGCTCCTCAGAGAAATTTCTTCTGTAAACAGATGGCATGTCATATTACAATATTATCATTATACTTTATTCTGAGTTTACATGCCCCGATAAACCACATGAGCACTTACTTCACTATTCACTACACAAAATGCCAAATTCCATATTCTATTACATGAAATATTAAAATGGAGTGTACCTGATAAAATGCAGAGTATGTCAACATAATTTACAGAGATGTTGCCTGCTGTACAATAGACAGTGGGTATCTCATACTCTGTTTATCTCCGGATATTGAATTGTTTTGACAGCTGTGTGCACAAATGAGTCCCTCAGGGGGTCTGTTTAAGCTTCCAAGCCTTTTCTCCCTCGGATTGGAGCGCCCAGTTGCCTCGGGACGGTCTCCTCTGCCCCAGCACACTAATCCGGAGGTCCTTCCATCAAAGAAGTGTTTCTGAAATCAAAGCGGATATGTTAACGCTACGGTGTGGAATCCAAATGCTGCATTTCTTTCCATCAGCATGTTTTTTAAAGTGGGTTAAAATCCACTGTCTACTCATCCCATGGGCTGTGGTGGTCACACCAGGAGCTAACGTGTGACTTTCCCAGAGAGCCAGTTGGCAGAGCTCCACGGGGCAGGTGGGGCGGGGGCGTCAGCTTCACAGACCAAGTGTGGGCAGCCCGCAGGACCAGCTGAGGGCTGGCATGGAGGTCCTGCCCCTGGAGGGTGGCAGAGAGGAGAGTGAGAGCAATTAGCCTGACCCTGAGTGGGAGATTGATTTGGGGACTGGAAGTAGGCGAGGTGGTTGAATTCGCGTGTATGTGGCCTTGCAGGGTGGAGGAAGCGAAAGCGTGCAACTCTTTCCTAACCCTGCCACGTCCTTAGAGCGCACGGCAAGCAGGGACTGCAACTGCCCCGCAGGCTAAACTTCCAGATCACAGCTCGGGGCCTTTGATTTCGTTGTCGTCGTTGTTCAGTTACTGTTGGTTCCATGTCCCCCATTACTATCCCCTGCCCTAACCCCCCCAGTCAATCCCCCACCCTGTTGTCTTCGTCCATAGGTCCTTTACACATATTTCTTGGCTTCACCCTTCCCCTGGTTTCCCCCATTATCTCTCTCCCCCTCCGCTCTCATCACTGTCAGTTTGTTCTTTGTTTCCACATCTTTGGTTCTATTTTGCTTGTCTGTTTGTTTTATTGATTAGGTTCCACTTATAGCTGAGATCCAATGGTATTTGTCTTTCACCACCTGGCTTATTTCAGTGAGCATAGTACCCTCGAGTTCCAACCATGCTGTTGTGAAGGGTAGGAGTTCCTTCTTTCTGCTGCATAGTGTTCCATTGTGCAAATACACCACAGTTTTTTGATCCACTGGTTTACTGATGGGCACTTCGTCCAGCACTTGACTATTTTAAATTGCACCTCTATGAACATTGGGGTGCATAGGTTCTTTTGAGTTGGTGTTTCAGGATTCTTAGGGTATAATCCCAGCAGTGGAATTGCTGGGTCAAAAGGCAGTTTCATTTTTTGTTTTCTGAGGAAATTCCATCCTGTTTTTCACAGTGGCTGCACCAGTCTGCATTCCCACCAACAGTGTACTAGAATTCCCTTTTCTCTACAACCTCACCAGCACTCGTTTATTGATTTGTTTATGACAGCCATTCTGAGCAGAGTGAAGTTGTATCTCATTGTGGTTTTTATTTGCATCTGTCCGATGGCTAGTGCTGCTGAGAATCCTTTCATTTGCATGTCCTAGCAGAAAGCCTGAACAGGCCAACAATAACTAGCAAAATTGAAGCAGTAGAAAAAAACTCCCAGAAGACAAAATCCCTGGATTGGATGGATGGTTTCGCAGGAGAATTTTACAAAACAGTTAAGGAAGAGTTAATCCTTATTCTTCTCAAACTATTCTAAAAATCCAAAAAGAGAGAAGACTACCAAACTTTTTTTTATGAGGCCAGCATCATCCTAATCCCCAAAGCCGAATAAAGACACACAAAGAAAGAAAACTACAGGTCAATATTGCTGATGAACATAGATGCAAAAATCCTTAACAAAGTACTGGCAAACCACATCCAGCAACAAATTAAGAAGATTATACTTCCATTAAAGGAGCAATGTCTCCTCCTGACCAAGTGGGATTCATCCCAGGGATGCAGGGATGGTACAATATTTGCAAATCAATAAATATAATACATCGCAGTAATACAAGGAAAGACAAAAATCACATGATCATATCAATAGATACGGAAAAAGCATTTGATAAGGTATAGCACCCATTTATGATAAAAACACTCAGCAAAGTGGGAATAGAGGAAGCAGTCCTCAACATAATAAAGGCCATATATGAGAGACCTACAGCCAGCATTATACTTAATGCACAAAATCTTACAGCTTTCCCATTAAGATCAGGAACAAGACAAGGGTGTCCTTTAGAACTTCCATAGTATTAGAAGTTTTAGCCACAGCAATCAGACAAGAAAAAGAAATAGAAGGCATCCAAATTGGAAAGTAGGAAGTAAAACTGTCACTGTTTGCAGATATGATAATGTACATAGAAAACCCTATAGAATCCACCAAAAAATGACTCGACCTAATAAGTGAATTTGGCAAAACAGCGGGATACAAAGGTACGGTACACTGAGGGTCCTGTCCGAGGCCACAGATACCCCCTGGGAAATGTCATTGTATGGATCCTACAGTGAGGAGACCTTTGGACGGCATGACACCAAACTTCAGAGCTTGTCCATACAATGCCATTCGACTCAGAAGTGTTTACACACCATGTGGTCAAGCAAAACTTGGGGCCAAATAGAGCCCAGAGAAATGTAATGAGGACATCTCCTTGGTTTAAAAGCAAGGAGGAAATGGGAGATTAGGGAACAAAGAGCGGGGGGTTATTTAGATCACTTAAACAAATGTCCTGTCCATTTTTCCCAGCGACTGGGAATGTGGCTCCTCACGTGAGTCTGCACCTGCTTCCTCGTGGGCTTCCATTAAAGGAGCAATGTCTCCTCCAGTCAGTTGCCTGTTGCCCTGCAGAGAGAGCTGAGTGTGGAGTGTCCCCCTGCGTCTTGTTCATGGGCATTTCTAAGGACTGTCCCAGAGCGAGTCTAGGACCAATAGAAGCTCATTCTGGTGCTGGACAGGGAAGGTCTAAGGTTCTACAGAAACTGTAGGTTACGCACCTACAGTTTCACATTAAGTGGGCCTCCCACTCAAGAGGTTGTTTGTTCCTGTGATCAAGTTCAAGCTCTTTGAACAGTTTCTGAGGCTACTAGTAGAACTAAGACCATTCAACCACCATTGTACGTGGGGACTTGATCACCAGCCTCGCCCATCTTATTCTCCTGAAAATACAAGGCTAATTATAGCAGATGAAACCTTGAATAATCATGTCTTAAAATAAACTGAGTCAATAAGAATGGGACATGGTCTCATTGCAGACAAGCATCTGTAACCCGTATGTTTTCAGGCCCCAAGGGGCAACCCTTGTTGACGACACAGTGCACCCCATGTTCACTGGTCGCCCCGACATTGAATGCAGTCTTCGGTAACCGTTTCGCTGCCTCCACCGGTGGTCTCGGGTGAGACTGATAATCCAGGGCCCCTGGTGCTGAGAGACAGAGAAAGGGGCCCTGGCAACCGAAAGGGGCTGTTTCACTGTAAAGTAGACTGAGGCTTTATTTCAGCTCTTTCCTTTTTTCCCTTCTAATTTCTGTCTTTTCTCCTGTGCTCTTAGTGGCTTACAAGTAGAAAAAAAGGATAGAAAAATCCTACAGGTAAATCATCTATTACTTTCTCTTAACTTACATTTGTAAATAGAGCTTGACTTTAGGACGTAGAAAACATTCCGCGTGTGTATGGGTGAAGTAATGCAGAGCGGAGTGGACGATTACTATACTCCGACCGGGAGAGACGGGGAATTTTCTGTTTTACCAAGAGTTTTTTCAAACACGTGATGCTTCCTTTCCAATGAACCTGCTTCCTCTTCTTGCCCAGGAACCTGACCTGGCCTGACCTTGAAATTCCACAATGGCTCAAGCATTCAGAGTTTGGGGTATTAGTAACTGATACATATGGAATTCCAAAGGCCAACTCCAATGGGAGGTGATGAACTCGTCCCCATCCTCCCAACCTCCCAACACCACTGTCTACCACAGGCATCCAACCTGCGGCTCACAGGCCTCATGCAGCCCAGGAGGGCTATGAATGTGGCCCAACACAAAATCATAAATTTACTCAAAACATTATGAGATTTTTTTTTGTGATTACGTGTCATGATGTATTAAATGTGCGGCCCAGTACAACTCTTCTTCTTGCAATGTGGCCCAGACACGCCAAAAGGTCGGACACCCCTAGTGGTCCATCAGTGTTGATGTTCGAGTAGACTTCTGAGCCTTTGCCATACCTGCCATGATGCTGGCAGCTCCTGCTCTGATGAGTCCGGTGAGTAGTTTGCCACGTCATCTTTTCCTTGCCTGTGAACATGAACTCAGGGGGCCAACTGCCAGTCAGGCCTGTACTCCGTGCTGGTGCAAGAACTCTGCTAATTCAACCGCTGAACCACATGGATCCTTCCTCTTGGCGGGTGCAAACTGGACTCAGCAAAAATGTTGTCTGCACCCAGAGACAGCGAGGAGGCAGATGCTGGGAATGGCCCATGTCAGGGCCTCAGGGCGGGACAAAGAGCATCTGCTTCCCATGGGGGGACCACAGTTTGCTGTTGTGTCACCCACCAAGGGCAGTTTTCTGGAGGCCCTGCTCTTTCTTAATGACCATCCAATTGTCCCTGCTTATCTAGAACTTGGAAGTACCCCCTGTGTTCCTTCCAGATTCAGAAAGCCTGCCGAGCCTACCAGTAGGTGGATTTGGATCTCATCGTTACCATTACCAGGAGCAGAAATGGACTTGTCCTGCACAGGAGGGCGGTGGCTCACTGTACGGATGCACAGGGAAAGGAGGTAAAATAAGAAAACAGTCCCTCCATTTTCCCAGGACATACATGCGGCTGGAGCGTCATTTTTTACTCTTCAGGGTCACGTGTTGCTTAGGCAGCTCCTACTCACAAGCGCTACTTCAAGCTCATGACTTGCGCTATCACCATCTCTACTTCTGAGAATAGACTTCTGCCTGCCTTTGTATCTCCTCTCCCCCTGACTCCTCCTCCTCTTTTCTTCCTCTCCCTTCCTCCTTCTGGTCTTCTCCTCTCTCTCTCTCTCTCTCTCTCTCTCTCTCTGTGGCTATTTCTTGGTTTCAGCACTACATTTCTCACCTAGTGTGTTTGAGTAATTCACATTCACACTGTCCAGGAGAAGCCCGGGTCCTGGGGTGCCGGAGCTCCTTGGGATGGCAATGGAGGGCTGCCTTTGGCTCTGGAGGTAACTTAGTCTAAAGTGTGTGCAGTAGGAGTCCACTGCATTGCTCTTCTAAAGGGGGTGGGGGCGTGCCTGTAGCAGGGATGACTGTGGCCCCCCAAATGTAGGGCTTTATATGCATATGTATAGAATGGGTGTTAAAACACAATTTACTACTCTGGTTTTCTTCCTTTTGCCCTGTGAGTAGGTTGCACTGTCCATGCCAACTTCTTTTATGATTAAGTTCAGCATACTTTAGAATGGCAGAGTAATCAGGAAAAACAAAATTCTTTTGTTGACACCAGGATGTTGTCTTTGTTTTTCACAGGCAAATTCTCATAGTCATTGCCCATTCAGCGGGCCCTTCCATGTGCCTTGAACGGCTCTGGGCATTGAGAATGGAAAAATGTGTGAGATGGAATCTAGTTTTGTACCA
The DNA here is from genome assembly GCF_014824575.4 of Sturnira hondurensis. Lineage (NCBI taxonomy): Eukaryota > Metazoa > Chordata > Mammalia > Chiroptera > Phyllostomidae > Sturnira > Sturnira hondurensis. The sequence goes on along the minus strand of NW_028072798.1, from coordinate 8,021,459 downwards.
AAGCATTACCATATGGGATAAGTATTGAAGTGGAGATTTGGAGAGGAAACACGGATGCTCAGAGAGATGGGCTGGGTGGTAGGCAGCACAGCTCTGTGGGAGGGTGGTGTTTAATTAGAGCTTTGAAGAGCAGGTTCAACTTTGAGACACATGGGGAACAGGGTGGGTGCCCCTACCTTGGGATTAACGGACTAAATGAGATCTTTGGGTCCATGCACACCCAAAATTATACACACAAGTATATTACATATGTACATGTTACATGTCTGTGTGTATGTGTGTGAAGGTCCATAGGTATATCAGGTGTTCAATTCTTGTACTAAACATTTTTGAAACCAATTTTGAAATACTGAGTTTCCCATTTCTTGCATTTTATCTTTTTCTTGAGAAATACACGCGCCAGTGCCAGGGGACAAAGCGTCTGGAAAGGGCCTCGCTACGGTGTTTTGTACCCCTCTCGCCAGTGTGGGTTTTAGAGATACGGCCACGTGCTGCTTAGCTATAGGGATACATTCTGTGAAATGCATCCCTGGGCGACTGTGTCGCTGCAGGGCCTCACAGAGTGTGTGCCCTGACCCGGACCAGGGTGGCACAGCCCAGGCACACCTGCGCTCTCTGGCAGACCACCACGGTCTGTGTGGCTCCCTGTTGACCGAAGCCCCGTTGTGTTTGCCGCTTGAGCAGCTGCTCTGACGCCTCAGCTCCCGGTTTTCTAACCCTTCTGCTCCTTCCTGAGGGTTTGTGACTGCCAGCACGTAAGAACCTTCTTTAGATGGGTCCTTCTCCTTTGTGACCAGGAACAAAGGACATGTGACAGAAGTATTAAAACTCTATAAGCACTTTCTATAAGGGGGATTTGGGGTAGGAAATCTGTCTTTAATTTCTCCCCAATTTTTTTTGTCCAAGTCCCAATGAAAATTCATAACTCACTGAAGTAAGACTATTGTACATTTTAGTTTCTAAAGTTCTCAAATAAAAAAAAATCAATTGCCAATATTAGAAAAGAAAGTCATTGAGGTTCTTTTCAGTATTTAATGGGAAGTCAGCGATGTCATATGAAACGTCACAAAAGCGCTAATTATTAACACACCGCTATGAAATAACAGTGTCTAAGAAACACAGTTTACTTACTTAACAAACACAAAATAATACTAAGTTGTAATCTCTAGAAATGGCACAATTCAGCTTAGCTGCCCTGCCATATTTTTCTCAAAGGAAAAATGAATCTTGCAATGAAATTCAATTATAAATGCAATCTTGCCCTGGTTGGTGTGGCTCAGTGGATTGAGTGCTGGCCTGCAAAGCAAGGGGTCACTGGTTCAAATCCCAGTCAGGGCACAGGCCTGGGCTGCAGGCCAGGTCCCCAGTAGGGGGCGCACGAAAGGCAACCACGCACTGATGTTTCTTTCCCTCCCCTTCTCCCTCCTTCCCCTTCTCTAAAAATAAATAAATAAAATGAGATCTCTCTGGAAGAAGTTATTATGCCACTACTTAAACATGTTCTAGCCATTTGAACTGTTCTTTTTCAAAGTACAGAAGTGAGCAAAATAGGTTTACAGTTGTTTGTATGCAGAATAATACAATAATTAATAAATAACAGTACAGGGATAAGTTCTGTGTTTTGTATTCTCATAATTGTAAAGCTGCTTTTGCCCCACCCTATAAACTGTGATTTCAAAACGTGCTGTAAAGTTGTTCAAGTCTCATTAACAATCATGAGGTAAGTGCTTTCTGCTGAAGATTTCAGTCCCTAACAGAGATCTATTGTTAGTGATGCTGGTGCTGGACAAGAGATCGGCCTCAGAAAAAATGCTTCTGCTAAAGCATGTGATTTATATTCGAACACTTGCCTACTCTTCCGGTAGTTAGCAGCCCACTAAACAAAATTAACACATCTAGGAAATCATTACTTTAACATGCTCACGCCCTGGCTGGTGTGGCTCAGTAGATTGAGTGCCAGCCTGTGAACCAAAAGGTCACTGATTCGATTCCCAGTCAAGGCATGTGCCTGGGTTGTGGGCCAGGTCCCCAATAGGGGGCTTACAAGAGGCAACCAATTAATGTATCTCTTACACACTGATGTTTCTCTCGGTCTCTTTCTCCCTCCCTTCCCCTCTCTCTAAAAACAAATAAATAAGCCCTGGCTGGTGTAGCTCAGTGGATTGAGCACGGGTCTGTGAACCACACGATCGCGGTTTGATTCCCAGTCAGGGCACATGCCTGGGTTGCAGGCCAGTTCCCAGCAGGGGACTCACGAGAGGCAACCATACATTGATATTTCTCTCCTCTCCTTCCCTTCCCCTCTAAAGATAAATAAATAAAATCTTTAAAAAAAACAAATAAATAACATCTTTAAAAAGCATAAATGTTTTTCAAGTCAAAGTTTTTGCTTCTTTCTAAATGACTTTTTAAAACAGTGTGAAGAAGAACAAAAATTATGGGTGTTAGTGTCAGCTAGACCAGATTTCAAATTCCCCATCTTAAACCTCTTTGACCATGTATTTTATTCTTAAAAGCAATGGAGATAATATGTACTTTACAGAGTTGTGAATATTAAATGTGTAGCTTATGTGGAGTGGATTCGACTCAATGAATGGGACGCAGCGGGCACTCCATAAACGGGAATGTCTCAGCGCCCACGGGGGCAGATTTGTGGGATGTTTACCAACGTCTCTGGCCTGGAGACTTGCATGCAAATGGGCAATTAAGAAATAATGAACTGCTCCGAGTGTCACCGAGACCCGGCGGTGGTTTCAGCCAAATCTTTAGCCAAAGATTTTCAATGGCCACTGAAAGATGTGAAATCTGTCATCCAGCTTTCTCTCACAGACGTGCTGGGTCAATAGACTGAAGGACAAAAAAGTAGAAAACAAATGAAAGAAGCCAGCCTGTCTTTCAGGAAGGCAGCCCAATAGTGGAGTTCCTTCCAGCATTTTCCCAGCTCCCGGGGGCAGGAAAAACATATGTGACAGCTTCATGGGTTCTCGGGGAGTTTCATCAGCACCCTGATAAGGCCCCTGCCGGGAAAGGGCAGCAGGAACCCTTTAGGTGCCTCCAGCCGTGGCTTTGAGTTGGAACAGGACGTCTACCAAAGGAAGAGCGATGGGCCCGCACAACAAAGCAGAGCGGACCTGGGAGAAGGTTCTGCTGAAAGCTCGTACCATCGCTGCCCCTGAGAGCCCCGCAGATGTCAGGGCCATAGTGTCCAGGAGCCCCAGCCAGTGAGTGGGGCTGTTTGCCCTTCACTCCTGGAACCTGCACCAACCGGATCTGGGCATCCTTCCCGGAGCCGGGACTTCGGCTGGTTGGCACTCCAGGGCTGACTGAGGGGTCCCCCGCCACCCTGCATCCAGCCGCTCTGCGTCACACAGACTGTCCTCTGAGCCATGCGGACGTTGCCATCCCTGCTGACCACTGGGGGCTTGCTCAGTGAGTCTGACAAGGATGCTCCGGGGCTGTACTGGTCCTGTGCGGCACCATCTCCCGGGCGTGCCCATGCAGGTCCTGCCCGAACGCTACTTCTACAGAGACCCCAAAGGGGCTGAGAAGGAAGGGAAGGCCACTGCCAAAAAGGCCGGACCCAGGAGGCACTTCAGAGTGGAGGGACCAAAGTGGCAGGTGCCCAGTGCCTGCCCTGCAGTTTCGCACGAAGCCCTGAGCACCCCATGCCCACTGACGATGGGCTGCCAGCCCCACTGTGTGGGCCACCTAGTGGGTAGGAGCAACCACGGAGTGGTCCTAGCTATTCCTCCACGAACCCTTAAACAGGATGCAAGTAGGCTGACAGGAAAAGACAGTTTCTAAAAAAAAGAAATGGAGGGAGGGAGGGAGGGAAGGAGGGAGGGAGGCAGGCAGGCGCCGGAGCAAAGTCATCCCGGGCTGTTAACCCTGCTCTCTCTTGTCACCATGTTGGCAAACTGACCTGTTTAAACCAGGGAGTTTCGGGAGCCTTTAGAGCTGCCCCTCTTGGAGGAAGGGGAAGGGACCCACTGTAAGAAGGTAGAGTGAAGAAACTGTGTGGACAAGCGGAAGCTCAATGACCCCACCTGTTGGCAGCGTGGAACTGGAAATAGAGATGAACTGGAAATAGAGGTGGTGGGAAGAAAGAAAATACCAGCTGGGCAGCCTGCAAAGTGCCCCTGGGGGATGGATGCTACAGACAATAATAGCTGAGTCTTGCTGAATGTTTACCAAATGCCTCGTAACTTTTAATCGTATTGATTGGTTGGGTCCTCATAGCAACCTCTGAGGCAGGTCATTTTATTAACTCTCATTTTCATACACAAGGATACAGAGGCCATAGAAGCTAAGTAACTTGTCCTGATGGTCACACCATTAGTAAGTTGGGAGCCGGCATTCAAACCCCAGAATTCCGATCCAGCATCCAGGCGTATCAGATCTTCTCAGAAGAGTCCTGTGTGTTGGCAGTCAGAATTCACAGCACCACGTGGGGCGCGCTGTCTGAGGGACACCCGTGATTAACAGCACCTGGTCACCGCACTGCTCTCTGAATGGGGTGGTTCCCTCTGCCAACAGGCGCTGGGTTGCTGAACGAGCAGCATTTGGGCCCAGAGCTGACTGCTGGGTGGTGTCACCTCTTCTCCGAGCTGTCCCCAGGAAGTGCTCTGCCTCTCCTAGGAACAAATGTTGGACAAAGGGGTTGAAAAGACACCAAATTCTTGTCCTGCCCTGGGCAGGAAAGCACTCCCCCTCCCCGTGTGGCCATCTGTGCTGGTCGGTGCCGGCTGGGCCGGGCTGGCTGATGACCAGTCACCACGTGCACACGCAGTCCGAAGAGCAGCCCGGGTGCAGCGTGGCCCCTCAGGCCCGTTAGTGGCAGTGGCTGCGCTCCACGCTCTGTGCCATGTGCTCCGCGTCACCCAGGGGCGGGCTGTCGGATTTTAGTGTCATTCACTGGGCTATTTTTCCAGAGACAAGAAGCCCCAAGGACTCTTTGTGAACCATTAACATCCCAAGTAGCCACTGCGGGTGTGCCAAAATGTGGGCCACCCGTTCTAGAAATGCTGGTAACTCCCCCCCCCGCCCCGGTTGCTGCAATTGCGTTTGTCTGTACCGCATTAGATGGCTCGGACAGCGGTATTGGAGAGGATAAATAGGAGCGAATTTCATTTTGGCTTCGGCACCAGCTTCCCTTTTACATGCTCATTTTTCCAAGAAATAAATTTAACTAAATTTATTTACCATCCTCTCTCCCCCTGCCAAAAAATTACAGTAACCATTATGTTATCTTAATGGGATAAATAGGACCTTTTAGTACCTCCTATTTTGTAATGAAATGTAGTTTAGGGAAGTGAAATTGTCTCCTAGACATCAAATAAATAAGATAATGAAACAAATATGGATATTTAAAAAATTCCTTTGGTTTCTTTATCCTGTATTCTTACCATTTACCTTTAGTTCTATTTATATTAAAATATGGTGCCAGTTTTTTTCATTCACTATGCTAAGGAGAGAAAACCCTGAGATTGAAAAGGTCAGCAAGGTACATCTCTTGGACGGGCGGCATCCAAAAGACACGCGGGGGTGTCCACCTGGCCACAGGGCTCTGTGACTGACAGCAGGAAAGACAGACAAACAAAAAACAAGCATGAGAACAAGAGACTCAGTCTGAAGTTGAAGATCATGTCAGAAAGGAAAAAATAAAGACAAAATGTTCTAATTCCAGAGAAATTAGATGTTAAGCTTTTTTATATGGAGGGAAAAAAAGACTTCTTAGTAGAAAAAAAATACATATATTTCAAGAGTTAAAAACCCCAAAGGGTAGATAGTCATTTGATGATGGAAAAGCAGCAGATGTGTTTATTCGTTATGAATGTCAAGTCCAAGGTTACCTGGTTAGGAAGACTTCACTTTAAAATCCCCTAAATAATGAGGGCACTTAATGTCTCCCGTAACGCCGTGTCCCGAGCAAGGGCACCTCCAAGTAGGTTAACGCGGCGCCTCGAGCCCTGCCGTCCTCTGAGCTCTCCACGGGAAATACAGGCCAGCTTCCTAGGAGGGAGGGGTATCTTCCTGCCACGGGTGGAGAAGGGGAGACTTTACCTAAATATCACCCCCGGCCCCTGTTGTCAGTTCCTCGGTCCTTCAGTGACCTCTACCCTGAAGTACACTTACATCGTGTCCCTGACGGACTGTCAGCTTTAATGCAAAACAAATATACTTGCTGCTTTGTTTCTGTGAATAAATAAGACCCTTAATCCAATTGACGTTAACAGATGCTAAATTTTACAAATAGTTAGTATTTTTGTGGAACGTGTACAATTTTATGGTCTACTCCAATTGGCTAATGATCCACGTATTTTAAGAAGGTCATGGGTAGGGTAAGAGCCGTGCCTGATGTGTGAGGGGGAGACTGTGGCCCCGACAGCGTTTACTCATCCAGAGGCGTCGCTCAGGCAGAACAGTGTTTCACGTAACCAGAACTTTCTATCCCGGGGCAACCCCCTCGGCTTGTCTGTGTCTCAGACCATCTTTCCTGGGTCTCCTCTCGACATAAACTCAGTGACACGGTGACCAGACAGTACTGACGCGGTCGCCGGAGAGGAAACTCATGTGGCTGCTTCCTTTTTAGTCCAGGCGTAACCTTGCTGGTGCCCAACGGGGGGCAGGGCCGGTCAGCAGCCTGAACCGGCGGGGGGCGGGGGCGGGGGCTAGGGCCGGCGTTCAGTGTCTGCAAGAAACTTCACCTGGTTGTTGGCGTCACAGACAGACTGCTCTCCCTGGAGAGCGAATCAGGTTCTCACCGAGGAGTTCAGAGCGGGTGACAGGCTGGCAGGTCCCCGTCATCTGTATTAAGGGGAAGTACTTTTGCCTGTCCTTGGACTTCCTCTTTTTCCACGTTATGTCATTTCAGCTGGATGTCAGCTCTCATTTATGTAAGCTTCCCTGTCCCTGCTCACCTGGTCAGGAGCAGACGATGGGAGATTCTGTACTGCCATTGTGATGATCCCGTGAGAGTCAAAGAGAAGAATGTAAAATAAAGTAGCTCTCTGGCCATCAAGGTTTTCAAAAGTAGTTGTATCTTAGGAAGTAACCACAGGCCTAAGTCCAGCCGCAGTCGACACGGAAGTGACTGGTTTTCCACCACCACCAGGAGTCAGGGTCTGCAGTATCGCGAGGCGGTCTGGCTTCTGTTCCTCGTGCAGGCTCAGTCCCATCCTCACCTGTCTGCATTGCTCTGAAGGAGTGTTCTACGGCTTAGGAAGTCCAGGTGGCCCTTCCTACACCTCCCTGAGTACACACCTGTGCTCCCAGGTGTGTCAGCCAGGCCCCTTCCTCGGCCCTACCACACGTGTCCCCTGGGCCCCCCTGGGTTGGTCTAGCATGCGTGGCTTGGCAGTTGGCTAATTATATTCCCATTTTCCTCCTCACCCATCTCCTGTCACCTTACCCAAGAGGGCTGTAATTTTGTCTCTCCTCTCCTCCTCCCTTCCCCCCTTCCCCCCCTTCCTGCCTCTGGAGGGTCTTTGGGCCTTATCGGCTCCTCCTGTGGCTGGATGGTGAATCCTGGGTCAGGCAGGCTGTCCCGCGGTCCCGGCTCTGGCGTGGAGTTCCACACCCTGGGAACTCCTGGTACAGCTGCAGCCTCCCTTGCATGTCCTCAGGCCTTGGGGCAGCGGCTCTTCCTCCGGTTACAGGGTGGTCAGACCTCACCCTCCTCTCTCCCTCCCTCTCTCCCTCTCTCCCTTCATCTTTTTATTTCAGCACTTTTAGAACAGGATTCTTACATCCAGCCCACTCTTACAGAATGGGTGAGTGTGGCTCCTTCTCTCCTGCTAGGACCTGCCTGATCCCTGGTGGGTAATACAGTGGGTAACACAGTCTACATACAGAGTCTGTCTCGGAAAGCTGGGGGAGGGGGAGCCACGAAGCGATTGGCTGCTTTCCTCAGCGAGCCGACACTGAGGAGTCCGCTCCGGGCTGTCATCAGAGGTGGCCCTGGAGGTTTTGTGAGCTAGGGTTTTCATCGCTGGGTTTATTTCACTGAATATTAGAAACTGGAATTAACTGTTGAATACTAGGAACTGCAGAATCATGTTCATACATTTAGGGTACACCTTTACTTTAAAACATTATACCATTATTAAAAATCATAGTTTCAGACTTACTGACAAAAGACAGTGCTTATAGGATAAATTAGTAAAATAATGTACGAATGAGAATATGTTGTATGAGTGAATAAACATTTCTGTAGACACACATTTATTGGAAAAACAATGGAAAGAAATCACCTATGTAGCAATGATTCTGTCTGGGTGATTTTTCTTTTTTACCTAGGCTTTTCTAGAATTTTGTAAAATGTCTACCTCAAGCATTTTCAAATAAGAAAAAGGGACCTGTACATTTTAAAAGAATAATAGTGTTTATGCAAAAATATTTCCAGATCGATCAAAGACCTAAACAAATCAACTGAAAACCCTCTGGTCTCGTACGATAAAGGAAGAAAACAAAGATGATATTTTTATGATCCCCAAGGAAGGAAGAATAGAAAAGGTTTTAGCAATGATAGATTGTAGATGAAACACAAATGCAATAAACATATAAAAACATTCCTGAGGGTGATTTTTAATTTACAAAAATGAAATCTTTTTTGTAATCTGTTGGATTGGCATGAAAAAATTGACGTTGTCTGTAGCAGAAAGAGCCACTTACATGGTGAGGGAGGGGATGTGAATGACCATGAAAGCTTCTTCCCTTTTTCCGGACTGCGCTTGGAAAGCACCCGTGCAAATTTCGTGTGTGCGCGTCTTCGGACAGCGATCTCACTACGCGGCACCTCCCCCGTGGAAATGCGTGTGTGAGTGTGCGCTGCCCCAGGTTGAGGATGCGCCCGTTACCCACGCTTTTATTGGACACTTACTGGGAACCCGTTATGCACTAGGCACCTTGTCATGCAGCACGCATTGGGGAACCCAGAAAAAGACTTTATTCTCAGCGAGGGGAGACAGTAAGCACGTAAACAAATACCAGAAGAAGATAACTCCAGAGAGTGATGGGTACTGGGAGGGAAATAAAGCAAAAAGGTGTAATAGCAACAGACTAAGGATAAGTGACATTGTTTAGATTGGGAGTTCTAGGCAGACCGCACCAGGGACCCGGCTTATGAGCTGCGAGCTGAGAAAGCGTGAGAGCCCCCGCCCCCGCCAAGACCCCAGAGTGGTGCAGGCCAGGAGCGGCAGCAAGGAGCCAGAGTAGCCGTGGGCGGGACAGGTGTCAGCAGAGGGAGGTCTCCAAAGTGCCCGGAACCCACAGGCTGCAGTGAAGAGTGTGAAGTTTGAATGTAGCTTTTTATTCTGGGACAGTGAAACGCGAGAAATAGAACACCCATCAGTAGTACGGGAGCGGTAACAGTATCGAAGGCGCACTGTAGAATGCTATCCAGATGTTGACAAAGTGGGGAAGCTCTGCATACCGACACCGAGCAACGCGAGTCAGATGCTGGTAAGTGAATTCGATACATCATCTTGAGAAAAAGACAACATCAAAACCCACAGAAAGATCTGGGAGGTGCACACCACGTGCTCTATCAGTCATAATGTGGAACCGCGTGGTGGGGAGAGGGGACTCGGCATTTTCCTTCACACGTTTTGCCGTTGCTTGTCGTTTGTTGTGTGAGTCTGCATTTATTTAATTATAAATAAAATGAACAAAAATAAAAATAACCACGACTATTTTAAAAATGTGCAGGAAGGTGGATTCGGGAGACTGGACAGTTGTTAGGAAACTCCGCTCCGCCTGTTGGCGAAGGAGAGCCGTACACTCTGGGGAAATGCCACCCTCGGGCTGCAGGCCCTGCTGCCCACAGGCTGCCCGTGGAGAGAGAGGGCCTGAGGCTGCGTCCAGGGGGCTGGCAGCCACCCCCTGCGCTTGTTCCGCCCCAAGCGGTGGCCCAGCGGCGCTGCGGGCCTTTCTGCAGCTTCAGCCTTTCCTCCAGCTTCCTGCTCACCCCCACCCCCCGCCTTGCAGCTCCCAAGCATGTCTGTCCCCCAGCCATTTTTAATCAAAATTTCAAAGCACATCTGAGAGGGCCTGGTTCCTGGCAGTTCGGGGTAATCCTCTAAAGGACCCTCTCTAACGGTGTGAGCTTTCAAGATAAGGGGCTGGGAGCGCGCTCCTTCCACCGGAAAGAGTATTTTGAGAGTGTGCTTTGATGCTTCAAACTCCCTTTTTTCTGGCCTCCCACTGGCCAAAGCAGAGGCTTTTTAAAATTTGGGGACGTCTTATTCCTGAGTGAAGTGCAGCCACAAGGCAGAAGGGTTTGGGATTTCTTTTGTTTGAACGTGACCGTGAAATTTGAAAAGACCAGTCTCAGTGTTATGAAACCGACGGCAACTCTAGGAACTTGATCGAAAAAATCATCCAGTTAACAGGTCAACGGCTGAAGATAATAGAGGAAATTGTTTTTGGAGACACACAACACCAGTTAAACTTACAGTCTCAAATCACACCTGTGACTGACAGACTGCACCATCAAGGGTGTTGTCAGTCTGGCTGTGAGGTATACACCAGTGCGTCAGCTGCTGGGCAGCAAGTGGACAGGGCCTCACGGCCTTGGCATGCCCAGCAAGGCTATAATTTTATGTCATGGTATTTAATTGCATAATTACGTCCATGTGTGCATGTGTAGTACATATGCATTTTACATAGTCTTTTAAAAGATTTTTTTTAACTCATGGGAGAGCAGTGAACAATGATGACGCCTTTGCTTAATTCTTTAAAAAAGCAGCATGGAACACAGAACAGGAATGAAGAAGCTACCTCGTTTCCATTTTCCTTATCCTGTCAAGTTCACTGTGACTGGGTATGGACAACAGACAGAATTTCCAAACAGGTATATCCAGTAGCCACAAAGTGGAGGTGCATTCAACTACACACCGCCTTGAAGACTGTGTGGCTTTATTTAGAAAAACAAAGTGTTTCGTATGAAAAGGGGGGGTTAGTGGTGACTCAGAATTCTAGCCTCAGCGTCAAAACCAGACGGAATTCAAACAGCATAAGGACTTCAAGTGGGGGCTTCGAGCGGCCTGTGCGGGGCTCGGACGCAGGTGGGAGTGGGCAGAGCCCCCACACGGGCCTCTTTGGCGGGGTCCTGGTTGACGTGCTGCTTCACAACAATTGTAAGGTTCATAATTGTAATAAGCATTATGCTATTTTGAGCTATGGAAATGCATTTTACATGTTTCATACAGCTGAATTCTTAAATTTACTGCATACAGCGTTTAAAGCATGCCTTTTATGTGGGAGAGGGAGAAAAGAAAGCCTGTTTGAGATGACTCAATTTTTCATAAATTAAAGCTAGATCTGGCCCTGAGTGGTGTGGCTCAGTTGTTTGGGTGTCACCCTGCAAGCCAGAAGATCGTGGGTTGGACTCCCAGTCAGGGCAAATGTCTGGGTTGCAGGTTCAGTCCCAGCTGGGGCGTGTATGAGAGGCAACCGGTTGATCTTTCTGTCTCACGTTGATGTTTCTCTCTCCCCCCTCCCTTCCCCCTCTCTAGAATCAATCAAAGAAAAAATTAAAAATAAATAAACTTAAGGCTAGATCTGTGTAGTCACCTTATAAATTGACAAACAGAAGCAGCAGCACGGTTTTGAGGCCGAGTCATCTATCTACTGGACCGTAATTGTGTGAGTGTCCTTCTGGCTGCGCTTTGGAATGCTGCGAGACTCACTTGGCAAATGTTTTTGGATCTTTTCCTCTTTAAAGTCATTACGCACAGTATAGAATATGAGCTATCCATCGTTGGAAACTCCAGCACTACCCAGTCCCTCTGTGTCATCATTCTGTGTGATTTCCGCCTGCCTGTGGTGGAATCGTAGCTTCCGGCTTCGGTTATCTGGCCCTTATTTGTTATTCGGTCTTTAGCTGTTTTCCCTAGAATGCTATGTTTAATGCCCTGGAGGTTCAATTTGGTACCAGGCTACAGCTGCTCAGAGATTGAAAGTACATGAGCAAATAGGACTCTTGACATATTAATGCTATAAATCCCCCCTGTATTTTCTTTAGTGGAAAAACTCAAACCTAATTTGAGCGAGTATCAAACCCATGTACACCGTGCTCTCATGTGAAATCAATGTGGCTTTGGACAAACAAGGACTAGGTGATCCCGGGGACAGGCAGGAGGAGTTCTCTGTCTTGCCCAGCTCCGTTCTGGGGTTAGTCTGCTCCGGCTGCTGCAACCAAATACTACAGACTGGGCGGCTTAAAGAACAGACATTTATACCTCACTTCTGGGGGTTGGCCATCCAAGTCCAAGCTGACTCAGGTCTTGGTGAGGGCACCTCTTCCCAGCTGTGACGTTGCATGTCAGAGAGAGAAGGCGCCTGTCCCTCTCATCCCCTCCTACAAAGCCATTCTCCCCCCAGGAAGGCCCCACTCCCATCTGACTCCAGTCACCTCCCTGGGGCCCCGCACCATCACTCAGGGGCCAGGGCTAAAGCACACAGAATTGGGGAGAACATTATTCAGCCCATAGAGCGTCCCCTCCCTCCTGTACTACCCTCCCCCCAATTCAGTTCTAAATACAAAGCCAAATTGTGAAGTAAAAGTGTAGCCATGTGAACTTGACTGATGTTGCGAGTTACACAGTGCCCAGTGGTGAAGGGCATTTCCTCCCAGTTAATAAGATGGATTGTCTTGTTTGCAGCCAGCCTCAAAGGCGATGGCCCAGATGCCATAGTTGGGGTGAGAACACTGCACTTAAGATGAAAGCCACTTCTGAAAAGCTAGGACCTTGGTGGGTTTTTTTTAACTTTCCAATTTTCACTAAATCTCGGAACTGTCAAAAATTTAATTTGAAAACTCATCATTTGTCTGTGTTGTCTTTCAAAGGTCAGTTCCTTTTCCTTTCCTGATTTTTTCCCCATGAACACATCCCACACCCAGCACACATGGAACTGCAGACACACAGGTGCAGCCGTGGTGGCGAGCAGAGGCCCAAGGGGAGCGCTGGCCCGTGGGGAGCGGGGAGCAAGCGAACTGGGTAGCAGAGCAGGGAGGGCCCTGCCGGGACCTGTCCTGGTCACTGTTTTCCCCTGGCTTCTGGGCCACTAGGAAAGGTTTCTGGGTTACATAGCGTGATGGTATCAGTTTTTTTTTCCTTTTTTTGAAGAACAAATAACTTGCCTAGTGCCGTTTTTATGGTTCAAAAAGAAGAAAGAATACTTGTGCAGATCTAAGAAGTAGATGCTTTATAGGAAATTTCAGAACATAACTACACAGGGATCTGTCCAGAAGGGATCCAGCCGTGTGCTACAAAAAAGAGACATTTACTGAAGAAGAGATACGATACAAGAAACACTGTACACAGGACAATGACGTCTCAGTCCCTTTCAAAGGAGGCAACCTTGGGCCCTCACACAGTTCTCCCAATCGCTATCAGCTGACCCATCGTATTTTCCTGAATTTCATCAAAGGTCTGAAATCTCTTCCCTTTCAAAGGTGATTTTACTTTTGGGAAAAGCCAGAAGTCACAGGGCACCGAATCTGAGCCGTAGGGAGGCTGAGTCACCTGGGTAATTCCACGTTTTGCCAAAAAACTCTGCACGAGACGGCATGTGTGAGAGGCCGTGTTGTCCTGATGAAGCTGTCCCCCGCCGGTGCCCACGGCTGCAGCCTTCCAGCTCATACAAACGCTTTCCGTGGGGAACGCCCCAGCTTAACGCGAAATCGAATGCCGGTTCGTTGCTCTACTCACTCAGTCACTTTGAATGGGATGGCCACCCAGTACACACGCTCACTCAACGGTGTGTACTGCCTCTGCTGACTAGTAGGGTGAGGTCGTCATTGTTCACGCATGCGCATTCCAGTCCACGTTCCTTGGCTGCCCGGTGACATTGATGTCACACAAACTATTCTTGTTATATTAACCATAATTGGACTTATTTTGGACAGACATTGTTTTAAATATTAAACTTCCTTTGAGTAGAAATCCTGTATTCTTCAAATAGAATATTCAAATAGAATATTTGAAGAATACAGGATTTCTTTGTTTACCACTTCTTTTCAAAGGAAACAGACTTAATGCGAACAGTAGGGAATTGTTTAAATATACCAAACTGAAAAGCCAAAAATGAGCATCATGGATGAAATAATGAAAAATAAATTGACCATCATCTGCACTATTGGAAAAAAACATTTTTTTAGAATAATGGAGCCAAGAGAAAAGAAATCAGCCTTTTATTTCCCAACTGTCTTGTGCCAGGCACCAAGTACGCGCATTCCATTTAGCCATATTTTAATAATCGAGAGCGTAATTTGATGGTGTGAACAGGGGAAATAAGTATTGTATGAGGTAGGAGGACTACACGTTAAGCCGTTTAGAGAATGTTTTGGAGACTAGTACTTGTAATGCACGTTTAAACCAGGTTACAAAGATTGTTAGACCAGTGTGCCCCTGTGCGTGTTCTGGGGTACCTGTGCTGTGGGACTTTGGGCTGGGTGAACAGGGTGCCGTGGTGAGGTACGGCTGCACACTCTGGATTAGACAGGTGCCTTTGCTGTAGAACCTTCCAGTGCTGCTGAGAAGTGAGGCCCATGGTCCGTGGAGTGATCAATGCCGCTGAGACCCACTTGGCCAAGGAACCCCTTGCCCTCGGAGCGCGGCGGCCGACTGGCGATGCCCGGGTTGTGATTTATTACTGCTTTAGTACCAGAAAGGCAGAGCCTGAGCTCATTTGCAACCGAGGTTTTTCCATTCAAAAAGGTATGCTCAGTTACAGTGAAGAAGAAGAGAAAAGGCAAGAACTCGCAGCTGTATTCTGTTTAGAGAAAATGCTAAGGGATTTCACTAGCAAGTTGATTCTTAGCATGAGAGTTGTTGAACTCGTAGCTGAGTGGTCCCACCGGTAAGATTCTGGACAAAGCGATCGGACATCTGTTTGAATTTCTAGGTCTATAAAATGAACTGACCGCCCAGTTTAGGGCTCCCCAAAACCCCACCTAATCCTAGTTTATATAAAATGTGTGTGAGGTCATAGACCTAGAACTAATAGTGGTGTGGTACCGAATGTTCCGAATGTCTTTGTCGGCTAAATCTGGGTAATTGGTTCAGTCTCTTGCCAACACACACTGCAGAATATTCCTGGCAATGAATCTCTTTAATTTAGCTTCCATGTGAGTGTGTGTGTCCAAGTGCAGGGTGTGGGGTGGCAAGTGGGGAGGATGATTCAGACAGAAAGACACAGATACACACGAGCAAGGTGACTTCTGAGGCTCAATACTCTGATGGAAAAAACACTCCGCGTTATGAGGTAGAGAGAGGTGGGGACAGAGGAGACTTTGGATTATGTCCCCCTCTAGATCCAGACCTGAACAGGACACACTCAAGAGCTTTAGTGATCTTTGGAGTTATACACTGGAACTATTTCAAAGTCAGTGAGCTGTATTGTTATCAGGAATCAGAGTCGGCTTACCATACGGAACCTAAATAAACAAAATCCTTTTATGAGCAGAGAAATGCAAATTTGTAGTACTTAAAAGCTCACAGCCGGAAATGCCTTTTAAAATAAATTTCAATTTTTTTTGTTCAAGAAAAAGTAGACAAAAGAACTTGAAATCTGCAAATAATTCTGAGCCTTCAATATCGTGAAATACCAAGCTGATTGAATCAGGTTGTAGAAGTATTTTCAGAGCCTACAGGAATGGGAAGAATAATGTTGGATGAGTTTTAATATGGCAAGTAAAAAATAACATTTTGGGAAAACGGTCCTAACTATTAGAGTGGCAACATAGTACTGATGGCCTGGCACCGACTTAGGCAAGGCTTTTAAACATTTAGAGCGGACATTATCATATGACAAACTTCTCACCCAACATAGAATTAAAAATAATAAAAATGAAATAAAGTAAATTATGGAGCATGTTGAATTTTGTTCATTCCCTAGGGGAAAAAAAAGAAAAACATTTCAGTTTTAAATTCAGCACACTGTGTTCAGTCCCCACCTAGTCATCTTATGTACTTAAAGTTTAAATTCTGGCTCCATTTGAATTTGAGAAAAAAATATATAGCATCCAGACCAGAAAGCAAACGGAGCACCTGAGAAGGCCTTTGACTGCTGGGATGATAACACCCCCGTGTCTTCCCTGGATGTTTCTGTCTGAGCAACTGCTAATCTTAGAAGAGCGGCGGAACAGAAACAATTAGGCATTAGTGATTTTCTCGAGGAGAGGACTATTGTGGTTTTGACCTGCTGTCTCGTTTATCTGTTTATCCGCGTCCTCCCAGTTGACAAGTTCCTTCCCACCTGCGATTGGAAACCTGTTTCCTCCTCAGTGGGAAGTTTTCCGCGCATCAGTTGCTGACAGGATCCACAGTCGCTCTGGCTGTTTACTATCTATCAATAGGTCATTGTTCTGAAAGAGCAACTTGGATTAAGGGCTGCTGAACTCGTTAGCTTTCCAGCGGCCACGGAGAGGTGAGTGGTGGAGAAAGCCTGAGTGGAGTCCTTGCTGGCGCAGGTGCAGGTGCACGTGCTGGTGAGAGTGGGCCGGCTCGTCCGCATCACAGACACCCGAGGCCACCTGTCGTGCTTGGCAGGGGTAGCTGGGTTCTCAGTGCACTTCAGAGTCAGGCGGGCACCATCGCCTGCTCCACCCTGCGTTCCCGCTGCCTCTGTCTTTCCTGTGCATCCAGCCCCACACTGTGTTGTTACCGGGAGCACCCCAGTGTTAGTGGGGCGCCCCCACTCTTCCTGGGACCAGGCTTTGTCATTTGATGTCGAGGGTAGCTCCAAGGTGACAGGAAGCTGCCTTGATTTTCTCATTTACTTTTATCCCACCGGAATGCAAACCATGTAGCAAATTCAGTCATCGCTGCAGCTTGTGCTGGACCTGAAAAATTGTGTTGAGGTCACTTTGGCTAGTTCTTCCTCCGCGTCAAGTCACATACATGGTCCAGTGACACCCTGAAGCCATTTGAATGCTCCCTCTGCACTTTTAGCCACTGAACTTGACATGAAAATTGGGCCAGACGTGGGCAGCGGGGAGGGCATGGTGTCACGTGCTCGGGGGTCTGTTTCAGATGGGCTTTGGCAGGGCAGCCTGTCCCCTCCAAAGGGATGTTCTTGTGACTGTGTTTGCTGTGTCACGTTTGGTGGCAAAAACTGAGGTGAGATGTGCATAGTGTCCCACACAGAGGCCATGGCAAAATACAGCTGTTCAATAAAAATTAGCTTTATGCACAACTTTGTAAGACTATGAAACAATGAAGTTTGTTAAACACACATATACACCCACAACATTCACATTAGACAGATAATATTATTATTATTTTACAATAAACTATTGCCCTTGGTCCTTTGCATACTTACAAAGTCACCTGACTTACCTCTAGTGGGTTTCAGAATGTGACAATAGTCATGGCCAGGGCAGACAATGGAGGAGGAGGAAAGAAGAATCTCTCAGAAATGTCATTTTTAACACCTTGATTTTGGTATAATTCATAAAAAATAAACCATCACCACATTAAAGATAATGAACATATTTATCTCCCTCGCCAGGTTCTCTCCTCATCCTCCTCCTCCCTCCGCAGTCCCATCTCCCCCCCCCCACCGTCATGCCCCAATGAGCAGTGACTGGCTTCTGTCACCATAGACTACTCTGTGCTTTCTGTCACCATAGACTACTCTGTGCTTTCTGTCACCATAGACTACTCTGTGCTTTCTGCAATGTTGTATGCAAGTATACGGGCCATTCAACATGTATATATTGACCAGACTCGTGTCCAGTGTGGTCATGTCGCGATCCATCCATGACCAAGTGCACAGCACCAGCCCCTTCCTTCGAATTGCTGAGTTGTGCTCCACTGCGTGACTAGACCACAGCTTGTTTCTGCTGCTCTGCTGATGGGCATTCGGGTGGCTTACAGGTCTCAGCTAGCAGACATACACCTGCAGGGGGCATCCCCACGTGAGTCTCCTGTAGTCGGGTGGCTTCTTTCTCTCTTGTGCAAACACCTAGGTGTAAAATGGAGTTATTGTATCGTGATGTGCTAACATTGTGAGGTGACCGGCGAACTATTCTCCAAGTCAGTGGTCATGGTTTACACCTGCACCAGCAATACAGAGGGGTTCCGGGTGTTCGACATCATTGCCAGCACTTAGTCTGGTCAACTTTTTAAAACTTTAGCCGTTCTCATTGGTGTGCAATGGTACCTGGATATTATTTAATTTTCATTGTATAAATACATAAGGATGTTGAAGCTTTTTTCGTGTACTTATGTGCCATTTATATATATTTGATACATGTCCAAATCTTTTGCCTGCTTTTTATTGTTTTTTTTCCTTATTGTTGAGTTTTGAGTGTGCTATGTGTATATCTTGGACTTCCACCATTTATCAGGTACATGTAAGTTGCAAATGTTTGCTTCAAGTTTGTGACATGTCATTAAATTAACAGTTTCACTCACTAGTGATTTTCAAATCTGATGTAGTTAATTTATAAATTTGTTCTTTTATGATCATGCTTTTGGGATAATAGCTAGATAATATTTTGACACAAGGTCATAAGTTATTCTGTTTGCTTCCAGAAATTAATAGTTTTCGTATCCACATGTAGGACTATGATCAATTGTGTGTGAATTCCTGAATGTGGCATGAAGTAAGAATCACTTTTTTTTTTTTTGCAATTAGATTTCCGGTCACTATAGCACCACATCTTGAAACAACTCTTTTCCAGAAAGCTGCCTGTTTCTTTGTCAAGATCAGTGGTTCACTTGTTTGTGTTTGTTTCTGGATCTTTCTTCCCTATTGATCTGTTTGTTCTTCTCTGTACCAGTACCACCCTCTTCATTATTGTAGCTTGATTATTCTTGAAATCAGGTGAGGTTAGTTCTGTAATGTTGTTTTGTATATTTTAGGTCATTTGCATCTTAGAATCACTTTTTTTAATTTCTACAATCAACTAATCAATCAGTTGTTCCTGCTGGGACTCATATTAGGGTTGTAATAAATCTATAGCTCTACATGGAGAGAGCTGACATTTTAACAATACTGAACTATCTAACCCATAAACACAGTATCTCTCTCCATTTATATTTGAGTCATCTTTATTTTCTCTCAGAAAATGTTTCTTGAGTTTAGTATACTAGTGTTTCCCATTTTTGTAAAATTTATTTTAAGCATTTCGTATTTTTAATGATATGATAAATAGTACTTTTAACATTTTATTTCCAACTGTCGACAGTATGTAGAAAGACAGTTAATTTTGTATATTGTGTTTACAGTTTCCAACTCGACTAAATTCACTTATTATTTCTAGTAGCTTTGTGTGGCTCTCACAGGATTTTCTCCATAGACGATCACGTAGTGTTTGAGTAAGTAGGGTGTTTCTTCTTCCGTTTCAGTCTGGGTGTCTCTTATTTCCTTATTCCAACTCACTGCACTGACTGCACTCCCATGCGACCTTGAACTGCAGTGGCAGGAGCAGATGCCCTCACGGCGGCCGTTTCACCTTGGTCCTTCACCAGTGAGGACGGTGCGCATGGAGGAGTTTGCAGACCCCCTTCATCAGGGTAGGGGGTAATTTCTCTTCCTAGCTTTCCGTGCAGTGTTCATCATAAGTGGATATTATCTACTTGTCAGATGCCTTTTTTGTGTCTATTAATAAAATCTTAATTTTTTTCTTTTTCAGTTTATAAGTGTGGCTAATACAGTGAGTGATTCTTTTAAATGTAAAGTCAACCCTCCATTATTGGGGCAAACTCTACTTGGTCATAATGTATTATTCTTTTCACATGTTGTCCTGAACAATTTTCCTGGTTTGGGGACATTTACCGGCATTTTGTCACTTTGTATCCGTCTTTGTCTCAAGTTGGTGCTGTGGTTGTGCTGGCTTCACCGAGTGAGTTGGGGATAGTCTCCCCTTTTCAATTTTCTGGGAAGTTGTGTATAGAATCAATATAATTTCTTCTATAGTGTTTGGTAGAACTCACCGGAAGGCTTTTAGCTGCAGAATTAATGTCTTTGAGAAGTAGCACCGGGCCTCTTCGCGTCGTCTCTTGCTGACTGAGCTCAGCTGGCCGTGTCTTTCTAGGGGTTTGCCCAGTTCATCACATTTCCGAGGTTCCTGGCGTGACAAGGTCTGTGGGATCGGGCTGCTGTCTCTCTAACATCTGTGTGACCGCGGTGAGGTCCCCGCTGTCACAGTCTCTTCACTCGTCTCAGAGAAGCAGCTGGGACCGCACCGGTTTTCCTCAGCTGTTCTGCTTTTCCGTTGTCTGCGGAGCACATCACATCCCGGTTTTGCGAGGTCTTGGTATCTGCAAATGATTCTTACATTTTAAAGGGTTGCAAAAAACAAAATAAGGAAAAAATATGCAACAGAGACCATATGAGGCCCACACAGGCTAAAATAATATTAACCCTCTACAGAAAAAGCTCTCCAATCCCCACTGAATGGCACTGATTTCTGCTACAGTCTCCTCACTTTGGATTACTTTGCTCTTCTTTATCTAGCATTTTACTGTAGAACCTGCCATTTATCTCAGACCCTCCTCTCTAAATAGGCATTTGTTGAAATACATGTCCCTCAAGGTCCTGTTTTCATTTGCTCCTTCTTTTCTTGGTTGCTTTCTCCCGTCTGCCTGCCTTCGTTTGGTTTATTTATTTGTGTTCTTATTACGATCCCATTTTACCTCGGGCTTATGCTTTGGAGACTTCCTGTTGCTGCATTGCTTTAGACTTTGTTAATATTTACTCCCACAGTGTCTCTCCTGCCCATAATGCCATCCGATGTATTTTTTATCTCGCACATTATCATTTTCAACTCTGTAAGTCAGGTTTCTTTTTATATCTTCCACGTCTTAACTTACTGAACATATGGAGCGTAGTTATGACGACTGTTTTAATTGCTTTGCCTGTGAAAGTTCTGGATCAGTTCCTATAGACTGAATTTTCTCCTCATGATGGGTTTTATTTCCCTGCTTTTTTGAATGCCTGGTCATTTTTATTAGACATCGGATATTGTGATTTCAACATCATTTAGTGCTGAATTTGGGAGCACAGGTAGGTTACTTGGGAATGGTCTGACCCTTGCTGGCCACGTGCTTGTTTATTAGGTGGGCCTGGAACAAGCTTAGCCTGGGCTCTTTACCTGCCCACCATGGAGGCCCGCACCCTCGGTGCCCTCCCCAGGGCCCATATGGGAACCAGGAAGGTCCAGTCTGGCTGGCGGGAACCCACGCGGTTCCTGGCCCCGTGTGGGCCCTGTTATCGCTAGTCCTTTCAGGGAGTTTCTTTCAGGACCTGAGATGCGTTTCCTCCCACGCAGAGGCTGGACACCTGCGGGGCCCTCTGCAGGCACCGCTGTCCCTGAGCACCCCTGTCCCTGAGCACCCCTCTCCAGCCCCATCCCCTGGGAACCCCAGCTGCCTTGGTCTTCCTCAACTCCCAGCTCCAGATCCTCAATCCGGGGAATTCTCCAGGCCTTACCCAGGTTTCCCTCCCTGTGCCCCGGCCTAGCTCGTGTGGAAAGGCAGCAGGCTGGTGTAATTGCAGGGCTCCCGGATTTGGTTCTGTCTCTCAGGGACCACCACTCACCCTGTGCTTGAAAGGCAGTGTCTTGGAGACCAGAAAGAAAAAGCCAACAGAACAATCCCTCCCCACTCCGCTCTCCAACATTTCAAAATCCACATAAAATCAGATATTAATAAACAAGGAAACAAAGGTAAAATAAAGATGACAAATAAAGCGAATGATTGGCTTTTTTAAAAGCCAAAGAAAATGGATAAAAGTCTTACAAGTTGACTCAGAAAATAATAGTAAGGACACGAATAAACAATATTAGGGATAAAAAGATATATGTAACTAAGATAATTCAGAAATCAAAATGATATAAAGGATATAAAACCAAGTTTACGCAATAAATCTAAAAACTGGTATGACTGTATATACTTATTAAGAAAAATGTAGCTTATCAAAAGTGAGTCGGTAAATTTTGAATACTCTATGAAAGAAATTGAATTCCAGTAAGAAATGTCAGGCCTGGAGACTTTTACGGGCGCTGGTGCGTTCTGCTGGCACTCGGGAAACTGACTCCTGTTCAGTTATTGCCTTGCACAGCTCGTGTCCCGTGGTACCAAGAAGGAGACATGCTCTTCAGGTGGTAGTTTGATTACCTTCATTCCTGAAGTTAATAAGGTTGGTAGAGAAAAGTAACTGATAGGTTAGTCTCATTTATGACCAGAGATGCCAAAATCCTAACATGTTGGGGAACCTTACTTAGGAACACACACACACACACACACACACACACAGACCATGACCCAATATGGTTAATCTCAGATATACTCGTTTGAATTAACAAAACAGTCAGTAATGTAATTAGCTGGGGTAAGAGAAGAACACAATTATATAATCTCAATAGATGCTAAAATTTATTTTAACAAGTTTAAACATGAATTTATAGTCAGCAATTTAAATTGGGAATAGAATGGAGATTTTATTAATCTAATTTAAAAGATCTATTTAAAAAACTGTAGCTAGTATTAAAAAATACTCAAACTTTCTCTTTAAGATTGAGGGAAAAATACAACTACCTGTAGTATGAAACCATGTGATGATAATGATGCTTGAAAAAGAACAAAAAGCATCTTGGTCAGATCGGAACAAACAAGAGCATCGCTATTCAAAGCTGATGGCCTGCAGAGCACCAAGAAGAATACGGAGGAACAGAGAGATGCCACACAAGTTCATGAGAGAATTTGCGACTTTGCTGGATTCAATTCAACATACAGAAATCAATTGTATTTTCTATAGCAACGGATAGTTAGAAAATGTGATTTTTCTAAGTTACCACTTATAATTGCTCGCACCAAAAATATATTGAACCTTGGACTCCTGCAACAAGAGATTTCTAAGGCATTTGCGAATGAGTTGACAAAACTTTGCTGCCAGAGGTGAACTAAAACCCCACTAAGTGGAGAGAGAGCCTCTGAGCCGTGAGCAATCAGCCCCTTTGTCACCCAGAACGCATTCCGGAGCCACAATGGGCTATCAGCAAGTCGCCTCCTATCTCATCACCTGGAGAGAACTGTGTCGCTGTGATCAGTTTTCCTTCCATGCCAGCGTACCTTGTGGTTTTCTCAGTTTTTTCGCTTTAAGGGAACCGTCCAAGTTCAAGACAACACCTAGGCAGCTTCCCATGTGTAGCCACCATGTACTTGGCCTCTGGAAATGACCAGTTTTGCTGCTAGAAGGAAAAGGCGATGACTTATCTGTGTTTTATCTGTGATTTGTCCGTGAGGGAGACTTTTGTGTGAGCATTGCCATGGGCTTGGAGGGCACAGTTCTGGGTCTGGCCAGGGGAAAGTGCAGCGACCTGGGGACCCTCTCCCTGGGCTGGGGCTGGGGGAGGGAGGGACAAGGGTCCTTGGTTCTCCATGCCACGGCAGTTTTGTCCTAGGAAAACAACTTCCCCTTCTAGACCCATGCTGTGTTTCTGTTTAAATGTTTCTCAAAACGGTCTACTCGAGGTACGCATGAGGACAGACTTCAGACGGGCACATTTAGTTAAACCCCAGTGAAATCCTAAACTTCTTTCTCTGTGAAGTTTCACCAACTGCTCAAAGAAAAGCAAACCAGATTGACTTACCTCCCCCTGGTGTGTGAACCCAGTGTTCCCAGTCCCAGAACCTCCGTCCACTGGGGAGGAAAAGAAAAAACAAAAGGCTTGGGAACATGGCCTGAGATGCCATCCTTCCTCTGACGTCCCTGAGCCAGGTCTCCCAGGAGAGGCTCCTCCTCCCCCCTCCTCCTCCTTCTGGAAGGCTCCTCCTTCCAGCCACATCTGCTCACGAAGTGAACACATCAACAAGAGGCACCTTCCTCTCGGTCCTCAAAATGCGGCAGCTCCAGGGATGCCCTCGCCCTGGGCAGGCAGCAGGGACGGACGCTGAGCTCGGCGCTGCTCCTTTGCTGGGACCCCTAACATCAAGTGCTTCCTGGTGTAATTACAGCTAATAACTAATAAGATATCATTGACTTTTATATTATTCATAGGACCACATCTACTGAAAATAGTGGTAAATGCACACTAGGAATTAAAACAAGGCCTCCAACTCAGCAGCATCATCACTGGCTAAGTGAAAACTGACGCATAAAATGGAGGTGAACCGGGCACCCCGACTTCAGAGCCCCTGGTGGGGATCTGAGATGCTCCCTGGACACGTACAATTTAATGCAAATGTGGAAAGTGTCTGACGGTGGGAGCATTTCCAGAAAAGGCCGAGCGATGCACCCTTCCCAGACCTGCCCATGTCACGCGGTGGGTGCTGGGCCCCGGCTGCCTCGGGCAGTGGGTGGGCTGCCCACACGCATGGGCTTGGCGCCTCACCCCAGGCCCTCCTTTTGGACTGTTGTTCCCTTCGTGCGGCGGCAGCAGATGGCTCCGCTGGCAGGGAAACCGCCACCAGCCCGGCTCTGAGTCATCACTGCTGCGAAAGTGCCAGCAGTGAGAGCAGCCACGAGACCAGCTTTCTAGGCGTTGTGTAACGTGGCCTCCCCTGCGGTGTGCCGCTCGCTGGGGAAAGCCACACGGGTTCTCTCCTGCACAGTTTCAGAAGCAGCTGCAGTGGGCACGTGGGTTTTGCAGCAGAAGCTTGGTATCAGTCCCAGGGCTGCTGTGAAGGCGCCGCCCTCCCGAAAATGCCGGCGGTCTCAGCCACACCTGTCCAGTACTGTTCTGCTTCTGCCGTGTCTACACGCACATACCTTCCCCGTGCAAATGGACACACACGAGTGCTTCGTGCATTGTACTCACTAACTCATATCATAAACGATATGCTCTGTGATTGCACCCGGGGAGCCTGAAACAACCTCAGATGTCATCACCTGGGCTGCCAGGAGGGCAACTGAGTTGTCTGCCATTGTCCTTTCTGCCCTTCCCTTCATCCTGTGCCCGAGAAAGCAGGTGGCCATGGGAGGCTGCTGTCCCTAGGAGAGGCAGAGAGAGGTGGCTTCTGCCGGGGCACCAGAGCTGGCTCTCAGCAGACTCACCCACATCTGCTCGCAGATGCGAAGTCCAGGGAGTGAGCGGGAGGAAAGGTGAGGGCAACCTAGAGGTAGAAGATAAGTCCCATTTGATAATAATTTTTTTTAAATGTTAATAATCTCTGGTCTCCAAGGTTAACAGTCTTGTTCTCGTGTTATTGAAATGGCTCCTTTGTTGAGCCTTTTTCAGAAGAATGTCAGAAAGGAAATAATGTTTATTAGAAAGAAGAAAACAGATAAGAATGGATGTTTCTGTTGCAGAGAAATATTTGTTCGGTGATACAGATACTTTGTAAAAGATTTTCCCATTGTTTTGGTAAAACAAATCCTGCTTCTTCTCAACACCAGGCTCTTCCCATTGGCTGTTTATATTGTAAACCTTAGCTGTCATGGATACTCATTGGAAAGGCACTTTTATAACATGGTGGACTCCGATTGTTCCTGTCTTTAAAGACGGATTCATGACGGCCTCCTGGGGTGGACGGTTTGGGACCCACGGCACAGAGACCATTGCCCTAAATTTTACCTCTGTAAAGAGACAAACCCCAACATAATCTTCCGTAAATGAAAAGCCAGACTGGTTTTTAACACCGTTGCATTTTGTATGTGCTTGGAAAGTAAAGCAAGCGCAAACATTTCTTTAATTAAAATGTAACTCTGTTCCTTTGAGGATCAGAAGCCAAAAGTAACCACTAATTATATTAAAAACATCCTCACCATTATTGGATCTGACAAGCACAATTGATGTAGTTGCTCTATCTTTGTCATGTGGAAAATGACATCAGAAAATGGCACAGGGAGGCAGTGGCAGGAATCTGTCCTCAGAGCCACTGAGTGACCGGGCAAGGTGCTCGGCACGTAGAAGACAATGATCTGTTGAGTCAGTTAATTAATCAACACATCAGGAGTCGGAAGCCTAGGCCCAGCACTTACTGGCTGTTGAAGCTTCAGCAGACCAGCTCCTTACGTAAGCACTAGTCCTTCCCAGCCACACAGTGTGTGTTAGTCCATACAGCGATACAGCGCCTGGTCTGGTTACACGAGATAATAGCTGCAAACATGTACTCCCCACGGTGCCGGGCTCCGATCTATAGATGGGTGTCTGTGCAGTCTCATTCGACACCAGGGTTTCTGTTCCTTTTGTTGTCCAGTACCATGTGCATTTCTCACTTAGCCGTGGGAAGTTACACTGGGGTTAGGTGAAACATTTAAGGAACACCTTTGTTCCAACGGGCGTGAGTACGCGGTGGGGAGTGAGTGTTCGGTATCTGCTGGAGCAGGAGGAAATGCTTGGCCCACCTCGGTCCTTTGACCCACAGGGACCGGCACAGAGCTAAGGAACGTGGCTAAATTCTTTATCACGCACTTACATGGTTCCACCATTTTCGGGGACGGTGCTCTGTTGGATACCTGCTGATTTTCTACTGGGCAACCCTGGTTGGGAAGAATTCATTTTGGTTTGACTAGATCGTGGCATTCAGAGTCCTTTAAAAAAGTTAAACTTTTTGACCAATTCTCAGAACAAGGATTTAAACTTTAGAATTATTTATTATGTTGAATAAATACTTAATAAGTTAGAATCCCATTAGGGTATGATAGACACATTACTTGAAATAGCAGAAGTATATAGCAGAAATTGTTTAATTTGAACAAAGAAATACTGAATTAGTTAGCTCTTCTGATACTTTTCGTTCACGTGGAACAGTGTAGAAACACAGAAACCACAGACTCATCCTTCTGAGATTGCCCCGCGGCCCCGACTGTCCCCTGTTGTGGTTGTGGGTCTGCAGAGTCGAGAACCTTGGAGTCAGGGAAATCTGGGTTTGCCTGTCCATTTTACAGGTGACTGTCCCAGCACCTTGTTATTGTAACAGGAAAATCTCCGTCTGCTTTAAATTTTAAAAAGCTTACACTAAAATTAGCCTTCGGAGTTATCTTCTTCAAGCTTAAAAATGTTTAACATGCATTGATAGTATATTACAAACAAATATAAATGTGTTATGTAATGCGTTGGTAACGCAGTGTTGTCTGGCAGTGTTTTGCTATTAGAAGTGATTTGGTTTGTATTGTAACATTTCACTGCTGATGGAACCAAGCCCTGCCCACCCCCCACTGTAAGTTTTAAATAAACCTATTCTTATAGTTAAAAACACTATGGTTTCACGACTAGAGAAAAAAAATTTAATTTGGTTGTTTTTCTAGCCATCCCACCAATCCATGAAAAGGTTTTCTCTGAAGGTCTCCGGCCTGGGCTCTGCTCTCTCAAATCCCTCACTGTTTCCTTGAAGCCAATTAAGGCCGAAAATAACTTGGATTACTCATTATGTGCTAATGGAATGGCATTAGCAGCAAATTTTCATAAGTGCTCATTTGTCTAAGGAAGGGACCTGAATAGTGAACTCAGAGAAGAGCTAAGGAACATTCTGGATCCCCGTGCTATTTAAGAGGACACGTGTGGAGCACGCATGCACACATCTGTGTGCCACAGACACCCCGGGCAGAAGGGGGGCCCAGGTAACTCTCCCTGAGCAGTTAGTGGTGTTTGCAACAGAAATTCTCGGGCACTTCAGACTAGATGGTTCACCAGGTTGAGTTTACAATCTTGTGGATGAAAGACGTTATTTTCATGTCAACATTTGGAGTTCCTTTAGAGATAAAACTTCACTAATTAGATATCTGCACTCACAAGATTTGTAAGAATAAGCTCTAAACAGAGCTCTGTGCTTTGGAAATAATCACCAAAGAGTCGCTTTGCTAACGACACCTGTGACCTAGCCACATCCGTCCTCAGCCGCACACCGGGAACCTGCTCAGAGCTTGTCCTATGTGTAGGTGAGACCTTGCCTCTGATCGACCCACTGAAGCCTTCGACGTGGCTGGAGGGGTGGCTCTCGGGCCCACACCCCTTGGGTGGCAGCGCCTTCTTGGGCCTCAGCCTGCAGGGAGGGGTCAAGGGTCTCCGGGAGGGGCCGAGCACCGGAGGCTTTCTGAGCATTGAGGCGGCAGAGACTTGTGCCCCTCGCCTTGGCTGGAAGCACGTGATGCTCCAGCGAGGTGGTCACAAACCCCGGCTGCCCTCCCCAGTGCCATCAGAAACTGTCGGGCGACACGCGTGTGAGAGGCAGCCTGGAAGAGCTGGCAGACGTCGGTCATTTCTAGCTTTTTGACACACATTCTTCACTCCTTCATGCGGAGAATCAGCAGCCTGGCGTGTGACTCTTTCAGTTCAGGCCTGGCAGGTGGTGCTCTTATAAACAGCAGGTGGCGGCTTTACTTTCAAGGCTGCAGAGGCCTTTGTGGTACAGTTTCCCGTTACCCCAACTCCCCCAGGGCTCCAGGGCAGGCAGGACAGCTCCAGCCAGAACAGGCACTGAAAGTGGCATTGCGAGTGGGTGGAGGCATATTTACAGAAAAAAAAAGATGCTGAAGTTTGAGTAATATGAATGCTTTACACTTTTGAAAAGTTTTGATGTGTATTACTGTTTTTTTTTTTAATGACTAAATTAAATGTTAGAAGAGGCACCCGCCGGTTTCCAGCTTCTTTTGAATATTTCTGACCCTGCTGGTTGCCACCAGGCATTTCTCAATGGAGAGAGACTATGGATGCGATTGTCGTCACTGCCCTTGCTAGCTCCTGTTGGCATGTAGGGCCCCCGTGGGAGACAGGCAGCTGCACTCAGAGGACCCCAGGGCATGTGGCTGGATGGCTACCCTGGTCTGATTCTGGACTCTCTGTTAGGGACCAGCACAACCCCATTTACCTGGGGCTTTTCCCATTTTAGCGTCAAAGCTCCACAGCCCCGCACCTCTCAGCCCTGGGACAATTGGCCACCTGAGCTTCCCTTGGCGTGGGTCTACCCTCAGGGTAGCTTTTGCATATGAAGGGGCGGCAAGCAGACCGATGCCAGGCCTGGCCCCAAACTGCATGGGAGCAGGAGGAGAAAGTCATGTTATCCATAATGAATCAGCACTGAGCCACAAAAAAATATCAGGACGCCGTGTAACGTTAGTATATGCAATCTTTGGTCAATTAAAGAAGTTATTTTGTTTCTCCCTGGCTGGTGTGGCTCTGGGTTGAGCGCCAACCTGCAAACCGAAAGGTCACCGGTTCGATTCCCAGTCAGGGCACAGACCTGGGTTACAGGCCAGATCCCCAGTAAGGTATACAACATGATGATTTGATATACGTGTACATTAATGTGTAGATAAAATGATCGCCACAATCCATTTACTTAACATCTGTCACCTCACAGTCACAGTTTTCTTTCTTGATGAAAACTTTTAAGATCTTTTCTCTTAGCAACTTCCAAATATACAATACAACATTGATTACTGTAGTTGAACATTTATTGAGTGAGCAAATGTCTGAATATTTCCTGCTAAAAAGTAGTGACATTTTTGGCTTGTTGATGGCACCTTCTCAAGAAAAGGTGGGGAAACTCCCAGGGGACTGCTTGTTCCAGTGTCTGAAATGGCAGCCATGTCATGGGGGGCGTCAGCCAGCAGGAGAGAAATGCTGCGCTGACCAGACGCACAGCCGGGCTTCCGGGAGGCTGCCTGCAAGGTCAGAGAAAAGACGGGACCCAGAGGGATGCCAGGTCCTGGAAGGAGAGTTCTGACTCTTCACCCACACATGATAATATTAGGAAAGAAAAGTGGGGCGATATATTAACAGAACCAATTTAGATGCTGCCTACGGAGTTCACATTTTGAAAGAGGAAGTACAGATGCTGAAGGAGATGGAAGGTAGCCAAGGACATGTACGAAGAAAGATAGAGAGCTATAAAGATGCATTCAGAGAGCTGAAGCAAGAAATGAGCCAAGGTTTGTATTGCTTATAACATGCGTGAACGAATGAAATAATCAGCGAATGTATTTTATTGTCCTTTGCCCTTCTCACGCGACCTGGAAAGAGAGTTAAGTCCACCTCTGAGGCTTGATGGTGCAATATTAGTGGACGGGTAAGGAAAAAACAGTGAATATAAGAGAAAAGCAATGCTCTTCAACTAATTTATTTTCTCTATCTCTACAAGAAGACTAATTAAAATAAAGAAAGTAAAACAAACTCTTCAAAACTAACACAGCCCTGGCTAGTGTAGCTCAGTGGATTGAGCGCGGGCCTGCGAACCACACGATCACGGTTCGATTCCCAGTCAGGGCACATGCCTGGGTTGCGGGCCAGTTCCCAGCAGGGGACTCACGAGAGGCAACCATACATTGATCCTTCTCTCCTTCCCTTCCCCTATAAAGATAAATAAATAAAATCTTAAAAAAAAAAAAACTAACACAAACCCAGCTCAAGTGGAAAGAAAGAGGATGTTTAGCATCTTGGAAGGAGAGCTGACACTTGCTGAGGGCTCGCAGTTGGCGGGACCTAGGGGATGTGCGGTACATGTGGGACCCCGTTCATTTTTCACAATAAACCTGTGGTGTAATTACTGCCATTAATCCCGCCTTGTAGCTGGAGAAATCGGAGTTTGAGCAGGTCTGAGACTCGGTCCCGAGAGCGGGAAGGCCAGGCTGCCGTTTCCTGGGAGTCTGCTGTCTCCCCAGGAAGCCACACAGTGGCGAACAGCTCAGGTGTGCAGGTGTGATCCCTTAGCTGGCAGGGCCGTCAGGTCTGTCGTCCTCAGCAATGCCCCGAGCGGAGGCTGAAGAGATGGGCTGACACGGGTTCCGCAGACTCCCACAGAAACGGTCTGAGGCTAGAAGCGGGCAGTGGTGGTCCGTAGAAAGATCGACCGTCTGATCATCATGTCGATACCGAAAGTATGATTTTCAGATGCTACTACCGTGATGGAGGCGAGCCTGGCAGGCTGCACCCAGGCTGCAGTGTTGGTCGGACCTCCTGCCGCTGATACGGAGCTCCAGCGGGCGAGGGTTGGGTCCTGGGCTGTGCTCCCTACTGCCCCCTGGCTGTGCATCTCCGGTGAAGACTTCAAAGCACCGTCCACATGCTTCTTTTGAGAAGTTACACAGCTCTTTGCTGAAACCAAATGCTAAGACCATCAAGGAAATCATTATGGAAGCCCTAAAATTTGTAAGCAATGAGTTTTCAGTAAATCTTCATGCTGGGATTTTGTGAACTCTGAAGAAAATCAAATAACCTAATCCCCTTGGAAAAGAACAGCAAAAAACGTTTCATCATAAAGGAAAAAGAACTTACGCTGCAAATTAAGTGATTGATGTGCTCAGTTATACCGAACGAGTGGGAAAGCACTAGTCAGAGTGTAACTCATGCCTCATATATTCTTCTCCTCTGATCAATATTCAGCATATAAACGGCCCTAATTTTCTGTGTTCAGAGGAAAAGATGGAAACAACGCGTGTTAAGGTTAGGATGGAAGGGCAGTATGTCATGGAGGATCATGACAGTTTAAATCCTGTGGTGGGTAGATTGCGAAGTAATAGAATGTGTAACTCCAGAAAAAGTCTTTGTGCAGAGAAAGTGGGTATCTAAGAGGAATGCAAAAAAAAAAAAAAAAAAAAGATGTGTGATGATGGGATGGAGTCAGGTGACAATTTTAATGTGAAATTATTCTTAACATTGGAGAAATTGTGCCGTGGAGGGCTTTGCCACCCCTCCGAGCTGTACTTGTGACGACACTCCGCATCAGCCACCCCGGGCTTCTGACAGCACCACGGGTCAGAAACCCGGTCCTGGAGCCTCGAGCAGGAAACTGTGGGCCCACACTGATGGGGTCTCCACCCCAAGCATCGTGCCGGAGCTGGCAACTCCCGCCTGGCCGTGGAGCTTTCCCGTTCCCGAGGCCGGTGTTTAGTCCAAGTTCAGAACCTTGGGCAATTAAACGGAGCAGCACTGATTGCTCAGAGCTCCTTTTCCGCCTGTTTACAAAGTTTCTTTAACTCCTGTGAGTGAAAAGAGTAATCTCTGAAAGGAAGATATTTCTACTCTCTCGAAGCATCAGTGCCAGGGACCACAAGCAAAGCAAGTCCCAAAAGCTCTCTAGGAGTAGCTTTATGTGTAATCATAGCCAGCTAATATCAGGCCACTATTAAAGAGGCTTCACATTTCTAAAATCATTGATATTGTCTCGTCCTCAGGCAGCTGATGAAAGCAGGAACAGGGTGCTTTGGGGTCAGCCTTTAGGTAAATGTGTCCTACAAAGCATTGCATGAAAATACCACGTGAGAATTTCCTCCGACTCGAAGTTCCTGGGAACCTTTGAGTGTTGTTTCTTTGAAAATTCTTTCCACTTTGTGATTCATGTATTTTGGGTTGTCTTCCATTATCACTATGAATTTTTGCCCTAATTTGGCATAACTTTAACAATACTGTGGTTCAAATGATGTAATCTTCCTTTTGCTCCACAACCTCAGGCGCTCCCCACTAACCTTTTAATTGGGAGGACTTGAACATGACCCCTTCCACAGTTCAGGAGTCTCGACCTTCTGCAGGGATGGCCTCGGATTCAGCGGTTTCTGTGTCTCTGAGCTGTGGACAGCTGTGTCTCCCTGTACAGTGGACACCACACAAGTAGACATCTGTTTTTATATATGAACCTAATTTTTATCATTATGGATGTTCGAAAAGATCCCCATAATGGTTCAGGTTTAAAGTCTCTGTAAATAGGTTTTCAACCAATTTAAAATGTGTATGGTTTAATATCCACCTCTTCTTTGCAAATACGTCTCTGTTCCTATGGAAGTAGTATTTTAAAATGTCATAAAGTCACTTCTGAAGGGCCGAAGGATGTAGAACAACTCTCAAAATGATTATTTTCAAATAAATTAGCCATCCCATCTAGACCAATTTCCTCCAAGTATTTTTTATACTTTAAGAATAGCTACTAATAGTTGTCTAGAAGAGATACAAAAATCCATAAACTTGGAACAGCATGTCCACCCTGCTGGCTGGTCCTGCTGACCCCACACAGGGGGCAGCCGGCTCAGGCCTCGGGCATCATCACCAGGAGCCCTGGCCCCACACGGTCACACCCTGGTCTTGACATCCAGGTAAAGCTTGACCCTGGAACATAGAAAAGAGATGTCGGGAGTGGGCTGCTGACCCTCCAAGGCGAGGCCCCTTGCCAGCCACGACCATGTTCATAGTCAGTTGAGGCTGTTTCTCTTCTGACGGCTGCAAAACTGTGCAGAGAGCTTCCACCTCACCCAGGACTGAGAGAAGGGGCGCAGGGAAGTGGAGTATTCAGCAGCCTGGACCCTTAAAGGAGGAAGTGTTTGCTGACTCTGACTCTCAGGGTCGACCACGTGTGCTAACCAGCCACAGACAGTGTCGGAGAAGAAGAGCCATTTGTTGGTCCTTTACATTCGGGGAGCTTCCGCCGAGAGCCTCGACACCCCCAGCAGCCGTGGCCTGAGGGCCGCAGCCAACCCATCCTTCAGCTGCTGCGGATAAAGTTGTCGAAAACAAGCCTCGCCTTCTGAAATCATCTAACGTGAAAATAATGTTAATTTTTATGTGTATATGGGCATACTGTTTCCAAATTAAAATGTCCCAGGTCTGCGTAGATTTCCATGCTCATTTTGATTTTAAAATTAAGCCACTGAGAAATCACCCAGTGGATTTCAACACCAGTGATTTTGCTTGTTTATTTTTCACAGCAGATGCAAAGTATTATAAATTAATCATCCTTATGAGTTCATATCCCATTATGATCCCAGGTTCTCACCAGATGGTTTTCCTGTTGGACTGTTCTTGTCCCTTCCTCCGCGTTGCACACTCTCAGCCATGTGCTCATGTGTACACACGTGCACTGTGAAGCGAGGTCCTGTGCGTCACATAAAAGGATTGGAGTTGCCGTGTCGATCATTTCACATGTACAGAAGTCTGAAGTGTCCATGTGCTGTGTGACATAGCGTGAACCAAACGCCCGGGCACCCCGTGCGCCTCCCGCCGAGCACTGCTGGTGTGGGGACGATGTCCAGGATCTCCCGACCAGCCCCCGTTTTCCTACCAATGTCTTATCCATAGAAAGCAAACAAGCAGAACTCATGGTTTGGCTGTGTTCATTTTGGATCCACTGAGGTGCAGCTGACACACAGCGAGCTGCCACATCCCGAGTGCACACCCTCGTGTTCACACACATCCGTGCCCAGGAGAGCACCAGGGCAAGGGGATGGGCAGACACACCGCTCCCAAGATGTCCTTGTGCCCTTTGAGACTCCTTCCTTCCGCCTGCCCTGGCTCTCTCCCGCCCCCCGGCCACTGTAGATCAGCCCTCTCCCGCTCCAGGTCGCTCCCATGGTCTACAGCTGGGTGTCGTCGGAGCCAGGCAGGACGCACTCCTTAGTCTGGATGTTTCGGGAAGCTCGGTTATTTTCATGTTGTCGGGCTATTGCTCCTTCCGACGGCGTGGTGTGTTGTATTGCGTGGATTAACTAACTGCAACATGGCTACCCATTCCCCTGCTGATGGATGTTTGTTCTTTTTCCAGTTTTCGGCTATTACACTGTTGTAAATAGACCTACTACGCTATTTGTAGACACATCATTAAATACTCATGTGCCTTAGTTTTCAGATTAACTGCATCATATGGTGGGTGCATGTTTAAAGTCAAGAAACTGCCAGACTCTTTTCCAAAAGGGTCACCATCTCACGTCCCCAACATGAGGGCGCCGGTGACCCCACATCCCCGTAAATACTGCGTACGGTTAGTCTTCTTCATTTTAGCCGCCCTGCAAGGGCTGCCGTGGTGTCTCATCCCTTCTGAATGCCTCTCCACAGTGACCGATGACCTCGGACACCCTTCATGCACTCGTCGGTCACATGCGGCTCCTTTGGCAAAGTGTTCTTCTGCCCGGTGTTTTTAATTAGGGTGTTTGTCTCGTTGTTAAATTTTAAGAGTTCTTATACTTCTGGATGTGTTGGATGTATTCTTTGCACAGCTATTCTCCCAGTATTTGTCTTGTTTTATCATTCCCTTAACTGTACCGATCAAAGAGAAGTGTTGCATTTTGATGACTTCTGATTTATCAATTTATTCTTTTATTGATCTTACTCTTGGAGCTCCTTCTAAGGAGTTTTTTCATAAAGCAAGGTTATTTTTTATATTTATTGTGTAATTTTTCCAGCTTTAGGTTTTACCCTTATGGGTATGATTCCTTTTGAGTTAATTTTTATACATGGAACAAGATATAGATTGAAGGTTATATTTTTACAATGCGTGTCCGAATGTTCCAGCGCCATTTGTTGACAAAGTTACTCCTAATCTATTGGACTGCCTTTGAACCTTGGTGAAAGACTGCTTGTCCGTGTGTGTGTGTGTGTGTGTGTGTGAGCTCACTGTCACTGTGTCCGTCGACCTGTTCCTCTAGCTTGATGCCGTGTCACTGTCGGGATTATTGTGACTTCGTAATAAGACCCGAAGTCAGGCACTGGGAGCCCTCAA
This sequence comes from Sturnira hondurensis, assembly GCF_014824575.4. NCBI lineage: Eukaryota > Metazoa > Chordata > Mammalia > Chiroptera > Phyllostomidae > Sturnira > Sturnira hondurensis. The sequence goes on along the minus strand of NW_028072798.1, from coordinate 7,986,081 downwards.
CTCTGGTCTACATTTCAGAGTCGTCGGCTGTTCTAGGCCTTTTGCATTTGATGTGAATCTTAGAACTGCTTTCAATTCCTACCATACTCTTTCTAGGAGTCTGATCAGGAATCTATAGGCCACTTTGGGAAGTATTGACATTTCGATAACACTGCATCTTTTAGTTGTAGAACACGGCATATCACTCTGTTTATTTACATCTTCTTTAATTTAACTTGGCAAGATTTTGTACTTTCCAGTGTACAGTTCTCACAAAATATTTGTGAATTTACTCTTGAGTATTCAGTACTTTTATTTGATTGTGTGTGGTGTCATTTTTATTTCAGACTTAGGTATTTTATATATCGGCTTTGTAACGCTTTCTAGTTCCAGTAGTTTTTTGGTTGACTCTATAGGAATGTCTCTGGAGGCAGTCTTGTCGTTTGGAAGTAAGACAGTGTCACTTTATTCTTTCTGACCACGAAGTCCTCGGTTTATGTCGGTTGCCTTGTTGCACTGGCTGTGGCCTCCAGGACCCTGTGGATGGGGGGTCCTGGGCTGAACGTAAAGGTCTTGACCTCACAGGGAAATCATCGCCTCTCGTGACTGTGATGCTAGCCATCGTTTTCCATGGATGCTCTGTGAGGCGGAAAAAATCCTCTGTTCCCTCTAACTGACTATGGGAGTTTGCCAGGAGCGGGTGTGGGGCTTTGCAAGAGGCTTTTGTGTTAAATCTGTTAAGATAATTGTATGCTTTCTTCTTTCAGTCTGTTAGTGAGTTACAATGAATATTTTTCATATAATGTCTTTTTTGTTTTTGTATCCAAGTAATTCTGGGTAAAAAAGAATAATTAGTTGGGTACTATCTCCTTTTCTTCAATTTTCTGAAGAAGTTGTGTAGAACTGTATTGCTTCTTATTTAAATACTTGATTGAATTCATCCCTGCGGACAACTGAGTCTGGAGTTTTCTTTGTGCAAAGTTTTCCCTCTCCCCCGAGAAATTCGGTTACTTTAATAGACCTAGGGCTACTTGGGTCTTCTCTTTTTATTGCCAGAGATTTTGTAGTTCTTCGTTGTCTTTGGAGGGACTTGCCCGACTCCCATAAGTGGCCAGATGTGCGGGTACGCGCTGTAATGCTCAGAGCCCCCTGCTGCTGTTCCTTTAATGCCCGTGTGACCTGCGGTGCTGCCCCTCGGGTCTCCGACACTGTAACTGGTGTCCTCTCTCTTTTCCTGGTCGGTCTTACAAGACGTATACGTCTATTAATCTTTTCATAGAGCAAGCTTTCATTTCTTTGGGTTTTTGCAACTGTTTTTCTGTTTTCTTAACTATCCACTTTTCACCCTGATCTTTGTGGTTGCCATTTTTATTCTTGCTTTGCATTTAATTTGGTGTTTTCTTAAGGTGGAACCTAAAGCCCCTGATCTGAAACTTCTTTTCTGTATAGGTGTTTAGTCCCGCGATGTTTCTCTTTGCACCTTCCTAGTTGCACCCCACAAATTTTGATATGTATTCCTTTTCATTGTTTTCAGAACTTCCCTTTTGACTTGGAAATATATTACTCAGCTTCAGAGTATGCTTTCACTTCTCCTGAGTAATACCTAGACGTGCTGAACACGTGTTCACACCTCCCTGTGTGTTCACACCGCCCCGTGTCCCTAGTTAGCAGTGTATTCTGGCTGACTCTTGGTACCGGCAGTCTTTGGTTTTCTGCAGTTCCAGTGGCTGTGTATTTGCATTAAACTCTCCTAGTTGAGTAAGTACACACTGAAGAGAAAAACAACATAATAGTATCGTATGACTGACCGAATCCCTATTAATTTGCACTTGCAGTGCTGTTTAACTCGTACAGGTGAAGAAGTTCAAGGCAGGCAGGCTGCCCCTGCACCAGAAAGGGTAAGTTGATGAAGGGCCCCTGGAGACTTGACTTGTCTTTCATGTGGCTTCCAATATAAACCCTTAGCTGGTTAGAGCAGCCTTCGCTTTGAAAGGAGGCTGTTTTCGTCCCTACCTGACAGCAGACGGGAGCCCCAGCGTGTCATAGAAGATGACGAGAAAATTACACCGTCAAAAACAATTGCAGCAGTGAGCAGGGATGTCATAAGGTAGTTTATTGGGGGAAATAAACTAATATCAAAATAGAAAGAACAGAGGCAGAAATAATGAATTTGCCTGCATCAATCTCTTCATTCATGACCTCATCACGCCAGTGATACTGATCCATTTCCCTGCGAGTGATAAATATTGAAATAACATGTTTGAGTGTTTTATCAAAAGCTTCCCTACAACGTTTTCACAAGTTTTTTCCCTGCAAGCATTGAATACCTCCTCATCAATCTTTCATCCAACCAATCTTGTTCCAATTTCTCTTTTCCCACACAAAAAAAGCTTGTCTTCCCCCTTCTGTTTTTGACCTCTCTTTCTCAGCAAAGATGCACAAATGTTATTTTTCACTCCACTGTGGCTGCATCTCTATCTGTCAGGAAGTGACGGTCTGAAAGATGTGTCCTGGCCCTGCAGGGCTGCAAACAACAGAGACGCATGTGACGCGGCCCCTGGTGGCGTGGCCAATGTGGGGGCTGGTGTGCCCGTCTCACGGAGGACCCGCCTCCTNCATTGAATACCTCCTCATCAATCTTTCATCCAACCAATCTTGTTCCAATTTCTCTCTTCCCACACAAAAAAAGCTTGTCTTCCCCCTTCTGTTTTTGACCTCTCTTTCTCAGCAAAGATGCACAAATGTTATTTTTCACTCCACTGTGGCTGCATCTCTATCTGTCAGGAAGTGACGGTCTGAAAGATGTGTCCTGGCCCTGCAGGGCTGCAAACAACAGAGACGCATGTGACGCGGCCCCTGGTGGCGTGGCCGATGTGGGGGCTGGTGTGCCCGCCTCACGGAGGACCCGCCTCCTCCCTTCCAGGCGCCGACCCAGTGCCGCCAGGCACCTCCAGGGCAAGGCCGTTTTGCAAGGAGCATTCATTCCTTAAATATCATCTGCCCACAGTTCCCAGCCTGACTAATACTTCAAAACCTCCTAAAAGCAAATGTTGGGGTCCTCCTTCTCCTCGGTATAAACCTCTCGACCTCAACATGCATTAACAATAACTACTTTTTTAAAGATTTTATTTATTCATTTTTAGAGAGAGGTGAAGAGAAGGAGAAAGAGAGGGAGAGGACTGTCAATATGTGGTTTCCTCCCGTGCACCCCATACTGGGGACCTGGACCGGAGACCTGGACCAGTGACCTGGCCCACAACCCAGGCCTGTGCCCTGACTGGGAATCAAACTGGCAACCCCTTGGTTCATGGCCTGCGCTCAATCCACTGAGCTACACCAGCCAGGGCTACTTTTTGTTTCTTAAGAGCTGAAGGCAATGAGGATTTTCATTTTCATAGTCATCTTCCAATATTACTGAAGGAGAAATACTCTGTTAGTAATATTGGCTGTGGCTCACAACCCAGTTTGCTTGAAGGTTGTTTTCTTTAATGTTTGCGACTCTCTCTAGATTTTTCTTTCTCATTTAGGGTATGTTTTCATACATGAGACCATAATGAGCCTTGACGTGCCAGTAAGCTTATTTTTTTGTTAATTTTCTGTAGTGTAAGATTTAATAGTTTCCTCCAAAACTCACTTTTGGGGCTTCCTTTTTCTGTGAATTGGTCCACTCTGAAACCTGCTTTCACTTTTTCTTATGCTCCGTGTCGGGAACAGCGAATTTGCCGCTTAATGACATCTAGTTGCGTTTGTTGCTACTGTTCCATGTCTGAGTCGTCACAGTGTGTCTGAGTTGTCACAGTGTGTCTGAGTTGTCACAGTGTGTCTGAGTCGTCACAGTGTGTCTGAGTTGTCACAGTGCCGGCGCAGGCAGCCCGTGGGCTTGTTTGTGCCGCTCCATGGAGATTTCTCAGGATACAAACCTCAAGTCGAGTGTCAACATTTGAACACTGGGCGATGACACACAAAAATCTGAGTGTCCAATTTCACTCGAGTCAGACCCCACACATGGCAACGTGGGACCTCCCTACAGGGGGCAGAGTTGGTGAAGGCTGAAGCCCGAGGTCCTGGGGGGACAGAGGGGGCTCCCGCTCGCCGGGGTCCCTCCAGACAACCTGCTCCCACCAGGCTTTTCTCCCCAGGCCTGGGAAATTAGGGTCAGGTCGGAGTTTTGTTTTCTTAACAAGGTTCCAAATTCCCTGAAGTCAGAGACCACCTTAGTCTTTCTTCCTCCCCACTCACACTGCCTCGCACAGTGCCAAACACATAGTAGTTGTTCAATAAATGAATTCCTTAAAAGGCATCTCTTGAGTGCGGCTGGGCGTAATTGGGCTTCTTGAAGGTCCAGGGGAGGGCCATGTCGCCCCAGTTCACACAGTTAAACGATTGATCTTCAGGAGTCCTTTCTGAGGTTCACAAGGGACACCTACAGGACAGGGGTCGGTCTATGGTGTGGAAAGGAGAACATTTAATGAAACTTTATGGTGTGGAAAGGAGAACATCTAATGAAACTGTGCCCACCCGAATGTTCGGGAGATTTAGATACGCAAGAAGTAATTACCTACGCGCTGCCCCGCCCTACCAGCCAAACCTTAGGGCCAAACGCCTTGGCCTCTCTAGAGAGGGGCTCTGGCCCCCAAACCCCAACCCGCAGTGTCCCTCTGGGACTGTTCTTCCCGCCCCCAGCATGGCCCAGTCACGTGGGGGCTTGGCCAGCGTCTCCCTGGTTTACAGGTTAGATTTTCTAGTCAACCAGGCAAGGGTGCCGCAAGCTCCTGTCTCAGAGGCTTGTTCCGCTCCTGTGTTCAGTCGTAGCTCATACAAGAATATTTTGCATATCCTACTTGGGGATAAGGAAATTTATGAAGGTTCTTTTCCATATATTTTTAATGAATAAAAATGCACCAATTATTTAATAATGTCTTAAAAGAGTTGATTCTTAGCAACTTACATTTATTTTCTTTTTTATTTTCATTGTCAACTTTTCGAGGACTTAAGCAAGAAAAATATATAATATTAACATAAACATAGAGAAGTAAATACACATAAAATGTGGCATTGGGTGTTAGTTTTTCAAAATATTTAGAAATAGTTGGAAAATGTATATATTTAATGATTGAGAATGATTTAAAATATACAAAATAATACTTGTCAGCAATCAGATCTTTGTGAATCGAGACATAAATAAAAACTCGGAGCCGACAGCGTGGATTTCTTCGAGCCGCACTGCGAACGTGAAACCACAGAGAACTTTTCTCACAGGAGCGGCTCATGCTCAGAGCTGCCTTACACTTAGTTCGTACAGAATTCGAGCTGACGCGGCTTTGGAAACCGGGGCTCACAGCCACCTGGAAATAAGGGGGAGCCTTGCTCGAGGCTTTAATTTGGACCCTGTGAGAGGCGGCAATGATGGGCACTGAGGCCAGAGCAGAAGCCAGGTACAGAACAGGCACCAACAGCTAAGGAAAACTGAAGAAAAATGATGCATGGAGAGTCAGTGACAATGAAGTCACCTACACAAAGTGTTTCTGGAAGCAGCGCCCGTGTCCCCGAGACATTAGCCGCCACATTCTGACTCACTCGGAACTCACAGTCCCAGCTTGCCTTCCATGCCCGGTGTGCCGGGCACCTGTGCGGAGAGGGTGGGAGAGAGAAACCAGTCAGGTATATGTATGTCTTTGGGAATTACTAGTATTCCAAGATTAAAACAATTTTTCCAATAACCACACGCAGCCATATCTTTTTTTTTAAAAAAGAGACATTTTAACATGAGGCAGGTGACCCTGAACGAACGAAGAAGGGAAAGTTTAGAGTGATAGAGCATGCATTTCTGTCGTGTGTACTTAAGGCGGAAAAATGAACCATGTAAGTAAAGGATGGAAACCGACTCTTGAACAGGCTGACTGTGAGTCTTGCCAAAATCCCAGGGGGTGGAGGCCATGGGAGAGGCGACCTTAAATCCTGACCTCGGTCACTAACTGGGTGCCCGCACACCGTTCGGAGTAGGGGGGGGCCAGTCAGGCTGAGTCGTAGTCAAAGACTGTTCGCAGATTTGATCATCTCTCTTTTTTCTCCGTTCTCTGATGCAGGGACGTTCATTTGAAATACAATTGCAGTTACTTGTTTCGGTTTGCTTTTAGCTGCAGAATCCTCCCACCCTCGTGTCTTTCGAGCAAACCTTTTATTTTTGGAGCAGGTGGCACATGAACAGATTTCCAAGAGCAAACTCTATTCACAAAGGCACCCTCAGAAAAGGGGCGCCACCCCCTTCCGTGCCCCCTGCCATCTGTCTCTACCACTCGTGTTCAGCCCACTCCATTTTTTAGGATTCTCTTTCCTGAGCTCATTTGTATAAAGACGAGTAGACACCTGTGCTTTCTTATTTCCTTTCTTCCTTAAGCCAAAGACAGGCAGCTACACCAACACCTTTCTAAAAAGCAGCATCTCCCTCTCATTGTGTATCCGAGTGTGGCCGCAGACGTACACCCTGAATAGTATCGCGTCATCCTGTTCACGGAGATCGTCCACACCCATTTTTTACGCCTGCGTGATACTCCACTGAGCAAACGGGCAACGCCTGACCAACTTCCTTGGAAAAATATTCCCTCTCATTCCTATTGCACCTTGTAGATACTCGATACGTGTTAGGTAAGTTAATGAACTCGGGGGCAGGAAGCTGTTTCGGTGGTGCACCTTGAAGCGTTGGGGCATTTGGAGGCTGGGAAGTGAGCAGTGCGCTGGGCTGAGGTGCACGGCGGTTCAGCAAGCGGAGCGGCCCGGCTGAAACGGAAACGGTGGTGCCCCGTGGGAGAACGGGCTTGCTCCTTCAGACGAGGCCAGAATTACAGTTCCTGTAAAACGGGATTCAATATTGCGTTTCACTGAAATTTAAGTTTCAACATCATGAGCAAAAATGCAGAAAAAAGGAGAATTTAGGTGTGGTAACAGAACTTAACCCTAGATGGTATAATGCTGCTAGATTTTCTATTGTTATTTATTAAAAGTTTGAATTTTTATATTATAGCAAAGCAGATGTAACTGAGTTACTTTTCTAAGTACATGTGACTGGTTTTGTGGTCTTTCGACAGTTTGGCCATGTTTCCAAAAGCTACTGACTTGTTTCTCTCTTTAGGAAGAATGTGTGTGTGTGTGTGTGCTCACCTGTGTACATTGGGGCACAGGCCTTTGCATCCTGGTCACATTTAAAGATGTTGGCCCAGGCCCCGGGATGAGCTTCAGTGAGTCCCTACCGCTGCCCAGTAAGGACCGTCCTGTGGCAGTGACAGACGGACTGCAGGGGTGACCGAGGAACCCGGGCTTCTGTCGCTGTGCAGCACCAACCCTGCGGGGCTCTCAGCTCCCATGTGTGACCCTGGGGTCTGCAGGACTCAGGGGTCCCAGCACAGTGTAGGCTGCTCCCCACTCAGGGCCTCCCCCGGCTGCCGTCACAGTGTGGGCCAGGGCTGGGTCCCATCTGGAGCGGGGCTCCTTCTCCAAGCTCGGGTGGCTGTGGCAGAATTTGGTTCCCGGCAGTTGGGGTTAAGGCCCCTGACCTCGTGCTGTCCCTACAGGCTGCCTGCATTCCCTGACACACGGCCCTTCCATGGTCACGGGCAGCAGTGGACAATCTGTTTTGTGGAGTCTGTCTTGTGCTTCAAGTATTTTTCACCAGGAAGAGAGGGCTGCATCTTTTAAAGACACAGATTAGATCAGGCATGGCCTGATTAGATTATGAATCCTTGAAGTTTGTTGTGTCATATAATGTAATCCAATCAGGGAAGTGACAGGCCATCACATTCTTAGGTCTCCACCACACTGGGCAGGATGGGGTTAAATGAGGGCGTGGGTCATTGGTGGGTCACCTTGGAGCTGTGCCCACCACCGGGGTTATAGAGACATCAGTTAGGGGTCACCGTGTCCACCCAGGCTTGGGGCTGTGCGGCCTAAGTCAGATGTTGGGAAAGGGCGAGAGGCAGAGTGCCGACCCGGGAGCTCAGAACAGAGACTGCTTCCTGTAAACCCAGAACCGGGGTGTCCAAGTGACTCGCGTGTGCTGGTTCCTGGACAGGCCATTGCCCTGCCCCAGGCCAGCCTGTCAGGTGTTTGCCCCTGTCCGGGCTGAGTCACACCCGGTGCCCCTCCATCCTCCCTGTTCTATGTAATTCCTTTTTTAAAATTTTATTTATTTATTTTCAGAGAGAGGGGAAGGGACGAAGAGAGGGAGAGAAACATCAGTGTGTGGTTGCCTCTCATGTGTCCCCAACTGGGGACCTGGCCTGCAACCCAGGCACGTGCCCGACTAGGAATGGAATCAGTGACCCATTGGTTCACAGGCCTGTGCTCAGTCCACGGAGCCAGGGCTATTCCATGTAATTCTGCAGTGCCCACCACATGGGGCGGAGGAAGCCCATGTCTTTCCAGTGCCCAAGACTCGCCTCGTTTGTAAGTTGCCCTAACACGCTCTCCACGGAGGGCTCGAGTTGCCAACGTCTGTGTCCTGCCCACCAGCCCCCAGAAATGCTGCCTGCTGTGGGGAATGGCATCTAGGGCCAGAGACATCCTGGTGACCCCTGGAATGGAGGAACTGGACAGCAGGCAGTTCCCGAGTGCCGGGACCACTTGGGGGTGTGAGAGTGAAGGCCAGGGAGTGCTGTCTGGGGTGCAGAAGGCAGGGTTCATTGCTTCTCAAATCATCATTGTGTTTTGGGTGGGTGTTCTGTGAACATTCCTAAGATGAGAGAGAATGGGAACAAGTGACTTGAAGACATTGACATTGGGGTTTGTAAGGGGTGGGGACACACAGATGAGTGACAGTTTCTGTCTAGTAGATAGTCTGAAACTGGGGTTTCCTTTAAAGTACTCTCTAGTTTCTTCCCAGCGAATACTCTGACTTCTAATCGTAATTCCACTGAAGTTGAGCATCTCCCGTTCGTACACATCAGTACAGACATGCAGAACATGTCTGCGCGTGCTCGCACTTTCGACTGTGAGACCAGATGAAGTGGACCTGACTCCTGGGGTCCCCCTTGGGGTGATGATGTGCTTGCTGTGACATGGGGGTGTGTGTGGAGTCTGCCATCAGCACATCTGTCATAAATTCTAGAGAAAAATGCCCGGTGCTTGTTGCTAACCAACCCTGTGCTTTTTAAAGCCGAGACAAAGGCCAGGATGTAGGCTGGTAAGGACAAGGTCCTGCCACTTTGGAAGTCAGTCCTTTCTAGCCGAGCACCACCTCCTACTGCACTCAGGACGTGTGTTTGTCGACTAGGGCTCATGTCTCTTTGGACATCACTGTGGTTTCTGTGACAGCATTGTAGTTACCCCCCATCTCATAGCCTCTGGCGCAGCTCAGGGACATTTGTGGAACAGGCACACGTGTGAGTGCAGTGGCCCTCCTGACGGATAAGTGTGACCCATTACACAGGTTGCTGTCCCTGGTCTGTGCTGCCTGCAGACATTGTACAGAAGCAGATTTTAGACTCTCTTGCACACTCTAGAAGGTTCAACATCACTTGGCATTTTAACGCCGGCACATGACTGTGTGTCTGTCCTCTGTTCCCACTCAGAGCTGTGACCTGGACCAGCAGAGCATCGTCCATGTTGTGCTGAGACCCGGGAGAGAAGGCCAGGAAATGACCTCCACTGGCAGGGACCGTCCCTGGAGCGCCATGGGGGCCTTTCGGAGGGAACCCGAGAGCTTAACTCGCGTGGACTTCAGTGGCTCTGTCCTCCCGACCGACTCGGTGGGTCTGGCCGTCATTCTGGATGAAGACAGCGGGAATAGCGCCCTGTCGGCCAGACGCGCAGGTGAGCCTGAGCCCCCGCTGTGGGCAGCGGGTACCTGTGGGTAACGCCTCCACCGAGAAGGGCTGTCTGTGCCGCTGTTGGTCACGATGCGCTCCCGTCACCGGGAGGGGACGGTGCCAGGAGGAGAGGATGTGGGTGTCAAACTGGGGCTTTTTGTGTTGAGAGGGAATGTACGGGGTGGAGCCGGCATCGTGACCGTGAGGACAGTGTTTTTGTTGTTGATCGTGGAGCTGGGGTTGGTGGGGACATGTGATGCTTTGCACGGGGGTCAGATACAGGATTTGGGTGCACGTATGTCCAATGTTGTCTTTTTTCCTTCTCTTTCTTGATTAATTAAAAAACACTGTGGTTGATTATGTTTCTGATGATTTAGAGAACTTTTAAAGAGCAGAACAAGAACTTTAGAGGTAATTCCCTCGTTCAGAGGTTCTAGGCCAAAGTGTTACGGCGTCAGTAACACCTTCTGCGTGGAAGCATCTTCCTTCTCTCTGTGCTACAACCCATTTCACAAATGCACAAATGCATTTAGTTTGGCATGGATGGAGGTCCCTTTGTTATATTGACAATATTAGTATGTTTTCTTTGGTCTTTTATTCTCCAGTCTAAAGAGTTGGAGGTTTAATGGGGTGATTTTTGGCATTTACTTCTCTCCGTGTATACTGAGTGGTGTCACAGGAGGTTCTGGGCGAGGACAACTCCCACGGGGTCCAGGGGTCTGGAACCAGCAAGCGGGAGACCTATCCCAATATGAAGAGTCTGTCGAACTCCCTAAATTTAAAAATCACAGTAAAATTGGCCCCCAAGGGGGAGCACTTATTTCCAGGGACAAGGGGAACAGCACAGAGGCATTGAAATGGAGGGGCGGACACATCTGGGGTCTGAGGGTGGAGCTGACGTCCTGGGGGCCAGAGGTGGCCGTGGGAGGGAGCAAGGCTGCCAGTCCTGTGCAGAGGGCACCTAGGAGACAGAAAAACACAGTGGAGAAGTGGGGCACCCATGCAAGAAACAGGGGGATGAAGTAGATCTAACCCTCTGCACTACCTCTGCGGTCCAGAATGAGAAATGAGCATAAACGTCAGACCCGATGTTTCCAGCAGAACGGTAGGCAGGAAAGCGCCCTCGGGGGGCACCCAGGTGGCAGGGCGCTGATGTCCCAGGACAGACAAGCCCCACGGAAGGGGCGTTAACGCTCTAAGTCAAACAGACGCGTTCCTCCTCGAGTGGAGGTGAGCATGTGCTGTAAACAGGAGGGTTCATTCCCCCCGACTGGAGAAAATAAAGTGGCATTTTGAAGCAGAATGTGCAACACATATGTTTTATGTTAATTAAAGCAAAACAGGAAAAAAAAATGAAACCGAAAATGGACATAATAGAGAAAGGCAGCTATTGGATAGAACATAATTTCAGCTGTTGGAACTTAAAAAGTCCTCAGTGGGTGGATAAGAACACAAGTTCAGGGGTGCGGAGGGCACAGTTGGGGAGCTGGGGCGCAGACAGGAGGCCACGGCCCGTGGTGCCACACAGGCTAATTATGAAAACGGTTTTGAGAGACTGGGACTTCGGAATTGGGTGGCAGAGCACACGTGCAGTGGGAAATCTCACACATGATGGAGGACACAGAACAGAAAGGAGAGGCCCTGTCTGAGAGAGTGGCCAGGGGGTTCCGGCTGGGACGAGCTCTGGGACGCACAAGTGCGCAGCCCCAACGAGACCGCCGAGAGAGCCTGCAGCCAGGCTCAGAGGGGTCAGCCCCGTGCACTGTGACAGGACGCCCCAGCCTTCGTTCCCACACAGGTCCTCCGCAGCCCCCACCCCTGCCTCTCATTGCCCTGTTTCTCGCTCTGTGTATTTTGAGGGCCAGGACTGGCCAGTGTACCCAGTGGCCGGCAGGAGTAGCATCCCCATGCTCATCTCACCGCTCTCCCGCCCCAGCAGGCCTGAGCTGGCCTGGTCCCTGCCTGCTGAGCCAGGGACACGTGTCACTGATGTGGCCTCTGGTGGGGCCAGGAGAGAGGAGGTGCTTTACCGATGTTCCCCTTTAAGGCTCAATCCCGAATTAAACTGAAAGCCAAACTGAAATGCCAAGAACCACCCCTTTGTCCTCAGGGCCAGAAGCGTCACATCCTATTTGGAACTCTGGTACCTCTCGGCACTTTCTCATACTCTTCTGCACATGGACGCCGTGCCATTGGGGCCAGGATATTTGTCCAATTTGCTGGAGTTTTCCCTAAGCTCTCCAAAAAAAGTGGTGATGAGTGTTTACTAAATTACTTAAAATCGTAAGTGTAGTAAGCCATTTATCACAATTTCTGTGTATTAAACTGTTAGACAAAAGCTTTATTGAAAATTATTCAGAGAAAATGAGACTGTACCTTTTAAAGATGTCTCGGCATGTTCGGTGCCTGATTGAGTGTAACACTCTGGACAGGGTGACGAGGAATGACCGTGGGCACAAACCCCACGTGTGACGCTGGACCGGGAATCCGCTCCATGGCGAGGGTGGGGTCCAGCAGTCCTCCTGCTGTCGCCCTGAGAAGCCCTTCCTTACAGCAAAGGTTTTAGGAGCTGACAGTGGTGGGTGCCCACATTTCTGACATGCTCCCCACCCCCTGTCAGCTGCCCCAGCCTGCTGCCCTCAGCCAGGAGGGAGGAGGGAGGCAGGCCCGGGGAGGGGCGAACAGACAGGGTGGACCCACCGGGCCGGAGCAGCCTCCTATTCACCAGCTTTACACACTGTGCACCAACAGTGCATTTCATTTGGAGAAAGCAATCCCTGGTTACAAAGGGTTTGAAAACCTTTTCCTTAAAGGGAGAAGCTTAAGAGAAACAACCCCCGTTTCTGTGTTTCCGGGAGGATGTAGGCAGCAGACAGAGATGGGAGGTGTCGCAAGCAGAGACTGGGCTAGGGTAAGAGCATCTAACACCCGTGAAGGGGACTTTCAGGCATTTTTCAGCAAAAAAGACCTCTGGCTAATGGGAGTCAGTGTCGTGGTCACCTCAACAGTCAAACATGCTAAGTATGCTAGTTGCACTTGGGCTGCCGGGCACGTTGTGTAATGATTCACGAAGGGAAGCCAGTGAACCGGAAGGAGCCCTGGAAGTATTCTTCTGAGCAGGGGTCTCAGGCCTCGGTGCCCACCAGAGTCCCCTGGGGGCCTGGCCTGTCAGCCTGGGGTGAAGGCAGAGACCCATGTTTCTGACAGGCTCCCCACCACCTCAAAATACCTGTATCAGAGGAAGGGTATAAATGTCTGCGTTTCCTCTGGGGGTTGGGTTGAAGTAAACACAGTCAGAAACTAGGTCGTTTTGAAGAATCTTATTAGTTCAATCAAAATTTGAGCTTCAACGTCTATGTCACATGGTATATGATTTTTTTCGTAATTTTTTGGTTTTTAAAAATAAAACTTTTGTTAATTTGATCCTGTTCTTTGAAGTCTTACTGACCTAGTTTACTAAGAGAGCATTTTATTAATATTGAAAAATATTCTACTATAAAATAGAAACATGTCTTCTCACTAAAAGAGAGAGATACTTCTGATGAAACATTGCATGTGGAATAAATTATTGAAATATAACCTGAAAACAGAATAGGAAAATGATTAAAATGAGACAAATCTGAAAAAGTGGGAGGTAAACACAGAGAAGAAGATATAAAACCATCTTTGTTCACAGACAACATGACTGTCTGTAGAAAATCTGAAAGGATGGACCAAAAAACACCCCCAAAACACAACTCCTAAACTAATATCAACAGTACAGGATATGAAGTTAATGTACAGAACTCGACTGCTTTTTTATTACCAGCAATGAACGTGTTTAGCATCCCATAAATAAGAAACTTAGATACAACACTAGCAAGTACAGGATTTATATGAGGAAAGGCACATGCATCTGACAAAGGAAATTGAAGAACTGAGTAGATGGAGAGGCATACCATGTCCATGGAGATGACTTGGTACTGTCAAGATGTCAACTTCCCAACTTTGTCTAAACCAGGGGGGTCAACCTGGGGCCCACGGGCTGTGTGGGTGAATGTGGCCCAACACAAAATCAGAAATTTACTTAAAACCTTTTCTTTTTGCTCATCTGTTTTTGTTGGTGTTTATGTATTTAATGTGTGGCCCAAGCCAACTCTTCCCCCAGTGTGGCCCAGACACCAAAAGGTTGGGCACCTCTGAAAACAATTCCAATTAGAATCCCAGCAAGTTATTTGGTGGATATTGATAAATTGTTTATAAGGAGAGGCAAAAGACCAAGAATAGCCATCACAGTATTGAAGGAGCAGAACAAAGTATTTAATGACATCCTGTAAAGCTACAATGATAAAGGCAGTGTTATATTGGCGGAAGAAGAGACCAACAGATGAATGGAATAAGATAGAAAGCCCAGAAATAGACCCACATAAATATGGTTGGCTGCTCTCTGACAAAGGGGCAAAGACAATATGATGGAGAACAGAGTCTTCAACAAACGGTGTGGCAGCAACTGAATATAGACCCAGACTTTACAGTCTTCATGAAATAAACTCAGAGTGGTTTATATATTTAAATATGAAGCACAAACTCTAGAACTCCTAGAATGCCACCTAGAAGGCAACCCAGATGACCATGAGGGTTTTCAGATAGACACCAAAGGCAGGATCCATGAAATAAATAAGTGATAAGTTAGACTTCATTAAATTGAACAATTTCTTCCTGTGAAAGACAATGTCAAGGTTATAAGAAATAAGCCACAAACTGGGAGAAGATATTTGCAAAAGACACATCTGATAAAGGACCATTATTCAAAATATAATGGTTCTTTTACAAAGAACTGGTAAAAATCAACAATAAAATGAATAACCTAATTAAAACATAGGCAAGTGATGATAACAGACACCTCACCAAAGAATATATATTAGTAGAAAATAAGCATATGTCATTCTCAATAGCAGATGTCATTAGGGAATTGCCAATTTAAACATAAGATACCACTACCCACCTATCAGAATGGCCAAAATCAAAAACACAGACAATACCAAATGCTGACAAGGATCTGGAGCAACAGGAAGTCTCATGCAATGCTGGTGGGAATGCAAAATGCTGCAGCCACTTTGAAAGACAGTTGAACAGTTTCTTATAAAACTAAATCTACTCTTAGCATACAATACAGTAATCATGCTCCTTGGTGTTTCCTCCAATGAGTTGAAAATGCACGTCTACAAAATTATCTGTACACAGACATTTATAGCAGCTCTGTTCATAATTGTCAGAACTTGGAAGCAGCCACACTGTCCTTCAGAAGGTGAGCAGATGAGCAGTGGTCCATCCAGACAACACAACCGCATTCAGTGCTAAAAACAAACGAACCATCAAACCGTGAAAAGACCTGGAGGAGACTTAAGAGCGTGTTGGTCAGGGAAGGAAGGCAGCCTGAGAAGGCCTTACCACGGGATTCCAACCACCGATGTTCTTGGAAAGAGAACCATGGAGACAGTAAAAAATCAGCAGTTGCCAGGGATCAAGCCGGGAGGAAAGGATAAATAGTCAGAGCCCAGAGGCATTTTTAGGACAAAAATACAGTTCTGTGGGATACTGTAATAGTGGGTACATGGCATCATACACTTTGTAGACTACAGGCGTGAGTGACAGTGTGTCAGTGTGGGTTGATGGGCTAGACTCCTTCACAATGTACAGTCAGTACCTCCCTGGTGTGGGGTTGGATCGTGGAGCAGGGGGTGCGTTTGGTGCTGCAGAGGGTCTGGGTGCCCACGGTGCTTTCCGCACCGAACCTCAAACTGTTCTGCTCTGAACCTCAAACTGCTCTGATAAATAAAGGCTATTAAAAATAAATGAAGTTGCTCCTCAGGCTTGAGCTCTGAATACACGTTATAAATACATCACGATTATTAGCGAATATGTTCTTATCAGCTTTTTTTTTTTGCCAGTGGTTGAATGTAGTATAAGACAAAAAATATTCTAGGATTATAAATTAGTTAACACCTGCCAAATACAAATCAGTCATGGAGGCCGACTAATGAAATAAAATGATCAACTTCAGACTTAATTCTGCTTTTGCCCAAAACCACATCTCAAGTACTTGCAAATGTGTATTATACATGCTAATAACTTGAAGCCAGAGGGTGTGCATTTCCTGGTGTACTGGATAGACTGAAGGAGCATTTCTTGTGTAAACCTTCCCTGAAACGACAAAATTTTGGCAGTCATATTAGAGCAACTTAAATTTGCTATCACATCCAATTATGAAAAATACATAATGATGCTGCCAAGAACTTCATTTTTCTCTAACAAGGACATTTTTGCTTTACCATGCCCTTTCAGTAGAAGTGAGGACGCAGAGGGCAGTCTTGCACAGAAGTGGGGATTTTGCCAGCCTGACCTGTTTAGGGGTGCCTGGCTGAGGGAGGGGGAGGAGTCCTCCATTCTGTTCCCAGAAGCCTGAGCGCTCTTCCAAGGGCAGAACCGGTGCCCCTCCCTCTCTGTGGCCTGGTGTGTGTCCTGCTGTACAGTTCATCATAATGTTTCTGCTTTCCACGTGAAGGTGTGCTTGTCCACGGTGGCTGAGTCACGAGTCACATATGCTTTGTACATTCGCCACCAGGACACGAGTGGTGCCGCACGCAGCATCGCACCACCAGTGAGTTTGACGCCACAGGCGCAGCATGGCCCTGAAACCCCCCCCCCACTCTTGCGTATGGCACGTGGCTGGGAGTGGTTAATGGCTGCACGTGGACAGCATAGCACCCCACGCCATGGGGTGGGGTGCACAATACAAGCAGCCATTCTAACCCGACAGAAGTCAGAATCAAAAGGCAGGTGTCTGAGACCATCAGGCTCTCTACACAGCAGGGTGGGTGTCAGGATGGTGGTCCCTTGTTTGTTGTTATCAGCTCATCTTCTGAGCATTCTTTATCACTGTTATTATTATTATTGCAGTAAAAGGCACACAACCTAAAACCAGCACAGCTGTTCCTAAGAGTAGCAGTCAGTGGTGTGAAGGGCGTTGGCACTTTTCATCTTGCAGAAAAGCGACTCTGTGTGCATCAAACAGCTCCCCCTCCCATGCCCTCCCCCCAGCCCCTGGAGGTCACCCCTCCACTTGCTCTCTGTCTCAGTGGGTCTGCCAACGGCAGGTATCTCACATGAAAGGGCTCACACTGTGTTTGTACCCTCGCTCGTGGCTGGCTGATTTCATTTGGCATGATGTCTTCAAGGTCTCTCCACGTGGTAGCCTGTGTCAGACTTGGGAGAACTTCTGCCCTGGCTGGTGTGGCTCAGTGGCTTGAGTGTCGGCCTGCAAACTGAAAGGTTGGCTGCTCAATTCCCAGTCAAAGCACATGCCTGGGTTGCAGGCCAGGTCCCCGCTTAGGGGCATGCAAGAGGCAACCAATCAATGTATCTCTCACACATTGAAGTTTCTTTCCCTCTTTTTCTCCTTCTCTTCCTCTCTCTCTAAACATAAATAAATAAATCTTTAAAAAAAGAGCTTGGGCGAACTTCTTATGTACCATAACAGGCAGGGGGGACCTGGATCCGCCCTCAGTTAGCTCCCCATGTGAAAGGTGTATGTGCATGCATTAAAGCGAGTGCGTTCTGGGGACTTGGAGGAGAGAGAGACTGAGGAAGTGCCCTCCATGGGCTTTGAAAGGCAGGAAGAATTTGCTCGTGGTGTGAGGTGGGGGCTTTGGAGGGAGAGGCAGGTGGGTGGTAGCCTCAGAGAGGGGATGGTCCTATGGACGTCAGGCAGTGAGGGTGGGGCAGGGCCCTGTTGTTTGGGCAACCCCCCGAACCCCAACTTCCAGTGACCTGGCAACCCTACATGGCAGCCCTTTCTCCTCTCTTCTTTAGGAAAATGCCCCCGTGTCCTGTGTTCTTTTTCTTAAACATTTGGAGACGGAGTGAAGACATGCAGTCAAGTAAAGCAGGAAACCTTCATCATTTTCTGTTCTGTGTGACCAAGAACATGGGGGGAGAAGCCCAGGTGCTACATAAACAAGCAGTTTAGCTCTGGATGGCTCTGGGTGTAGGGGCGAGTCCTGCCAGGCATGGGAGCGCAGCTTGTGCGCCTGCTCTCCCTCCCTCCGCACTTTGCTTCTGGCCTCCCTGGTGCTCTCCAGACGTTGGCAGGAAGTGTTCTGTTTCTGTGTGGTCAGTTGTTTGAAAACATGTGCAGTTGAACTTGCACAGTGGGGAGGGTGACAGGAAACAACAGTGTCGGTTGTTGAATGAAGGGTGTGGTGATTAAAAGGGAGGGAGAAGTGTGTGGGGCCTCTGCCCGCAGCCACCCCCCCCACACACACACCCAGCCACCATGGTTGAGAATAAGTCTACAAAGACAAGATCTGCTTGGGGAGGAAAGGTGGCCGATCTCTCAAAGGAGAAGGGCCCAGAGCCTGTTCCTCAATGGGCTTTTACTGGGTTCATTTTGCACAGGAATACAAGTAAAGCCATCAATCATTGTCTGGCAATAAGGATAAAACAATAGATAACAAAGAACTCTGAGTCAGGGTTCTCTGTTGACTCTCTTTGACTCTGAGTCAAAGAACTCTATTTTGAGTCAGGGTCAGATAGCTAAAAAGCCATAAAACTTTGAGGAACAAACTTACTTCTTGCTTGGACCCTTATTTAATTCAGAGCATTCTAAACAAAGCAGGTTTCGCAGGATTTACATATTCTTTCTTAGGCCTGATCACCTGGGGAACCCACCCTTTCCAGCATAGGGCGGTACCCACCACCAGCACTGTTGCAAGATGAAGTCAGGCAAGGGTAGTAAGGCAGCCAAAAGATTGGAGACTTCTCACAAACAGAATGAGGACTCAGGCTCTGTCATAGCTGAGGGATGAGGGTCCATCACCCCCTCTTGCTGTAGCCCCCCAATTCCTTCCTTGGGGCCTCCGTGTGATTGTGCCTGTCTTAGGTCATCCCCCCTTGGGGAATCTTACCCATCATTGGCTAACTGATCAAGCCTTGGGGGCCAGTTATGGAGGAAGGAGCAGAAGCAGCGCTCCTGCCAGGGAGATAAGCTTTGTCTCCTTAGCGGCTTATGGTCTGAAGGTCACTCTCTCAGCCTTAGCCGTGGGAGGTTATAGCTCCTGACACCAGACAGGGTGGTTCCCAACAGAGAGGTAGTGTCCTGGACTGTGTGTGACCCCAGGTGACTGTGGGCTCCTCTCTCGAAAGGCCTGCTTGACTCGTGTGCCCCGTGGTCCCTCTCCTGGGGTCCTACTGCCACACAAACTAAAGCCTTTCCTTGGTTCCCTTTTCAAGCCCCGGGGGCTGTGGGAGGACACAGGATCTGCACTTGACTGGAGCGTGGGGGCCGAGGCGGAGCCTCGGAGGCGCCGAGGCCAGTCCTGGGGCAGGTGGGAGCTGCATGGATTCCTTTGTCTTGATTTGGCTGGAAGGAATACCAAGAACAAATTACCAAGTTTTTGATAGGAATTGACTGCCTTTCAATAAGCTCTTAAAACTTTCTAAGTTTATTTTGAATGAAGACTGATGGAAATTTTGTAACTTGTATTGAAGGTGTTATTCTGTGTGAATTGCAGCTCCCAATAAATTTGCACACAATGCAGGAATCTTTGTTTCATTTCACCTATGTAGTGAAAAGAGGGATTAGCAAAGCGTCCGCTCTGTACAAGACATTGAAATCCCCAAGAGTAGTGAACGAACTACCAGGACCCTCTTTTTAAAGTCGCTTCCCAGGCAATCCCATGGACTCAGGCACGGCCACTACAATGGTGGAGCTGTAGTTGATTTCCCAAATGATGCCCCCCACAGCTCTGTGAGATCTTGAGACCTCTTGCCCCACCCCCAAAGATGAAGTCAAACAGTTGGGTGGGTGTTAGAGGTGCGTGATTGCACACCGCTGCTTCTGTGAGTGCAGTAACGCTCTGTTCTGTGCGTGGTGCTCAAAGTGATCAGCAACTCAGTTCATCAGCGGAGCTGTAATTTCCCTGTGGTAGAAAGGGAATCAGGTGATGCTCATCTGTCTGGTGCGTGACATGAAAATCCCTTGAGCCGGGGGCAGTGTTTTATATCCCAAGCACATAGCAGAGTGCCGGGTGTGCAGCAGGAGCTTAGCTGACCCTTGCTGCCGCTGGGAAATGTGAAAAGTACCTGAGAAAAGCTGCCAGGCATGTGTTCCCAGGCCTCGGGCCCACAGAGCCCCCCAGGTGGGGAGGATTTTCTCTACTAGTAAGTGTTTCGTTCCAGTTAACAATGTTAGCATAGCTGCCCTGTTTCAGATATGTCAACTTATTCTGGTAAAGTAGTACCACAGCTTTAATTCTTTTGCTGAATGCATTCTCTTTATGTTAATAAGAAATACTATCTCTCGATAAAGTATAACCCATCCTTGGTGATAGGAGGTGCCAGTCCTTTCGAGTCGGCGTATGACTGCACATTCCCACCACTTGCTGCTCAGGACACAGACGGTTAGGTCGCAGACTTTTGTCACCAGGAGCCCTCTGTCATTAGCTCAGCAACCTGGTGTTCCTAAGACTTGCTTTCCCCTAGCCTTTTAAATGGCAGTTTCCATAGCTGTTCTTCACTTTTGGACGCCTTGACACATAGTTTTTCTTGTTTGTGTGAGGAGAGAACCCGGTTTGCCCTTTTCATGCAGTGAATGCTCTAGATTCACTGTACGCAGCGGGGCTGTGAGCACTGGTGGCTGGCAGGGGCAGTGCACGTGCCGGGGGACAGGGGCCTCCCAGGGAGTGTGTCAGCTCACCCTGCCACCACAGTCCCTGGCGCAGTGCAGCACCTGTCAGTAGAGACTGCACAGTCCACGCCGAGCAAATGAAAACAACATTTATTCACACGTGGTCTCTCTGAGCTTCTATGTGGTGGGAGAAGTTCAGATTCCTGAAGCAGGGTTTAGTTCTCCCCTCAGACACAAACAGATGACCTTTTGACAGTCACCGTTTCAGGGCACTCTGGCTTCGAAATGCTCTGCTCCAACAGCTAAACCTCACCCCCAGTTCCCACTGCGCAAACGCACACTCCGGATCGTGCTGCGCCTTCTGCGGTGTGATTCAGGTGCAGTGATGTCATTCACCACCATCTTATTTTTGCCAGACAATCATGAATTATTTTACTTATCTTTCAATCACAGTTTACACTCAGTATTACTTTGTATTGGTTTCAGGTGTAGAGCATAGTCATTAGATAATCATATACTTTACAAACAGGTTCCCCCAATATTTCCAGTACCCACTCGGCACCAAGCACAGTGTAACATTATTGACTGTATTCCCTTTGCTGCGCTTTACATCCCGTGCCTGTTCTGCAACAACCAGTCCGTACTTCTCAGTCCCTTCACCTTTCACCCACCCTCCCCTCTGGCTACCATTGGCTTGTTCTCTGTATCTAAGAATCTGTTCCTCTTTTGTTCATTTCTTTTGCTCTTTCAGTTCCACATATAAGTGAAATCATATGGTATTTGTCTTTCTTTGACTGATTTATCTCATTTACCCTAATACCCTCTAAGTTTATTCGTGGTGTTTCAAGTGGCAATATCCCACTGTTTTTCATGGCCAACTAGTACTCTGCTGTGGCTCTGGGCCACAACATTTTATCCGCTTGTCTATCCATGGAGTGCTGCTGTCTTTGAATTACAATGTCCTACACATTGCTTATTTTCTGTATCATTAAAATTCAATTTATGACAGTTCTAAAAATAATCAAATAAGCTTTCTTCCCTCTTTTACAACCTTATTTCTTCTGTGGTCCTATTTATGTATCATAGAATTTTCTTCTGTTCAAACTAAAAGGTAATTGCTTTAGAACTTTACAGTCCCACAAGAGGAGGTGCAATTTCTACCTTTTGATTTAATAGTTCTACTTCTAAAAGTAGAGTTATAATATAAAAAATTATAGCACCAGGTTAGAGCACTGTCCTGATACACCAGGGTTGTGGGTTCCATGTTTGGTCAGGCCCCTACAAGAAGCAACCAGTGAATGTATAAATAAGTAGGACAACAAAGAGGTGTTTCTCTGTCTCTCTCTCAAATCAATAAATAAAATTTTAAAAACTATTAAAAAATTAAAAAAGGATGTGTTCAAGGAATTAGCCAAAAAGATGTTCAACACAGCATTATTGGCAAAACAGAAGTCCAGTGATGGGGACTGATTAAATAAATGTTTGGCAGCTTCATAAAGTGGGATGTCATATAACCACTGAAGATGACCTTGTGGAGTGATATTTAATGTCACAGTAAGATGCTATTATCAGAAAGGTGGGTTCCAGAATAAACGTCCTCCATAAGTTCTGCTGCAAGCTAACCAAGTGGCCCTAGTATTTGAGGACATTTTTCTGTGCAGAGTAATTCCAGATGTTACTTGAAGAAGGGATTCCAAAGTCAGAATATTCACCATCTTGCAAGTCCTGACTGACTCTGGCGACGGATGTAAGTAGATGAAAGCAGGCAGAGAGATGCACTGTGAGGGCAGGCTGACGCCACTGCTCCGTCTTAGGGCCACTCACCGTGGGACCGACCGTTGTCCCCTGCCATTGGTGTGCTGCTGGACCTTTGACGGCTCTCTTGTGCCATTCTCTGTCCTTTTGTATAAAATTTTCAAAGTGGCTGTTAAAGAAACAGCCCCCACCAGCGTGTGTGTGTAAAGTGAGGCAGCGTCAGAATAAGATTGCTGGATTAGGGGCAGCAGGGCTGTAAACCGTGCTCTTGGGGCTGCTTGTCCCGCTGGACGGGAGCTCCAGCCCGTGGGAATGGAACTCTGCTGGCAGGTGCCCAGCCTGCTCCCCTGTGGGGCACTCCAGACACAGCCGACGTGGGTGAAGGCTGTTCCCACCCGTGAGGGTGAGCTGTTGAACCTGGTGAAGTGGCGGTTACTCTCAAACCTCACTCTCCATGTGTGTCCTTTGTCACGTGACTTGCTTGATTGTATTCTGGTGGCATGAGAGCAAGTTCTTGTTGAACCTCTGCAAACAACCATGTCACCATGAAAAGTAAAGAGTCTCAGTAAAAGTACATGTCTCTTAATTCTGAAGGCCAGTGGAAATCAGATAGAATTTAGAAATGTTTCAGATCGGTAAACAGAGGCAGAGTCTACCAGAGTGATGGTGAGATAGGTAGGTGAAAAGAAAAAACATCTTCATGTACCCATTCAAAATAGAACTTAAACAGCAATACCGGAATATTCAGAACAAATACCTCTCATTAAATTTCCCTCATCCCTCCACTGTGCTCATGTGGTCAATGCGTCTTCGGCTAGACCTTGGGTTGGTGGTCTGCTGTCGTGAAGGGCATGGGTTTCCAGGGCATCGGCGGGTTCTGGGCATCCCGATGCATCTCTCCGCTGGCACAGTCTGAGCCACGCCGCACAGACGTCAGCCTGAGGCCTGTTCTGTCGGGTGTCTGTGGTCCGGAGCACCTGTAACCATCCTTTCCCGGAGACCTAAGACCATTCCTCCATGGCAAAGACAGGAGCGTGGCCCATGGCTTACACAGAGCTTTCAGGCCAGCTGCAGATGCGAGGCAGAAACCAGTTCCATAAAAGTAAATGTCTGGTTGATGGTTACGGCAACCATGAATAGCAGAACGGGGTGAGTACAGCCCCCTGTGTGATAAGGTGCACAATTATCTCATAAGGGTTTGATCAGCACTTCCCCTGAAGGTAAGAGTGTGTGTGGGCGATGAGGGCTTTGGCTACTCTCCGTGGCCCTCCTCTGTGAAAGATTCATGCAGATGATGTTTTATCTGCACACCCTGGAGCTGGAGAGGCCGAGAGAGCCTTCTGGTCCCACAGCCCAGTCCCTGGCTCCCCGGTTGTGCTGAAGCCAGCACATGTGAAACACACCCAGCCAACCCATTGATTCCAGACCCTCTCCCAGGACCTTCTGGGAGATTCAAGGATGTTTTAAAGTGAAAAGTAAATCTTGAATTTATTCTCTTAAGTTTCCATTAAAATCAAAATTTAGATCTGATTTTTGGAAGGCCAAGATCAAAGGAACTGCCAGAGATTTGATCTCGAGTTCAAGTCCCAGGCGCCGGGGAAACAATGCAGGGTTACTCATCGAGTCAGAGTGACAAGAACATATTTTCAAAGAATGTAGCTGGGTGAGATGATTAAAGGCAACCAACCTGAGGTCATTCACAAATGAGGACACTTTGAAGCTGAGCTGATTCCGGAGGAAGTGGAGTGGCTGCTGCCAGGGCAGACACACAGACACGCAGACACACAGACGCACAGACACACAGATGGAAGGAATGCTTTACTGCGCCTCACGGAGTGTTCTGGGCTGATTTTACCCACTCAACAGAGAAAAGGCAACTCTAATTTTGCATTAACATAATATTCAGTGACTTAGGTTTTATGAGCTTCTTTTTTCTCTTAACTTATCTTGCAAATAAGCTTATGAAAGCTAGTAAGCTTTGCACTGATTCCAACATGTTTTATAGCTTCTTCTCAGACACGGGCGTCATAGACAAAGGCAAGTAGAATCTGCCTCCTTCCAGCTTTCTGCAGCTTGCCGTGGGCTTTCAAGTTTGTCCCCCACTGTGTTTGTTTTTATATTCTGGAGAAAATATAAAAACTCTGTTTAGAGAAAATCCTACTCTCTTCTTCCCTTAAAAAGAGAAACTTATCTCATTGCCTTGGGTAAACAGCTATATTTTTCTGTTATTATTCCTTCTAAAGCAGTCTCAATTACCCAAACTGATTATAATTTTTAACCAAAAAGCAACCTCTACAGAGAAAACTGGGAGGCAGAAAACTGTGTCATACACACTCGCAAAGGTCATGAATGCACATTACGTAATTTTCTATGGGCCAAGGTTCTAAACTAGCAGAAATAAAACATTTCATTAAAAAAACCAAAACATAGCCATTCTGTACCATTTGGAACTAAAGAACAAGTATGTAAACTTAAAATTACATTTATTTCTCAATGCTTTTTTATTTGGTCACAATAGAAATTATCCAATGATTAGTCATTAAATAGCCAGATTTTATGGTAATCCAGATTTTGAAAGTTATATAAGGACCCGAGAACTTGTATTTTGGCTGACACACTAAAACTCTCCAGAATTGTGATTCCATCTAATAAAAACGAATGTGTATGCTTCATCAGCTAAGTATCGTGTGTGTGTAACCTTAGATTCCTTCACCAGTCAGCCAATCTGAGAGGCGTGGGACGCTGCCACAGATCCCTCCCTTCACGGGAAATCCGACCCGGTTCTTTTATAAAACATGAAATAAAAGTCTTGTCACATATGTAGCACTGATATATCAGAGAACACATATATATATATCACTTTCGTTTTTTTCTTAAACTCAAATTATTAAAACAATCTAGGTGTCCAAAGAGTCTCCTTAATTGTCTAAACTTGGATTCTTTAATTATTTCTTAGCTGGTACTTTCTTTGGGAAGGATGTTTTCCTTAAATGATCGGGACATTGAAAGTATTCAAAGGTTAGCTTATTTTCTGTGACCCCTGGGACTATTTCATTCATGAAAGTGTTTATTTTCATTGAGCAATCAGGACAGAGCTTCCTCAGTTTCAGATATAGTCTGTTCATTTCTTCACAACCCCAGGTGACCAGGAAGCAGTCCACACGCAGCAGGAGGCAGGGCTGTCCCGAGACACAGCCCCCTAGAGGCAGTGCCAGGGCATTTGGAGCCCAGGCCTGCCCCCTCAGCGGTCAGGATTTCAGAAAGCCTGGGCCTGCCCAGAAGGCAACCTCTTTTCACTGAGTTGAGGTCACAGGGAGACAAATAAGCAAACAGGATGCAAATGTTCTCTGTCTCTTACTCTACAGAGAAGAGTTACTCCACCTTCATGGCTCACCAGTCAGAGGTCAGAACGTAAAACCTATCTCCCTGGGGCCACCAAAGGGGCTACTCGGCCCACAGACAGCATCCTCCTGAAACCGCAGAGGAGAAGGGCAGCTGGAGAAAGGGGGCTGGCGGGGCGCCAGGACTGACTGCCCAGGAGCCAGGGGAAGGCACGCCTGACCCCACAGCCCGGAGGCACACTGCGCGCCTAACTCAGCTCCCGAGGCTCCTTCCTGGTGGTGTAAGCCTGCCTTTCAAAAAGGAAAAATTCATACCGTATGATCTCACCTTTAACAGGAAGCTAAACAACAAAACAAACAAGCAAGCAAAATATAACCAAAGACATTGAAATAGAGAACAGGCGGACAGTGACCAGAGGGGAGACAGGAGAGAATTTCAGGGAAAAAAGGGGAAGAATTTACAGAAATTAGTATAAAGGACACATGGACAAGAACTAGGGGGTGGAAATGAGAGGGAGGTGGGGAGTACTGCAGGGGTGGGCTGGGGTGGGAGTAAAAGACAGAAAACTGTACTTGAACAACAATTTTTTTAAAAAAGGAATAAATGTACTGATGAAAAGAAAAAAAAATCTGACTGTCATGCAAATATAAAATGAACACGTGTCAAAACTGTATTCCACTAATTATTTAGTAGGGACACATGAAGCTGTACAGTGGTTCGACGAACGTTAGCGAGGTTAGTTGATCGATGGATGAGAGGAGGGAGGGAGGGAGGGAGGGAGGGGGGAGGGAGGGAGGGAGGAAGGAAGGATCGGAATCTCTTTGGCCTAGTTCCAAGTTTCAGATGATTGTCTGACTATTTGGAGAATGAAACTAAAGTTGTCCTATTTATTGTGTGAACTGTTACAGAAAATAAAACTTTTCTCCTGCCAGCCAGTATGTAAATCTATTGTAGAGATACATTTTTACTCTCAGTAGAATATTAAAAATTTTTAGTAACACTTAATAGTTTGTGAAACTTTTACACTTATCTTGCTTGATTTTTATTAGGACTATAAGTATGAGTTCTTCATTTATACAGACACTGACAGTAAAGACTAAATTTCTTATTCAAGACCCACAGCTAAAAGGCATTGAGACTAAGACTTGCACCAAGTTCTTTTGGTTTTAAATTTCATTCTTTTTAAAAAATATATATATTTATTTTTATTGGACCAGAGTGTACATGGTAGATTGCTTAGATTTTGCCTGGGTGGGAAAATCCGCACTGACCTACGCACTCTGATGCGGGAACGGCCACCCTACTCTGAGGCCTTCGGCAAATCTCTCCGTGTTTGTAAAACATCTGAGTGATAGTTTCCCAAATTCCGTAGCTTGGCATTTGATGTGGAAAAAACATACCATTTGACAGGAAATATATAACAGCCCTAGAAAAAGCACTTTTAATATATTTGGAGTTAGTCGATGAGAAACTTTAAGATTTGAACTTGGCAAGAAGTCATAGTCTTTTTATTTTTTCCAATTCGACTGTGGGAGCCGGGCTTCCAAACTACCTTCGGCACTTTCCACAGCTCTTCCGCCCCTGTCAGCCCCAGGTCACTGCAGAGTCTGCTGCGTGTCCCTCACTCTGTGCCCAAACACTGCGTTGGAGGAGCAGTCCCCGCCCCCGGACCACGCCTGGCAGCTTCCTCACCATGTCCTGGGAGTAGCACCAGGGGCGTGGTCAGGGCCCCTCCCAAACAGCTCTCTGAAAGTACCGAGTGCCCGGCCTGTAGCACGTCCAGCTCCAGAGCCTCTAGGCCCGGGCCTGGCCAAGCGGAGCCCTGTCCAGCAGCTCGGACCCTTTCGTCCACAGCCACTCATACGGCTGCATTAACGAATCAGATGCCCACTGCGCACCGGGCACGTGTTTCCAAAGAGCAGCTGCTTCTCTGAGGTGTTGCTTTGATTTACAATAATTGGTCCAAAGGGAGCTGTCTGGTTGTAATGTGTTTTCACTCAGCTGTTTGACAGTTGTTGCCCAGAACTACGAATTATTGATGGATTGATGATACAATGTATTCATGAATTATGCTCTCAGTCCCCGGTGATTGGAGGGAATCAATAATTCTGGGAAAGGTGGAAAGAAAACATTACTCTAGGGAATAATATCTGGTTTGCACTGAATAATTAGCTTATCATTCTTTTCCCTGAGAGCTGGGATGTGGGATTTGGGGCGAGTCAAAACCTAGGCACCCCCCTCATACACAACACAACGAGGTCACAAAAACATTGGTATTGATTCTGGGCACGTCGCAGACCTTTAGCTAATTGATTTTCGAAAGTGTTTGAAGGCAGTGGGTGAAGATGACGGATAATTCAGCAGCCCACCTACTGTGTAACAGAGACGTATTTAATGTGGCTCTGTTCTACGGATGCTTGAGATCAATAAGGGTTCCAAAACTTCAAGGAAGAGATTTCGAATAATCCCTCCTATACTTGAAGCCAAGTTTTCATACCCCCATTTGTGTAGCATTTGTTTCTTTTCTCCCCCCTCGCTTAACTTAGAGTAATGTTCTCCCTTTTTCCTTCTGTTAACTCGGAGAGCACCCTAGGCAGCTGCCACGGATGAGTCCTTGAGCCTACTCCGATGGCATCTTATTAACCCTTGGAAACGGACTGCTCTGCAGCTCCTTGGTTCTAAATGCAAATCTCTATATCCCTTCCTGACCTTCCAGCAACAGCAAGATGTGATTTTGTAAGACATTAGCATAATGGAGCCTTTAGGATAAAATGATTTATGGAGCTCATCTCAGAAAGCAGAACGCATGGTGGTGATCGAGCGCCCTCACTGCCTTGGGGGTGGGACCCCATCACATCGCAGGCTTTTAACCCCATGAGAAGGTCCCTGCCCCCGCACCAGGGTGCTCTTGGAGGAGAAGAGCTTTTTCCAGCTGAGCCAGCAGCGCTTTGGGAACTGCTGTCATTCGGTGACCATGACATCATTACCTCTCAGGAACGTATCAGTTGCTGCATTGTTTTTAAGGCTCTTTCATGTAAACTGAAGTCAACTGCCGTTCTCTGGCGTATCCTGGGTGGGATGGAGAGGTAAGAGCGTGTATCAGTTATCTTAGTCCGTATGTGACTCCAAGCTTTTACAAGCAGCCACTGAAGGCATTTGTAGGTGTGAATACTTTGTTTTAATTGGGCAAAACATTGTGAATCCAGAAAGTATTTCTTCATTAATTAATAGTTGTTGTTTAAGGAAGCTTTACAACCAGGAGGGAACTCATTCGCAGTAAGCATTTACTAAGCAGTAAATACCAAGGGGGGTTTCCTCTGGAAGAAACCATCAGAAAATAAAGGAACACTTTATCCAAATTAGCAAGTTTTCCCCTGCCCCTGTCTGGGGTGTGGGGGGTCACTGTAGGCCCTCTGGCTTCAAGAAGTATGGAGAGGCTTTCTCAGTGTCAGGGGGTGTTTTCTCTTTTTGCTGCCAACAGCTAACAATCACTAAGGCAGTGGGGACTGCGTTTCCTGGGGGGGCCCCGGGGGCCCCGCCCTTCTGGACCCTCAGCGCTGCAGGAGGACCAGCCCTCAGGTAGTGAGATGCCGGGGCCAGGGTGCGATTGGGTCCCTAGTTTGCTCTGTCTACTGGGAAGGTCAGAGCTGAACCTAATGTGTGGTGATAGTTTGTATATCTATGTAGGTCTCCTCTTTTGACCCAATTTCTTATTTTCAAAATTTCTTTTGTAGCTTCTTTATTTGAAATGTGACACTCCATTTTAGAAAAATCTAAGGGATATAGCGTAAATAAACCTATTAACTTACTGCTGTTTGGAATGTAGACTGGGAACCATACAGGAACTTGTGGGGGACAAAAGTCCCAGGAAAGATCCCTGCTTTATGAAAACTAGGTAACGTGTCAACGTCACCTTCTCAACGGAAGAAAATTGTCACTGCACGGGGGCCTTTGCCGGAGTCCTGGGCCTTGTTTCAGGGCATTGTTTCCCATAGAGTTCCGTAGTCTGTCCAGCCACGTCTGACAGTCAGACCCAGCACGGTTTTATCACCATGTGAGCATGTCCGTAGTGAAGAACTCAACATTTAAAGCAAATCATGACGTTGCTTTCATTTAGGACAAGGGCATGGTTGAAGTGACAACTTATAGACCTTGGGTGTAACTTTTAAACTTTTTAGCCAAACCTTGCCCGGCGGTGTAAGTAGGGGTGAGAAATAGGTATTCCAGTTTGTCCTACTATTCTGTACTTTCACTCCTTCTCCGTCCTTGTCACGGCCTCTTTCATGACACCCGTCTCCAGGAATGAGCTCATCTTTACTGGAAGTCACTTCGCTTTCGGTTCAGCCACTTGGTCGTGCCAGCTCCGTGCCGTCCCGTGCAGGCCGTGGACTTGGACTGTGTGCGAATACAGTGGTACATGTTTAGAATATTGTTTGTTTTGCAGTTTTAAATGATAGCTTTGAAGTTTGGTGCGATTGACATACAGGAAAATTCTGGCACAATTCCAAATAATGTTGAAAACCTCCTCATGAAATCCCAGTTCAGCTATGTTTTCCTGTATGACTGGGGAAAGTCATGAGAAGGATGACAAGGTAAGAGTGACATCGAGGGTGTGATGAGGGGCACTTGACAGAATCGCAGGAAAAGGTGAGATGGCACAAAAGCATTAGTCAAGTCTTTAACTTCTCCACATTCTCCGGGTTAAATGTCTAACGTGGAAGGAAATTCAAGGAGCCCCAGAGGGCGCGTTGACCCAGGAGTAAGGCTGCCGCAAGCACCTGAGAGAGGCTGTTAGCCAGGGGCTCGCATCTCTCTGACAGCGACCCCACCTTCCCCCAAGGCCACTCCGGAGCTCCCCTCTGTGTGGGTGCACACGAGCGAGACTCGTCATACTGGAGTCTCAAAGTACAGTTAATTGAATGGCACTGCAGGCAAGGAACTGTGCTTTTGAACACTGCTTTTATTTCCTGCTCTTTTCTGATTTGTAAGGCAATTCCTCCTTGTCTTCTGAGTTCCTTTGCCCTTGGCTGCCTTGTGGTCTGGGTCCCCCCAGGCGCAGGGCCCCTTTCTGTGCATCAGGCAGTATCGGTCAGCACGGTTTTGCAAGGGACATTGCTGCTTGGCAGGGTATTGTCCTTCCTCTGCTTCTTGTGTGTTTGTTAAAATACTGGGTTCTGTTATGTTCTTCCAGTTTCTCTTATTTTAATAAAAATAAGTGAATTGCTTCTAATCAGTGAGTAGCCTTGACAAATGTAGCAGTTACTCATTGTTGTTCCAAAGTTCTTCAGAAAGATGAAAAGTGAACCCATGGCCGCCCATGCGTGAGCCCGCTGCTCGGAGGGCGAAGGAAACGGAGCTGTTGGGGGGTCTTGGCTGCACCGTCTGTGCACTTCAAGGTGCCATGTGCATGCATTTCCAAGGTACTGATTGAAAACACTGATCACAGACATAGGCCAGTTACCCTCCATTCAGGAGCAGTGTGTGCTCCCCCTCTCCGCCTCTTCCTGTGACTGAGGGTAGGGTGTGAGCCAACACGTGTTTCACACGAACTCATTCCTTTGTTCTGATCTTTCGGCTGCCTTGATTATTGTTCCTCATCCCCGACCGTGTCATTCAGGAAAGCGCCGATGCATTGCCAGCATTTAACAGACCACCAGAGATAATGTGAGCAAAGAAACTTTCATAACATAAAGGAAAAAGAGATGAAATGCTTATGTAAATCATTTCCCTATGTGGTTAGGTGGTTTTGTTGGTGGTGGCGTTACTGTTTTGTTGACTGATTTTAAACATACTAGGTCTTACTGTATGACTTATATAAATTTGGCGATTTAAATAATTTTTGTGTTGTCTGAAAATCACAGGCACTCCCCTCACACTGAGCACAGCTTTACGAGTCCAGAGGGGAGAAACAGCAATCCGATTGTTTGCTAGTGCTCGTGGAGATATTTGTATAAGGAAACAACACACGGTTTGTGCTGGTACTTTCCCTTTGGTCATTGACCATGACCTTGCCCAAGCACAGGCTTCCCAACATAGACCGTGACCGTGGTCTCTGTGTTAATGAGCTGTATCACCCATCCTGTCTGCGGTAACCCGGAGCGCCCAGAGACCGCAGCTGACCGCCCACCTCTGGGGTGGGCAGTGGCATGGGAAAGGTCCTGTGACGTGTAAGTGCATAATAAGTGTTGGTGGCATTTTTTCTTGACTCTGGTGGCCCCTGCTCACTGACAAACTTGTCAAAGGCCCCTGTGATCTTGAGACCTGGAAAGGCATCCCGGCAGAGAGAAGAAACCGCACAGCGCCTCTTGCTAATGTTAAAATGTCTGATCCTTAACGGATTAATCGCAGCCGGAGGGAAATCGGTGACTTCATACCAAACTCCGGCCCCACTGTGGGCCTTGGCCAGGGATGCCCAGGGAGAGGCCCTCCATCTGCCAGCTCCGAGGGAGAAGGTCCCTCACCCTGGCATTTGACCCACCACTTCATAGCTGAGCTGTGTTCTGAGAGGGGGAAGGGGCAGGGGGCCACCAAATGGCGGCACCTGCGGGGGCTGGTCTCTTACACCCACTCCCCCAACAAAGCCAGTGGTCACTGCCCAAAGCAGCGGGGCCAAGCATAGGAGGGGCCCCACAGGGGAACACGCTCCCCACCCCCCCACAAAGGGACACTTACAATCCGGCAAACACACTGGGACTTGGGGTCAGGAATCTGCTGGCAAAGGACGGGGAGTTGGTTAGGCTGACTCGGTGCCTGAGTGGCCACGCCTCCGCCCTTGCTGCTCCACCCCAGGCACCTTCTCTCCCTTTCAGTGAAAGGGGGAGCCTGTTTGGGAAGCACAGGAGAGGAGGGTTTCCAGGGGTCCGCACTGCCCCCTGCCTGGGCGTTGAAGGTGACAGACCTCACTCTCCACAGGGCTCTGTGCGACAGACACTGTGGTGACACGTTGGCACTACTGTGGTGCAACCACCAACGTGACAGGACAGGTGTGCACACAGCAGCCTCATCCTGAATGATGCCCTGTCCCAAATGGAACCGGGGAGGATTTCAGGGCCCAGGAACCTGTGCAGATGAGCGCCTTCCCCGCCCCCCTCCCTTTCTGTGCGGAACTGCTTCGTTTGCTTTCATTTTCTTTCTGTGTCTGGGATGTATTTAATCATTTGGGACACTGGTTAATGTGATTGAATCAGGCTGTCTGATTTATGAATAAAGAGGTAATGCCTTCATTTCACAATATAAAAGCCGTGGCGTGTTTAACAGTGACGGATTGAATGGAGTTGTCACGTGAGACTACTGTTTCTAGGACCCTACGCTGTGCAGGACTGTTACTTTCTCAGATGTAAAATCATACTCAGTTGTCCTGGACAGAGGCCAGGAGGCAGCTGGCACCGGCTGCTCCATTTTTCCGGGACCAACTCCTCCATCCCTTTCTCGCAGTTCTGGGCCTACATCAGGGCAACTCTTCATCTTCGGAAACTTTGGGGCTTCGGGAAAATGTGTCACACCTCTGCTAGTCATTTTCCTCGATGATCTCTTTCCCCTTTAAAAGGTGTGTCTGTTATTTGGGCATAGCGTTAGTGCCTGAAATCCACTGGAAATACAGTGATTTTTCAGAACTCCGGGGCAATGAACTAGATTTTCACATTAAAAAATAAAATTGCTCCACCAACAATGACAGATGTCAATATTTCAGTGGGAATTCATGGCCAGTAAGCAAACCCGCAGGGAGGGTGACAGGGGAGTCGTCTGTCCCTGTCCCCTGTCAGCCTGCAAGTGCTGACTTTGGAAGCTGATTTGACTCAGAGTAGAGAGAGGGAGAGAATGGTGGATCCAGAGGGGAGTGAATTGCCCACTAGTTATTGAGGCGGTTGATAATCCATCCATGCAGCTACTCTACCAGCTACAGTGTTGTTGCAGGACAGAGGTGGTCCGTCTGTGCACTTGTTATATCGCATTAGGAAGGAGAATGTCCGAATCCCCTGTTTTATTCTCCAATATTCTCACACAGTTCTCCCAGTAGCTCTTCTACTGGTCAAAACATGGTCTTCGTCTTGCTGTGACTTTGCCGCACCTTCTTAGGGCATGGAAAACCAGACGACTTCCGCCGGGATGACTGGGCTTTTGCTTCTGGATCACAGCTCTAGGCCCCCCCCATTCATCTCTCGTTATGACCTTCTTGAGGAGACCTGGGTCACTGGTAGTGGTTTGGATCGAGTCATTAGCAGCTGCAGCCCAATGTTCCTTCTGCCCTGGTAGCAGAAGCTGTGGAACTTTTGCCACATTTCATACCAAGATCCTGCATCAAAATCTCAGACATGGTCGTGTTTGCAGTCCCCAGATCAGCTTCTCATTCTCTCACTGTCAGTCGCCAATCTTTCTTGACTGCAGCATGTACACATTCAACATTCCCAGGTGTCCTGCTTGCTACAGGCCTTCCAGAAGGTGGATCACCTTCAACAGATTCTTGACTGTCTTTGAAGCGTTTGTGCCACACTTGTATCTGTGCTGCACTCGCTGCATTGTCCCTGAAAACCTTCTGAATCACCTGAATAGTTTCCGCAGAGGGATGTTCAGGCTTAACGCAAAATTTGATGCAGATTCGTTGCTCTACTCACTGTCGTTTTGAATGTGACAGCCACACAGTACACATGCTCACTCAACTGTGTTTACCGCCCCCCACTGAGTAGTACAGTGAAGTCATCATTGTTCACACATGTGCATTCCAGTCCACTCTCCTCGGCTGCCAGGTTACATCGATGTCACACAAACCATTCTCATTATATTTATAATGGCTGGAATTTTTCTGGAAAGACCTCCTATACTTTATTAAAACTAGTAACTTTGCTCTTCAAAGTCATATTTATTAGTAACTCCTATCACAATAATTGTAAAACTGTTGAGCAACGGTGTAGGACGACGTGTCTACATTCAGAAAGTTTCCGCCAATAAAGCAGGACTTACTGAGAGCCTGCTCTCAGCCGGCGTCATTCTAGGTACTTGGACATAATAGCAAACACCACAGGTGGGATTCCTACCCCATGGAACTGACCCCTTGCTAGCAGACACAGCCAACAAACAAGTAAATAAGTCCATTTGCTGTGCATTTTGAGCTGGCATTGAGGACCGTAAAGAAATGCAAGATTGGAAGACTTGAGAGTGAGGTGGATGTGCTTTGCATGGAAACGAGCTTCGGCAGAAAGGGCCGTCTCTCGAGAGCTCTGAGTGGATGGAGGGAACGTGGGTGCAAGGTTCACAGCAATTGCACAGAGGAGGAGGGAAGGCAGGTGAGGAAGGCATTGAGTTCAGTGCGTGCAGAAAGGTTGACATGGCTGGACTGGGGTAGGAGGTGATGAGCTCAGAGAGAGGCAAGGCAGGGCACGCAGTACCTGGAAGGTGTGTGTAAGGACTGTGGATGCAAAGCCATCAGAGGACATTGAGCTGAGGGGTTCTGGGGTCTAATTTATGTTCTAAAAGCCCAGTCCAGGCTCTGGGGGAGAACTGGCTTGGGCAGGCAGAAGTGAAAGGAGCAAAAGCAGTTACGAGGACCCAGGTAAGCCTGGTGGCAGCTGGATCGGGGCTGTCAGCTTTGGAGGCGGCAAGAGATGGGCAAGCTCCGGAGAGACCTTGAAGATAGGTCGTGTTGCTCTTGCATTGGTATGAGAGAAGTGGGGGACTTAAGGCGGAGTCACAGATACTCACATCGGGCACCTGGCATTGGTGAGGTTCTTTATTAAGATGGGGAAGAGTGGGCTGGGGCAGGCTTTGTTGAAGAATAATCGTGAATTCTAATTTGGGCATATTAATTTTGAGATACCAATTAAGGCAGATGAATCACAGAGCAATTTGCTGAAATCTGGAGCCCAAAGGTGGAAATGTAAACCTGGTGGAAATCGAGATGTAGGTGTTTAAAGCCTTGCACTAAGCTCATCTGAAGAGTGCATACAACAGAAAAAGGAAGAAATCCCTGAGCTGCCTCCCAACATATAGCAGCCAGCCAAGGGTCTGGCAGAGAACTTGGCCAAGGAGCAGCTTGTGGTGGGAAATACAGAGCCCGGTGCCTGGCTGATGGTCCTGGAAGTGCTGTTGCTAGTGGCTGACTCTCCAAGATCTAGAAGGATCCGAAGATCCATCTGAATGAAGGAATTCAGAAGGAGCTGAATTCCCACATTCGGCAGGGATTCCATTTCAAGGACATGGGATGGAATGTTTGTAAACCGAAGTACGGTACTGAGCTCTCCTAGGCATCGAAACAGAGCTACTTTTCATGTTTTCACCTCATTAAAAGAGGGTTTTCAGAAGCTTCGAGAAGCTCTTTGAAGATACCTGTAACTTCCGTCAGTTCTTGTATTATCAGGCATTAATTTGGAAACTTTCCATTGTCTTTCAGCAGAACAAGAGATCAATGGATGGATAAACATTTTGCCCTGAATTTTTTTGTTTGTGATAACTCATAGCTTCAAGTGTCAGGTTTTTAAGTGGAAGCCCACGTCGCCCTGAGCGTGTATCCCATGGCCACAGCAGATCACTAACACTGGTCATTGTGAAGAGTAAGGGACAGTCTTCCTGCCCGTGGACTTGGGGAAGGCCAGGTGTTGATCTGAAGGGCAGATCTGCCTGGAGCGCACGGGTCAGCAGCGAGTCAGCCAGAGAGGGGTCAGCCGGACCTCAAGTAGTCTTGGTCTCGTTGGACCTTTCTGCCTCTAATGTCGTCCTCTCTCTGCTTCTGCGCTGACTCCCCCCAAACTTCCCCCTGAGCCTTCACCCAAGTTCCTGCGACTTGCCCCAAGCGGCCCTGCTGCTTGTGACCATTGGCATCAGCTGCACTGTCCCTGTCATAGTGCCACCATGGAAGGTCTGGGCCGTTACCCAGACCCAGAGGCGGGGGCGGTCCCAGCACAGCTGTGCAGCTGTGTCCCTCCATCCTCGTCCTAGGCCCTGGGCCTCCCTCTCTCTCCCAGTTCATTCTGACTCTTCTTTCTCTCTTTCTCATCTGCCTAGTTCTTCCCAATTCTGTTTTATTTTAGTTTTCTTGTTGTTGCAGCAAGTTTTTATTCAGTAGGTTCTCTCCCCAATCAGCATTCCTGCTCTCTCTGTTTGTATGCTGGTGTGTGTATCTTCTAAATGTAATTTCTGTGGGGCATATGTCACTCTGTGACTAACCTTAAGTTATATATACAAGTATAAACTAACCCATGTATTTCTTTGTTATTTTTCACAAACCTGTGAGGTCCATATTTTCACTCGAAGGTGAGGAAAGTGAGTCCCAGGGAGCCGAGTGAACGTGCCCCAGCTCACAGGGTGACGGGGCCAGCGTCCAGCATGTGACCATCACCCCTGTTCATGCCGAAGCCCCTGGCCTTGCCCCTTACTCAAGGGCCTTCGTGGGGGGAGTCAGGTCCCATTCATGTTTTTAGAGAGTATGTGTGTAGGACATTTATTCCCATTACCACGATTACACGTTTGTGTGGTTGGTGTCCGCTGTTTGGGGGACAGCAACTCTCCTGATCAGAACAAGAACGACACCCACAACGTCCATGGGCACAACTGCCTGACGACACCGGCAAAAACGTAGGTGGCACCAGTGAGTGCGAAGCTGAGTTCACAGGTTTGCACTCGGAGACGTGCATCGACGTGCTGCTCCTGCGCAGACCCCGGGCGGTGCCGTGTGTGTGCTGGCCCTGCGCTTGTTCTTCCACGAGTCCCATTGCGAGAAGACNCCAGCTTCCAGCATGTGACCATCACCCCTGTTCATGCCGAAGCCCTTGGCCTTGCCCCTTAGTCAAGGGCCTTCGTGGGGGGGGTCAGGTCCCATTCATGCTTTTAGAGAGTATGTGTGTAGGACATTTATTCCCATTACCACGATTACACGTTTGTGTGGTTGGTGTCCGCTGTTTGGGGGACAGCAACTCTCCTGATCAGAACAAGAACAACACCCACAACGTCCATGGGCACAACTGCCTGACGACATCGGCAAAAACGTAGGTGGCACCAGTGAGTGCGAAGCTGAGTTCACAGGTTTGCACTCGGAGACGTGCATCGACGTGCTGCTCCTGCGCAGACCCTGGGCGGTGCCGTGTGTGTGCTGGCCCTGCGCTTGTTCTTCCACGAGTCCCATTGCGAGAAGACCCGGCGGTCTGTGAGGGACAGTCACCCGAGGGTCTGTAGGGGAGAGCCCCCCCTGCTGTGGACGTCTTCCCACGGTGACAGGGTCATGGCCGGTTGGGCAGAAAGGGAACTTCACAGCGTGTGCCCTCCCTGAGGGCACTTGACATATTTTGCATGAATTCCCCCCTCTCAGCAGCACCTTCCGGTCGGTGGTCTCATCTCACTACACCGACCTCATACAGGCAGCGGGGAGTGGAAGTTCTGGCCAGATGTCTTTGGCCCAAAGCCACACACTGTGCCCCGGGAGCCTGTGTGGCTCACCTGTGTAGGCCGAGTTCCTTTTGCTTGCACTTGTGGTTTATTGGTGAGAACTTGTCTGAGTCAGAAAGCAGGTGTGAGGCCGTGGATGCAGGCAATGCCCGAGTGGGGCCGAGACGATGTGGTGGCGGCTGCGTGGGTGTGCGCCGTTGTTGCCTGGACGGGTCCTCAGGGCTGCCACGGCTGTCGGCTCACCAGTGCCCCACGCTCCTGAGGAGTCTCTTACACTTCACGGGGCCCCAGGAACCTTCAGCCTTTTCTTCAGAGGGGGACACTGCCGTCCTTCTTCAGCGCCTCAGAGCTGCTGCGACGAGCTTCGGCACTGCGTGGCAGGCGTGGCGGGCCAGCGGCAGCTCCAGGAGTGGCGATGCTGGTTGATCCTCCGACCGTCTGTTCTGGGACTAAAATGCGAGGTCTGTCCAGAAAAAGCCCAGCCATGGTTAACATAATGAGAACATTTGTGCCACATCCATGTAACCTGGCAGCCAAGGAGAGTGGACTGGAATGCACATGCGTGAACAGTGACAACCTCATGGCACTAGTCAGTGGGGGTGGTAGATGCTGCTGAGTGAGCATGTGCACTGTGTGGCCATTGCATTCAAAATGACTGACCAGATGGAACAACAAATTCTGCATCAAATTTTGCACTGAACATTCCTCTGTGGAAACTAGTCAGATGATTCAGAAGGCCATGGCTATGGGCAGCTGGTGATTGGCTGCTTCATCAGGACAACACGCCCAGTCATACATCACGTCTTTGTGCAGAGTTTTTTGGCAAAATGTGAAATCACCCAGGTGACTCAGCCCCCCTACAGCCCAGAGTTGGTGCCCTGCAACTTCTGCTTTTCCCGAAACTAAAATCACCTTAGAAAGGGAAGAGATTTCAAGCCACTGATGAGATTCAGGAAAATATGACTAGGCAGCTGATGGTGATTGGGAGAGCTGTGTGAGGCTCCAAGGTACCTACTTTGAAGGGGACTGAGACGTCATTGTCCTGTGTACAATGTTTCTTGTATCTTGTGTCTTCTTCACTAAATGTCTCTCTTTTTCATATGACATGGCTGGATGCCTTCTGGACAGGTCTCATACAGCTCCCACCCCCGAATCCAGGATGTCTTGCTTAGGACACTTCTCCTTCTATCCTTTCCAAATTTAGGCATGCTCTTCACCCATAATGCCCTTCAGTGTGCATCTATTCTTTTCTAGTTATCCTGTTTTAATAGATTAACTTAATTTTGTGCAATCAACAGCTTATTTGAAATATGTTAGATCCTTAGATCCTAAGTGCTTAGAAAAATCTCTTTAATTTACAGAGAATAAAGCCTAACCCTGGTATAAATATTTAATTATTTAATGCTATTATATAAAATTAATTCTTTAACTGATATGTTGTAATAAAAATTTTTTTTAATGATTTGAATTTTTTTAATTTATTGAGGTGACATTCTCAGGTTATTAAAATTATCTAGATTTGAAGGATGCAATTCTATAATATATCACCTGCTTATTATATTGTGTGTTTATCACCCTAAGTCAAGTCTCCTTCCATCACTATTACACCCTCTTCTACCTCCCCACCCCCATTTCCTTCTGGTAACCATCATACAATTGCCTATGCCTATGCATTTTGGGATTTGTTTTGGCTTACCCCCTGCACCTCTTTCACCCAGCCTTGCAAAGCCCTCCCCTCTGATAGCTGTCAGTCTGTTTGCTATGAGTCTGTTTCTATTTTTTTTATTTTGTTCATTAGATTATATATATGAGTGAAACAATACAGTACTTGTTTTTCTCTTGCTGGCTTATTTCACTTAGCATAATGCTTTCCAGGTCCATCTATGCTGTTGCAAAGGATTTGGTTTTCTTCTTTTTTATGGCTGAGAAGAATTCCACTGTGTAAATGTACTATAGTTATTTTATCCACTAACCAACTGATGGACACTTAGAGTGATTCCTCGTCTGGGCAATTATAAATAATGCTGCAATGAACACAGGGCTGCATATATTTTTTAAAATTAGTGTTTCATGTTTCTTCTGATATATTCCCAGAAGTAGAATCGTTGGCTCAAAAGGCAGTTCCATTTAAAATTGTTTGAAGTAACTCCACACTGCGTCCCACAGTGGCCGCCCCAGTCTGCATCCCCACCAGCAGTGCGCAAGGGTCCATCTTCTCCACGTCCTCTCCAGCGCTTGGTGATTCATTGGTGGGAGCCATTCTGACGAGTGTGAGATGGTATCTCATTGTGGTTTTAATTTGCATCTCTTCGGTGATTAGTGACATTGAGCATATTTTCATGTGTCTATTGGCCATCTGTATGCCCTCTTTGGAGAAGTGTCTATTCATAACTTTAGTTTTCCTAGAGCTTATATTTATATAGACATAAAGATTTTTCATTCATTCTATAATTTATCTACATATTGATTAGATATTCTTACTGACTTTCAGAAATAAGTTCTGAACAAGTGAGTGACAAGTGTTACTCTTGCGTTGTTGAGTGACAACACAGCGAACTCCCACCTTTTGTAAAATAGATGGTGGTTATTGTAAGTGATGATGCATTACTTTTATTACATATGTGAACTGAGAGTTAAATATTAAGGTCCAGCAAAGGTTGATTCTTAAAAAATAAAAATAAAATAAAAACAAGCAAACCTACAGAAAAAAAGGCATGAACATTCCCAACTTAATTCTTCAAAATTTAATAAAAAACCATTTTCAGATCTTACGGGAAGTCGGTGACACCCTACAGGACATTTGTGAGGAGAGCAGTGATTTGTTATTTGTTCACACCCACACTTGTGTATGCACTCTGTTGACCCCTGTGCCCAGCAGTGCGTGTTGCTCGAACACACACTCGTGGACAAAGTCCAAGCCTAAGGGCTGCCCCATGAGCGCACACTCTGCAGCCGCTTGGGCAGAGATGAGCCCACACAACCTTGAAGAGCGCACGGGGGCCGAGACGAGAGGGGCGTCAGCGTCCCTGGCTTGTCCGCACGTTGGGTTCCCCGACGAGTAAACGCGCAATGAGCTGCACTGGAGGGTGCAGGATGCTGGGTGGTCCGCTTCCTGCCCTCTTTACACCATATTCTCAGGTCGTAAACATGAAGGACTGCAGAGATTATCAAATG
Organism: Sturnira hondurensis; assembly: GCF_014824575.4. Classification (NCBI taxonomy): domain Eukaryota; kingdom Metazoa; phylum Chordata; class Mammalia; order Chiroptera; family Phyllostomidae; genus Sturnira; species Sturnira hondurensis. The sequence goes on along the minus strand of NW_028072798.1, from coordinate 7,944,993 downwards.
GCAATGGCTGTCGTCCCTGACCTGGCCCAGGGCGGCGGCGTCAGTGCAGAGCTGGCGCCAGACCGAGGTCTGGACGTCGGGCCTGTGCCCTGTCCTTCGCCCGCCCTGCTGTTTCCCGTCACGATGGTCAGTCCAGCCCACGTCTCCCTTTGCATGTCAACGAAGCAAGGTCAGCTGCTGTCAGAGTTTGGAGTTTTGTGCAATTTAAAGTGTTCCATTTGCTCAGTATGCTCTTAAAGAGTCCTGTGGCTTGTCACGTGTGCGTTTGGGCCCTAGAGCGGCAGACTGTCCCAGACGCCCAGGAGAGTGGGGCACGGGAGGGGAGTCAGACGTGGGACATGCTTGGACCCGGCAGGTGGAAATGGTGTGGAGTACGAGGGAGGGTCGTGGAGGGGGAGGAGCTACTTCTCAAAAAGAAAACCTAAAACGCGATTGGTGTTCTACTCCCTTTCCTGATCGAAGAGCACGGGCTGTGAGACCAGTTTTGTTTAGTCTTGTAGTTATCAGCCCTAAACACCGTTCAGATGTGTTCTTTTTCTTTCAAGTGATACCTTCTAATTAGCCAGATTGTTTGACTTTATAGTTCCTTTTCTTCACNCTGGACGTCGGGCCTGTGCCCTGTCCTTCGCCCGCCCTGCTGTTTCCCGTCACGATGGTCAGTCCAGCCCACGTCTCCCTTTGCATGTCAACGAAGCAAGGTCAGCTGCTGTCAGAGTTTGGAGTTTTGTGCAATTTAAAGTGTTCCATTTGCTCAGTATGCTCTTAAAGAGTCCTGTGGCTTGTCACGTGTGCGTTTGGGCCCTAGAGCGGCAGACTGTCCCAGACGCCCAGGAGAGTGGGACACGCTTGGACCCGGCAGGTGGAAATGGTGTGGAGTACGAGGGAGGGTCGTGGAGGGGGAGGAGCTACTTCTCAAAAAGAAAACCTAAAACGCGATTGCTGTTCTACTCCCTTTCCTGATCGAAGAGCACGGGCTGTGAGACCAGTTTTGTTTAGTCTTGTAGTTATCAGCCCTAAACACTGTTCAGATGTGTTCTTTTTCTTTCAAGTGATACCTTCTAATTAGCCAGATTGTTTGACTTTATAGTTCCTTTTCTTCACAGTAGGGGGGAGTTATACTCAGATTCCCGAGTCAACTTTAACAGCAATCGTGTCCTGCAGCCAGAAGTTCATTTTCAGGTGAGGTAATAACAATGTCCTGAGTGAATCCCAGTTGTTCTATATTAGAGTTTGTTGTGCGTGTGTTCTGACGCTAAACTCGTTAGCTGCATCTGCTGGCAATCTGGCAGTTGCAGGTTAATAACATCGATCTTTAAGCAACGCGTGTTTGTTAAACATCCGTGTCGAGGGCATTAGGGTAGGCCCCATGAAGTGTGCGGGGACAAGGGGTGTATACAGGGTGGGACAAAAGCAGGCTTACAGTTGTGAGTATGAGAAACAGTGTATTATTGTTCTAATATTTACTAATTATTATATTATTTTCCACATGAGCAACTGTAAACCTACTTTCCCCCCACTCTGTATATCTCAGATTAGAACATGGAAAAATTCATTGTAATAGGATATGGAGAAGTTTATCTAGGAGGCCATGAACTTTGGGTTGGGGTTTGAGAGCTCAAACTCTGCAGTGTGGCCACCGAAAGGCAAACCCTGCTCTGCACCGCGACCGTGGGCCCGCGTCCCCTGTCCTTTGAGGAGGAGACAGGGGAGGGTAACAGTGGCATCCACTTCACATGGTTGTTAGTGAGTCAGAGGATACGCACAAAGGGGCGAGAGCAGTTCCTGGACGTCGTACAGAATGTAGGACACAGACATGCTGCCCACTCCAATGCGCCTGCACGTTTGTCTGCGGGCTTCGAGAGGCGTTCTGCGGGTTATACTTCTACTGGCTGACAGCGCTGTCGGCTGCCTTGACTGAGCTCTCATTCTGCGCCAGGCGCGTGCTGCGGTGTTACTGAGTCCCGTGAGATTCTTACAGCCACCTTCTGTCATCGGCATTCACCTGTATGAACACCTGCGCACAGGGAGGTTAAATCAGCCACTTGCCTGTGGCAGTCGTCTCTATTGTGGCCCAGATCACCACCGACTCAGTGGCTTCAGACGACACCACTTATGAGGTCACAGTGTCTGTAGGTCAGGAGTCAGTCTCGGCCTCCCTGGGCCCTGGGCTCAGGGACACTCACTCAGCTGCAGTCCGGGTCACACTGTCTGCAGTTTTGGGTCCCTTTGCAGCTCACACAGCTGGTGGCAGAAGTTCGGTCCTGTGGCTGTAGGCCGGAGGCCCCTGCTTCTTTGCAGGAGGTCAGCCAGGGCTGCCTTCAGTTCCCAGGTGCCCCTGCAGTGCCCTACGAGTGCTTCTGCCCTGGACACTCATGGGACACACCATCTCTTCTCTCAGAGAAGACCTGGGTGTCACCTGATTAGGTCAGGCTCACCCAGGGCCTCTCTCTGTGATTAACTCAGCACTCATTGATTGGGACCTTCGGTGTGCCTGGGAGAGCCCTCCACTTTGGTCATCTGATGGAAGCTCACAGCAAAGCTCATTTAAAATGAGCTTTAAAAGCTCATTTAAAAGCTCATTTTAAAATGCCACAGTGGTGGCATCCATCCTTTGCGTCAGTCTCCCCAACACTGAAGGGGAGAGGATCCCACAGACATGTGTACCTGGGCCCAGATCTTGGGGACCACCATGGAACTCAGCCTCCACACTGCCCAGGCCTATAAAACTGAAAGGTTACAATTTAAGCCAAAGTCCCTTTGACTCTGAAGCACCCCCATCAAATCTGTTCTGGTCTTCGCTAGCACGCGGATCTCTTCAAAGCCAACACACATCTCACAGTAGAAACTGTTGACGCAGTTAGGGGAGACTGCATGTGATGAGCCAGTATCTGAATGCTCTGTCCCTCTCACGTTCTGTCGATTCCTTTGAAAATGCTTTCTTTGTAGGGGTTACAGGGCTGTGAAACCGAGATCTCAAAATGGTAAAGCAAATATTTGCTCTTTTATAATTGACCCTTAATTGGCATTTGCTAATACCTCTTTAAGAGCTTTTTGAGCTTCATCTGACTATTCACATCTCAAAACCGGGGGCAGAAATACCTTGGCAGTTTCTGTCTTGTAAGTTTTTTGTCTGTTCAATCATCTTAATTTTACCAATGAACTAATGCCAGGCCTGCGTAGTCTATGTCAAGTCGGGGCTCGAGAGGAGGTGGAACTAGAGCGAAAACTTGGGAGCTGCTGTGTTAGCTCTGGCCTCGCTGCTGGGACGTCACACGGATGGTGGCTCAGGCCACGGGCGCGCTTGGCGTTTTGGTTGCCGCTCCAAATCTGCTCCAAATCCAGAACTGCCGACGAGGCTCACTGGTTTGAAGAGCTCATTGGTCTGGTTACAGAAAGGAGCCCGAGCCCGAAACCAGGGCCTCAGGGACTTCTGGTTATTTGCCATTCAAGTTCAGCGGCCAAGTTGCTGTCAAGGAAATATGCAGATGCAAAGTGATGAACAGTCCCCCTGAAGGAGGTCTATTTCATTTGGCTGCCAATTCAATGTCTTCAACTAACAGCAAATGCAAGATTCCGAGCTCGGCCCTGCGGGAAGGAAGAAGTAACAGAAAAGAAGTAATTCCCCACTCAATAAATAAATGTCTCAGGAAGAAACCAGGCAGAATGTGCATTATTTGCACGTGAGATTCTTAAAAAAGAAACTAGGCCAGCAGGAGCATGCCTTTCACCCAGTGTGTTCCGACGTAAGGAGGGAAGACGTTCAGATTTGGCAGGCTACCACTCCCCCTTTGCTCCCTCGGCCCCTTGGAAGTAACCCTCACAGGAGAGCAGGCAGCTGACCAACACAGTGTGGGATAATTTAGGAGCAGATGCTATCTACAAATATATTCACGCTGCAGCCTTGATCCAAGACAAGGGTGAAACGACAACATTTGGCACTACTGGGGACTTCAGTGTCCCCGTGCCTGAGTCTGACCCTATCACATGTCCCCACTGAGGTCGGCGGAGGCTTTGCCCAGGGTCAGGTATTTGATGAGGGTGACCTCCTGAGTTACCCTCCCCAGGGCTGCTCTTCCCGGGCCTGGCAGGCTGCAGCGGCCCACTCCGGACGGTCAGCTCTGGTTGGCCAAGCCCCTTGTGCTTTTCACCCTGAATCGTGACTTTTTACCGCTGGTTGATTTAGTCACTTTTTAGCTTTTATGTTGAGGGTTTTCCTTTCTGCCTTTTGGCCCAGGTGGCCTCATCCCTGACCATCCTCACCCAGGACATTTAGAGGTACATGCCAGGCAGTAAATACTTTTATTTACTGCTCTCGGGCATTATCTGGGGCATATGTTACCTTCCTGTTATAGGTAAAGAGACGGAGACTTAGAAAGATTTGAGTACTTGTCCCAAATCGTGCCGCTGTCAATCATCACCCCGCTGCTACTGGAATCCAGTTAATCCAACCTTACACCAGTCACAAATGCTCACCCCTCCCAGTTCGTGCTTTCGGTTTTGTTTTCTTAGAGAGGCTGCCTTGCCGGCCTCAGATCCAATTTCAGAGCGAACCATGGCCAAAGGGACGAGGGCCCTGGAGTCGTGGTGAGTGGGTTTCAATCCAACGGGCTCCACTGACCCGGCCACTGCAGCTGCAGGGAGACCGCATCCCTGAAACGCCAAGCCTCCTTCTGCAAAACTCACAGAACAGAGACAGATGTCTCGGGACCCTCACCAGACTGTGACCCCCGACGAACACGATAGCAGGTGCTCTTTCTGTCCGGGAAGTTTTGATTGCCAGAGTCTGATCACCAGAGGTGGAGGCTGCCCCCGAAGTCACGGAGCAGCGCAAGGGCAAGGACGGAGAGGTGTCCCACGCTCACCATTTCCTTGTGAACTCGGTCTCAGAGGCGCACAGCGGTGCACGCCAGGCGCCTGTAATCAGCGTGGCTGCAAAGCTGACGTGGCTATGGTACAGTCTCCCCACCGGTGCCTATTTCTTGCCAGTCAGTGACACACGCCCAGTGCAGGGCTTCATCTCATCTCCGACATATGATCACTTCCCAGCCCAGGAATCAAAGTGGGGAGACACCAGTCGTCTCAACAGAAGTGGTTCAATTGTAGAGGTCTGTTTGTGGAGTGGAGCAAAAAGACCCCCTCCTAAAGCGTACTTTCTCCCTCCATGCTGGGAGGGCAGTTGAGTGGTGCCCACATTTCTTCCTCTCTGTTTTAACCTGAATGTGTTTTGCATCTAAGGCCGCCTCTTCTTGGTCATTTTGGTGACGAAAATCGTTGGAAGGAGCAGGACACAGAATCCATTCGGCCCAGTGTTGCCGTATGCAGTTCAGTTGAGCAGTGAGGTAGGCCCAGTAACCACAGTGGAGGAGCTGGAGAGTGGAAAAGCAAGTGGTCGTCAGTTTGTATTATTTTTACCAAATGCTGTGGCCGCTGCCCATGCAGTTGGTAGATGAAGGGATATTTCATGGGCCTCTGAGTCACCGAGGTCCCAGGAGGTTTTATGGGGAAATTTCTCTGACTCCGAGCTGAGCCTGTGGCAGACTTTTACCGAAGAGTCCTCTGAAGAGAGCAGCCTCTGGTGGCAGCAGGGAGACAGACAGGAGGACGCAGATGGCCTCTCCGGATGAGCATGAGTGTCACCCTCCCTCTCTGCTGCACCAGGCCCCCCAGGTGGGCTGCGTCCTTTGGGTCCCATCACTGTCTCTGTGGGACCCACACCGGAATTCGCTTGCTGCTCTGGAACGACTGTTCAGCTGAAGTCTGAATCCCACAAATCACCACACGAATGGTTTCCATCCTTCGCTCTGTGTCCGGATTGCCTGGTGAGCTTCAGAAACAACCCATGCCCGGGCCCCTCCCCAGATGTGTGGGCCCCTCCTGCCCCCACTGCAGCCCCCACCCCATCTCTGCACTGCCGCACACACCCCAGCCTCCCCCTGCTGCCTCAGGCCCTGGACCACAGGTCTGTCCTATGGTGGGTGCCAGCAGCCTCCTGGTTTGGGTGTCTCAGGGTCCTGGAGCCCCCTGCAGGAGGGCACAGCCCCACTGAGGGGCTCTGACATCGAGACCCTTTCAGACCTTGAGTTTCACAGGGCACTGCTCCCCACGCCAAGCCGCCTTCACTCCCCCAGTGAGGGGTGCGGCCTCCCACCAGCAGCCTTGCCCAGAGGGGCCCTGCAGGGCCTATGACGGAGCTGCCCTGTGCCAGGAAAGCACCTTGGACATGGTTCTTCTGACATCTTGGGCAGTCCTCCAACAGGCTGGCTGGGCACCACCAGGGTGACCCCTGAGTCTGAGCCACATGGGCTATGCTTGCTTACAGGTCCAATTGCACGCAGCCCGGATGTTCCTCTGGCCACGGACTGTGCTGGGGTTTCCTTCCACATCTTTCCTTAGCGGACATTTTCATGCAATGATTGTGTGTTTTTCTTCAGCTAAAAGTAATTCTTCTCTTCCATGGAAATGTAAATGCTCCTCCTGTTCACCACCGACTGTTCACCAACAGTCTTTTTTAACACGAGGAGGCCAAGTCTGAGCAACCGCAGTGTGTGAGGGAAGGCATGGGTGCCAGAGCCAGTCTATGTGCCCAGGGGGCCCTGCACCCCACCCCCACACTGAGGTGGCAGGAGCAAGGAGGAGACGGGGGACGGGAAAAGGCCGACAGGGCTGTTGTGCCCACCAGGTGTATGGGCCACTGGAGACCATGTGGGGTGCTAACGCCGGATCGCACTGTATACCGAGGCAGGAGCGTGGAGACGACAGCGCACCATCCCAGGAGGCCCCGGGCTGGAGGATGTGACTCCACGAAACCTTGTTCTCGGTCAGCGTCCCTCTCATTTTCCTGCTCCCTTGTGTGCGTGTCTTTCTCCCACACAGCGCTCTTCGCTTTTCTTTTTCTCACGGGCTTCCCCTCCACTCTTATTTTGCCTCCGTGGGTCTTTTCTGCCCTTTCTTTCATCCTCTTCCTGCCACTTCCTCGGCCTCCCCGCTGTGAGAGGCGACAGGGGACCGTGTACCCCTGCACGCACACACGAACTGAGCCTGTTGCAGGCTTCCCTGGTGCACCACCGATGTCAGGATTGTCACTGCAGTCCTGATTCCATGCAGTAAGTCTTTCTGAAATCGTGGAAGCGTTAGTTTCTTCCAAAGCCCGGATTTTATCCCTCAGAACGATCTCGCCAAGGCTGAAAGACACAGCCAACAGTTGTTTTAATTTCAGGTCAGATTTTGCTGACTCCTGCAGTCACAGCAACGCAGCCGGCCTCATCATTCAGCAGTGATGCGCCGGGTGTGTCAGTGAGGGGTGTTTGTCACGCTGCCCTGGCTGCGGGACAGCGCAGCTTCGAGCTCAGAGGTGAACACAGAGCTTCAGCGGGGCGTCTGCAGATTAGAACTACATCTGCGGTCCCTGCCCAGTGGTCAGTAAGCTGGGTTTTTAAAGACTGCTCTGAAACCAGGTTTTTAATCAGTTCAGAATGTCTGGTTCGTGGAAGGAGCGCACCTTCCAGGACGGGACTGGGCACCCTGCAAACAGTGACTCCCACTGTCGGGATGAGGCTGTCCTGTCCACTTGGACTCCAGAAGGGCGAGCTCATGCCCTCAGTGTTTCCCAGACTTGCTCATAGATTCCGTGGTGACCATCGACGGTGTCATCCTCAAATCCATAGACTGTTTCATAGAATAAACAATCATTCCCGTAGTCTCGATACCATTAAAATAAGACTCTTCATTTTCTTGATGCCGACACGAATGTGGGTGCTGTGATGTCGCCTTGCCTACACGATGCTGTTAAATGAAGATTTATAACCAATTTGTATTTAATCTTTTGACAACATCCATTTAGCATGGCCAAATAACAGAAGCTGAGAGACATTGTGTTTCAGAATCCCGACACTGCAAAAATAATTACCAGCCTGCGTGTCATTTTAATGGGTCTGGAAGAGCATCACTCACGGTGCTGTCACAGTGAGGAAGTTGTTTGGGGGTCACTTTATTGTGATTTCACCTTTTGCCAGCGAGAAGACACCCTCATGCCACAGTGTTGATCTCCTGTCTGGTTGCTTGACGTCCTCCACATATTTGCCATTATTTATTCTTTATTTGCTGACACAGGCAGAATGCAGTATGGTGTAGTTTTTCTCCACACTTTCATATCTAAAGTCAAACAGGTGCGGCACAGATATCTGTGGGATAGGGTGGAATAGACAGGGATTTAAGTACCTGGTGAAAAATGTCAGTAAAATGCACTGGGAATGTAGGGCAGAGGATTTACATTTAATAGATGAATCAAATAAGACTTCCTGGAGGAGGCAACACGTCTGGGGAAGGGAAAGTTCGGACGTGCAGAAATGCCGCATTTTTTTATGCTGTTCGGGGCGAAGGGGAAGAACGAGATGCACATTTACTACACACTTATTCAGACACAGCCCCTGGTAGGCCTTTCGCAATCTTCTCCCCCTAAAATGAGGGAGTGTTCAATTACAGCGCCCAGAAAGTCAAATCATGACTTTCAAGTGAGTATAAAATGAACCTGTAAAACACTTTATTTAATCCATTAATAAGTGAGGCACAAGGTGAGATGTTACGATCGGTTCAAAGAGCACTTGAGTAGTTAGAGGTTCCTCTCCACCCCGGCCCCCCAGCCCCTGACCAGAGTCCAACAGACTGCACACCTTCGGGTGTATCTGTGTCTTGGTACAGGATCTGTCCTCGTATCTACTGGACAGCAATCTACACTATTAAACAAGGAGCGTCTGGTGGACAGACCGCCTATTTGCATGAAAATAAATGAATGTAAATAGCCTCAGAGGGTCGGTTTGCAGCCGCCACACCCTGCACTCAGCGGCTGCAGAGAAAGCAGAGAGAACTTCGCCAACGCCGCAGGAGGTTCGGTTGTGCAGAGAAAACCTTTGCGTGGCCTTGCACCCGGGAGATCGAAAGGCGCTGGGCCCGTTTTCTGTATGTCTCCAAACATCGGAGTGTTCTGGGGGAGGCAAGAAAGGGTATGTCCGGTGCAGGCCCAGCGCAGCCTGAACGTGCGGAGAGGAGAGGGGAGGCCGAGGGCGGAGGCGAGAGCTGCGTGCAGACACCGGGGCTGCTGGGTGTACTCAGTGAAGTGGTTGACTCCAACTGGAGGACAACGAGGAGGCCTCTAAGGAAATTTACTTTAGGAAAATTAATCGGAAAGCAACTTGGAGAGCTGATGGGTTCTGGAGAGAATAAAGGCGGGATGAGCCCTTGGGAAATCACTTCAGCCGGAGGAGAAGAGCGGAGGGAAGGAGAGGCAAACTTGCCAGGATGCTGGGCCGTGCACCTGCCTGTGGGCACACCTGACACCTTCTTACCTGGTGCACAGAGTAGGCCACAGTGCAGAGGCATTGCCCATGGACCCGCATCTCAAAGGGCAGAGAAGAGAAACGGCTTCTCACGGGAGTCACTGTCGCAGGAATGTCAGTGCCAGAATGCCCTGACGAGTTTCGAGTTTCGAGGACTTGGTCTAACAGTAGTTGAAATGGGCGTGGCCATGCAAAGGTCCTACTTGGCCGAAGAGGCCTGCTTTGAGCGCGGTCACTTACACCATCGGCCTGGACTTGGAGCAGATGGTCATTTTGTCCTTTCTCCCCAGCACGATGACATCACCGGGCATTTCTGACTCATTACAATGTCACTAAAGAAAAATAATTCTCATATTTTAATAAGCAGCAGTGATCTTATCAATCTCAATGACTGCCAAGGACTTTTTGAAATCAGTGCTGGAAAAGAGCAGATTTATTAAGATTGTAAGTTTAGTCTCATCATTTGTCAAGGCAAAATGGAGCACATAAAACACCAGAATTTGTAAGAGGCTATTTCATGGTAGCAGTGAAGATTGGAAATATTATATTTGCATGAAATGTCTTTAACAAACAAATTATATTGGCTGTTACAGATGAAATAACATGAAGATCCAGGAGAGGAAAGGGTCAGACCTGTTGCCATAGTCCTGCGGGTGTTCATTTCCTCAACAAGTTTTGCTCACACTTAGAACACGTATTTATTTATTTACTTACTTACTTGCTTACTTATTGAAGCTGCTACCAAATTTTCTAAAGTTTTAGGTACAACCGATAACTTGGCACTTAGGAGGCACTTCCATCCTCTTAAGCAATGGCACATCCCATTGCTATTTTTCTGAAGTAAATGATTGTGGACCAGGAGAAGATGCAGAGTTAGTATATCACAAATAATATTCTTATTACTTGCAGTTTATTATTTGAGTCATTTATTCATAACAGTGCTCTGGGATTAGGAAAAAACATAGAACACATTTTTAAAATTTAATTGTTGTTCAAGTACAGTTCCCTGTACTTCTGTACTTCCCCCCTACTTCTGTATTTCCCCCCTACTTCTCCCCCCACCCCAGCCATCCCCACCTCCCCCCCCACTCCACTCCCCCTTGGTTTGTCCATGTGTCCTTTATAGTTGTTTAGAATAAGTAAAATAAATATTAAGAGATTTTAAAAGTATTTTTCAAAGAGCAAGAAGGCATCACTTCTGTAAAAGTAAGTGAGAAATTCTACTAACTCCAAGGCACAGCACGGATCACCGTTTCGTGGTGTAACGTGTGATTGTAGAGTATGTGCTAGCCCCTAAAAGGAGATTTACCCCCCTTATTGCTGGCTGCCACGCATCCTTGCTAAATGCCAGTGCAGTAAAAGGCCAATGGAAATTTCCACAAAACCATTCACACTGATTGAATGCGTCACGTGGGGTGGGAAGGCTGATGGGAAAGCTGCTGGTGATCGCTGACCCTGACCCACCACCGTCAACTAGGGTTCCCTCACTGCCCTTTGTTGGCTGTAGGATCAATGCCCTTCCAGAGTCAGTAAAACCACCCTCTGAGTCAAGGTTATTGTCATGTAGTTGAGAGGCAAGTATTTACTTTGCAGCCAGAAAAACTTATGTTCCAGTCTCTGCCCACCCCTGGGGCTATTTTCAGGCACTACACAACCCCTCTGAGCCGGTTTCATTCATAACATGGCTGTGATCACGTGTATTTCTTAAACAGGAGTGAGCACTAACACAAGCAAGTCTGCCACTGAAGTGAAATTTGGGGAGTCATTAGAATCCCCGTCAAGACCATTGTACAACCACATGGTTGAAAGCAGTTTTGATTTCGGAAAAACTTTAAATGTGTTGGCTGGCTTAAAAATGTTATCCACTCGGCTAGATCCACAAAATTGCTTACTATTTCCTTCCCTAGTTTTCTTCGATCCATCTGGAGCTCCTTGACAATGATAAAAAAGTGACTCGTGGAATGGAATGGGATTCCAGTCCACTTTGAAGCCGTGGAAGGGCTTTCCACGGTTCAGTTTCCATAGCGTTATTGAACACCACCATACAGGGTTTGGTTGGGTTTGAAACAGCTTGAAAAAGGATTATATCTCAGCTGTTTCCAGCACTTTAGAGTTACTTTTAATGTAGAAATAGTGTGTAAGAGTCAGCCACGGCCAGAGCCGGAAAGGAGCCACCGGTGCTGACGGCTGTGAGGGCTCCTAGGCAACCTGGTCCTAAGTGTTCTGAGGGCCCATGAGACTGGCTCGTGTGTACTGCGCATGCGCTACTTCTCAGCCGCTGCCGAGGGTCTCACCTGTACCTTCTATACCCTCACCACAGCCTCTGCATTAGCCAATGTTCTCATCTCCATTTTGCAGAGGACAGACAGGCTTTGAGGGTCAGTGGACTGACCCAAGTGACAGGGTACAGCTGGGGTTGGACCTGGACACACCCATCCGGGGCTCTAGGGATGTATTCTGAGGACAGTCCACACCCCCATTCGCAGCCTCTGTAGTCGCTCCGGTCCAAATCTGAGCCGGGGGTGTTCGCTCCAGGCTTGGAAGCCCTGTGACTTCAGTGCCGAGCTCAATTCTCCCCGCAGGTGCGCGTGTCTGGGAAGAATACGCCACTGCCTCACCTGGTGGGCTTGGAGCGCGCCTGTTCACTTAGAACTGATCTCCAAGTTATGCTTCACTCCACAGTTTTGTCTTGGCATGGGAGGTTCGGTTATTACTTTCGCAGTAACTAATGAGAAAATAAATTGGCAGCAACAAAAACCCAGGCCGAGGCATTAGCCGTCATCAGCAGTTTTCCCCTCGCCAGATGAAATTATTGTGCAGGTACATTAATTAAAAACCCTCGCACAAAAACGGAGAATTAAGTTATAACTTTTCAGGGGAGAACCTCCTTAGGGGTTGTGAAATGTGTTTTGGACGTGCCCGCCCCGGCGGATGGTTGCTAATTGGAAGCCGGACCTACAAGAGCGCCACCCGCGTCGCTCCCCGGGAGTGAGCGCTGCGGCTGGTTAGAGGCGCGGGTTGTGCCCCCTGTTCAGTGGCTGGGGAGGCCCATTGCATGAGGATTGCTGTCCGTGTCCCTGTGTGACGACTGTCCCCTTCAGAGCCGTTCTGCTGGTGAATGGTCAGCGTCCAATTTTTTTCTCTTAACATTTAGTTATCCAAAGTGTTATGTAAAATTTTTGAAGTATTCTTTCTTTTTTGTTAATTTTATCATCCTAATCGTTTTTGTGATCTTAAGATCATATATTAATGTTACTGGTTTCAAATATTACAGGCCGTTAACTTGAAGGATGTGTGAAGTTGGTCCAGTGTATTTGGCTGGTGGAAAGAGGTTGTAAACATTGGGTATCAGAGCTATGTTCTGTTTTATGCAAATATGGCCCTCACATCACCATACCTGATAACTCCCACACTTAGAATATGGGAGAATTTTCTAAGAATTAATTTTAGAAAATTAAGAATTAATTTTAGAAAATTAATTTTCTAATTTTGACCTGGCAAGTATCTGCTGTGTGTTTACTTGGGGAACTTCCCTCATCACAGACCTGCACGAGGCGTCCGCGTGTGAAGCGGGGCACCGTGTCTGTGGGAGGTCGGTGCAAAGGAAAAGGCAGGCCAAGCAGGCAACCAGTGCGAGGCAGAATTTTCTGTTCAGAAGTTTGCATTACGTTGCAGTGGACACGACCTTATCCTTTCCATGATCCCAAGCAAGGTGCTACGCAGGAGAGAAGATTCTGGAAGTACACGGTGGAGGGATTTCATGGGAACTGCTCTACACTCACTGAACACGTATTGTTCAAACTAGAACTAGCAGGTAGTCCCACGAGGAAGGACGGGCTGCGTCCGGGTGGCCTGGCTCGGACTTCGCCCTTCGGTACATGCTCGCTGTGCAGTGGGCCCCTGCGTTCTGTTTCCCCACAAATGTGAGAAACGCAGGCGGAAGGACGACTGCCACCCAGAGAGGCCGGAGCAAGAACGCCCGTGGGTGCCGGGGAGAAGGCTCTCCGTGCCTCCGCTCCCTGTCGGGGGTCAGGGCACAGGTCCCGAAGTGTGGCCGTTGGTCTGTCCTGTGGCACACTCACAGGTGTCAAACCAGACCGAGGTTGCACTTTGAGAGACTAGAGGAAGGGGTGACCTGAGGGAATGTGACGGTCGTAGCTGCTCCTTGTGGCAGATCTCTGTCTCCCTGCCACCAGAAAATGAATGGCCCAAGTGACCGAAGTCTTGATTCTCTGTGACAAGCCATGATGAAAACTTCTGAGGTCAACAAATACTTTTCATCAGAATCAGGAGGGCTATTCTGAAATGTCCATTTGTCTTATTAAAGCAATGTCTTCAGGCATTAAGCTCATTATTTAAAATGCATAAAAGAAAAATGAAAACTATATTTTATTCTGGCTTTTAAAAGTCAAAGCCAATAAAATATATTATTTTTAAATAGGGGTTTTACTCAATGTGTTGTGAATGTTGTTAATGCTTTTGGCAATTTTTGGACCAAGAAAAGTGAACAAGGAAAAGAGGAGGCTTCACAAAGGAGCGTGCTAACCAAACAGAACGTGGGAGAGAAAATGAAAGATGATGATAACATTGTAATGCTTGGGAATGGGAGGGTTTCTAAGGATGCTTCGAATGAGCAGTGAGTCCCACTTTAAAGGGCTCTACTCATGAATGCTGCTTTTAAGCGCTATCAAAAAAAAAAAAACCTTCGGAATGAAATGAATATCCTTTACTTTGTAAAATCATTGCACCAGTAGACGAACCCTCCTGACTCATGGTATAATAATTACATAAGTTCGCTGATGGCATGGGGCGGAGGGAAGAATGTGTGCTAATTGTCAGGGGGCTCTTCGGGAACAACTGATAAAGCTGACTTTGTTTATAACCATCAGCAGTGTGGCTTGCAAAGATCAAGTCCACACTGGGGGTTGGATCCTTCCTTTAGTTTATTTTTTCTGAGATCTAGAGTTTGACGGGATTCTCCATGAAAGGAAGGCTCCTGAGTTCAGATCGGGTTTGGCAGTGCTGTGCACTGTGGCCCCTGCCTCACCGAGTGCTCAGAGTCCTGCGGTGAGCGGACTTGCCTGACTTAGCCTCACTTCCGACGGCAGAGCCCCCACGGTTTGGCTCAGCGCCTGCCAACAGCTGGCACCCCACTGCAGGGTTCCAGGAGGTGCACTTGAAGTACTCCATTCGCCTGTGACTAGGCCTATGGAAACAGCCAATCACTCGAAAAGCCCTATGGTTTTATTTGAAAAGAAAGCCATTTGTTAGGATGTTTAGAGACTTAAGGGTGAGTACTGTAATATCTGCAACTTCATTACAAATGATTCAGTGAAATACATTTATGTGTAGTGTCTGTGTGGGAAGGGATTGCCATATGGAACAGCTGATTGGGAGAGAAAAAGGATTTTAAGGTCCAAGGAAAAGGAAAAGGGGCAAGATAAACATTACTGACTGGGCCACGGCTGGTTAGAGACGCCACAGGCAGCTCTGCAGATGCACGTTCCCTTTCCCTGTGGATTAGGGTACAAAAACAAGCCAAGGCCACGGAAGATGCTGGTGGGCAGGTCCCTATTTCAAAGGCGCACAGTTCCCTGATCCACAGCTTTCTTTTCACCTCGCTCTTGGGAAATACCTCACCTTTAGCAACTTTACATGCAGCAACCTCAAGGGAGCAGTCCGCTGAATTCGGACAAGGATATACAAACATGTGGATAATGTCGCGTGACCTATAAACATTGCAAGGAATTTAAACTCCAGTATCCATAACAGAGAATTACTGGGATGTGGCCCCACCCACTCCTGTGCACACACTGGCAGTGTGGATTAGGATAGAGATAGCTCTATGCCAGCAGAAACGTTGGTTGGGTCCTAGACTTGCCTTGCTGTTTCCCTCAGCGTTGCGGCTCCACATTCAAGAGTCTGCTGTAGACCCCCCAGGCAGGGTGCTGGGGACATGCGCAGAAGATCACCGGAGGGGGGAGGGCTGTCCTCCCTGTCCTGTGCACGCCCGATCCCAGCGTGATACGGAGAAACTTGCCAACTTTAAATAGTGACATGTAGCCCAGAGGTGGGGAAGCCATTCTGAGAAAAAGATCTCAAGATTTGCATGAAGTCCCAGCTGCTTGACCAAGCAGAACCAACAGCTGGAAAGTTGCTGAATGTAGCCAGGACTGGCCTGACCTTGATCTCCCTTAGACTGGCTCTTACTGCCTGGACAACACTGGTTCTGGGGAGCTCTGTTTCATTGATTGCATGTCATGGTGTAGGCTTCTAGGGCACCAGCATCGGGGTGCAGTGTTTTCTGATGAACTTCTCCAGGACTTCAGCGAAGGCTGCCGCACGGGGTGGAAGGGTTCCCCAGTTCCGATTCTGCCTGGAGGTATCGTTAGTGGAAATGATAGTGCAAGAGCTGCTCCTGCCTTATGGGACAGAGAAGAGTCCCTGAGTGCCCTGTGGTTTCTGGGACGCCAGGCGGCTATTGTCGGACAGGTGCCAATGGGCCCCTTCACCACCGCAGGTGTCTGTGCGGCCTTGGCTCCCCTCCGAAAGTGTTTCTGTTACCTGTTTCTCTTCTCCCTCCCTTTTATATTGTGTACCCTTTACAGTAGGTTATAAAAAGTGTGAAATTGGGCTTGTTCATGTTGCTGATCAAGGTTTTATCAACAAGCTCCTCTCTCCTTCACTGCACTCATCTGACTGCACATTAAAATTGCCACAGCTCCGGGGAGTCCCCCGGTCATCTGTTAGGGTAGTTCTATAACCTCGATGGATGGTTCCGTCTGTTCCTTGAGTACCTTGCACTTTAAGGCCCTAAAGTTACAAAAAGTGGCAGAAAATCCTAGTTTCTTATCACATAAAGAGAGACATATAGCTGCCCTTTCACACGGGAAACCAGAAACCAAATGCTAATTGTTGGAGATGATGACAACAAAACATATTGCCAGTAAATGGTACAAATACAAAACTTGAAGTTTTGATTTATATTTATTTATATATGAATATTTATATTTGTACTCATAATATGTACATTTACATTTATGTAAGTATATTTATTTACATGTATTTGATTTCTATTTAAAAAGTATCATCACCTATACCATTAGCAATAGTATACATAAAATACATAAACAAGCGACAATTCAATGTGTCCGCAGAGGCTCTGCTGTGAATTAGGGAAACACATCGGGCAGCGTAAGACTTTAGGGCTTTTGTTGGCTCATTTTCTAATACTAATTGTTTTCAGTGAACTGCATGCCTTTGGTAGTCTAAAGGTTTTCACTCATAATGATAAAAAATACTTATTATGTATTATTTCTAGATGCTTTAGATGATCACAGTAAACTTTTAAACAAAATCTTATGCCATGAACTCATGTAACTCCTAGCCAGCAAGAAGTTAAGGGTTAAAAGGAGTGTTTAGTCAGTTTAGAGATTGGGGAAGGCGGTCATTTCACTGGGAAGTGCTTCGGAGTAAAGTGAGTTCTTTGCAGCCCTGGAGGTGTGGAGCCAGAAAGACAGCGCTCGTGTAGGGGGTAATGCTACGCCCGTAGGGTAACATCCCACAGAAATGGTAGGAGGTGCCTGGCTAGTGATTTTCTCCCCCAGCTTCTCCTCTGGAAAATGTGTCATTTGAATGGCATTTGTCGAGGTGGAGAGCTCTCCTGAAATGCCAGGCACCGCTTCAAGCACACGTCTGTCAGGCTCCTCCAGGCTCTTGTCTTCCTCCATGTGTGACAGAGTGTGTTGAAAAGTTTTCACTGGAAGCCACCAAACTGGGATGGTATTCATGTCGAGGGATGGGCTGGTGCGTCCCTCTGGATAAGAATTTAAGAGGAAAAATCTGGAGCCTTCAGAACCATGTACAGGAGCATGAGACAGAATTCAGGAGCAGGACAGTCTCTGGTTGTCTCTACATCATTCCTCATCCATGTGAAAACCTCAGCAGCAAAGGCGCCTTTTGTGTCCCCGAGTTACATGCGCACTTGACTGCAACCTTGGCAGCTGGCTGCTGACTTTGCTAAGTCACAGGGCTGTTGGCAAGAAGAAGAAAAGAGTTTCACTCTTTTGAGCATGATACTAGATTTTCCAAATAAAGTTGCTATATCCTCGTCAGAATATTTATCCCGTTAATGTTTCAAAATGCTTCTGAGGAGTTCTAAAGTTTGTCTCAGTTTGGACTCCACACTGACTGACTGCTTCCTCTGCTTTTTTTCTTTTCCCCAGCAGGTAGACCAGCTTACAACAGCTTTTATGTTTATTGCAAAGGCCCCTGTCAGAGAGTGCAGCCAGGAAAACTCAGGGTGCGCTGCGGCACCTGCCAACAAGCCACGCTCACCTTGGCCCAGGTAAGGACACACGTTGGCGGAGACTGCCCAGAAAGGGAACGTGCATCTGCCGAGCTGCCTGTGGCGCTTCTAGCCAGCCGTCACCCACGCCTCTCACACGACAGTCCTCCATGTGGTGGCAGTGGCTAATGGTGTCTGTGGTGTCGTTTGAAGCCATATGGCTCTGTACCGTTTAGGGAGCCCGGGACCCCTGCCCCCATATCTCTGGCCCAAGCCTATTGAAAGGAGAGAGGAACTGCTTTTCAGACAAGCAGAGGGCAGACTTTCGTGGGGTGTCTTTTCCAGGCTTTCTGAGATGTGGGAACGGGTTCCTGTCTTGGTCTGTGTGGCCACCACATGTTTGTATATACTTGTCCGAATTCAGCGGACTGCTCCCTTGAGGTTGCTGCACATAAGGTTGCTAAACGTGAGGTGTTCCCCAAGAGCGAGGTGAAAAGAAAGCTGTGGATCAGGGAACTGTGCGCCTTTGAAATAGGGACCTGCCCACCAGCATCTTCCGTGGCCTTGGCTTGTTTTTGTAGTTCACGAGCGAAGAATGCTCTTTATGTTTTTAAGTGGTTGGGAAACATAAGGATAATGTCCAGTGACCTATAAACATTGCAAGGAATTTAAACTCCAGTATCCATAACAGAGAATTACTGGGATGTGGCCCCACCCACTCCTGTGCTCACTCTGGCTGGGTGGTGCCATGGGCGGGGGCAGACAGACAAACTGGCTGGCCTCATGACCCCGACATACCTACTCTTGAGCCCTCCAGAGAGGAGGTTTCTGGAACCCAATGTAAACCACGGACACAGCTAGTTCCTGGCTTCAGCGCCATGGCTGTGTGGAGCCTGGCTAAATTTGACATGAATGTGAATGTGTGCATCTTGGAGAGAGCACAGCCCAGGAGGGGGAAAGGTCAGAGCTCTGGCGAGTCAGGACCTGAGGTGTACACAGATACCCCTGCTTCCACGTCGGGTCCCAATGAGGGTTGAAGAATTTGGATTTTATTCTGCAGGCCCCAGAGAGCCAAAGCTTTGTTTTTTGTTAAAAACAAAGACGATGAATGGTGTCTTAGAACTATTTATTGGTGCTGTAACAGTTTGCCATTGGATTAAATTTGTCATTGGATGGAAGGCAAAGAGGTTCATTAGTTTACTTTTCAGTGGGTTCCGCAGGCCTAGATTAGCCACACGAATGGCTGAAGTGGAGCATGGGGAACAGCCTGAGGGATGCTCTGAGGCAGGAGCAGCACAGAGCCCCTCCCCAGCCTGGGGACAAAGGTGCAGTTCCAAAAAATGCAGTTCAGTGTTTCAGTGTGATACAGCATTTCAGCTACACAGGCAAACCCCCACAGGAAGACAGATCCGTGGGTGGTCCCAGGTGTGTCCAGACACCCGGGGAGTTGACCTTCCTCTGGGGTGGTCATAGGAACGTGTTCTGTCTGGGAGCTGTGCCGTCCCAAAGTCCCTCCCACACACCTGTTTCCGCTCCCTCTGCCGCCTTCCGCTGCAGCCACCAGCCCTGCGGCCCCCTTGATCCACAGCCCCTCCAAAACTCCGGGTGGTGAATGTGACCTATTTTCACGAACCCCACATGGTTCCGAATGGAAAGAGCCATAACCAATCATCGCACAACTCTAGGCCTCACTGTCTTCGTGGATTATTTCACCTAATTGCTTATTAACACTCTGAGGGACCTGCTGTTACTACATCTGTTCAGGTTGAAGAGAGAAAGAGGCTTAAAGAGATTAAGCAAACAGGAGTTTACAAGCGGTGAACGAGGGATTTGAACTGGACTGGGGGCCGTAGGCCTCCTAGCCCCACAGCTGCCCCCTTCACTGCACACGCAGCCCTGCCTGCTGGGCGGGCCCACGTCAGACGTCCCCAGCGATCGACAAGTGAGTGGTTCAGAGGTGAAGTCGCGTGTGGCCAGTGAGGGTGCTGAGAACCATGGTTGGGGGGAGAGGCTGGCCCACGGACAGGAGGGGGCTCCTGCCAGGCATTATGGGAGCTCAGCATGACTGATCTAGTTTTTAATATGGAGAAACTGTAAATGTGCAATTTTACATGATATTTCTCACTGGAAAATGTGCTCCATGGGGGGGAAATAGAAAACAAAAAGGAAAAACAGCATGCAACTGTGGTCTAGATACACCAGGCCAAAGTGTGGTGGCCATCACGTGATGCACGAATAGGCGGGCTCTACTGAGCCTGGCAAATAGCGAGCACACAGTGTACGTGAGTGGCAGCTGGGAGACCATGTGTGAGCTGGCAAAGGCAACTCTAGAGCCAGACTGCCTGGGTTAGAAGCCCCACCCCTGCCCTTCATACTTAGGTCAGCTTGGGAACCTCTGTGAAGGTGGGGGGTGGGGCGGGCATGGTTTTTAGTTCTTGTTTATTGTGAAGATTGGTGATATGCTAACAGTGGATGGAAAACTAGCTGGAAAGTGAATACTTAGAAATCTTAAATGCTCTATTATTGTTCTATATTATTGTAAATGCACACACAGGCACGCCGCACTGCTGGCCGGTCTATAAGCTTCAGATCAGAGATAATGTGGGAGGCATCGATTTGGCCCTGAGGAAGGCTTGCTCTGTAGAAAATAGACACGTGCTCAATTTTATTTTCCAGAGATTTGTAAAGATCTGCAATTTACAGTTTCCTTTGGTCAGGAATAAGAAAGAAAAAGGAAGAAGGATCTTATGTAGCTGATGTTCTGGTGGAGCGGAGTGTGGTTTATCGGAGTGTGGTTTATCAGTGTGGTTTATCAGAACTTCTATAGGGGGCTTTTTATACGCAGGGAGGGAGATCGGAACCTACTTAGCCACCTGGGTTATTTTTTAAAACGTAATTTTATTTTTTCTGGTCCAGAGAAATGTGTCGTCAACAAGTCCATGCCTTTCATGAGCCTTAATAGTAACCTCCTAATTTTTTTGTGGTTGTTTTGGGGAACTTATCCATAATTCCAGCATTTCTGCAGCCCTCTGTAATATTTGCACGTGGTAATAAAGCTCTGTGTCTCATACATAAAGCTCTGAAGTCGAACTGTTTATGGGGTTCACACCTAATGAAAAACTGTGGAGGAAGATGGATGGCCCCTTTGTCTTGTTGTTAAAGATGGGAAAACCGGTGTTTGAAGTCTTGGCCTGACCTTGGGGAGGAGCTGAGAATTGGCTTGGACACCAGGTTTTCTTCTTTCTCCAAATCATATTATCTTCCTTATTTCATGTTGACCTTGACCAGGGTTTCCACTCATCAAAACCACCTTTAGAAAAATGAACACTCTCTTGATGACTGTGAACAGCGGCTGATTGGAAAACATGGCAAACGTCCAGTTCTCACTGGCCTTCTCAAAGATTGTCCTTGTAGGTCCCCGCAGAACTGACACAGGGTTGAACAGAAAAGGGAGACTGCTTTGCCCATGCACACGGAGCTCTGATTGTGTTCTTGGAGAATAAATTGGACCATTTAAAATAACCTGCATCATCGCCGTTTGCCTGGACAATCAAACAATTGACTGAGTCTTAGCCCCAGACCCTTTTATTTTTCTTAATCCAGAAAAGTGAGCAGGAAAAGGAAGGCTTTCCAAGATATGTAGCGTTTACACTGGTTTTACAAAATAACTGCAAACTAAAGGAGGAGTTCTTACTGAAAAAAGAAATGGCACCAAGAGACAGGATGCTGTCCCTGTCCCTCCCCTCTTGGGTCCTGCCAAACTCCAAAGGAGAATGTCGGTCGGTACGGTTCTTCCTGTCTGTCTGTCCGTCATGAAATCATGAGTGTGTGGTGTGGAGAGCGAGCCCTCTGGGTGGGAAGCAAGCATGTCGCCTGACATGGCTCTTAGCTTGGCTCCCAAAGGTTCCTCGGGGCCAATTTCTACAAACACAAGATGGCAGGAGACAGTGTGACTTGCTAAAAAATTTCCTGGGCTGATGAAGCTTCCTTAGAATCTCACGCGGATGAAGAAGAGTCTGCTCATGGAGATCCTTTTGCCAGGATTCCTCCTCCTCAGGCCTGCAGGCGTCCACCCACCGAGCCTCAGGATGCGCCCTCCCTCGACGTGGACTTGGGGCCTGGCCCATCTGACCCCCACACCCACCACTGACCACACGCCAGGTGGACGCTGCCTGCTGTAGAAAGTGAAGCTTCTAGGATAGGAAGAAATGGACTGGCTTTTCTACCAGGACGTAGGTTTAAAATACAGTGAGGCTCTTACGAGGAAAGTGTTTATTGATCTGATAATAGGAGAAGATGGAGTGCCTGCGAAGGGAGCATTCTGGGCTCAGAACCACCTGGGAGCAGGAGCTGGAGAGAATGGCTGCCCACGCCCTTGTCCCCATAGGTGCTTGGATTCGGGGTCTTGTACTTATTTGCTGGGTGACTTTGGGCAGGCTTCTTACCTTCTTTGTCACAATTTCCTTGTTGTAAAATTCCACTGAAGTCACAGCAAAGATTCAGTGATTTACCAGCAACTCATTGAAGGACTTTGTGTGTGCCCGGCACATTGTAGACATTTAGAAACTGTTAGGTCTCGCTGTTATTTGTTCAGATGAAGTGTTTTCTGCCAAAAAATGCATCAGAGCAGCTGCTGAACTCACACCGTCAGCTCCCACCTCTGGGACTCTGCGGTGTTGGTGAGGTGGGAGTCGTTAATCCCTCCAGCACAAACTCTGGGTAACCTGGGTCGTCCACCATTGAAATCTCCTTCTTTGCACTCAGTTTATTAGTCTTAAAATGAATCGTAAGCCAGGAGGTTGCTGTAGCCAAGAACCCTGGCCGACATTTCCCCCCACATTCGCTATAATTACTTTATCTCAAAAAGAACTTTATCTTGGCGGCTCTAATGAGATGCTCTGCCGTGGAGTAGCATGAAAGCTAAAAGGTTTCTGATGAGAAACGATGCAATAAATAGAGTAAGATGTAAAATGCCTGCCTGGCATGATGGATTTTATTTAAAATTGGTTTATAGATTAGGGACAATTTATGCAGGGAAATTTATTAAGAAATATAGTCTAAATGTATAATCATTCCTAAAGTTAATATTTGTTAGAGATTAATTGTTAGTCAGGAATCTACTTACTTCTCTTAATATCAAACCTACTCTCTCATGTAATCAAGTCTTGAAATATATCTAAGCTTACTGAGCAATAAGTACTCAGTAGTCTTCTTTTTATCTATCAATTCAATTGAGAGGCATTTCTGAGTTTGGAGAGCTTAGCGAAAGAGACCTTGCAAATTATTTTCTATTATGAAATATTTTCGGATGTCCCGACGGTGAGGGTGTAACCGGGTCTGTGGTCTGTTTGGTTGGTGTTTTGATGGTAGGCCCACAGAGAGGCCAGTCAGCGTGTGGCTTTATCTCACACTCAGGCTCTGGGGTCAAGAGGGAGCAGAACACCAGGCAGGCCTCGCCTCTGCCGACCCAGGGTGCCCGGCATTTTCTCCTCGTAGGAAAGCTTTCTTCTTGAATTCATTTGTGCATATATTTCTATGAATGTAGTCAAAGCTTGAACATTTCAACAGTTTGGATTATACTGGTTTCTCTTTGATCTTTATCTCAGTAATTTTGTTTCTCCAGAAATGTTTAAAAAATTTCCAACCATTTTGTCTGTTAAAGATTAACCCAGCGACCCCAAATGTGGTTTTTAACCAGCTGTAACGTCCGCAGCACCCTGCACTGGGTGGGATTAGTGCATTGACTTTCCAAGGCATCTCATCATGAGCCAGATAATGTTGTCTCCCCCAGAGCATCCGAGATGTTAAAATCCTTTCCGCCCCTCCTCCCCTTTTATGCTGCAGTTAGAGGGAGTCAGTGCAAACAGAGGAAAAGACTCGGGCCCAGTACCACCTGCTGAGGGTGGGGGAGGGGTCCCAGGAGCTCAGAGCACTGAAGACCTGGCTACAGGCTCTATAATCAAATAAATCAAATACATTTTCCACAGACGATTCCAGCAAACAAACTGGCCTTTTCTTGCCTGGTGAATCAGCTTTCGGTGCATGGCTGTCAGCCGCCTTTCCCAGAACCAGCCCCTCCAAGCGGCCACAGAGCACATGTGTGCGGGAGCAGCAGGCCTATTTGTTGGAAGACACTCGTTTTGGGGAAAGCTCGGGACTATTTTAAGGGCCCTTAAAGGCGCCTCCTATTTTAGCTGAGGCTCTGGTGGGAGAGGAGCGGTAGATGAGAGAAGACGAAGATGGAGGGAACCAAGTGGCCGCTCGGACTTGGCTCCAGCCCCACAGGTCAGGGGCAAGTGCGAGCGGAGAGTGGACAGCGGAGGGTTCTCACCGGCACCTGTGTGGGGTCTGGGCCTGGCCAGGCGGGGCGCCTCGCAGCCTCCCTCTGGCACCAGGACCCTGGGCGGCCCCGCCAGGCCCCGAGTCTGAGGAGGGTTTATCTGCCTGGGATTTTGGTCCTTTATCCCTTGTGAAGGACGACACCTGCAAACCACTCACAAGAGAAATATTCACTGGGACCACATCCAATGTTTTGACAGACCCACCACCTAAATATATCCATAAAGCAGAGACAAAAAGATAAGCTTTTTGTACAGAGAGTTTTTCATATACTTTTTAAATTTTATTCTCAGTTTCAGTTAAATGTGTCATTTTAAAACCAGGCTGCCTTCTTTATTGGTTGACAGCACTGCCCACAGGCAGCGGCAGAACTCACAGGGCAGAGGCATGACGCATAGGGACACACTCGCCGTCTCCAGCACCAGCTGCCTTGCATGTGGCTTCGCTCCCCACCTCCCCCGTGGACAGTGCTGGCCTGCGGTGTCAGTCTGCAGGCGGGTCAGCACGGTGGGGGCAGCTGTGCTGGTTTTGTTTATTGTAAAAAGGAAATAATGGCATCAACCCATTTGAGAGACCTCTTTGCAGGCTTCTTCTTGCATCTCGTTGTTGGTGAGTTAGTCACATAGGCTTCCTTCATGATCACAGAGGAAGCTTGGGAAGCGAGTGCCTTCCATAGGCTGAAGGGCAGACGTGACTGGCTCAGACTCACCTCATTGTTGTGCTGGTTTGGGTCCATTGCTTTTCCAGTCAAAATCGGACTTCTGCCAATAAGGAGAGAGGGTGAGGTGGGCGATCAGCGGGCAAAGTGTAAGGGGTGCTGTGTTTGTAAATGCACACTTATCAGAGACAATTTTCATGAACTCATCGATTTCATTACCAAGTCTAAGTTCTGTCGCTGCACCCTCTATTTGCATCACGATGGCCACACTGGGGAATGTGACCAGCCTTGAACTTGTTTTTGTGTGTGAAATGCTACTGCTGTTTCCCGGTTCATTTCTACACATAAATGTAGCTCCCTGGTTTTCTGTGGAATGAAACTGATAGATTATCTGTCTCCCCATTTAGAAGCTTTTATGAGAATTGTAGAAATTAAATAATAGATCTTTGGGGCACCAGGATAATTTTGTTGTCCTTTGCTTAAGAGGTAAATGGCCCAAAATCCTCTCTGGGGAAGGATAAGTGGGTTCAGTAGCCTCATCTTACTCCACGGTAGGTCCTTGGTCGATGCTTTGTAGAGAGCAAGTGCATTGCCCAGCTGTAATACAGTGTGGGTGGAGGGGAGAGTCCCACTGAGGAACCTAGTACAAGACAGCACAGATCGGGGCTGGGATACATTTTTACAGCTCTGTCCAGAAGTTTCACTGCTTACGCATGCATGTACCTTCCATTGGGGAATCTCAAACTTCCTGCACAAATGCATCATTGAAGCTGGATGAGAAATGGACAGGTTAACTGACTTCACTTGGGTCCACATTAACAGAAAAGCCAAGCTTTGAATGAAACGTGATGACCCCAAGTTCAGATTCCTGCTGGAAGCATCCACTTCCAGTTTCATTCATTTTCTTACTGGGGGGGTGGGGGGAGTGGGAGTGGGGGGTCAGACCTTTGCTCTACATATTTTTTCCACGAAGAGTCCAATGTACTAGACTGTCCATCTTCCAGGAGGTTCAGGAGCTGGGTCAGAAGGCAAGCAAGTGTGTTTTTCTTCAGGGAAGAGGAACTAGAAGGGTACTGGTGTGCCTGAAAGGTAGGAAATCAGGAAAATTAGCTGGAGGCTCTCGTGGATTAGGACTGTTGAACTGACCAGTTAGCTCCACTGGTTTGCCAGACAGCATAGTGCCGATGGGGTTTGAGTCCCCGGCACAAACCTTTCGGGGCCAGGGACATGCCTGCAGCTCCACCCCACAGTCACTCGCTAGTGAGATTCAACTCAGCTTCTCCCAGCCAGTCTCAAAGGCCTGTAGTTCTCTGCAGCGTCGGCACAGTCATTCTGTCTTTTAAATCTCCAGTCGTTCCTTGGTCATTTCCTAGGAATTCAGAAAGCCATCCTAATCAGCACACGCTGCCCAGCAAGTGACCTGCAGTCACAATGATCAGGAACAGCCACCAGTGGCAGGTGAGCATTTCCTGCCTAAGGTGCTGAAAACCCTGGTTAGTCCTCTTTGGTACCAACTCGGAGGGTCCCTGTGAAGCAGTTCCGGTAGAGGGTCAGCGCAACCCGGCGCGGTATCACCGGCAGGCTGTGCAGCGCTACTGTGAAGCTGATTTTTATGCTTTGCATAATGAACTGTAGGAAAGATCATAGATACACACACGTACGGATATGTACACACATGTATGCATACATATATGTCTGCATACAGATATATACCCACAAAATAAAAGGCATATGATCCAAATAAACTTGGATACCCCTCTCCCACTTCCATTTCTCGACTCTGGCCCCCAGTTTGGAATATGTTCTCCGTCAGTGGCTGGCACAGCGCTGATGCCCAGGCCGCGTTCAGACGTGTTTTGTGCGGTGAATGGATAAATGAACACGTCACGGCCAAGTCAGTGTGCCTTGGCCTATCCATTGTTCTAGACGGGGAAGGGGCCTTGTAGTCATCGGCCTCACTTCCCCCTGCTACAAAATTTGCTCTTATGTGTATTCGGTGTTTGGTTGTCTGTCTTCTGCTGGAGCACCTTTCCTAATGAAGGAAGCCTTGTTTTTCCACTGAGCTGTGTGCACACACAGAGCTCTTACTGATGGTTATTTGACCTGAAATCTGTCTTCAGCCATGACTTCTAGCTGTGATTTTTGACAAAAGAACAAAATCTATCTGACAGCTCTTCATATGTTTAAACAGCAAACAGGATTCATTTCTTAGGTCTTCTTTTCTCTGCTAAACTATGACTTTCAACAATAAGAAAGGCTAAAGGCATCGCCTCGCCACTGAGAAATTCGCTTTTCTGTGAACAGCATCAGAGTCAGCAGGGGTGTGGCAGGAGAGCGGAAGGCAAGTCATAGTTAGAGAGGCATGTGCGGGAGGCAGCACCAGCAGACCACCATTGAACTTGGACAGGACTTGTGTGGACAGACTAGTCGATCCAGATATTTTGGAGAAGCCGAGCTGTCAGGGGGGATCATGTCCACGGCATGTCTTTATGGGATATCGATGGTGTTAAGGTCAGAGAATCTAGCACCGTGGTCGCCCCCAGGCGGGGGTTGAGAACGCAGAATTGTTCGTGGTGGGGCTCCAGGTGCCTCAGAGCCTTGATGCCTGGTGCGGGTCTCAGCGAGGCAGCCCCAGGCAGTTCCCAGACAGACTCCCCCCAACTGGAGCCGCACCCCTGTTGCTGATGGTGCATTTTTGTCGTTCCTAGAGACACTGCCATGACCACTAGCAGGTGGCAGCTTTGACCAGGACACACAGGCAACTTCAGATGTCAAATACAGTTTGAGTTCAGCGGTAACAGTGTCCAGTGCCATGAGAAACAAGCAGCCCGTGAACCCAAAGCTCCCCCTGTACTGCTCCGTCAGGGAGACCCCCGCAGAGGGGCAGGGAAGGGCATCCTTCTCCCCTCCCCCTCGGAGAGCCTCTGCTCTGTCCCACTTATTGCTCCCCTTGGGTTCTTCTGCCTCAGTGCTGGAACACGGTGAGAAAACTAAGGACAGGGGGTGGGGAGGGGTCCTACCTGACCAGTTAGCTGCTCCGGATGTGTCTGCACGCTCAGGAGCTGGCCCGTGGGAGACACAGACTCTGTCTCATCGGCTCTCACATGGATGCTCAGAGGCCTCCGTGGGTGAGGCCACTGTCACCTCCTGTGAGGCCCCCCCGCCCAGCTTCTGGTCTCCCACTGATCTTCCCCCCACGTTGTCTGTGCTTGAACCTTCTCAGCCTTCTGCTCAGGCTTCCTGAGTAGAAGGTGAATGGTCTTAATGAAGCTCTTTTCAATTTTTCAAGGAGGAACATTCCGGCATCACTTGTTCTGGGGTCACAGATGTGACCAGCGTAACTATGATCAACAGGCAACTAACTTCTCTGTTTACCAAGTTTACCAAGTGGGACTCGGACCCCGACTGAGCATCTCCCCCCAACTTGAGACCAGCCACCTCAAGCTCGGGGAGTCATTCCACCAAAGCTCTTTTCTCCTGATTGAGGATAAAGGGGGGTGTCCCGTTATGTTGACATGTGACGTGATGCACTTTTCAACCAAGACATTGTCCTCCCAAGTGATCTCCACCCAACCCCCAACGAGCCCACAGTGACACACATGGAGTTGGTGAAGGTTCCAAAAGTTGCGTCCCGTGTTGGGCAGGGGGTGGGGCACAGAGACTCCGTACTTTCCACTCACGCTTCCTGTGAACCGGAAACTGCTCTGCAGCCATAACGCGTTTGAAAGCCTGATCGCTGGGTTCTAGATTTCAGATCTGCCTGTGGACCCGGTACGCCCCTTGGTAGTGGGTGCTCCAGATGAAATCTCTAGGGTAACACTATGTTTCGTGACCCAAGTCCAAGCACCTGTAACGGTTCAAAATGTATGACCTTGCCCATCGTGCTGATTTGCATGACAGCCGTGTGAATTTGGAGTTAGGCATCACCGTCGCCATTAATACCTCTGAAGATTCTGTGAGATTCGTAGAGAAGATGGGAACACCAAAGAAACAGTGTGTGGTGGGGCTGACACTTGACCCCACAGAGTCTGAAAAAATCTCAGGCTTTTCTCATTCTGTTGCGTTGTTCCCGTCTCAACAGAGACTGCGATGCCTCTGGTTGGTACGTCGTTATTTTAACAGGACTTGCTCCACGCAGCCCCTAAGGCATTTACACTATTTTAAGTGTGCAGGATTGCTGCCATTCTCTTCTTCCGAGATGGTCTTCCATTTCTGGTGATTGATATTTTGGAGGCTTCATCCTCGTGAGGTCACGGATGCCCCTGACACGTTCTTTGCCAAGTGCCGTGTTACAGAGTTTCCAGCCATCTACTCAACTCCGCCTCGCAGAACCAAGATAATAGGAGCTGGGAATTAGCTGAAGGGTGGGCCCTCAATGGCACAGAGCCACTGGCATTTACACTAAGCTATTCCCAGTCTTTCCTGGCGAGAAAGAGGTTGTAAAATCACTTATAATGAAGGACAGAGAGAACATGGAATTTGATGCTGGTAACCTGAAGTCTTGTCCTTCCTACTGTTTTCTTAGTTAATGACTGACTTTTAATAAGGACTTAAGTTACTTTAGTGTTAATTTGGAGCAGTATATTCAGCCATGAATATTTGTTTCTTTTATTTGGAAAATCACCATTTTGAAGGAGAATGGGTGATTTCTATATATGGTTCTGGTCTGTCATTTTTTGGAAATAGACATTGCAAATTTATCAGTTATAACTTGAAATTTAGTGAACATTTGCTTTCAAATCACTATGTATTGTATTGAACTTTGGAAATCCCAATGAGTTTAGAAAAAATCTATAAGATTGGAAAATGTGCTGTGGTGTATAGTTTAGGTGAATTACATGCTAAATAATATCACAAATCTAGGAAAATGTCAATTTATATGTTCAGTAGAGCAGAGCCCGGCACAAATTTCATAACAATGTCAATTTTGCCTTATTAGATGAGGCTTTATTAAGGTTCATCAGATTAGAAGACCAAGGTGGACAGCACTGTCCTTTTGTTTTATTACAGTTTTATGTATAACTGTCCCAAAATAAATGCCTCATCGAGGACACTGTAATAGGTCCTGTTGGAAAGGGGAGAAAACGGTTTGTTTTACATCTCTCAGAGATCCCCAGACAAGCACTTCTCGGCATTGCCTGTTCTACTTGAAACATGCAGATTTCTGACCTTTTGAAGCACAAGGACAGGTGCCTCTTGAACTTCCGTGGGAGCAGGATGGGGGAGGGACAGTGCGGAGCCGGGAGCCAGCTCACAGAGGGACACTCTGGCAAAGTTCTCCGGGGGAGAGGGGGCGGCGTAGGTGTGCGCACTGCACCATCCAATTGTAAGTTCTGGAGAATTTTCTGGTTATGCTGTCCATCTGTCTTTCTTGTTGAATGTCTGTCGACGGGCTGAAGGGGCACCTGTGCGCTCCAGGACACCTGCCTTCATTCATCAGCCTGATGCTGCCTATGGCCACGCTCTCCAACGCGGCAGCCACCAGCCCCATGCGACTCTTTACATTTTAATGAATCAAAGTGCAATAAAGTTGAACACTTTCGCAGTCTCACTGTGACCACATCTCAAGGTCCCCATGGGCACTGGTGTCCAGTGGCTACTATATGGTCCCTGATGAACATAGGTCACTTCTGCCATCACAGGATCCCATTGGGCAGATCTAATTGAGGGGCTTCTGGTTGGGTCCATGAGATGAGCTTATTTGAATTTGTAAAATTTTAAGTGTCTTTTCCTAAAACTAAAAACAAAGAGGAGAGGGGAAGAAGAGCGTGCAGGGCTTACTTGGTACTGCTGAAATGAGGAGGGTGGGGTACAAGACCACAGTGGAGTGACTCAGACCTCGGGAAGGCTCAGAGATGAGCCAGGATGTCCCCTGACCCCAGGCAGGGGTGACAACTCTGCAAGGGGGACTGCGGTGGCCTGCTTCTGCAGGTCACTGTCTTGTCACCAGATTGAATTCCTTCAAGCATGGCTACTCTGGCACATGAACATTCAGAAGCAGAAATCTCTGCTTCTCCTGAGTCAAGACGGCTTACAGCCTCTCCCGCCCTGCAGTGAGGCCGGAAAGGAGGGACGCCGACCACACAGAGGGGCTCATTTCCTACAGTGCCACTTGCTAGGGTCTGGGATGTCTCCAAGGAAGCTTGTCAAGGACACTGGGCCAGAAG
Organism: Sturnira hondurensis; assembly: GCF_014824575.4. Lineage (NCBI taxonomy): Eukaryota > Metazoa > Chordata > Mammalia > Chiroptera > Phyllostomidae > Sturnira > Sturnira hondurensis. Next base: position 7,914,210 of record NW_028072798.1, on the reverse strand, counting down.
AGTATCTGGCAGACATGAGGTCTCTGTGGCTTGGAGAGGAGATGGGGGACTCATGTCCCCAGGAGCCGTCCCAGGTCCTTTCTGGCTATAGACCAGGTTCTGTGGCAGGAGACGCCCCAAAGCAACCCCCTCCCTCCTGAATATCTTCTTCCTTTTTCGTGTCCTTGCGGTTCCCCATTTGGATAGTGACCGCCTCCCCAGTGCTCGTGATTCTCAATGTGAGGCAGCACTGTGGCCCCCTGCCTTCCCCCCCATTTAAAGCCAGGTGCAGTGCAGGGTTGCTGGGTGGGAAATCTGACCTGCTTGAGGCCACATGGTTGTGGAAGACACAATTTTGTCAATGAAATACAAATGCATTTATAGAAATCCTTTTCTTATAGTCATTTATTCAAGTCAGCATGAAAGTGCCAATAGTAACCAGTCAGCAGTGTTGTGAACATTGGCAGAAATGACCCAATAACAACAGCGTCGGAAGGAGGTGAAAAGCAGTTTGCACAGGACCTTACTTTAATTGTTTTCAGTAATACAGTAATTGTTCACTTGCGAATTACATTTAAGACACAAACACATTTTTAATTACAACCACTCAAATTGTCATTAAGGAGTAAGTGTTGAGAGTCACCATGATCGCCCTTGTATGTGGTCCTAAAAGGGGGCCTGTGGGCCAGCGTCCCCACAGCTGCTGTGGGGGGAGGGGCCGGGACATTTACACCTCGCATGTCCAGGGGCCAACGGATGGCATCCGAAATCTCCTAGAGTCCAAAGCCCCGACTGCCTCCCATGTGCGGTGAGCTCCCTAGGTGGACAGCAACAGGGGCGCGGTGTAGGAGTAGGTCTAGAGAGATAAAGAGGAGGTCTGCGGACCAGGGTTCCTCTGCCCAGGAACCACAGAATCCGTGGTGGTTCGTTGGGCTAATTGACAAGCCACAGCTGTGGTCAGGTGGACCCTGTTCCTGTGTCACTCTGGTAGAGTGAGTGTGGTCCCTGGCCCGGGGCCCCTTCTGCCCGGGGGTCCCATCCTGATCACATCCCCTCCTAAATGCGCTTAGTTTCCTTATTTCCCCCTCCTTCTCAGACTATGATTTAAATTGATTTTTTTAAACCTGCAATTGAAGCATTTTAATTTGTCCCGAGAGTCTTTTCGCTCTGTGACTGCTGGGATCGTGTCCCTGGAGGCAAACTTGGAGGCTCCCGTTGCACCAAGGTGATGGCCCACGTGACGCACACGATGGCCAGATTTGGCTTCTGTTCCTTGCAACTCTAACTCTGATTGATACACGCGTGGCCTGAAGAATAATGTAGTTTGAAACCCACTTCCTGTGCAGGCTCTCTTGTCTCTTTGGAAGAGAGCGCAGAGCCTCACGGGGTGGGGGAAGATGTCTCAGCTGGCCATACAGTTCCATCCAGTTCCTGTGTTGCCTGAGGACCCTCAGCAGGCCTCCAGCCAAGGGGTGGCCCTGTGGGTGAGGCGGCTCCCAGTATCAGACAAAGGGTCAGCCCTGGATTTAGCTGCAAGTGCCTGCAGTTAGTGTTTTCAAACTGGGCAGGGCGCAGTGACTTCCCATTTAGAAGATTCACTTGTAAAACCCAACAAACTGGATAAGGATGTTTTATGTGAATGGGACTGGCTGAGTGTGACATGAACAAGAGCGAAGAACAATGGAGTGAACGCGTGCCTGGAGGTGAAAAATAAAAAACCCGGCTCGAACCAAGACACAGAGTTGATGAGAAGTCCGGTGTGGGGGAAGCCCAAAGGAGAGTGGTCCGGACAGTCGGCGCCATAAAGCCTGCTGACCGGTGCCACCCAGTGCCTTTCAGGCACCACGTGTTGCACATGATGAGACAGCATCAGGTTCGTGGGCTTTACAGATTTGTGTCTGTGCGTGTGTGCACTCCAGTGAGTTTGCGCGGACTGAGGGGAGGGCCGGGCCGAGACTGGGCCAGCCATCCTGGGCATGTGTGGGGCATCGTGATTTCCTGTGAGTGGGTGGGGAGAGAGGAACGTATAGCCATTCTGCGGCAGCGAACACAGATACCCATCTTCTGCGTGTGAACGTTTTCCTCGGAGGAAAACATGGCATTGGGCGGCGTCACCTCTCTCGAGAGGGGTCCGTGACGTCAGTACTCCTACCTCTGAACTGCACACACAAGGCGCCCAAAAAGTGGGTGTGATCAACACACCCAGTGACTGCGTATCTTATTGTGTTTGTACTGCCCTGTTGCTCTGTAGCATTTTCTCTAAACGAGAAAGGTTACGCCTAAGGCAGGGTGTGTGGTGGTCCTGATGCTCACACCCACGAGTCTGTGTTGTGGTTGGTGTCCCAGTGCCCCGCACCTCGGGCCCCACCTCGCAGACCGAGGACGACAGCGAGAGGAGCTTGTGCTGGTGAGAACAACTGAGGCTCACTGGGCAGTCACCCTCCTGGCCATGCCCTCAGTGCTCATCATCTCTCCCCTTCCTCACTATGGCCCTAAATGGTAACATTGTATTTCCATTTAACACACGGGGAAACCGATTTCCCCAAAGTCACAGCTGGACAGAGGCCGAGTGGGAGCAGGAGCTCCAGTGCCTGCCCAGTGGGCCCATCACCACGACTCTCCCTTCCCTGCCTGGAGTGAGGGCCGGGTGGGGAGGAGGGGAGATGGGCGGTCCGAAGGGCGTGGGCCAATGGCAGAGCAGTGCTGGTTGGCCACCTCTCCTTGAGGTCACGCCCAGACAGTTGAGTCACTGTGTCCCCTGTCTTAAAAAACCAAAAAGCTGTATCGAAACAGTCACCTCAAAATGTCAAGGACTCGCCACACGCGTGGCTGCCCACCCATCTCAGGGGTCCTTACCAGGCAAAGCCGTGTCACCCTGCGTGGAGGCACCCCCTCAGTTCTCTTGGCATTGGGTGTCCAGCATCAGCCATGGTGCCGAGGTAGCTCCTCTCCCCGGTGTGAGGGTCTGGATCTGGACCCTAATTGTGGGGGGCATTTCCCCTGGAGTACAGAGCGCCAGCGCGTGCTTCCCCAGGTCCAGAGCAGCCAGCGGTCACCCAGCACGCAAACTCTCTGTCTTCGTGACCATGCAACCTCTTGCAGGGAGCCCACGTAACACAGCTGTGAATCCTCAGGATTCAGCGTGGACTCTTTCTTTTTAGGCATTCAGTTGTTTAAATTGAATAGCTGAACTAGTGATGTTATTTTCTTGGTTGTGTCCTGACTGTGACTCTACCTTCCCTTTTAATCCTGCGGGATGCGGACTCTGCTCTGAGCTGCATCTGTGCGCATGGCCGCCATGCAGGGAGGGGCTCTCCTGAGTCCGAGGCCCCAACATGCCGTTTGCATGTCTGTTCCTTCTCTGGGCCCTGAAACCCAATTGCACGGGAACGCAGGAGCTGCATCGCTGGAACTGTTAGCAGCTGTCATGGCAACCGGCACCAAGAAAAGCTTCATCGTGACCATGGAGGCGGAGACCGAGCTGGTGTGTCATGGTTCCCAGCGCTCTGTCCTCACAAATGCCTGCTACCTCATAGTTTAGGGATGCAAAACCTGTGATTCTTTAATGTGGTTCAAAAACGCAGCAGGTTTTATCAGGGGAAAATAATGTCTTGACAAATTGATAATGTTATTTTCCACCTTTCTTCACTGTTGTTAGGTTTGTCTGTTTGGGGGGCTGGGGAGCAGGATGATTTTCCAATCAAAGCACAAAGGAGCACGTCTGGACAGAGGAAAGGATGTGGAGGAGAGTGGCTACAGAACTGTGGTTAATGCTTTAAATGTGTTCTGTGTCCCATGGGACTGTTTGCAGCAAAACCATATAAAATTCAATATTGAACAGAATCAACAAGGAGCAGCGTTGGCACTGCCTCATTGAGGCCCTTTGCCAGCCGCACGGTCTTGGCGACCTCATTCCTTCAGTAGCATTTCCTGACTTTCTTCCCCCAAATTTGCACAAGCTTGCGAATCCCCACCACCTCTTGGGATCAATGGATGCTGTATTCATCCTACTTGTCCTCAGTTCCCTCACTTTGAGGTTACAAAGTCGTGAGAGCAGGGCCGATGTCCTGTTCACCACCGTCTCCCTTGCACCACGGCACCGCCCACAGGCACCCAACCCGCCTTCCGTCGACTGCAGGAGGAGCCATCCACTAACCCTCATGAACTCTGCCTCTTGTCAGAGGGTTTCACTGTTCTTTGAAGAACCACAGCGTTTTTCCCCAGCAGGGTGGTCCTCACTGGACACCCAGCAATCCTGCGTGGGGGGGAATACAGCGCACTCTGCTCCCTGGTCTTTGTATAGAACCTTGCGATGAGGAAGAACACTAGGTGTACCAACCCCTCATGCACACAGCGGCTGGCTGTGTCGAGGGGTGTGCGTTCTGGTCGATAACACTCATTTTTCCCATGTCTTTTAAGTCTCTTGAGTGACTGCCCTTCCGTCCCACGTGATGGATGGCCGTTTAGCATAGTTGTCGGTCCAGTTAGGAAGGTCTCGGTATTGACCACTCAGTGCAGAAGCATTGCCAGCTTGCCCATCACAGAGTTCAGGTGAGGGGACCATTAATCTCCTTCCTTGTTCTGGAAGAAAGTCCCCTCCCAGTCACCACGGTGTCCCACTGGCTCTCGTCCTCCATTTCATAATTTTAAAACCATTTCTTTCTCTTTACATTCTGAAGCCTCTTCCAAGGCACTGTGCAGCCGAGTGGGAGATGGAGTTTCAGGCTGTTTAGCTGTTGACACTCAGGCCCCTCCTGCGCACTCGGCTCACCGTCTTAGCTTCCAATGCGGCCATAACGTTTTTGCTTCTGCCAGTCACACCAGCAGACGGCTTCTCCTGTTCGTGTTCACACGCAGTCTCCTCTCTTTTCTGTAACACGTGGAGTTTTCTTTGCGGTCACTACATCGCTTTTTCCCTTCGGTTTTTTGTAGTCCGTGTCTCCATGTTGTCACAATCACTTTTTAAAAACTGGATGATTATGTAAGGTTTATTGGGTTTCTGTATTCCTGTTTTAGAGGCTTGACTTGCAAATAACTTCTTTTCCTTTCCAGGCGTGTCATTATAATTGTCAGATTTTCCAGTAAGCTCCTCTCTTCTCCGACATCGGTAAAGTGACTGAGAGGGGCTTCTGCTCGCACCCACCGCTGTCGCTGCAGCTCAAACCCAGGCTTCCCCAGCACTGGGCAGGACTCGGCCTTCTGCCGATGTGCGGGGACCCAGGACCCGCCACTGCGCCCCCCGCCATCCCGAGACCTCATTTGCTGAGCCCTCTGAGTGCCATGGGCACCAAATGTGACACAGCATGGGGTCTCGACACGTGTGCAGCTCCAGAAAGCAGCCTATGGTCTCATGGGCACGACAACACTGACCAGAACCGAGCACTCATTCTCCCGAATGGGTGGACCTGGTTGTCCCCAGGTCCTGACTATTGTGAATAAAGCTGCTTTGAACATTTTCATTTGAATGATTTTCGGACAGATGCTGTTAGTTCTCGTGAGTGAATGCCGAGCAGTAGGACTGCTTGTCCGAAGGGGAGTCGCGTCTTCAATTTTATCAGGAAGGTGATGGTTTGCCCAGAGGCTGTAGCCATGGTCACTCCCAGCCACCAGCAGGAGGGCCCATCGCTCTGTGGCCTCTAGAGTTGTCACCATGACACCGGTGGATGTGCAGTGGGCCCTCCCTTGGATTTATCAATGAACAGCAGTGGCATGCACTGGTTCACGGACGTGTCAGTGACTCGTGTCATTTTCTTTTGTGCCACCTCTGTCCCCAGTTCTGCTCAGTTTTCAATTAGGTTTATCAGGAAAGATACATGTCTTTCTAGAAACTTCGGTGTATATATCAGATACCAGTACGTGGTCACTTACGTGCTTTATGACTACTTTCTGGCAGTCTGGAGGCTGTTCATTCACTTTATATCTTTTGATGAAGAGACATTTTGAATGTTAAATTTACTACTTTTTGAAGGTCACTGCTAGAGCCATCAGAGAAACCTTTGCATAATCCTGAGGCATAACACACCCTCCTGTGGTTTCTTCTGGACCCTTGGTGGTCGTGGCTCCTGCATGACGTTTTAGGATCCCGCTCACGGTGGTTTTATGGTCGTGCTGGGTCTGGAGAGCTACGTGCATGCGCTGCCACTTCTCTCTCCTCCGGATGACTTCGTTCACCGACGCCAGACGCCCGCGTGCGTGGGTCTGTGCTGACGCTCTAGGCTCAGGGAGCTCTTCTGCAGAGATGCCGTAGAGACAACATCCCCGCTAGGTGCCCACGTTGACTTTGGTGCTTTCAGTGGGTTTTCCAGGGTCTTTGTCACAAAGAACTGAATTCCCAGAGTGGGCGTATATTGCACAGAAAACACTTAGTCCCCAGTGTTATGTTTCAAAGTCAGTGGTACTCTCTTTCTAGTAGAACGCTCTCTCCAATAGCCGAGTAAACTTGGTGGAAGACTTCAGAAGGCATTCTACCATCGTGGGCTTCCTACCATGTACTGTGACCTCATGACCCTTCCTGCTGTGCTTCATTGTAATAAACATTTCAATGCAGGTACAACTTCTGAATTCCAAATGATAGCACTTTTTCATTTCTTTTGTAGTGTACCAAAACTTCAGGGTAACAGAGACTAGGGCACCACCATGCATAATGTGCCCACTCTACATAAAAACAGTACAAAGACCGGCAAGTCAAACTTTTTTGATAAATGCTAATTAGCGCATTCCCTTGGGCCATTGTGAAATAACAACGATTCTGCTTCTACTTGACTTGACCTAGCATTTCAACGACTAGTATTTCATACTTCAGCAAATGTCTCATCCATTCCTACATGGGCGCAGTTTCTCAACCTCCCATAACTTATTCGTCTTTAAATGTCCTTTCACATAAATCATCACTGCCCTCCTTGTCATCTCAGTTCCACGAATGCGCATCTGTAAATGTTAGCCAGTCACCGAGCAGGACTCTTCTTCCAGGGCAGTGGGTGGGTTTCGTCAGGATGCCAGGCCTGGAGCGGCAGGGGGCACACACAGGGAGCGAGCCCAGCTTCAGATCCGTGGGTGCAGATGGGGAGGCCGCGGGCCCAGGAGGAGGTGGGGAGGGGCAGAGAGGATGCCCGTGGCAGGGTGCCCTCTGCCTTTGGCTCACATGCCCCGCAGTAGCACAGCTGGACGTCGTGAGCTCAGCTTCTAGAGTCAGCAAACCGTGAGGTGGGGCTGTCCTGGCTGCCGCAGGGTCTGGGGTCCTCTTCTAGACGATTCTTCTGACTCAAACCGTGCCTAGAGAAATGGCTCCCTGGCTGTTCCCAGACACGGCGAGCGTGCTTGTCATCACTTCTCTGTGGAGGGCCTGGTCTGTCCTCCTATCTTCTCTGCTTCCGTCCTTCCCAGGCTCGGTGCTGTCACACCTGTGATAGTTCCTCTCCTTTGTACCTGGTGGTGCTTATGGGCTGCAGGGATGTCATTTTGGCTGAAACGAAGCAGCGCGTCATATAGATGAGAAGCCATATGTATTGGGAAAATGCTATGGCGCTTTTTGGCAGGTTACACCTCGCCTTTGATTAATGATAAGTGATGATGAAATGCCTCTTTATAGAGCAGATGTGTTTACCATAGTCTTTAAAGTGGATGTGACCCGATGGGGGGGCTGTCCTGTGATTTCTTTCCCTACACCTATGTCACACCAATAGCACCTTCCAGATGGAGGCAAGGGCAACACACAGGCGGTAAGGGCACTGGCTTCCTCGTTGTCCAAGTCCAGGCCTGTGCGGTGTTTTGCGAAGTTTCAGTTGGGCTCAGTCTACAAAATGATAGATTATCAAAGAATAATTATATCTCAGATGAACTGGAGTCCCATCAGGAATGTTACTTTAATACAAGTTGGTAAGATTTAGAGAAAACCATTTACAACCTTATTTATTTTGCGCATGATAACAAATTTTGCGTTTTTATGTGAGGGAGAAATGTCTGTTGGAGATAATGTATTCCAAATTATGTTTCATCGTACTTGTTGAATTAGTGACTTTTAAAATGCAATTTTGTTTCTACACAGTTGAAGCTCCTGATTACCTCTGAGAGGCTGAGACCCTGCCCGTGGCCAGCATACTGGCATGGACACTTCAGTGGCCAGCATAGCTGTGGGACACCCAGTCTCCTGGCCCAGGGGCCTCGGCATGCCTCCCAGAGGCCTGAGCTGTCACCAGCTCTCCAAGGACCCCTGGAGCATGTCCCCTGATCAGGCCATGGCGGCCTTGGTAGGTAAACCTAGGAGCTTTGTGCGAAGTGTCTGTCCCCAGCTGACTGCTTTCCTGTGGCGCCGCGCCCCCTGAAGCCCAGAACGGACCCAGCGCCGGGCGATGTTGCCCTCTCTCAAAGCTGAGAGGGTCCAGAGGCACCCTGGGGCTGTGTTCTGGAGGGTTTCTGACACTGACCTCCACTCTGGGGGACTCGTCCTTGGCCCAGTGCTGTTGCCATCTCTGATTGGTAGGAATTGCCAATTTGAAGATAGTTCCTTCAGTTCCTGGATGGCCCGATGCTTTCATTAGTTCTTAATGAGGCACACGTCCTGATTTGGGAACTTTTAGGGGCATTGGCAGTATCTCTTATTGCTTGATTGTTCCAGAATAATTAAGGACACTTTCCTGGAGATTTTTTTTTTCTTTTTAATGATGTTACTTTGGTAAAATCTAATTTGTGGTATCATTATGCCACGTGGTTCTTGTTAGGAAGCCCGTGAAGGTACAGATAATCACAGCACAACCTCAAAGGGCCGGAATCCCAGTCCCTGGCAGAGGGGGCGTCCGATGGAGACGGTGTGGTTCCTTCCGAAGGACCCTGGTCCTGAAGTGCCCTTTGTGGGACGTCCACTTTCACGTCGATGTGTGAACTGCCAGGTGATGCCACGGGAAGAAGTGGTCTCGTGAGGGTTATGCTCTTAGAGACTGCTGACTGCTCGCCTCTCTCACTGCAGCCTGAACACTGAGTCTAGAACCTTCCCCTTACAGTGTCTGCTTACCGCGTCAAAGGACTATTTATTATTGCCACTAAGCCACTTTTACATTCTCTTTGGTCACTAATGATTAGGTCAGTGCCCTAGTTTCAGTAATGTGACCATATTCCTAGAGAGATTATATAAACTTGATTAAAATGGCAATTCAAAAAATGTTTATCTTGTACCTACTATGTGCAAACTGCTCTGCTGAGTGACGAAGGAGGTTAAGTAGGACCAAATACCTGTCTTCATGGAAGTTAAGATGTAGTAATGGGGAGAGTGCATAAACCCGGGTGATACGAAGATGAATGTGGCCAGTTTCACAAAACAAACATTAGGTGCTATTGCATTTTAGAATGGGAGTGCTCACATGTGAGCATTTGGGCAATACCCAGGCACTGCTAGTAAACAGAATTCGGTGGAGAGAGAAGTGCAGGGCAAAGGCGTAGAGGCAGCAAACGCCTGCTGCTTGTAAACACAGAGCCTGGTCCAGGTGGGCTCAGGGTGAGGGTGAGGGTGAGGGCGGAGCTTACATGGATGGCCTGAGTGCCAGCCTAGACTTGACCATCCAGGAGCAGGTGGGCACTGCGCTCCAGCAGGAACCCCCAGCCCCGGGCTGTGCGAGGACTGGAGACAGAAGACGCAGAGTAGACTGGTGATGGACACCACAGGAGTTCCGGGGCCAGGTCACAGGGACCAGCAGCTGTGTTTTTAGAAGGTGAGCAGAGAACAAAAAGTGGAGGCAGGAGGCAGAAGAGGAATGGTTAGGTGGAAGTTAGGGAAACCAAGTCAGAATAGAGAGGGTGAGTACCCACGTCAGACCCTGTGAAGGGGGTGTGGAGGGAGAGGGGCTGAAAGAAGGCATGTAAAAAAATTCTCGTAGATTGTCCATAAGATTAAACAGGCTACCATTTGTATAATAGTTGTATAATATTTCATGCCATCCCCCCTCAAAGAATATACTAGGGTTGCATTTAACATCCACAACTGTTCAGTATGCACACGGGAGCTGGCTGGAACCAGCTTTGAATTTTACCCACACATATAATCCCACACGGGTTCAGACAGTTGCACAGACTGCCTTACGTAGCACACTCCTCTTCCCCGAGTGCGCGGGAGGCTTCTCAGTGTGGATCTGGGACCGCCCAGGGCAGCGCTGGGTGTGGCTACACATTATGTGCTTGATGGTTCGTTTGTACTTAAACAGTTGTGACAGATGGAAGAGACACTCTTGTGTTCTCGTCCGCTTTTACACAATCCCAACAACTCTGCTCCCTTAAAACTTTGACCTTTCATGCTGAATGGGTGAGTGTCCGTTTTCAGTGGGGCAAGAAAGCGTGGGCCGCATCTCTTCACCAGTCAGACCTCGTGCTGGGGTGGGTGCTTGGTGGCACCTCCCGAGGAGACAGGGAAGACCACCAGGAGGCAGGGAGCAGCATTTGTTATTTCAAACTTCGCTGAAGACCAACTGCGCCATCCAGATAGAAAAACTTCCCAGTGGTATTCCTCTTTAAATTTTAGTTATTTAGCAAAACCTTGCATTATATCACCTTGGTTTAATCAACTAAATATAAAGGATCGGAAAACCTGTCCTGCTCCAACAATTACATTCTGGCCTGTGATCTGGCTTCTGATGGATGATTAGAATCAAGAGACTTCAGGCAGGAAATTGCAAGGAAAAGTACCGCAGAAGCATTTCATATTAAATGAGATAGTGAGTTAAGAAGTTAATAGGAGCTGTCACTATAAAATATACACTGTAGATAAAGTGCTGAGAGTGCTGCCCCCCATCTGCAGTACACCCCGCCCCCAACTCTGGCAGGAAGGCGGTTTGGCAACAGTGTGAGTGTGAACAGCCTTCCCTTGCCGGCTGGCGCCTGGCTCAGGGCATCTCGGTCCGGAAATAACCAGTAAAACTGTGGTCCGGCATTGTGAGATTAATTAATCTACCTCCTATGTAATACTGAAGTTCAACATTATCAAATTATAAATTATCCAGAAAGAGGGCAGACTAGACCCATTGGGCGTCTGTCTTTAAACTTTACGGGTAACAGTTGTTAATGAAATCATACGGGCTTCAAGTATGCGTTTCTGTGACACGTGATCTGCATGTTGCTGCTTTGTGTTCAATGGTTTCCTGGGCCTTTGTGGGGTGTGCGTCTGGCCTTTTTTGTGGGTGCTGGTGACACAGGGACCAAATGCATCTTTGTCTGTGTGCGGAGTCCACCGCCTTGGAGCAGCTGTTGGTAAAATAGCAGTAAAGAGTGTAAGATGTGCTTGCCACACGTGAGGCAGGGACAGAATGCTTTACTAACCTTGATGAGGGTGTGAGTTAATTCTGGTGGCTGGGCCAGGGGAGCTGAATGAGGAGGAAGAGAGGAAGGGCGTGGGGTATTCCAGGGAGAAACCGCAGAACTGACCACTAACGTAAAAGTCCAGAGCCGCAGTGTATCCTCCGGGTGTCTGCAGGCGTCTTGCAGACGGAGCTCAGCTCACAGAGGTGGGTGAGGCAGGTTGGGGGCAAGGTTGGGCAAGAAGAGTTTAAAAGGGGGAGTGGGAAGGAGATCCGGGATCTGGAGACCAAAATGCTGCCTCCAGCTAGTCCTGATGGCTCACCCTGTCACATGGTCCTCCCTGTTCCCCCGGGAAGAGATCATCAGAAATGGGGTCTAAGGTTAGTCTGCAGAAGTGTTTGTAAATGTTGCCCCAGACCAGGGGCCGCTGGAGACAGCCTGAGTGCCCCGCGTCAGAGGGGTGTCCCGAGTAGGCGGATTGAGCTTCTGGGTGGGGCCACGTGGTCTGAAGCCTTTTCCAACCACACTTTTAGGACGTCTGCTCGGTTCCACCTGTGGGCAGAGAGGGTGAGAAAACTCTCTGCCTACCGGAGTAACCTCACTTTTGGACGGTTAGATGGAATTCCACCGAGTATGCCCATTTTTGTAAGTTCTGATCGGTGTTGCTGTCCTAGCTGTATGTGATTGTGGTGGCATAGCAAAAATGTGTATGGATATAGGGATGTAAATACTCTAGACATTTATTTACCAGAGGAAAAGAGCTCGCAGTCAAGGAGCACATGTGTGACTCATGCTACTCTTCCTGCCCCCACCTTTTTTATCTAGAGAATTCACAAAGTTTCCCAGAGCCAGTGCGCAGTTCTGCCTTCCGCCCGCCTCCTGCGTTCTTGAGATCTTACCCAGTCTTCTTCCTGTCCTACCGAGAGCTGCTTTGTCTTGACACCTGTGGGTTCAGCTCCCCCATGGATTGCCTTTGTGTCTCCCTTGGCTCTTTTTATTTTTCCAAGGTTTCTGAGCACGCAGCCAGGTGTCACGATGCCCACGTGTGACTCGTGGTCTGAACGTGGCTCCTTAGGATAAATGATAGGAAGTTTCTCAAGAACTGAGATTATGGTCCATTTTTTGGTCCTTGGAGGCCACTCAGTTCCTTCCTGTTCTTGGGATACCTCGCCTAGGAAGTGGTGGGGCTGCGTCTGTCAGACCAGGTCTCCTCCTGGGCGCCCCTCGAGTCGGAGTCCAGTACCGGTGCTGCCTGTGCCTCCGGCAGCCCGGCAGCCCGGCAGCGCTGCCTTTAAAGGAAACTTCACCCACAGTCCCAAATTCTCTCACGAGAGTAGGTGGGAATTTTGATACAATAGATTTGTGTGTGCAGAATCAAAATTAATTTTCCCCTGACCTACTTGATTATATAAATTCACTTTAACTTGATTTTTTTTGTAATTCAAGTAGTGATAGGCCATGATAGGAGACATTTGCTGATTCAGAATGCCGTAGTTGAAAGAAAAAGTATCAAATGAATGGTAAGTCAGTGCCAGGAAGTAAATAAATGCTACTCTTTGTACTTGGCCTATGGCCTCTGGAAACAACTATGAAGCCATTTTCTCCTTTGCTGAAAGGCAGACAGAGGGCTCAGGAGATGGTCCCGTGGCCTGGAACTCCGAGTTGGATAGGTCTTTCATTTGGGCACCTCGCTCTGTGAACTAGGCTGCCCTCCTACACACTTGTCTGTCAGAGGAAAAGTCTGTGTGAAAAGTTTCCATAAATATAAAGCATAAAATAAAAATCTTTGTCCACCATTAAGAAAGAGCCTGTGAGTTTACAGGGAAAATAAAACAGGTTGCTTGGATTATTTTTTCCTATCTTGTTAAGTTCTGATATGTAGATAACCAAACATTTTCCCCCTGTATTCTTATAACGTTTTTAGACTCATCAAAATGGGATGGTATGAGGTACTGGACACAGATAAAGGCAGTTCAACAAAAATCGCAGGTGTGCAAGACGGTTCGCAGAAGCAGGCATGCCCTCTCCTTAAGAGATACATGTTTGACCTAATTCCTTTACTCCTCTAGTTCTTGTGTTGCTCGAGTTTAGGATTTTCAGTGTTTCCTGAATAGACTATCATTTTTTATTGTAATGCAACCTTAACATGGGTCCCCACAGAAACTCACACTGAAAAATTTGGGCGCTGCCTTCAAATGAGTTTTTCATTCCTCACAAAGGAGACACAAAATGTGAAGTGCTGTCTTGCTCTGTGTTTCTGTCACCCAAGTTCTCAGCTGGTCGCTGCCCTCTGGGCACACCCCTGCAGGGTGCAGTGGGCCTTGCTGTGCTTGGCAGGCAGGAGTCAGAGGGCAACACAGGGAGGGGACAGATGCGTCTGCCCAGGTGCCAGCCCTCACCAGCACCTTCCATAGCACAGGGAGAGGGGGCCTCCCAAGTACCGCCCCTCCCCCCGCACTTCATGGTCGGAGGGTTGTAGAATGTGCCTTATACTGTTTGGGAGGCTTGCACATTTGCAATCATATTAGCATTTTAAAAGCTTTAGTAATTCAGGCATTAAAAATATCCATTTAATTTTGTTTAATCTACTGTTTCCCGAGCATGGCTGGCTGTGGAGCTCCTTCCTCCCGGCCACAGCTGACCTCACCCAACGAGTTTTCTCTGGGACACATTTTAAGAAAAACTAACTCAGTGTACTTGCAACTCCCCTGACCTGTCCCAGGACAAGGAGTGGATTTTGCAGAACACGCACACACACACATGCACATACGTGGGCCGGGACAAAGACTGAATCGGACAGTTTACTCTCTCTGTGTGATACAGTCGGATACTTCCCACAGCTGCTTGGGTTTCAAAGTGTGGTTTTCCCTCCTCGCAGATGTCGTTGTCCTTCGCAACTTGCCGTTGGAAAGCACACTGTCCTGGACACTGTTGTGAAGTGGGTCCCATGTGTCCTCAGCAAAACCTTGTTATGCTTTCAGAGCCGTTACTGGTTTGTTTGTCTGTTTGTTTGTTTATTATTGAGTTTATTGGGGTGATGTTGGTCAGTAAGCCATGCAGGTGCCAGGTGTGCAGCTCACTAAAACATCATGTGCACCGAGTGCCCATCGCCCAAAGTCAAGTCTCCTTCCACCGCCACCTGCCCCCTCTGCCCGCTTCACCCCACGTTCCCTGCAGGTCCCAAGTCTTCACTCCTCCCAAGGGGATCACTTGTTGTCCGGAAATACGTGCTGTGCTCGTGTAGTTCCCGATACACACGCATGGGAACTGTGGACTGCGCTCCCTGGTTATTCGGACCCTTGAATTTGTTGCCACTTAATCTCAGTGACTCGGTTGAGGTGACGGGGCTCGAATGTCTAGGAGGGAAAGGGCGAGATTGAGTGCTAACTCACAGGCCGCTGGGTGGAGGGGTAATCGCCAGCCAGAGGGGATGCGGGTGTCTGCAGAGTCTGGGAGACGGTGAGCGTGGAGGAGGGGGAAGGAGAACTTGGGGAACAGAGGAGATGCACACCGTGGGAGATGGAAAACCGTGCGAGCCTATCTCAGCGAGACCAGTCCAGGCATGTTTGCACCTGGAAGGAGGGCGCCTGGCTTGCCAGCCAAGCCTTGGGAAGGAGAGGCCAGGTTACACGGAGGGCCTTCCTTATGGTGTGTCCCCTGTGCAAGAACCCAGAGGTCCCGAAATGATGCAGTTTTCTGAGTTTTCCTCAGTCACAGTTTGCACAAAAACTGTGTACTTTAGTAACATAATCAATGTAAATTAATTGTCATAAAACTCTGTATGCCTTGTACATGTTTAATAGCATTTTCATCTGATAGAAATAAATTCTTTGTATGAGTAAAACTTGATTTCAAACTATACAAGTTATGTCACTTTAAGATATTTTTATTTTCATAACTTACTTTCTTCCCTCCCTCCCCGCCCCCACTCAGTGGGACCAGCAAGGCAGCCGCCAGCCTGTGTTCACTGGTTATGGTCCATGGTGATTTTTTTTTATTTTTTTATGTTTCTGAATGAAAAATTCCTTTATAATTCTGATGATAGTCTCACGCATACAAATATTACATTAGGAAATGTCATTAATTCAGCTTTGGCATGGCTGCACAGTTTTCTTTCAAAAGATTTCTATAGACAAGATAATAAGAAGAAAAGGGAAAAATCACTTTTCAACTAAGCATTGTAGCTTCATCCAGAAGCCTGGGATTTGGAGAATTGAGAAGCTGCCAATATGGAGGAGCCTGGCGTGTTTAAATCATGTTTCTGAAGTTTGGCTGAGCATGAAATTTCATTTTATAAGAAGGTGCCCATGGGAAGAGAGGAATGAGATGCTGGGCACCTGTTTGCTGGATGCCAGCCAAGCTTGCGGAAGTCCTCGGCCAGCCCGGGCGCCCGTCGGTGCAGCCAAAATGCCTCCAGACCCGCTCCGTGTGAGCGGCACGTGCCCCTTCCCGAAGATGAGTGAGGGCACCGTGAGAAGTCAGGTCATCGGCCGAGTCTTCGGGCCCCAACGCTTCCCCGCGTCATGACCTCCCCTGCTTCCCTTCTTGTGTCTTTGTTCTACCCTTGGACTCACCCTTGCTCTCCCGAGTTCTTCTTGTAGATCTTCACTAGCAGCCCTGCAAGCCTTGCCACTTTTTCTTTTACTTTTATTAGAAACTCGATCATAGCATATAGCCGCAGTCTCAGGTGACACTTGAGTATTTTTTATAGTTTTCAACGGCCACGAATTGAGGTTCAGTAATTGCTTGACTCACTCCGTATGATGTGGGAAAAAATAAAACTGGGCAGTTTCCTTGAAATGGATCAGTATTTCCTCGTTTCCAGTTTGCATCAAGTGGGAGCCGCTTCAGCATCCTCTCCCTCCCTGGTGTCTGACCAACAGGGCCTGTTTACTCTGCACGAGGCTCAGGCCAAGCCTGGACTCGTTTCCGTCTTTCCTTGCATCCTCGGAAGGATTCAGCTGTTAACGAGCCTTGGTGAGGCAGGACCCAGATATAATTGTGCTGGATTTATTTTTCCCTGGTACGAGATCTGTTGCAAAAGCCACACTGTGCTGCCTGTCTCCGGAGTGCGTTTTTGCCAGATTAACAGCTTTGGTGTTCTTTGCCCCTGAACATGTGCCACCAGGGCTCAGAGCTCGGGGCTCGGGGCTCGGGGCTGGGAGCTGGCCCATGATGACAAAGCCTTGCTTGTGGAGGGCAAACGTCGATTTTGCTTCCAGAGGCAGTTTACACTCTCAGGCTTCTGAGACCGCCTATGAATCAGGAGTGAAAATAGCAGACACAGAAAAGTCCCCCAAACTCAAATATTTTAAAGTCACATTAAAAACATTCTGACAGCATCTGCTAAGGATGAATGTGTCTATTACAAATTTACCCACACTTGAGTGATAGCCGTGATGGGTCCTTTTCACTGAGATCATCCATCAGATATTTTTTCAAAAAATATCCATCGACTTCTGAACTTACTGACACATTTGTTTTGTTGGAAGGACACTGCCACCCCCGTGGGTCTGTTCGGTATTGGAAATATTACCAAGAAGCAAGCTCACTCTATTCCCTTTGGGTTTCATTGAATTGACGAGTCTCTGTGTCGGGGACAGGAATCGATCCACAGACTGCGTTGTGGACTGAATGCCTGTTGTAAAGCCCAGGTGTGTCGAGTGTTTGTGATGTATCATGCTCTCCACCTCAAAGCACTCACTCTGGGGGCTTCTTTGCGCAGAGCCAGGCATCCCAGGGCTTCTTTCGGGGGCTTCCTGCTCCGCTCTCAGCCTCAGGGCCTGCAGGGCCTCCGGCTGCCCACCGTGGGGCCCCCTGCTGGGTGCAGGCGCTTGCCTGGTGCCAGCAGCTGAGTGACACCAGCCCGACAATCAGGTTCTCTCTGAGTGTCTGGCCCCTGCGGCCCACACAACACAACTCTGAAGGTTCGGGGGCCTTGGATTCTAAATGTTACCAAAGTCAGAAGTCACCAGTCTCTGGAGAGCTGGATCCCTGGGATACGCTTGTTGTCTGCCTTTGTTTAAAAACTTGAATATGAATTTACTAGAGCAGAATGGGATTAACAGCCCAAGGAGAAGCTATTTATGTTTACTAATCAGCACTTTCTCTCACTTTTCGGACAGCTTCACTTACTGCCTGGTGGTTATTTCACAAATGCAGAATCTGAAGGAGCAGCTGGCTGGGTCATGTGACGGGGCGGTGTTGACAAAACGGCGACACCCTGATGCATCTGACTGTCCCGTGTCATCAGACGGCCCTCCAGGCCACTCCCTGGTTGCGGCTGTGCCATCTGTCCTTCGGGCACCACACACACATGTGGCTTAGCTCTGGCTCCTTGGCATCTGTCTTTAGGCTGCTAATGGCCATCACATCACTGTGTTGCCAATAAGGCGTTTCCTCAGAAAGGCACTGGGCGCCCACCTTGGTTGGGATTCTCTCAGTTAGATGTACAGCCTAGGAAAGGCCCCTCGGGGCGGGGCTGTGAGGGTGGCACGGACAAACGCTCTGGTTCTGCCTGATTCAGCGGTGCGCGTGTGACTTTAGAATTTGATTCAGTCCCACCCTGCCCTCACCTTCAAATACTAAGTAGTCCTTCAAACAGGAAGTGGATTTCATCTTGAAAAGACCCTTCCTGTTTTATTTTTTTAAGATTTTATTTATTTTCTTTTTAGAGAAGGGAAGGAAGGGAGAAAGAGAGGGAGAGAAACATCGGTGTGTGGTTGCCTCTCATGTGGCCCCTACTGGGGAACTGGCCTGCAACCCAGGCATGTGCCCTGACTGGGAATCGAACCGGCGACCCTTTGGTTTGGAGCCCACACTCTACCTACTGACCTACACCAGCCAGGGCTAGACCCCTCCCTGTTTGAGGCGGTGCCTCTAATCTGTACGGTCTTGTGAAGTCGCGTGTTGTTGGGCACCTGGAATGCGGAGACTCCCGTCCTGCTGGGCCTGCTTTATGATGGTACCCACACTGGTCTCATACCATCACCAGCCCTTCTCCGGCCGGGTGTCGTGTGAGTGTCCTCCATTGGTTCAGAGGTGCCATGTCAACATAAAATCAACTGGACAGAGGGATTGGAAGTAGCTAAGAGAGCCATGATAGGATCCTTTTTTTAGAAAAAAACAGAATATTGACTAAACAGTTACTTTTAATTGTGTTACATATATACAAAGGGAGGGGAGAGGGGTTGATTTAATATAGAACACACCACACACAGGAAAAAGCCTCGGAGCCACAGCCGAGAAGCACAGAGGAATGTGGACAGAGGGCTTCCACACCAGTGAGGGTGTTTGTAGCGTCGTATACCAGCAGGCTCATTCGTGTCACGTAGCAGGTTCAGGACAGAGACGCCGGGGCTGCAGAACAATTGTTCAGTGAAGTCTCGGTCCTGCTTGTTCATCCCTGTTTCTGTTTTCCTCGCCTGGCCATATGCACGCCATGTCTAAAGAGACACAGTCCATCTATTGTATGACCATTCCCAGCCGCAGTGGGCCTGGCACAGCCCAGGGTACCTGAGACTTAGCACAGAATCAGGAGCGGTCCTCACTGGTATGAATATCGAATAGCGTTTCCCCGAGCTACCGAGGCACCGCGCGGGGAAAGCCCTGTCGTCTGACCCCACACACAAGCACCGTGATGAAGAACTGTCTTTACCTGTTTGGACGCCGGCTGGAGCTGCTTGCATCCAGGTCAGGTAACCTTTAGACAGGAAGAGCTCACCGCAATAAAATTCAAAGCTTTGCGTTCCCATGTAGAAACAGCGTTCCCAAGGTTTTCTTGCCTTCCGTCAGAAAAAGTTCTATTTCCTTAATAAACTGCATCGAAGTGAATGCCTTCACTACAGAAAGGCAGCGGGGACTTTGCCCCACTGGAAATGTAATCTGATCTTCTCCTGATTAGTGATTAAAAACAAATGGCCGATGGAAGTTTTATGAAAAGCTTGAATACGTGATTAAGTTCCGAGAACGAGAGATGAGTTGGCACCGTGCTAACGTGTCCCTTACTGCATCAGTCCTTATGTGTTTGTCCCCATAGTTTCGGTCAATCGCAGCCTGAAGTCTTATTGAAAGAAGGAGCAAATGGTTTCCTCCACCAAAGCTGGGCAGCGTGTGTTGCCCACAGGGGTAGGCATCTACAAGGCTGGTACCACGAAGAACAGAAACAGGGCCAAGTGAGCGCCGAGACCAAAGGTCACGACAAAATATAGTCACCTTAGCCCTTTGCTGACAAGGATAGTCAGATTTTCTATTGAGGGGAAGAAGCACCTCAAACTGACCTATGTGTCCTTTTGGAGATGCACAGGGTCAAAGAGGACAAACACACTCCCATGGCCTGGGTGCTGTTCACGTGGTCAAAACGGTTCGCCTCCGGTAAAATGAAAGCCCAGGAAAAGGTATCTGTTGTGGCAAGTGCAGTGAAAAGTAAACTGTATGGGAAATATCAGTCTGCCCGTTTGTAGCGATGAGGCAAAAGTTCACACAGACTTGTTTGTTTTGGGTTTGTTTTCTTTTGGTTTTTCCTTTGGCATTTCTTTCTTTCTTTATCAAGTTAAATCGTATTCACCCTTCAAGGACGAGTCCAAGTGCACTCTTGTCCATGCTCACCATGTGCCCCGGACCAACCACATGGTGCCCTGAACGCACCAAATTGTGCATTCGTTTGTGTATTCATGCATTTGTTGCCGTGCTGCTGTCCTCAGTGGGCGGAGTGGGGATCAGGGTTGCCAGGGCTAGCAGGCAACAATGCAGGGCAGCCAGTTACATTGTTTTTCGGGTAAACTACAGATAATACTTTTGTTGTAGGTGTGTCCCATGCACCGTTGGCTCGTGCTTCTGCTAAAGCATCACTTGTTGTTTACTGCAATGTGAATTTAAGCTTCTTTGATCATATTTGGCTAACTTGACTCAGGGGAGGTCAAGGCTAATGGAAAGTTAAGACACTGATGGAATATTTTAGGTGGAAGGGACCACAAGTTAAACTGGGATCAGTTAGTAGAAAGGAGAGAGACGTTAGAAATGGTCAGGATGTAAAGGTCACAGAAGTCGGTCATTGAGCATGTTGGTGGATGAGGGTGAGCGGTCAGGGATGTAGCTCAGGAGAGCAGGAGATGGTCATTCCCCTCACGAGACGTGCCCCTTCGATCTCCCTTTTATCTTCATCGTCTGTGCAATTGTTCTGAGTGGGCTTGTCTGCTCACTACCCTTCACTGCCGTCTGGACCCAGCCACAGGATGCGATTGGCTGGGCATCTCTGGTGTCAGATGGCCTGGGCCCCCACCCCTGGGGCTGCTGCGCACCAGCCGGCTCCCATCTCTCTGGATCTTGGGCGGCTTCTCTGTTACGTTGAGAAAAACACTGGAAATATACACAGCAAAGGTGATGACTCTTGCCTGTCCAGATTTTTGTTTCCTACTTTTTGTATATCTGTGGTTTTTAATTTTCATAATGCATTTATTTACCTTTTAGAGAAAAATTTTGAGAAGGTATTAGTATGTTTCACTTGAGTTGAAATTCATTATCTTAGATTGTGTTTTTAATAAAACATGTTGCAACAAATAGATGTCTATACCAAAAAACAAAACCCTTTCATCCATACCTTACACTATATACAAATATTTACTCAAATGTATTATAGGTTTAAGTGTAAACCATAAATCTATAAAAGTTTTAAAAGGAGAATGTTTTTGTGACCTTGGGGTATGCAAAGATAACGCCAAAAGCACAGTCTATTAAGAGAAAAACGTGATAAAGTAGCCCTCATCAAATTAATAACTATTGGTCTTCGGGAGCAGGAAGAAAAAAGCGCAGACTGGGAGAAAACAGTCACAAGTCACTCCTGATAAAGAGATGTTATCCAGAAAATATGAAGAACACTCAAGACCAAAATAAGGGAAATGTCGAACCATCTGAAAATGGAAAAACAGTTTTAATAGACCCCTCACCAAAAATAAAGGTACCGACATCATCAGTCATCAGGATTGTACACATTACAGCCACCATGAGGAACTGCCAACGCTCCTTAGAACGGTGGGGACCAGAAAATGTCCAAGAGCTGACACGGCACCGCCGAGCTGCTACAGGAAGACACAGAGATGGGGCCATCACAGTGCACCTACGCGTGGCCCAGCATTCTCTCTCTGAGTGTGCCCCCTAGCAGATGAAAACCCACACTCACACGAAACCCTGAACACCAGCGTTTAAAGCAGCTTTATTGGTCATCGGCAACAAGCAGAAGTCCTGCTGCCCCTCCGCTGGTCGAAGGGTAGACAAAGTATGGTCTGTCCATACGAAGGAAGACGGAGCACTAGTAAAAGGAAATGAGTTACTGGTACGAAGTAGGTTGAGTGTAGGTGCAGCTGCCTGTGAAACAGGCCAGGCTCCAGAGGCCACGTGTCCTACGCAGGCAAACCTGCAGGGACAAGAAACGGCCAGTGGTCACCCAGGGCTGCAGGTGGTGGGGGCAAGTGGACTGCAGGAGAGTGCAGAGCTTTTGGGGACTGTTCCGCCTCAAGACTTTGATGGCAGTTGTGTGGCTTTGTTCACCCGTCACCATCTGCAGAACTGTACACTGTGAAGGATAAATTTTACCTCATGTAAATGAAACCCTAATAAAAATGGAGAAATAATTGCTTTAAGAGGTAAGTCATGTCAGGGGCATGTTATTCAGATTGGATTTATCTTGGGACCTGGGAGAGGACCGAGCTGGCACACGGTGACGAGAATAGAAAATAACCTGAACGAACACAGAACGCAGGAGACTTCTGCCCTGTGCGTGCACCCTCACTGCGCATGCCTTACTCTCCCTAACACTGACACCACTCTGCCTTGTTTCACGGCTGCTCAATGCGTGTATTTGCCCAACGGCACTCCTGAGGGGGAACTAAGTTTCGGTCCTGTTTATTTGTGTACACAGCTAACATGTTGTTTTCAACAAAAGCTATTTTTTAAACGATCGCCATTAGAGTGGCAGATCATTGGCTTCTAGGGTTGATTCGGTTGCTCTGCCAGTAAAGGCCCATCTCTTCCAACTGTCATCTCCTCCCCTACTCTCATTTATAAAACCCGAGGCTTCAAGGAAAGGGCCCCCACCAGGTGAGCCGTGCCGGCCTCTATCTGAACTAACTTTGAGTGTGACCAAGCATCAGCCGCTGTGTCAGCCCCAGGGGATGTGAGTTGAGAGACATCGTTTACATGGAGCTCGAGACAAGTTGGACACAGCTGGGCTGTCCTCACTGTCTAGGGTCACTCATGCAACCAAGGCCCTGGCCTGGACCCTGATGAGCAGAGTGGAGGACATTTCATGCGCATAGACAGAGGACTTGAACACTCATGGGCTGAAAGAGGGAGACACGAAGTACATGAGGCACATTGTTTAGGAACCAAGGCAAGACTCTGGGGCAGAGCAAGCAGCAGGGTGAGGTGATCAGAGGTGGATTAGACAGGGAGCCCAGTGAGGGCCCCTGGGGAGAGGTGTCAGGGAAATGACATTTGGAGGGACCGAGGAGGTGGCCAAGTGCACATCAGCTGGTGGGGATGGAAGCGGAGAGGGCTGGGCCAGGGTGGAGGGCAGGGTTAAGCTCTCCACAAGGACTCACTGATGAAACTAAAGAAGAAGTCACATGAGTCTAAAAATAAGACTCCAGTTATCCATGACATGGGATAAACACGTTGGGAAATATTTCTAGAAGAAAGAAAGGTTGAAATTGCTATTTGAAAGGATGCAGTTCAATCAAAGGTCGATGTTTGCGAGGGTCCCCATTTTGGGACGTTGCAGGAGGCGGGGCAAGTATAATGGGAAGGGAACTCCTGACCGAAGCTACATGTAGTGACATCCTTGAAGTCACAGTCAGACACTTCAAGGAAAAGAGAGCCTGTCTGTGGCCTTAGTTATTCGTCAGGGAACTGAGTCTGCAGCCTCGTCCGGATGTTCATTCTGTGTGCATCTCTGGGCTGCTCAACCATACCTGACTTTTAATCCAGAAAGTCGAGCTAGAGAGTTTAAGGTGAGGGGAAATAAGGTACCTAGATTGGTTAGTGTTTAGAAAGACCTGCGGCCCATGGAGTGTGCTAATGAGTGTTCACTATCGTTATCACACTCAGGAGGCTGAGATGAACTGCATACAAATGGCTACAGAGCAGCACCTGTGAGAGCCGTGGCTGGACCTGGGTGCCAGGCCAGGCTCCAGGGATGAGGAGCTTCTACCTGGGCAGAAGCTTAAGATGAGGCTTGTTGGCATAAGTTGGGGTATTGGCTTTGAACTTGTTCTAAGATAGAAATGTTAGCAGTCAGCTCTGCCCGAGGGCACCCAACATCACCTGTATGCACACACGCTGCAATGGCGGACTCCCTGGGGGCCTGTTCAGGGATCGCTGGGGGCAGCCTGCCACGCTGCACCCTGTCGCCCAGGTGCCCCTACTCACAGACTTTGTTGGGAAGCCAGAGTCAACATACCAGCTCCTGGAGGCTCGGAGCCCCACGACACTGGTCAGGTGACCTTCTGAGGGCATCTTTCAGCCCTCGGTCCAGTCTGGAACTTTTGGTGAGCAATTTCTGCCTCCTTTCTTCCTCACAAGGATACTATGAGAATTCATTAATGCTGCAAAGGACTTCAGACACCTCTACAAAGTGCTTTCTTGTTCTCTTATTGCATTTGATACCTCGCCAATCTTTTAAAGGATGTAAGTCATGAATATTAAAATCCATCTTGCATATTTCATGCTGTGTTTGTATCATGATGAGGGAATATTAATTTATTGGCAATAGGTACTTTTCTGAAGGTTGCCTCCAGGGCTGTCCCGCGGCAAACTTCATTAACCTCCTCCGAAGCGTGGCCAACAACAGGGTCCCAACAGGATCGGCAGCGTCTGGATGTAGAGGAAAGGGCTGCGATGGCCCGTTTCTGCCACCGGCTCTTCCCACCCACCTGCTTAAGCCTAAACCGCTTTGAGGCAAATTAAATGAAGAAGAATATGTAGATTCCTTGAAATGAGCCAGATAATTCTGATAATGTGTTCTTCGATCAAAAATGTTACCCATTTTGTACTAAATTACGTGTTCTTGAGCCTGGTGACTGATAGGAATTTGGTTGAGAAGCCTCTGAAGTTACTCACACCTCCCCGTGCTTTTCACAGGACGGAGGTCCTGGCAGGAATGGCGGCAGCCCCTCCGCTCCTGCTTTGTTGAACCGAGTGCCTCACATGTTTCAAATTCCACCTGAGCTCCCCCTGCTCTGAGGACCTGCCCAAACAGATGAACACTTTCCTCCTGGATGGCCTCCTCGCACCTGCGCTGCTTCTCGCTGAACATGTCCAATGCTCCACTGAGTTTCATCATTAGCATTCTTGTTTTCTTCAGCTGTGTTTCGTTTGCCCTTGATGTCTGGTTCCCATGGCCACTTGCACCAGAAATGATGTTCTGTGGCTGCAGCAGTCACTGAAGTGGATTTTCGCTCGGGTGGAAGTTTGACATCAGGCATTCCAAGGCTGACTCGCATCACATCCAACCTCCGGGGTCTGGGTTCTCCCCTTCTTTCTGCCTCACTGATGCTATGTTCTCAAGCTCACCTTTTGGTCCAGCATGCTTTCTGGGTGTTATTCATGAGTCTATATTCCAAACAAGGAGAAGGAAACAGGGAATGACAGATCGTTTGCATTGGGTGTCTTTATTCTTTGTATTTAAGGAATTTATCAGACATGAAACTCTAACCTGCTTCCATTTCACCGGTTAGGAATTAGTCAGTGATCCCTTCTAGTTGCAGGGAGGCTGGCCAGTGTAGTGCTGTGTGTGGGTATTTCACCACCTCAACTGTTTTGTTGTTCTCTAAGAAAGAAGGCAAAAATGCGTGTTGGTGCCAGGCCTCAGCTCCCGACCACTTGCCATCCTGGCTTCTTAAGCATCCTCGCCTTCCCTCTGTCCATTTCCTCAGTGGCTGACTTCTTCTCCTTGCTTTGGTACTTTTAAGATTTATTGAAATTTTATGTCTGAGCCCTTGAATGAAAATCGGAAGCATCTTATACATTTGTCTTGATAACATAGCCACGTGGTTGTGTATTCTTGGAGGAACTGACAATTTATAGCCGTCGAAGCAGTCTGATTGGCAGATCTGCAGTGATGTCCTCCCTGGAGGCTCACGGAGAGGGTTGAGTCTCCCCTGGCCCCCGGGGTGCGCTGTCTGCACACCGATGGTACACATATGTTCCCAGTTAGGTGCGCTCTCCTTTCAGACTCGCCGGAGAGGAGTCTGATTCCACCCGGGGGGTGTCCAGCAGTCACGCCTGCCTGTTCTTTCTGCACATCACACCCCACTCTTGACCCTCATTTGCTCCCACCTTCCCTTCTGTGTCATTACTTATATAAAAGAAATCATGTCGCAACATTACCTATTTATTTTTAAATCATCTGGGTGCTTTTCAAGTTTCTCTATTTACTGATATTCATTGCCTACAAATTTATAGACAATTTATACATACTGCCTCTGAATCAAATGTGTTTTACTTGTTTCACTTTTAATGTCATCTTAAAGTAAATAATAAAACAAAATGTGTTGAAATTCAAATAGTTAATCTGAATGTTAATTGAACAGTAAGGTTCAGGTGGTATACACTAGGTTCTGCTGGGCTGTTTCTCCAAACACACCTGACGACAGATTTCACAGTCAAAGGCACCCAAATGCACTTATTTACCAAAACCCATGGAAAAATAATATATTCGGTGCATTTTATTTGCCTTTGAAGGTCCATGTGCGTACCATTCAACCTTTGGGTTTTGTACATGATCTTAATTTTTAAAAGATTTCATTACATATTGGAGTGAATGTTTTGAAAGCACGTGAAAATATGAGCATGCCAGCCTGGTTCTGAAGGGTCACGGCGTCACAATGGATGTGAGCTGCTGCCCTGGACACTTGATGTTCCGCGGGCTTTGGTTTGGAACAGCGCGGCTCGGGTAGCAGTGAGTGCCGCCGACACACCCCGCCTGTGTGTGCAGACTCGGTCGTTTTCCTGGTGTGACTGGTGAGGGCGACCCTCGTGGACTGGCGTGGGGTGGCTTGGCACCCCAGAGACGGACGAGTCTCTCTTCCTCGAGGGGCCTTGCCTATCTGGGAAGGAGACAGGGAGCTGGCCAGACGGCGTCATTCCCCTTTAAAGGAAGCTGGAAAGGCAAAGAGCTTCTCTGTTCTGAGCCGCACACGCACATGCGCACGCATACACACGCGCACACACACGCACACACAGCCTGGCTTTCCAGCCGTCACGGTGCCTGCCCCACACCAGGTCCCCCACGCTCCCACAGCCAGCCCAGCACGGTCCATCTCACCAACACGGATGCTCCGCAGTGAAGCCAGCGCAGCCGGCGTTGAGAGAGCTGTGTGTTTGCAGGTGACTCCCTGTCATATGTGTTTCTCATTTCCCCCTAAATTACCATGAAAAACACAAGGTTAGAAAGAAAACTGTGGTGCTTAGTCTTAGGAATTACGGTTTTGACTGGGAAGCTAAAAAAAGGTGATGGATTTTGCCATGCAAGTGGCAGATCATAGTGAAGTCTCAACTCGACGCTCAAAATCGTACAGTATTGTCAAGGACATCGCTTCTATTCCAGTGTCTAGCGCTCTTGGACTTTTGTACAGATTTACTTGGTGAGCTAAAATCATTCAAATACCCCACCCTCCTCCAAAAGGATTGTGCAAAGGCCCACGTGATGAAGGCTGTCACGGGCGACGTTAGGTGGGTGTGAACAGGGGCACGGGCGGGCCTCTCCTTGGCCATTTCTGTTAAGTGGCGTCAGTTCGGAGCCCTGGCAGGGCCATGTGCCGAACCGTCTCCCAGGAGGCCTGCGAACGCTGCCCCTCCTTTGCAGTGGCCCCAACATGCCCTTGGTCCCCGGGAGCAGTTCATCTTTTGCTGCGTGGGGACTGCAGAGCATTGTTGTGCCCTAACCAGTGTGCTCCTAGGCAGACAGATGTTTCTTCTCTCTGGTCCCTGCTGTTCACTAAACGTGATGCCCCAGCTGAGACGGGGGAGCAGCCCATCACCCCACGTGCCGGGTTTAGGCACAGGGGTCCCCACGGTTCGCGGTGGGCACATCCTTGCAATGCACACGCCATGCTCTCTGTGCTCCCACAGTACTGAGGTGCTGATTCTCCCAACCCTGCCATAGGTGTTCCCCCCACCCTGTGAACCTCTGGTCCCAGTGGCTTGTCACCTGTGCCTGCATTTGACAATTCTGCACATATCACCAAAGGCTTCTTATGCTCAAGGGAAGGCCTCATATTTTTGTAGATGCTTTACTCTTAAGAAGTACTTACTTATGTAAAACCCTGTAAGAGAGCGGTGCGGTGAGTAAGGACATCGCATGTATGCCGAGGACACACCGTGGGTGATGCCGACGGCCTTGTGGATTTAACTATCGCTGCTACCCACCCCCCCCAGTAGGTGACGGCAAAAGGTGCAGTGTGCATATGAATAATGTTACACGTTTAGTGTTGTGTCAGATTGTATTGAAATGTGCAGAACTTCTTAGGAGGGAATGGCCTGTCTGTGCCCCAAGGAAGGAGTTAAGGCATCTTCCCCCACTTCCAGCCCCACTTTCCCTTTCTCTAAGTCCCCCTTTAGTCCCTCTGACCTTGAAAACACTCAGCCTTTGCTGTCACTGTCCTCCTTAGCACCTTGCCTGGATGTGCACGCCCAGTGTCTCCTGTGTGGGACCACTGGACATTGTGCTTGCTTTTTCTCCATGAGCTCGATCATGGATAGTTCCATTGCTGTGTCTTCAAGTTCACAGCCTCTTTCCCTGCATTGTCTAACCAGTTGTTCATCCCATCAGTGTGTGTTCACTTCAGATATTTTATTTTTCTTCTCCACATATTCATTTGGGACTTACCGATGTTCATTTTTCTCCTCTGGGTCATATTCTCTTCTCCCTCCATGAACATAGGGGCATGTTTGTAGTGGTAGCTAACCATTGTTCCCTGCTACTTTTGATCCTGTCTGCCATTTCTGGATGCCTTGCAGTTGATCGAATTTTTCTCCTGGCTTATATTTTCCTGCTTCTTTGAAATCTTAGTAGTGTTTTTTTAACTTGAATTCCAGACATTGTAAATGTAATCAATCTGTTGTTACATGCTGGATTTCGTTGTATTCCCTTACAGAATGTTGGGCCTCACGCAGGCAAGCAGATGAGTTCCTTGCTATCAACCAATCTTGGCCTTTTGAGACGTGCTTTGAAGCTCTGTGGGCGGGGCCCAGGGTATCTGCAACTCCAGGAGGAAGGTGGCCCCACAGGACGGCAACAGCCCTCCGTGACTCTCCCCAGTGCCCCGGATGCCAGCGGGTCTCTCCACTCTGTTTGGTGGGGATGGAAACTCCCCCCACTCATGCGTTCAGGAAATTGTGGGCCTCCCACGTGTACCCGTGAACGTTCAGTGTTAGATTCCAGGTAGTCTCTCCGCACCTCCCAACCCCCGCCCTGCAGCCCCATTCTCCCTGGCTTTGTCGGGGGGCTTGGCGTCCCCTACAGAAGCCGAGTCCCCCAAACTTTACTTGCTGTCTCTGCAGGGCACTGAGGCACCTAGGTTTTGTTGAGGTCTCTTCCCCGTGCTGTGGTCTCAGACTCCACAGGTAACAAGCTCGTCGTCTTTGTGTCATTTCTCACTGGCTTCACAGTCCTGCCCTACCTGTAGCCCCGTGTCACGAAACAGTCACTCGTCTCTCTGGCTGTCTAGCTGCTTACAGGGGGAGGGCCATTTCCATCTTAGCCCTCCGGGTGGAGATTGGGCGTCTCCGGTACAGCCTTCAGTGCCCACTGTCTGGGAGACAGGTGCGAATTCTGTCTTTATTTTGTGAATACTGCCACCAACCCCGAGAAGGTGGATGGGCTTTCCCGCCATCATCCACCCGCCCAATGGCAGGACAAGATTCCAGCCCAGCTCTGTTCAGTTTCAAAGCCCGTGCGACACAGTGGTATTCTTCCCTGTGATATTTCAGTCAGGTTTCCAAATTAAGTGGAAATAAAACCACTCATTAAGAGTAGTTCACTGGAACCTGAGGGGCTTTTTAAAAAAAGTGGCCGCCTTCCGATACCCACATTGCTAGGTTTTTCTTGGAATAGCTTGACCATTACTTAACATTTTATTTTACAAAATGAAGCACTGATAGAGAAGTGCTTCATCCATCCGATGTGTTCTCCTCCTCACACTGCTCTTCCCCCACTTTGTTCATAAAACACCTCATTGTTTTCCAGTTTAATATATCTGTACATACAGTAGCTGCTTTAATCCCTGTTCATTTAGTGCCCTTCCTTCGAAGATGTCTGTGTTGGTACACGGGGGTCTTCGCCACTTTCACAGGCGCAGCGCCGCCCGCCGTCCGTCCAAGGCCGTGTTCTGGGACAGGCCTTCACTCCCTGCGGGGGACCAGCCTGCTGGTGTCTCCGGGCCACGCTGGAAGGGGGGTGGTTCTGGCCCACACGCAAACACACTGTGACATGTAGTCACGCAGGAGTCTCATTATGCTTTAAGTAAATTTACAACTTTGTGTCGGGCCACATTCACAGCCATCCCGAGCCGCCCGCGGCCTGCGGACAGAGGGGGACACCCCTGTGAGCAGTGAGTATGTAAATGGCTGGGAATTTCCCCCCTCGGCCCCCTATAGTTAAAGCTGAAACCAGCAATTCATTCGATGATGAGGAAGAGGGCGACGATGAGGACCGCAGAGGCTGTATTTTCATGAGCCCCTTACAAATGTCATCCCGAGCCACTTCCCAACAGAGGGCTGTTGAGGTATATAGTCCCCACTTTGCAAATGAGAAAACTTATGCCTGGGAAGGCTCATTAGCTTATCCCAGTTAATTAGCATAGCCCAGTCACATAGCTGGTAACTTCCAGTCTGAATTTAAAGCCGGGACTGACGGCTCAGAAACGGAAGGTAACACTCAGGAGTCCGTTGCATTCCCTTAGTGGCCGTTGGAGTTGTGCCAAGCAAACAACCAAGGCGACATTTACACAAGCAGGATTCAGCCACCCGGGGCTCACGCAGGTGGGTGCAGAAACAACTAGACACTTGGCAGAGACGCGTTCCTAAGTGACTAGGTTGTGTCGGAACAGCTAACATGTGCCCAGCGCTAGAGCTGCCCTTACAAGTGAATCGTGCTATATGGGGAAAGCAGCGGTTTGGGCTACATGCCCGTGTTTCTGAGGAAGTAATATGTATTATGTAATTATGAAACTGTATTATGTAACATACAATGATATGTTCAAATGTGTTCAAAATGGTTCGGTGATGTTTTCATCACCCAGAGCACAGCCAGCTCTGCGTGACAGTCACTCCCGAAGGACCTCGACTCTGCTTGCCAAGTGACTTCCCTTCCGCTCATGTGACAGCTGCACCGGGTCACGCTGCAGTCTTTCCCACACGTGGCTCACACGTGAGCTGGTCTCTTCCGCTCACACGGGAGCTGAGGAGGTCAGAAAGAACCAGGTCAAATTACAACCAAAAGCGGGCCTGGGCCCTTTCCTGAGACGTGTGTAGGAAGTCTTGTGGGGGGGGGGGGGACTCGGGCTGAGGGTGAGCAAGTGTTGGGGTTTAGACAGGGCTTCTGGGGGGCGAGCCAGATGTGGGCGCTGCAAGAGTGCTTGGATTGTGAGCACTTTCGTACAGTGTGAGTGTCTTACCTCCCACCTGGTAAGTGGCTAAGTTGATCCCACTGTGAGTTTTGATCTTCAAATAAATCGCGTTGGCGTTCCAAGGGACCCCTTCCCTTTGTGACCAGAAATGGTCAGCGATCTCAGCCAAGGGGCCTGGCTGTCCCCTCCCACCGCCACCTCCTGGTTTCGCCCTTTCGTCTTCTCCAGCCCACCCTGCTGCTGGCTCCCTCAGCTCTGGGTGCGGCTCTTGGCTCCGCGCACCCGCCGCTGGCGAGGGGACCAGGACGAGAGTCACAGGTAAGACTAGGATGCTCTCGGACTCTGTTAAGCAAAGGTTGCGACTCCGATTTCTCAAAGGTATTCTGCACATCCGCGAACTGCTGGAAAGCAGTGTTTGTTCTTTCTGTTGGGTGGCGGCCTCTGGGCGTCAGGGCAGAAGGACCGAGCAGGTAGGCGGGGGTGCCCCTTCCCACCCCCTCCATGCCGGGATGCAGCTTGCTGTTGTTTGGTGTCTCGGATCCTAGATGGCGTTTTGTTTTTTCATTTCAGTTAGGGTGGCCATTTTGGAAGGAAAGTAAGAAACTATTTTCGCTCTCTCATCAGCACATTTCTGTTATTCCTGAAAGGACAGTGTGCTCTGTGACGCCGCTGACAGGTGGGGGGAGGAGTTAGGACAGTGTCACAGCAACACGTTCCCCTTGTAAAACACGCGTGTTTGTCTTGTCGTAAGTAGCAGCCACAGAGGCTTTTTGTCGAAACTGAGAACTCTTTCCCATGGAAGTAGCTATGCCGCATAGTGGGCTCTGCTCCTTCACTTCAGCCGTGTGGGCACGGGGCTGTCGCTGTCACTATGAGGAGGACACGCTGACACGTGCTCCTCCCTGTGTCACCGCCGCCCCCGTCAGAGACCATCCGCCCTCAGCACTGCCGACCACCTTTCTTCTCTCCTGTAGCTTCGCTCTCAGGCTCCTTTTTGCTCTAAGGAGAGGCAGGTCCAAATCCTCACTCTTGGCTTCAAAACCTTGAACTAGACCAAGATATTTCACTTCCTTCCGCCTTCATGTTGTCCGACTCAGATGCTCTGGTTGAATGAATCCCAGGTCCTCGAGGGGCCTGGATCCAGTCACTTGGCGGTCTGTCTTCTGAGACTTCTCCTTAGTACTGACTGGCTTTTTAAATTAATATCATCATTTTCTCCTTCCAGTACCGAAAAAGTCGCTCAAGGCATTGCAGCATGTACAGACCTGGGGCAAGATTTATAGACGCATCTTTTCACTGGATCTTATTGCCGCCGTCACCCAAATAGCTCTGTGCATTCAGCCCCAAACCCCTTCGCCATCTCTAGCAGTCCTAGCGGAAATCGAGTTACTAATATAAACGAAAACAGTAAATGTTGCTTTTCATCATTTGCCACATTCTTACAGAAACCTAGAAATGCTGCCTACGAAGTAGTGTGAGAGCAGGAACGTTACGCAACTAAGAGGCGTCTGGCCGCTGTTGCGTCCCTGCAGGCTCCGGCGGCTGCGCCAGCCGAGTCTGCCTCCCCAGCTCGCTCTCCTTCCCCGCTGAGCTATGGCTCCCCGGGCCGGTTCACGCACGGTGCACGACACTGCGTGGCTCGTCAAGTTCCCGTGCCTGTAGTCCCCGCACCTCACACGTTCTCCGGACGGTTATCCAGCCTGCCCTGTAGGAGTTGATCTGAAGGTCCCAGGTGTTTCGAGGTGGGGAGTGTCGCACCTGTGGCAGCAGCCTCAGAGCTGTGAGTCCCGTGAAGCTGGGACTTCAGGGGAGAGGTGTATTTTGAAATAGAAGTTGTGGCGAATGTAATGTAGTTTTTAGGAAAGGTGTGATAAACTCAGTCACATTTGCCTTCTAGTTAGCCAGTATTGTTTTCTGCTTTGGTTTCTTTTTTTTTTCTGGTTAACTTTATAATCTGGCTATTTTATCTTCCACATAAATAACATGCAGGGCAAAGCTTTGTTCCCAAATGTTCTAAAAATAGTTCTGCATTTATATATTGATTCTATAATTCGAGCAGGAGTCCATGTTATAGTATTTTAAATCACATTTATCGCAAAATTGGAATTTATAAAGTTCTCTGAATCATTCACCACACCAGCAAAAGTTTGCTTTTAAACTATTAGAGGTCTGAAAATAGAATTAGCATGTTTAATTTCATTTTATGAAACACTCTGACTTCTAGTGACATGGCGTCTTTACATTCTGCTTGGCATGTCACAGAACGTTCCCGATTTGTTCCTACCCAGCCTCCGGGTCCCGGTTACCTCTTCCCTGGGCAGTAACTACGGAAGGTGTGACTCCAGAGGAAAAAACCCGAGCACTTACTCAAGGCCTGTTCATCCATTTTTCTGGCAAACTCTGTTCTGTATTTTATACGTAGTGATATAAAAATGTAAAGTTTAGCAAATACATTTTATTTCCAGTTGCAAGCATCCATCTGGGGTTGAATCTTTATTTAGAGCTAAGTAACTATGGTCATACTACTTTCTCTAATACTTCCCCAAATATTAGAGATTCCAACAAAACATTATCAATTATAAATAAAATTAAAGCTTATTTAACAAACCTTAGGTGAATTACTGATGGTGAGGACATTCAGTAAAGCCGCCATGTGGGTTCTGCTGATATATGTGCAAGCGTTGTTGCTTTGGAGACGGTGTGGCCTCTAGTTTCCCACGCATCAGTTTCACAGAACCTTCCATCAGGAAGCGTGTGATCTTCCCCGGCTGGTTCGGGGACGTTAAGCATTAGTGAAGCAGCCGTTTTAAGGCGTCCGTGTGCCTTTCAGTTCCCTGGGTCCTGTAGAAAGGCGCTGTGGTGGTCTGGGGACAGCTTTTCTCATGAGGATCCTCCGGGCAGAACAACAGAAAATGCAGTGTGTGAGCTGCCTTCTCTCCTGGGCTGGGTGTGAGCTGGTGGAGTGGGCCGTGGGGCTCACACATGTGTCTGCCTTCTGCCCCGAGCCTGCTCGCTGTCTGCCCAGAACCGAGATCTGGGAGTTGTCCTGCCACGTAGTGCCACAGCCCTGAGGCACCGCTGTGGCCGGGCGCCGTGCGTCTCCGAGCCGCACGGTCTTCTGAAAACACAAACACGTGAAACAGGTGAAAGAGCCATTGCAGCAACGCGCCACGATGGCCCATGACCATCCGCTTCACGTTCCACCGACTGCTTCATCGTACCTTCACTCCTGAATGCGTGCCGGCCGTCAGGGAAGGTGCTGGCGGTACCCTGGGCGTGAACGAGATATGGTTGTTGCCCTCATGAAGCTCACATTCTAGCACCCAAGGTGCTTGGTAAGGGGCGCAGGGAAGCTGAGTGGGGAACACGCCGTGGGGAGGCAGTCGGGCCAGCAGGTGGGAGTCTTCCTGCGATGGGACGTTTCCTCTGAGAAGGATTTCCCAACAGAAGTGAGCTGGTGCACAGAAATGGCAGTACCTGCAGCAGGAGGAGGGAAGGGATGAGAGATACCACACAGCTTTTGAGGACCTGGAGGACTTGGGCCACCGCCACGGCGCCATCAGGGAGAGAGAAGTGACAGGCAGAACGGAGGAGGAAGGGTCCTCGGTCCCCAACTGCATTGCACTTGTTGGCAAGGACCTGATAAAGGGACTGGCACGGACGGTGGGCTCCCAGGGCTCTCGAGGGTAGTCCACTCTCTCGATGTGATTGGTTTTAGTTTGTAAAATATTTAAAAATATAATGATTTATTCAAAGTCCTGGGCAGTTATAAAAATTGTTACAGTGTTAGGTAAAGAGGTTTTGAATGCAGTTGTTTTCTTTATGTCTCTCAATACACACTGCATCTTTTATTTTAATGTCTTTCTCCACTTACTGCTCTCAGGTCTTCTATCCCTGCACTCGCCGTGGCCCCACCCAGTCACCTGAGGGCGGGGAACCTGCGTCTCCTGTGCTCCCTTCTCTCACGACGCCCAGGGGAGCCTAGTAGAGGAGAGAAGGGGGGTGATTTTGGCATGTCTAGAGATGGTGTAGGAGCTTTGTATCTTTAAGTTTCCACTGATTTGCACTTTTACCTCGTTTTTCTCACTCGCCTGTGAGCGAAGGCGTGTGGTCCTGACTACACTGAGCAGGCCAGCAGGTGGGCAGTCTGTCTCGTCGTCACCACCAAGTACGAACCTTGCAGAATTGATTTTTTTTGCAGTGTGCACTGATATTATCTGACAGTCATTTCAATGTATGTCTTGGAATGTTTCAAGTTTCGAACAAATATCTATTTCAGTGGTTTCAGAAATAGATAATGAAAGAGAAAAAAGTAACTGGGAGCTTATACTGAGCACAGCACCAACACCAATGTAGGTGATCTCTGGCTTTGATTTCAGTTGTCAAACATGCTACCTCAAAGGACGTTTGAAAAAACCTGAGTTTCACCGAACTAATGAAGTAAAACGCAGCCCAGTGAGGAAACAGGGATTTCTGACATGTAACCTGGAGAGACAATGAGCCCAGAGAGCACCCACCCTTTCTAGCAGACACTGGCGAGATGTAGCGGGTGAAGGAGAAGGCCATTGCTCTCACAGACTTTGGGACGCGGAAGAGCTATTTCTTTCTTTCTTTGTTTTTTTTTTTTTTTAAGATTTTATTTATTTATCTTTAGAGGGGAAGGGAAGGAGAGAGGGAGAGAAACATCAATGTATGGTTGCCTCTTGTGCGTCCCCTGCTGGGAACTGGCCTGCAACCCAGGCATGTGCCCTGACTGGGGATCGAACTGCAGTTGTTTGGTTCGCAGGCCCACGCTCAATCCACTGAGCTACACCAGCCAGGGCCAGAAGAGCTATTTCTTGATCGATCCAGAAACAGTCAACTTTCACTCGAGGTAGAGCAAGAGTAGGTGCTAACGTTATGGAGAAAGACATACAGCAGCTAGACTGACCAGGGTTAAAAGTGGACAGAAACTTGTGGGTGAGTCAGAGCTGCCCCAAAGGCCACTGAAACCCGGGAAGGGAAGTGGCCTCTGCTCTCGATGGTCACGGGCTCCCTAGGGGTACAGAGTCACTGCAGCCCCAAGAGCTGCGTCACAGTGGCCCCAGCGACCACATCCACATCTCTGTGGTCTTCATGATGGTCAATGACAGTCACTGCTGGACAGGCCCCAGTTCTGCTCATGCTCAGACCTGCAGGGCAGTGCCTGGTGGGTAGGACACGCTCGGCCTACACGCGTCAGCATCTGCAGTAAACGCTACTGCTTCAGCCACCTAGGAGGATTCTCCCTTCATTTGCTTTTCAATATTCGGCAGTCAGAATGGAGACAAGAAGCTGCAATGTACCCCCAGGGCCATAGCAATGAGACATCTTGAGGAATTCTAAGATTTTGAAGACACTGGTTCGGTTGGTGTTGTTGGGTATGGATTATGCTTTTGAACAGTGAATCGTCACAATGTAATGTTGGTCTCATTTTGTCTTTGCACCGGCTTTGGTCAGGGCACACAAAGCGTGTCTTTTACAAGCGTTTATTGTAAGTGAGTGGGCCCTTGGGAACCAGCTCTGACAGCGAGGGAGCTGTGTAAATGCCGACATTCCAATGTCACTGCCTGAAAACTGGCTTGCCTTTAAATGAAAAATATATGCTATTTTCTTTTGCTAAAATGTATACTTACTTAATTCTCCATTGAGATGACTTAGGAAAATATTTCTAAGACAGATGAACTCCATTCTCTAAAACATTTGAGAAAAATATCAATAACGGGACACCGCCGTATGTCACTTTCCTCAGGGAACCCCGCCTTCCCTCTTCTGAGGACCAGAACCCCATTCAGGGCACATGGACTCTATGGGCTAAAGGACCGCAGAGGTTGAAAGGAGCAGCCTGACGGTGTGGCTGGCGTGACCCACAGCCGATGCAGATGGGAAAGCGTTGAGGAATCAAAACTGTTTCCTTTTTACGTGGGGGCCAAACCCTTCACATGATTGATGGGCCTGAGTGGAATTATCAGGTGTTATGTTACTAAATAAATGAATCACCACTTCACACTCTGCTGATGTCACGGTTCATGTGTAATTTCCTGTTTCAGAATGAACCAGGGTACCATTCATCATGCGGTTTGATCCCATAGGAAAGAATGATGAATTAAGTGATCAGGGCTCCAAAATTTGTCTGAACCAATCAAATCTATTGTCGCAGCCATGGGAAGAGAGCATCTTTGGATTTCGTTACATTTATGCGCCCTCCTTTTAAAATAAATTCCGAGTAGTTGATCAGGAGGGGCCAGATACCCGCAAGGACATGCGTGTGTGGCGTGGTTGACGGCTTCCCATTTCAGGGCACCGATGAGACCCAGACTCTGGAACCTACGTTTGTCTGCAGGTGACTTTGCGATCTCCTCCTCACCATTGCATCTCTGCACAGTAGGTGTTTGTCACCTCTAGGATGCTGTCAAATGCACCAGTCAGTAAGTTCGCCTGTTGCCACTGCGCGGATTCTGGCAGAAGACACAAGACCTGGGTCTGAGACACGGCCTCCGATGACTTGAGTCACAGTGTGGTGTGGGAGAATCACCGTGTCCTTGTGTAGGTTCCCCGGGCCACCACATTCCATGGCAGCGACCCAGCGGGCTCCTGCTGTGCAGTCAGAGGGTCTGTCATTGCAGAGGATCCCTGAGCATGGTGGACAAATGGCTGCTTTCATAGTAAGCACGGGCCTGTTGTCTGGGGGCACAGTGTCATCATTCATCAGCGTGGACCACTGCCCAGCAGACGGGAAGGAGCACTCTGAGCCCTGGGGAACACACCCGGGGACAGCACACAGAGTCCCTCGGGGCCTGGGCGGGCTGCGTCTCCCAGCATCCTTCACACCAGGCCCACCTCTTTATGAGATGCCAACTTGAGGACAGTAGCAGCCAAGGGGACTGTCTGCGTGTGCCTGTGGAAGCCTGCAGTAGCATTGATGGGCACTCCTAAAACCGCAGAGTGTAGGGCTTCCAGATCACAGCCCAAACAAATCGCAGGCATGACCTTTGCTTGTGAATAAAATTCACAGAAATCGCGTCACTTGTACATGGGCCCTGAAGAAATGGCGATGTGTGTCTGTGAGAAAAGCCAATGGCTACATATGTGACAAGCCACCGCCGGCAGAAGCTACAGTTGTGAGCTTTCTCCC
This sequence comes from Sturnira hondurensis, assembly GCF_014824575.4. Taxonomy (NCBI): domain Eukaryota; kingdom Metazoa; phylum Chordata; class Mammalia; order Chiroptera; family Phyllostomidae; genus Sturnira; species Sturnira hondurensis. The sequence goes on along the minus strand of NW_028072798.1, from coordinate 7,876,179 downwards.
TTGGTGCTCTCCACCATGTTAAAGCAGTAAAAAGTCTCAGAATGCACTTGTGTCCATCAACTTCAAGTCTGCACTCCACAGAGGGGGTGCCCTATCAGACAGGGTGGCCTGCAGCCCCGTGTTCCTGCCACTGCCAGTAGGGGGAGCGATTTCTAGCACCACAGGCCATCTGTCTGGAACAGGCTGTGAGAGTTCCCAGCAGGTGCTATTTGGACAGTGCTCAACCTCCACTTTAGACATGGGGCAATTCGCCTTCTGATGGGAAAGGAGCTGCGTGCCTGGGCGGGACGTGTCTCACAGCCACCACACAGCCATCACACGCGTGCCCGTGGGGGGCCTGCCGTTTGTCACCTTTGAACATGAGTGTGGCCCTGCTCGGAAACCGTCCCCAGTTACACCAGGTGCGGCCATTTGACTTCCCCTGGCTTCAACCCTGGCACAGTGCCGCATGCGGGAGCAGTGGGCTCTGGGGACTGGGGCTTCCGTGTGTGCAGAGGACATGCTGTGCGTGGCTGAGCGGAGGGAGATGAGCAAGGCGGGGGCTGGGCATTTTCCCCGGAGGTGATGTTCCCTAACCGTCTTCCAGTCCCTGGGAGGGGGTTCCTGAAACCGAGACCCCGTTTTACTCCCTGCAGCTGAGTTCTTCTGTAGGAGAACAAAAGTCACCGAAGAAGATACAATGGTAATGTTTACATGTTGCCAATCAAGCGGAGTAGAATATGACACTGGTGAACATTTGACAGAGCCTAGCAGACTGCCTGAGAGCCTGCAGTGGAGCCGTGTCTCTCCTCCTCTCCCTCGGAGGCGCGCCCACGGGCTCCCGTGCGGCGGTGAAGAGCTTCCGAGGGCCTGCGGCCTGTGGAGACGGGCTTCGTGGGGTGTGTTTAGGGAGGGGCCACGTGATGTTGGCAGTGGTCCCCTGCTTCTGTGTCTGCGAGCTGCCAGCGTCCTCCTTCCCACATCAGAACAGATGATGTCTTCCCACGGGACAGCTGGCTGCAAGGTGGCGCTTTGGAGAATAACTCAGTTTCTATAATAAACACAGTTGAGGCCACCCAACTTTCCTTGGCAGGTGCCGGGCGGTGCCGGGCACAGCTGACTGCCCCTTTCTCTGCAGGCTCCTCTTTCTAGGGCTTCCCCAACTTCCCGACACTCTGGTGAGGGCTGCCTTCCAGCCCCTCTTGCGTTCCTCTCACTGACCAGCCGCTCACCCCTGCCCCTTGGGTGTGGGTGGTCCTCAAGGCTACTTTCTCCTTTCTCTCCTCTCCACATGCTCCCTTTTTGTGGTTGTGTCCACTCTCTTGGCATTAAATAGACCGATCTGCAAGTTACTCTCAAAACATTATATGCAGCACTATGGAACTGCTGGAACCTAAGAAAATATGTGCTTTCCTGTGACATATTTTCACTAAATGTCTTAAAAACACCTCCAAATCAAGGTGCCACCACCACACCCATGACCTCTGCCCTCAGACTCCATTCTCACAGCCTCGAAGCCTAGCATCGTCTTTGAGGGGTTCGTCTTTGCGATTGCCCTTCAAGTCTAGTTCAGCAGCTTCATTGGCTTTTCTCACATGAGATCCGTTGCGTTCATCCATAGCTTAGACTCTTGTCATTGCGCTTACAGCGTCACGCTGAACCCCCAGCCTCTCCGGTTTGGACTGTGCCCGGTCCCAGGCAGGGGATGAGGAATCACACCAGACTTTCTCAGACTGAAGGGGACACAGGGAATTTGTTACTCTGAGAGGTGATAAGGCAACACAGTGCTACTTCTGCTGGTTCGAAGATCAAGGGGTAGAGGTTAGCTCATCAGAACCTGGAAGCTTGCGGGCAGGACCTCTGAGTTGGGTTCAGATCCCTGAAAGGACGTGAGGAGACCAGCTGCATAGTGTAGACAGAGCCGGTGGCAGGACCTGATGCAGCTGCTGGTAGAGGCTGCGGAACATTGACCAGACATTCGAGCCTGTCTTCTTCTGAGCCTCGATCATGAGAAGGATGCTCCTCCCCTCCTCTGGTTTTCCAGGTCCCTCTTAGGGCCCCCCTTTGGCAGAACCTCACCGCAGCCCGCTGGTGAAACCCGAGCACTGGAGAACAGAGCACAGAGGGTAGGTTCAGTTGAGGGACAGTACTGGAACGATCCACAGGGCGCCCCGACCGCCAGTTGGATGCTCATGCCCCTGTCACGTAGCTGGATTCCTGTCCACCACAGCAACCCTGTCACAGGCAAACCCACCCAGAGACAGCCCTTCACACTGGGACTCTCCAAGGGACCCTGGAAATGGAAGACAGAGCATCAGCAATCACACCGTCCGTCTCTGGGAGATGCTGGTTCTTCTTTTAGCTTTTTCTTGATTCCCGAAGAATGTTTTACACCCTGAAGACGGGCCCTGCTGGGCCCTAGACCGACAGCGTGACCAGAGGGGTTGTCATTGTCGTATTCGAAGGATGGCGTCCCCACAGCACATGCAGTGAGAGGTGCGGAGGGGACCCTGGGCTTTCCTTTTGTCTGTGATGCACCGACTGCCATGAAGGGACAACCAGTGTTGGCGGCCCTTGGCAGTGGTTGGTTTCGCTTGCTGTGCAAGGGCACATGAAATGCACTTGTTCTCGGCCATTCCTCGTCGGCCATTTCAAGGTCAGGACTGCAGTGTGCACTCCCTGCACTTGGCATTTATGTGGGACTCATGGTGCCATTTGCAGCTGCCATCTACTTACAGAAATAAGGTAAAAACATTTACAGATAATTCATAGTGAAAATGAGGGGAAGCATTGAAGAATACACGCCGCATGCGCCAATCTGAAATGCTTACGTGTGAACATAGAGATTTTTATCATTTCAAGTTTAAATGAAAAAAATTAATTATTTTATCTTTTTTTATCCTCACCCAAGGATTTTTTAAAATTGCTTTTAAAGAGAGGGAAAGGGAGAGAAATGTAGGTTGGTTGCCTTCTGCACGTGCCCAAATGGGGCTCAAACCCCCAGTCCAGGCATGTGCTCTCCTTACTGGGAATCGAACCCACAACCTTTTGGTGTATGGGACAATGCTCCAAACCAACCGAGCCACAATGGCTGGGCAAAATTTGTTACTTGTAAGTAACATTTGATTTCCATCATTTGACACCAAAATTTAAGACATTTTCTCTAACCAAGGTGAATGTAGTGTGACTCATCACCGTGAAGTGAGTGGTCACTGTGTCTGCCCCTGGGACGGCGCTACTGCAGCCGCTCCAGGCCACGCTGCTGCTCCGTGGATAGAGGCTGGTAGCTCCCAGGCTGGCCTGAGGCCTGGTGCCCATGTGTCCGTCATCCCGGTGCCAGGGACAGGGGGCCAGCATTGGGACTGCTCCTGGAGGCCCTGGCTCATGCGGGGCTGATCCTTGACCACAGTGCGGTGGAGGGGAAACCAGCAAGGTCTCACAAACTCAACAGCTGCTCAGGGTGGGGAAGGTCTTGGCAGACACTGGGTGATCTGTTCAGGAACGGGGCTCACCCATGGCTCCGCCCCACTGTGACCCAGCCATCAAGGGACCCTTGGCCGAACAATGCATGGAACTTTTGTACAGTCTCATGTTTTCACCTTTCCTATAATTCACACACCCTCGGTGGGGGGAAGGCTGTTAGGTGGGGTCAAGGGTGGCTGGCCCCGACCCTTGACCCCAGCAATTCTGGCGCGTGACTTCCTCCAGAATTGCTGGACCCAAAACCATTTCATGGCAGCATGGAGAGATTTAAAGCCACGCTTCATTACATATTTTAAGCCCCGCCCTCCTTCCACATTAAAACCCTTTCCTTTGTCTCCTTTGTGCTTTTGGTTTCAAGTGGTTTCTGTGTCACAGGAATTAAAGCAGCTGCCCCTCAGTGGTGCTACATCGTCACGTGTTATTCAGCCGCTGCCCTGCGTGCTGCATGGAGGTGAAACTCTGCCTTCCGTCCTGTCTTCCCGTGAACTTCACAATGACACTGCCACTGGGTTCCTTAGAATCAATTAGCCAACGCCTTCTTATCACACGCAGCCTAAAATACCCGTCCGTGATTTGTTCCTCTTTCATCTTTGCAACTTGATGTAGTTTTATTTTCCGATGCTTGTCCACATTCAGGGATACCAGACTTCTCAAAGCCCCCCTCTTCTCTCTACCTCTCCGGGCTCCTCTCATGCCTGCCCCTCTCTGCGTTTCACGCATTGTAGTCGACTGTGGAGCGTATTTCCTACTTTCTGCCTGGCGCAACCGTAAGCACCTCGTGTGGGGCTGTTAGTTTTATCTCTGGATCCACGGTGGCCGATGGTCCTGTGGGGGCACAGCACAGGCTCTGTCTCAATGTGCAGAGTGAATACGTACATGGACTCGTGAACTTGTTGGTTTCAGGCTGGACTGTATCAGATTGAAGGGGGACGCAGGGCTTGGACTCGAGCCGCATTCCTCTCTTTCTAGGCTACGCCTCCCAGATCTCTTCCCTACCCCAGAGAGCTGCATCCTGCCCAAATCGCAGCGTCAGCAACTGAAAGGCACGCTGGGCCCCACAAAAGTGAGGCTCGGCTCACCCAGGCGGGCGGCATGAGCGCCTGCTGGCCAGCGGATCACCCATGAAATGTCCGGGGCCTTCGGTTAAATTAGGATGAGTTCCGTGCTGCCAGATCATTCTTGGGCCTGTGCTGCGTGAATCTGCCATGCTCCTCGGACGGATGGAAAGCCTGTTACATGGGGCCTGTTGAAATGCTCGGTGGTTATTTCCTCAACGCTACCTAACTATAATCCCCGCTCAAGTGTGTCAGTCAGGAAATTTGCTGAAGGGCAAGCTTCATCCACAAATAAGGACATGTTCTTATTTTTTCTTTCCTAAATTCCTGTTTATATCTTCCAAAATACAGAGAAAGGCCATGGCCCTGCAGCTGCAAAGCAGCTTGCTATAGTGATGGAAAGAGCAAGCATCTCTTCGTCACCGGTGCCAAAAGGGTACAGTGAAGGATGTGTGTATTTCAGCCTCCAGACTAAGTGGTTATCCCTCCGATGACACTCCGTAGTCAGAGCCGTTGGTACCTGTTAGGACGGCCAGTGCGATCTTGCCCACAGTGAACGCTGAGAAGCTGGGGTTTCCGGTGTCCACTGCATCAACTTCCAGGAGCTATCTGCACCCCCTGGGGCTCTGCCACCTTCCCCTCACCCCCATTTAGATCATCCTCCGACCACTCCACACCCTTGCCCTGGACAAATCTCATTACAAACACCCCCGGATTTCCTTCTCTCAAAGCCTCTCTCAGCTAACCCTTGGAAAACAGCCAGACATCTCATTTTAATTTTTATATAAAGACTAACTTGTTGTTTATCAATTCTGGGGTATGTTAAAGAGTCCAACACTTTAAACAAAATACATGGATATTTATAATTGGCTTTCAGTCGTAACTCAGAGACGCATTGGGAAAACTACACACAACCTCATGCATGTGTGTGCCCCTGCTCAGTCAGGCCACGTGCGTGCTGCAAGCCCAGTGGAGTTCACTTGAGGTGGAGAGTCATGTAACTCATATGAGCTGCTTGAAAGGGTTCTCTTTCACTATCTTGTTTAATAGCACAAATTCCAATAAATGGCACTCTTGACCATAATGTTGACTTTACGGGAAAGGGAGACATTACCTTCTAATGAAAAATCTGCCATGAACAAGTCGTTCCTAATTTTCTCAATAATCATTTACACTTGACCGTATCTTCCAGTGTTGAACAGAATGTAATCATGCTTGGTGACCTTTAAGCATTATTTTAAATGGACTGTCTCTAAATGTATTCTCTGTGCAGCAAGGCATTGTCTCTCACACGGCTTCTTTCATGCCAACGGTCGGGCACATAAGGTGTAATTTCACCCCACCCTTCCATAGGGAGATGTCAGATTACTGTCCGCACGTTCTGTGGGGTTTATGCACCATTAACTCTTAGCCTATTGGAATATGTCTCATTTATTTTAAATCATGAAGTCAGTTGGTTTCGGAGAGGCAAATAGAGGCTATCATCTTAGCTGCGACCAGTGACGTGATTCCTGTCCTCAAGGTGCTCCTGTTCAGATGGGAGGGACCCAGAGGAAAAGCAGGCTTTAGATTTCAGCGATGGCCAGCACTTCCGGGGGCGCTGTGTTGGGCCAAATAAGGCAAAGTAAACTCTCATGTGACCAAAAATTGTTTTAAATTTTTTGTCTGTAATGTTTGAGTGAGAATCTTCAAAAATGGTATGAAAAATAGGTATTCTGCCCTGGCTGGCATGGCCCTTTTGGTTGGAGCGTGGTCCTATATGCCAAAAGATGGCACATTTAATTCAAGGTTGGGGCACATACTTAGGTTGTGGGTTTGGTCCTCCAGGTTTGGGGAGCCTGTGAGACTCAGTCAGTCAATGTTTCTCTCGCCCTCTCTCTCCCCTTCTTCCTCCCTTTCTAAAAACAGCGAAAGGTCCTCAGGGAGCACACAAAATTAGCTATTCTATTTTTTAAAGTCCTAATAAGTATATATACACAAGTACTCTATAGTTTCTCATTCATGGCTAATCCCACCAAAAAACAGCCCTGGGTATAATTTTCCACATGAAGCTCTTTGGTCTATAAGAATGTCATTACAATATTTAGCATAAAGTTGGATTTATAAATGGATTTTGAATGTTAAGTGCTATTCAGTAGATGCAAATATCATTCAAGTCTTCACATCACCTATTCAAATTTTCCAATGTGAAAATATGCTTAGAGTCATTGCAATATGCTTGGAGATGAAGTATTGTGGGTGTCAAATTGCGATTAAACAATTTGGCCTTAAAATCAGAAAACTGGCCCAGCCTCATGGGTCTCCGATGGAGTCTTGGCTACTCACATTCTGGGCGACTTCAGGAGCCCGTTGGATTCTCTGGAACGCACTTTCTGCCTTTGCACATGTCAGAGAGAAGCTCAGGCTCCTACCACTGGCGGTGGAGCTCTGTCGACATTCTGAGAGCGAGGCTGCGAAGTGTCCACGCCGCCAGTGGAACTGTGCAAACCCCACCTGCCCCGATGCGCAGCATGTGACAGCAACTGCGAATCCAACCAGGGAGATTTCTGCTCACTTCCTGTCCCTACCTTCTTCTCTCCAGCAAAAAAAAAAAACCCTTCTGCACTTAATCTTTTATTTTTTGTTAAATTGTAGAACTATAGGAAAGTTGAAAGACTAGTACAACACAGACCGTATTTTCATAAATTCATCATTTCTTTATCTTTTGACACCTTTGCTTTCTTTCTCACACACATATACCCTCATTCCTCCCACATCTTGTGCCCAAACCCACACACAACCTGAGATACACAGCATGCGGGTGTGAGTGTACACATCACCTTGTGCATGGGAATGTGAGTACACACATCACCATGTGTATGTGGTTGTGAGTGTGCATGTCACCTTGTGCATCTGGGTATGAGTGTACATGTCACTGTGTGGGTATGGGTGTAGGTGTACACATCACCGTGTGCATGTATGTGGGTACGAGTGTACATGTCACTGTATGTGGGTGTGAGTGCACATGTCACTGTGTAGGTGTGAGTGTACCCATCACCATGTACATGTGCAGGTTTCCAGTTGATCTACTTGCAGATCATCCGCTGCAGTCACCATGCCATGTTTTTAGGGTGTTGCAGCACATGTCTCTTGAGGGTGAAGTCCCCCTCACACATCATGCCATGACTGTGCCACCCAAGGGACCCAACGCCATGTGATTCAGGGAGCCCATGTAGCGTGCCGCTCATGCCCACCCTCCATGTTGTCACTCAGATGCTCACTACGGCTGTTTTGTCTTCCTGTTTCCCAGTGAGGAAGGGTCCCTGTGGCTATCACCCCATCAGAACAAGGACACAGTGTGGTCCTGAGTCTCTGATCTAAAACAGCTTCCTGCCTTTTCCCTCTTTCATGACCCCTGACGTGTTTGATGACTTCAGACCAGTTTTCCGTTGGAATGTCCTATAACCTGGATTTCTCCTGAAGTTTTTTCTTCTAACTGTATCCTGGTTAAAAGTATGTGGCAAAGCTCTGACCAGTGTAGCTCAATTGGTTGGAACGTCATCCCATAAACCAAAAGGTCGTGGGTTCAATTCCTGGTTAGGGCACGTGCCTAGGTTGTGGGTTCAGTCCCCGGCTGGGTGTGCGTTGGAAGCAACTGACTGATGTTTCTCACATCAGCTCTTCTCTCCCTTCTCCCCTCTCTCCTTCTCTTCCCCCCTCTCTAAAATCAACAAGGATGTCCCCCAGGGAGGAAACAAACCCAAACAAATAAATAAATGTATGTGGTAAGGATATTTCCTTGCTGGTGTGCGTGTCTCGCTACGTCACATCCACGGGCACAGTGGGGCAGGGCCTCCCGTGCGACCCGGGTGCCGAGCCTCCTCCCTGGAGTCAGGCTTTCCCTGTGTGCCTGGGCTGTAAATGCAGGGTGCTGTCGTGAAAACCCCTTCTCCAACAGTCCTTTTAAGGCTCCATTTATATCCCTCCCCACATCAATTGCTGTGTGTGTGGTTGTAAATAACTAGGGAAAGACTTGCGATCCCATCATTCTTTTTCCTGCTCACTACTGAACAGTCTTCTGTAATGGACATGTGGCTAGACCAGGTGTCCCTCTAAGTCAGCCTCCGCTGGCTTTCGATGTGTCCCCGTCAGTCTCTGAGGACATCTTTTCTTTGGGGGCGGAGGGGGAGGAGATGTCCCAGGCTCCTCTTCCCTGGGCCCTGAACCTGGCTGTCGGGCGTGCACCCTGCTGTGATGTCTTACCTTCTGGACTGTCTGTGCAGAGCACACGCATGCATGTTTGTGTATGTGCACACATGTGCTCACGAGTTCCTCCCGACAACTCCAACCAAATCCAGCCCCACAGACCTCTCTGTCACCTGTCCTCACCCAGGACCCACCCCACCTCCCACGTCCCCAGAGACACCCATGTATCACCACTTCTTTCACCCCACAGTGCTCCCGGAAGGGCTTTAGGATTGCTCACCCCAAACCACTAACAGCCACAGACTTATGGACGGATGGCAACCTAGTGTTAAGCAAGATGCAGGGATTTATGTTGAGGTTTCCGGACAGGGTTTGGCCGGGGGTTTGGCCGGGGTTCACAGCACGTCCCTGGCCCCTGCCGCCAACTGGCTTCGAGCAGGGAAATGCTTCATGTGGGGGCAGGGGTTTGTAGAAGCTTCAGACTTTGAGTGATGTCCAATCTGAAACTACAGCAGCACAAAGGAGTGCAGTCTGGCTCACGACCAGCTGAGAAGGCTGTAAATAAAGGGAAAAGCAATCTTGATATGAGTGCTTTTTGGATATTGGGAAGTGCTGAATGGATGGCATGCGCAGAGAGGAATAAGCCTGCCTCGTGACAGCCCCGTGCTAATGACATGTCACACTATAAATAACACACGAGGAGTTCTAACTCCTACTTCCAACCCCTCGCTGAGAATGGGTGGGCGACAGCCTGTGGCCGTCGGGGTTTGAGGACCTGCAGCTGGCCCCCTGTGCCCCTCCTCCCCCACCGTCATTCTCCCCGGGGCTGCCCGGTGTCCTCACCCTTTCCATCTGGTGGAAGATCCAGAATTTCTGCGAGCGCAGGCTTCCTCGTCCGCTGTGGCGGAGGTGGACTCTGTGAAACACTGACTGAGTCTCTCCTGCTGATGGCTCTTCCCGCTGTTGAGCGTTTGCAGGACTTTGCACCTTTCTCTGGTTCCGTGGATACTGAGTTCAGTGTCTGCCATGCTGGTGGGGTGTGGCTAGCCTTCTCCTGGTTCATAAGGCGGAGACTTACTTCTCCACTGCACCTGAGTTTCTCTAAGTCCCTGGGGTTCAGAAAGCTGCCCCCCCGTCCCTTTGTCTGTCACGGCATTGAGTGTCCTGCCTGGCTGCTTTGTTGACTTTAACCCCCTTTCCACCTACACTTCAGATGCCTTTTTAATAGTGGGTGCGCAGTAATCTTTAGACTCCATTATAATGACATTCTTTAAGTTCTCTGATTTGAGTTCCTGCTACATTCTGGTTTTTGTTGCTGTTGTTACTGTGGTTGGTAAGGACAGTGACACAACAGGAAATGGGTCTTTTGCTAAGTAAATGGTCAAAAAACGAGCCTTGGGCTTGTAACTTAAACGCTGTTAGCTTTTTTTCTCTACTTTGATTTTTTTCCATTACCATTCATCCCCCTTATACCCCCTCCCCCTAGCAACCCGCACACTGTTGTCTGTGTCCATGAGTCCTCCCTCCTTTGTGCCCCGGCTGCCGTCCTGCTCTCTCTCCATCTGTGAGTCTGCCCCCATTTAACTTGTTAATTCAGTTTGTTCGTTAGGGTCCACATATAAGTGGAATCACATGGTATCTGTCCTCCTCTGACTGGCGTCGTTCACTCGGCGTAATGTTCCCCAGGGCCACGCACACTGTCGCAAAGGGCAGAACTTCCTTCTCTCTGGCAGCTGAGTAGAACCCCGTTGTGTTGTACCCACTCATCTCCTAATGGACACCCGGGCTGCTTCCAGATCTTGGAGATCGTAAAAGACGCTGCAGTGGACGTGGTGGGGCTTATGCTCTTCTGAATCAGTGTTTTGGGCTGTGGGGTTTAATTCAGAATGAAGGTCACAGACCCGCTTTCTCTGAAGACGCTGGGAAATGGGCTGGGAGTCTTATCCGCAGAACAGCTGAGCAGGACCCTCAGGACCAGGGTGCCCTTGGCCGACACCCGCACCTCTGTGGTTTGGTTTTGCCCACAACTTCACATGCAGCTCTGCCCAAAGCCCAGTACCAGCAACAGGAGTGAAGAGAATGAAGTGAATTGAAGACACCTTAAAAACAGGATCGCAGCGGCCATTTGTGGCCACTTACGGAGGCGTCCCCTCCCCTGGTCAGCATTATAAAGCTGATGACTCAGCTGCACTCTCCTCTCCAAGACGATAAGCTGCTCTGATCTTCCTCCTTTAAAGGAGTAGTTATTTGATTTATAAAATAATCACTATGCGGTACAACATTTTACTTTTAAGCAAGGAATCTTGTTACCCGCTCAAGACCTACACCTGCAGTGCCCCTGCCTCACTCCCCAGGGAAAAGTCAGAGCTCTGTAAAAATGCTGATCCTTGCTGATGCCAATTTACCACTAAATGACATGTTCAGTACACTTGGGAGATCACGTGGGTTCTCTGTTGCGCTTTGCAGGCATGTGCACACCAAGCCTTGTGCCCTAAATGGGTCTCTGGGATGTATGAGTGGGCACAGGCACCAGGCAGCCTTCCCCATGGGAGAGCAAAGAGCTAATGCTTTGTCTCTGTTAACCCACGTGCCCCTCCAGCTGTCCTGTGACGTGGGCGTGACGACTGGCCCTCTGCCGGGGTGGGGGCCTGGGCCGTGGGGCAGAAAGCTCGTAGTGGAAGAGCTGAGATTCAGCCCCAGGTGGCCCGGCCCCCAGGCCACGGTCCTGCAGGCCACCCGTCTGGTCCAGACTGCAGGTTTGTCACCACGGGAGGCTCTGCTCGACCTGACCAGCATCGACCCCACAGGGCCAGCTGCTCCTAGGACCACCTTCTGCTCCTTTGGAGAATGACTAGCAGGGACTGAGCAGCTACATCGGTGCGGGAGGAAACGGGAGCCCCGCTGTTCCGTGGGTTTTCAGAGGGCCAGTGCCGAGCACTGCCTGGCCACCTGCTGCGGCCCGAGTCAGTTCAAGGTGAGCTGCAGCCTCCGTGGGTTCGGGAGGCCCGCTGCTGTGCTCCCGTCCGAAGTGCTTGCTTCCGTTTGTAATCTCCCCCGAACCCTGGAGCATCTGTCCACAGGACCATGTCCCCTTCCAACATTAAAATGGAGGTCTCTGGGATTTCTCAATAAATTAAACCTTTGTTGTTGTAATTTGTGATTAACTACCCTTGTCAAGATAAGAATTTCTATTCCTGGCTTGCTTTTTTGTTGTCTTTTTTCTTTTAACAAAAAAGATACTGAATCTTACCGAATTATTTTATTTATATATTGAAAGAGACGCAAAGTGATTTGCGCTTTTGGTTGTCCGTGCGCTGTGTTGCTGATGGAGCTTCTCAGGTTGCCAGCCACTCACAGCCTTGACGTAAAGACGGCTTGGTGATACACGTTACTCCGAAGAAGGATGTTCACCTACGTGTTCATAGGTGAAGTAGAATTAAAACTTTATTCCTGTTTTATTTTGAAATTAGTAAAATGGCCTGGGAAGCTTCCTTTTTCTTTTTTGAAAGATATAAATGAATTTAAATATTTGTACGAGTTTGATAGAAGTCAGGTATAAAACCTTCTGTGTCTGTTTATATAAACCACTTATTTTTATTTAATACTTTTACGTTTTCATTCAATGTGTCTATTTTTTCTTGCACCAATTTTGGCATTTTCTACTTTTCTGGGTTTTTAATGCATGCTGTCTAGGATTTCAGACACATCAGACAACAGTTGTTACATTAAGCCTCTGCTTTGTCTATGGTTCCTTTTTTTTGAGATCTGATTTTGTTTGATTTTATCTGTTGATGCAGGGGCATCAAAAGTTGATCTGCTTTAGTAACCTGCAGAATTCCCCTGTTTGATAGTGTTCTTTCCTATGTTTAATTACTGATTGATTTGTTGATTTTCTGTATTATCTTTTGTTTTGTTTTGAGAAAACCTGTTTGTAAGTTGCTACAGCAGGATCTGCCTCCTCTAGACTAATCTAAAAACAGAGACTGACCCTTTCCAAGGTCGTATTGCTTGTAAGTTCAGTGCTAGGAAACCTCCCACCCACACGCTCTACAGGCGGGGTTTGGCTGGATGGGGTCTGGCAGGGGTGATGGGTTGGTGTAGAGGCAGGGCGTCATGCTGTTTTGGGATATAGAAAATGTCTGAATTCCTTCTCCCCAGCTCCTGTGGACGGACTTAGGATAAACATGTATGAATTACCAGATGGCTAATTCTAGCTCAACACAGGGGTTTCATTTCTAATGATTACTAGTGTCTGGGAAGGACATGGGCTTAGTGTAGAATTTAAATCCACGGTCACGAAGTGTGGAGATGGCGACAGACTGGACCCCACTCTGGACTGTTGGGAGAGATCTCCTTTGGCGCCAGCTGTGGGTGGGGTGAGCTGGGTGCTGGAGTGTCTCTCCCAGCGCACGGACGGAGCCATCTGGCCGAGACAGCAGAGAAGCTGAAGCTACGAAGGAGAGACCTGTGTAGCCTGCGTCGAGCCAGGACGATGAGCTGCCTTGGGGACCAGAGGCCTCGAGGTATGCACTGTGTCCGCGGCTGCACTCCACTCCCTGCTCACCTGTCACCAACCGAAACCGTGCTCACAGGACAGCAGATGCTCAGTCTAGAAACTGGCTGGACGTGGAATGTTCTGGAGGCCCGAGGATCACCTAGGACATGTTTCAGCGTATCAATTGAAGGGAGAAAATAACTCTCAGTTACTCATTTAAAATGTTCAACACTGCTGTCTACGTGAGAAAAATGGCCAGGTGTCGCTCTCATCTCACATAGACCTACCTTCCCTCTGCTCCTTGGTGCTGTGAATTAAGAAGCCAGCAAGCCAGAAAATAAAATCTATAATGAACAAGTGTTCAATATTTCATCTATCGAAGATACAAAGAATTTTTCTTTGTCATAAATCAGAAGCAAATGACACAGACAAGTATAAAAATAAGCCTGCCCCAAACTGGAGCCACCGGCTTATAGAGAGGCTGCCTACATTCTAATCAAGCAGCCTGGCGACACGTGGAAGTGTAAGGAGAAGATGCTGTTGAAACACTTCTTCGTAGTGACATCCAGCAGAGGTACGGTAAAATAGCAGACGACAGGTTCCATTCCGAGAAATATGATGTGATAAACACAAGGAGGGTAGGTCTCGTGTGCACTCTGCTGTTTTCCCGAGCAGATCAGGGCTCGGACTTGAAATCCGCAGCCTCTGCTCTCCTCTGAGCCGGCTCGTGGGCCCAGCGGGTCCAGGCTGTTTATCCCGAGAAAGGACGTGAGGTGTGAAGTCTTCCTCTGACACTCGTATGATTACTGTTTCCTCTGTAATTAGAAAAGTCAGTGTCTGGGGAGCTTCGTGTTTTATGGTCTCGGTCAGGCTGTTCTTTCTGTACAGGAGGCGTCTGCCGCACTGTCCGTGGAGGAAGAAAGGGCTGTGCCGTAAATAACGTGTTTCTGCGTCTCCGACGCATGGCGCACACCTTGATTTGCATTGCTGTTTTTAATTTAGAGGTCTAGTTAAAGCAAGTAGGAATGGATGCTGTAGAGCTAAATTTGAGGAGTTCTATTTAGAAAGTACATTTCCTGCTGAGACTTACCTGTGGCTTCCCTGGCTTAAGGTAGGATTCTAAACACAGGGGCGGGCAAAAGTAGGTTTGCTGTTGTTCTGGTGCAGAAATACAAATAATACAATGATGATTTACAGTTTGGAGTACACGAGTGCAGCAATGTCCCATACTCACAGCTGTAAACCCACTTTTGCCCACCCTGGTAAACAATGCCAGGGCTGAAAGGAAGGCAGGTTTCACCATGAAAACCTTTCGGCGACTCTTTCGTATGTCTTTGCCCATGGAAATCGAGACTGCCTCTGAACCTCTGTTCCGTTTCCTGAGAAAGAATGAGACAAAGACGGTCTCCACGTGCCCCACACAGCCTCTGCCCTCCCCTGAGGCCTGGGAGCCACTCCTGCTTCAGGCGGCTCCTGGCCTTGGAAGTTCCCTTCTGTGCCAGGGTCACGGCTGTTCGTGCGCAGGAGACTAGAGAGCATACAGGTGTGTGGGGCACATGGGGCAAATACAGTCCCTCCCAGGTCTTGGCCACTGCATTGTAAATAGATCCTGGTACTTCAGGAAAAGGGGGGACTAGGGAAGCAATGCCGTCTTCTTGGCTTCTTTAACTTGTACTTATTCAAGTCTTTGAACTTGCAGACCCTATAAGCCTATGGCAAATGGCAATGATTTCAATGAGAAATGGCATTGTTGCAACCTCTTGTTCCCTGTCAACCCTGGGCCGGGCCCTCTATTCTTCCAAAGATCGGAGTGTGTGGACTGGCGCTCTACAGCTGCCTTTCCCGCAACCATCTTGAAGAAGGCTTGGATCTTTTAGAGAAGATAAATGTGTATATATGTTGTTTTCAAGAATTGTGAATTAATCTCCAAAGGGAACATGAGAAGTCCAAGAAAATATGGATACACCTGAGTTTCTCCATTTTAAGTGGTACTTTATCTCCCTTATACTTTAAGATTACTAATTGTGGGATGGCTGTTACAATGACTTAAGAAACGTAGCTGAATGGAAGAGGAATCGTTGCCCGCTTTATTGCCATTTGTTTTTATTGCTTGCCTGATGCACGTTTAACCAGGCTTTGAGGTTCTGTTTATACAGTTGCCTCTTCACTTGAGTTATTTGCATTAGCAGTAATTAATCCAATTGATCGGATTCTACCTAAATTTGCACCCCTCATTTAAATGTTATATTGAATGTATACTTCCCTTTTTCCCTTTGTCTTCCCCTCACTCTTTCGTTTCTAAGCGATTCAGTTCAGAACCAGAGGGAGCGCCAGGCAGAGCAGCGCAGTGGGGACAAGGGGGAGCCATGGGGTCCCAGGGCAGGGTTCCGGTCCCTGACAGAGGCAGGGACCTTCAGTGGGTGTACTCGGAGCCTGGAAAGGTGCATCTGCACAGTGTGGCACCCCGGTGACAGGGCAGAACCCTGCTTGGAGGTGAGCAGGTCATCCCCATGCAGGGTGGTGGGCCTAGTGCAGGATTCGAGATCCCAGACATTTGGAAAATGCAGTCATGAGGGGCAACAACCGGCTATGGGAAGGCAGAGCCAGAGCAGAATGAGGGGGCCGGCTCCTGAGGGGTGGCCTGGTGGTGGTGTCAGAGCCCAGGTGGGTATGAGGACCTCGTGTGGAGGAGGGAGTGGCTGTTGTTACAAGCAGAGGGACTCACCGAAGACACCACGCCGGGGATGACGGTGGACGGGCTTCTCTCCATCAGGGTGGATGAGCTGCAAATGGGGAAAGAACCTGAAAATAAACCCTAAAAGAGTTGGAGTGGACTTCGGGTTATTGATTGGAATTCATGGTTTTTAATATAAATAGATGCAGAAATAAATATAGAATCAAGCTATAGTGAATGCACATAAGTGTGTGTATTATATGTGTAGGTATATACATTATACACACACACACACACACACACACACACACACACATATCTATTCCCTTCCCTACCTTAGTCAGCTGAAAGGGCCTAAAAGCAATGATACCTCCATTAGCAGTAAGCATGCCTTGTACCTAAATATTGGCTTCTAAATATCTTTTTTCACTGAAACAAACCAAAGCTGATTCTAGGACTGGAGTAGACAAAAAGATGTGCCTGGAGCATCTTATTATGTCAGAGCGACCTTCTGACGCCTTGGGGGCACTGGACAAGGACACGGGGACCAACTCGTAGGGGCTCTGCCTGTCAAACTGGGGACAGCTTGAAGCATCCAAAGAGTCTGAGGTGGCAGGAGACCCACATCTGTCCAATCCCAGAGCCCGTGTCCTCGACGTCAAAGCTGTTCTAGAACTTTTCCTCGACACCTCGCTTGCACCAGTGCACCCCCCTTCGGGTTTTGGGAGCCCTTGACAAGAAATGCAAAATGAGCCAATGCACATATGGAGGGCAGACGTCAGAAACACTGCACAGAAATATGAGCTAATCATCAGGAGTAAAACCATTGAAATTTGTCACACTGTCAACTGAGCACCTCATAAGACGGTAACTGCTGAAATTTCAATCATATTTTAAATTCTAATACAATAATTCACATCTCCATGTAAACTTTAAATAGTCTGCAGTTTTAAATGCATGTTTAAAAATGAATCAAATAACTTCTAAAAAATATGGTGTTCCGCGCGCCAAGTTCAAAGCTGACAGGATCATACCAATCATCTAAAACCTGAGCTTACCTCTAGGGCCCTCCCTGCGAAGGGCAGTAAAGAAAGAGGCCTGGATTTCACACATCTGCTCGCCTTGCTGATTTTCCAGGAAAGCCCTGGAGCCGAATGGGCCTCCAGAGGGTGAATTCATCTCTGAAATGAAGTGTTTGTGGCCAGGAACCTATTTCTTGTAAAATATGCTCTTGAACAGACCAACCCCCAGGGAAGTTAAATTCATAGGCAGGTGTAATTCACTCCCAGGGATTGTAAGGCCCTCTCACCAAAGAGGCTTTCCCTGGTGACCTTGTGGAGGGGGGCGGGCCCCCGGCCCCCCGCCGGTCGCCTGTGGACTTCTTTGGTTTTCTTCGTGCTGCCTGTCTGCCTGCCTGTCTGTCTGTCTGTCACCAGAGGATTACACATATCACCACAACCACTTTCTGTCCCATGGGCCTTCCACTCAAACGAAAACCCCACACAGACCTAGACTTGTCTGTGCTTCATGAACTCCATAAATGTGCTTCCACTGAACACGCATCTACTCACGCATGAACGTCCGGGCGCACGCAGGAAGACAGGCTTCCTGGGATTCCATAGAAAACTTCTAAATGTTTAAAAGATTAACTTTCTCTCCTAAATTTCTGTATTTCAGGAACATTTTACATGATGGGCACAGTG
Source organism: Sturnira hondurensis (assembly GCF_014824575.4). Lineage (NCBI taxonomy): Eukaryota > Metazoa > Chordata > Mammalia > Chiroptera > Phyllostomidae > Sturnira > Sturnira hondurensis. The sequence goes on along the minus strand of NW_028072798.1, from coordinate 7,858,605 downwards.
TGCCATAAAAAGTAAGTTAAGTTTTACCACAGTTTGTTAAAAGTGAGTTAAAAGTAGTTGTGAAAATGGAAAGAAGGTTCCCCGGGGCACTGGCCAGTCGGACATGGCCGTGGTGAGAATCGCAGTGAGTTTCCCTTCATGCGCCCTCGTTGCAGAGTTTCTCAAAGTGAGGGCGCGGCTCTTTCCGGTAGCCCCAAGGAGAGAAGATGAAAGAGGCGCACAGGCCGCTGTGTTGTCTCAAAGGCTGTCAGCTAAGGGAGAGTTGGGTGGCATGCCACCCACCCCCTCACTCCTCAGTGACCAACCAGAGTGTCTCTGGACAGAGGCACCGGGCCGCTTGTGGGGTTCTGGCTTCCACCCCTGCTCTGCCCTTTCAGTGCCTGTGTTTCCCTTGAGACTTGATGTCCGCTTGTTCTGACCCTCAGAATCGAGTTTCCTGTGCGCCCCCAGCGCCCTCCTGTTCCTGTCTTTGTCCCCAGCCTGCATCCCCAAGTCAGTCCCGGTGTCCAGCCGGTTCCCTGCGGGGTGTCTGGGGACCATGGTCCCGGGTCACGCAGTGCATCCCTCCAGGACCCTACCACTCCCTCAGCAGGCGATTACGAAGCGCCCGCCCTGTGCCCGGCACTAGGTACACCGAGTGCAGGGGGAGGATGGGTCTCGGGGCCTTGTCTCTGCCCCCAGGGAAGCCCCGCCCCGAGAGGAGAAATGTGGATGCTCCATCAGAGCACCGAGAATTGAAGGGGTTAAAAACTAATCCCCAAGTGTTTCCCAAACAATGTCTATGTAGTCGTTACACGTGCCGCTCTTCTCTTTTGAGTATTTTAAATAAGCGAGTAGGGGAGGACCGCTGACCCAGAGTTTGATACCTGGGTCCTCTTACATCCGGTGCACCCACTCTGGAGGTGAAGCCTGTTCGATGCAGGATAATAGGCAAAGCTATGTAGCCGGTCTGTGCCATTGTAACTGTGGGGTCTTTCTCGGGGCAGGGGTACACCAGACAATGTGGAAGGACCTTGCCGAAAGGCACCGAGAGAGGCGGGCTTCCCTATACAAGCAGCAGTGTACCCACACCTGCCAACAGGTTCCCAAACACTCCGCCTCCGAGTTTCTCATTCTCCTTTGGGAGAAGATGCTGGAGTCACCCGTAGCGGCAAGGAGGAGGAAGCGCAGCTGATCATTTGACGATATTCCACCTCAGCTGGCCTTTTGCACGGTACAAAGGCATTAGTGGGAGTGACAGGAACAAGTTACAAGTTACGGCGCTTTACTGAGACTATCTGGAGGGATTTCATCTCACTCGGGTCACCGAGAGTCGCATTTTCTGGGAATTGGAGCCACCTCGATAGGCCCTATCTGTAGGCCTAGAGCCTAGAGATAAGAGTTTAAGCCTGGCTAGAATTGGAATTCACAGAGGGAGCTGAAATGTAGGACGCAATGCTTTGGGCTCGTTTGCAGCGCCGGTCGGGGGGCAGCTCCAGCCTCTCCAGGGACTCTCAGCTCTGGGAGCGGAGCCTGAGACGAACATCGGAAACCCGGGGACCGTCCTGCAGGGCGTGCTTTTCGTCACGTGTCTCCTTTATCAAGTATCTGCAGAGGGCTAATTTTTCACTTCATCAGCGTTCATGTGTGTGTGTGTGTGTTTGTAAAGATGAGGGAAAATGTTTGAAAGGCCAACTATTTTGAAAACTGAGAGATAGCTTTCTGCATAACATTCTTGTGTATGTATCACTTTAAAAAATCAGAAATGCAGGTTATTAAAACATAAAGCGGCAGACAGGATGGTGACACTGTAGTTTTTATTTTCGTGTGCCCATTTAGCTTCTGTTACATGGTCACACCTTCTGAAACTAGACTGTGACCAACATATTTTTTACCAGGTGGTATCTTAAGACCAAAATAATCACACAATTAATAGACTGACAGACTGAACAATACGAATAGAAACTTCACTGTAAACACTGATTTACAGCAAACATTTTATTTCTTACCGTTTTTCTAATAATAGCATGAAAGTTCCTTCATCGGAAGATTTACTATCTCAACAGGTAGGAAGTATACCATGTGGTCCTCTGTTTTAACCCATTAAATTAACCAACACATAGAGGGCAGTGTGAAGACTCACATCCCTCACATAGAGGGATGTTTGAAGACTCAAACATCCATGATCCTTTATTTTCTTTTTGATTAAATGTATCGGGGTGGCATTGGTTAGTAAGATTCTGTAGGTGTCAAGTACAGTTCTGTGACATGTCACCTGTATATGGCATTGTGTGCCCCCCACCCAGGGTCAGATCTCCTTCTGCCACCACCTATATTTGCCCCCTCAACCCTTTCTTACCCCTCACCTCCCTTCGCTCTGGTGACCCCCACTACTGCTTGCGTCTGTGAGTTCTTGTCTGTTTTTCTTCTTCTTTCATTCATTGCTATCAGTTTATATCCCACATATGGGTGAAATCATGTAGTTCTTGACTTACTCTGACTGATATTTTCAAGAAACAAACTGGTACAGCCACTATGAAGAACAATATGGAGGTTTCTGGAACCATTAAGAATGTAGTTAGCGTAGGAACCAGCAACCCTTCTGGGCGTCTACCGAAAACATTCGAAACGCTGATTTGCAAATATCCGTGCACCCCCAAGTTCACTGCACCACTGCTCACAGGGGCCAGGACTGGAGACGCCCAGAGTGTCCCCCACTAGAGGGCTCGATGGAGAAGACATGTGCGTATGCACACTGGACCCTGCTCAGCCGGGAGGGAAGGCGGAACACTGCCCTCTGACAACACGGCTGGCTCTCCGTCTTTAGCCCCTGTGACTCCTCACTGTAAATATCTGCAGAGAGGTCAGAGTGCACCAGACTTCCTTTGCGACATTCATTTCAGTGAAACAATTGTTCGAGAAGCAGCACGGGGATTTCTAGCAGGTCATCCACCGAGTAGGACCCCTGACCCCAAACCACGTCACACTTCCCACGTGCTAGCCATTCTAGCTCGCTGGTAGAGCCCGGGGGCTGATGGGTTTGGTGCTCACTCAGCCGTGTGTTTAAAAGCCTTCATAAGTTGATGAGGCCTGCACTTTATTAGTAAACAATTTCATCTAACGCTTCCATTTTTCTTCTCATCTCTATAAAGAGCATTATTTTATGTGTTTTATTTTTACTAGCATTTATTCTTTAATTTTGATAACATATTTAATGCCATGTAATTGTACAAAATATACATGGATCATGATCCCTCCCATAACTTTAAAAATGTTTATAATTACATAGCCATAATTTACCATAGAGAAAGAAAATATAACAAAAGAAATGAAGAAGTCTTTAACAAAATGAGGAAGATATTTCTAGGAAGTTACGAATGATTGCTCAGGAGGTCCCAGCCTAGCTGGTGAGGCTATTAAAAGTAAAGTCAGGTGATTGCCTAGGAAGCGCGTATTATAATGGGAAGTATAAATGGTAATAGGGGACACGCCTCTGTTATATGAATTGCCAAACGGAATGGAGACCATGCTGTTCACTTCTCCGAGGCCAGTACGGAGCATCCAGTTCTGTAGTACAGCATAGAGTCTAGCAGTTCCCAACCCTGAGCACCAGAGGAAAACGCCTTCGTGTTTCTGTTGTTCTGGGAGGGATGTCAGTCCCTGTCATGTTCTGGTTTTTTTGGCTTCACGTTGTATCACAAACATTGTCCACCATCGCTGCAACTTATCAGTGCTCTTAAGGAGTCCTAGTGCCCTCTTGTCTGCCAGTGAGACTTTGTGTCGATGGAGTTCTGCACGGTCCTGTTCTGCATTTAGAACTGACTGAAGAGAAGATCTCAGGATTATCAGAGGAGGAAACAGGAAATCTGGCTTCTCCACATTTGGGTCAATGGGTAATATGTAGACACAAACCTGTGGAAGGTACACAGAACGAGTTATCTCCTCAATACTCTTGACGACTGATGTATTTATTTCCTTTAATTCTGGTCACCATTTCCTGCCACTAGGAAAGTGTCGATACCCTGTTTGGCCCTCAGACTATGAGACGAGTCTGTAGAAGCCTCAGAGTGCTTCCTTCTAATGCTGAGTAAGAGAGGAATAGTTTTAAATAAAATGTAAACAAATTTTCTCCCAGGAATCAATTTCAACTGGCCAACTGTTACTTTTACTTTTTACTAATCCCCTACCACTTTTTTTTTTAATTTTTATTTAATTCTTTTTCAAGTACAGGTTTCTGTCTTATATTCCCAACCCTGCCCGCCCCCCGCCCCATGCTCCCCGCCTCCCTCCCCTTTCCACCCCCCACCCCTAGTTATTGTCCATGTGTCCTTTATACTTGTTCATGTGAGTCCATCCCCTTTTCCCCTATGATTCTCTCCCCTCTCCCCTCTGGACCCTGACAGCCTGTTCCATATTTGAGTGTCATTGGTCGTATTTTGCTTGCTTGTTTGGTTTGTTTAGAATCCTGTTAACGGTGAGATCATATGGTATTTGTCTTTCACCACCTGGCTTATTTCACTCAGCATAATGCTTTCCAGTTCCATCCATGATGTTGCAAAGGGTAGGAGTTCCTTCTTCCTCCCTACCACTTTTTGTTATAGTGTAGTAACAATATATAGGAAGTCTGTAAAGGATGATGTGCCCTTACACCTAGGCATACATTCTTTATTATTATTATAAATATATATTATATATATACATCCTAACATACCTTATCATACCTAACATACCTAAGTTAATAATAATTTCTTAGTATTATGTAAGTATACAGTACAATTGTCAAATTATTGATAAATAGGTTTAAGCTCAATAGTGGGTACCAGGAATTCATCAGACATTCTGCTGTTCTGCATGCTTGAACTTCTTCCTAATAAAACATCTTTAAAGTGCACAACTCAGTGGTTTGGCATCCCCGTGCAGAGTTGTGGGACCATCGACACCATCCAATTTCAGGATGTTCCTGCTTCTCGAGGAGATGCCCGGCGGCCACCTGCAGTCCGGCCGCGTCCCTCTGTACCATGTCCCTGTCCTCGCCCCGGCTGCCATCCGTCCACTTTCTGTCTCCCTGGGTTTGCCCACTGGGGACATTTTACATTAATGGAGATGTGTAAAAGGTGGTCTTTTGTAACCTCCTTCTTTCACTTAGCACAGTGGTTCAGGGCTCATCCATGTACTCTGTTCCTTTTTATTACCAAATACTATTCTGCGTGCTGTTTATTCATCAGCTGATGTGCATTTGGGTTATTTCTACTTTTCTGCAATTATGAGTAATTCTGCTCTCAAAAGCTGTGTATGGGACTTCGCAGGGACATCCGTGTTTCCGAGCGGCTCCATCAGTTCGCGTTTCTGCACAAGGAGGAAGCTCGCAATGTGTCCACGCCCTCGCCAGCTCTCGGTGCCGCGCGCGTGTTTTTGACTTTCACTGTCCTACTGAAAAGTGCTGTCTGCGGCTTTGATCTGAATTTTCCTAATGAACAGTAGTATTGAGTAATTTGTCATATGCTCATTGGCCATTTAGGTATTCTTTGGAGAAATATCTATTCAAGTCCTTTGTCTACTTTTTACATTGAAATATTTGTCTTCTTGCTAAATTACAAGAGTTTTTCATATGTTCTGGATACAGTTCCTTCTGAGATACGTGACTTGCAAATATTTCCTCCCATTTGGTAGGGTTTTTTTCTTCATGGAAGGTGTTCCCGATGCACAAAAGTTAAGTTCAATGCATCTGTGTTTTTGCTGTTTGCTTCTGCTTTTTGTTCCGTGTCTGAGAAACCAACCCCAATCCAAGGCCAGAAAGATTGATTCCTAAGTTTTCTTCTAAGAGCTCTCCAGTTTTATCCCTTGCATGAAGTATCTGACCCATTTAACTTAATTTTTGTACGTAGCATGAAGTAGTAGGGTTGCAACTTCCTCCTCTCGTACCTGAGTAGCCAGCTGTCCTTGTGCCCTTGGTCTTGGTACCCTTGCTGACAATCAGTCAAATATGTGTTTGAATTTACCTGTGAATCCCTCTGGGTCTGGGCTGTTCTTTGTTGGATGTTTTAGAACTATTAATTCATATCTTTGCTTGTGATGGGTGGAGCTCTTCAGATTTTATGTCCTCTTAAATGAGTTCCGGTAGTTTGTGTTTTCTTGGATTTGTCCATTTCATATGTGTAATCTAATTTGTTAGCATAACATTACCTGCTTTTCCAAACCAATTATCAGCATCCAAAATGCAATCTCTTTGTGCAAGGCATTTCCTAAAAAAAACAAAAAATACTCAAAATATTTTTACTAAGCCAATTTAATTTTTTTCTAATGAATGCTATTCTCTTTAAAATTAGAGAGGTGTGAGAAATAGCTTGAAGAGTTGACAGATGGCCAGCTAAGTTTAAACCCACCACGTATCATCAGTGTGTAGTTCTCCAATGATGGAGAGAAACATGTTTTTGTAGCTCCTCATTAATTCCGTCACTGCTGAGAGATGAGGAGGTCGTGGATGGCCATGGGTCCCCCCTCTTGGGTTGTTAGAATGCTTCCGGAGTCCTTGGACTTCTGGGATTCACCTTCTTGGAACTACAGCTGGGATTCAGAATCCACTTAGTCCACAGTTCCGATTTTTTTTCTTTACCTGCTTCCTCTCTGAGTAAGGAGAATGTGAGTGACACCCTGGCGTCGCCTCACTGAGGTGGGACAGGTGAAGGCGTTTGCACGGGGACTGGAATGCGCCCCCCACGCTCCCCGGTGCGGTCTCCTCCCATCTCCGCATCCTAACCTCTACCCTGTGCCTCCCCAAAGGCAGAGGCGAGGAGAGCTGCTGGGCCTAGGAACCTTCTGTAAGCCCCTGAGGCGGACACTACGCCTCACTCCGTGGTGCCGCACAGAGCCCGGCTTGGGATGAGTGCTTGTTTCTGAACCGAATTTAAACAAAATAAACTCCAGTCTGCAGCTCTAAACTTTTTTTAACTAAGTACAAATATGTACATATATTTTTGATTTCTCTTCCTTCTACTATTTCCTTATCACACATTCACATGTTCTCATCTCATATTAAAATTGATTTTTAAGAACTGTTTCTGGTACTATTAACATCTTAATATGATTTTAGTCATTGTGGCACAACCTGAAGCATTTCCATTGGAAACATTTTCTGATATCATGAAATGAGAACAATTGGCCATACATTAAAAAGCAAGTGGTACTTGTAGTAACACAAAAACACGAGCTCTCTTCCTTGTATTTGTCCTTCCCTACTCTGCCTCCATGGTGACCTGAGCCCTTCTCTGGAGACTTAGGAAAGGACAGTCTCAGTGAAGCAAGACTGGCCCCGTGGCACGTTCACGGGACTCTTTATGGTATGTTCTTTGCGTTTTACAGTCCATGTTCCTTTCCTGGCATTTTCATATTCTCATCTCAACTTCAGCTTCAGTTTCATCCAGGTACCGTCAATTATTCACCCATTTCATTCAACAGCTGGGTATGAAGCTCGTGTTTTATGCACAACAGCCACCGAGATTCAGAAGGTCTTGGTCCTCTGCAGGAGCCAGTGTCCCAGCTGGACAGACAGGCTTTCCGTGGCGGCTGCGTGAGCAATGCTGCAGGTGAGACAGGTAAACCTGGCCAAGGAGCTGCGGTGTCAGAGCTGCTAGTGGTCACCTCGGTGCCCACCAGCTGGGCGACGCTGTCCTCTGACAGCAGCCAGCCTCCCCCAGAGATGTGCATCCTCGTCCTGGGATTGAGTCTTGATCCTCAGCACCTGATTTTGGTCCGCACCGGGTTTATCAGTTCATAAACAAATGAAAAGAAAAAATTCATTTTTAAAGATTGTGTTTCCATGTGCAGAATTGCTACCATGGTAACAGCTTCTCTTTTGCTAATCTGTCTCTTCCTCTTTCTTCTTCTCCGTTGGTGAAAAGGCTGCTACCTCACCACCTTCCTGTGCATGGAGCTTTCTGTCCTCGGAAAAAGACTCTGTTTTTGCTTTTTAAAAAAGGCATCTCCAGGATTCTCTGATTTCAAAACAGATCTGGCAAATAAGGAGCCCACTCGTGCATGCAGAGGCTCCCCGTTTCGGGAAGTGCCCCGATTAGCTATGAACTCATTAAAAATTAAAGCGGCCGCCCACCAGCTGGGAGGTGGCTTCATTGTAAACAGTAGAAAGAAGCCCTCCCCGAGGAGCCATTTGTAAGTAGGATAATGAAAGAGTATAATTTTTATTAAAAGAAAAGGCTACACATTGATCCTGAATTCATTCTCTACTTATTGGTGGTTGGACTGTGAAAATTCTCAAACTAATTTAAGGGCTTTCAGGAAGAAATTTCTAAAGCCTTGAAAAGAAAAATGCCATTAATGTAACTAACAAGATGGATAAAATATAACAGAAATTCTGTATCATAGGCAATGTTATATAATTTTTAAAAAAAATCTTTGTTACTTTATGTTCTTTTTTTTTTCTCAATCACTTTTATCTACAATAAAATTCCTCAGCCCCAAGATCCCAAATTCTTCGAAAACACAGGCAAAGTTTTTGTCATGAAAATATTCTCAGCCTGAGGCGGGCAGTGGTATGGGCAACACAGTGAAGGCGTGGCCCGGCTTCAACCGATCAGCCAGCTGACCCAAACATCCAGTCGATTTCTGAACAGCAGCCCACATCCATGCTCATTTGATTGGCATTTGACCAGTTTAAGCTGAAAAGAGATGGAGAATATTTTAACACCCCGCCCTCCACAATTGCCAAGGGTTTTATTTGTACTGTTTGCTTTTAACAGTTACTCAAGTTTGAAGCAAAATTAGAGCGGCCTGTCCACCTATTTGAATCCCCTCAGGGTGGCACACCTTCCTTTACCAACTATCGGGGACTTCCGTGTGCCCCACTGAGTCTCGGGACATTTGAACGGGCGCTGAATCTCACGTCCTCGACCACTGACGTTCACTGCGGGCCTGAGCACGTGGCGAGGCCTGCTGCGTGTTTCAGGCCTGCTCTGATATTACTGCTCATTTGAAGTCCTATTAGGTTGAAGCCTGTTGGTTAACAGAAAGCAATATAGTGAATAATCTTACCTTGGGATCCGAAGACCTGTAATATAATCACCTCTTACTCTCAGCTCACTTATTCGTGTATTTGGGACCAACGCCCTGTTCTCAGTCTCCGTTTATACAACCAAATGGGATTTACTCTGGATTTTTTCCGTTTCTGTGCACAGGCTTGCACTGGTCTGTCAGGCGAGTGTCCTCACCTCCCTGTACTGCCGATGGCCTTGTTCCCGTGCCTACCGTGTGCCGCCTCTTAGCAACTCTCAGCCTTCGTGGGTTTTTGAGGCCTCGCTCCTACGTCCCATCCGGATTTGACCTGCGAGACATGCAGCCCGGTCCCCACTGTACCCCCCCATGTGAGGACTCTGTGTGTGCACACAGGGCACACTCACAGCGGACACCGATGACTAGTCTCTCCTAGCGCAGCAATTGGAGGTGATAGAATAGCGTGTCACCTTAGACGCTGCATTAAAAAACCGTGCTCTGGAGACTGTGTGTACTGAGTGGTGGAACTCCACTCGGCCCAGAGGCGTGGCCAGTGTGTTCCATGGGTGCTTGGTGTGTGCGCATCGAGCAACTGTCCCTGCCTCGTAATTAAGCCTACTTGGTTTTTCTAAACGCACTATCGCGATGCCGTGCTACCCCAAACCAGAGCGCAAATACCCCACTTAGGAGCACAGTGCAGGAAGATTGATTAATGTAGACTCTCACCGAACGCAGCGTTGGTGTAAATTACCTTTTTAAAAGCATCCGTAACCCTGGAGGGTCTCAAGCGATCCACATAATACCCGACACGATTGTCCCATTAAACTCATGAATTTTTGTGTCGTCATGATTTTTGGCTCTTCGTGTAAGTTCTATTCCTAATGAATATTCAAATAGCGGTAAACAATGATACCTAAAGTGCCACAGCAGGCCTGGTCACCTCAGCTGTCTCTCTGCCTGGTACACCCACAATCTGGAGGGATTTTCCTGAATACGAACAGACTTTCTTCCACAGCCGAGTTCAGACAAGCCAGCCACTGGAATCTCTGGCATCACCGGGGACCCACACTGCAGCCGCTCCATCACCCAGGACCCACACTGCAGCCGCTCCATCACCCAGGACCCACACTGCAGCTGCTCCATCACCCAGGGACCCACACTGCAGCTACTCCATCACCCAGGACCCACACTGCAGCTGCTCCATCACCCGGGGACACACCCACACTGCAGCTGCTTCCTCTGCAGACGTCACACCATGTAGCTGCCTCTCTAGTGCACCAATAGGCCTATGAGCAAACCTCAAGAGGAACTGAAAAAGATTCTATGCTTAGGCTTTAGAATGCATATCACATTCAACCTTCAGAAAGGGAAACTGAACTAGCCATTCAAATATTTTGGATAATATGAACACAATGCATTTAATGTCTTTGATCTCTGTAAAAAATTAAGTGGCACTCATAATTATTACTTCTATTCTTTTTGGAAATTTATCACATTTTACTATTGCAATTTTTTTTAATTTTCCATTAGAAGATTCTTAATATCTCTGGACAAATCACAATTTTAGTAACCACTAGTTGTTAACATTAACTCTCAGAGACATGAAGAAATACCGACTTCTTTGTTAAGTATCAACTCGTATATAGATTGCAGGTCTTTGTTGTGGGTGCTTTTAGCAGAGTAAGTCAGGGCTTTGGGGTTTTTTAACCTGAAATGCAAACAGTTCTTAAGGCAAAGATAGTGCTGGAACTGTGTTTTGTTTTGTTTTCAAAAGCTCTCTGGCATCAAGATATTGTGAATAATACGTGGTTTGCAATGATTTTTAATTTGTGTGAGAAAACAAGTTGAATCTCTATGAAGGAGACTTGATATGCAATTACTAGGCAGGAAGATGTATTTCATTCATCATCTGAAGAAAATTATTATTTCTATTTGTGGAAGTAAAAACTTTAAATTGCAATAGAAAGCATTGAGCATGCTAGTCTACTTGCATTGATTTTCTGTATTGATGTTCTAGAGTAGCATTCCCAGTGCCTTATATGGTAATTCTGATGGTACGGCTTAACACACAACAAGGTGGGGAGGCCCGACAGTGTATTAATGGCAGAAGACCGCTTTTCCTATTCTTGCTGTTACTCTGACGACAGACTTGTGGGGCAGACACAGCTGACGTCAATGCTTGTAGTAAACCTGGACGACCCAGAGCATTGGAGCACCGAACGACTCGCCCAAGGGCACAACTTAGCATGTAGTGAGGCATGAGTTCCCATACTGCTATTCTGTATTCTGTGTTTTTCCATTGCACTCTGTTTTAGAAATCACGTAAGTCACGATATTGTAATGAACATGTAGGGTGTTAGCCATGTTCTGTCTCTTCATTTGATGCAGAGCAACTTCTGTTTCCATCAGCTTCGGTAGCTGGGGGTGGAGTTCTTGGGGTGTGCACTTGACAGAAGATTTCAAGCAGAGAAAAGCAGTAGGTGACGACCTAGACAATGACACATATACTTGCAGTGAGCAATAGCAGAGAGTGGGTGAGAAATATATGATGGTGAAATACAAGAAGTTATGTTCCAATAACCAAAACTTAAATGTGACATCTTCCTGGTTCTATAAAGGCATAGTCGGTATTATTCAGTATGTCTTCAGACCTTCTAAACAAAGATATGAGGATGTCAAAGGATTTTGTAACCAGAGAATAGTTCCAAGAAGATTGAGAGTAAGGCAGGACTCTGTACATGTACCTGTGCATTTATATGAAGGAATGGCTAGAACCTCAGCGGAGAGGGCTGGGGAGGGAGCATGGGGTCAGCCCACACGGAGCTTCAAGAGCTGAGTTAGGAAAAGGGACACAGGGTCCTGAGCCTGGGGTGGGGCCACTGGAGGGTTTTAAGCAACACTTTCACACGAGGTCAGGTTCTCATTTTTCTTCAGAGATACCCTACTGGTGGGTCCGTGGACAGGATGCTGGATGGAACCAGAATGGAGAGCAGGAAACTAGTTAGCAAGTTATTGCCATCATCCCAAAGCGAGGAGTTCTCAAATCAGGTTGCCGCTCTGGGTCTGGAAAGGAGGACAGAACAGCTACAAATACAGAGAGGACAAGACTTGCTGAATAAGAATTCGGTTTTTTATTTACTTTGTTGGCATGACATTGGGTAATAAAATTATGCGGGCTTCACGTGGACAGTTCTGCAATACGTCATTTGCACACTGCAGGGGCAGGGCTAATAAAGGGTAAAGGGGTCAAATATATGGAAGGAGATTTGGCTTTAGGTGGTGGGCACACAAAAGAATTTACTTTTGAGCTGGAAAACCTGCTAAGTATTTCTAATTGTTCTTGAATGTCCTTGCTTTTCCAAGAGATGGTTGGTGCCTCAAGATCTTAGACTTTGCATTCATGTTCCCTCATACCTTCACTTCGTCCTGTTCTTACAGAATGGTGACCCACCTGGTGCCACCAGGGTTCTTGCTCGGTGACCCGCCCTTCTGCCTTACAGAAGGGTCCAAGGGCTGAGCCGTGGGGCACTGATGTCAACCTTTCCGCCTCCCTCATGCTCGCCAGGCCGTCCGCAGTCAGAGCTCATGGTCCCCGTCTGCTGACCACTGGGGACTTCTAGGAAAAGGCTGAGTCACATCTGGCTCTGGGATTTTGCGTGAAGGCAGGTTACGGAGGAGGGCCCAACGATGAGTTTGTCAGATCAGGTCTTGTCCTACTCTTCCTTCGAGTATTAATCTGGAAACTTGCATAATGCTATTTACACTTAACGTTTCCTGGTTGTAACTGCCCTATCTTAGTGAAGCAGAAACCTTTTTATAGGTTTATGGGCTTTTAGGCATACGTGTTTATTTCTGGTTCATTATTTGTCCTTTCCAAGGTGAACACCCCAGGTAGCTATCCTATGCTTAGTCATTTGTAGGTAGAAGGCAGAGTTACTACCAAGTTGTCCAGAAAAGTAGCTTTGTTATAAGGCATGGAAAAATTTGACGATACGTTATGATTAAAATGTTACTATTTTTCTTGGCTTTGGGAAAAGTGATGGCAGATGGAGTATAAATTAGCTTAAATTAAGTAACATGGTTTTGAGAATAGTATTTTCTTAAATCAGAGTGTAAATATGGTGAGAAACACGCTGCGTGTGTCCCTGTGCCTTTAGATAATGTCGCAATCACCTATTGAGTGGGCTTCTCAGTGTGGCCCGCGCTAGGACCCAGCACAAACATGTCTTCCTGGTGGACTACTTTCAAGGATCATAATCCATAGTTGTAATCTGTGGAATAAATTTGAACAAATTGTGTATACGTACTGAACTTATGAGGTTTGAAACTGTTAGAAATAAGTGAATGTTGAATTTAAAAACCCTTGCTCTGTTGGCTGATACCATACCTATTTTAAATGGAGCCAATTTGAGATGTCAGGATAAAAAACCAACAAGAGTCTGAAATAGATTTTAAATTATTATAGACAGATGTAATCCTGTGAGTAAAGGACAAAAATTTAAAGCGAGATCTTCTTTTATTTTCTTTTTTAAGAAATGAATTTATTTACTTATTTGAGAGGGGGAGAGGGAGAGAAACATCAATGTGTGGTTGCCTCTCAAGCGCCTCCTACTGGGGCCCTGGCTTGTAACCCAGGCCTGTGCCCTGACTGGGAATCAAACCAGTGACCCTTTGGTTCGTAGTCAGGTGCCCAATGCACCGAGCCACACCAGCAAGGGCATGATTTTACTTATCGTAAACTTTTCTGAATTTTTAATTTTTATTAAAAGTTGGCAGCTCATGCAATAGCGTTTGGTAGATAGGGAGGTGGGGAAAGCTATGCTGGAGGAGTACTGAGTTAATAGTAACAGCTAATGCACAAGAAACCCCACCCCAGTCCGTCTACTTTCTTGGATTCATTTCGCTCTGTCAGTCGCATGAACAGAGCCCCCAGGCAGCTGTGATGTGGCTGACCCACTCACAGGGAACCGTTGCGGTGGCAGTCCTCTCGGTTTTAGAACGTCAGCTAACTGCCTCCCTTCCGCCTCTGCCTTTGAACTGGGAGGGCCGTGGGTGCTGGATCCACAGGCACCAGTGCGTACCCATTACTGACGCAGCCCAGCCTTGGGGGCGCAGTGTGTGCCTACCTGCTGCCACCAAGGGCTGCGGCCCCTCCCCATGGGACAAAATCACATGCCTGCTCGCAAGGTGATCGCGTGGGGGCTTAAATGCAGGCGTGAGTGAGGGGCGTCCAGAAGAAGCTGGGAGGCTCAGTTCCCCGAGCAAAGGCAGGGCTGGGAGGAGATAAAAGCGCTTCCCAGGAGGTATTGTTAGTGATGAAAAGTGAGAATTGGAATGATTCGTAACCAAGATCTGCTTCGCTCTTCGACAAGTCTTTCCCCCTTCACTCGATGAAAGAAATGTAAACAGAAAAAAAGGGAGTTTTAGGTAAGTTAGTTTTATTTAGTCCAAAATATTGGGCTAAAGGGGAGGAAAAATAGTAAGCTACGATTGGGGGAAATTCTTCCCTAGAGGTGTCGGGGGAGATGCTTTTGTTGTGAACTTCGGCCAGTTTGAATCAGTCCTGAGGAAGTTCAGGTACCTACAGGCTTAGTTGGTTTTAATTAAGGAGTAAGACTTTTTCTCTCCTCTCTCATTCGGCCATAAATACATTGGCAGGAGTGATTTTTAGGGGCAACTGGGTCTTGATTTTAACAGAGGAGAGGGGGGTGAGAGGGGGAGAGAAGGAGAGAAATGGTACAAGTATCTCAAAATGAAAGGCCCCGGGGAGAATGCATGCACTAGAGCCACGTTCCATGGATAGTAAACTGGACTGTGGTGTAAGGGGAAAAAGGCTTTGCCAGCAAACATATCCAGGGACACACTACCTTTCCTTTTGGCCAGCAATATCTTTGGATTTTTGCTTTTTGTGGAGGAGGAGGATGCTGATTGGGAAGAAGACCTTGCTCTTTTCAGTCCCGCAAACCCCAGGTCAGGAGCAGGCAAGGAGAACCCTGGCCCAGGGGCTGGCACTCCAGTGGGAACGTGTGGCCCTGGGAACAGGACCTCCTGACACGGGCAGCGCCGCTGGGCCTACGGTGCAGCCAGGTGCCTACTCAGTCCATTGTGTTTCAAGCCTGACTGAAGGGGGCCTGTCCTGGGTGATTCCCCTTTAAGACCCTTGAAAAGTGATTTTCCTCCTGGTCTCCACACACCTCGTCCAGCCGGGTGCCCACTTGGGTCCCACGAGCACGATGGTTGGCTTCGTGGACCAGCCGCGACTGTTCCCCCTGTTCATGCAGCTTCGTGGACGATCAGTCACATGGATGCAACAGACCGAGTTGTGATCGCTGTGCGGTTTTGACCGCTACCCTCTACTATCTCCTGCTTTCCCTTTCTTGAACAAAAGGCAGCTGATTGAGCTGAGTGCCACTTAGGGATTTAAAGTAGTACAGAACACACCAAACTGTCAGGTGTTATTCGCAGAGTTTTATTTTGAGAACTAAATAATAATGCTTATGTGAGGACGATGGTATCTGGGCATTCACTAGAAATCTAATAAACTTCTTATCGCATTTAATAAGCATAGTCCGGCCCAGTCATAACTGTCAAGACAGAAAGCCAGCTAGATAACTCTGAAGCTTTACATGATAGTAAATGTTGTTATTCAAATAGATGTATGCGCCTTGAATTGAAATGAGAGCCACCATAGCTGCCTGCACCCTCCCCTAATCTGAGCTGCAGCGAATTCACCCTGTGCCGTAGCCAGAGTATTCTTAGCAAACAGAGCTCGAACAGATGAAGGTAATCATATGGTTCCCCTAAATTAAATCTGTTAAGAGTGCATAAAAGTGAATCACAGTACATCTTTATTTGTCTCCATTGTTTCAATTCTATGAAATAGGACAAAAAACTACTGCGGTTTAAATCTTCCATCAGTGCAAGGTGCCCACAGGAAAGCTGTCAACACTTAGTCACGTAACTGAAGGCACCTCGTGGGTTGTGAGCAGTTTGGCAGCCAGGGATTGGGAAGGAATAAGTGCCGTGTTTGGCGTTTAAAGCGTTTAGCGTGACGGCACCCTGTGTGCGGAACTCTCATGAAGACAGACAGCGATCGCCTCTGTCAGCACCCAGCGGGGCTGCCACATGGTGGTCCAAGACTCACAGTAGTGCAGAGTTTCAAAAGAGATGTGACCTTTCCCGCTCATAATAATCTTCTTGGATGTGAAAAGCATGTTATCGAGGATTAGATTATGAAATGCCTTCTTTTGATGACAGGAAGCACAGTTCAGTAGTGGAAGGCAATCTGTTTTCTGCCCTATTATGTTCTGTGAGCTGCAGAGAGAGCAGGCCCTCAGGATGAGTCCCCGAGCCAGGGGGCTCTTCTGTTTACTCGGCTGATGCGTCACCCCCACAGCACCGGGTCGTGGATCCAGGCACCGGCCTGCTCTGGTTAGCTGACGATGCCAGTGGCGCATCATGACGGACTAGGCATCTCTTCTGCTTGCAGGTGGCATTGCACTTGGGGCTGTCTGCCGCGGGGTGAGTGGTGAGCCCCAGCCCACATGCAGCTCCACTGTCCCCTCACTGACCAAGTTCTCCAGGATGTCTTATAGTTCCCCATGGGTTTTCCCATCAGCTGGCTCATTCTGCATCTTATCTGACCCCGAGTACTTATTACCCACAATGCACAGATAAGGAAGTGGGCAAGCAGCTGTTAAACTGATTAGCCTGAACTCTTGGGGAAGTGTGTGTAGAACCTAGATCTTCTGACACTTTGTGTACTGCGGTGCTTTCTGCAGTCACAGTTTTCCTGGGCCACCGTCATTCGGCAGTGCCCCCTAATACTTACTGAACATGAACTGCGGGTGAGGTATTATACTCGTAATACCATACAATCAATATTCCCACATTACACATAAGAAACAAATGTTCCGATGAATGAACCTTCCCACCCTTGTGCGCTGGTAACACCAATTAAATTTGAAACACAGTCCAGCTGATGCAAAAGAATCAAGACATTATTTGTGATCTTGGCATCCTCATTGCTTTGAAATCAGAACTTTGCATAATATCCCATTTAACTGTGTGTTTAATTGAATTAGGCTATTGACTCCAATTGTGGTGTTGCCAGTTAAGGTAGTCAGAATGCGGGGCAGAAAGAATGAACCGGACATGAACTAATTCTCAGTGCCATCTGGTGGGGGCAGAGACCCCGGGGACCCCTCCGGGCCCGCGGGACACAGTGCCGTCCTCCCCGGTCGGAGTCCCGCTTTCTGTGCTGCAGCTTCCCCCTTGCTGTCTGACCGCTGCTCGCTCCTCGGGTCTCAGCTGAAAGGAAGAGTCCTTCCCAAAACAGGGGTCATGCCACGGTGTACTTTTCCTGTGTTACATGCATCCCGTGGACGTGTGTAAGTAACACTGCACTTCATCGTTTTCAGCTGCTGGTAATACCAATGCTGGGAATCCCCAGATGTTATCTCTAGTTGTGATTTTCCACTCTCTTCGGATTCGAAGGGCCTGCGTCACTGCCCCGAGCAACCCTCCCCTGAGTGCAGAGGTCAAGGGCTCTAAGCTGTTAATTGAACTGCTTTCTCACCGGGGGCCAGGGAACCACCTCCACACTGAGGCGACTGCATGGGGAACCACACGCTCTCACGGTGTTTTCCGGTAATTTGCAGTGGATCCAGGACTGACTGGCGAACACTTTGGGTTGAGGGCCAGACAGTAAGGACTTCGGGCTCTGCCCGTCACGTCGTCTGTGTGGAAACTCGGCCCGGCCCCTGGAAAGCGGCCCAGACAGCGTGAGAGCCAGCTGCACGGCCGGGTTCTGGCACGCTTCCTGTGGTCAGGGGACGTGAATGTCGTTTACTGTGCATGTGCCGTCGAGCAGTGCCATCTCGTTCCGCTTTCCCACCGTTCAGACACGCAAAACTATCCCGCTTGTGGGCCGCATGGAAACGAGCCGTAAGCCGGAGTGGCCAGCAAGCCCGAGTTTGCCCCCCCACCCCCACCCCATGCCATTGAGTTCAAGGAGTCTGTGTATTTTCCTTGGTTGTAACCAATACATTGGTTACAACTGGCTGCGATTACCCAGTTAACCTTGCGTGTTTTCTCCCACTAAAAGGGAGCAAAGTCAAATCAGCTTTGCATTGTGTAAACCCGCCGTGGCACTAGTTTCTGCGCCCAGGCCAGCGAGAGCAGTAGATGCCGGACTAACGGGGTGAGCAGTGAGGGTTAGCAAGCACACGCTGGATTTCGTTACGTGGAGTGAGGGGTCCGCATCCGAGGACTGCGTGTGATGTGGGACCTGCGTCCGGGCCACGCCTGGCCCCATGGAGTCTCCCACTCCTGGTGAGAAAGTGAGGCTGACGGGTGGGGGGCGGGCTCTGGGGACCACTGCCTTCCTTCTCTTTGATTTCAATACAGGTGTCATTTTAGTCAAGTGAATACAAGCACAAATATGCAGATGCCCTTATAATAGAAAGCAACGGGCTCTCTAACCCCACCTTTGCCTTCTGATTTTAACCCTTGTACCTTCACTTTTATATTGTCCAAGCTGTCTGTCTTAGGTATACGGTTGTACAACCCTAACTCAACCCCTGTCCTTTTCCCAGTGGCGTGAGTGTGAGGTCGAACCTCAAGTGGCTGCCCCATCACGTGGCTGCGGTGGCCTGTGAAAGCCCGCCCACATATAGACGCGCACAGGAAAAGGACTTCCTTCCTCCCTGTGACAAATGGATGATCGGGAGCCCCTGGCCCTGCTGTGTCGCTGGGGGATCATGTCCTTGTTGACTAATTGTATGTCACTTGGTCGTGGATCCCCAAGACTGTTTTGCTCGTCCAGGTTGCTGATTCACTGGGTGGACATAGGACTCAGCGCACAGTCAGACACTCAGGAAAGGGGACCCTGCGCAGAGGGAAGAACACTGGAGTGAAGCCGGAGGAAACCAGAGACAAGCTGCCAAGCGTCCTCTCCCACCGGCTCACACAGGACACGCCTGTCCCCCCAGAACCACGACAGCCCAGCGATTCTACTGGGGCTTCTCATCGTGCACCTGAGTCCGCCGCGCTCACACTTTCAGGCATGGGGGGAGGAGGGTGTTCAGAGTGAACCCCACTGTCTGCACACGCCTTTTAGGTGCTGCAAACCCTGGGAATCAGTAAGAGAATGGGGTGGGAGGACTCCCCACATCCAGATTACTAGAGGGCGGCCAAGGACCACGCTTGGAAGCAGCCTCTTGGACAAGCCCTAGTCCAAGGCTGGCTTTGCGACCCTTCCTCTGTCATCGCTTCTCCCTCCTCATTCACACTGTGGCTTCCGATGCCGTGGCCTGTGAGCTCCTGATGTGCCTCCTCGTGACATCTGGTTTACACGGTCTCTGTGGGAGCCCGGCCTCAGGCCGTGAAGGGAGCTGTGCAGTCTTCCAGGTCGTGTGTGCGGCCCCTGGTTTTCTTTGATGCCGCATGTGTGCGCTCTGTGCTGATGAGGGAGGAAGGGGGCCAGCCAGCCCCCTGAAGACCCCCAAGAGTGGCTGGGCCCCTCGGGTGCCTGCCGTGGTCTCGGTGGTTTCAGCGGCAGGTGTCCGGGCAGCCACTCGGTCTGGGTCCTAGAGCGGGTGGCCCCGGTGCTGACTGGCGATGATGGATTCACCCTAACTTAGACCTCTAGGGTGGTCCCCATGTCCTGGGTAGTAGGTCACCATAGCCCCACCCCTGCCCTAACCTTCCTCGGCCGCCGCCTGGGCGCTGGCTCTCACAACGCTCTTCTCTCCCTCCTTTTCTGCCAGCTGTCAGAGACGGCACCCAGGTCTGCCCAGGTGTGACCCCCACCCAGGCACAGCTGTGGAGAGGCCGAGGCGCCCCCTCCCCTCCCTCAGGCTGGGGGACATCCTTCTGAACTCTGAGACTTGCCGGGGGCACAGCAGCCTCTGCAAATCTGCGCATTCACATCCAAGAACACTTTACACCGCCCTCCCACCTGGTTGGTGATTATTGTTAGAGAGACAGTTGTAGGTGGAACCCTTCCCCCCCACCCGCCCCCTCCCCACCCCGGGGGCTTTGAGGATATCGGCAGTACTTTAAAATTCTGGTTTGATTTTTGTTTCCAGTAGATGATCCAACATCTCTCTCTCGCAGATTTTAGGATCTCCTTTTTATGGAAAATTAAACTTGACAGAAATTTAACACTTTCAATGTTTGCTGCTCCAGGTATCTCGCTGCCCTCTCTCCTTCTGCTCCTTTTGTTTGTTTTGAGAGCCCACCTCCTTGTGGTCCTCCAGGGCACAGGGCTCTCTTCTGCTTGCGCGTTTCCAGAAAAGCAGGCATCTCCTCCCCGCCAGCATCCCGACTTCTTGCTGGTTCCACCCGCTGGTTCCTAAACATATTTAGGGGGAGGAGCCAGGGAGAGGGGAGCACTGTGTCTGCTCAGCTGGTCCCCGTGACGGGCGGTCCCTTTGCGGTGCCCCCCGCCCCCCACTGCAGGGCTGCCCCAAACAGTCCTTCTGGGTGTGATGTGCATGTGTGTTTTCATTTAAAAATTGTCCATGGAAGTCACAGTGAATTTAAGAAATTTAAGTGAAGTTTTTAAGCAGTTACATTGAACTGTAGCAGGCGATGACCACGTGTCATTGAGCTTCCTGTTTGGAGCAACGTGCCAAATATCACTTATGAAAATGCACCCGACCTACTGGGCCCCCGGAAGGGCCTTGAGGACTGTGGCCCGTGCCCTGGAAGTCACGGGGGTACATGTTCATGCCGTGGTCACTTCGTGAGGAGAGAGGGGCAGAGCCTGTGTCGGGGAGAAGAACATTTATATTGCAGTAGTAAGCACCAAGGATTTGTCTGTTTGCTTTTTCTCCAAGGGCCCGTCCTGCTGGGAAGATGTCTTAATCCCCAACCGGATGAGCGGCGAATGCCAGTCTCCAGGCTGCCCGGGAACGAAAGCAGTGAGTACCGGGTCGCGCCCCTCCTTTTACTGGTGGCCTTCCATGCTCGCTAGGAAATTACAATACGGACGAAAATGCTAACTGACTTTTCTTTCCTCTGATGACATTTCCCGAAAACATTTGTAATAGTCACCAAGGACTCCTCCTGTGGCATCGCCTGCCAGCGTTGCTTTCCTAGGGACGTAGCCCCTTTGGGTGACTTTGGTAAATCGTGGCCACTTAAACCCCTCACACAGTGAGAGCAACGTACAGATGACCAGCTCAGAGCCTGGCAAGAGAGACTCCGACACACAGTGTTGACGCTTTTCCTGACGCTGTGAGAATCGAGCTTTCTCCAGCCACGTTCTGACATAGGTGGGCCACTAGCCGGTGTGGGGTGTGGGTGACCAGCTCCGCAGGTGGGTCGCCACCCTGTTCTCCGCGGTCCCTTTTCTTTTTCAAACAGGTACCCTGTGTTTCATACGAGCAAATGTTGCTTAAAAGAGACCCTGAGCACTGACGTTATTTAAGAGTGTTAGCATTGTGGTCGTGCCCATGATTTGTATGTTGTTAGAGTGTTCACCTCGGTACGTGTCACATAGCGCGTGGTCTCCACGTCATCCTTACGGTCATTTGAGGTGCTTTAAGAATCCCCTCCAATCACGGCCAGGCTGCCCGCCTCCCTGGTGCTTTGGTGCATTAACTGGCAGGATGCAGCTGCGGAGGAATCCGTGGTTCTGCACCTGGAGAGTGTAGCTCACATCCGTCGGGGGAAGCCCTGTGGAGCAGGGCTGAAGGTCATGGCTGTTACTTGTTGCATAGTCAGCTCACCTTCGATGTCAATGCATAGGATGCCACATAAATCTGTTACAGTGCGGCTCGATGAGCTGACACCCCCACAGACCCTCGTGGTACACCCTATGTGCAAATCTGGACTACATTACAAACACATCTTTGTAAAAGAACAGCTGTGCTGACAGTATAGAAAAAACTTTGTATGTTAGAACTTCAGAGACGCTGGGCTCCAGAGAGGAATTGTGTGAACTGTAGCCACTGACCCCTGGGCTCCGCCCACCCATGCTCCGCCCACCACGCCCCGCCCCGAAGTTGGCAGCCAACTGTTTCTGGTTCCAGCCCACCCCACAGGACACCACGCAGCCCTGGAACCATGCACACGTGGCTCTGTGTGCATGGACTCAGAGCCTGGAGCTCTGAGTCCAGACTCGCCCCTACACTGCCCTCATCTGTGGTTTTTCTGATAAGAAATGAGGGCTACGAGTCTTCAAAGGCCTTTCTGACTGTACACCATGAGTCTGTGTGTCCAAGACTGGCTCTCCTGGGCTTCGGCCAAGTCCTTGGTGACCTGCACCCATGCCTCCTCACCACGCCCACTGTGGGGGTGACCATGTGGGGCTGGAGGCCTTGAAGCCCAGGCAGGGTGAGAGTGTGCAGTTGCCCAGTGCACAGCAGGGTGGGTCGCTTCGTCATGGGAACCTTGGCGGCAGAGGGTGGGGGCATTTCTTAGAAGCTGTGTCCTTGACCGCCTGGGACACCGTCCACAGCCCCGGGATCTGTTCAGTGTAGCGGTTGTCAACATTCGATCCTTTTCATCCAAGATGCATTTGAATTCCTAGAATGACCCTCCAGGGGATTGAAATGAAAACAGTTGTTAAATTTTCTTTAAAAAGGGAAGAGAGTGAATATACCAGAACGGGGCAAATAGCACGCTAAAAAAAGGACAGAAATCAAACCAAATATAACAGTGATGTGATGACTTGTAAATGCACTAACCGAAGCCTTAAAACAGACCCTTAGACTGAATGAGAAGAAGACCAGAACCACGGAAAGTAGAAGGATGGAAAATGACACACCAGGCCGATGTCACCCAAAAGAGCCGTCTGAGCCCTTATGTGACACATAAAATTGATTTTTAGGGGCGAAGAAAGCTTGTTAAATAAAAGGTCTCCGTAGTTAAAAAAAGATCTAATTACCCAGAAATCTATACTAGTTCAGAACACCATATGATGTTACCAACATGGACTTAAAAATACATTCAAGACAAATGTCAGAATTAACAACTGTATGGCCCAGTCCCCCACCATGGAGGGGGACAGTCACCAAACTAACCTGCGGAGGTGCTGAGGGCTCCAGCCCCTCGAACGCAGGGAGGACGAGCAGGTTGAAGTCGGTGGGAAGGACAGGACGCCCCTTGGAGCGCCACCCCATTACGAGGATGCCCAGCCGTCTCAAGCACATGGACAGCATCACAACCCTCGAACGTGTTTTAGGGCTTTACGGCACGTAGCTACCACTAACCAAAACAGAACCACGAAAAGCCTCTCAAACGTGCAAGTTCTGTTCACTTAGTAAAAAAAATACCCAATACAAATATGGGGTTGAACAGTATTGAAACGTACCACCTATCAAATCTTTTGGGATGTATCTGAATTACGATTGAAAGGGAGTGGTTAGTATCATAAATGCTTATTTTATTTAAAAAAATGAGAACATAGAAAAAGAAATGATCATATTCAACGATGGCTTTTCTCCCACGGCTGGCAAACACCAGGTGGCCGTGAGCTCAGTAGAGGAGCTGAGGTACACGCCCCCCGCAAGGCCACGGCCACGGCTGCGGGGTCTCAGAACCGGTTTCTCGGTCACATTTTCACCGCAGGGCTAAGCGCGGACCACGCCTCCTGTGTTTTCTGCAGAGTTATGTGCGGGGTCTGTTTCTTACGGAGGCGAAAAGACAAGCATTTTTAGGGAGTTTATCACACTAGAGTTTGCAGGGTATTTTGAATTTGGGGCAGTATTTTGTACTCTCTCTATATAGTATATTCTCATGAAAAAGTTTAATTTCTATCACTTGTATAAAATATCCATATACTTAAAATTAAAAGGAGTAGGGTTTCTCATGTATTCTTAATTAATATTTATGCATGTAAAGTTAATCTAAATAGCTCATTTGAAATGGCAGTAATTTCAACCTTGGTTTTTTAGAGTGCTAATATAAACTTGACCTTTACACAGAGAAATCCAAACCTAATTTAATCTTTCACTAATTGGTGTCATTGTGGGAAGGAACATAGCATTAGTTCTGAAAGGCATTCTACTTTTAAAAAAGAGTTTCCTAGTCAATTCAAAGAATGTGTGCTTGAGCTTAAAGAAAGGGAAAAATCAATTGGGATTTTCTCCTAATTGATTAAACTTGGATAAAGTTAAGTTTAACTAGTAAAGTTAAACTTGGGATATGACGCATGACTTCATGTTTTCTGCGTAAATCCTCACTTTATGTTTTACAGTGCCTTAAACAATAAAGATCTGTGTGTTTGTACACGGTCGGGGGCGGGGGGTGTTTTCTTTTATCTGTGCACATGCACAGGCCGAGGCCAACCCAGGCACCCTGTTCTGTAGGCCAGGGGTGCCCGACCTTGTGGCGTCTCTGGGCCACACTG
The DNA here is from genome assembly GCF_014824575.4 of Sturnira hondurensis. Taxonomy (NCBI): domain Eukaryota; kingdom Metazoa; phylum Chordata; class Mammalia; order Chiroptera; family Phyllostomidae; genus Sturnira; species Sturnira hondurensis. The sequence goes on along the minus strand of NW_028072798.1, from coordinate 7,834,262 downwards.
GAAGAAGGAGTTGTCTTGAGCCACACATTAAACACAATGTGACATGTAATCACACAAAAAAATCACGTGAGTAAATTTCCTCATAAGTAAATGTACAGTTTTGTGTTGGGCCTCTTCACAGCCACCCCAGGCTGCACGGGGCATGCGGGCCACAGGGTGGACGCTCCTGCGCCCAGGCTCCACGTCCTAACTGCTGAGGGCGAATGTCCCCTGGCCCTCCACACCCCCCGCCTTTCCCTGACACCTGACAGTGGGCAGTAGAGTCTAGGGTAGAGATAGTTTCTTGTAGGAAAAAGAAAAGAGAATGTTGAATCACGCCTGTTGTAGTCTGTTTGTGCTGCTGTAGCAAAATACCGTGAACTGGATGCTCACGAGCAGCAAAGCAATTACGCCTCCAACACCGAAGTCTGGGAGGGTCAAGCTCAGGCACCTGCCACTCAGGGTCTGGGGGGAGCCCACTGCCGGGTCACAGAGTCCCCTCCACAGCCCCCCGGGCAGAGCAGACCGGTGGTCTCTGAGCCGCTTTTACAAGGACGGGGGTTTCATTCTCAAGGACTCTCGTATCTCCCATCAAATCACATTCGCAAAGCTCCACCCCCAGATACCTTCACAGGGGAGTTAGGTTTGGACACATGACTTCGGTGAGGGGGACACAGGCATCCAGACCACAGCACCCTTCAAAGTAACGAATGACCAAGGTCATTATATTTATATGTGTTGAGGGGTGGCGGTTTTACAACTAAACAACCTGTAACGTACATTATACTTTACATTTTTGAGGAGTAATATTTACCCGGATGCCATGTGAAATATGATGCTGTCAAGTTCACATCGCTTGATTTTGACAGGAGTTAAAGTCTTTTGCCGAGAACTTTGTTCTTCTCAGAAACAGCTGGAAGGACCTTTGAAAAGAACTCAAAGATTGATTTCCAAAGAAGTTGAATACTGAAAGCCATCTCCTGAACTGTAATAAATAACATAATTATTAAATTCAATATAATAAATGGAGAATTTTCATCTTACTCAACACGGCAATTTATTTCTCGCATTTTCTCCCAGTTGCACTCAGTATATGTCAACTGGAACATTAGTGTGAATAAAGTTAATATTCATGGTCTCTATCCCAGATTTCATCTTCTCAGAAGATGCTGACTGAAATGAAATGAATAGCAAATAAGAGTCACCTAATAGGAACAATTTTTATTTATAAGGCATTTGCATATTATATGTCCAAGAAGTTCCTTATGAATAATTGCTTTAATGAATTACTCTTCTCAGAGAGATGTGTGTTTCTTTTGGTTGTTTTTCTTGTTGTTTTAGACCTGATTTGGATCTCACAAGATGAGACCCAGGATTCCTCAGGACGGTTTCCTGGTCCCGCACCCTCTGTTCCCACCTCACCCAGTCTCTAACAGCGAGCAGAGGCGGGCTTGCTCTGTCTCCCAGACGAGGCCTCGGGCTGCCCGAGTATCGGGAGAGGGTGCAGATAACTGTTTTCATTTGCAAGATGGTGGGGGAGCAGTGGCCTGGTGACCCCTGCAGCGGAGCTCAGGGCACAGCTGAGCAACCAGCGTGGGCCCCGTGTCTCCCACCGCCCACCACAATAAGCCCCGCCCTGGGGGCTGCCAGGGGGCGCATCCCAGGGCGGCGGGCACTCCAGGCAGAGGACGGACGGAAGTAAAAGGGGGACGCATCTGCTTCCAGCTCGTTCTGGCCTGGCGTTTGGCCAAAGGGACATGGTCTCCCTGTCGTTACACTGTGTCCGCCCTCCAGTCATACTTTCTTACTTCTAAATGAAACTGAGTTCTGGAAGCTTTGAAGTCGAGCTCTGGTTGTGATGGAAGGATGCCTACGCATGACAAAATGTCCCCTGTTGTCTGATATGTAATTTGGGTGACGAGCTAGAAACTTCTTATAACACTTCGCAGAAATGGATCAAGCCTTCAAGCTCCAGGACGGTTCGTTTCTAACCCATTTTTGAGTGCTTGGTAACAACAAGAGTCATTTTTCAAATGAGGGTACAGATGACAAGATAGATATTTGTATTAGAGAACCAGCTAAAATTTTGCAAGTTTAAACAAAACATTTGAACATGTTGTTTGTATATGAAAATAAATGAGTCTACCATAGAGAAAAGGTGTCAGTTTTTAAGAGCGCTTAAGAAATGGAGGTGGAATGTAGGAGCCTGGGCTATCTGTGAGGCTCTGAAGCCTGGAATTAGTTCAAGTGAATGTTCTTTTTCCGTGACGCAGCCTCCTTTATCTGGGCTCTTTCACAGCTTAAAGGAAAATTAAATCATCAGCCATCCTCTCCATGGTACTGTTAAAGACTCCTGTACACTGTTGTGTGAAAAAACCAATCTGCAAGGAGGGGAAACCAGGTACCAAAATCGGCGCGTGTGCAGCGGACACCGCGGACAAGCGGTAGCCAGCACAGTCACCGTGGCCCCGCAGGCATAACCTTAGCTTAGCTATGACGCCATTTTTCAAGTCATTGTGTGGTTTCCATAATACATTTTTTAAATATTGGAATTAATACTTGCAACCTCAAAGGCAGGAAATGTCTAGTCTGCGTGAATTGTAAAGTGGGTTTTTTTCACTTGCTGATCTGTGATTCTCTGTGTTGTGATTTATGTCTTATTTTGTATACAGAAGAACATCATGCAGAATATTACAACCCTACCTAGATACTAGTGATTTTAAACCTGTTTGTTATTCCCAGAGGCTTCCAAAGCCACTTCTTAATTTTTTGTCTTTCCATAGAATGATTCCAAAGCCAGGTTTGTCCATGAGGAGGGTTGTACTTGGACGTGGACAACAAAGGAATTTATCATGATTAATCAGGAGACGTGCTTCCAGACCAGTAGGTTTCAGGCGAGGGGAGAAAGTCTATCAGGCTACCAGAAGAGATAGCGATAGGGTAAAAAGATAATTTTGAAGAGATTTATAAATGATATTCTGAGAACTGGAGCAAAGGAAGATCAACTGCAGCTGTAAACATCACCAAATGTGTCACTGTGGATGGCAGATCAGGCTGAATGGAAATGGCAGGGATTAGGGACTGGAGGCCACTCGGTGATGGCCTCGGAGTCAATGCACAGGGGCTAATGGAGTGAGAAGAATGGAGGGAAGGTTCGAGAGTAATGCGGCAGGAGAATGTGGCCTGCTTCTCGGCCGGGAAATAGCTCTCTGGTCCTTTAAGCGGGTGATGGATGGCTCTGGGGAGCCCACACCCCTTCATGAAGAGGCCACTGTGTCTTTTTTCAAAATAGCCTGGTCCCCCAAAGTTATCAGGGACCATGACCAAGTTTCACGTTAGGAAGCGGGCTTCAAAACACACTTAAAGCCAGTTCAGCAAACTTGAAACTTGGAGTGGAAAATACAAACATACGGAGACTAAAATAAAAAATAAGAGGAATTTCATGCGCTACTGCCCCGCATATGGTGAACCATTTACTTCCATGGAGGTTTCTTGGGGGAAAAACAGTTTGGGATCCTCAGATCTGACCTTCCTAGAGTGGGTAATTATCACCCCTTCAATACTCAGGTCTCTGGACAATAAGCTGAGAGATGGTCATTGTACATGAGTGTTTTAATGAGATGAGAAAACTCTTTTATGTTTAAGAGTTGGAAAGCGAAGTACAATTTTCAAAAACTCTGTGTTTCCATGGAAAGAAACATAGTTATTTCCCTAAGAGATATCTGTTGGTTGGGCTGTTCACTGGGCTGAAGACAAAGACTGGCCGTTGAGAGCTAGGAATCTAGCTGGGGAGAGAGCACTTCACCTGAGCAACCGCAAGTCGGGTTGAAAGGAGCAGGCACGGGAGAGACTGAGCATGTCTCCTGTGCCAGGCACCAGGGAGGGACAAGGGGACACTTTCTGTGGGACCCCGCACAGTTGGGAAAATTTCAGGGAGGAATCAGACATGTAGACAGATGATGATTTGGCCATGAGCTGAGTTTGTGGAGATGGATATGAAGGCTGTAAAAGATCTTGAATGAAGCAGAGGAAATAAGACAAATCACCCTGTTATGAATGCCAGGGGACCAGCACAAAAGGGGCTTGTGGGAACTCCAAGAAGGGCACTGTCTCAACGAAGGGGCTAAGGAAGGAAGGCTTCTTGGAGGAGGTGGGGCCTAAGGGATGGGTGGCAGGATTTCCACATGTGGGGATGCAGGCAAAGTTGGGGGTTCTTCCTGAGGTGGAGGAAATGACAGAAATAAAGGGATAAAAATAATTAAGGCCCATGCCTGCTATGAATTATTATTCACCACCTTCTCTTTGCCATGGAGCTCCTCCCAGCCCCAGTGGCCTTAGACTTGGCACAAAGGAAAACGAACAAGAAAAGGGCAGATAATAAGGGCATGAAACAGGGCAACCACTTGGAACTGGAAAGTTGGGGTGCCCTTCCCTGGGGAGAGGAAGCCAGAGCTCGGATCTGCAGACTGAGCCCCAGCTGCCAGGAGGGGTGGACAGCCACACCAGCAGGTCGCAGGGACCCTCGGGGAGCATTGGAATTCAGTGGTCCCTGAGGGCACAGGGCTGCTTCCCCCTTCACGCGTCTCCTGCTGCGTTGTCTGTGGGTGTTCATGCGGAGATTTTGGACAGTAAGAGACGCAGTCTCTGCGCCTGGAGGTTTAGGTGTTTCGATGCTGGGACTGCAGTTGAGGTGGTTAGCATAAGGAATAGAGAAAAAGGAGATCTCAAGAGGAACAAAAACAAGAGATTGTTTTCATACAATTTTGTTTACTGCCCTTGAGTCCCTGGCAACACGTAAATGAAGGTAAATGAGAACTGGCTTTTTGGCTTCCTGAGAACTGGAAACACACGCAGGTGAGACTCTTTGAGGGCCGATGAGAAGGAGCCCGCCGTCCCTGCGTTTATCAGACCGTTCAGAGCAGCCACGTGGCCGCCTGCTGTCTCACCTGCCCCCTTTTCTCCCGTAGGCTCCTCAGTGTGGGGCTGCTAGTGGTTGGCGTAAATTCCGTCCTTGTCCACAGCTCCGTTGTCTGTAATCCCCAGAGGTGGGCGATCGGAGGGGATGGTGCCCCTTCCCTTCCTGCCACCCCCTCTGTGCCAACCTTCTGGGAAACTTGAAAATATGAGTGGAGAAAGAAAAGGGGTTGCCATGTGCAGTAAAACCGGAGACTGAGAATCTAGCCCTCCTGAGGGTAAGCCTGGCGCTCTCTGCCGGGCAGTCCGCGGAGCGCTGGCCGAGCCAGGGCTGCTGTGGCTCCTTCCCTGTCCGCACAGGTTGGCCAGCTCCTGTTCCGCCCCAGCCCTCCGTCCGTGAAGCAGAGCCGTGCAACACTCTGCAGCGTCACTGATGTCACTGAGTGCTGGCGAGCATTCAGGACTCGAAGCTTCCTAGGTTTCAGAAATGGAAGGTGTTCTGCTGGGATTTCACCTCTGGGTTACACAATTGAAAATACCCGTAGATTTTTCATATCTCGTTTAGAAATGATTACACAGTGCTCCCCTCTTATCTCCCAGGCTTTGTTCTAAGACGCCCACCAGATGCCAGAAATCACGGATAGTACCGAATCCTACATAGACTATGTTTTTTCCTATTCATACATGCCTGCGATGTTTAGTTTACAAATTAGGCCCAGTGAGAGACTGGCAACAATGCCTAGTAATTAAGTAGAACACTTATAACGATATACTATAATAGACGCTATGTACATGTTGGCCTGACTCGCTCTCAAGATGCCTTATCCTACTATACCCACCCTCCTCAATTTCTCCTTATTCGAAATTTCACAGATAGAGGGGGATGTTTTCTTTACATGGGTCTTTGCAACTCAGCATGGATTTTGTTTTGTTTTTTACTTTCCTTTTTCAGCTGAGAACTTTTACCTTTTCGCTGAAAGAGAGCACCCCACCCTTCTCCCTGGCACATCTCATCACCACCCCTGTGCCTGGGGGCCATTACTAGGTAGAATAAGGGTGACGTAGACACGCGCTGCGATGCCGTGACGGTTATCTGACAGTCTGGGCAAGCTCCTGAGTGCCAGCGGGCGGGGAGCGGGGACAGTGTGGAGACTCGGGGTCTCCACCTTGGAGACAAAGGGGTGGTCCCCTACCAGGGCACGGAGCAGAGGGGCGGGAGAGGCCCTCACGCTACTCGGAACAGCACACAACTTAAAACCCAAGAACTGTTTATTTGTGGGATTTTCTGTGTAGTGTTTTCAGACTAGAGCTGACCTCAGTTCAAACCTCTGACACCCCTAAAAGCAGATCAGGGAGGCCTTCCTTTTTCCTGGATCCCAGAATTATCATTGTTCCATGGACTTATTTAGCTTATTGATTTCTTACCTGCCTTCTAAAAACGGACCATTTTAATGAAAGAAGAACCATTTCTCCATGTGCTGCAACCATGTCATTAAAATTTATGCTGATTTTCACAAGAATTATAAATGCCTTAAGTGACTTGTCTTGAGCACTTAAAACTCATATCACTTAGCACCATGTCTAATATATAAAGACCCTTCAGAGCATTGGTTCCAATTTAATATTTAATAGTGAGTAGTCTTCATTATTATAGGGCATGCATTTAAACTCGGACATTTTCTAGACTGAACGATGAAATCTTTTAAATACACTCACTACTCAGGTTCCGTCATGCACTTGAGAGCTGAGACGTTTATCTCATCTGTGTGGTAAAGCAAATACAAATGGCCAAGGGCGTGCAGTTTGTATTTGCTTTACCAACGAGGTCATTGCAGGCCAGTGATTATGGAACTGGGCTCCCGGGAAGCAAGGCCCCCGCAGTGGAGACACAGAGTGCACTTGATTAGAGCGGCTCCTTGGGGCTTGTGTTTGCTCCTGGGTGTGAGCAGGGGCAGCCACGCTGTGATAAAGTAGCAGCTGCCCTCGAAGAGGGCCCATCAGCCATGCTTGCGGGACTAGATGGACGCCACAGCTGTAAGATCCCGAGACAGCAGGTCACGGCAAGATGGGGCAGACCAGGGGATGATCTGGATACCGCAGATTCAAGATGGCCGCCACAAGTTGGCATTTATGCAAATGAGGCTGGTGCTGCCGCACTGTTTAAAGCGTGCTTTTCTAAAACAGAAAGGAATCACAGAATAACATGATATTGAGAAGTAGGATCTAGTCTTGAGTTTTCCACATTTTTCTTTTCAACTGTCGCAACTGGAGTACCTCATAAGTATTGTCTTTGAGATTTCACCTGTGGCCCTTTAAAAAAATTAAATTAAAATTAAAAACTACAATAAATAATAGTAGCAATCCGAACCCTTTATAATGGTGACAGCCAATCTCTATTTAGAGTAAGACAAGGAGGAAGGAAGCATAGAGGAGGCAGGGGCCGATGGCGGAGGGGAATTATCTAGAGTTAGCCAAAGAAAAGAAACCCGCCACCCTCTCAGTCAGGTGTTGCTTAGTGACTCACAGGCCCGCCGACGAGAGAGCCCCCCCACTCGTGAGAATGCACAGGTGGGTCTGACCGGAGGAGTGTGCGGGTGTAGGAGCTGAACCATAGCAGCTCCCGCCTTGAAGAGTCCAATTCACAGGCTGGCCAAGGTACGAAGACTGAGCCGTGACGTTAGTTCATTGTTTCATCCTCTGGGGTACCTCTGATTGCACAGTGTCCACATCTGCCTTCTCCGATTTGTTTCTGTTCTTCCTTCTGCTCCTCTCCCTTTCCACAGCCTCTTCTTTGACAGTCCCCAGTGATCTTGACCTTGACCAAAATTAACAACCTGTGCATCCCTGCATGGTTATTGTAAAGGCGTCTGCACATTCTTCAACTCCCTTCTCCTCAAAGCTGAGATCTCATTTTCCTCCGCTTGGTCCCTGCCTCGAGTTGTGGCCCGTGTCCTCGGAAGAGAAAACAGTACAGGGCTTCTGTGTTACTTCTGAGGCCGGGTCACAGAAGGCAAAATAGTGTCCATCTGGTTTTCTCTGTTGGGAGCCTCAGGCCCCATGGAAAATGCCTGGGTTCCCTAAAGTCACCAGGCTGTGGGACCCTATGGCAAGGCCACGCAGAAATAGAGAGAGGTGGCTCAGGAACCCAGGCATTCAGCACCCTGAACAGGTTGGCCTTCCCATCCACCACGGAGTTTATATGACAATGACGAGTGGGCCGCCAGGCCATTGCTGCACCCAGCCACTGAGCTGCCTCTCCAGCTGTGACCAAGGGAGTGGAGATGAGCAGTCTCCACAATCGTGTGTCCCAAGTGCAGGTTCATGAGTAACACAAATTGTGAACAAACAAGCCACTAACGTGCGGGGTGGCTCGTGGCACGGCAGTAGAAAACTGGGGCACTCTTGACCTCCTGACAGCGCTCTGCACAGTCATGTCACCACACAGAGGCCGTCTGCCCTCAGACACATGGGGGTGTGTGCATGGCTCTGTGTCATCCTTCTGTGGAAGGGGGTTTGAGTGACAAAAAGACAGACAACGGTGTGATGAGGAAGCGTGGGAGTAGCAGTAGACAGACCGGAGAGGGGTATTCTGAAGTAGGTCTTTACTGGGGCAGCAGCAGATAAACAGGAACAAGGACTTTCCAGCCCACCTCCCTGTTAACAGGTGCCAAACGCCACACTCCTGCCAGGGGTGTGAAAAGGCAGCTGTCTGTCTATCCAATTCAACCCTGTCATGTCCCTGGAGGCTACATCCTGGGCTCTTAGATTTGCGCCGGTGTTTCCAGAGCCACTGTTAACAACACACTTACCAGGGACGCCATCCATGGCTTACTTGGAACAGTAGTCGGCCTGTTGCGAGGGCTGAACTTAGCACGTAGGCCGGCAGACGGGGCGTGGGCAGTGGAGTTCAGGAAGCTGGGGTTGAGTTCTGGGGTTGTCAGGAGGTCTTCTGATGAGCACAGGCTGGTGGCCTTGGCCAGGACGTGCACACCCTGTCAGTTTCCTCACTCATAGAAAGGACATATCGATGCCCTTGACTTTCAGGCATTGGGAAGATAAAGTCTGATAAAAGGTAGAAAGTACTTACCTCAGAGCCTCTCCTGGTAAGCAGTGAATGGTACTTACGCCACCATAGTTGTTCTTACGGCGTGTTGACTATTTCTAGATTTGATCTGCACGCTAGCTTTACTCTAACTTTCCCACCAGGATTGGGTTAATTAAACATAATGCCGATGCAGCTGATTGCCTTTGCTACAAATAACAGGAAGTGTTCAAACCGATCCCGTTGCTCTGACAATAACATTGTAACGAAATGTAACATCTGTAGTTCCTTAAATAAAAATGTACTCAATTTGCATTTTATATAATTCAGAATTGTGGCGTAGATAAAATTCTGTACCAGCAGATCTGAAGAGGGGAAAAATAAGTTATAATGACTTAGAAAAAGTATTGTCGTTGATTTTTATTTTTCTAAAACCATGTGGCAACATGATTATTACCATAATGCCTCACACTTTTAAATGTCATACTAGAAGTCCAATTTGAAGTTATGATAACTCATTTTCATTCCTTATTTTTAAAATATATCTTGCTTTTTCTGATTATAAGACCATAATGTTGGCTGTAAAACATTAGCCAACAGACTTTCACATGAAGAAAAGGGTGAGACGTGGTTAATCAGAACACCGGGAGAAAGTCGCTGTTAACACGGTGACCCGTCCTCTAGACAGTTCTCAGAGAGCGCATGCGTGGGCAAGGTTGGGTAATCATCTTTAGTGATGGATACTATTCATCCAGCTTTAGCTCTGAATTGATAAGCTGCTCTACATTTTATTCCACAAGCAGTGCATATGTGTGCTTCCTTATGTTCATTTTTAAATTCCGTCGGAAAAGAGAAGCTGCGGTGGGAAAGGATATTCCGTTTACAGTGTTTTGACACCTTGTTGCAAAAGGTCCCCCAGAATGTTTGCACCGAGTGGGGCTCTCCCTGCAACCGTGGGAGAGCGGCTGCTTCACACGGTTTCAGATTCCGTGCTTTGCTTTCATTGTTTTCCATCTTTGCTGGTTACTCGGGTGGAACAGAGCGTCTCATGTTAAATCGCCTTTCTCCCATTACAAGGAAGCTTGAGTATGTTTTTATTATTTATTACTCATTATTATGATCATTTTCTTATAATTACACTTATAAACATTTCCTATAGTAACCCTTTGTGTGTTGTAGATGTTGCAAATAGTCTCACCAGTAAGTAATTTAATTTGAAAGTCATCTATGGTGTTGTAGAACTATTTCCTCTGTACATTTTGATGGAGTTAACGTACTGTTCTTTTTATAGGATTATACCTTTGAAATCATTCTTATTAGCAGTATTTTTTAGTACTTAAGATCATTGTAGATCTTTTTTTATTTTAAAGATTTTATTTATTTTTAGAGAACGAAAGAGAGGAAGAAAAACATCAATGTGTGGTTGCCTCTTGCACACCCCCTGCTGGGGACTTGGCCCACAACCCAGACATGTTCCCTGACTGGGAATCGAACCAGCAACCCTTTGGTTCATGGGCTGGTGCTCAATCCAGTGAGCCACACCAACCAAGGCCATTATAGATCTTTACTGCAAATATTTTCTACTATTTTTTATGTTTTTATCTTTTAAAATATTTGATCCATAAGTTATTATTTTAGCATGAAGTATTTTACATGAATCTAATTTTATATATTCCACCCACAAAAACCTACAAAGTACTTTTTCTGCATCACTTATTGAGTAGAACACACCTCCCCACTTATTTGAAATAAATCACTTCTTTGTATTATGTTAACTTTGGTGTTATATTTCTGAGTCTGTCCTGCTGCGTTCCTCTGCTGATTCCCCTCCAAGGCCACAGTGTTGAGATTACGGTGACCTAAAACTCATTATAACGTGTTTGATACCTGCTACTATAAGTTCTTCAAATCATTGTCACACGTTTCTTTGGTATTCAGACAAATTAATCTTTTCACATGACCTAGAAATTTTGTGAAGTTTGGAAGGAAATTTCATGAATTTATTCTAATATGTGAGTTAATCATATCATCCCAGAGAAATGTCAAGAGAATGTAATTTAAGCATTAATTACATAATAGCAAGTTATAGCTCCTGTCTTCGTTTCTGAACTACGTCTAGAAAAAGTGAACTCCCCCAGACGGATTCCGTAGCATTTGACTATGTATGTAGTTCAGGCTGCTGGCCAGTGTTCCTGGCTGACCAGTAATTACAGGCCACTTGGGCCTAATTCCCTAAAACTTTACCTCCTGTGGTGGGCAGTCATTTCCTCACCTGACAAAAGTAGGTTTCAGGGGAAAGTGAATCAGAAAACTATTCTCTGAACTGTAGATGGGCAGTAGGTTTCAATTTGGATGGCATGATCATTTGTGTTATAATAGGTTTTTTTAAAAAACATTATTTCTCTTTGACTTAAAACATTACTTTTAGGAAAGTTAAGTATTAATGAGATTAGTACTTCAGTATTCTTTATTATTACTTGTTCTTCTAAGGCTAATAATGTATTCTTCTGTTCACCTTTTAAGTATTATGTAATTTTCTTACACAAATGGAACTTTCCAAACATGCATACAAGCAAGAAGAAATTAATAATGTATAAGAACTCTACTTGTTTTTATCTTTTTGTGTGTTTTGGATCAAGTCAGTAAGGAGCAGAGCAGGGCAGGAGAGAGCGAGGTGCCAGTGGCTCCCCAGGGCTGCTCCCTGTGCGACCCTGAACCTGGGCTCCGCTCCCCGCTGTTCACGCTGAGAACAGGGCCACTGTCTGCTGTGAGGGGTTTTGTTGTTAGCATCTTATAAGGTGATACACATACAAAGCAACTAACAGTACCTGACACATTTCAGGCACTTCCTCAGTTTTGGCTATTTTCATTATCAATTAGTAGCTTATCAATTGCTCTAATGACATTCGGTGCATGAGGGGACTTGGTCAATAGTTAACCACAGCAGAATGGGAAACGGTACACAGAGGTACTGGTCTGTACCGGAGTATTTAGTCTGCATTTAATTCACACAGCAAGTTAAGATAATTAAACCTCTTCCTTCCTCCTGTCCTGCATGTTTTCCTAACTTCCTCCCCCACCCCTTCCCCCAGGGTCCTAGATGAAGCACTTAGCCCATATCAGGAATTGCCTGAGGTCTGGGGACAGATGAAAACACACCACATTGCCCTCTTTCAACTAACTGCCGTCTGGGACGAAAGACAGACTTGTAAAAATATATGTTAAAGAGCATAATAATATACAGAGTTGGCAGGATCGATAGGAAACCCTGAACTGGGAATGATTACGTTTGTCCAAGGTCACTCCGCAGAGGAAGTGTGACATGAAATTCCTGTCTGAGAAATTACCCTGTTTCTCTTCGGTCTCCAACACGGTGGAAAGTGCTGCTACTTCTTCTGCTTCTGCCCGAGGACCGTTTTACACACGAGAATGGACAGAGGTTCGTCGTGCCTGCAGGAAGTGACTGGAAACAAGTGGAAACGAGAACAGTCTTCCTACAGGATGAATAACCAGGGGGACCTCAGAAATTCTGACTTCTGAGGTTTTCCAAAGCTTCAACTCAGGATGTTTTAGTGGTTATAAATATTGGAACATGTCAAAATTAATGCAATAATTAGATCACATTCTGACAAACAGGGTAGGCAAAAGCAGGTTCCCAGTTGTGAGTCTGTGAAACACCGTTTTTGTAATAATTATATCCCGCTCTTGTATAACCAGAGCCTGGCTTTTTCCATATGAACACTGTAAGCCTATTTTCACCCACCCCTCTATTATCCCAAAACATGGGACTATTACAGTGAATCCACATGGAGTGTGGAACCTAAAAACACACGGACCTTGTTGACATGAAAAGTATGTACTAACATCTTAAAACGCAAGTGACAGGCATGGGCAGGGAGAGAGCCTTGTGGTTCGGAAGGAGGGTCCGAAGCAAGTGAGAAGAGCAGGTTTGATCCAGCCCTCTGACAGCCGCCGCTGGGGGAAACCGCCCAGTACCGGGTTTTATTTTCTTCGTCTATAAGAGAAGGATTTGGAACAGTAGTCAGTTTACGGGTTTGTCGCCAAGACCAAGCCACATGAGCTCCTTTCTCCCAAACGCTGCAGGATGCCCTTGCCCCTGCAGAGAGACAGTCCCTCCTGCGCCGCGCCCCCTGGAGCGAAGGTGCCAACACAAATGCACCTGCAGGGCTCTGACACTGAAATGAAGCCCAGCAGGGCCTCTGCGTGGTTGTGAGTGCATTTTCCAGCGCACGCGGAGCCCGAGAGGGAGGGCTTGCTGCAGACTGCGCCGCTCAGCCCAGTGGACTGAGGACTCCCCCAGCGTCCCTGGGTGCACCAGATCCCAGCGGCTTCGGGCGGGGTGCTGCAGCTCCGTCCTGTCCCTGCCCCTCAGATGAATCCCAGTCAGCGCAATAGGCCCCCACGTTCAGGGGAGTGACTTTAGTGCTGCATCTTAGCCACGTGTACCCCGCGCGCCACCAGGTTTGAACTGCGCCTTTCAGTCCGGGTCCCTGGGCTTTGGGGCGCGGCCCAAGGGCATGCATGAGCCAGCCCCCCGTCAGTGCTCACAGAAGTCCTGGGGAAGCTCCTTAGCCCATGGCTTCCATGGGCCTCATGCTTCTGATGGTGCAAGAACAGCTGGAGCACTTTTTAATTTGTTTCTTGAAAGTGGGGTCCTACTGTGCCCCCAGGGGCACTCAGAGCTTAGGTGATGAATCCGCGTGTCTCTCTTCAAGGAGTTCATTTTTTTTCTATAAAACATAAATTCAGGGATATAACTTCAGCCCTTGGGATTATGGTTCTGTAGCAGGGAGATAATCTTGCTGGCTCATCCTGACATGTTGCATGACCCAGAGGATAAACCAAGTGTTGTCGATCACCCAAATGAGTAGACGGAAGCATGTGATGCTTTGCAGAGGAGTACGTGATGTTTCAGTGCCAAAGAATATAAATGTCAGAGAGTGATCGGACGTTCAGGCAGCGCGTCAAGGCTCGGGGTAGCATCTTGGTTGGACAACGTGCATGTTTTGAATTTATTCGGTGGCGTGCAGCTGTGCTCAGGATAACCTCTGTGCTCTTGGGGGCAACCTAAGGTCATAGGGGCTATTGGAGACGGGGATGAATGGTCAGTGAACTTACAAACTGCTTGGGAACGTTCCGTTTGTGTATCACAATTGCCCCTACCGGTGACAGTTGCGAGTCACTTGTGCCACTTTTCTAAAGCAGGCCCGGGGACGTCCGTCAGTGTTGTAGGACCTGGCTTTGTACGACCATAAAGGGTTGCAAATTATAAAAGTGCTTTTGTTTTAAGGTAACTTATAATTTAGACTCTTTAACTCATTCAGAAATGGCTTTTATCATCATTCATGTCAAAGGCCTCCTTTTAATCACATTTCCCAAGAAGAAAAAAAAATACAGGGTCCAGCACAAATAACGCCCCTCTTCCATTACGAAATCATAAGCCTGTCAGTCTGTATAGCATGACAGTGTCACACTCAAGCACACCATCTGGCATTTTAGGTGAAGTGTTCACACTAAAACTACACACTGTCGACACCCGTATTGTCGACCTAGCAACCACACTCAAGCAGGCCTTACTTCTGCCAGGCCCTGTATTTGCACCAGTGCTTGGCCTCCTGCTTGCTCCTGAGCCCTGTGTCTGTGACTCTCTGCCCCGCCCCCTGGCGGCCCTGGAGCCTCCGGTGCTGAGCGTGGCCAGTCTTTCCCTGCAAGGCCCACGCTCCCTGCAAGGGGCCGCTCCCTCTGTGCAGCTCTCTGGGTCTTTCTTCATCCTCACCGGGACTGGTTTATTTTGAGATAACACCACTTGTCTTACAGGAGGCAAAAAAGGAGAAAGCCAAAGGTTAACTATGAAAAGTAAAAGCCTAGAGTCTTGCTGTGACAGGCGGTTTCGGAATAGGATGGGCTTGATTTTCTCAAAGGGATCTTTTACCGTGATGGCGAAAACATCAAATTAATTAGACATAAAAGCCAGTGTGGCCGAGCCTCTGCGGACAGAACCGGTTTCTAGTGCAGAATCCTCGGGGCATCATTAAAGCCACACTTAGTGCGTTCCACGCTCCTGGAGTATCTACCCATAGCTTTAATTGTTAAAATTTACAGTTTCGTGTTGAAGACCAATTTTCTGTCGCTCGGCCTGAATCATGTTCTCTCACAATATTCATGACATGACAGTGACAGATAACAATTTACTGGGCCACGTATTCTTTATGCATCATCACACTTAATTCTAACAGAAACCCCATGTGGCGAATGTCATTTCCCTCATTTTAAAGATTAAAAACTTGGGGGGGTGCTCACTAGCAACTATCTGGCGTTACCCGGGGCGTCACCCCAGAGCTGGGTTGTCTGCCATTTACAAACACGCCTTGCCGTAGGCCAAAGGACTTCTATGTCCCTGGCACGCGTGCTGGGCCCGTAAAGAGTGGTTTTATCTTCAGGGCGCATTACAAAGGTCAACAGGAAAGAAACACACCTGAGTTTGCATGCCAAATTCAGCCCTTCTTCCTTGTGACGTTGCCCCCTTCCCCTCCTTTTCTGCCTTACCTTGTTGAAAAATAGCAGTGCCGATGGTAGTGGTTTTATTTTCATTTATCTGAAATTTTGTGTGTTTGTGTAGAAAGAAGTTTGTTTGCCTCGCTTATGAAATGTGATCATCCCTTCACAGTGTCCTGGGGGCAAACTCCTTCCTCCCAGTCTCTACGTGGCCTCCAGGTCTGACTCTCAACACGGTAGCATTTCACCTCTTTATGATCTTTCTTACACAGTTTATTCTGTTTGTGAAGCCACAGAGCTACATCGAGGGCGTCTTCTGATTCTCAAAGGTTGCAGTCAAGCCCTTTCTCTACTGTATGTAGTCAGTCCGTCACCCTCGCTGATACAGCATCCTTCAAGTGCTCACAGGCCAAGTAGATGACGTTTGTTTGTAAAGCCAACGTTGTTATTGCCAGGGAGGGAGAGCCATAGTACCTTTTTTCCCAGCGACATGTTCTTTGAATTCATTTTTCTGTTCCTATTGCCTGTTTCCTTTTGTGTTGAACTGGGTCAAGTTCCCTTCGGTGTTGCATTTCCAGGGCATGGATGACTGACGGAAGTCACTGAGTGTGACCTTGATGGCCCTGCTTATTCTAGGTTCTACCTGGGGTTCACATTCCAGCCTCCACTCCTGTTTGGTGGGAGGCAATTGCATGAAACCCACCCTAAATGCTGTGCACGTTGCTACCTTGTGCAGTTCTCAGCCATGGCTGTTATGCTTAGTGAGGCCTGAGGAATAAACACCCCTGACCCTTCCTCCCTTTTCTTCTGGGCTTTCCCGTTGACCAGAAGCAACCAGAGGCCCCACAGAGCTAGGCAGGTTAGCTTCCTGGGGCAGAAAGCAGCGTGAAGAAGGGTAGGAGGGGGACCTGAAGGGGCAGCAGCAGATACACGTGTCCAAGTACACAATTCTTCCTGTCACCACACCGAGCAAAATTTTCTGACGCGAGTATATGCCTCTGCCTCTTGCTTCTCAACTTGTTACCAGCTCGTGGAATTTACCAGGATTCTCATGGAAACCTTCTTGGTTCTCTGTTCCTCCTCCCTCAAAATCGCCACAAAAAACTCAGTGTTTCAGTCTTAGACAATTTAGTTATGCCTCATTTCCCTTGGTAATTTTTTCAGTTAAACTTCACTTTTTATACTGTCTTGCTGAAGTGTGAGGAGTCTTATAAATGCTCCCCGAGTGACATCAGAAAATATATTGACAGCTATAATTTCCAAACCTGGCTTGTTTATGGCAGGCTTCCATTCAGCTCTAGCAGAATGGCATGTAAATAGGGCAGCTGGTTGTTTGAATGTATATTGATTCTGGTTTTTTAAAAAGGTATTCAAAATTTAGTGTTTGCGAAATGAGGTTATTATAGATAACCCAGGATAGCTATAAATTTAAATTGATCTGGAGCCATGTGCCGGCCTTTGGGAGATGCTCAGCCATTTTTCTTACTTATTTTTCCCCCCAACATCATAGCATTAAGAGAATAGTGTTGTCTGCCAAAATTTGTGTGATGCGCAGACGGATTACTAATATTTCGTTGATTTATTTCTTACTCGGCTCTGCTATAAAACTTAATTGATGACTCTGCCAAAGGTTCATGTGGTGCCTATTAATTTTAGACTTCCCGGAGACTAAGAACTTCTTGCCCATTAAGCATGTTCTTTCATTATCAGTTTTTATTTTGAAATATGTTCTCAAAACACCTCCTCTCCTTAACTCAAGAGACATGTGTCATGCCATAAAATTGTTCTCTGAGATGGTGAGGTTTGGGGTTTTTAATAGCTTTGATTTCTTGCCTAAAATCAAATTTCGGGCTATTATGCTTGTGATCAATGATGATGATGATAGAATATCTTCTCTAAATCGTTATCGTGTAAGAATGAACCTCGTGTTCTATTCATGTGACACAGGTCAATTTCCATGAGCCACTTGTTCCTTCAGGTCACTCAGACGTGACCCCTGCGCTGTACTCAGACGATGACGCCTCCTTCTGGGTGGAGCCCTGTATTTGAAAAAGAGCGCTGGCCGAGAGCAACGTTGCTTCTCAGGCAGAGGTGAGATCTGTTTCTAAAAGATGCTCGTGCCCCGCCATCGCCAGTGCAGTTTGGTGCACAGGTGGCTTCGCATCCCGATGTCAGCACAGAGACGCCCCCCCAGTTATTTGTCAACTTCACACCCATGCAGGTGGGCCTTCAGCAGGCGCTTGCTGACTTTGTTTTCATTTGCTGAGTCCTGGACGCCCCCACGGCCATGCTCCTCATAGGGGTGGAGGGGTGTTTGTGGGTGGGGAAATCTGTTGTGGACGGGGCAGGCTGTGGGTCACTCTGGGCCAAGGGTGCTGAGACCCCCTTTCGCCCCCAACCCCTCAGTCTCCTGAGAATCTGCACAGCTGGTCACCAAACATGTTTGTGTGTCAAGAGCTCAAAATAAACTAGAATGGTTTCTGTTCTCCAAGGGCCCAGAAATGATTATGGTGTGGTGACGAAAATTACCAAACACACATACTTAATTTACACTAGTCTTCTCTGGAAACATAAACTGACACCATAAATCACTTAATCCACAGATTGATTTCCCCGAAGACCCCACTCCTATCGAGGCATTTTGTGTGGGGCGCCGGGGGGATCAGCTGGAAATGGACCCTGTGACAAATTCACACTGCAAATATTTATGAAGTGGTAGGACTTCTTAGGCACTATCTTGTTCTCTGGAGACTCCATGGAGTCCAGAAAATTCATTTAGATTTCCTCTCATTTAAAGTGAGAATAAATGTTTTCTAAGTCCTGCAGTCGTAGCAGGGGGGACTAAGGAGACCTGGTTCAGGAGCACACGGCTATGATTGGGAGACTGGCTGGGCCCCGGGCAGCTCGGCACCACACGCCAGACCTCACAGTGTGGATTCTGCTTGACTGGCAGACAGACCGGAAATGCGACACAGCGTGCAAACACTCATGCCTGTTCACACGCATGTGGCTTTTCCTGGGTGCTGCTAATGCATGTATGTGCATCGTGAATGCACATTTCATGAAAGGGGTTACAAAATATTTAGCAAAACATGCCTTCCCATCAATTAGGATTGCTCATGAGGAATGTCCCCGCAGACATTATAGCTCAGATGGAGACTTATGACAGTGTAGTTGTGTGTGTACAAGGATGTGAGGTTGATGACAGGCTAAAGACAGTCAATGCGTGATTTTCATGCCTACAGGTTATCTAAGAGTTATTGGAATTGCTTTCTCACCAAATCTTAAATGTTGAAACTCGTGCATCCCAAGCATCCTCACAAAGAAGAGGTAAGATGAAATAATATGTTCAAGGGGCTTTATAATCACCCTGCAATGTACATGTTTATATTTTAACATAGTCCGCAGTGTGTTTGCCATATCTCCACGTCACTGCCTCATGGAACCTCTTGTCATCCCTCCGGCTTTCACAGCCTCACGGAGGTCAGTGGGCTCATCCCTGCCTGACGCAGGGGCCTGGCCAACTCTGAGCCGACCTTGGCCGTTGTTGTGCAGATGGGCTTCTGTGTAACAAGTAAATAGTGATGTATTCACCGAGCACCAGGTGTTGGTGGTTGGAAGGATGTTTGTGGCCAAAAGTACCAGCAGGGCTGTCGGGCCGGAGGTGAGTTGCAGAGGTTTGCTCCAGGAGTGGTTGCTGGCTTTCTGAAGAGGAATTAGATTCACTCCAGTGCAGGGGGGTGGAAGGGGGGGACGGGGGGAGCGAGATTGCGCAGCAGCAGCAGAGCCATGGGTGTGTTCCGAGGAGACTCTCTGACCCCCGACTTGAAAGGCATCACGGGAGCGCCGCCCATCTGTCTTGCACCCCAGTGCCGGGAGGTGGACCCACGAGCCAGCTGGTGGTCTCGGGAGAGAAACCACTGTTCACAGCCTCCGGTTCCCATGCAGGAAGCCGGGATGCTGCCTGGAACCCACAGGTTCTAGCTGGAAGTGGATTTGGTGCGATGGCCTGGGCCAGGCCCCTGACAGCTGAGAAACGAGATGGAACCCAGACGCCTGGTTCTTACGCCTCCCGTTCCAAGTGGAAGGTTGGCGTACACACCTCCCAGGAACACCGCATCAGTGTTTTCCTGGGCTTCCCCTGCAGCAGAAGTCACGGCCTGAATGAGCACGTGGCTCTCTGTGTAGAAGGAGGAGCACGCCACACAGTCAGCTTGCGCAGCGGCAGGTAGAGCGGCTGTGTCTCCAAGGGAAGCCTCCGTGCCAGTCACGCCCATCTCGGTTCCTTAGCTCCCTCCTCGCGTGCGTTTGCTGCGGTCCCGCACCTCCTTCGGAGCAGCCTGTTCTGGTCAACAGGGGAGGGCTGCATCTCCCAAACTCGTGTGTCGTCCAGCGCTGAGCCACCTGCTGATGGGAGTGTGGCGTCAGGGGACACGTTCTGTGGTGGCTTGTTCCCAGCATGACCTTCTGAAGCAAGGTGGTTTAGATGCCTTCTCCATGTTCATTATAAACACCTTTTATTTTCCCCCAGCAAATGTTACGACCCAACCGTAAACACCATTGCTAAGCTAATACTTGGAATATGAGACCCTGGGCAGAAGATATCCTGGTGGGAGGTGGTTTATTCCTACTTACCTTATGCCCTTCCAATATCTTGTCTAAGACTGAGAGGTATTGTTCACTATAGAAACAAAAAAGTATTGAGACAGTAGTATGTTTTAGTGTAACTTAATTGAAAGATTGAAAGATTGAAAGATTTACTCTAAGAATCCGCTATACTTTATATATATATATATATATATATATATATATATAATTAACTAAATTTTACTTACCAGTAGATTAAGTACCTATATATAAACTTGATTATCAAGAGGAGCCACACACCAGAGAAAATAAAGACAAAAATTATGAAATAAAGAAAGAAGTGTGTCCAGTTAGGTCACCATGAGCAGTTCTAATGTTGTTTTTGACCCATCAACCCCATTTGGCAAACCCGCCGAAGGGAAAGGAAATGTGGTCCAGAGCGAGGTCCACGCTGCCGGCTTCTCGGGGCCCGTGGAGACCTCTGGTGTGACTCAGCAGCATCAGCCGTCACGCAGCCAGCTTGGGGCTGCTGTTTAGGGTGGATCTGGGGAGCCTTCCACCGTGTCACCAGGCTGAACACAGTGTAGTGCAGCCTCTGGTTCCAGAGGGACAGGGGTGGTCGGGTGGTCTGGAGGCGTTTGCTGTCTGCACTCTCTCTGTCACAGGGCCCTTCAGGCATTCCTCACATCACTGCCTTCGCTAACTCATTTGGGTGGAGCTCATGCTGAATGCTTTTTGGTCTCCCATCTGGCTGCTGCCCGGCGGGGTCTTCCACCGCGTTCCCCCATGAGTTCCCCTGTTTACGGGCCACCCCCAAGCACACCCCCCAGGCCCGCATCCACCCCACGGCACTGGGGCTGTGTGCCTCTGTGTCTGCTGCCTGCATTTCGAATGCTGTGTTTAAAGAAAGTACACACCGTGTGTGATGACTCAAACAAAAAATACAGAAAAAGTAAATTGTCTTTTCTTTCCTCTCACTTTCATTCTCCCAAAATGATTAATATGAACTTTTCTTGTGTATTCATCTATAAATTTTCCTGTATTCATTTGACTTTTATGTATTGATTTCAGGGAGAAAGAAAGAGGCAGATAGACCTCAATTTGTTGTTCCACTCATTTAAACATTCATTGGTTGATTCTTGTAAGTGCCTTGACCAGGGATGGAACCCCCCAAACTTGGTATATTAGGATAATGCTACCTGGCCAGGGCAGTATTCATTTTAAAACAGGTATACTTGGATGAATGTTTTCATTGTTTTTCTTGAAATGGTAATAATACTATATTTATTTCACCACAACTTTTTTGTATAATAGAAGTTTCTATAGTACTTTTAAGATCAATACACATATAGACCAAACATAATTTAATAGTTGCATAAATATTGAGAAAGTTAACTTTTTAAAAAAGATTGTATTTATTTTATTTTTAGAGAAGGGAAGAGAGGGAGAAAGACAGGGAGAGAAACATCAGTGTGTGGTTGCCTCTCCAGCACACCCTACTGGGGACCTGGCCTGCAACCCAGGCATGTGCCCTGACTGGGAATCAAACCAGTGACCCTTTGGTTCACAGGCTGGCACCCAATCCACTGAGCCACACCAGCCAGCGTGAGAAAATCAACTTTTAATTAATTTTTTTGTCCTATAAACTATGTTGAAGTAAATTCCCATAAATAAATCATTACACACTGGTGCTGTTATTTTTGTGCACGGTAATAACTGGATATCGTGTTCCACTGGTCTACAATGTATCTTTGAAAAGACTGTATTTCTTTGGCTTATCATGGCTTTAGGAGTTGTAATAAGGTGTGACACCTGGTGGGGTGTTACCTTCACGTTGTTCAATAGCTCATGCCTTTCAAATGTTTCCCCAAACTGCTCTGACGATTTTGCAAGGAGGCTGAGACCTTTCCCCCTCTCACACAATGCTCTCAGCTGAGATGCCCGCCCACTAGCCCTGCATCCTTCGTTCCCGATAAAGTCTCGTGGAAAAATGGCAGGGTGTGCTTGCTCTCCATTAGCCCTCCTCTGACCACCCATCAAGATATGCATTTCTTCATGACCAACCTTTTGCCTTTTGTGTTTCTAGATTTGCATTCTCACACTCTCTGGTACTGGATTGTTTGCTGTTTTTTTAGGGAATTGCCATACATTTTTAAAGAGATGCTATGTGTGTGTGTGTGTTTATGTGCATATACACACATATATGTATATATATGACACATCTATTATGTAAATATTTTTATCCGTTTACATTGCTGGAATTTTCTAAATGTAGAGCATTTTCCCGTATATAAGGGGAGACTTACTCAGTTTCTTCCTTTCCAAAGAAGCTCTCCCCACCGCACCCACTGGAATTTATGAACTTCTACAGATTTTTTTCATGTAATACTTGGTTAAAATATGTGTTTGTTTTCTTATTTAGATATTTCATTCATGCGGAATTCTTTTCAGCAGTATTGACCAGCCATCTAACTGACTACCCTTGGCTACTCACTTGTCCCCACATCGTTTATTAATAACCACCCTCGTCCCATTGAATGGAGATGCCAGTCTCACCCCCTGTTCGGCTCCATGTGTCCTTACAGCTACTTCTAGGTCCTCAGCTCTGCTCCCCTGGCCGACTTATGCATTTCTGTGTGGGAGTCCTATTTCTTGGGCTTTATAGTAATAAGTGGTAGCACCTACTAGGGTGTTACCTCTCATACTCATTATTCAAAAATGTCTCATACATTCTCATATGATTTTTTGAAATATTTGTGTCCAATATTCCTCTTTACCCCCCAAAATTTTCTACCTGGGATCCCAAAGTGACTTGCTCCCAAATGATACATAAATTCTGGGAGTAGTACTTCTTTGTTTTTTAAATTTAAATTTTTTCTTTTTACTTTTTCTTTATTATTATTCTGTTGTTGTTCAGTTACTGTTGTCCCATCTTTTTTCTCATTGCTCTCCCCTGCTCTGCCTCCCAACCCCCCATTCCTAAGGTCAATCCCCCACCACCACCCATTGTCCATGCCCATGAGTCCTCTATTCATATTCTTTAACTTGCCTCTTCCTCTTCTTTCCCCTGTTATTGCCCTCACCCTTCTGGTCACTACCAGTTTCTCCTTTATTTCGATGTCTCTGGTTCTATTTTGCTCTTTTGTTTGTTTTGTTCATTAGGTTCCACTTATAGGTGAGATCATATGGTATTTGTGCCTCACCTCTTGGCTTATTTCACTTAACATAATGCTCTCCAGTTCTGTCCATGCTGTTGCAAAGGGTAGGAGTTCCTTCATTCTTTCTGCTGCTTAGTATTCCATTGTCTAAATGTACTAGTTTTTGATACACTCATCGATGGGCACTTAGGCTGTTTCCAGCACTTGGGTATTGTAAATAACACTTCTATGAACACTGAGGTGCATAGGTTCTTTTGGCATTTCAGGATTCTTAGGGTTTAATCCCATTAGTGGAATTTCAGGGTCAAGAGGCAATTCCATTTTTTTTTTTTTTAGGGAATTCCAAACTGTTTTCCACAGTGGCTGAACCAGTCTGCATTCCCACCAACAGTGCACTAGGGCTCCCTTTTCTCCACATCCTCTCCAGCACTTGTTTGTTAATTATTAATGATGGCCATTCAGACCAGTGTGAAGTGGTATCTCATTGCAGTTCTAATTGGCATCTCTGTAATGACTAGTGATGTCGAACCTTTTTTCATGTGTCTCTGGGCCCTCTGTATGTCCTCCTTAGAAAAGTATATGTTCAGGTCCTTTGCCCATTTTTTAATTGGATTCTTTGTCATCCTGGAGTAGAGGCATGCAAGTTCTTTATGTATTTTGGAGATCAAACCCTTGTCTGACATATCATTGACAAATAGGTTTTCCCATATTGTTGGTTCCCTTTTCATTTGGTTGGTGTTTTCTCTAGCTGTGCAGAAGCTTTTTAATTGGATGTAGTCATTTGTTTATTCTTTCCTTTATATCCTTTGTTCTAGGGGATGTATCAGTGAAAATACTGCTGTGTGGAATATCTGAGATTTTCCTGCCTATGTTCTCCTCCAGGACTTTTATGATGTCACGTCTTACACTGAAGTCTTTTTTCCATCTTGACTTTATTTCATTGTGTGTTGTAAGTTGGTGGTCCAGTTTCATGTTTTTGCACATTCTTGCTCAGAGCTAGGAGTAGTGTTTAAATGGGAACAAACCTTCAGTCAGGACACTTGGCCTCTTCATGTCCTCAGGTTTTTGTCTTTATATACTTGCAAAGGTTTTTTGCTTTCCTTGTTGACTCAATGTATCAGCAGTTTATAGCTTTGGTCATTATTAAGGAAGAGATTTCTGTTTCCATTTCTAAGTGGATTTTGCTAATGTGAAGGAAATTATTTTTTTTACTACATACTTTATATCCAAGCACTTAGCAAATTTTTCTCATTAATTTTTATAACTTTTAATTGAGTCTCTTGGGTTTTTTAGGTACGCCATCATGTCATCTGGAAATCAAGATAAATGTCATTTTTTTTAAACATTGGTAATATGTGTTCTACTTTCTTTACTTATTCAGCCCTGCATAATGCGAATATTAGTGAGCATTTTCACTCAGTAGCTGATTATCATTACCTTTTTTTTTTTGACAAGTGACTCTATCAAATTTATGGTAGCTGAAGGTATGTGGAGAGATACCCCACGTTCATGGATTGAAAGACTCACCATTGTCAGTTCTTTCCAACTTCATCTACAGATTCAATGCAATTCCCATCCAAACCCCAGCAAGTTACTTTCTGGGTATCAACAATGTGGTTCTAAAGTTCCCATGGAGAAGAAGAAGACTCAGAATAGCCAAGACAATTTGAAGAAAATTGTCAAGACAAGAAGAGAAGAAAAACTTGAAGGACTACCCAGCTACCTGACTTCACCACTAACTATGAAGCTACCGTAATTAAGGGAGCGCAGTATTGGCAAAAGAGTAAACAGACCAATGGAACAGAATAGAGAGGCCAGACGTAGACACCCGTAAATAGTCTTGGTCAGCTGACCTTTGACAACAGAGCAAAGGAGAGCAAAAGCACTACAATGGGGCAAAGCCAGTCCTTTCAATAAACGGTGCTGGATAACTGGACATCCACATGCCAAATAACGTTAATAATAACAGTAGGTCTAGACGCAGTCCTCACAGCCTTCCCAAGTTAATTCAGGACGGTTGATGGACCTACGTGTAACTCACAAAAGCACACCCCCTGGAAGGTGACATGGGAGAAATCCTAGGTGGTCTTGGGGTTGGCGGTGACCTAGATCCAAAACCAAAGGCACAGTTCATGAAAGAAATCATTGATAAGCTGAACTTAATTAAAATTAAAAACTTTGGCTTTGCAAAAGATAACATCAAGATTATGAGAAGGGAAGTCACCGGCTGGAAGAAATATTTGCAGAAAACACGTCCGATAAAGGACAAAACACAAAGAACTCTCAATACTCAACAGTAAAACGCAAACAACTCAACTGAAAAATGGACTAGAGATTTTAACGACACCCCACCCCACCCCCAAAAAATACACAGAGGGGAAATAAGCATGTGAAAAGATGTTCCATGTCACGAGTCACCAGAGAAATGAGAATTCAAACAATGGGACACCACTCCACATGTGTGAGAGCAGCCGAAACGGAGGCCCCGGCAGCAACCGGCGCTGGAGGGGGTTTGACGCAACTGAATCTCCGACGCGGCCGGTGCGCATGCGCAGCAGCGCAGTCGCTCTGAATGCTGACCTGGTGGTTTCTCGATGATATGACCACAGTCTTACCATAGGGTGGGACAGTTGCGCTCCTTGGAATTTACCCAAAGGAGTTGAAAAGTTGTGTTTACAGTAAAACTCTACGCATGAATGTTTTTGAAAGCTTTATTCAGAATTTCCAAGGTTGGACCCAATCAAAATGTCCTTCAGTAGGTGAATGAATCAAATAAACTACAGTACATCCAGGTACTGATCGACTATTATTTAGAGCTGAAAAGAAATGAGCTATTATCCCATGATAAGATGTTGAAGAGCCCAAGAGGAATATTGCCTAGTAAAAGAAACCCATGCGAGAAGGCCGCAGACTGTTTGGTTCCAACTATATGATGTTCTGGGAAAGGCAAAGCTATGGAGACAGTGGTAGATTGAGGGCTGAGGCGTGGGGAGGGTGCAGAGGGTTTTTAGGGCAATGGAAATACAATGTGCAAGGTCACGGTGTTGGGTACACATGGTTGCCCCTTTCTCCCAAGCTGTGGAATGTATGACACCGAGAGCAAACCCTGATGTAAGCTGTGGACGTGGGGTGATTACGATGTGCCCGTGTAGGTCCACTGATGTAACAGTCCACCCCTTGGTGGGGGCGGTGATAATAGAGGAGGGTACACTCGCAGGGCGGGAGGCGGGAACGGGGTCTCTGTACCTTCCTCTCAGTGTTACTGTGAACCCAAAACTACTCGACAAAATGAAGTGTCAATTAAAAAAATACTCAATTTCATATTTTATTCATCTTAGTTTTGCTGTATTGCATACTTCAGAGGTAAATTTACAAATTACATTTTATTTTCTTCTTTTTCTAATGAAGAAACAAAATAAATGCAGCCTTGTAGACACTATTAAAGTCCAATATATAAAGAGCTTTCCTTCCCCGACTTTTGTCCGGAGTGGAGTGTTTATGGTCCCTTACGATGCCTGCAATAAAGAAAACAGAACTAAAAGAAGCTTTAAATTCTACTTGCCAAACAAACAAGGACTTTTAAGGGAAAAAGTTTAGATTCCACGTCTAAAGTCATTTAAAATGTTTTAAAGCTCAGGGGTTTTTTATTATTCAATATTTCTCTTTGCTTGTAGCCAAAACCAAGTTACATTATTGAGTGTGAGTTATTGCTACCAAAGGCTGCGTTTCTCTTGCACTTTCCCAGCCAAGGGTGAGCACTCTGAAGTCACAGCGGGTGCCTTTCTCAGCTAGGGCTTGGAGAGCCGAGTGACAGCAGCCCTCTGCCACCCTCGTCCCAGAGTGGGGCTGTTTCCAGCATCAGCAGTGCAGGACATTCCGCCACAGGAATAGCTGCGGCAATAAAGTGGAGGAAGGTGTGGACGAACCAAAGACAGAGGGAAGCACACTGAGTTCCCAGGAATGCAGAAGGCTGCGGCTCCCAGTGTCCTGTCCGGCCACTCCCCAGGGCATGCCCCACACCCCAGAGTGGCCCTCCGCACTTGCCCACCTTCCTCTTCAGATTCGCTGAGACAGCCCATCTCTTTCCACCACCTGACCCGTGCTGTGCCCCAGGCCTGGGCCGGGTACCAGCAGGAAGTGCCCTGGCATCATCTGCCCTCCGGTGGGTCCCCTGGACATGTAGGGGGTGTCAGTACCACAAATCAAGGGCTTGGGGAGGTGCTCAGCTGGAGGGTAGAAACAACAGCGACGAGCAAACACCTCTGTCCCTGCCTGGGGACTCAGGACGGCTCCCAGGCTGGTGCCCGGGCCACTGAGACCTGAAGGACACTGGGGTGTCCTTGGAAAGGCAGGATGAGTGGTAGAGGTGGAGGAAGAGTCGGCCTAGGGGGACACCATGCACCAGGAACCCAAGGCCACTGAGAACACAGCCTCCAGGGCAGTGGGAATAGGTTCTTTAAGGCAGGACTCAGGGCCGAGGGGAGAGGGCAGGGCAGCAGAGACTGTGGGGGTCCTTGCCCAGGAAAACGTCACGAGTAAGTAGTTCTTCTACATTGTCTACCGTTGGTTTAGAATAACGTGCTTGTGATTTTGAAATAACTGCCACCTTCTAGAGATTGTCTAAAAGTGCTGAGGACCTTGTTCCTCTCGGGACAGTGAGTCATGTCAGTTTGCAAAACAATGACCCCTCCGTCTCTTGCAGATGATGGCCAGGGAACAGGGACATGTCTGTGTGCTCCCTCCTGGGGGCCAGCTCTCCTGGTCTGTGGGAGATCACAGGGGGACGCACTCTGGCAACAACAAAATATTTGAACATCTTGTTTTGTGGATGTGAGATCGGAAGCTGGAAAGCTTTGCCTGGACATGAAACTGGACGTGAAACCCATGGTGTGGTTGTTCTTTCACATTCACACATGGAACCTTTAGCTTCTGAAGGGGATAAAAACAGTTTGGATAATGAATATTGTCTTGTAGCCCTGGCTGGTGTGGCTCAGTGAATGGAGCACTGACCTGCAAACCAAAGGGTCGCTGGTTCGATTCCCTGTCAGGGCACATGCCTGGGTTGTGGGCCAGGTCTCCTGTAGGGGGCGCATGAGAGGCGACCACACATTGATGTTCCTCTCCCTCTCTTTAAATAAAAAAATATATATATTGTCTTTTAGAGTCTGGCTAGGCTACAAAACTGAAGAGAAGACACACCCATTTACATACTAGACTGATAATATCACACGTACGTCTGCTGTTATATCAGGGATGGGGGAAGTTAAACCCCAGACATGACTGGAATGTACTTCCCTGGGAACCAAAAGGTGTGTAAATTTATAAGTTTTTTAGATTTTAGAAAGATTTTGCAGTTCATATTTTGTATCTGTGAAGTGTGTCCAGGAGTGTCTGTACCCCGTCATCTTCCCTAAATATAATGACTTTGAGGTGACAAGTATGAGTAGGCGCATTCAGTTGGACACATACAGACTAGAAATAATATCATGTCAGTTCATGTCAGGTTTCACCATGAATGAAATTGAATGCCAAATTTGAAGAAAAGAATTAAAACTGTTTTCAGCACCTTTTGGATTTTTTAATTTCATTTTCATTTTTATTACATATTACATCACCAGGTGGCCGGGCCTGGGCAGGGCTCACCTGTAGGCTTCACTTCTGTACCAGACAGTGTGGAAATTGTCCTTCATGTGTCAGGGTTTAGCTCAGAGGGGGTTAAATTATGGTACGAACATTGATACTGAAACTTCAGAATGGATGATAAGGCAAAACCAACAATTTCTTCTTACAAGAAACCTGTACATGTCATTTTAGTAGACAGTGTCACCCCAATAACTTCAATAATAATAATAATAATAATAATAATAATAATAATAAATCTGCTTCTAGCCACACAAGGAACTGTTAGGGCCCGCACACAGTTCTCTCCCGGAACTGTGTGTCTGTCTCTTTGCTTCGTTAGCTCCTGACAGAATCACTGGGCTGGGAGAGACGCTAGAGTGACTCCGAGTGCCAGGCTGCCTGTTGTGTCTCGGTCACTCCGAGTGCCTCTTTGATGGAGATGTAAGATGCTTGCTACTTGTTTTCTCATAAACTGTGACAGGCGCCTCTGTTCATCGTATTTGAAAATGTGGGTGGGTAATTTTTTGACAGGTTTTGAGTTTAAACAATACACAGTGTACATATTTATGTATTTTTATTTAATATAGTTTTAAGAACCCTATCTGAGTGTATGGGGGTGGTTTGTAGGGGTTTGGGGGGGTTGTTTGTTTTTTTACTTTTATGGAAGCTCATTAGGATGGGCCACGACTAAGAAAGGTGACAGTTGAAGAATTTGGGCTTTTCAGACGCTTGGCCTCCCAGTGGCACGCCAGTCCCCTGCTGGTGGCTTTCAGACGCGCCCGCCCTTCCCCTCTCTGCTGGGCTCGTCAGGTGCCCACGCACCCACAGCAAACACCAGCTCCCAACCCCCACACCACCCCTTGCTTCAGGCTGTGAAGCAACCCCAACCCCTGGGCTGGGGGCCTGTGAGGGTGGAGAGAAGGCAACGCCAGGGTGTCCCCCTTTCTGTCAGGAGGCGTCTCTGGCAGTGACCTTGTCCCATCCCTCCCCCGGGTCCCACCCATCAGCCCAGCCTCTAAGTGGGGGCCATGCCACATCCTCCCCATCCCCCCACCCCAGGGATTGGCGCCCCTAAGTCTGCTGATCTGGGGTGGCTTCCTGTCCCCGTTTGGTCCTGCCGTGTTTCCACCACCATTCCGACTAGGCCCCGGCATTAAACCCCCTGGCTGGGCTGCCTGGCGGGGGTCTGTTTCCTTAACTCAACCCTGGCTCGTGCCTGTGGCCAGTTGCTTTGTCGTGCAAACCGGAGACCCCACTGCAGCCTTCTAGTGAGAATTGTGTGTCCCTTTCACTTTCCCAGAGAAAGGTGTTTTTCCTTCGGTGTGAGGATGAGGAAGGATTTGAGGTCTAAACATGGAATTTAACTCTTCATAAAGATGGACACGAGTTCGTACCTGGCAAACATTAAGTCCTTAAGCGACAGGGAGCAGAGCCCCAGCTGTGGGAAGGCCCGGGCTCCGGGCTGTGCCTCGGGCTCCGGGCCTGGGCAGCCCCTGGGACGGGTGGGGCCTCGTGACGGCAGCTGTGGGTCTGTTTGTGTCAGCTGGGACCCAGCGCCTGGGTTCGGAGTTCACGCTTTAGTTTCTGATCCTCTGAGGTCTTATACAACTGGATTGTTCATATTTGTCTCACTTTCCGGTTTGGCTGGTTGGTATTTTTGTTGCCACACTCGTTTGTATTCTCCCCTTTGCTGGTTGGAGACGCTGGCAAGGAGCCATGAGGCAGGCGGCAGGGCCCGGTGAGGAGAGAGGCTGGCTTCCAGGAAAGCCACCTGCCGTTGAACTGGACTGTTCCCAGCTATTCCACTGGTCTCCTCTGATTTGGGGGCGTCTGATTCCACGAGGGGCCGGGCCTCTGTGGTCAACACTGGCAGGACAGGCACGCTGTGACCAAACCTCAGAACCCAGTGAGGGCAGCCAGTAGGGGGACCCAGTCTCGTCCACAGAAGTGGTGAAAATGTGAGCACATTGCTATGAACTTAAAACCACCACCCTGTTGGATTTCAGATTTCCTGTTCGGTGCTACTGAGGTGGAAAACGTTATATAGCATTTATCAGGTCACATTATAAAGCCAAGCACACAGTTAAGGTCTTATTCTGGGACTTCTTTTTTTCATTTCTTAAAATAGACTACCATTACAAAACTAAAACTAGCCAATTACTGTCACAGATTTTGGCTCAATAACTGAGTACAGTTTCCCAGAATTGAGGCTCCGGGTCCAGATGAGGTGAGCCAGCCAGTGGGAACCACCGGTTCCGTGGAGGAGGAGTTCATTTGCTCTAATGGGGCCTGGGTGGCTTCACTTGGTTGTGGTGGCGGCTGTATCTGTGAGCTGGCATTTGTAGGGGGGGTGGGGCACTTTGACTCTGAATTTGCCCACAGTTAAGGATCCAGCATCAACACCTATCTTCCTAGTGAACGAGAACATTCCCCTGCTGCTCCCACAGTGGGGGAGGGGCACAACCACGGCGACTTGATAGTGGCTTTGCCGGCCCAGCCCTGGCGCTCCCTGGATGGAGCGGAATGTCGTGTCTGAAGCCTGGCCCCGAGGCCACACCCATGTCCGTGGTTCCTGGGCCACCTGTGGGGACCCAAGGGCATCGGGCCCCCAATGACTAGATCCTACCATGATGTCAAGGACAAGAGCAAGGAGAGGGGTTTTTTGCCTGTGGCTTCCTTGAATTTTTTAAATCTGAACAGTCAAGAGAAACAAAACACAGAACCCCCGGACAGTTGCCCGAGATGACGGCCCTGTGGGAGGGAGCAGGGGTGCCTGAGGCAGAGCCGTCTAAACAGGCTCTCACGTCTGTTCTGCCTCACTCTGTGGTTCTGGTGCTCTGAATGCAGACTGGAGATGTCAGGGAGACTTAGGGAACCCTGGCCCAGGGACAGCGTGGGACAGGAGAGGACAGACCCCCGTGTAAGTAGTCTGCAGGAAAAGCTGTTATCATAACACGGGTGGGAGCATTCCTGCACATCCCGAGAGGTCATCCACAACCTCTGTTCCGGACAATCTTTTTAACGTGCTCACGATGCCCACATGTCCCTCTGCCTTTGTCTCCGACCCAGGCGTCTTGTGTCTGGTGGCAGTGCCCACGAGCCTGCGGCAGCCTTGCCTGCTCGTCTGGGAGTCCGGCAAAATCTCGGACCCTCCTCAGTTCTTGCCAGTCACTCCAGTACCATAGAAAAGCCCTTTTCATTAAAAAAACTGCTGGCAATATTGCTGAAATTCACAGACGAGACATATGTATTCAATGTTCAAGGTTAGCAATTTTATGTGGATTTTATCACATCGTATGGATTACCAGAAAATTCCATAGATCTGTAACTTCTTATACCCTAATCTGCAAACACTCTCCCGTCCCTCCCCTGCCCCATAAAGGACTTGGGCTCTTATCTGGCTGAATTTTATCTGTTGTTCAAGCACTTTGTGATTTGTTAGCTGAATGTCTACCAGTAGCTTTCTGCAAGCTAAGAAAAAATACAAATACTGTCTATTTATCTGTGTATGAAAGACCTTCTCCAGAGTCCAGCCAACTCAGCTGCTTTGGAGGAGTCACGTTGTGTTGTGAGTGAGGGTTTTTCACGTCGGCAAAAAGCAGCCGCAGCAGCTCCCTGTGCGCAAGGGCCAGTCGAGGCCTCCGAGCTACTTGCAGTCGTCAGGGGTTGCTTTAACGCTTTCCCTCCACATCCTGGAAGCATTTGTAGCATTTAAAAAACTGAGGGGAATGGGGAGCAGTCCACGTTTAGAAAGAAGAAAACACTGTGGCGGGAGGTGCGTCCTGGCTGCCGCAGGAAAAGGCCGGGGCCACGGGCAGGACTCCGCCAGCACCCCGGACGGCCTCCCATCGAACGCACCGCCCACCGGTCGGCTGTGGCCAGACCATTGGCGGGCCCTCATCCAGGGGCTCCAGATGGCGGGTGGGGGCTCAGCGACCGTGCCACTGACCCTGGGGAGGACAGGGGCTGGCTGACTGTGTCACCTGGCATTGGTAAGACACACGCAGCCACGAACGGCCTAGGCTCCAACACCGGGCTCCGGGGCACTTCTCTGTCAAAGGGCACACTACCGATCTGCAGGGAGGAACACGCTTTACCCCAGGCGCGGCGCTGTTTTCAGGTGTGGGGAGGGAGGTAGGGGGACTCCCTTCACCGCCGAGTCAGTGGTTCTCGAAGGGGCGACCCCAGAGCAACCGTCAGAAATGCGAACTCCCACGTCAGAACAAGGCTCCAAAGCCTGGGGCAGCTCGAAAGTCTGGTGACAGTGTCTGGTAAGCGCCCCCTGCCCCCACCCCAGGTATTCCTGAGGCACTGGGGTTCGAGACTCACAGGTGTTGCTCACCGAAGGTCAGGTTAGTTTGATTCAAGTAGGGGAAGAACGAATCAAGAGAGGTGCCGTCAAATGCCTAAAAAGACACGGCAGCATTTACGAAATACGTCTGTAGGTTTTTCACATAAGAAATCTGTCTCGTGTCTACCCTATGCCAGCCCCTGCCAGGACAGAAGCATGAATAAGACGTTTCCCAGATATCTCAGGGTCTGGTGTAGGCCCAGCCGACCTATCGCCTGCAGGCCAAGCCCAGTTTCTGCACATCTTTATAAAATGTTCTTGGTGCACAGCTGCATCCGCTCATCTGTAAGTTGCCCAGGGCTCCTTCTAGGCTTCAGTGCAGATTTGAGAACGTGACTAGGGACCCATGGGACCCAGCACAGAAAATAGCCGCTGCCCGGAGCTGTAAGGGAAGTTGGTGTCTGACACCAGGCCCCGTGGTTAAAGACAAATAGTTTCCAAGTCGCTGTTCGCCAGTGAAGCTGAGGGGTGAGCAGGGGGTGCAAGCGTTCTCTCGTCAGCCTGTGGTCTGTTTGCCTCGGGTTTTTATCAGCACAGAACGTCCAGCTGCCGGATGTTATTCTCATGGACGACTCGGAGACTGATGAGAAGCAGGGAGGTTCGCGGCCCAACACCTCTGCGAACAACCATGGAAACAGCAGAAGGAAGGAATGTAAAAAGGAACTTTTGGTTGAGAAGCGAGGATATTTTCCATCTGAAGAATGTGACTTACGTGAAAAACTAAAACAAAGGCGTGTATGCAGAGCAGGCCTGGGGAGATGCAGTAACAAGGCCAGAGGGGCAGGTCACAGTGCCCCAGCTGCCCGGAGTGGGGGTGGGGCCTGTCTCCCAGGGAATTCTGGGATGTGAGGAAGCAGAAACCAGGCGGGCTCTCATGGAGGCTGCGGCAGGTCCGCTGTGCAGTCGGTAAGTCAGCACACACCGTGTGCTTCCCGGGAGCGGCCGTCCCTCAGTTTCCTCCTGCCCTATGTTCTCACTGCTAACTGGCCAACGGTATAGAGACACTTAAAAATAGCGTTGGGGTCCCTTTAGAGAGCCTTGGTCACTTCCTGGCTTCACCTGGGGCTGTTTGACTTTGGGCCAATCATTTCCTGGCTCAGGGGCCCCCGTCCTCATCTGCCAGGTGCCGTTTCAGACTTTCTCCTGCGTCCGCAGGGAGTCATTCTGCCAGACTCGCTGGCCCCCATGGGCATCAGGGCCCCATTGTGTCCTTGGCTCCATGGCCCAAAGAGCAAAAGGAGGGGAGGCCAGCCGACCCCCGGACCCTCCCAGCAGGGAGCCCGTGACTCACTCGGGGAGACAAGCTCATGAGTCTCCCTGGAGAGATTTGCTGCCAGGTGTGTCCATCTCCTGCCCAGTGAGATCTCTTCTCGTGCCTGAAGAGATTGTTTACCACGGAAGCGTTTAGACCAGGGAAAATGCCCAGATGCAGACTATGTTCTTAATTTTATTTCTCCACCTTGCAGGAGTTTTTCTTTAAATGCGGAGCACACCCGACCTCTGACAAAGACACATCTGTAGCTTTGAACCTGATCACGACGAACAGCCGGAACATCACCTGCATAACTTGTGTGGACGTCAGGTAAGGGTCCAAAGACACTGTCGCTGTCTGCGTCATGCTTTCCCGTGAGCGTGGACCATCCCCGGGGGTTTCTCCTTCCCGAGGGGAGGCTGTTCTGTTTTGGCGCTGTCTGCCTGGCGTGGCGTGTTTTAGTGTGGAAAGCTCTCGAAGGCCAGCTCCCAAGCTTGCCCACTCGTCCAGTAGGATCCTAGGACATAAGGGAGATGGCTCGTATCTCGAAATAGTGTGCTCCTAGTTGTTGTTAAAATACAGACACATGCATCACTATCAGGTCTAAATAAGACCGATGCTAATGTCAGGAATGGAGTATTTGTGAACACCATTTATTTTTAGAATGGGTGGCCTGTAACGTTTTATTTCTTTAACTGTCTGTTCCATACATTTTAGTTCTCCCTCATATCTCTCTGTATTTATATTGGCACGTTGTGTACATGCATTCATACCCCAAAAATGAAAGCACGTAGCTGGCTTTGGACCTGGGTATTTCTAATCTCAGCGAATACAAGGAATGAAAGAAAATTTGGAGATGGTCTATTACAAGGGTGTCAAACTCGTTTTCACCGGGGGCCACATCAGCCTCATGGTTGCCTTTAAAGGACTGAATATAATTTTAGGACTGTTTAAATATACCTGCTCCCTAACCAGGGGCAAAGAGCTCGGCACTCCTGCCGGGTGGAAAGAAGGTGCCAGGTCAGAGGAAACTAGGTGGAGGGCCGGGTTTGGCCTTGAGTTTGCACCTGTGGGCTGTTAGCAATGAACGGGGCAAGTGACTCCATTTGAATTCCATGTTAGAAAGCAATGACAAAGTGGACGAACC
Source organism: Sturnira hondurensis (assembly GCF_014824575.4). Taxonomy (NCBI): domain Eukaryota; kingdom Metazoa; phylum Chordata; class Mammalia; order Chiroptera; family Phyllostomidae; genus Sturnira; species Sturnira hondurensis. The sequence goes on along the minus strand of NW_028072798.1, from coordinate 7,798,694 downwards.
TGAGACTGTTTAATCTTCAGAGTCGATGGTTGTGAGTAGAACATGGGAGAAGAAATTAGTTTTATTACACACTCCCTGAGGTTGGCTAGAAAAACACTGCCATACAGGGGCCTCAGCCCTGGGACCAGGAAGAACATTAGTGAAATGCCAGAATGAATGAAGTCGAAGAACCTTTTTGGAGGCAGACTTTGAGCAGAGTCAGCGGCGGGCGGCACACACTGGTCATTCCAGGGTGTGTCTCTTTGTCCTTCGGGACAGTACTGGGTGACCTTCTGAAGCTGCTGCAGGCTCTGTGATTTCACGATCAGTGGTTGTTAATGCTCCTCACAGGGTACTTCCATTCTTTAATAAGTTTAAATAAAACTTACTGGCTAAAATCCTTAACAACATGTGTTGAGCAAACTTGCTTCCAAAAAGGAATAAAGGTGAGACAATTTTCTGTGGCTGAGGACACAGTTCCGGCTGAGGCAGGGGCGACCCGCCATTGCCCCAAGTGCAGTATTTCAGCCTCCACTGCCAGGCTGGGGGTGGCGCATGGCCGGCTCTTCCCACGTGCGGGAAGAGCAGCTGACTCTCCTGGTAAGTCAGGAAAGGAACTGGCGAGTGCGGAAGGAGGGCCCAGGGGTCCAGACAGCACTGGGTAATTAAATCCCTTTTCAGTTTTCCAAAGGAGAAAGTCAAAATAGTGTTCCTCGAGTCAGCAGACAGCCCTCAGCCAGTATTTTAAAACTTTCCATTAAAGTTGACTAACCATTCAAATTCGACGCAGTGCTGACCACATCGCACTGTCCTGCCGGGAGCTTTGCCCTCCCCGCATCCCATCAATAAGCCGCCACCTTTATATTAACAACTCGCAACGTCCTCTGAAAGAAACGAGCCACCTTCTACATGCACAGGGAGAGGATTGCTGGATGAATAATGTTGTCTGTTGCAATAAATTTTCTCCTAGTTTTGAGGGATTTTTAAAATAGGAGTGACTATGCTCAGTTAGATTTAAGTGTGTAGGTATATCCAAAAATTGGTTAAATAAGGTCTCTTCTCCTAGAAGGCAGCAGAGAAATACCATGTATGTAAGACAGAGGGAAGCGTCATTTCTTCTTATGCCCACGCGTTCGCTCCCAGGGGTGTCAGAGAGCCCTGCATGAACACACCCCAATACACTTTGCTTTGCTAATTGTTCTGAGTTTTTTCCCAGCTATGATTTATTTTTAGGAATAACTCACTCACAGTAAAAATTTTTAAGTGTTAGAAAAATGAACCCTTGTGGTAAGATTGTGGTTTAACTCTTTCCAGTACCTCCAGTGTGTCCGAGTGTTTGTGTGCACCTGTGGGTTGTGCTGGTGTGAGTTGCACCCACGTGCTACATGCGGCCAAGTTGGATGTGTAATTCCGTATCTGACTTTTCTGTTTAATGTGGCGTCATGATAAATTCTCCCTGTCGTGCAATATTTTGTAAAAACAGGTTATTTTTACATGAAAATAACCTTATGAACCTAAGATTCATCATACGGGAATACGCTTTTTAAGCATTTCCGATTGCTAGTGACTGGGGCCATTTCTAATGTTTAAAAAGTGTGTGTGACCTGAAGACTGAAGTCCACGTCCTTTGCCGGAACTCACTGGTTGCATGCTTCCAGTCCAGGAGTTCGGCCATGGAAACGGGCACGTCAGTGCTAATGGGCACGTTTCCGGTTCCGCTGCGCAGTGCCGAGCGCGTCCCCAGAAACACTGCGGCGTTCTAGTGAGAATGGGGCTGCCCGTGTCAGGGAGCCGCCGGGCATCTTTTCCGGCGTTGTGTTCATATGGTTGGTCTTTGCCTGTTTGCTAATGGAAGTTATTTAGTTCATGAATATCCTTTGAATTCTTAAGCAAATTCTATCATTTCTCACTTACTTGCCTCTTCTGTTGTGAGAGATGAATGGAAAATTTTCACAGTAATTAACTTTTAATATATTCCCTTGTATCTGGCAACCTTGCTGTAATCACTTCTTCCTTCCAGGAAGTTGTTGGAAACTTTCACATTTTGCACGCACACGATCGTGTTGTCTGTGAATAAGGACAGTTCCACATCTTTCTTTTCGGTCTGTGCACCTTCACTCTCTTCCTCACCTCATTCCGTCGGCAAGGCCTGGGCACGTCGCACGGGGTGGGGGGGGTGGGGGTGGGCCCCCCCACGTCGCACAGCGGGGGGGCACGTCGCACAGCGTGGGTGGGGGGCACCTTTGCCCGGCACCTCCTCGCAGAGCAGGGCTGCAGTTTCTCTCCGGCACGAGTCACAGAAGCTGTAGATCTCTGACTCGCGGGGTTTATGAGGCTGAAGAAGTCCCCTCTGTTCCTAGTTCACAGACGGTTTTTATCATGAGTGGGTGTCAGACTTTGCCACATTTTTCTCCATCTACTGATATTATCATGTGATTTTTCTTTTTTAGTCTGTTGATATGATGGCTTGCATTAACTCATTTTTGAGTGTTGAATTAGCATCATGTACCTGGGATGAATCTCATTTGACCATGGTGTGTAGTTCTTTTTATATGTTTTGGATTTGACTTGCTGGTATTTTCATGAGGAGGTTTGCCTCTGTGTCCACGAGAGAGGTCAGCCTGTGGTTCTCTTTTCCTGTAGTGTGTCTGTCTGGGTTTGGTGCCAAGGTGACGCTGGCCTCAGCGAATGGGTTAGGACACACCCAACTCTGCTTCTGCCTCCTGAAACAAGTTGCAGAGAACGGATAGCAAGGTCAGAATTTTGTTTATGCATGTGCTTTACAAACAATGCCTTTATGTAGAAAGAGATCGACATCCATTTCATCTGCCTTCTTCACAGTGTTGCTTAGCCAGTACACGGGCTGGGACCAAAGTGGGTTTCCAGTTGTGGGACACAGGGCACAGAGCTTACCCTCGTGCTACCATTTATTAATCATTGAATTGTTTTCCATGCAAACAACTGTGACCCTACTTTCTCCGCTCTCTGTGATCACTGACACTCAAGGAGCTCCAAGCCCTCTGCGCCCACTCTTTGACCTCAGGAAAATAACATGATCTCCGAGACCTAGGTCTTGGGGCTCCTTAAAAATCCAAGAACTGAAGCAGGAACCTATAAGGCTCTTTCTGGTTGTAAAGGTGGGACCCAGGCTTGGTCTCAGCTCACAAATTGGTCGAATCACTTGACAAAACACATTTGTGGGCGCCGTCTGGTGACAGATACAGAAAGGAAAAATGAGGTTCCCATGCTACTGCCTTCCAGATCGCGCATGCGCAGTCGTACATATGTGCAAACATGTAGAAGATAGCTGTGTTGTGCGTTTCCAGACACTGGGCTTAAATTTTCATTCAGCTACAGGACCCGCGTCCTTTGAGTTTGCACTGTGTGTAAAACGTCACCCTCCCTCTGAAAGGGGAAAGTGCGCTGGCATTTCCCCTCCTGGCATTTTGGTGTCAGCTGAGACCTGACAGCCTTATTCAGTCATCAGGCCCAAGAGCCTCATGGGAGACCCCAGGTGTGTGCACACAGCGTTTAACTGAAAGCCATACATAACCCGTCCTTTTTCAGTAAGCGGCTGAACTTCTGTAATGGAAACAGGACTGTAGTTTGTCATGTGCTTCAACACCAGAGACCCTCCTCGTGTGCACAGAGCTACGTGCTTTTCCCATCAGGCCCAAATAGCACGGATGCCTCAGGTGATGGGCCAGCCAGGAACAACAGGTTCTCTCACACAGAAGTGGGAGTGTCTGGGAGTGTCCATTCTGCATAGCGTCACAGAGACAGTGACTCCAAACTGCGAATTTTTATTACAATAGACAGGAGTACACAGAAGGGACCACCTACGACTTTTATAATTTTATTTTTTTTAAGATTTTATTTATTTATCTTTAGAGAGGAAAGGAAAGAGAGAGGGAGAGAAATATCAGTGTATGGTTGCCTCTTGTGTGTCCCCTGCTGGGAACTGGCCTGCATCCCAGGCGTGTGCCCTGACTGGGAATCGATCCGTGATCATCTGGTTCGCAGGTCTGCGCTCAATCCACTGAGCTAGCTACACCAGCCAGAGCCGACTTTTAAGATGAAAGAGGAAACCTTGAAGGTAGGTCTTCTAGCTCAAAGGAGGTGCCTCACCCTGTGCCTAGACCAAGGGGAGGAAGTTCTCTACCTGTGCAGTGAATGGTTCTTTCCCAAACCTTGTGGCCCACCCCCGTCAGATGACCTCCTCGAACACAAGCTATGACCCCCTAGAGAAGGGGACTCCTTCTTGTGGGGGAAGCCCCCCATGAAGGTGAGGACACTGCCTCCTTTCAAGTGCAAAGGTAGTACTTACCTGTAATTCTTTACCTAAATTAACTTCAAATTATATGAACATCTGTTTTACAGATGAATATTTTGAGGCTAAGACATTAAAAAGATGATATCTGCTCACCCCACAAGGAACTGATTGAAGCAACCTACGTACCAGGCAAGGCCTGTGGGGTTTGCACTGCTTTCTGTGGTCACACACACCCCCGATGGCCCCCTTTTCTCTGTGGAATAAAAGGCAAGGCTACTGGGTGGGGCGGGGAGGAAGGCCTGTCTGTGAAAAGGAAAACACTAGCAGTGCAGTGGGGGAGAGAGACGGTTCAGAACCAGTAAGAGCTGAAAATAACAGAGCTTCGTGCATGACCCTGCCTTCTGCTAGTTACAGGCTGCTTGAAGGACGGGGCCTGGCGTGAGTGATGGGCAGACACGACCAACGCCACAGTGTCCCTCTCCAGTCTTTGCATGGCAGAGATTTAAATAAAGGCCGACTCGAATTGAAGTAAACTTCATGCTGTGCAACCAACCGACGAGTTCTTTTTCAAGGAACACTCTCCTTTTAAAAATCCCTTCTGAATTTAACAGACTCTTCTGAAGCTGAATTAAATAAAATACATTCATCAGAAATCATCAGGAATATCAGGCGATATCAGGAATAAGGCGGAAAGTCAAATTTCCGAGTCCAACTCGTAGAATACAGATTATTCAGCTCTATTGTGTGGGGTCAGTTACTTATGCAAAGCGAAGAAATACTTTATCAGCCGTGATACTTTGAAATGTGAGCTGGGCCGGCTCTCATGTCAGTTGGTGACCTTCCTTTGTCTGGCAGCGGATTTCCGATCTGAGGGATCGCGTCCGCGGGGCTTCCTGGGGACATAACAGATGCTTGTGCGTGAAATTCATACGCCTCGCCTTTCTGTGCGCCTGTCTCTGCAGGCGCGCAGCCGCCCCCGCCGGCCCTGGGAGGGCAGTGACGCAAACCCACCCGGACCAATTTCGTATTCGTTGAGGTCAGCCTGGCGTGTGTAACTGTCTGGATTTGAAGCAGTTCGTTTTCTGGTGAAGGATTTAAAGAAGTGGCTATATTTCTAAAGCATCTAAATGGCCCCGGCTGGGACTTTGGTGACGGTGAAGCCTTGTTATTATGGTCTGTGGTCAGCGGAAATAAGTGCCCACAGAGTCTTTATTATTTTTCATTTATTCACAAAGTCTTGACGTAGCTAATTTTACTTAGAAAAATACTGCATGTCTTGTGCGTTTGTGTTTCCTTGTCACTTAGTCCTTGCGATTACCAATTGGTTATAAACTGGGCGAGGGGAAGAAGTTGTTTCCATCGCTAGTACTATCTGCCTGGATCATATTCGCCACCACTGTAAACTGCTGGGACGTCTTTTGTGGCCAGCTAACACTGCGACCTACGCTGCCCTCCGAAACATTGTGCTCGTGGCTCTTGTGTCCCGTGACACTGAGAATGAAGTAATCACCGAGCTGTTGTCCATGGCTTCCCCAACCTGCAGAGCTGTTTGCAACTCAGTAAGCAATGGTGTCAGTAACCCAGAGTGCGGACAAAGCCATTTATTGAAGTAGGGTCATGATGTGTTGATTCTGTTTCTCGTTAATTTGGCAAATTCCGCGGCAGAAGAAAACACAGCCTCCAAACCTGGCCGAGAAGTGCACGGGGAATGAATCCTGGGGTGTCCAGGCCCAGGCACAGCTTTCCCAGGTCTGAGAGCTACCCCCTGGGCTAGCTGACGGTCTCACACACAGCACGCACACGTCGAGGCACACAAGTGTGTGCACACCCGTACCAGCATCCTGTAATGCTGGTGTCACGGGCAAGGCCCTTTTCTGCCGGCGGCTGGGACCTTTGGCACCTCTTGTTGTCAGAGGTAACTTCAGAGTCAATCAGTCTGCCCCTTCAGTGGGCTCCTCCCAAGCCCACCTGAGACTCCAGGGGGCATTGCAGGTGCTTTACCTGTGAGGAGGGAGGTGGTGATGGGATGCAGGGAGAGGGGACGGGGGCCGTGTCCCCTAGCAGTTGAGGGGTGCGGTGGGGACGGCTAGTTGGGACAAGACAGAGCCTGGAGACCCCTCTCAGTGCGCTCCCAGGGGCTTCGCTCTGAAGCAGCACCGCAAACTTGCTTCTGGTGCTGCTTCGACTCGGCAGTGGTAGAGTAAGCGTGGAGCACTTCACGTGTGTTTGGGCACAGCCGGCGCTAAAGTGCCGCTCACTCGTCGGTCCAGCAGCCAGCTGGATGCGGCACTGCCTGTCTTGCACACTTTTCGGCAAAGGGCGGGACCTTGATCCTTTACCCTTGATCCCTGACCCCAGACCCCAAAGCCGAGTTCTGACACCTGGTGCTCTCATTGCCAGTCACCACATCTGGTTTCTTCTCCTGGGCCATTTTGTTCAAAATGTCTTTTTGTATCTTTTTATATTAAAAAAAATGTAGTTGCCTGCAACCTTCTTTAAAGTTGCCATATAACTAAAGTGTTTGAAGTTAACACCTCCCATTGATATTTCTCCATAAATTGTATTTTACTTAAGAAAATCTCCCTGTACTGGCTCAGAGGAGATTCTGATAGAGACTCCTCAGTTGTCGTTGCTTTTTCATTTAAATGAACATATATTTGTGACAGAATATGACCCCAAGCACTGTTTTCTGCTTCACTCAGAGGAGCGTCCTTTGAGAAACATTTTTACAAAACAGAATGCATCAAATAAGGTATTTTTGTTTATACATATGTTTAAAGATCCACCACTTTAAGGCAAGAAAATCAGAAGTTTTCCCAATCTTATTTGTGCTATGAATATAAATTCATCTAATTAAACAAAGAAGTTCATTGTAAGATACTTTCCATAAATTGAAATATTCCATAACTTATAAATTTCAGAATGAAAATCTTATATGCCATTTGATTTCTAATCATTTAATCTTATCAGCTTCACATTCACTTTTAAGGGGATTAATTCAATTTCTTTTTGATGATTTTGCAAATGATTTATATTTACTTAAACTTTCAAAAGTTGAATGTTTGGGGAATCCCGTTAATTGGAGATTTTGATAAAAGATTGCTGACTGATTATGAACAAAAAGCAAATACATTCAGAAGACTCTCCTAAACTGATTAATCCTCCCGTGGTGTAGGGGAAAGTATGTTCCCTCTACCCTCGTCCGTCCTCCAGCTGAAGTCCTGATAAAAGAGAAATTCACAAAAGCAAACAAGCAGAAGTTGACTAACACGGGCAGCCCACGCACACGTGGCAGCGTCCACAGATGGGGAATTCAAAGAGCCGGTTAGAATGTGGGCTTATATAGCTTCGTACCGGGGGTCGATAACTTTGTAGAGAAGTGACGAGACAAAGGTAAAGGCCTTTAACCTTCTAGGGCCAGTTGGTCAAGGCCGTGATGTAGATTCTTCTGGTGTCCTCTGGGCTGATAAGGGTCTAGAGTTGTTGCTGGTGGTTAATTCTGTCCCTCATGGTGGTCATGGAGGGCGGGGGGACAACGACACCTCTACGAAGGTGTCCTTCCTCCAGGCAGTGAGGGGGAGCAGAGCTTCTCTTGTGTCTGCTTCCCCTCAGCTGGCTCCGGCTCAGACCCACCCGAATACCACAATGGCGCGCTGGGACGTGGCCCGTTCTGCCCCCCATCCGTGGGCACTGGAGCTAATTGACAGAGTGGTTTCTTCGAGGCTGCGAGTTTCCTGAAAGGGCAGGGGATGATGGGCCGCAAAGGCAGACAGTTCACACTGACGCCCAGAGAGGCGGTCTCAGCTGACGTCAGATTTGTCACCACTTCCTTGTTCAGGTACGCTGTCCTCATAAAAATATTTGCTAATTTTGACACCTGCGGCTTCCACTCTGATTAGTAGAATGTCACAGCTTGTTTGAACACAATTATGAGCTATGTGCGTACCACAATCACTCTGAAGCATGTTCCACAAGTTCCTAAGTTTAGTAAGACATTTTTAACCATAATGCAGTGTTCTATCCAAAAATATATTCATGTTGTCACTTGAAAAACCGTCTATTCAATGTGGAACATTTAGATCTTCAGTAAAATTCACAATGTCAGATAACTCACCATCAGAATGAACTTCCAGAAGTTTCACTTCAAGTCAATGAATTACATGAAAAGAAAATTGGAGCAATTATTAGCAGATTTTCTATTTTTATCGTGCACTGACTCCAAAAGACTGCTCTTCAATTTAACTTTTCATGAAGTTCTGCTAAGCAGGCTAATACGAGCAGCTATCACTAACTCGTACATGCACAGAAAACTTGGAATCAAAACTGAGTGAATTAATTTAGAACAGTCATTTGATCTAAATGAAAAACCACACTTCACTGAGTAATATGTAAATGTACCTTCTCAGCTGATGTGCGAAATCGCATTTTTGAGCACAGCATTCCTAAAATAACCGCGGCCTTGCTGGTGGAGGCTGATGCTTCTCCGGCACGTGCACGGGCCGTGTCCGTGATATTTATAAGCCCCCTGCAGGATGAAGCCTGCTGAAGAACACGTTTGTGACTGACATGTTCAGTCACTTTCTTGAGAAACTGAAATCCTATACAGTAAGATTGTGATTTATAATATTAAAATCCTATTTGATTTTATCGCTCTCAGAACTCCTAAGACCAGTGGAATTTCCTAAGGTACCAGCAATGAAGGTGTCTTTTATTGTTAAGGGGGTTACTTTGGGAACACTGCTAAGGATGGGGGCAAGTTGCCAGGGGAACCGACCATGTAATTGAAGGGTTGGGACTTGTGCAGACTTCTTGGGGGAAGGGAGAAGGGTTGGAAATGTAGTACATTCACCAGCAGCCAATGATTTAATCAGTCGTGCGTGTGTAAGGAAGCCTCCATAAATTACCCGAAAGGATGGGGTTCCAAGAGCTTCCGGGTTGGCAAAGACGTGGAGATTCGGGACGAGCGGCGTGCTCAGAACAAGTAATATCCTCCCCTCTCCCACACCTTGCCCTGCGCCTCTCTCCATCTGGCTATTCCAACACCCTTTCATAATAAACCAGTGATCTCCTAAAACGAATGATTCTCTGCATTCTGTGAGATGATCTAGCAAATTAACTGAGCCTACACAGGGAGGCCTTGGGGCCTCCAGTGGAGAGTCGGTGAGCCAGGAGTCCAGGTGGCAGCCTGAATTTAAGATTGGCGTCTCAGATGGGGTGGGAGTCTTCATGGGAATGAACTGTTAACCCGTGGAATCTGACGCTGTCTGCAGGTGGGTAGAGTCAGAACAGGGCTGAACTGCAGACACTCACACACTCGGGTGTCTGAGAATCGCCTGGTGGTGTGGGGTCCTTTCCCTCCAGACACCAGCATTGGTGTTAGACCCTCACTCACTGGGTATGTACTCCCTCTCTTAGCTTATTCCTGTTGGAAGAATTTATTCCCAAATAAATGTTCCCAACAACCACAATACTTAGATCTGGATTTGTCATCAATAAATGATGAAATGTAGCAAAAGCCTTCTGACCACTTTCGTGTGCTCTCCCCACTGTCCAGCTTCCATTTTCCGTGCACATTTCGTGCAGAGCGAACCTCTAATTCCCTACGATTCCCACTGTCCCCACCCCAGCTGTTGGCCGGTGGCTCTGAGCCTCTCCCGGACCTCGGGCCAGTCCCAGCACAGACGGACACCGAGCCCCTCAGCCTCAAACCTAGAGGACAAGTCCTAGACCAGACAGGGCTCGTGGACAAAATCAAGTGTTGGGACTCTCCTGGATGAGCCTTGCCCTCTAGCGCTCCACGCAGGCCTTTACCTGGGGCTTTGCTGGGGCCAGTGGACAGACCGTATCACCCAAAGTGTCCCGAGACCACAGGTGGGGGTTCGCCCTAGGTGAAACCACTTCTCACAGAGAAACACCACTGAACTGAGGTCCCTAGAACCACACACAGCCCAGGGAAGGTCCTTCGCCTTCTCCAGCTCATGTGTCCCTGTTTATTGGGGGACGCAGGCTCCCCTGTCTGTGAAACGAAGCGATGAGGGTGACGAGGGCTGCCTCCGCTGGGGAAGGGCTCAGCCCCTCCAAAACACTTGCCTTTGGCTGGAGATGCAGCCAGACTCAGTCTACGACACTGGGATGCAAATCAATACCGTTTCCTAAATTCCTGTAGGTCCGATTGCTCTGTCCCTCTACTAGGTTCCCCTGAGGCTGAGATCGTCCAGTCACTGGGGTCTGGGCAGGTGCCAGTACAGGTAACTGCAATCCGAGTCACACACAGGTGGCAGCTTGTGACGCTGCATCACCGCAGTGGTCTCTGTGTTTGCCAGTGAGAATCCCAGTGCCCAGCGACCTGTGCTGCTCTTGGTCTTGAACTACAGCTCAAGATGCAGGGTGGTATTCCGCATTCTGATGCCCACAGACGTACGTCACATTTCCTGTTCTGACAAAGGGGCCTCTTTCCCAGCAGGTAAATTGACTTTCTGTCCCAGCACGCCGCAGTCTGTGACGGTTCCCGCGCTGACCCCTTTGTAATAGTGACTGATCTCGTACCGCGTCACTTTCGTGTCGTGCTTACACCCGTGTCTCTGAGCACCTCTTTCCTACGGAGGCTTTCCTGCTTGCACCCCTCTCACAGGTGTGGACACGCGTGCAGACACGCGTGCACACTGTCAGCCCAGAGCCCTCGAAGCCCTGGGTGGGTGTGTCAGTGGTCTGGAGGCCTGTCCCAGGGCTCCCTCCTGATCACACTGCTGCCCCCACCGCCGGGGGGTGGAATCTCTGCCGCTACTGCTCTCCATTCCCCTCGGGGTGTCAGTGCATTTTGGGGTGTCTCTAGTGCAGGCCTTTCCAGCCCCCGTGGTGGGACACGTGGCCTTGGGGGACAGAGAGCGGGCTCCGACCTCCTTGCCTGGCTTCATGCCAAAACCGGTGCCTTCCTCCCACTGCTGAGTGACTGGGCACGTGGGGGAGTCGGGTGGGCATGCTGCATGCAGAGCCCCACTGGCTCAGCCTGCCCCCACTCTGCTTCCATTTCCAAAAGGAGTTGCGGAAACCCTTTGCCCCATTTCCTCTGGGGAAGCAGGACACATCCCACCTCACTCAAGATGGACAGATGTGTAGGTGACACCATAGAGTGCACAGAGCCCCAGGACAGGGACCCTGGACAGGCTTTTCCTCCTGAATCCACCACCAGCTGATCGAGTGCCTTCGGGCGGATGAATCATTTTGACCTTAATTTCCTAAACTGGGTTAGTTCCTGGGGTGGCATTAGGAACAGAGAAGTTCATCTAGATGAGCGTACACTGAAAAATTTAGATTCCCTCGCAAATGCAACCATCAGTTGTGATGATTGTTGTTAATATTCCTTTTCCCTTGGGGAACACACATATGTGAATAGGTCTTGTTGAAACGAGACATTCATCCAAACGGAAGGCCAGGTCCTGAGTATCAGAGGACAGGTTTGGAGTTCAGGAGACGGGTTGCTGCCGGCAAATGTACTTTCACATGAACGCCCGTATCATGTAGGCACGTGGTGGTGTGAAAGGGACTATAAAGCAAATCGGGCCTCTGTGGCCCAGAAGTACTTGGGCGAGGTGAGACTTCTGCAGAGAAAACGTGCTAGAGTTGTACTCCCTGCAGTGGCCGCTGGGGCAGGGGTCACGCAGTAGGCGGCTTCAACGGGAGCGGAATCGGAGGCAGGCGTTGCTGGGTGTGGTTGTTTTACTTCTTCATTAGGGACCCAGGCCTATGAAGGGGGGCGGGCGGGGGGAGGCAAGATTGGCAGAGAGACGAATGTGACTCGGGCCCAGCTTGGCCTTGGCCCCTAAGGTGGGGCGCTCTGCTGAGAGCGTGACCTGCAGTCCTCAGGGTGTCTCGCTCAGTCTCCAGCAGGACTGCCCGGGGACAGTGGCAGGTCCCAGTCACCCTCTGACCACATGCTCCGCAGCCAGGAGTGAGTCCTTTGAAAAGGGGGTCCGGGTGGAACCTCCCCGTATCTCCCAAGGACCGTAGGCCAGGGGCACGGAAGATCTCCAACCCTGGGAAGGATCACGGAGGACAGTGTCAGAGGGAACTATGGGTGTTTCTGGACAAGAATTAGCAAGCAGAATCACTGTTAACCCATTCTGGTAATGTTATAACCCATTCTGGTACAGTTACCAAGGAACTCTAGTCAGTGGAATAATACACATTTTTGAAGGCAAAATTAGTCACCCAACTAGCTTATTAATTCAGTATTCTGACATTCAAGGAACATGTCATAATGTTAATATCTGTAAAAAGAAAACAAACTTTTACTCATGTTTTTTACAAATACCATGATAGGACATGGATTTGGTGTTAAAACTACTGTAAATTTTTATTATTAAACTTGATATAAATGATCACTTAAAATATAAAACAGTATGAAAGTTACTTAAATGATCAAAATAATCTTTAAAAATGTTTTGGAAACAAACTTCAAAATTTAGTTTTACATTCAAAATTCCAGATGATTGAAGGGCAAGGAGAGGAGATGAATGATTATCTTGTCTTTCATTCAAACTATCGTTTTCTCTAAAGCTTGACCGACAGTGCACATAATCAACAATGTCCCTGAGAAACTAACCTGGTGAACTAATATTGGTTCTTTAAATTAGTGCCAACATTCTGTGTCTCTTTAACTGAGATTTCTAACTGTCCGAGAACTTGACCCCAGTATTCACATCCTGAGCTGTACCGATTTCACCGAGGTTCTGGCACGCAAAATTGTGTTTTGTGGCCAACCAGACTTGCTTGACTTGGATTCTACTGGGGTACATCCATTTTAAAAGGCTATTCTGTTTGCTCAGTGGTCACTTCTAAGGTTAACCTCAAATGATGCCCATGATAAACCTGCATTGGCTAATTTAAAGTAACCCGCCACGAGAGGGATGGGTGGGTTAATTGACGCCTGCTGCTTAATTAAAGCCTGGACTCCCACAGGAGAGCGGAGAGACTCCCCCCCCCAGGGCGATTCCTTGGTCTCCTGCCCTGCCGTCTGGTCGGTGTGGAATGATGCTGTCAGGTGGCGGAGGAAGAGAAAGCACAGGAAGTGAGGACTGGGCCCGGGGGAGCATCTGGAGTTAATTACCAGTGGTGTGAAGTCGAGCTGGCCATGCCCCCACCGGGCGCGTTTTCATCCAGTGAGGCTGGTGACGCTCTTGGAGAGGAGTGTCCAGGTCATGGTGGCGGTCCAACAGTAAAACACACGTGAGAGCCGCACACACTTATGTACAGTGGCGTTCAGATGTCACACATCACGGGTGATTTCCCTCAGACTTGTGTGATGGCAGCCGATGATGCATGCACCCTCCCAGCAGGCGCCTAAGGACTCGGGTGCCCCACGGCGCAGAGCCCAGCGCGCAGGCCCACGGGCGATCGGGGTGCGGAGAGCCAGTCCGACTCTCTCCTGGGTCAAAGGCCGGTAATAACCTTTAAGTTGAGAGCATCCGTGGGCACTTTCCTAAGTGTCCTTTCAAACCGCTCAGGTGAGAGCTGGAGCAGCTCTGTCACAGGTAACTGATGACAGAATTCGCACAGAGCAGTTGTCTAGGAAAAGGAGGCGAGGCAGAGCCGCAAAGATCCCGTCACGCGCACCAGGCTCCCCCGGGTGGTCAGTGGGCTGCTCCCGTCTGGCTGTCCAGAGGATATTTTTGGCTCTTGCATCTCCAAGTCCATATGGAGAGAGATTTTGATTCGGAGTGAAAAATGAATTTCAGTCTTTGAATCTTTAGGGGTCTCTTTGGTGTCCCCTACTAAATGACAGATAGGTGGAATGAGTCTTTTATTGACCTGGGACATGTGTCTTAGTTAAGTTTATTTCCCAGTGAAGCTATTGGAACACGTTCCTCAGAGAGCCCTGCGGCTTTGTCCTCTCCCGGTCTTGGTCTCACACACTTCTCTGCAGTGAGCAGGGTGGAAGGCGCCGAGTCTTCCCTGCCCACCCCCAACCCCAGCTCTCACCGTGCCTGATTGTCATATTCCCCAACGCCCACCGACGTTTGCTTGTGAGCGTAAATTGACTTGCCCTGGCGTCGCTCAGTGCTGCCGCCGAGCGAGCCTTTGGTGAGCAGAGATGGGCGGGGAGCATCATTCTGGTGAAGGCCTGCCGGTCCTCGCTGCTTCCACCTCTCATCACCCGTTCCCCGGGCAAGTCCCCAGCCTCACTGGACTTCTGTCAAGAGTGCCTGGCACAGGGCAAGCACAGTGATCATGAGCCACATCTGGGCTCTGAAGCGCTAACTGAAACCTTGGTGGTAGGTAAGTTTTCACTGATCTTATCCCTATTTGTTCTCCAAACTTACATCAACTATGTTCCAGCTGAAGGGCGTTTAGTCGGTGCTGTGGCCGGTGCGCCCGCTTCCCCAGCCCAGCCCCCGTCTGTCTGATGGCACTTCTCCTAAGCAGGGCCTTCCTTAGCTAGCTGAATGGGGCTGTTATTTTTTTCTGTTGAGAAAGGAATGTTTAATGTCAATAATATACTTTTATGGATATAGATCTGACAACATAAAATTTAGTGGGCACTCTACACAACCCTACTTTTCCCTTCTAATGATATGACCTGAGGCAGGAACCTGTAGCTCTAATATCCTTTGTACCTACAGGTCAGTCATGCTCAGCCTGGGCGGGTTTTGACAGTGTCTGGGGCAGGACCGCTCCTAGCATGCCCTGTGTCAAGGCCAGGGGTGCTGCGGAGTTTCCTACAGCGCTCAGGACAGCCCCTCAAATCAGAGAGTGTTGTGGCCCCAAGGCTTCCCAGCACTGGAGTCCAGAGAGCCCACTGGAGGGGAGGAGGTGGTGGACCTATCATAGGTGGGCCCAGGTAACCGGGTTCTCAGTGATCCTGACAAAGATTTGAANCCTTCCTTAGCTAGCTGAATGGGGCTGTTATTTTTTCTGTTGAGAAAGGAATGTTTAATGTCAATAATATACTTTTATGGATATAGATCTGACAACATAAAATTTAGTGGGCACTCTACACAACCCTACTTTTCCCTTCTAATGATATGACCTGAGGCAGGAACCTGTAGCTCTAATATCCTTTGTACCTACAGGTCAGTCATGCTCAGCCTGGGCGGGTTTTGACAGTGTCTGGGGCGGGACCGCTCCTAGCATGCCCTGTGTCAAGGCCAGGGGTGCTGCGGAGTTTCCTACAGCGCTCAGGACAGCCCCTCAAATCAGAGAGTGTTGTGGCCCCAAGGTTTCCCAGCACTGGAGTCCAGAGAGCCCACTGGAGGGGAGGAGGTGGTGGACCTATCACAGGTGGGCCCAGGTAACCGGGTTCTCAGTGATCCTGACAAAGATTTGAACCAAACACCCGGAGTTCATAGCAGAGAACGCGGGAGCAGGCCAACTCCAAGCAGAGATTGACCTCATGGGCTGCGTGTCCATTCTATTCTTATAGGGCGGCTCCTTCCTGGCTGGTTTTGGCGGGCTTTTATTGTGACAAGTAGTTGTATTACTTTAAAGGTACTGCACATGTGGTCTCCCGTGGTTTTTCTGGACTGGCCGCCAGGGAAGGGGGTCCCACAGTGTTACCTAGGTGACCTCCCTTCTCCTGGGGTCCCCCTGTACTAGGTTCACTTTTCCCTTTGCCAGAGAATTATAGTTCTCCATGTTAGAGATTGGTGAAAAGGAAAGGATTTATTTATTCAAGTTATACAGAGTTAAGAGTAATGACTTAATGTCTTCATCAAAATCCCGAAGTCCCTTAAAACACCCACAACACACACAGTCCTTCTTTGTCCCTTTGCGAAGTCCAAGGTACCGTATCTCAAGAAGAGAAATAGAAAGCCACGCGGTGATTGTCTGCCAAAGCTGCATGAAGATTCTTCTCATGGCTGCGGGGTGGCCCCCCCACTCTGGCCAAAGCCAAGTGGTTCTCTCTTCAACGGCTGCCATGTCTGCGTTTAAATCCCCGCGCCAGTCCTCCTCTGCAGTCCCACTTCCAACTCCTCCCACAATCGGCTACACCCGCTAGGACTCCCTTATCCTCCCAGCTTTACTGGGCTGCCATAGTGAGTCTGGGCAGGTGTGGCCCCATGGCGTGGAGCCATCTTCTCCAAGCTCTCACGCAGGAGCTGTAAGGGCAGGGGGACAGGACCAGCACCCAGTTACATCCTAGGTAGAAGTCACTCCCTTCTCCCTGGCTCAAAGCCTAGCCACAGCTATTTAACATATCTATGAAACCAGTTAACGGTTATAGATATGTTAAATAACCATCCCAGAGGTGAGCTGCAAAACTGTTGCTATGCAAAACAGCTCTCAATGGCCCTGCTCCATGTGTCCCATCCCCCCAGCTCAGACTTGTGGGGACGAGAACATCCAATATTTTTAATATTTCCTGGATACCCTGAGTTCTGGACCTCATTACAAATCCTTCTTTGGGGGGCCCTGTGGCTGCACCCTCCTACAGAACCGCCCGGCTTTGACATGGTAAAGTGGAGACTCACTCCCTATGCAATGGCTCGCCCATTGGAAGTCGTAAATCTCACTGATTTCAGCCTCCACTATTCCTCCAAATCATTTTATGGCCTGATGAAGGAAGGAAGGAAGGAAGGGAGGGAGGGAGGGAAGGAGGGAATGAGGGAGGGAATGAGGGAAGGAGAGAGGGAGGGAGGGAAGGAAGGAAGGAAAAAAGGAAGGAAGGAAAAAGGAAGGAAGGAAAAAGGGAAGGAAGGAAAAAGGGAAGGAAGGGCGGGAGGAAGAAGGGGAGAAAGAAAGAAAGAGAGATAGAGGGGAAGGGAAGGGAAGCAAGCTAAAAATTTGTTCCAACTTTCTGATTGTGCACGTGAATGCCTTGCCCTTCACACTCAGCCACAGGGCTGGCTCTTTCCCGCTGGGTTTTGACAAATCAGCCAAAAGAAGGGGGCTTGGCAGGTGCAGGACAAAGTGCAATCAGGAAGTGTGTGCCACAAAGAAGAGGCAAGTCTGCTGGTAGAGAAAACAATTCTGCAGGTCATTTTCCTGACCCGACTCGCTGTGACTTACTTCTGTATTTTAAATAAATACCAAAAACAAGAATCAGGTTTAAAGGGCTTTGAGTTCATGTTAGCTAGGGAGGTTTGCCCTTGGGACTGCAACCTCTGCATGCATGAGGAGTGAAAACAAGTTGGCAGGTCTCTGGCAAAACAGTTATAAAAGGCATCTCATTTCGTTCGGGAAGAAAAATCCTTCCATCGCACCGGTGTGACTTCAGAACTCTCCATTGTTTTCATGCCGTTTGGTCGTGAGAAAGCAAGGAGCGTGCCTCTACTGCACTCCTGCACGGGGCCCCATGGGTCCCCACGGGTGCCATAGGTGCTGTGGAAGCAGCGGTGTCACCACTCTGGCCTGAGCCTGACCGTTGCCGGCACCTCAGTGGGCATCTAGTCTTCCGTGGAACCGATGAGCCAGGCCTCGCTCGGGGCTGCAGCTGCACTTGCAGAAGCCACATGGCTCCAACAGCTTAGCTGTCATGTATGGCAAAGCCACAGTGAGCTGCACACGGCCACCGGATCTGCCTGTCAGCGCAGCCCCTGTAAGGCTGAGCAGTGCCAGCCTGTGAAAAATCTCTCCCTGACCCAGCTCCTCGCTGATGGTGCCCACTCGGGGTGCTCACGGGCCTGGCCCCTGCAGGCCTCAGGGGACTCAGCTGCGCTTCAGTGGGAGGAGGTGTGGAAACCTGTTATCACGTCGCCCCTACGGGACTGTAGGGCCTCAGCCCCAGGCCCTCCACTCAGTGGGTCCTCCTGCGTGCACGCCCCATCCCGAAGGACCTCATGCAGGGGTGGAAGGGGCAGGTGCATCCTGCCAACTCCCCACCTGTCTAGTCACACTTAGTCTTCGGTGTTGAATGTGGTTCTCAGAGTGCACTGCTGTGTGCGGTGCACATACCCTAAGTGTGTGCATTTCCTAGTGAGAAGGCCCCACCAGGCCTGCCCTCATGTGACTGGGGTGTTGCCTCTCCTACCTGTTCTGCCTGGCACGTCCCACACGGAACCTACAGCCGAGGTTCAGCTCTCGGGGTGGCAGTGGGGGGTGGGGCAGAGACGGGCTGGGCTACTGGTGGAGAACAGATGGTAGCAGAGCGGCTGGCTCTCTGGGGAGACTGGCCCTTTAAGTTGGTTCTTCGGTGAACTCACTGTTTTGCCCTTGCTCCTCCGAGTTTTCCATCTGGTGTTTGGTCTTTTTAAAAATAAACGTGGAAGATTTCTCTATAAGTCAAGAATGCTAGCACTTTTCTATGTATATAATAAATGGAAACATCTCCCCATTTATTATTTCTCTTTGACTTTGTCTTGAGTGTTTTTCTATACCGTCCTAAATTTTTTATGTACTCAATAGTCTTTGATTTTGATTTTTCTTCCCTCTCAGAAATTTCTTTGCCAATACCAAGTTATTAATTTGACTTACCCCTGTTGTGGTTTTATGGTTTTACAATTTTCTTTCTCCAAACATTTGACTCTTTGACCTTCCTAGTGTCTGTATTGAGGAATGCTAAGAGATCCATATTTTATTACCGGCATTCTGTTCATTATTGTCACACCATGTGCCCAGTCACGTCATGTCTTGCTGATTTGAAGTGTCCTAACCCGAGACCACGCAGATACGTTTGATTTGCTTCTCCACCCATGTCGGGGCTTCTACTTCCGTGCCGTTCTCACTTTGTGCCAAGCACACAGTTTCGTTACAGGAACCTTAAAGAAAATTTAAAACATGGTTGGAAAATATGTCTTCATTAGCCATCTCTTCCCTAACACTTTTGGATATTCGGTGATTATTCTCCCTTCAGACAATTTAAATGATTTTCCCCCGTATCCTAGAAGAGATCAGAACAGAGGGGGACAATTTGAATTCCAGTCTTCTGTCCTGATGGTTGGTGGGGGGGGGGGGCGGCGGGGGGACACATTGCCTTTCAAAGACTTAATTGAACTCCTTTTCCAATGTGGGATCAATTTTACCTACCAAGGATCCAACTTCAGATGTTTTTGTTCAATCAGGGAACATTGTTTTAACGTTTGAAAAAATCTTAGAATTACAGATATGTGTGTCTGAGAGCTATTTGAGAGGTGCTATGATATAAATTTTCTCCCTAAACACAGGAAGGAACACAACTAAACTGAACCAGAACCAGAGAGGAAATATTTCTTATTTTTGTTAAGGTTTTTGGCTTACCTATTCCACTTCTCTCCTGGAGGGCTTGCTTGACCTTGAGTCCCCTCCAAATTAAGTGACAATGTCTGTACTTGAGGACACCCCCTGGGGCACCCTGCTGGGGATTTTCCTTGCAAAGACTAATTTCCTGACTCTCTGGCTAAAGAGAGAAGGTTAATAGTTTAGGGAGTTGGTTTACAGGCCATTAGAAACAATTAGCACGTTGCTGAGATTAAACCACTTCTCAGGAATGCTGGACGGCCTAGAAAAGAAGGACTTTCAGAAACGTCTATTTTTAGCACCTAATTAAGACAGACTGGAGATCCCCGTCCTCTCTTGCCTTACTATTTCATATTTTAATTATCAAGCAAGTCTTCATTTCCTCCAAGCTAATTCTGCCTACAGTAACTTAAATAGTAACTTGAAACACTACTCAGGGATTCTTACAAAGCTTTAAATCTCCCCATAACCATTTGTAGGATGGTAATTTTTCAACCTTTCCTCTTGGGCAATCACTTCTTAAAATTCAAATTTCTTAATGATTTCCCTTTTCTCCTGAAAAGGAGTCTTTGTTCCAAGTGGGCCAGCCGCTGGGACACACTGCCCGCCCTTTGTTGTCTTCGTGTAGCATCTCCCCCAAACCCCGGCCTCCGGCCATTCACTGGCTTTCCTCGGGAAGGTTCCGCCGAGCAGCCCTCTCATCCTCCGGGCCATTGAAGGCTTCTGTGTCGTGTGCCAGAATCCTACTGTGTTTGGTGTCCCTGTTGAACAGGTCCCCGTAGCTAAGGCCCCAGTCAGCGCATCTTCTCATCTCGAACATTCCAGATACTGACAGACCTCAGGGTCCATAGAATTGTTCAATCTTATCAGAGCCTCCTACTCAATTTTCGTTTGTGACCTTTTTTTCTCTAAGCTGCTGCAAAGAGGGAAGCAATTTAACATGCGGTTGGGTCCACGTGTATTTTCTGGGTTGTGTACTCCGGTCACTGCAGTTCCACGTGGATGGCGAGCAGCCGGCAGCCCAGATGCTTACTGGCAGGCTCGTAATTGGGCCCCTGGTCCGCCTCCAGGTCTGCGAGCAAGTTGTGCTCCCTCCTGCCACGGAACTTGGCGAGTGCGGCTTCCTTCATCTGCACAGTTCACCCCCCTCCCCCACCCAAACCCATCCCCCCTCCTCACACAACGTGGCCTCATAAGTGAAGCTTTACAAAGGGGTTGGCTGTCAGGGACCCCCGGCACCAACGCCCGTCACCTGCTGACTATGGGTAAACAGAGCTGACCCGGATAACCAGGCATTAGTCCTGTTTTCCTCAGTGCCATGTGTGGTCCTCCAAAAGCGGTGACTCCGAGGGGTCAGAGGTCTTGCCGGATCAGCGGAAGGTCACCTTGTTCCTGGGAGAGGGCGCCCCAGGCCGCCATGGAGAGAATGAGCTGCATCCGCCCGTTTGGGGAGTGAAGTCAGTTGCAGTTTGGTCTCAGCTAAGCCAAGCCGACAATATAGCGAAGAATTTGGGACCCACTGTCAAAGGGCCCGCACCCTCCCAAGAAGAGGGTGTGCGTGGTGCGTACTGGGTCCTGTTGACCATGCCATTGGAGTTATTAAGTCAGGGGAGGATGATGGTCAGTTCTGTGTTTCAGGAAGACACGTAATTCTGGAGACTGGGCAGGGGTGGGGGTTGGGGGAGAGAGCAGAGCTCCCCCCTCAGCCTTGGGCAGACCACACCCTGCAGGGACACACCCAGCAGAAACCCACCCCAAGTTGTGTTTACCCTACAGCCTAGAGCCCAAGGTGCCTTTCCCCCCACAGAGGCCCCTGCTCTCTGGTCCCCTCCCCTCCCCCCCGCTGCTCTGCCTCCAGTACAGTAAGTGCCCCAGGAGGAATCAGAGAGGTGTGCTTCTGTTGCCATGCCAGCCTCCTTGAGAAAGCTGCGCGCAGACGCTTCCACCGACATTTTATTGACTCGTGTTTGTGTGCACGTCACATCCCCTGCCCCGTCTCCGTCCACCCATCATCTCTGCCCATCATCTCTGCACCCCAGATGCACACACTTCCATTCCCCAGAGGGCTCCTGACCTTCCGGACCCCAGGGCCTTTGCACGCCTCGTCAGGAAAGCCACTTTTGGCTATTCATGCAGCAGACTCCCCCAGTCCTCAGGCCCTGGCTCCCGTGTCCCCTCCCAGGCACCCAAACCCTGACGCCTACAGGCTGCCCCCTAGTGTCGCAGCTCCTGCCCTGGTCTTCCTTCAGGGGTCATCCTGCAGCCTGGCCTTCTCCTCTCATTTACCACGTCCCAGGATGACAGTGCCACCTTCAGCAGATCTGCACTCCGTTCCGTTCACACCCAAATTCCCCTAGGTAACAAGAGTGAGTGGCAGGAAGTAGGAAAGTAGTATCTACGGAACGAATGAATGAAGCCAGCCTGAAGATCTAAAATAGTCAGTGAGAACTATTATAGAAATTACACCTCAAAATGCACAGCAAGAAAACAGAAAATAGACATTCTCAGCCCAGACTCTCAGCTTGAAGGGGCTGGTGCAGGAGAACATGCCTCTGGCTGTTTCAAACGCCAGGCGGAAGGTGTGCATGGTGCGTGCTAAGTGTTGTTGAGTGTGTGAGAGTGAGTCAAACATTGGAATGCCACAGTGCATTTTAAGTCCACTAAGGCAGCTCGTGTAAAAAGTAACTCTGGCCTTGGCTGGTGTGTCTCAGTGGATTGAGCATCAGCCTGCGAACCGAAAGGTCACCAGTTTGATTCCCAAGCAGGGCACAGGCCTGGGTTGCAGGCCAGGTGCCCAGCTGGGGGCATCTGTGCGAGAGGCAACTGATCATCGTTTATCTCCCTCTCTAAAAATAAAACCTTAAAAAAGTAATATTAAAAAAGTAATTATTACTTTTCCAGTGAAAAATGCCCCTTTAAAACGTAAACACTGTGCTGCGACTCTGATTCACAGAGAGGAAGCTTTGCCACTGCCTCGGAAACCAGCTGCCGTGGCCTGTGTAACGTGGGATTTCCAGGCCCAGGTCCACGGCAGGCGGCTGGGATGAGAGTGTCTTATCGGTGGCTCAGGCAGGGCATTTTCCCGGGGCTGGTTCGAGACGAGCGTGGACAGAGTGTGACTCAGTGCTCATCTGCGTGGGTCTCCGGGGCCAGGCAGGTTCGAAGGAAGGACAGGGATGGGCCGGGCACTCTGCTGGGTCCTCAGAGACCACGGGGACTGTGTCTTCAGGAGATTGCGTCACACAGCCTCGCTGTGAGCATTTGTAAGACAATGGCCGTTGTTAGGAGAAGGACGCAGGTGCATGGCAAGATTGACACATAAGTCCAGGCAGACTCACGAATAACAACAGTTTTGAGCTCCCACAAAAAATGTATGTGCTCTCACCTGAGGACATGCTTATCAGTTTTAGAGGAGGGAAGGGAGAGAGGGTGAGAGACATCGGTGGGAGGAACATCGATGAGATCAGTTGCCTCACACATGAGCCTCGACCGGGGGACAGAGCCTGCAACCTGGGTGTGTGCTCTTGTCTGGAATTGAACCCATGACTTTTTGGTTTATGCGATGATGCTCCAAACCCACTGAGCCACACAGGCCGGGGCACGTGCATGCACACACTCGCTCTCTCATATTTCTTTTTTTTTTAAGTTTAATCTTTACCGTGTTTTTTCCATGACCATTTACTCCCTTTATACTCCCCCACGCCCCAGTAATCACCACACTGTTGTCTCTGTCCTTGAGTCCTTTTCCTTTCTGCTCAGTCCCTCCACCGCATAACCCCCCCCAACTGTCATCTGCTGTCTGTGTGTCTATGTTTTGCTTGTTAGTTCAGTTTATTAAACTCCACATATTTGTAACTGAAGGAAACTTTTATTTTTTCTTTTACCCCACATCAAGCAGTGATTATCTTAAGAATTTTTTGGATCTTTCTGTACCTTCTGATTCATGGTTATACAAAAAGTCCTTAAATATATATGTGTGTATATAGGATTCACATACATGTATTGCACATACAAGCATAAGCATGTACGCATGCACACAAACTCAGGAGTACCTATACACAACACTTACACATGTGTGCGTGTGTGTGTCCATAAATATGAGTGACACACACGGGATATTCTTCTTGGAGAAGTGGGAACGCTCGGTGTTGAACAGACCCTTCCCTTCCTCCTCCCACAACTTGTTTTTGTGCTCAACAATATTTCACCCAAGGCCTGGGGAGCAGGGACCTGCTGGCAAACTTCGTTCACCCGTGCGGCTCCAGAGTGTCCGCTGCAGGTGCCTGTTTAACCCCACTCTCCGTGGGCGCCGGGACTGCGGCCGGTTTTCTCCCCTAACGTTTAGGTTAACAGCGGGGAACACACACCTTTCCAGACCTTTCCGGTGTTTCTGAAGAACGGGTTCCTGGATCTTCTAAGCCATCAAAATAACCGAGTTCCAAACAGACTAGTGTGTTTTGTTGCCTCTCAGAGGGATGGATGGCATCCACCTCAGGGACAGCCTGTCAGCCAAGTCACAACCAGGGCACTTTACCGGTGTCACCGTGAATGCTCTGAAACGGAGGCATTCTCAAATTCTGGAGGCTCCAGGCGGACTCCGGTGTGCCCCTCCAGTGTTTTATGTGTATTTGTTAGATAGATAGATAGATACACATCTTCATGTATATGTATTTATATATAAATCTCCATATATATGTATACAAATCTTCATATATACGTATACAAATCTTCACATATGTGTAAAATCATATTTATTTTTATCTAAATTTGTCTTAACAATTCTGAACCAAGACATCATTTTGCCCAACAGTCCCTCTAGGTGAATCAATCTAAATGTAAAACACCTCAGAAGCGTATTAACTATGAAATGTTACCATTTCCAGCCTTTTTAGGCTCAAAGGCTGTGCTATTTATGCAAAACTACAGCCTTTTATCAAAATACTGAGAATATTCTGACATCTCTGAAGTAGACAAAATGTCTACTTGTATTTTAAGGAAGAAAGTGACAAACTCCACTCATTTTGATGACAAATATTTATTGAGAACCTACTAAGTGAATGCTAAGTGGTATGAAGAATGAAAGTAACGATGGGACCAAGGTCTTTACCGCGGGACAGCCCTCCTCGCCCTCAATGAGTGATGGGAAGGTTAGTGTGCAGAACTTTAAAAATATTCCCAGGTGCTTGGCAAGATGGTGGGAGATATAAAAACATGGGGTGGGGGGAGCTTACTGACTCAGGGAGCTTGGAATCTACGAGGTGACGGGAACTGTGAGCACAGCACTCTGACCCCACGACAGGGACACCACCATTCCTAGCCTCCTGGTGGAGTTGGGGTGCTTTGAACGGAACCGTAAAGTCCAGGCAGGGCTTTGGTGGGTGGTGGGGCAAGATCATTGTAAGTGGTGGCAGAGAATGAGCAAGGACGTGGGAAGAGGAGACAGTTACATCTCAGCACATGGTCTGCTTTGGCTGAACTTGGTGTGTGTGAGAGAGAAACGGAGGCCCAAAGGAAAGACAGGTCAGTGTCAGGCGAGGCAGGATCCGCGTGCTCTCTCAGGGGCGCGTGTGGAGTGGGAGGGGCTGCGGGAGTATGTGTCTGCTGGGTGACGCTGCAGAAGGGCGGGGGAGGGGAGGGGAGAAAACAAACTCGGGACAGGACGACCGCACTAATTCAACGAGAACGTGCTGATAGACCTTTGATTAGAACCCGGGCAGCTTCTGTGCAGGTCGTAGTTGGCTTACACTGAGACAGTAATTCTCTCGGAGAGCCACACAGGCTGTACCATAATTCACTGATGAATGAGAAATGAAGTTCCAGCCACTGAATAACCAGAAAGTAGATTAAAAAATTAGTGCAGACCAGGAGCATTGTTACGACTTGAGGTTCTGACTTCCCTGAACCCGGGTAATGGCCCCAACAGAGAAGCCCAGCACATTCAATCCACTCAGTGTGAAGACTGTGCACAGGACAGGGTCTCCATCACTGCCCACCCTGGAGGGAACCGGTGGAAAACGCACACAGTGTGCCCTGATGCAGTGACGTGCTCCCAGGGAGAAAAGGAGAGAGCGAGGAGCGAACCCTCCTAAGTCAGGACAGGGACCGGAGCGAGTGGGAACGGACTCCCCGCTTTGCGCTCTGGATCGGGGCGCACTGCTGAGGACGCTCACAGGCTCCCCTGAATTCTGTTGTCACTGCTGCTGCTAACAGCGATGAGGATGGTGTGGTCCAGTAGTCAACCAGACCTAAGACCGGTTAGCAAGAGAAAATGACCAAATTCAATTACATGTGTATGTGCGGGGACCCCCATGGCCACGGACAGTTCAGAGACCAGGAGGGAAATGGGGGTATCCAGGGCCTGCAGACCTAGGGGTGGGGCCTGCACCTTGGGGCTGCACAAGGTCATGGCAGGGAGAGAACCTGTTCAGTAAGTACGGGCCTGCCTTGCCACACAGACAGGTAAAAAGTCATTTGGGGTTTCGACCCTATTGTGGACCAGGCTCCTAATGTGCATTCTTCTAGGTAGCAATGAATTGGAGCAGAAACTCCCCTTGAGTCTACAGGGTATTGGTTGCCTTTTGCTCAGAATCATCTACACGCCACTGAGGCTTGCTCTCCACGGTGATGATGATGTGTGCATTTCTGCTGCAAATGCGAGCCCAGGCCTTCTTCGTATTAGAGTTGTGGGATGGACGGGGCAGGTGGGGAGTTACAGGGACGGACGGGGCAGGTGGGGAGTTACAGGGACGGATGGGGCAGGTGGGGAGTTACAGGGACAGACAGGGCAGGTGGGGGAGTTACAGGGACGGACAGGGCAGGTGGGGGAGTTACAGGGACAGACAGGGCAGGTGGGGGAGTTACAGGGACGGACGGGGCAGGTGGGGGGGTTACAGGGGTGTATAGAGTTGGTAGGAGGGTGGTTAGGAGAGGAGCTGAGCAGCGGTGCCCCAGGGCTGGCCCTTACTGCCAATGGGAATCACTGGATAAATTCTTAGGAATTTCACAAGCCGGTTGTTACTAACAACTACTTTAAAATGATATTTTATACTTATAATGTAGTAAGGGCTATTTTTTAAAGGCCACAAACACTCTAAAATCATCATTTGGTGATTCCCTTGCTACATGTTGCTCTGATCTGTGTTCTTGAGGCCACCTGCATCTGTAATGTCACGATGGTGGACATACCGCAGAGTTGGGGGCTGCCGAGGGTCTCTCCACGATGCCAGTTCAGTGGCTTCGGGTCGGTAGCTTAAGGTGACCAGACAAGGGTGTTCACACCACAAAAATCAGCAAGTCCACAAATTGGGCCCAACCCCCACCTCTGCCCCCATCCCCAGGAGCCGGTTGTCACACATGTCCCTCGGGAGGGGAGGAGAACTGATGCCCTCTAAGCAGCTCCTACTCTGCTCCTTCCGTCGTCAGCTGCTCCGGGGTCTGCTGGGCTCCGCTGCACAAGCCCCTGCCGGCGTCCGATTGCGGTTCTGTGTCCCACCATCCCCTTGTCACTGAAGAGGGCAGTGTGCAGTGACTGCAAGCAGTCGGGTGAGCCACAGTCTCTCCCTCCCGGTTTACTCCCACCTCATGTGAACAGGCGGAAGTGAGCGCGCTCTGGTGTTTGACCTTGACATTGAGCCTTGATTCTCACACCTTTCCACCCAGGGGCCCTAATATTTAGAGGAACATCACTGGGTCTAATGCTAAGAGCAGGGGAGTTTTCAGGTAAACAAGAGCTTGTGTTTCGTTTTATTCCAAGTTTCATTGGCACTGGGGCCTCTGCTGACTCAGCAACGTGATCTACACTTGAACTGGCTGTGCTGCTGGGCTTTGATAGAACACAACTTTTTTTCTCACCTTGCTAAAACAAATAAGCAAAAAAAAAAAAACCTAATTTCTGTATGCAAGATAGGACGCCGGTGATTTCTGATTCTTATTGCAAAAAACATGTTTCGATTGGGTCTCCAATAGCTGAGCATTCTTCTCCCATTTCAGCCTCTTGTTCAATAATTTTTTAAAAGGTTATTTATATGCACTGGGCCTGAATGTCAATCTTGATATTTTCCACTGTTATGAATCTAAACTCTAAATGGGGTACACTGACAATACAGACAAATTTAATCTTCTTCACATATAACTTGAGGATAAAAGGTCAAAAATGAAACATGTTTTTCCCTTTCCTTCAGGTAAACATGCAAATAGCTCATTACCTCTGAAGCTTGTATATACAGCACGCACTCTGCTTCTTTGTAGCAGGAAAGAGGTCACTGAAATGCAGCAAAAGTTAACCATTTCTCTGGCTAAGAAAAGGGTTATTTTCTTCTA
Source organism: Sturnira hondurensis (assembly GCF_014824575.4). Taxonomy (NCBI): domain Eukaryota; kingdom Metazoa; phylum Chordata; class Mammalia; order Chiroptera; family Phyllostomidae; genus Sturnira; species Sturnira hondurensis. Next base: position 7,770,973 of record NW_028072798.1, on the reverse strand, counting down.
TTACAAGGTCCTTAGCCATGCTAAAGTCAGTCACATGACCTCCTGTTCAGGGCTTCATAAGGAGGTAGGTTCACAAGGCGACTCTTTCGAGAGGCCTCTTTCCTCTTTTGACAATCGGTGACACCCTTCTTACCAACCATGTCACTGTGCTTGTCCCTCAGAAGGAGAGAGATTGAGCCTCTCCCCACTGAGAAGTTCAGTCAGGGACAAAAGGCAGTGCACGGTGCCAGCGTCATCGCCAAGCAAAGAAGAGAGAAAGGTGTCCATGGAATCTGTGAAGGCCTCAGAGAGGAGGCAGGAGAGAATGGCAACCACGAGGCCTCACAGGGGGGTGGCGCGCAGAAGGCGGGGGTTGGGGGTGCTGAGGGAGCCGTACGGATCCGCTGTAAGACCCGCCCCATCCCTCCGTCACATGGTCCGCTCCCTTAAGCCTTCCATTGCAGAGTTTCAGGGACACTGTCTCGAAATTCCATTACGGTGCAGAATCTGCGTAGCACAGATCGTGGTGGGTGACGGAGAACAAGAGCAGTTCGTGACTGCATTTTTCTGCAGCCCAAGGAATCCTGCGTAGAAAAATCCTGCTACTGTTACTTTCCAAAAACTCTTTCAAGGCATAAAATAGTAGTTTGTGAAATAAAGCAAAATGGTAACATTATCCACAATATGTAATCCACACATTGCTTTATATTTAAAAGATCCTTATTCCTTTGTGTATTTGCAAAAAATGAACTAAATACAACTAAGAGAAATATTGTCATTTCCCTCGTCCACTAATACAGCGCTTGGTACCAAGTGCGTCAGTTAAGGTTGGGCGAACGACAGCAAACGGGGCTTGTGTGGTGCGTCCGTTTTTCTCTGCGATTTGACCAAATCAGCTTCTACCCCTGCCACCTCCCTGACGCAGCCCAGACGCGGGCAGGAGGATGGGAGTGTGCCTGTGCCAGGGTCGTGGACAAGCAGGTTTAATGGAACATCTTCAAGTTCACTACTGAGGTTAATGGGCCTGAAATATCTTAAAACTAAGTGAAAGCACTTTTTGCCTGAAGAAAGCAATGAGCAAAGTTTGTTGGCATTCAGCTGATTCTAGAAGAAGTGGTTCTGTGGCAAAATGCATCATTTGCAACTTAGAAGAAGGATTTCTTGTCTCCCCGAATGTCTCAGAAGAAAAGAACAGCCTCCATCAATCACCGTGCTTGCAAATGTCTCAACTTTCCCCTCGGGATCCCGCCCCGCTGGCCCCTGCAGCACTGTTTTGCCTCTGCATAGGGGGTGCATGCTGCCTTTTTCTACCCTGGATGCCCCACCAGATTCCCTGTTTCCCTCCTAGATTGCACTTTCCACCCAGGGATTCCATGTAAATGATAGCGACCATCTCATCTCGCTGACTTTGTTTCGTGAAGGTGTTTGTGTCTCTCAGTCAAACCCCCAGTGCTTTCTCCAGTGGAGTTGGTGCCCCGGAACCTTGGCTGCCCGCTGCCTCAGGAGACTTGAACCTGGACAAAAGGCAGTATCTGAGGGCACAGCTTCCCTGAGGGAGTGGTTTTAAATGCTTATATTTCAGGAACTTTCAGCAAAAGCAGCAGCAATGCATCTACCTGTCCCCAGAAGTCCCCTCTGTGTGTCGCCCCTGAGGACAAACAGCCTGGAATCGTCAGCACTGCCAGTAGGCCCCAGTCAGTCGGGGAACAGGATTTCAGATTGTCACTGATTCCTAGGAATATATCTTTGCTTTTGTCTGTACCCGCCATCTATGCGTTTTATGATCAAATGTGTTCGCTGAAATCTTGGACCCAAATTTCAGCGCCTCTGTATTGCATTAACAACAATAATGTCGACCTGCTCCTGGATTTGAACACTCGCTTGTTTTTGCACAGCCTGTCCATGCCTCTACTCGGGGGCCTCCTTCAGGTGTGTCTTGTCCGCAGTGCTCCGGGTCACGTGAGGTAGCACGGATGGGCTGTGTCACCTGTGCAGGGCGGGTCCGCTGTACGCAGGAGGACAGCACACCAGTGTGAGAGCTGTCACTGAGGACTATTACTGAGGCTGCCACTCCCCCCGCAGAATCTGGGCTTTCAGGGTCTTGCCTTTCAAGTGCGCAGATGGAGGTAACGGGGATTTAACTCGAGAATGGGTAGCATAGACATTCTGGTTTCCAAACAGTCACTTTCTGGCTCCGCTTTTTAGGGCTCTAGGATGACAGTGAACTTACGTTCATGAATTCAAATTCATGACTTTTATAAAGCAACTGGAGCGAAGACGCACAGACGGCACACACTGCCTGAGCACCTGAGAACAGAGGGTATGTTCCGTGTGTCCAATGCCCAGGCGCTCTTTAGCCTTGTGGCCTCTGGGTCTAAAATGTTCCACCCATCCCCAATATTTTATTGATGTATTCATTTTTAAAGATTTTATTTATTCTTAGGGAGAAGAGGGAAGGGAAAGAGAGGGAGAGAACATCAATGTGTGGTTGCCTCTCGTGCTCCCCCTGCTGGGGGCCTGGCCCACAAATCAGGCCTGTGCCCTGACAGTGACCCTTTGCTTTGCAGGCCAGTGCTCAGTCCACTGAGCCGCACCAGCCAGGGACCCAATATGTTTTTAAATACTCATTTGTTTTTTGCTATTTTTGTTCCAAGTTCTTATTTCAAAAAAATTTCAACCTAAAGAAAGTTGAGAGAATGCTACGTTGAACGTGCGTGCATGCTCACCCAGTTCCTCCCAATAATGTCTTGTCTCTTTGGGTTTGTCACCATCCCCACCTCTGCTCAGCCAGACAGACACACGTTCCCCCCATTTCTTCTGAGATTAAGTTGCAGGTGTTGAGACAGTGGACTACGCAATACGTGGGCACACAGGATCCAGGATAACTCCCTTATTCCCTACCACACACCATTTCACTCCTGAGAAAACCGTTACTTTTATCTAAAAGATCATTCATATTAAAAAATCCCTCACTTGCCCCCTGGTTATCTTCAATGCTTGTCATTGTGTTTTTGATTCAGTTTCCAAACATCCCTGGTTGGTAGTTGGTTAGTATTCCTATTTGGTCTTTTTCAAAGTCAAGACCAATCTCCTGATAATATTGCCTTCTTTAATTGTTAAAAATACAATTTTTTTAAAACTTGAGAAAGTCATGCTCCTACAAATACACAATGAATACATGTCAGAGACTTTATTTCACTTGTTAATTTTTGAGGCAACAGGAAAATGTTCAAAAGGTTTGAAAGGAAAACTGCTGGGGGGCCACATGGGCCTGGCCTCGCTGGCAAGGGAGGGGCCACGACCACTGCACCTCCGTGGGCACAAATAATTGCATGGATTTCCAAGCTTCTAAAACAGCACAAGGACAGTGAATGGCGCAGACCGTTCTAGAGGCAGATAGTGTGCCAGGCGGCCCAGCGTGCCGCAGGACACGCTGTGCACGCGTCTCCTTTTCGCCCATTTGCAGTCCCCCACACTTCTTCCCGTCTCCTCCGGTTCATGATCATCGGGATCTCAAAGATTATCGATGATCACAGAGCAGGCTGGCCTCATTAGTTTGGCCTGGTCACTTACACAGGTGGGGTAGGGACAGAATCGACGGCAGAGGCTGCCGTGACTTCTCTCACCCAGGGCCACACAGTGTGTGTGACCGCCGAGGCCCCCGTGTCACGTCGCTCTGGAGGTTTTCATAAAGAACTTCAGACTGGATTTTTTAAGCCTCTCTTGTTGGCTGTTCTCTGACTCCAAAACTGAGCCCTGGGCCCTCTCCCCATTCACCTGTGTAACTGACACATTGGGCGAACTCCCATTTTGAGTCCCCCAGAATACACTGAGGTTCCTAGTGTGCCAGGAATGAGCCTGCCTTCCCACCTGTGAGGCAGGGCCCCTAGCCAGGGGTTCGCCAATCTCCCTGGGAGTTCTGGGTGGACGTATCGTTCAGTAATTTCTCCTGAAAAGCAGGTTTGTCAGGTTTGATTAGATAAGAATCGTTCTCAAATATGACACTCCAGCTCAGCCTGGGTTGTATGATTCGTTTGACTCCATTTCACCAGGAAGGAGAACAGATGTTTACCGAGTCTGTAAACTGCTCTGTTGCCTGATCAGAAAGTTGTCTGAGCACCATAGGCACTAACCTGCCCCTGAGCCAGTGACTGGAAAACGCAGTGGTGGGGAGTGCTGGGGCAGTCCTTGGCCAAACAGCACTGACCCGTCCCTTTGCTGAGGATGCAGGCTACAGTTGGACTTCACAGCAGGACCTCGGGAACCATCAGAGTGGCACAGAAGCGTGTACATTTCGCCCCTCAGAGGCTGCTGTGAGCACAGCTGCTCGGCAGGGCGGGGAGTGAGATTCTGCACTGCAGGGGTGTAGGGCGGTGCTTCCACCTGCACCCAGCGAGGCAAGACCTCTCAAGGACTCTCCAGGAACAGTGGGTCGTTTCAGACACAGTTCTGCTGGCCTCTCCAACGTCACCTCGGAGAGGCTGTGTTGGTTTGAACTGGACCGTCCTTCTCACGCAGCTCTTCGCGTGGGAGCGTCCACCAGCCCTAGCTGTTGCCAGCATCTCTGTGTTTGCACGGTGCCAGGCTAAGCCTTGGTGTCTCTCTAGGGCTCTGTGGCAAATCGCAAAGACAGCACATTCCATGGGGGAGACGCCGTCGTCATGTGCTTGCGGGTTCCTGGGTTGGGACTTGGACGTGATCGGGGTCACTTCTCTGCCGACCAGTCATGTAATCAGTCACCATTATTCAGGATGCCTGCGATGTGCAGGCACGTTAGTGTTGCCACGAGGTGCTCAGCCACGTAGGGGCGGGGAAAAAACCTCATTCGGTGGCAAACCATCGCATTTACCTACACTGCCAAATTTCCGGCAACTTTCTCAGCTGAAATTTGCAGTGTTCTCTCATTTGTGTCTGTGCTTGTACCTAACTCCTAATGTACTGCTTTTCGGCAGGCACTTCCTGGACAGTATTTAACATGATAGCTGTTGTACGCAGGATGAGAAACAGTAACTTCTAAAACTTTGTTAGGTTAGAAGATAATGTGGCAGTTGCTCATCCGGCCTAACCCCATCCTCATCTGTGGATGCCGAGATAAACTGGCGCCAGGCCAGTTCCCCACTCGGCCTGGAGCAGCCGGCCTGGGGCCCCGCCTTTGCTGCGCGGCCCGGCTTGTTGGTGCGGCCCTGCCCGGCGGGGGACACTGGGTTCGGGAG